>NC_066633.1:8177500-9377500 GCF_025201925.1 Gopherus flavomarginatus | reverse complement strand
AACATCTACCCTTCTACCTCTAACAATGCAGACTTGCATTTCAAAGCTCTATTCATTTACATATCTTCCTAACCAGTTCTTAAGGTTCACCCATGGGTCAGGTCAGTCGGTGAGGTGAGTTAATTAACTCTTTCTGGCACTGTCACCTTTCAATGAGATATTATATTATACTCATAGCATCACAAAGGGGTAGCTCAGGGAGCAGGGAGGGGGTAGCTGGGGCTGTGTTCAGGCAGGGGACACCTCAGGGAGCAGGGAGGGGGGTAGCTCAGGGTGCAGGGAGGGAGTAGCTGGCGCTTTATGCAGGCAGGGGGATAGCTCAGGACACAGGCAGGGAGGGGATGGCTGGGGCTGTATGCAGGCAGAGGGGTAGCTCAGAGTGCAGGGAGGGGGTACTAGGGACTGTGTGGAGGCAGGGGAGCAGCTCAGATTGCAGGGAGAGGGGTAGCTGGGGCTGTGTGCGGGCAGGGGGTAGCTCAGGGTGCAGGAAGGGAGTAGCTGGCGCTGTGTGCAGGCAGCGGGTAGTTCAGGACACTGGGAGGGGGTACTAGGGGCTGTGTGCAGGCAGGGTGGTAGCTCAGGGAGCTGGGAGGGGATAGCTGGGACTGTGTGCAGGCAGGGGATAGCTCAAGGTGCAGGAAGAGAGGTATTAAGGGCTGTGCACTGGGAGGACTCCCCAGCGGTCCCTGTTCCCGGAGGGGTCTGCCAGCCGTGGAGCCAGGTCTCCCCAAACAGAGGGCTCTTACCAGCTGCCTTTGTGGGAGCAAAGAGGGCTGGGAGCTAAGGAGCAGCTTCAACCCAGGGAACCAGCAGGAGAGGAAAGAACACTGCTGCTGCCTACTCCATGGCATCATCCATACCAGTGTTGGGTCTAAACTTTTGGTGAACTTTGGGGAGCCAAAACACACCCAGACTGACTGTCTCTGCATAATCCTTCCTGAACCCTTTTGAACAAAGCACTGACCTGCAAACTACTCATGACACCCCCTTTCCCTAGTAGCCATTAGCCTTTATCTCTATGCATTTACTTGTTAACTTGCTTTTCCTGTAAAATCTTGATTAATTATGCATGACCATTATCTTTTGTTAATCACTTTGTTTACTTCTGTGTATAAATATTGATGCTCACCCCTAATAAAGGGGCCACACTTAATCTAAAGCTTTTTAAAGCTAAGGATAGTGTGAGCCCGTTGATCAACGCATTGGTGTCTGGTCTCTGACAGAATTGTGTGCCCCATACCAACTCCGCACGAACTCGGGTGCTGAAGAGGTAAGTGAGGACTTGCTTTATTACCTAACAATTTGGGGGCTCGTCCGGGATTCCTTCTGGTGCGGTACCTCTGTCCAGTGGTCAGACCACTCATATATGAATTGGCAAGGCGCCACAGGAGATTTCTCCCAGCCAATTCAATATTGAGGGGTCGTGTATTGGACAGCAGGGTAAACGCCAGTTGGAGGGCTCCTGTCAAACACCATGGGTCAAGGGACTAGCGTGCCTCTTAAAAGTCCGTTGGGGATTGTAAATAAGTTATGGAACGAAGGGAAACTCCCAGTACAGACAGGAATGTCTAGGAAGAAGTTGTACACACTATGTGTAAGGAATTGGACTGGGTATACCGCGGTATTGGCCGACCCGGAGATAAGGTGGCCTTCGTATGGCTCTTTCGAACAGGCTGCCTTAAGAGGAGTAAAGAGCCAGATCGAAAAAGACCATCCGGGACAGTTATGTTACTGGCTTTGTTGGAACACAGCAGCAGAGCTGTGAAAATCTTTAAAAATTATGGCAGTCAGGTACTCTCCCGAAAGTGAACCCCCTCCAGGTTATTTCGATGAAGGGTGTAAACCACGGCGTGTTTTGACTCGTCAGCTGGTCCCCTCTGCACCTGCCCCTATTCCTCCGCAGGGGGACTCTCTCCATGTAGCAGAGGGGAATCTGCAGAATCCCAAATTGAAATTTCTGCAGAAGGATGAGGAGGAAATGGAGGGGCAAACCTCGGGAGAAGTAGTTACTAGGCTAATGTCCAAACAGATACAGCAGGGTGCATGCCCCCCCCTGAGAATAGCCCAGAAAATGTCCCCGTCAAATCTCTTGCAAGTAATAAAAGTATAGTTAGAAAGATGCCTTTACAGGTGCACCACCAGCTCAGCCCATTCCCCAGGCCTGAATCAACTACGGGAAACAGCAGCAGCCGCAGCAAACTCAGCCTCCTCAATGACGGTACCCCGGGGGCGAAGACAAACAATGTGATGGTCTTATTTCCTTAATGTCTTTAGCCGGCTCCTTTCTCACTTTCTCCCCTCCCAGCAAAGAGCCTCGTTTAACCCTTTCAGTCCAGGGACTGCCTGTCTCTTTCCTCATTGATACTGGGGCTACTTTCTCTCTTTTAAATCATGCCCCCTCTCCCTGGCTATCCTCTGAGGTTAAAACTGCGACTGGGGTGGAGGGCAACCCACAGTCTCTGGAACTCACTTTGCCTTTAAATGTTATTTATGCTGATAAATGTTTTCCTCACCGTTTTCTTTTTTCCCCAGCTTGTCCGATCCCTTTAATGGGCCGGGATTTACTCTGTAAGCTTAAGGCTACTTTAACCTGCACTCCTGAAGGGGTAGGATTATTGATGACAGTGTTAGGAGATTCGGCCCCTACTCAGGGTAATTGGAAAACACCCCCCTCTCTCTCCCCTGACCTCACTGACTTGCCTTCAACCCTCTGGGGAATTTCTGACACTGATGTTGGCCTGCTCCTTTCGGCAGAGCCCGTAAGGATTCAGGTGAAGCCTTCCTTAACCCCCCCGTCAGTCCCTCAATACCCCCTGTCGCTGGAAGCCCGGGAGGGCATCTGCCCCATTATCAAGGGATTCATTGCACAAAAGCTAGTCCGCCCTCAGCGCACTCCCTGTAACACCCCTATACTGCCTGTCAAAAAGCCTCCTAAAAAGGACGGAGACCCTGTTCGTTGGCACTTTGTACAGGATCTACAAGTTGTTAATCAGTATGTGGTCCCTCTTCATGCAGTAGTTCCTGACCCAGCTACTATCATCAGCCAAATCCCCTGGGATGCTAAGTGGTTCACTGTTATTAACTTAAAATCAGCTTTTTTCAGCATTCCTGTGCACCCAGACTCTCAGTATCTCTTTGGTTTCACCTGGGAGGGACAAAGTTATGTCTGGCAACGACTTCCTCAAGGCTACAGAGACAGCCCCACGATTTTCAGCCAGTGCCTCCGCCACGACTTGGAAGGTTTCACCAGTCCACAGGGATCCACATTGGTCCTATACGTAAATGACATCCTATTAGGTAATCGCGAAAAAGCTGCCCTCCGCATCGATGGTAAGGCACTTTTATTATACCTACACACCAGAGGCCACAAGGTAGACCCTAAAAAGATTCAGTGGGTCACACAAAAGGTCCGATATCTGGGCTTCCTGTTAACCCCAGAGGGAAGACAGATGAACCCAGCCCGCATAAAAACTATTCAAAACTGCCCTCTACCGAACACCAAGAAACAACTTCGAGGTTTCTTAAAATTAATTGGCTTCTGTCGCCCCTGGTTGCCGTCCTGCGGGGAGTTAAGCAAACCGCTCCACCGACTCACTGCTAACCTTGCTCCTGACCCTTTGCAGTGGTCCCCGGACACTATTCAAGCCTTTCAGTTACTCAAGGACAGTGTGGCCTCCTCCATGTCTCTCCGCCCCCCCAATTACAGCAAACCCTTTCACCTTTTTGTCCACGAGAGGGGCGGAATTGCTAGTGGTGTCCTTACCCAGCTGAGCGGGCCCCACCATTTCCCGCTTGCTTTTTACTCTCAGCAAATCGACCCTGTCGCTCAGGGAACCCCATCCTGCACCCGAACTCTGGCAGCAGCTGCCCTGCTGATCACAAAGGCAAAGAGCCTAACCCTGGGTCATTTTACCACGGTTTGGACCTCTCATGCCTTGTCAGCCCTTCTGCGTAGGGGCACAACCCAAGTCTTTTCGGCCCATCGTCAGCAACAGCTAGAGGCCAAACTCTTAGAAGACACTAACCTAATTTTTGAAAGGTGTGGACCCCTTAATCCAGCTACCTTGCTTCCTGACCTGCCAGTCCTCCAGGATCAGCACAACTGTGTGAAAGTAGTTTACAGCATCTTACAGATAAGAGACAACCTGTTTGACGTGCCACTGGACAACCCCGATTGCATCCTCTTCTCGGACGGAAGCTCCTTCTATGTTAATGGCAAGCGTTTCACTGGTTATGCTGTCACCTCTAAATGGGACATTCAAAAAGCCGCCTCACTGCCAGGCAACTGGGGAGCCCAAGCCTCTGAACTCTATGCCCTGGCCCGAGCTTGCCAGTTGGCCGCTGGTAAGACCGTTACCATTTTTACTGATAGCAAATATGCTTTTGGAGTTGTGCATTGTCATATCCACCTCTGGAAGTTTCGAGGTTTCCAGACAGCTGCCGGTAAACCCATTCAGCACCTCCCCCTCATCCACAAGCTTTTGGACGCCCTCCAAAAACCCTCTGTCCTGGCTGTAGTTCACTGCCGGGCCCATACTAAAGATAGTAGCCCCGTTACCCGTGGGAATGCCCTGGCTGACGCCTCCGCTAAGAAGGCTGCCACCTTACCTTTAGCCATGCCCACATTGGCTATTGCAGCCTCCTCCTTTACTCCACCGCACCCCGTACCAGTACCCACTGCTAAACTACAATCGTGGGAAAGCCTCGGGGCCACTCTGGTCAAAGGGACCTGGCTTATGCCAGATGGCCGAGCCTGCCTCCCTCGCTCCACATACCCCGTGGCAGTTCGCTGGCACCATGATAAAGGGGGTCACTACGGCACGCACGCCCTCGTGAACACCATCGCTCGCTTTTGGTATGCTCCAGGCATTCAACCCTATTGCCTATCAATAGTGAAAGCATGCAGCACATGTCAGCGTAATGGACCTGCTCCACCTCTTAACAAAATTAAGGGTGGAAAACCTCCGCCTGCTGCTCCATTTCAACATCTTCAAATTGACTTTGCAGATATGCCAAAGGCTTTTGGAAAAAAGCACCTCCTTGTTTTGGTTTGCCCTCTAACTTCCTGGGTCGAAGCTTTTCCTACTGCTAATTGTACTGCTGCCACAGTGGCAAAAATTCTCCTTAGAAACATTGTACCCCGTTTTGGCATCCCTCTTGTGCTCGACTCAGATCGCGGACCTCACTTTACTGGTCATGTCCTTGGCCGTTTAAAACAAGGACTGGGCATTTCACACTCCTTTCATACACCCTACCACCCCCAGTCTAGCGGGAAAGTTAAGCGTATAAATAGGGAACTTAAGTTTACATTGGCTAAATACTGTCAGGAAACAGGATTAAAGTGGCCTCAGGTACTTCCCTTGGTCCTGTTTCACCTTTGTACTCGCCCAACCCGCGCATTGGGATTATCCCCCTTTGAACTGCTCTATAAACACCCCCCCTTTCAAAGGCGGGGCGCTACCACGTGCTGATGTTTCACTATTGGGAGGGGATCATTTAACCGCGTGTCAGTTTCTCTCCCTACAGGCTCGCCTCCGTACCCTTTGGAAAGCCTCGCAGTTTTCCCAGACCGTGCCGCTGGAGGAACAAATCCACCCGTTCCAACCAGGGGACTTCGTCTGGGCCAAAAAGTTCGTTCGTAACGACATCCTCCAGCCAAGGTTTACTGGACCCCACCAGGTTCTTTTAACAACCCAGACTGCAGTGTTCCTGGAAGGACGCAAATCTTGAATCCACCACTCCCACGTCAAGCCAGCCGTAGTGGACCACAGTGACGGACCAGCAGCTCTTGTCACCACTGAGAACACTGCCTTCGACCAGTGGACCAGCTTACCTCTCTCAGACATTAGACTTAAATTGACTCAAAAAAAATAAGAGAACCCTTTATTCTGACAACTGTATGTTTTTTTTTATGCTTTTTTAGTTTATTTTCTGCTTATGAAAAATGCTGTGTTTTTGTAAATGACACCTACTCTAACACTTTTCAACGTACCAAACACCTAAGGAAAATGGCTAAAAACTACTCCTCTGGCCAGCCACCTTATGATTGGTGGGGAGCCTTATAAAATTGGCTGCCCGGATTTGGGTGGGTTAAAAAAAAAAAACTCTTGGTGGGTGTTGTTGGGGCCATAGTAGTCCTTATAATACTGTGTTGCTGTATTCAGTGTGTCCCCTCCCTCATAAACTCATGTAAGTCAGTTTATTCTTTTCCCACTTCAGCTAAAAGCCTTACTCTCTTCAAATTGGCCCAGGCTAAAATTGCCAAGCGGCCCTTAAGATCTTAAAATAGGGTGTAGCTTTTTAATTAATAGTTATCTCAAAGCTACAAATGGAGGAATGTTGGGTCTAAACTTTTGGTGAACTTTGGGGAGCCAAAACACACCCAGACTGACTGTCTCTGCATAATCCTTCCTGAACCCTTTTGAACAAAGCACTGACCTGCAAACTACTCATGACACCCCCTTTCCCTAGTAGCCATTAGCCTTTATCTCTATGCATTTACTTGTTAACTTGCTTTTCCTGTAAAATCTTGATTAATTATGCATGACCATTATCTTTTGTTAATCACTTTGTTTACTTCTGTGTATAAATATTGATGCTCACCCCTAATAAAGGGGCCACACTTAATCTAAAGCTTTTTAAAGCTAAGGATAGTGTGAGCCCGTTGATCAACGCATTGGTGTCTGGTCTCTAACAGAATTGTGTGCCCCATACCAACTCCGCACGAACTCGGGTGCTGAAGAGGTAAGTGAGGACTTGCTTTATTACCTAACACCAGCAGCTGCCCCGCAGTACCCAGCTCCAGCTTCCCAACTCCGGCCTGGCTGGGGGTGAGCAGAGGAGTGGGAGCGCTGCTGCCCCCAGGACTGCCGTGATCTCACGCTGCAGGAGGAGGGAGAGGCAATGCCCTCCATATCCCCAACTCTGCTCATGCGGTCAGGGCTTCTGCCCCACAGGGAGCACCAAGGCTTGCGGCTCTGGAATTCAGCCCCATGCCTCCACCAGCTTCAGTCCCGTGGGAGCGCCAGAGATCGGGGCGTCAGCCGCTGGGGCCTGTGGCCCCCTTGAAAGGGCTTGCAGACTCCCTGTTGAGAACCGCTGCTCTACATGAATAAATAAATACATTAAAAAAATAGGGCCAAATTCTCTGCTGGAATAAATGAGTGAATCTCCATTGGAGTCAATGGAGCTGCACCTGTTTACACTAGCAAAAGAATCTGGCCGATTGCCCTGCCCTAAAAGTGCTGATACAGCAGAAGCTGCCACAGTGAAAGTGACATTGAGCCAAATAAGAGAACAGGAATCAGGAAGACAGTTCTTGAATCTCACAGCTGTCCCGATTTACCAAAAATAGGGACCATTATTGTGCTGGGTTTTTTTAAATTCACGTTTGATGTTAAATATCGTCCCCCTTTTCTCTCCTCCAAATGGCAGAGAGACTCAAGGGAGGTGGGACTGGTCAGCAAAGAGGAAATCCATTGTTGGGATACAGAACAAGGCTCCACCTCAAACACAGCCAGAAGGAACTGTATCAGCGGGGTGGCGGTGTTAGTCTGGATCTGTAAAAAGCGACAAAGAGTCCTGTGGCACCTTATAGAGCCCAGGGGTTGGCAACCTTTCAGACGTGGTGGGCAAAGTCTTCATTTATTCACTCTGATTTAAGGTTTCAGGTGCCAGTAATACATTTTAATGTTTTTAGAAGTTCTCTTTCTATAAGTCTATAATATATAACTAAACTATTTTTGTATGTAAAGTAAATAAGATTTTTAAAATGTTTAAGAAGCTTCATTTAAAATTAAATTAAAATGCAGAGCCCCCCGGACCAGTGGCCAGGACCCGGGCAGTGTGAGTGCCACTGAAAATCAGCTTGCGTGCCACCTTCGGCATGTGTGCCAGAGGTTGCCTACCCCGTTATAGACTAACAGACTATTGGAACATAAGCTTTCCTGGGTGAATACTCACTTTGTCAGAAGGAACTGTGACCCTGACAGGCCAGCTCAGGTCAGAGCAATAGGCCAATTCACTTGTGTGTGAATATCAAAGAAATGTTAAGTGACCTAAATTCACTCGAGTGTTAATTTCATTCAAAGGAAATCTGAATGATATTGACTTCACTTATCTGTAACCTGCTGAATGCTATTGCATGACATTATATATATCTATACTTAATTAACCCTAGATCAAAAGTGTGTAGTAGTATTAAGATGAGAATTTACTTTTTCTATGTGTAAACTTCATGAAACTAATGGAATGTTCCTTTTAATGGCAGGCCTTTGCAGGATATATATACTTGTAACTAAATAAACAAACATTAAATGCAGATGAAGCCTTAGGGGGATGCAAATGAAGAAGAGGCTAGCTTCAAAGCAAACGGTCATTGGTGTAATGATTGAAGGTCAAAGATTCAAGATGCATTCCTCACTCACATCAGCAAAGGAAACCGTCATGGGGAAAATCATGGACAAATTGCTTTCTGTGTGAAAAAAAAAAACTATAAATAAGGATTCAGGGAATGATCTTGTGTCTCTGAACTATTTGGATACTCACACAGAAGCATTCCAGATGCCAGGCAGAGATCCCCAATGTTATTTTGGGTAACCCTGAGAGACTGAAGGAAAACTAGCAGATTACTTTGTTAGTCTCTAAGGTGCCACAAGTATTCCTGTTTTTTTGCGGATACAGACTAAGGGTACGTCTTCACTACCCGCTGTATCGGCGGGTTACAATCGATTGCTCGGGGATCGATATATCGCGTCTCATCTAGACGCGATATATCGATCCCCGAACGGGCTTATATCGAATCCGTAACTCCACTAACCTGAACGGAGTTGCGGAATCGACAGGGGGAGCCGCGGACATCGATCCTGCGCCGTGAGGACAGTGAGTAATTCGATCTTAGATACTTCGACTTCAGCTACGTTATTCACGTAGCTGAAGTTGCATATCTAAGATCCATTTTCCCTCATAGTGTAGACCAGCCCTAACACGGCTGCTACTCTGAAACCTAGCAGATTACTACATCTCTACTACCAGTTTGGATTTACAAACTTGCACTCATAGACTCATAGACGCATAGGTCAGAAGGGACCAATATGATCATCTAGTCTGACCTCCTGCACAAGGCAGGCCACAGAACCCTACCCATCCACTTTTATAACAACCCCTAACCCAGGACTGAGTTATTGAAATCCTCAAAATTGGTTTGAAGACCTCAAACTGCAGAGAATCCACCAGCAAGCGACCCATGCCCCACGCTGCAGGGGAAGGCGAAAAACCTCCAGGGCCCCTGCCAATCCGCCCTGGAGGAAAATTCCTTCCCAACCCCAAATATGGCGATCAGCTAAACCCTGAGCATGTGGGCAAGACTCACCAGCCAGCACCCAAGAAGGAATTCTCTGCAGTAACTCAGTTCCCATCCCATCCAACATCTCCTCGCAGACCATTGAGCAGACTTATCTGGTGATAATCCAAGATCAATTGCCCAAATTAAACTATCCTATCATAACATCCCCTCCATATACTTATCAAGCTTAGTCTTAAAGCCAGATAAGTCTTTTGCCCCCACTACTTCCCTCAGAAGGCTGTTCCAGAACTTCACTCCCCTAATGGTTAGAAACCTTCGTCTAATTTCAAGTCTAAACTTCCTAATATCCAGTTTATACCCATTCGTCCTCGTGCCTACATTAGTACTAAACTTAAATAATTCCTCTCCCTCCCTAACGTTAACCCCCCTGATATATTTATATAGAGCAAGAATATCCCCCCACAGCCTTCTTTTGGCCAGGCTAAACAAGCCAAGCTCTTTGAGTCTCCTTTCATAAGGCAGGTTTTCCATTCCTCGGATCATCCTAGTAGCCCCTCTCTGGACCTGTTCCAGTTTGAATTCATCCTTCTTGAACATGGGACACCAGAACTGCACACAATATTCCAGATGGGGTCTCACCAGCGCCTTATATAACGGTACTAACCTGGTAATATATTTCACCAGCTTTAACCTCTCAATAATTCTCGTTTTCTTTTCTTAGCTAATAAGCATTTAGTTAGTTTACTAGAGAAATTGGCTGCCTGAGTTCTCTTTGGTGTGAGATTGAGAGCATCCATGGACCTGGGTTAAGTGACTGACCTTTTGGGATTGGGAGTAACCTAATGTAATGTGGTTTTTGGTTTATATAACCTTTCATCATCAAGTCCACTTTGTCTGGGTAGTAAGATAGACTGGAGAGCCTAACAGTTTGTGATTCCATTGTAAGACTAAATTAGTGATCCGGGAGTGCACATTTGTTACTGGCTTGGTGAAATCTAATCACAGAATTTTCCACCAGTTTGGGGTATCTGCCCTATTTTCTGACAGTCTGACCTGAGACTGGCACTCGTAGTTGTGAGCCACTCCAGACAGTGTGACAGGAGCCATGAAGGGTGCCTCTTAATTAGAAGTCTGCCATCCAACTGTGCCTGGCCAGCCCCTGGGATGTCATTAACGCAGCACAGTCCAATCTTAGCAAGGATGAAATGTTTGAAAAACACCTTCCAAGGAACACCTGAGCCTCCAGCAAATGAACATTTCTTGACCTGGCTGCTTTTCGTCTGAGCCTAGAGGAGCAAATAGAAATGAAAAATGTATCTTAATGGAGGACTTTACCCACCCTTACACAAACAGATCCTAATACAGTGTGAAATTCACCCCGTGCAAAGGGCCAGCACAAGGCTAATGCAACACTCAGGACTCCCTTGAGCAGTTTTAGATAGTGTCTAGTCCTTGTGCTGGGCCTTGGCACTGGGGTGAATTTCCACCCCAGTGAAACCCTAATTCTTCCTACTGGAAAATTGCCCAAAGGAATCAACTTACTGTACACGATCCTTCGCAAGGAATACCAGCAAAAAGAATGACCTCCAAAGCAACTCAAACCCGGTGTTTAAGGATTGTTGGGCCACTAAAAAATAGCTACTAAGGACCAGATGCCAAAGTTAGACATTATGAAACCCGCTGAGGTATGTCTACACTACAGATGGGGACGAGCTTCCCAGCTCAGGCAGACAGACACATGCTAGCTCAGCTTGAGCTAGCAGGCTAAAAATAGCTGTGTGGATATTGGGGCTGGGCAGAGACTCGGGCTAGCCACCTGAGCTCAGACACAGAGGATCTGGACCAGGGTCCACATTGCTATTTTTAGCATGCTAGCCCGCGCTCAGTTAGTGCAAATCTGACTACCCAGACTGGCTGCCAGCTGCAATGTAAATATACCCTTCGAAAACATACCTGGGATCTGCAATTCAAAGCTCTCCATTAGCCTGGGAGTGCATGAGCAAACTCACACTGGATACTGCATGTGATGTGCCAAACGTCCCCTGAGGACGAGAGAATCAACAGCATCTGCCACTGCCGGGGAGCCCATTTCATAACCACATCAGTGCTGTTAGTGTAATATCTAACTATGGCAGCCTCCTAAGTCTTGGATCAAGTGGGGGAAAATCATCATAGGGAATAGCTATAAAACGTCAGGAGAGAAAATCTCGCAAAACACTGGCCAACACTCATTTACCTGTTTTATAGCAACCAGCACTACAACTCCCCAGCATTTATAGTGAGTGTGATGCCAGCAGACCAGTTGCCAGCTCTTGCCAAGGCTTCGGCCTCAGCTGAGCACTGACAAATTCATTGCTGGAAAACAGTCTGTTTCACTTGTGTGTTAACATGAGTAAAATGGGTACTGGACTTATAACTAAGGCTGTCGTGGAGGTCAACGAGTCTGTCGTGGAGGTCACGGAGGGACAGCACACAGAGCCACTTGTCCCTCCCCGACCCCCCATGGGCCACAGGGTTGTACTCCGGGAGCGGCGTGGGGCTGGGGCAGGCAGGGAGCCTGCCTTAGCCTGGCTGCACTGCTGACCGGGAGCCACCTGAGGTAAGTGCTGCCCAGTGGGAGCAGGCATCCCCTCCCAAACACCAACCCCCAGCCCCCTCCAGAAGCCAGCACCCCGTGCCCCTTCCTGCACCTAGAACCCGCTGCCTCAGCCCTAAGCCCCCTTCCAGAGCCAGAATCACATACCCCCTCCTGCACCTGAACCCCCTCCTGCACCTCAACCTCTTGCCCCAGCCCTGAACACCCTCCCAGAGCTTGCACCCCTCACTCACTCCCACACTTCAAACCCCTCAGCCCCAGCCCAGAGCCCGCACCCCGTCCCACACCCCAACCCTCTGCCCCAGCATGGTGAAAGTGTGTGAGATTAGGAGAGAGCAAGTGACAGGGGAAGGGGGATGGAGTGAGCAGGGCGGGGCAGATCCTGGGTTGCACTTAAATTCAAAGTTTTCTTGTGTGTAAAAGGTTTGGAGACCACTGGTGTACAGCAACCAACTGTCACTAAGTTCAGCTTGCCTGGCTGACAAAATAGGCTGGAATGCCCAGGGGACGGTCTGTGACTCCACGGTAAGACTATTATCCTACTTAGGAATTCATACTTGTTACTGGGTTGGTGAAACCTAATTATAGAACATGCAACCTGTTTAGGGTTTCTGCCCTGCTTCTTGCCCTGAGGCTGGCACTCATGGTTATGAGCCACTCCAGACGTGACAGAAAGCATGAAAGGACTCCACATAACGGTATCAGAATCAAGAAACAATAGGGCAAAATGTACCCTTGTCACTGAAGGCTTCACTTGGTCCAACAGGGCTGCCACCAAGAGTTAATAGGGGCCTGCACAATGTTTACTTCTGATGACGATGCATGAGAAAGAAAGAAACCATTCTGATGCTTTGAGACCAGGCTGAGCTTGAAGCTTGAAAGGTGGCAAACTGAATGCATCTGACATAGAAATCATCAAGACAATAACCATTAAACCTCATACGGTCACTTTTACAGCACCAAAGTAAACTGATGTAGCTCCAACAGAGCTATATTGATTTACACCAGCTAAGGTTCTGGCCCAAAGAGTCTCTTTTCAGAGTAGAGCTGCTGGAGTGCAATAAAATAAAACAATTCATGGAGTTCCAACCAAAGGAACAACTTAACAGCAACCCTCTGCCCTCAGTTCAAACCCGGCTCTCAAAAATCTCATGCAATTAGTATGTTAATTACGTCCTTTAGAGAATATACTAATGCCCTAGCTTGAATGACTGGAGGATTGTTAAAAAAGTCTACCTAAGAGGCTTGAATTTATCTGCATGTAATCAAATATTTTTTAATGGCCAAAAGATGAGCTAAAGCACGTACACTTTTGACCTCTTAAGACTAGAATCCTTAAAGTTCACTACAATAAAGAGAAAGAGCAAGCTCAGAAGAAAACACTGTATGTGATTCAAGGTTTAGAAAATAAGCTCTAGGAGGGAAGAACAAGGTATTTTCAGTCTGGATACAAGGACAAGGGATGTGATAAATCCAAGAGTTCTCAGGGAATTTAAGACTGAAGGTGGCTGAGTTATTAACAAAAATACCCAGTGTCTCAATATAACCAGCTATTATTCCAGAGGGCAGCAATGTTAACAAGGTGCTACAGATGGTCCTAATTACAGACTAATCAGCCTTTTGGTATCAAGTACCTTAGTTACAGGAACTGCCAGACTGGATCAGATCTATGGTGCAGCTAATGCAGCATCCTGTCTCTGAAACTGGCCAGTACTAAATGCCTCAGAGTAAGGTTCAAGTAATCCAATAGTGGACAATTACAAAATAACCAGTCTATAGAAGGAATTTCTTCCTAACCTCCATCAGTTAGTGGCTGTTATAAAGAGACACAAGAACAACTAATTATTCTCACGACAGAATCAGCTTTGGACATAGACCAGTCAGCAAAGACGAACTGTCCATGGACCATTTACAGACATTCACCAATTATTCTAGGAAAGTTACAGGACGATCAAACTTTTTCTCTAATAAAGTAAAGTATAAAGTTTTATTTGTAGAACAAAGACACTGATATATTATTAACACAGATTTATATGTAACAAGAGGTTCAAGCATACAGCTGCTTTATCTTCTGAACAGACTGTTTCCACCAACCCTCCCAGCGCTGAGCTTTCATTAGCTGGGCTGTGTTTTCCTCCTTAATCTTGGCAAACTCCTCTTCCAGCTTATGCTTATATTTCTGAACAAATAACCAAAAAGAAGAGACTGGTTAAAATCAGATATACCTGCCATTTCTTTTAGTTTCTAACTCCATGCCCTGCCCTGCTGCTTCAAATGATTTGTGTACAGGCCACTTATTTTCCACATTTCACAATAGAGCTATACAGGTATTTAATTATTCATTGCTTTCTTTTCTTTCCTTTATTTAATGGGTACTGAAACAAACAAAATAAATATTTAAGTTTTGCTTTTAAGTATACATTGGGTTACAGTGTAAGATGCTCTGTCCCACCTCAATGAGTTCATATGAGTAAAGATCTACCTGTTCTAGAAGGGGGAAGGGCTCTAAGTCTCAAATCTGCTTTTGTCCTAGAACTCACTAAGGCAGAGAGATGAGCTAAACTGTGGGACGAAGCTGCTCTGAGGTACATGACCTAGACAGGATGGGGAAGCTGTGAACCTTCTACTATCATTAAAACCTCCAGACCAAACAAATGAGTTCTTGTTCTAAAAATGAAAACTGTTTTCTTGAACCTACACTTCATTGTTTCATTTTGCCTTACCAATATGTATTTTATTGTGCAGTATGTATGTACTCTATGATATATACATTGATTAATATTACTCACATACATCTATGCATACACCATGCCTACCTCACAGGAGTGTTTTGAGGCAAGTGCTTCATTATCATTACTACATATATAAAACTGACACAGTTTTATGGTCTTGCTACCTCTGCCGTAATATACATATTTTGTACTCTCCATACAAAATGTTTGTTGAAATAAAGTCATTTCCACAACCGGCCCAGCAACGTTGATCTTTTACTCCCATGAGGGCTTAAAGCACCTTTCCCCAGCTGCTGATTTTGCTGTTCTTTGAGCTATTTGCAATGTGAGTTGGAGGGCTTTGAAGTAGTCTGGAATAGAATCCGTTCATTTTTCCTACTGGCCAAAGTGACAAGAGGGTGACCCTACTAGTGACAGAAAGAGAAATCTGAGTTGACTCAGGATTTAGGATAGAAATGGGAATGGATCTTACCATCCATTCCACTCCAAGGGAGAATTAGCCTTGTGATCCAAGACTGAAATTGCAGACTTTGGGAAGAGAAATGAGTGCTGTATTGAAACAGCACGAGGGGGAAATCCTGACAACACCATTACTGTCCAAACTGTAATTCTACTGACATACATCAATGATAATCTGTTCTGGCACCATTCATTGTTTTGTCCTATTGAAAAGTGGGGAAGACTTTGAAGAATCTTTGAAAAGACTAGCAGTGTGCCTTGGTTTTATGAGCAGGTACATTTTCTTTTCTTATAGCCCCCTGAAATTACACCTCTCTCCCACACAAACCACATAGGCTGCATCTCTTGCTTCTTCTGCTGAAACATGACCCAGAGTAGTTTTGGCTGTTGTCACAGAAGCAGTTTCTCTGCAGAGAATATGGTCTGGAACATCTGTGAGTGTGGTCTTGGGTATTCCTGGCCAGGTCCTTAAAACCACAAACAAGAAATTAAAAAAAAAAATTTTTGGTGGAAGAGGAGGAAGGGAGTAGAAAGATTTTACTGCGAGTTATACCTAAAGAGGAAATACAGAAATTTTTTCCAGAAAGAAATCTCCACAAAAGCAGAATCTAGATTAATACTTGCCTTTCATATTCTTGGCCTGGGAGTGGGGAATTTAGTTATTAAGAAAAACTAGAACAAAAAAAATGCTTTTTTTTTTGTTATGTGCAAATCCCATTGATTAATATGTGGTCACATGATCTAAACAAGTAGGGCTTGTCCCGAGGTAGGCATTTCCCCCCTTGCTGAAGTACATTAGTTACGAGAGAAACGAAATCATAATTGTTATGGGTAGAACATAGGAAGTTCAACAACTGTAGTGACATCAACAAGTATACTAGAAAACTGTGTGGACAGTACCTGGAAGCATTTTTGACAGAAAACGTGCAGAGAAGCATTCAATATATACTAGTGATACCTGCTGCCACGTTCAGTTAATGGCTTAACGTCACGGATCTCTAAAGAAAGCCCAGCTCGTTTACGACGGATTAAGGTGGAGATCTTCTCTTTTGGCATTTCGATTCCTGGGACACAGCAAAGGACAGACTTAGTAACAGTGAGAGAAGACCAGCTACATATCATTGCTCCAAAGCAGCTGTACAAAGCTGGATACTTTTAGTTTTCAAGAGGTAACTTTGCAAGAAGTCAGTGGATCATCTGAATTCTTTCCTTTCATAGTACTCAAGGATCTCCTATTCCTAAACCTTGTCACCAGAGCACAGATATAGTTTTCCAATTGACCCTAGAGCCCTGTTAATAGCATCCTGAACTGCCACGTGGTGGGACTAAGGTGCTGGAACATCCTAAGGGCCAGTTCTGGTTTGGCTTGGTCACAAGACCCATACTAGGGGGTGGCAGGGGTAAAGATTCTGGGCTAGTTAACAGGCAGCCATGGGAGGCAGCTGTAGTTAGAGCAGCCGGGGGCTGTACCAGCCCCCATGGCAACTTAGAATCTTGAGTGCACAAACCACCATTGGACTCTCATCACTTCCTCCCCCTGGTCTGTGCTGTCTGTGCTGCATCTCCAAGGGGCGCAGCACAGAACCTCACCTACAGTGTCGGTGAGGGAAGAAGGGAGATGCAAATATGTCACTCTTGAGAACTTGATCTGAAACCACAAACTCTAAATTTTTACCGGTAGTTAGTCTGATAAGCAACCAGATTAGCACCCATCCAAATCTCTGGGTATTTTTTACAAAAAACTTAAATTGCATAAAACTTCCCTTGAAACCTTTGGACAAGGAACACTATAAGAAAAATCAAGGGATGACAGCATTTGGCACAGGGCCGCCCAGAGGGGGGCAAGTGTGACAATTTGCTCCAGGCCCTGAGCCCCACAGGGGCCCCCACGAGAGTTCTTCGGGGGCCCTGGAGTGGGGTCCTTCACTTGCTCTGGGGGCCCTGGAAAACTCTCGCGGGGCCCAGGCCCCGGGAGCTTCTTCCGCTCCGGGTCTTCAGCAGCCATTTGGCGGCAGGGGGTCCTTCCGTTCCGGGGCCTGCTGCCGAAGTGCCCCAAAGACCCGCGGCTGGGGGTTCTTCCGCCCCAGGACCCGCCGCTGAAGGTCCCAGGCCCCCTGAATCCTCTGGGCATCCCTGATTTGGCATTACAAGTTATTCAGTATAATGAAATACAACTATGAAAAGCAATAGGCATATGCAAGAAGGAATAGTGCAGAAGATTACTGAAGGAACTCTAATTCTCCTTTTAACAACATTTTACTGAAAGCATCAAGAAGGAAGCGGAGAACTGAGTAAGTGTTCCATTCAGTTGACTTACTTGCTACTTGTATATCATCAATGGTGATACTTTCATCTAACTCCAGAAGCAGGTTTTCTGTGAGGCTAGCTAGCGCAGAAACAAAATTTTGGGCACATTCAGCAGCACAGGCCTGTGGGGACACAGTTATCCGTTAGGACTTGAGTATGAGTGTAGATGGGAAAAGTTCTCCCTCCAAAGAATCTCATCTCCTTTCACAGCAGCTCTGAAGAGTTACACAGCTCTCCAACCTCGTTTTTGTGCAACAGCTACAGAGCAGCACTTTATGAAAAGCTCACAGAGTGGCCTCTCTGGAATGCTCCTAATGCAAACACATCACTGATCAGACTGATGTCATCAATTATAAAATGGCATAAGAAGATCTGTGTAGTTAGACAGAATCTGCCCAAAGAGCTGCACGATAGGATTAAACAGAAAACTGAAACATCCACAGGGAAAACACCCATCACCTGCTGCTATTAAGATTGCTAACCAGGAGATGTCACCATTACTCCATTCTCACATGTCGTCACTACAACACTAGTTTCAGAACCAGGAATATAATCATTATGGGAGTAGACAAATGCAAGTTCATCCTTTCCTCAGTTTGCACTGTGAATAAATACCCCATGGGAACAAAGATTGACTACAATCTTAGGAAGAAAGCATAGTCTAGTGGTGACAGCACAGAATTAAGAGTCAAAAGATAGTGTCTTTAATGGGGCTGCCTAATACTAAAAATCTTTTCCAGTTCACTTTTAATGGGGAGGTAAAATGCAACCTAAACTTCAACCTCTGATCTTGAGCAAGAAATCAAATAGGTTCTAACAAGCCACAGTCTTGCATGTCACTCATACCTGCAGTGTCTGGGTGTTAAGGAGTATCCCATCAGCTTGGTCTTTTTGTCTTTTTAACTCCTCCTGGCACAAAACCTCCAACTGGGGTAAGTTGTCTGGGTGCCCCAGAGCTGGACGCAGTTTGTTCTTGTTCTCAGCCTTTAAACAAACAAATACATCACTAGCATTTTCTGTAAAGAATGGGTGACTAGGTCCTAGAGAGAAAGAGGAATGAGTAAAAATACAACTCTTTTGTGTATCACTAGTAACAGGGTGGCATGCTCTTTAATGGCTAACGGCCTGGGGCTAGCCAACCCTAGTTACTAAGGAGATACACCTGAGCAGGGATCTGCTGATTCCCCTATAAAGAATAGCAACAAGCTGCACAGAGAGAATCCCCAGGTAGATCCGAGTGGGGACAGAGAGATGACAGAGGGTGAGGGAAGCAGGTAGGCTCCAGCAGAGAACCCTGAGACATCAGTGACATTGTGACACTTCTTAGGGGTCCCCCGGGTTGTGAGGCACCTCACTACCACCTGCCCTTAGCATGTACCTTGTTGTACCTACTGTGGGTCAGACCCTTGACTCCATCGGCCTCTAGCAGCACTAGCACTGTCCTCCAGGCCTTCGCAGGCCTTGCTCTCTCTGTACAGGTTAGCGATAGGCACACAACACCACCTGAGACCTCTGAGCATTCCTCTGGAGTGCCCAGCCCCGATCCATTAAATATTCACAGAACTTCCAGATTCTCTACTCCCAAAGGAATAGCGCACACAAGCTTACTAGTGTCAACTAAAGACCACTACGCTGCTTAACACAAAGCACTTAGAGATATTTATAGTGAAAACAAGAATAAGGTTTTTTTAATCAGAACAGAGATTCACATGGACAGCAAGAAAAATACTGGAAACAAAACAAAATCATAACATGCTTTTGAAAGCCTGAACTTACCTCCAAGTTTAACTATTCTAATTAAAAATATGAGACTAAAACTAGGAAATGAAATCAGGGGTGGTTTAGGAGTCAGTGGCATAAGCAAGCAAATGAGTGTAATGTAAATGACAATAACACGTTCTGTCACACAGCAGATACTTTATACCAGCATGCCCATAAACCATACCTTTGCATTGTCCCATTCTTCCAGCTGTTCTTTGAAGAGTTGCCGGATCTGATCAGTGGAGTGTCTGAACTGCTGCTCATGCTCTTTAAGAAGGCTGTCAATAACCAGATGGGAGACATGAGGGAGTTGTTCTTCAAACAACTTCAACTGATCCCAGAACTCTGATGGAAAAGGTAGCCACAGGAAGGTTTGTGTCACATACAGACATTGATGTCAAGGAACCAGAAACCAAACAAACTAATGTCTAGTACAGGGGTAGGCAACCTGTGGCACGTGAGCTGATTTTCAGCGGCACTCACACTGCCCGGGTCCTGGTCACCAGTCCGGGAGGCTCTGCATTTTAATTTAATTTTAAATGAAGCTTCTTAAACATTTTAAAAACCTTATTTACTTTACATACAACAATAGTTTAGTTACATATTATAGACTTACAGAAAGAGACCTCCTAAAAATGTTAAAATGTATTACTGGCACATGAAACCTTAAGATACAGTGAATAAATGAAGACTCAGCATACCACTTCTGAAAGGTTGCCAACCCCTGATATAGTATAAGTGCCAAAAGTAAGTGGAATTTTCTTTCACATACACTCCTCTCTGTGTCCACTGGCCCAGTACCAGTGGTTGGTGACACACACAGGTCCTGAAGCATTTGTACGGGTCTTTCAATTAAATATCTTTGCAATGGTCTTTCTCAGATAATTTTTGTAACTGACAGCACCCTAGTTACAGGTAATTGGCCCAATTCTGGTCCCACAGTTAATGAAAGTATTGCCACTGACTGGAGTGGAAACATAACTAGGCTTTAAAACTCTGCACAGTTTGAAAGCAGAGATTCCAGCCTTTTCAATGATAACAGGGCCTTAAATTTATACTAAGTCTACTCTTATTCCTTCTTCTTCCATTGGCATAGGCCCAAGAATGAATTAAGAAAACTCTGGACTTCTGATCATTTCAGTTTTCAATTCCAATTGATACATATGACAAAGTATTAGGTCTTAAGATTTTACCTATTAGGCAGGAATTATGGTAGTCATCCGTCTGGCTCTGATAAGACAGGAGCTTCTGCCCAAACAATTCTGCACAATGGTCAAATGTCTCTTGCAGATATTCAGGCCTCGTGATTTGATGTTTATCCTTTCGGTAAAACTCCTTTGGAAGGTAAAGTCGTGGTAAAGAAAAGGACTTGACAAAGTGTCCAACCTAAGAGTCACCACTGCAAACATATCAGTACAGTGGATCTTTAGGTCTTTCAACCTCCCCTTCATTCTGTGCCACCTTTATCCTCCCCCACTTGAGCTTTACCGGCAGCTTTGACCTGAGCTCAGAATGGGAAGGTTTGCTGAGAATGCAAATTCATTACCAGACATCAAGCGTTTTGTCCAACCTCTTTCCCTTGTAACTAGATCACATCCAGTCTCTGCTCTCAGCTTTCCCAATCATCTTGTTATGAAGGTGATGTTATAGTCTCTGAATGCAAGACACTGGGATATGGTTATGGCCATTAAAAGCAGGGCATTTTGGTATATTTATAATAGGCTGTGAAAAACTGAGACCAAGACTTTTTCACCTCCATTCTGTCTTAATCTGCAACACTACCATCCGTTACAACTAACAGGGTCTGAGTTGTGTTGGCAGTGAAGACTTCCTATCACATAACTATGGCAGAGGTATTCATCCATACCTGCTATTCTGCCAAACAGTTTAGTTATTGTTTGTACAGAATTTTAAGCTATAAACGCCAATGCATGTATTAAATATTATTATACACTGGATGTACTAATAAAGTAAGAAAAATTATTGTGGAGCTCCAATGCAATATAATAGAACCAAATTGCTATGCTACTACAGGAGTAAATCTGCAGTAGTAGAAATTGACTGCAGAAAATAAAGTTTTCTTACCTCAGCAAGACACAGCAAGGTATCATTACCCTCCCAGAGAATACAGGTGATAATCCCCTTAAAATGACTGAAACCAAAACACAATGACAATCCAAAAAGTACTTGGTACTGGGAATATTTCTGACTTTTTAAAACATTTTATCTTATTGAATATGAGAGGTAAATATATTAAAATAATTATAAATACAATGTAAATAACATATATTTGTTCATGTTGCTGTAAGAATGCCTAAGATGACCCCAACTCTCTTGGTACAGTTCCTCTTCAAAGCAAGCAAAGACAAGAGTAAAATGCACATACAAAAGCCCATGCAGAAAATATTACGTGTAGCATAACAAAAAAGGCAAAACCAGGTAAATTTCTACACTAGGGGCATACATAATATAGTTCTATAGCTTCCATCATTATGCTTTTTGACAGGTTTCCGCCTCTTCTCCTTTTGTGTCCCACCCCTTTTTATCCAATGCATCAAAGGATATAAACCAACTACACTATAATTAACACTTCACATTTATTCCATTGTCATTAAGACTGTGCAATTGTCTAATCTAGCTTTACAACAATAGCAATTTAACTGTGTATTGGATCGATACTTTAGGAAATACAGAGCAAACTTACTCAGATTCTTTAGGCTTCTCGCCGAAGATGTGGAACTTCTTGTCAATTCGACCTGATCTGGAGTATTTTTGTATGCTGAAAAGGCAAAGATTTTCTACTTTATTCAAAAGAATTCAGACTTTTAATACATGGTCTCTCCCCCCTCTCCCGCTCAGCCAGTTGTTTATGATACTACAGTCATATAAACTTTATCAAATTAAAAAAAAAAAGCTGTGAAGATTTTCATGCCCCACATTTATACGACATGAAAATTATCATCTGATAGAGACGTTCTCTTTCCTGACCTTCCTTTAGAACAGATGATCCAATACAAGATATTACCTCACCCACCTTATCTCTCTAATATCCTGCGATCAACATCGCTACAACTATACTGCATACAGAATAGCATCTAGCCACAAAAATGCCCATTTAATGTGTCTAAGAGCCAAGTTGAGTTTCCACAATAGGACATCTAGTTTAGGCACCCACATTCGAAAATTATGATACCTGTGCTGTCTGTGCTATCTATCAATAATATACAGACACATCCATATATTTGGAAATTACACTCTGTGCTTTTATATTACATACACACAACTTTGTATAGCATCAACCTGCATTCCAAAACACTTTATATTAACTGAAATAGGAGAGAGAGAGAGAGAAATTAATAGGTAGAGGTGAGGTTTGAGATGCAATTTTAAATGAGAGTGAGCTGATAAGGCACAAATACACAGCGCAGCTGTTCCAGATGGTAGGCACCACTGGGGAAAAGGCTTACACCAACAGCAGTGAGAATGTGTGGGAGGATGGAAAGCAGGCTAGTGTTAGAGGGACAAAGACAAAAAAACACACACAAAAGATGCTGGAGTTTCTCTTTCCATAGTCCTTACCTTCCTACTGAGAACTTTTTGCTTACAGAGGCAGATATCTTGGGTCCTACAGATAAATTACCATAAGGAACAGAGTTCTTGGGACTTTCAGCTTTCAGATTTGAAACAGAACCTCTCTGTGCTGTGGGAACCTGATAAGTGGCTTGATAAATCGGCTGATAAATAGGTTGACACATGGGTTGATAAATTGCTTATAAGGAAAGAGGAAATAAATTCTGTAAGTCAAATTTGAAGTCATTTCTATACATTTATACAGCATGTGTTTTCATTTCCATGCTGAGTACTCCTAACATTAATTGACACTAGTGAAGAGAAAACATCAAGATGTTTCTAAATTGGATTCAGCACCTAGAAGTCTAGGTGCTAGTCTATGCAGGATGTAGGTATGCTGTCCCAGAAGGTGCCCAGGGAAGGGCTCCTTGCACCACCTTTGGGTAGGGAAGAGGTATGAGCCTCTGCCGTTCTTGGCTTCCCTCCAGCCCCATCCCATCAATATGCTCATGGGAAGAGAATCTAGAAACTAGGAGCTGCCTTCTGCACCAGATGCAGGCCCAAGATCCAGGTATATCTCACAAGGTGAGAAAGGGCTCAGGGGTTTCATTCCCTTGCAGGGCCATTTAAGACAAGACCACAATCCAGCCACAAGAGAATAGTCTGCTTCACTGTGTTTTGGTATTTCCACTTTGGGTCCTGAACTAAATTAGGAACAAACGCAAGTGGAAAACATACAGAGTAGTTAAGCAAACAGTTTCTGAACCTCAGAAAGGTTTAGATGAAGATATGAGTATATTTTTATCTCATCCAAACCAATTTGTCCCTGCCTGATTTCCTGCTTCTTTCATAAGAGGTTGGGTTAAACTCTGGTGTGAAAAGTGAAAGCTGAGAGCTGTAGCCAGAGAAGAAGTCCAACTTGAAGTACTAAGTGACCTGAGTTTGATGGCCTCAACTCAGCCTCTGGTGAATGTGTGTCCTTATAAAATTACCACGTGTTTGACACAAATGGCAGTGTCTGCTTAAGGGAGGCTCAGAAATGAGCAGGTATGGCTAGCCCAGAGTGGACTCTCCATGTCAGAAGGAGGCTATTGATTAGGCAGCCTGAGAAAGCTCATATAGCATCATGTTTAGGACCAAGGCAAGGATGTGGGAAGAGGGCTTACTCCATCATTGGATCTCCATCACGGGTACCTTTTCAAAGTGCTGCATGGGATTTAGCTCTAAAACTCCTGTTAACCTCCATGGAAGTTATACGGAGAGCTGCCACTTTCAAAAACTCAGTGGAATTACATGAACAGCTGTCACATACACTTTACCTAAACCAACATAATCCTTCATTTAAAACAAAACAAAAACAAAAAAGAGAGAGAGAGACTATCACTGCCTTCTCCTAAGGGAGTATATAAGCACTCACATAAAGATATAGGGATAAGTCTTGTCCCCTGTACACTGGCAATATGGTTGGGGACAAAGAACGAGTGCGTAAGGGGCCTCTTTCCTTCTCATAAGCAGCAGGACAGGATTCATCCAAACCTCTCCAGACAGCACTAGGAGATATGGCTATCTAGTATGTTTCCCTACACACCATATCTCAAAGGATGTCTGGTGTGCACACACCCAGGCAACTGGCACGTATGACGCAAACAAGAAAAAACGTGGCCTGTAGTAGGCTGATATGTACTTTATTCCTGCTCAGAGGTATAAATATATAGTCATATATTCAGAGTTGCCAGTTAAAATATATATTTATTTCTGTCAATCCATAAGAAAGAGAACTTCAGCAGTGAAAGGACTGCATGCATACCTCCTGCTACTGACTGTGACCGATCATCTCTCTCATGCCGCAGTTCTGGAGATTTCTTGGGTTGCTGAATTCTGAAACAAAAATTAAGAGTTATGTGGCTTCTAAATACCGAGCTACCAGTTCTCTATCGTTGTCATGGTCTGAGAGTATTTTAATCTCTGAGATACTGCCTAATGTTAGGGCTAAATTTACAAATGCATGTCTAACTGCAATAATTTGCATGAGGACAATTCAAATGATCTAGTATAATTGGAAAATAGAAGTTTCTGCAAGCACAATTGTGCACTCAGACTTGTTACTGGAAAGGCCTGGAGCTTGTCACTCCACACCATCCACTGTCTAATTATTCATTAACTTTTATACATTTTCCTTATATTTTCACCTTTATGTAACATTTTATCTCCCTTTAATTCAAACAATGCCCTTGAAGCCAGAAAACTAGTAGTCAGTTAACATCTATTTTTACAGCACTTTAGTTGAACTAGTGAAATTTAGTTGAACTAGTGAAACCTGAGCCGTCCTTTGTAGGTGACAAATCTAAGGAATTCTCACAGATTGAAGTGTCATTAGAGAAGGTTTTGGAATTAATTGATAAATTTAGCAGTAACAAGTCACTGGGACCAGATGGCATTCACCCAAGAGTTCTGAAAGAACTCAAATGTGAAATTGCAGAACTATTAACTATGGTTTGTAACCTGCCCTTTAAATCAGCTTCTATACCCAATGACTGGAAGATAGCTAACATAATGCCAATATTTAAAAAGGGCTCTAGAGGTGATCCCGGCAATTACAGACTGGTAAGTCTAACATCAGTACCGGGCAAATTATTTGAAACAATAGTAAGGAATAAAATCGTCAGACACATAGAAGAACATAAATTGTTGGGCAAAAGTCAACATGGTTTCCATAAAGGGAAATCATGTCTTACTAATCTATTAGAATTCCTTGAAGGGGTCAGTAAACATGTGGACAAGGGGGATCCAGTGGACATAGTGTACCTAGATTTCCAGGAAGTCTTTGACAAGGTCCCTCACCAAAGGCTCTTACGTAAATTAAGTTGTCATGGGATAAGAGGGAAGATCCTTTCATGGATTGAGAACTGGTTAAAAGACAGGGAACAAAGGGTAGGAGTAAATGCTAAATTTCAGAATGGAGAAGGGTAACTAATGGTGTTCCCCACGGGTCAGTTCTAGGACCAATCCTATTCAACTTATTCATAAATGATCTGGAGAAAGGGGTAAACAGTGAGGTGGCAAAGTTTGCAGATAATACTAAACTGCTCAAGATAGTTAAGACCAAAGCAGACTGTGAAGAACTTCAAAAAAAGATCTCACAAAACCAAGTGATTGAGCAACAAAATGGCAAATGAAATTTAATGTGGATAAATGTAAAGTAATGCACATTGGAAAAAATAACCCCAACTATACATACAATATGATGGGGGCTAATTTAGTACAACTAATGAGGAAAGAGATCTTGGAGTCATCATGGATAGTTCTCTGACGATATCCATGCAGTGTGCAGTGGCAGTCAAAAAAGCAAACAGGACGTTAGGAACAATTAAAAAAGGGATAGAGAATAAAGACGGAGAATATCTTATTGCCCTTATATAAATCCATGGGATGCCCACATCTTGATCAGTATGTACAGATGTGGTCTCCTCATCTCAAAAAAGATATACTGGCATTAGAAAAGGTTCAGAGAAGGGCAACTAAAATGACTAGGGGTTTGGAATGGGTCCCATATGAGGAGACATTAAAGAGGCTAGGATTTTTCAGCTTGGAAAAGAGGAGACTAAGCGGGGATATGATAGAGGTCTATAAAATCATGAGTGGTGTGGAGAAAGTGAATAAGGACAAGTTATTTACTTATTCCCATAATATAAGAACTAGGGGCCACAAAATGAAATTAATGGGCAGCAGGTTTAAAACAAATAAGAGGAAGTTCTTCACACAGCACACAGTCAATCTGTGGAACTCCTTGCCTGAGAAGCTTGTGAAGGCTAGGACTATAACAGGGTTTAAAAGAGAACTAGATAAATTCATGGAGGTTAAGTCCATTAGCTATTAGCCAGGATGGGTAATGAATGGTGTCCCTAGCCTCTGTCTGTCAGAGGGTGGAGCTGGATGGCAGGAAAGAGATCACTTGATCATTACCTGTTAGGTTCACTCTCTCTAGGCACCTGGCATTGGCCACTGTCAGCAGACAGGATATTGGGCTGGATGTACCTTTGGTCTGACCCAGTATGACCATTCTTATGTTCAAATTCTACCACTACCATTGTGATAGTACGATAGTTTAGGTTGTGAAATATCTCCCTCAAGAAGAGGCAGAAATCCCATTGCTTGGGACTTTTAAAACTAGACTGGACAAAACACATAAAAAAGTATTGCATATAAACTTCTCCATCCTGCACTGGCACAGAAATGGCCCGGATGATTTAAAATCAGTGTGATCTTTATGTGCTACCAGAACACAAGTAATAAATATGTATATGAATTGCTTGCACTACCTCCTGTGCACAACATGACAATAAGACGTACATATAGTGAGCAAAAAATTAAGTTAAAGGAATAACATCTTTAGGCACTGAGAGCATTTACTTACTGGAGTAAATTTTTTATAACGCTTACTGCTACATCATCAATTACTGACTTTCCAATTCTGCTTGGATTCAACAATGGAACATTATCTAACCCCATAACCACCATCCTACTCTCCTCTTTGAGACTCTCTGTTCGGACTGCAGCTGCAATGGAACCTCGTAATGCAAACTCTGTCTGAGCTTGGATGGGGTCCTGGAAGTGGAGGAAAATAAAATCAGATATTACTAAAGAGAACAGGCAGTTAGTTATACTGTTCCATGGAGGTGCCAGCTACCAACCCTGTTGCCCCACAAGCTAGATGAAATAGTTTTATAACTTAAGCCTGGTCTACACTACAATTTTAGGTCGAATTTGGCAGCGTTACCTCGATTTAAGCCTGGACCCGTTCACACGATGAAGCCCTTTTTTTCTACTTAAAGGGCTCTTTACAATCTATTTCTTTACTCCACTTCCGACAAGGGGATTAGCGCTGAAATTGGCCTTGCCGGGTCGAATCTGTAGTAGAGTGGATGCAATTCGACGATATTGGCCTCCGGGAGCTATCCCAGAGTGCTCCACTGTGACCGCTCTGGACAGTGCGCTCAACTCAGATGCACTGGCCAGGTAGACAAGAAAAGGCCCGCAAACTTTTGAATTTCATTTCCTGTTTGGCCAGCGTGGTGAGCTGATCAGTACAGGAGATCATGCAGAGCTCATCAGCATGATGTGCACATTGCCGGGGCACACAGCCCGCTCCGTACTTTGTGAGAAGACTATGTCTAAGTCTATGTCCTCATCACTCTTGTCACCATGCTGCTTGCCTGCTTTTGCTTTTGCAGCTTCTGGTTCTGCGCTGAAAAAAGGCGTGAAACAATTGTCTGCTGTTGCCCTGACCGAAGGAGAGGCAACTGACGACATGGCTTACAGGGAATTAAAATCAACAAAAGGAGTGGCTTTGCATCAAGGAGAAACACAAACAACTGTCACAGAATGGCCCCCTCAAGGACTGAACTCAAAACCCTGGGTTTAGCAGGCTGTTGATTTCACAAAACAAATCGGGTCAATTTCTTGTTTTGATCCACTCCATCTATCTTTTACATCTTAGGCTGGCAGCAGATGGTGCAGTACGACAGCTAGCCATCATCATCTCCTAGATGCTCGGCAGAAGATGCTGCATTACGATTGCTAGCCATCATCATCTCCTGGCTGCTCACCAGAAGATGGTGCAGTATGACTGCTAGACATCGTCGTCACCTGGGTGCTTGGCAGAAAATTGGAATGACCTGGCTGAGTCACTTCTATGTCTGCCTAGGTGCCCCTGACCGAACCTCACCGAGGTAGGCTAAAAGAGCACCCAGGAGTACAATGACGGTGGCTATCAATCGTAATGCACTGCCTGCTGCCAAAAGGCAATGAGCTGCTGCTGTGTAGCAATGCAGTCCCATGTCTGCTAGCACCCAGGAGATGTACGGTGATGCTCAGTGAGCTGAGAGGACTCCATGCTTGTCGTGGTATGATGTCTGCTCAGGAAACCCAGGAAAAGAGGCGCAAAACGATTGTCTGCTGTTGCTTTCACAGGGAGGGGGGAGACTGACGACTTGTAGCCAGAACCACCCGTGACACTGTTCTTGCTCCTCAGGCATTGGGATCTCAACCCAGAATTCCAATGGGCAGCAGAGACTGCGGGAACTGTGGGATAGCTACCCACAGTGCAACGCTCTGGAAGTCGACGCTAGCCTCGGTACTGTGGATGCAGTCCGCCGACTTAATGTACTTAGAGTATTTTGTGTGGGGACACGTACAATCAACTGTATAAAAACGATTTCTAAAAAAAGACTTCCATAAATTCGACCTAATTTCGTAGTGTAGACATACCCTTAAAAACATTTCCAATCGATTGTTCCCCTTTCTGCAGCTATGAGAGATTGAGAGTTAAGTATTACTATAATTATTACAAGCAATCTTCAAATAAATATAATTAATAATAATGATGCCTTCTAGTTTATAAAATAAAATGCTCTATAAAGAAGAAGTACCAACCAATAAGGAAGATTAATCACCTGATACAAAATCTGCTATACAGTCAAAACCTTCAGCAAGTGCATCTAAAGAAACCTTTAAAAGCACACTCAAACACAAGCACAACCTCTCATTAAGGATCATCTCCTACAAAGTGCTGAGCATCTCCTGAGTAGTCCTGAGCACCCTCAACACTTGGTAGCCTCATTGGTGGTTGAAGGCACCCAGTACCTTGCAAGATTGGGCCCTATAACACCACCTCTTGGGCAGCTTGTGATCATTTGAAATTCAATAGCATACGTACATTTTACATGAAAAATCAAAATATGGATTCTGAAAACCTTTTAAAATACAGGAGTCATCGAAATAGTTTGCATTTGAACAGTAAAATTCGCCCAAAGATTATATAAAATACAGAGATTCCAGCTAATGTTATCTTACAGTACATAAGGGGATGACTGTATTTACCAGCAGGCAATTGAGATACTTGCTCCTTTTTTTCAGTTCTTTCATCACAGTTTTGGCAAAGTCATACAGTTCTTCGGAAGTCACAGCCTAGTTAAAAAGCAAGGATAATATGGACAGTATTTTGCTCAATATGGTATAAAATTTAGAGTGTACCAAACATGCTGATATATCACATCTGTCTGTTCAAGATGCTTCTAATCTGTTCTCTCACTTTTGTATTTAGGCAGGCGTGGAAACCAGGGGGATCAATTCACTGTCTATAAAAGCTGATGTTTTTCTTTTCTCAAAATAATTTTGAGCGTGAATATGCTTCGCAGAAAAATGAAGGATTAGTGGTTTCAGTGTCTCTACCAATGCAACTTCTCATGACACTTATCAGCTGTGATACAGTAGGGGGAGCAAGCATGGAGAAGGAACTTTGTTGTATTAATATCAAGGGAATAAATGGACCCAAGAGTCAAAGGTGTTAACTTGACCCCATCACTGAAAAAACACTAATCAGCTTAACATGATTCAGGATTTTGAGTACAGAGACCTCGGCCTGCTTAGCACAAGGGCAACAAATGTCATTAAAAATCATTATAACCTTTTTATTAAAGATACAGAAAAAGGAAGGAAAAACAGTTACATCATTTAAAATGTAAAATATTAAGAAAAGTTTTCATTTTAAAAATATCCCTTATTCTTTTTTTAAACTGTGGAACGTTTTTGTAGTGAGAACCTCCTGTCTGACAGCCTTTTAGATGGTAATAACTGTCCCTTTTGGGGAAGAGAAAAAACTAGCTGAGATGGTCTGGAACTGATGTTTCTGTTGCTGAAATCCAGTCCTGTTTCCTTTAAGACTACACAAAACAAACACACAGAAGGGGACAACAAAGACAGAAAATGCAGCATCTGTCTCTGGTGATGACTTTCACCTGCAACCTCACTGCTAGAGAAAGACATGGCTTCATTAGCCACTCTAAGAGCTGGCAAACATCTTGTTTAGGGAATTGGTTTTAGCTGCCTCATTGCTCACGGGCTCACAGCAGCGTTGTGATAGAGATAGTCTTGGTCAGCTAAGTCAGACGCTTATTAAACAGAAGGCAAAAAAGAGAGATAGGAAAGAGAAGAAATAAGGTGGGGAAGGTAAAGGACACATGACACATTCCAGGTGTTGACGTGTGGGTCTCTTTTTCTGACCTAGTCTGGCCAGGACATCTCTCGGGATCAGGTTGACGAAGGCCCAGTGGTATCATGGGGGACCCTGCGTCACAGGAGACGATAGGAGTGTCCGCCACAATGATAAAGCTAATTCCTTTCAGTCTACTTCTCCTTCATCCTGACATCTTCATTCCCTCTCCTGTCTCTTTTTAAGGACCCCAAAAGGGAATAATGGGTGGAATAGCCATCCCCTCATTATTTTATTCACCAGCTAAGAATTCCTTCCAACACACCAATTTTAGTTAATTAATTTCCGATTCCATTCTCCTTTGTTCATCAGTCATGATCTTAACACAGTCCTCAGGTAGTGGCAGTAGACTTTTATGTCAGGCTTTCTTCAAGTTTGACGTTCTTCAAGTTTTGCTGACTTTTATACAGTTTTATGTAACAGGCTGAGTTGTTCTGTTTCCTTGGACACCTCAGAGTAAGATCTCTGCAGAACAGCTTCTTGAGCAAAGAATGCCATGTCAAATTGTTTGATGTGTGCAAATGGAGACTTATTTTAGGATGAACTAATTTTCACTTATGAACAAGGTCAAATTTTAGAATTTGAGCTCAGTGCTCCTCAAATAAATTGCCTGCCTACGCACTAACCTATTGTGCCACATGATCCTGGATTTAGCTGATTTTTTATTATGAATTTTTCCTTTGTTAAACAGTAGGCAGCCTCAAGAATCTGATAGTTCACTGTTCCAAAATCAGGTGAGAAGACGGTCGGATCATTTAAAGAGGACTGATTAGCATTTCCAGTTTTTCAGCCTCATTACCAAAATTCATGTTTCTGAAAAGCTTTATTTACAGTCTTTGGTATTTTTCTTGACTATAAAAAATAAAATCTATATATTTATGTGTGTGCACTTCTCCCATTACTGGTTTGGCAATATCCTCCTTTTCCCTCTACAGTTCAATACAATATATGATGCCAGTTTGACTACAATGAAGTGTGGTGGATACTAACAGACTCACACAATCATGCACATCATACAACTTACTTCTTTATCCACAGTAGGATGAGCACAAGCATCTATTTTCTTAAGAAATTTCTCCAAAGATGAGTTTAATGTCTGTGCTTGTAAATTGGAGTTTGCCACCTAAAACAGAAGCAGATGTTAGTGAAATGAAAACTCAGTGGAGATCAATGAACACTCAAATATTTATAGAACTATCAAAAGATTTCTCCAGGAGGGAGCAAGCACAGAGATCCTCATGAAAGAGCACAATATTTATTTTCGAAGAACAAAACACTGAATCACTGGTACCCAAAATGGAAGCCAAATTCAGTGATTCATAACAGCAACTCTTTTTTCATGGCCTATATTGCATCAATCAGATGGCTAGTCTATTTAGTTGTAGGTGGTTAGAGTGAAGTGCTGCAAACCCAGGACATGATCCTACTTGACTACAACAGGAGCAGGACTGGGTCCTAGATCCCTAGATTCAAGGCTGGCAATGGAAGAGGAAAACACAGTCCTTAAATAATAGACAAAACACTGTTCCTATGTCCTATCTGTGTATTTGCCTCTTCAAACCAAGCCAAAAACCCTTTGGATAGAATAAATGAGATATATAAATGATTGAGACTGAACCAAACTAAAGTTCTGGAAGTTGTATTTGTACCTCTGATTTGATTTTCACTTGTAGATTTGTTAGAAACCGCTGGATTTTCTCCATGAAGAGACGATCCATTGCAAGATTATGGAATTTTGTTTCAAACTTGTTGATAACCTCAGTAGCCTCAAAAACAAATGCCAAAAATCAGGAGATAAATCAGACTTAAACCTGTCCTTCTTAGCCTTTAATAATAGCACTTAGCATTTATATAATTATTTTCATCATTATCATATCACACAAACATTAACTAAATCTAAGAAATTCTCACAACCAAAATCTATTAACACGGGGGATTAGAATGGTTGCACTAGCTGCAGCCAGGAATTTGAACACTAGAAGGGAATGAAGATTTGCCCACTTGCTCTAAGTAGTTTGACTCCATTTTCTCCATATCAATCATGATTAAGCCTTCAATGAAATCAATGCGTCCTGTTTCTTTCTCCAGGCGCTTACAAAAGAACTCCACCTCTTCTGGAGAAAAGTTACCTCCCTCTGAAAATAATCTGAAAAGAATAGGTGAGAAAGGAAAAAGTAATTATCTTAGGGTTCTTCCACTTCCTCAAAAGGATCCTTAGCTGAATAGTCCCTATTATACATATTTATTCACGCTATTATAATATTAGTAGTATACTTTTTTAAAGGATGAACTTGAATTTTACTGTGCTGACTTGACAATAAATTACAGAATGTAGGTAAGGAGACAAGGAGAGCAAGAGAAATAAAACTATACAAGCCAGGCAAACAGAGATTGATATAGAAATAAACACATTCACACCTCTCCCTTATACCTGCAAGCTTTAAGAAAGTCCACGTTTGAATCTCGTAGTTTCCCCAAGGCTTCTTCTAAATAGTTCCGGTAACTCCGCAGGGATATTTGGATAACTTCTACATGATTAAGCAGCTCTGAGTGCAGAGAATTGCTTAGAGCAACCAACCTAAGAGCAAATAACAAAAGATAGCTTTTTCAGGGAAATCTATGGAAGAGTAGACATTCCTTTCGAAAAACTGCTGGGTCTTGGAGATAGCAGAAGAATGAGAGTTTAATCAATGCGCTTCTGCCTTCCTTCCATTGTGAATGTTTTGATGCAGCAGCATACAGCAGACATACTACTAGCAAACACTCAATGCTATGGAAAAGGACTCTCATACAGAAGTTTTCATAACCTGACTTGTCAATTGCTACTAGTGTACAGGATAGGTAGCACGGATAAAAACTGGATACATGAAACAAGCTTTTTCTATTTTATTCTAAAAATTTTATAAAATTCACCACTGACTTTAGTTTCTTAGCAGGGAGATAAAGAAACCCTGGAGAGGCTTTACTTTTGATTATTCATATCTATGAGGTAACACATTAAAGAGTAATGGCACAGAAGGTGTTGGTCTTGAGATATTAAATTCCACTTCTGCCAAAGGGACCTGGAGTAACTGACTTCACAGGACCTGGGGTTTCTAGGTTTTACCGTGCACTGAGAGGGGAAATACAGAGTCTAACTGAGTTAACCAAAGGATTTCTTTGTAACAAAGACTCTCATTCAAAGGAATGGAGATTAAAGTGAGAAAAGCATTCCATGTGTTTCCGTTGCAAAGGATATTAGGGAAAAAAGAACTCAGCATAGTCCAACCTTTATGTTTATTCCATAGTTTGGGCACCACGACTGTTGTGAGAAATAGTTGTGTGAGCTAAGTTAGTACATAAACACATGGGCACACCTAAATCAATGAATGTAAATGGAATTCTCCTCTTATTTATTTATACTTTGTCATTCCATTTGTTATTCCATTTTTGCCCAAACATTATTGGACACACCTTCTAGTATCCTTGGGGATGATAAAAAGTGTTTGTATTTAGTTTTATTTTTCACATTATCGTTCCCCTCATTATTATAATTGTTCTAAAACATGGCTGACATGCCTAAAAGTAGCAGAAGAGCAATAAATACTGTACTAAGGCTGGACATTGATAAATGTCTTAGATACATGAGCTTTTTGATCTCACTATGTTCAAGTAACTGTTACTCTATACTGAAGCTTTTCTTTTTTAGATTATAGATTTACAGGGTAATGTGACTATACATTAGACAAAAGAATCTGGGCAGCTGAAGGGCAATAATTAGGTCAAATGATCCTACCTCAGTCAAATGAACTGTCTGGCAATCAAACAGTAAGATAACTGCTTCAAACTATCCCAGTGGGAGAATGACTATGATACCTGCTGCTGCTCAGGTAGGGCCAGCTCCAGGCACCAGATAAAGAAGCAGGTGCTTGGGGCGGCCAATACCAAGGGCGTCACTCCGGCTGTGACTGGGGCGGCACGTCTGGGTCTTCAGTGGCAATTCAACGGTGGGTCCCTCAGTCCCTCTCGAAGAGAAGGACCTGCCGCTGAATTGCCGCTGAAGAGCGGAGCGGCGCAATCATGCTGCTGCGACTTTTTTTTTTCTCCCCCCGCTTGGGGCAGCAGAAAACCTGGAGCCAGCCCTGTATTCAGGAAATCTGGGATAAGGCAGATTCAGGATGCAGTCCAGGAGTGGGAAACCTCACAAATCATGCGACTCACGATGTGCTTACTTTTCAGCCTTAGTGGAACTGAGGAAGATGGCCTCCATGTCCTGGATCCTTCTGCGGAAGTTCTTGCTGATGTCATTTTGGTCCTCTTGGAGTTTCATAAACTCATTTTTCTCCTTGTTCAGAGCTTCCACCACCCCTGCACAGTGACTCTCCAGACGCTCTTGGTGAAGAAGCAGCTCCGCTGAGAGGAAAGGGAGTACGCTTATATGGCCATCGCCTCAAGCTTGGATTGAGCCCAAGCATTACGGCATGACCTATTCTGACGTCCAACACAAGTGACTATGGCTCACCCCAACAACTAGCCACTATGCTCAGTAGAAGATAGTTGATGGTGTGAAAACCTGTAGATGGGGGGGGGAGTAGTCTTGTTAGTCTGTATAAGCAAAAACAACAAGGAGTACTTGTGGCACATTAGAGCAGGGGTTGGCAACCTTCAGAAGTGGTGTGCCAAGTCTTCATTTATTCACAGTAATTTAAGTTTCTGCATGCCATTAATACATTTTACATTTATAAGGGCTGGAGGATGGAACCCCAGACTGACAGTGGGCTGAGCAGACTGGCGGTTGGGACCCCAGGGCTGGCAGCGGGCTGAGTCGCTCAGCCCACTGTTGGTCTGGGATTCTGTCCGCCGGCCCAGGCTGGCAGTGGGCTGAGCGGAGCCGGCAGCAGGGACCCCAGGCCGGCAGCAATGTGCCACAGTAAGTCAGCTTGTGTGCTGCCTTTGGCACATGTGCCATAGGTTGCCGACCCCTGCATTAGAGACTAAAAAATTTATTTGGACATAAGCTTTCGTGGGCTATAACCCACTTCATCAGATGCAAATTTGTTAGTCTCTAAGATGCCACAAGTACTCTGCATTATTTTTATGTTAAATGTGAATTTCTCCCCTTTGCTCCCACGCTCTCTCCTCTCCTTCCCTTCTCAGTCACTGCTGACATCTCCACTATCCTTCCCATCACCCAGACTTGCAACCTCAGCTGGTTGGGAAATTTCTTGTCTGAATGATTGTACAGTGGATATTGCCCCTCTTGCAAAGCTACATTTTTCTGTGAGAAAATTTCAAATTTTGAAAAAAAAAATTTCCATTAGGAAAATCAAACTGATAGCTTCCAAGCTCTCTGCCTGAAGGGGAGCTGCAGCCAAGCTCGTGGGGAAGCAGGGAGACTGAAAGACAAGGAGGTAGAGAGCTGGAGTGCTGGATACACGAGGGAAAGAGACATTGACAAGGGCCTTCCAGGCAGCCAGACAGGAAGCTGACCTAAAACGAAATTTTTTGGAATGTCTGTCCTGTGAAAAACTTACAGGTTTTATTTTTGATCTCAAATTGAAATGTAATTTTTTCCTATGCTTTAAAATTTTCCACAGGATAGAAATTTCAATTTCCAGCTCGCTCTAAACCTCAGTGATATCTTCAATACTTCAATCCTTCTCCTATATTCAGCCTCTTAAGCTTTGTCACTTCTTTCTCTAAAACTATTCTAAAATCCCCCCTTCTTCTTTTGTCTGCCATGACAAAACCTTATTAGCTGAATTTCAAAGGTACTGAGCATCCACTGCTCCTATTGACTTCAGTGGGCCCTGTGGATGCTCTGCATTGTTAACAATCAGCTCAGAGGACCATTGATGAATCTCTTCTTAGTGTGAACCAGGAGGAAACAAATGTGAGCTATGAAAAAGGAAAGTAAAACACCCCCCACAACATGTAAGAAACTAGCAAGTTTAGGGTAGGAGCAAGAAAAGGCCCCTTGAACCCATATTATTCCCTAATATTGAATCAATTAACACTAGCCACTGCTGTGCCAGGTTATGACTCACACCTGGAGAGCTCTAAAAAAAAAAAGAGATGTGATGCCCACAGTGAATATATGTACCAGCCCTGACATTATGGATATCCTTTTCTATGCGCTCGCGCCTTGGCTGATGCATGTGAAGACGCAGTTGCAGTTCTGAATCCAGCTCCTCTTTCTTGGCAGTTACAATGATCCAGGAGTTGGACAAGGATTGGACAAACCACTTCTCCAGGTGCTCAAAAAAGCAGAGGCGGATCCTATGATTGAAAAGCAAACATGTTGCTTTGGGAGAGAGAGCGCATGGATGTGTGTGAGAGACAAAGGATTTCATTTTGCAGAAAAACTCTTCAAAGATCTCAGTGAAAAAAAAAACAAGCTCTGAGGAGTCTGACTCCACTGAGGTAAGGTTTCTCACCAATCGCACAACAGTGATGCTACTGTTTCAATCAAACATAAATAATGTTAGCCTGCCCAAACTGTTATACTCTTTACAGCATCTCAGTTGTATCATCCTGCCATGGATTTCTCTGATACAGTTAATCCACTGCTTTCAATAGAAATGCAACTGCTAAAATGCAGAAGAGTTGGTGCTCTGTCAAAATGAAGGGTAAGAAAAGGGACTTGGAGGGATGGGATTCAGAACTTTGAGCAAGGAACTGGAAGCTAGATGCTTTGAGTTCATGGCTCTGCCGATGCTTTGTTGTGCGACTGGACAAGGCAGTAACCTTTCTGTTTCTCAGTCTTTAAAATAAGCATAACATCTTCCTCACAGATGTGCAGTGAGACTTAAATGTTTGATGGAATGCAATATAAAATGTTTCTTCTTACTCTTTTGGGAAGGTCATAAAAGGGGGTAGCATATAAATAACTTTTGGATGCTCATTCAAACTTTACCTCCAAATCTTCTGAGGTTTGCCAATTACTTAGGAGAAAGAAAAAAGGACAAACTACACTCAACTAACCGTTTCTTAAGCTCTGTAAACAAGCTGTCTGGTACAAGCACATTCTCCAGGTACACAGGACGTGTTTTTTCTGCAAATTCAGCATAATAAATCTCAGAGGTCTTGGTCTTGCCTGTTTCCTTACGTCCAAGGACTGAGTAAGTGTTCCCACTAGAGGTGGTAAAGACCTCTGCTATTACTTCACAGCTTTCAGCCTCACCAGAATCATGGAACAGAACCTAGGAAATCATAATTTGTTATCTTTGCTACTGACAAGTTTTTAAAGACCTATTAACATGAGCCATACACAGGTTAATGTTGAGAACTTATGGATTTCAAGAACCATGAGCCATGTTCTCATTCCTAGTTTGGAAAACAAAGTTATAATGAGCAAGCAAGTTTGTGCATCTCAGCATGCTGATATTTTCCTGTTAGCCTACCAGTGTTTGTGCAAGGCAAAAAGTAGAAGGGGGTCATTCCATTTCCTTCCATCTACAGAGAAATGAAGAATATCCTAGTACTTCAGGGTGGTCACTAGCCTCGGGTCACCAGTACTTCTGTCAGTGTCTCCAGGAACAATACAAATGAAACGTTACAGCATAGCCAGCAAAATGTTGGCATTGTTTGGATTTTTTTTAAAAGTACCTTATTAAGATGCTCTGGACACAGATATAGCGTCTTTGCAGAGTTTTATTATTATTATTTCAATCCCTTTGAAATACGAGCTGCAAATGCTCAGATATATGAGCTGAAAGGCTGTCTAGTTTCACTATAGATTTTGTAATCGCCTTTGTAGTTTTTTGATTGAAATGCTCTTTTGTAACTTCTTAGAAGGAGTTTCCTCAGCTAACCCTATGTTCCCAAAGCAATATTACAATTAGGAACCAGTTTTTCTTTCTGTCAGCTGCAAAATGCACAAAGCAAAGAGTGATTTTCTGCTGAGACAACCTTTGCAAAATGCTTACTGGTTCCCAGTTGGGTTGAGCTAATAGGATTATTAATGCCAAGGGATCAGAAGAATTCCAGTTCAGGATTTTGCTGCTGAAATGTGCAGAACACACACATGGCAAGGCCAGACATAGGATGAGGGACTAGTACTACACTAATTAATTAACTTTCATGTAATGTCTTGCCACCGACTGCCAAGTATTCAGAGGCACCCCACTCACATAAAAGGCTCTGTTACATTGAGGCAATGACCATTTAGGTTCTCCACTAAGTAGAGATCTGAAAAGAAAATACTGAGATATAGAGATAGTGTTATCTCATCATCTTGGGCTGACAATACTAAATGAAGGCAGGAAACAGACCCATGTCGGAAAAGTCTCTTTTCGGCTGTTTCTTGGAAAAAGGACAGGAAAAGTGCATGAGGGAATGGTCATGCACTGATTTATGGGCTTCACCATCTCACATACAGAACCTACAGCTGCTCTAAATACCTAATGGTATATATTACAGAACATCACTAAACTAATGCAGTAAAGACCCATATGTGTTTATCCAGACTAACACGGCTACCCCTCTGATACATATCAAAAAGATTTGCATTTGTACTGAAGATGATTTACCTTTATGAAGAAATTAGACCTACCTCAGACTCAGGAAGAATATCTTTCAAATAATCCATTTCTTCATACGCTTGTGCAGGACTGTCTCCATCCTCGAACCTATTTGCTTCACTTTCTGCACTGACCTCTAAGTGTTCAGTTTCTTCACTTTCTGGAGCTGTGCTCTCCCCATCCCCTGGTTTCTCTGCTTCCTCAGTTTCTTGTACACTGCTCTCCTCATTCTCGACTGTATTTGTTTCTTCAGTTTTGTTTGTGAGGCTCTCAGTCTGCTGCTCCGCTTCTGTACTTCCTTGTGGAAAGCTCTCAGACTGTTGCTCTGTTTCTTCAGTTTCTTGTAGAAGGCTATCTCCTGTCGTCTCTGCCATATTTTCAACTTCTGAGTCTTCAACAAATACTTCCCAATTAAAATAAGACAGAAATGTCATCAGTCATATTCCAAAGAAGCACAGATTGAAAAAAAATAAGACTTGCACTCTTGAGACATTACCTTGCTCTTCAAATGCAGAGCCCACCTCCCCAGGTAAGATTGAGAAGAAAAAGAAACAAAAAGGTGCAAGTTACTTGTTTAGAATAACATCAAGTTCACTTCACTTTCCAAAATTAATGTACTCCATCAGCATTGGAAAGTTCAAAGTAATAATGTACCATTAAAAGGAACTCATTTTTAAAATGTAATCCAGATTTGGACGATCTTTTAATTCTAATGTTTCTGTTTTAAAATGTAGGTGAAGTTATTGAAACATAGGCATGAAAATGGCAGATTTGGGACTAGGAGAGAGGTAGGCATAGTTTGGGCAGATGATGCAAAAAGTCTCCCTCACTCAGCTCTGCCAATGAACCTCAGTCCTCTGGTGGCCAAAACTCTTTCATTTGTTCTAATCTTCGATTGATTTGGATTTGAATGCAAGATCCCCAACAGTGAAACAACAATGCATCAGCCAGATTTCAAATCATAAGAAGTTTGTTTTCTTTATACCTGTTTATAGACTTCCTTCAAGCCAAAATACTGGCCAATGGATGAACTATAAGAAATCAGTTCCTTCAGTATAGCTTCTGGGTAGGACGTTACTATCTTCACTAGGTCTTGGTGAAAGGTCTCATACCTGTCAAATACCAGGCTGCTATTTAAGAGATGATCATAACGGCCCCTTCTGACCTTAAAGTCTATGAGAATTCATTACACAATGTAATAAAAATTAAATGTGAACATAATATACATCTGCATCTAATACGTAAACTAGAAGTGAAGTTATTGGCATAAATCAATTTCCTGACCTATGAAGTCCCATTATCCAAGATCTTTAATTTCCAGGGCTACTGCAATGTTCTTGTGATTAAATCATTCATTTATTATGCTAGCATATCCTGGACTAGCTTAGCACAATACAGAACCCTAATGTCAACCCAAGAAATTCAAATGAAAGAATTAAAAAAAAAATATCACATATTTATTTGTTTGTTTCCCCCCCAACTCTTTAAAAAAGTGGAGTATTGCATCAACAGTTTTTTGCCCACTCTGAGCAAACGCAATAAAACAGGAGAGTATATTATTTGACATTAGTCTTCCTGAAGGTGAAGTAGCTAATGCAATTTTGGCTTTTCTACAAATGCATTCAAAATGCAACACAAATGTGATTGGAATGGTCTTATCAAGCTTTGGACAGCCTTCACTCAGAAAGTTTGTCACATTTTCTACAATCCAGAATACATACCCAGCCCTAATGACATCCAGAGAAGCAAAGGCCTTTCCTAAAAGACTCTTCAGCTTTCGCTCAGAGCTTTGTGTTCTCAGTTTGTCCAAAATTATATCCAGATTAGCTTCCCTTATCTAGGCCCATATGAAAAACAAACAATAAGCATAAAGCTGTAAGAAGCCCAAATGTTTCATATCTATTTAGGAGTCAAGAAATTAGTTTCATGCACATGTCTGTATTAGATAGTACTTTAAGGGGCATAATTAAGGTTAATAGGCTCAAAATTTGATCTATCTTGTCTCCAATTCCTTATGTCTATTTACAGACAGTAGGTTTTCCCCCCCAAATCAGAGGCATCAATGCGCTTTAAAAAAGAATCAGTGATCATAGCAACTGTGTGTATTTGCCCATGTGTGTAAGAAAGAGAATAATGGAGAGAAAGCATATATAGAAGGTAAGAGAATTGCAGTTTCAAGCTTTCAAGAACTTATTGTAAATAGCTACATAACATGTGAGAACACCTCTGTCTCAGCTCCCATCTGGGATGTTTGGCCTGGTAAATTCATTATCAAGCAGCACTACTTCATCCACTTCTTTGGGGCTCTATCAAGTGAGATTGTGACTGATGAACAACAGACATCCAGACTAGGCTTCTATATCCAATAATTCAGTCATCACTGACACTTCCTGCTTCCCCTGCCAAAGGCACAGGGAGATCTGGGAGACTGCACAAGACATTCCAGAAGGGGCAAATTGATCTTACACAGGGAGGGGAGGCCATGCTGCTTTCTTTCCAAAAGTTGGCAGGTATGAAAATCATTTAAAGATTCTGAACAATGCCTTCAAAATATCCTTTTATCAAGCCACAGAGCACAAATATGATGTGATAACTCAATATACATGCATGGTTCTATAACTGCATAGGATTTTCCTTGTGAATATGCACGCAACTGTATATGAGTAATGATAAAATTTATAGTTGCTAGAGCTGGAAAATACCAATTTAGATAAATGAGATCATTCCCCTGCCAAGAATAAGATATAGTCCTCCTCAGAGGATGTATCAGATATTAGACTAATACACTTAGCAGTATGTAGCCATGTTCCAAACACAGAAACCATTAAACATTCCCACTTTAAGTTGTACTTGCTCTAAAGGATTCTTTGAATGCCAAAAACATCTTTTTGTGAAGAAGTGCTTTCTTCACACCACAGTGTTTTAGACTTTTGATTGTACCTGATTTAGGTTTTCATGTTTCCGCCGGCACTCATTCAGTTTCACCTGAAGTTCGTTTTCCTGCTGGGACAGTTTGAGCTGATGTTCATCCCAGAGGACAATAGCTTGTTGGAAATATTTGTACAAGTCTTTGCAATCCTGTTCAATGTGTTTAGCCAGATCCTCAAAGTCTCTCTAAAACAATCAAATGGATAGAACAAATTATTATTAAATTATTATTAGACTATTATCTGGGAGTAGAGATTCATGAGTAGTAGGGAGATAGCTGACTTGCCAAGACTGCCTAGAGGAATCCTACAGTTACCTGATAAAGCAGAAGATATATCAAGAATCAGAGAACACCATCTTTTTTCATGTCACTACCATCCTTTCTGTTCTTGCAACTGTGCTAGTGGGAATTACATTACCATCAACAATATAATTTCCAGCAACATCACTTTCAATGACGTATCAGAAGATTAGAAGATAGCACCACAATGATGTTTGGATGGGGGTGAGTAGGTAGTAGTCCAATACCTACTTTTCAGAAATTGGAAGCCCTTAGATACCATGACAAAGAGCAAGGCATGAGAACCTGGAAAGATATTTAGAACCTAGAGTGTGAAAGAACAACTGCACAGCCTTTGAATTTGAACTAGTCTTTTTTCCTTTCCAGTGCTGTAAATCCAGTGAACATTTTTCTCACCATTGATAAAATCTAAAACAAAGTGCGAAAGTGGATGTGCCTTGCACATCACTTTTCAGAGTATGATATTTATAACTGATATCAGTATATACACTATAATGCTTTATTAGTCCAAGACAATGGATGGAAAAATAGCTGTCTAACATCCAATATTCACGTGTAAATACATCAAAATAAAACATATGCATATGGCTAAAGCTCAGATCATTTACCAAACAAAAAAATATTCACATCATCTGTCATTGGTGGATAGCATAGGAAATTCACCTCTTTTCTCATATGAATTAGCACAGAATTAATACAGGTTAAAAACAATAGCTAGTGTAAACAAATAGAAGAGGCCAGCATGTTCCAACTTATGATCTCAAAAGGTCACGTAACAAGTCAGTGACAGAGTCAGGAATAAAAACTAGATTGTCCAATTCCCAGCTAGTACTTCAGCTAAAAGACCACCCATCCCTCACAAGAGTAGCAACCACAAAGTTAAGCTCTGCACGAACCCTGAATTATTTAGCCATCTAGAAACTTGAGCACAACAGGCCAGTTGTTTTCATATAAAGTCATTGAAAAAATAAAACCAAAAGCTACGAACTCTCACTGAATCACCTCAAGCATCTCTATTTTCAGAATAAGAGGTCTATGATTTCATTGCACACTCTCTAACAGCACATCAGTAGAATAATGAAATGAAATGTGAAATTTTAAACCAGCATAGACTGCAAGATAGATGTTAGATTTGACTATTCTGAGGATGTAATAAAAAAAATGGCCTTAGTAAACATACATCCATCTGCTCCAGCTCCTGTTCAAACCGACTCTGCAGCCTTCCAACCATCTTGAAGAAGTCAGGATTCACAACCTTCTCAGCCTCTTTCTCTGTGCAAACTTTTAAACTCAACAGTTTATTCTAAAGGAAAGGAATATTATGTTATTGACATGTACCTGGTATGCAGTGTTGTTGTAGCTGTGCTGGTCTCAGGATATTGGAAAGACAAGGTAGATGACATAATATCTTGTACTGGATCAACTTCTGCTGGTGAGAGAGACAAGCTTCTGAGCTACACAGTGCTCTTCTCCAGGTCTGGACAGAAGCTCTATGTAAGCTCAAACACAAGGTAGTCCAATAGAAGATACTACCTTACCTACCTTGTCTCTCTAATACACCTGGCATCCCAGTTAACATGTTCATGGTTCAACAGAGTTTGTTTAACCTCAACGTGCATTCTTTTCTTTTGAACTGGTAGCTTTAGAAACAAATATCCAACTTCAGTATCTTTTCCTGAAGAAACCGTAAGTGGAGGAAAAATAAAGCTGGGAATAGGCAGTGGGTGTTCAAGGTGAGGAGTTGTATACCTCTCCCACAGGAAGAGCACTACGTCTTTGATGACATACTGTTTATAACAATCAGTAATATTTTCAGAATATTTGAGTCCTGTGATTGAATTGTAAATACTAGAAAACTGTAAATAATCAATGCTTCGTATTTACACATAGTCTTTGTCATCCAAAACTCTCAAATTCCTTTACAAACGTGGATTTAAGCCTCAAAACCACTTTATGCAGCATGTCAGTAGTATTATCCCCATTTTATATACGGAGAAATTGAGATACAGAGGTTAAATAATTTCCCCAAGGCCACAGAGCAAACTGTGGCCATGCTGGGGTCCTGACTCAATCTCCAGTGAGTGTAGGGAGGTTGGGGAAAGGATGCCACTGGTACTCCCCTGCAGCAGGACCCGGAGCGCTGCAGCTGGGAGCTGGCAGAGTGGAGCGGGCTGGGGCCGGACTGCTCTGCTTCTGCTGCTGCTGGTGAGTGTGGGGAGGTTGTGGAAAGGACGCCTCCCGTACTCAACTGCGGCGGGAAGTGGAGTGCTGCAGCCCAGCCCCAGCCCAGATGTGTCGCTGGAGGGCAGGGGGAGTTAGGAAAAAGGTCCCACACTTACTGGCAGCGGCAGAAGAGGAGCAGCCCGGCTCCAGCCCACTCCACGCCGCCAGCTCCCAGCTGCAGTGCTCTGCTTCCTGCTTCATGTGTGTACAGGGGGTGTCATTTCCCCAACCACACCGGTGGCGGGAAGCAGAGCACCGCGGCTGTGAGCTGACGCACTGATCCACCGGAGCACTGCTTTACCGCGTTGTATGCAAACCAGTGTGATACTGAGTCGTGTTATATTGGGGTAGAGATGTACAAATGCCACGTTATTGTGAAGAAAAATACACAACATAGTTTTGACTAACAGGATAAAAGAGAACTCTGTGAGTAATTTGGGTTGTCATGCCGAAATACTGGGTGTCAAACCAGACCTTATACTGGATGATCTGCTGCTACCAAAATCCTTCATTGGGTCTCCAAATTCAGCAACTTTCATTCTCATGACACTGACCTTGCATAGTTGTACATTGGCCAAACATTCCTGGCAAACTCTCTCATATTGGATGCGAATTATCATCATATGCTGCACATTATGGGTGTCTTTAGAAAAGAAGGAAAGGAAATAAGAGTCCAGTGTGAAGACTTCACTATTTCACATTGTAGCACATGTGAATATGACTGAACAATTGTGTCCAGCCTCACTCTACCCTGGTGGCATGCTTGACTCTCATGTATGGGCATCACCAGCCAACACCACTAGGTTGCCTCTACCCAAATTTTTTTGCCATTATGCTTAGAAATGGTGAACTGTTATTTTTATTACATTTTAACACTGTTTGTGCTGCTAAACAGGCTACACATATCCAAACAGTTCCTGTCTGGAAAGTTTATAGTCTAGAAGACACACATATAGAAAGACAAGGCATACTGCAAAACTTAGAGGAAGGAATCACTTTAGAATGAGAAAAAAAGATTATCTAAAGAGAAAAAAAAACCTGAGAGACCAAGATCAGGGCAGCATACGTATGTACAGACACATAGTACAGTTCAATCATGGCCTTAGAAATAAAATGATTGCTTAAATCCCAATTCATTGTCGTGAATTCCTTGCTTACCTATATATTTGTTTAAAGCCACAAGAGATTCGTACCATTCATTTATCTCTGCTTTTGAATGTGTCGGAGGCAACAAATCACTATCAAAATAGGAAGCAAGAGACACAATGTCATACATAATCCATTCCAGGTCTCAATGGATTAAAACTATGAAGCAGTATAATAGCACTATTGCTTTTCCACATTTTGTTTGTTAGAAGATATATTTTCAGCAAGGCAAAATCATAGAGATGCTGCAAAAAAAGCTGCCTTCTGGAAAACGGCCGAATTGTTATCTGTTTAGTTGCTATATTAATTTTAAAATGAAAATGAATCATTACTTTAAAATTACAGTATTTTAATAGGTTATACACACAACTTTTCTGGTTTAGAATGGATGGTGTCCTCTGCTGATTATTTATTATATATACTAAAACTCACACCATTCCCAAGATAGGCACTCAAACTTTTCAGTCAAGCCAAGTTAGGGTTATGGGATTTTCACCTACCCATTCATCCTGACTTGCCACTATTTATAGTGTACTTTCAGAGCCACTGATTTCTGTTCTTTAGAGTTTTTACATCAGGCTTTTTCAGAGAAATTTGGGGTCTGGTATATCATATTCACTAGGTCCCCACCCCCTTCTATTCACTTTCTTTACACAGATGTTACAGACATTTTGGGGGCCCCTGAGCTCCAGCCCCTGGTACAATTGTCCCCCATTTCCCTCCTTCTTATCATCCTTGTACATCACTACTTGCAGCTACTTGACGTTGCTAATAAAGAAACATTTAATGACCCCTTCATTCAACACAACCTGCCCACTGAAAACCATGAGCATCACCTCACCGGTGAAAGATAGAAAGAAGTTTGGGGGCTCATTTAGTATGGTGTTGGTCCATTTTACAGTGGTAAATCAGGTGCATTATTCACTATAGTAAGAAACATATTTTCTGTCTCTCGTTTCATACCAAAGTACTTGCAGAAGCTCCATTCTCTTTCTACTCAGTGAAATCTGGTCCTTTATCATGTTCTCCAAGTCTCTTTTTACAGCTGTGGGTTCCTGTACCTCTTTCCTTGCCATAAATTCTCTGCAGGACACAAGTAACCATTTAAATAAAGCTATGTTTGGGACAATCTGTACCTTGACATCTAAAAGTTATTTTGAACCAGATAGATTTAACCCCAGTCACTAAAAAGGAGCATAAATGCCAACATAATTGCCAACTGTTAGCTCTACAAAGAGAACAGAATCAAAGATTATTTTGTAACAGAAACACAAATGGGGTCTTGTCATTTAGTTTTAATCCTACTAAAAATATAATCTGTTGCACAACTACGGACCTGAAACTGCAAACCACATAGTCCTTCTGCATGATTTTCCAGTCCTTCAGCCTCTCTTGCCACTTGAGCCATTGAGACAGCTCCCTTTTCAGGTCTGCCTCCATCAGATTAACAAACAACTTGGCTATTGCCCTCTGATTGGCTAGTAGGGCTTGGTTTATCATCTGTGCATCGGAAGACACAAACAGGAAAAAAGGGCAGCACAAAGCATACAAAAATTTGACAGTTATCATTTTTTAATCCAGTGCAATGCACTGAACTAGAAGAGACTGTTAGAGAAACAGTGGGAAAATGGGGAGTATTTTGTACAATACAGAACACTCCTCCTAAATTGGGATGACTGATATGTTTGAACAACAGCACTGAACAAATCAAGAAGTCCCAGATTCAGACACAGCACAATAATAGCCATATGTAATTCGAGAGGGTTTTAGACTTCCTCTGAAGCACAAAGTATTAGACAGTGACGACCTTGTCTACAGTCAGGAAATCCCCGATAGCTGTGGAGCTGCAACAGTGGGAGATTTCTTGAAAACTGCCATCTTAGGCACAACCTTAGAGGCAGGATACTAGACATAATGGCCCAGTTGTATGATCCAGTAAGGTAAATGCCATAAATATAAAAATATGTTGAAAGAAAAGCCTTCACACAATATGCCCAATTGAATTACATGAGTGAGCAAATGCTCTGATTTTGATCATATCGCTGTCAGTGCTTAGCTTGAGGGAACTGTACATATTAAAAGTGAAGGAGGTTTTCTTTCCCTAATGGACAGTAACAAGGTATGGAAAATGTACTTATAGGTTTCAGAAAGGAATGATTTGTTGAGTACTGGAAAATACTGATGTATGTCAGAGAGATAAGACAGCACCTGCATGGAGGGAACTGCAGGTGAAAAAAGTTATGAGAAATGACGATTTAGCTCTTGTATCTTTTCATTGTTAAGAAAGTGTGATAAGTTTGAAAGAGAGGTAGAAGTGGGACTAACACTTCCAGAGTGAAAAAGGAAGAAAATTAATCACTCCTTACAGTACACAAGGAATATTCCATCTTGCTACTTTCTCTATAGCCTCTTAGACAAATGAATGACTGCATATATCAATATGAAAGATTACCATTGCTTCAGTATGTATGAACCTGTGAACATCAGAGGGTGAGAAATAAGAAATATCCTTCAGAATCTTGGTATATTTCCTCAGTAAATCTTTTATCTGGGAAATCAAAGGAAAGAGAAAAAAAAAAGAGCCCCAAAAGTCAGTATTTCTTAAGAATCTGAAACAAGACATAGATGTTTTGTTTCCTTTAAAAAAAAAATCAGTTGACTAAAATACCAGTCATAGCACAGATTCAAAGCTCGATTTATGACTTAAAATAAAACAAACTATTGTATTTTTCTTCTAAAATGTGATACCTTTAATAAAAACATGGTTGTATCAAATATTTTAGTAACTATTACGAAAATCAACTGCTTCGTAATATATGTCACCCTTTAGATTGATGGTTCTCAACCAGGGGTATGTGTACCCCTATGGGTACACAGAGGTCTCCAGGGCGGGGAGAGAGGTACATCAACTCATCTAGACATTTGCCTAGTTTTACAACAGGCTACATAAAAAGCACTAGCGAAGTCAGTACAAACTAAAATCCCATACAATGACTTGTTTTTTCTGCTCTATACTATACATTGAAATGGAAATACAATATTATATTCCAATTGATTTATTTTATAATTATATGGTAAAAATGAGAAAGTCAGTAATTTTTTAGTAATAGCGTGCTTTGCCACTCTTGTATTTTTATGTCTGATTTTGTAAGCAAGTAGTTTTTAAGTGATGTGAAACTTGGGGATACGTGAGACAAATCAGACTTCTGAAAGGGGTACAGTAGTCTGGAAAGGTTAAGAGCCACTGCTGTAGATCACTGCAGACAGGTTGCAAGTCAAGTCAAACATGACCAACTTCCTGTTAGACATTTACAGCTAAATGCCAGGCCCCATTTAAACAACAACAGCACTGGGCACACAAGCCCCTTGCTGCTGTATACATGTTGCTAAGGCACAGGACTGGAAGGAAACAAACAATCTGAGCTCTATTTGTCACAACCTCCTGTGTGGCTCTGGACAACTCATCTAACTCTCTGATCCTCAATTTACCCATTTGTAAAGTAGGAATATTATTCCCCCTACACCACAGAGGTGTTGTGAGGAGATCCTTAAACAGAGATAAGAAAACAAGGCACTTACTTGTCCCATTAGTATAGCATGTGAGCACCTCATAAGCTTTAATGTATTTATCCTCACAACCCCTCTGTGAGATGGGGAAATACTAGTATCTCCACTTTACAGACAGACCTAGGGCCCAGAGAGAATAAGTGACTTGCTCAAGAGAGAAAAGGAAGTCTTTTGCAAAGCAGGAAACTGAAACTAGATCTTCCACATACCTGGCTTGCACCCTAAAAAATGAACCGACGAGTGTTTTCTCTCTAAATACTTATACCATACTTTTCATCGGTAAAAGATACAATAGAATCTTTTAAAAGAGCTTTGAAAAGATGAGCAATATCATTATCTCCATTTTACATATGGGAAAATTGAGGCAGAGCAGTTTCATGGCTCATGTAACAAGCTATATGCCTGATCTTGATATATGCAATGACTTTTTATTATGAATAGTACTGCATTTCATATTTTGATACAGTCCATATGAAAGACTGGCAAAACAGAGTTGTATATTATCATATTATAACAAACAATAGGTTAAGTGATAACCAAATGTTGAAGCTTGAAGTAAAACTGTTCATTATCAATGTGACAGGAGCTCTAACATACTTCAGAAGATGGGTACTTAAGTGCCAAGGATGATTTTATTTGTTTTCTTGTTTCTATCATGTATAGAATTATTGAGTGAATGACTTATTACAGCCAGGCTTCTCCCAGGTTCCTCAGGAATAAGTTGAGAAACATATAGCATGGGTGAAAGAAAAACAGCAGTCCTGATGAGTTGAGAAGATTCTGTTGTGGACATTGATTCACACTGTAATACCAGCATGTGTTTTGTATGCAACCGTTTGCATATGTGCCTACCGTGAAGCATTTTATAAATCCAAATCGATAAATGATGAGCAACCTTTCCTTCTAAAGAGGTTTCTATTGCTTAAAAGGCTGGAAATGTAACACGGGTAGTTTCAATGGCTAATTAGATAGTACACAGAAGTTACTAGAGGTGGTGTTTGATTTGCATACTAACAAACACTGTAGGGTCTGATCATGGCTTTACACTAAAACAGCGGTTCTTAACCTTTACTGCAGCCTGCACCCCTTTGGTTCTCAAAATATGTTCTCGCACCCCTTATCAAAAATCGTTGAAGTAGGTCACTTCTTTAAACCTAGATATATCATAACTATAGAATGAAAGAGATAGAATTACATATTTACTTTAATTTTGCAATAAAATTAAGACTACATGAAAAATTACAAATGTTTTTAGATTTAATAAATTTATAGGTTTGATTAAACAAAGTAGTTGTACTTACATGCCTGTGCTTAATTTGTGATTTTGATGATTTACCCTCTAAAAATATCTGGCATGTCTCGCACCCCCAGAAAGAGCATCTCGCACCCCCAGGGGGTGCGTGCACCCCAGGTTAAGAACCACTGCCCTAAAACAACCAAGCAGCGGCAGAAGGAAGAATCAGACACCTCACATATACCTACATGGCCTCTTCATGTCTCTGCTGCAGGTGCAGGGACTGGGGAGGGAGGAAGCAGAGGCTGTGAACATGGTACACATCTCTCCCCACCTGTGCAGGTGGGGAGAGAATGATAGGATAATCCAGCAAAGGAAGGCAGTAATCCACTACTAGTCAGGGCCTGTAGCAAAACACTACCCAGAGGGAGCAAGTTGCTTTCTGCTCCTTAGCCAGGGTTAGGAACAAATGCTTAATCCAGCAATTAATAAATAACCATTCAAACTTTAGCTCACTTTCTCAGCTCGAGCCACTTCAAGCTTTATTAAGGTTTCATCCATCTCTTTAATCCGCTGCCTTCTATACAAGGACTCCTGGGAGATGGCATCCCATAACTCCCCAAAACTCTGTAAGAAAAAATGTAATGTCAGTCCCACTGAAAAACTAACAATGAAAAATATGACTGCAAAAGGAGGTAGAAATAGACATTATATATACACATGTGGCAAGCAAAGAAAAAAGGAGAGACAAGGGCTTGAGCTAGAGCACTAGATTAAATCAAATACACTTCCTTACTGTGAATGAAAAGGCTTCCAGATCAGCGTCACTTTCAATCTTTTTGAACAGAAGTTCAATAGCTTTATCAGATTCTGACAGCTTTGTCAAAAGCAACTCTCCAGACTCCAAAATGAATGGTTCCATTTCCTAAAACAGGTAGGTATATGAGTCAGATATTGGGTATTAGGCCTTGACACTTATATAACACTCCAGACTACCTAGAGTCTCACCCTCCCAATGCAGGCTAACTCCTGTTCTAGCACTGCCACTGCTTCATTATGTCGGCCTCGTCTGCGCTCTGAGAGGCGTTCAATGATATTGCTGTTTGTCTTCTGAGGAACTGCCAAAGAAGAAAATAAAGATGATGCAGACTGGATGTGTTGCTGCAGAATGTCTAATATAGTCACCAACGCATTACTAAATCAACACTAAGATCTCTGGGCTTTGTGCAGCAGGAAAGATCCATAGCCTTACACAATACAAAAGAGCACAAATTATAATAGCACTCTGCAATTATACAGCACTTTTTATCCTATGATACTAAAACACTTTGAAGACATTTATTAAGTCTTACATTCCCTCTGTAAGGTAGGCGAATATTATCTCCATTTTCACAGATGGGGAAATTTATGCCAAAGAGATGTTAAGTGACTTGCCAAATAATAAAGACACAGAACAGAACTGAGAAAATATTGACTCCTATTCCCCTGCTCCAGCCTCTAGAAAACTTTGCCTTTAATTTTGACACATGAACAAGTTATTGAGTGAAAAACTCAGAGGGAACCTTGAACCAATATTAATGCAGTATCACATAATTCTTGGGAGAATATTTGCAGTGGAGAAAGGGCAGAGGTCCTTGGTGTACATTGGAAAGATATGTATTTTAATAGGCGACAGACTATCACAGAGCTCCCATTTCTCACATGAATATTTGCCCATTACATTTTTACAAAATAGTGCTCAAATGCTTTTCATATCACAGAAAGTCTGCAAGGGTAAAGTTTAATACATACTGTACTGAAAAGAATGGTTCTCTGAAAGCCAAATATTGATTTTTAATGTTTGTTATTAATCTCTGTTTCTGCAATGAACAAAAGCACACAAGCTATTAAATTCACACCTGGTATATACAGGTGAAACTCCACTGACATCAAAGGACTTGTGCCTGCTTATACTAGGGCTGAATTTAACTTTACATATATACATTCTGAGTAATCAAACAAGTACAAAACTACAATAAACATTTCTGTGATTATTCCCTCCCCTTCGTGTGAGAAATTCCTAAAGAATCATTAAAAATAATGTAAGATTAAGTTAGTAAAATTTACTAATGAAGTCACTGAGGCCTCTGACTTCCCGGGCTGCAATCATATCTTCACTTTCTTGAGCTTTTCGAAATGTCATTTCCCTGAAATAGAAACGGAGATGAAAGCCTTGACCTATGCCATAAAAGAAAAAGTAGGGATCTCCAAAAGGCATTGCTTCACAATTTGCAAATTGTATTTGTAAATTCATTTGTAAAAAATCTAAATGACCATAAGCATCATCATAACTTTAGTGAATTTGGAGGGGCTAGTGTTTCACAGAATGAATGTTACATTTTCCCAGATGAAGCGGGACAAATTAATTAATTATCATAGCTCATTTGGTGAAAATAACCCAAAATACGATGGCATAACAGCAACAAATCCCAGATGTAAATACATACTAACTATAGCAAAAGTACTTGAAACTAGAACATTTTTCTGCCCTCTGACTCTTCCATTCAGTGGGGCACAATGTATTTCTCTATGTGGTTGTTCTCAGAAGTAATACTACGGGAACTCTACAGCAACAAGATAAAAAGAAAACCCTAGTTGGATAGACTGTTTGCATCACTTATAAACTATCATCTTCTCATGGTCTGCTATGAGAGTGATGACCAATTCTCAATTAGGCCAGATCTGACTTTCCTCACAAATAATAGGTACTTGCCAGCAGGATCATCTCTCATCTGTTTTACAAATGCATTGGAGACAGAAACCTTTCATGGAGGGGTTAAAATGTGTCAGTTCTGTTAATGCAGGTATCACTTTTGTATAACTTGGATTTTAATTATACTTCCACTTCTGGTCAAGGCTATGGTTACACCCTGAACAGCATATTTGTTCTCTTTCAGTGATATTCCAGATACAATATTCTTACTTTACAAGTTCAAAGATTATTTTGCTCATTGCAAAGTCCACCTAGGATCTGCAAATCCGACTACGATTTCTCTCCCTCTACATCTTGACTGTTATTAGAGGTTCTGCAATTAGAACTTAGCAGACACTTTGTTCAGGATGCATGAAGCAGAACAGACAATTTTCATTCTTCCATAGATGATTTACACCAATGGTTTAACAGGAGTAGAATTTTGTTCGTAGTTAACAGGTGCATCAGACTTAAAGGCATAAACAATGCTAATCTATTTAGCAAGGAACCCTTTTTACATAGTCACTTTTCTAAAAGTAAATTCAATTTAAAGTAAGACTAATGAAAACTGTGCATAGTTCTAGACCATTTAAAACAAAATAGTATAATATCTTTTAAAAAGGAAAACCATAATATGCAGCCCTCTACAAACATTGATTAATTAATTCTCGCAAATCCATGTGAGGTAGGCCAACATTACCCCTCTTTACAGCTAGGAAAACTGAGTCACATGGAGGTTGAGTATTTTGCCCACTGCTACAGAGGGAGTTATTGCCAGAACCACAATTAAAATTCAGGGAGTTCCTAGCTTCCAGTCCAATGCTCAAACCTCGCTGCCCCTTTTTGACCTGAGTAGCTAGGGCCAAAATTTGGGGTCTAGTGGGTTGTTTTGGTTAGGAGGAGAAATTGATGTTGGAGTCAGGTCTTTCTTTGAGACAATCCTGTTTATTTACAAAGAATGTACAAAGTCCTGTTTCCCTCAACACAGCAGGTGACATTTCCTTTGCTCACAGTTCCAAGCCCCTTTACAGCTAGCACTTAGACCAAAAGTTCTCTCTCTAGGCCTTTCTCAGGGCCACATTCCCAGTGCTTGCTCAGCCTGCATCCTTGGCTTTCTGCTGTTTCTCTCTCAGCTTCTCTGCTGTTTCTTTTTCTTTTCCTCTCCTTCTTATGCCTCTCCCAGTCCATAAAGACAGAGACACACTTCTACCAAACAATATGTCATGACAGCCCTCCACCCACATGTGCCTTGTATGTGCCATTGCTTTGGGTGGTGACGTGTTCTGGGTGGAAGCTGCTATTGTTTCAGCTAGTTCCATAAAAGAGCTTAATGGTTTCTTACATTTATCAATAATGAGGGTTGGCTGTGATACCCACTTGTTTCAAAGAAGTTTAACCCAGCCCATAACCATATATAATTATAAATGTATACTTCCAATCTATACCTGTACAACACTGGATTTTCAGTGAAGTCATCATTGAGCATTCCCTCAACCCATTTCTGCTGGCGATGAGATAACAGTCCTTTACCAGCACACATTCCCAAGTCCCTAACCACAGGAATCCTTCCACTGTTCATAGGAAACTTATGTTGCTCTGCCTTGTTTCTCACTTCCTCCAGAGAGCGTACTAAGTGCACCTTCATAGAAACATAATCAAGGTGTTAAAACTCTCAGTAATCACTGAAAACAGAGAAGATCAAAGAAGCTGCACTGAGTAAAAGTGACTGAATAGGAGATAAAGTAATAAACAATTCTTTCCACTTATGTAACATCTTTCATCCAAGGTTCTTTACAAAATGAGCAAGAACATCCCCCTTTTAGCAGATGGGGAAACAGAGGCATAGAAAGGTTATATGACTTGCTTAAGGTCACCCAGCAAGTCAGTGGCAGAGTCAGGAACTGAAATTAGTTAACCTTGACTTCAAGTCCCATGCTCCAACCACTAAGCTATGCTGATTTTCCTTTAAAAAATTAAACCAGCTGTATACACTAGCCAAATCCTTCTGAGTCTGGCAAACTAAGCCTCTGAATTTATCCATCATTGCCATGTCATTAACACAGCAAATTTTGACTTTGGCAAATACATTGTGAGATTCAAAAGACACATAGCAGGACCTTAAAAGGTTTGTTGGGGAGTGCACCCTGATGACATCAAAGTTATTTTCTGCTAAAACAAACCAAATATCCAAAAGGTCCAAATTCATCTCTACTGAATTCAGAACAGCAAGAACAAAACAATAAATTTGGCTTAGACTCTGATGTTTCTGTACCTCATCGTCGAAGACCTGCCTGTAGACTTTCCCACTGGGGACAACACGTACTGCTCCCACCAGCACCATGTTGCAAAGTGCTCAGTTCTTGGCTTGTTTGCAGAACAATTTCCTTGCGCCAACTTGGGGGAGGGGACACAGAGAGAAGGAGGCATGAGAATGAAATCTTTAAAAGGACACCATCAACTTTAGAATTAGACATCGATCTGAAAAATTTACACCTTTATATCATTATAAATATACACTACAATCATTATAACTTAAAGATGGAAAAATATTGGTGGTTTCTTTACTTTGTGCCTTTGACAGGACTGCTCCGGGTGGGGTAGGGACTTGCCTATCACCTAGCTATTCTGCAACACCCCACAAGGGCTATTCCAGCAGGCAAGCAAATTGGTAAATATGCCCGATGGGATGTTAGATGGGGTGGGATCTGAGTTACTACAGAAAAGCACACTAAGAAACAGGCATATTTTGAAGTCGGTCAATTAAAAAAAATTGAGTTGCCATTATCCCATTGAAGAGAAATATTGTTCCTTACATAGGCCCTGATCCTGTAAGTGACTTCATGAGAGTGGATCCCTGTGCCTACAGTCTCACTGAAATCATTGGGATCCACACAAGTACAAGGATCTGCCAGGCAGAGTCATCTGCAAGATCAGAGCTTTAAGAGAAATGTTATGAAAAGCTTCTACCTACAGAAACTCAAAAAACAATAACAACAAGGAGTCCGGTGGCACCTTAAAGATAAACAGATTTATTTGGGCTTAAGCTTTCATGGGTAAAACCCCCACTTCTTCATCAAAAAACAATGATGATGACCATCCCAAAAACTATGAATGAAGACCACAGCTGTGAATTTCCAGCGTTCCTTCCATCACCTAGGTTCTGGACAGCAGAGCCTCGCTGGTGGCCCAGCAGCTACTGCGGGTTACAACATTTTCAGGTTTCGTAAACAAGCGATCAAAACACATCGCCCTTGGGGAGTTCGTTGCGTCAGGTGTCCCTTCCTTTTAGTGATGTCAGGCGATTCAGAGGACGGCACGTGTCATCCGGGATAGGGTGTGAACCTCATGGAGACCGAGCGATATAAACCCACACGAGGACGCTCTTCCCTCCAGAGCACCTAGAAAGACCCCTCCCCCCGGGCTCTCGCCCCTCTGCTGAGAAACGGGAGGAGGCCGCTAGCGCTGCAGTGACATCCATCGGGCTGGTGGGCCAGGGAAGGGAGAAGCTGTGCGATGGCTGATGCTGTGCGATGGCGACGGGGAGGGAATTCTACCAAGCTCCAGGCAGGCCCCGAGCGGGGCGCCCCCTACGTTCCCCCAGCAGAGGTAGGGGGTCACTCTCCCCAGCACCTCCTCCCACAGCAGGACGGGGGCGGTTCATCTCTCAAACACCCTAGTACCTGAATAGCCGCCCAGCTCCCCGCGCAGCTCCCTGGCTAGGCCAAGCGTCTCCTCGTCTCCATGGTAACGCCGGGCGCCGGCGACAGAGCGGGTGTGAGAGCCCCTCTTCTCGCGAGAACCTTTAAACTCCCGCACGAGTTCTCGAGCGTTTACCTGTTGCCATGGAAACGCAGGGCTGCGGCTTGCGTCGCCCCTCTGGGGCCTGCTGCACCGAGGCGCTGCCCCCGCCCAGCTGATGCCATTTGCTGGATGCTCAGTGGCCCCCGGGAAAGGTGGTGCTAGTCTCAGCTCCAGTGGACCTGCGTTACGTGCGGCACCAACAGGCCAGTGGTGGATTTAGAGTTAGTGGGGCCCTGTGCTCAGCTTCATTGTTGCCCCCCCCCCCCCGTTTTTCATTCTTTTTCTCTATTCTCCTCTTGGGACTCAGGGCTGGGGGGTGGGGTCTGGGAGGGAGGAAGGGGGCGGGAAGGGGTTCAGGGCTGGGGGGGAGGTAGGGGGCGGGAAGCGGTTCAGGGCTGGGGGGTGGGGTCTGGGAGGGAGGTAGGGGGCGGGAAGGGGTTCAGGGCTAGGGGGGAGGTAGGGGGCGGGAAGCGGTTCAGGGCTGGGGGGCGGGGTCTGGGAGGGAGGCAGGGGGCGGGAAGGGGTTCAGGGCTGGGGGGCGGGGTCTGGGAGGGAGGTAGGGAGCGGGAAGGGGTTCAGGGCTGGGGGTGCGGGGTCTGGGAGGGAGGTAGGGAGCGGGAAGGGGTTCAGGGCTGGGGGTGCGGGGTCTGGGAGGGAGGTAGGGGGCGGGAAGGGGTTCAGGGCTGCGGGTGCGGGGTCTGGGAGGGAGGTAGGGGGCGGGAAGGGGTTCAGGGCTGGGGGTGCGGGGTCTGGGAGGGAGGTAGGGGGCGGGAAGGGGTTCAGGGCTGGGGGTGCGGGGTCTGGGAGGGAGGTAGGGGGCGGGAAGGGGTTCAGGGCTGGGGGTGCGGGGTCTGGGAGGGAGGTAGGGGGCGGGAAGGGGTTCAGGGCTGGGGGTGCGGGGTCTGGGAGGGAGGTAGGGGGCGGGAAGGGGTTCAGGGCTGGGGGGCGGGGTCTGGGAGGGAGGTAGGGGGCGGGAAGGGGTTCAGGGCTGGGGGGCGGGGTCTGGGAGGGAGGTAGGGGGCGGGAAGGGGTTCAGGGCTGGGGGGCGGGAAGGGGTTCAGGGCTGGGGGGCGGGGTCTGGGAGGGAGGTAGGGGGCGGGAAGCGGTTCAGGGCTGGGGGGCGGCGTCTGGGAGGGAGGTAGGGTGCGGGAAGGGGTTCAGGTCGGGGGGTCTGGGTGGGGCTGTGGTGCAGGAGCAGGCTGGGGGTGGGGTTCAGGGTCTGGGTGAGACGGTGCAGGATCTGGGTTGGAGTTAGGGTGCAGGAGCGGGGTGGGAGTGCAGGGTCTGGGTGAGGGAGGGGGCTCAGGGCTGGGGCAGGCAGGGGGTTGGGGTGTGGAGCACTTACCTGAGGCAGCTCCTGTTTGGTGTGGGAGCGGGAGGTGCAGGTGGCTCTGCGTGCCCCCCGCAGCTCCCATTGGCTGTGATTCTTGCTGGTGCTGAGCTGCCCAAGTGCCCAGCCCTGGGGCCCCCTGTTGTTGGGGGTCCCGGTGCCAGGGCATCCTGTGTTTAATGGTAAATCCTCCTCTGGCAGAGGCCAAGAACTGAATGATCCACTGAGTCTGAATCACGTTTACACGGCATGGACTCTATGAATCTGGGTTTGAGTCACATAAGTGAAGCAATCTGGTAGAAGTTTGTACTACTGCCACCTCTGTAAGTACTTATTGTGTGGATAGGAAGGAGTCTTCAGTTTTCAAGGCTGCCAAGGCAGCAGCTTCCACCACCAGTATGAAATTCATTTATAAAAAGTTCTGCTTGTCAAGAAAAAAATGAGCAGATTTTTTTTGTCATTCACTGTCTCCATAAAACTTTTATTTGCTAGATTAATAAATAATGACAGTATCTACCTAACACTTTACAAACAGTGACTATTATTATTCCCGTTTTGTTGATGGGAAAACTGAGGCACAGTGAAAAATGTCAGAGCCAGGAATAGAATTAAGAAGTGTTTTAATTTATATTTTATTGAAAAATATCTGTTTCCCCCCCACTGCTAAATCGGGAGAATGGGAGGGGAGAAAGGCAGAAAACAGAAAAGTAAAGGAATGGGCAGAGAGAGAAAGGAGAAGGAAATGGAGCAGGGAAAAGAAAGAAGAATGACATTTCCATTCACTAGGAATTAATAACAGGTTTCAAAAAAGTTAGACCAAATCTTTTCAGATTTGTCTGAGGTCCCTCTCCTCCAAAACATTATCTTCTTTTTAACTGCTAAGTCCCCATATTACTGTGCCAAGCTTCTATCCCCAGAAGCAATTTGCTTTTCTATCTAAGCAGTAAACTGTTTAGCTACAATCATTGATCTAGAAAATCAAACTTCCTGTGAGTTAGAGCATTTCCAAACCACAGTTCTGGAAGGTAATTTTTAGAGATGTAGCCACTATCATATTAATCCTCCTACTTATTCTAGCCAAATGAACTGTGTCCTGGGATAGTCCAAAACACGTGGGCCAGTGTGGCTAAAGGAGTCTCCAGCAGCAATCTGCACTAATTGAAACCTACATGGGGACCAGTCTCAAGGAAATACAATTTTCTGCTGGATCAGCCTTAATCATAGATCAGTAGTAGCAGAGATTTTAATGTTTTGTAAGACACTTAATTATTGACAAGGATATACACAAATCTAAATTAGGGAGGTTTTTTGGGCCAAAAGTAAGTTATAACAGCCATTCAAGTGAATGTAGATGTTTTTGGCTCCCAAGCCTATTCTCAGATTACTAGATGTTGCTGCCTCTCATGTTTATTGTACAGTTCTTTAGTCCCGGAGTTCTCAAACTGGGGGTTGGGACCCCTCAGGGGGTTGTGAGGCTATTACATGTGGGGTCACGAGCTGCCAGCCTCCACCCCAAACTCAGCTTTGCCTCCAGCATTAAGAATGATGCTAAATACTTAAAAAGTGTTTTTAATTGATAAGGTGGGGTCGCATTCAGAGACTTGCTGTGTGAAAGGGGTCACCAGTACAGAGTTTGAGAAACCCTGCTTTAATCACTTGCTTTTGTCCTCTTTCCCCAGTAAACCATTTATTAGTTTGACCGCACATTCCAGGTTGCCAGTGAATGTACAGAGACACACCTTGAGTGTATCGAGAAACTCAATTGTACGCTGGGGTGTGTGTGTATTTTATATATGTCTTTCTACTGAGCTCACCAACAAAACTTGTATTGATTTAAATGGGAGCAGAATTTGACAAGTCTTGTTTTTGTCTTCCTTAACTGATCTTCACATTTTCAATTAGAACACCCACTACAGGGAAATAAATTGAATAGACATTGTTGTGATGGAGAAATGCTTCCAACATTTCTGTTCAAGCCACTTCAATTCCCTCTCTCTCAGTTACAACCAAAGATTTTTGAGGTATTAGGAGCTCTACCAATAGCAGATGGAGTTGCTTTCCATTGTGATACTTCTCCAGCCACATAGTTCTGTGCAGGGCCGCCTAGAGGTGGGGCAAGTGGGGCAATTTGCCCTAGGCCCCGGGCTCTGCAGGGGCCCCCACGAGAATGGCTGAGGCTCCCTCTCGGCCCCACCCGACCCCATTTCTGCCCCTCTCCTGGAGCCTCAGCGCATCCAGCAGCATCCCTGGACAAGGGCGCAGTGTGGCTCCGATGGGGCCCCTGAGCTCCGCCCCGCTCAGAGCCGCATGGTAAGGTGGGGGCGGGGCTGCGAGCTCCAGGCTGAGCTCAGCTCCCTCCGAGGGGTGAGGTGGTGGTGGTGGACAGGGGTCTCTGGGAGACGGTGAGGGGGCAAGGAGCAGGATGGATGGGAATTCTGAGGGGAGTGGGCAGTCGGGGGGCAGGAAGTGGGTGGGGGTCGGATAGGGGGCAGGGCCAGGCTGTTTGGGAGGCACAGCCTTCTCTACCCTAAAGCTCATTCAGCAGTTTGAGGCTTGCAGAAGAGCCAAGCTGTTAACTTTTCCGTTAGGGCTACCATCCCTTTCACTTCTCAAATGCCAAATTATAGTCTATATTTAATTTCAGTGCCATAGGGAGATTCATGTCACGGGAGGGTAGCTTCATTTAAAATTAGCTACTGGTGGAGGGATCACATAAGAAGAGCAATATCCTTCCCAATCCTACCAAGGGAGACACCCCCCACACACGCATTCCCTGAGACTCCAGAGGGTTTAATTCAGTGGTTCTCAAACTTTTATACTGGTGACCCCTTTCACATAGCAAACCTCTGAGTGCAACCCCCCCTCCAATAAATTAAAAACACTTTTTTATATATTTAACACTATTATAAATGCTGGAGGCAAAGCTGGGTTTGAGGTGGAGGTTGACAGCTCGCGACCCCCAGTAATAACCTCGTGACGTCCTGAGGGGTCCTAACCCCCAATTTGAGACCCCCTGGGTTAATTTAATTTTAGCACCCTGTGTCCATTCACATGCATGTGCTATTTTGAGCATTTTAGTTTTCACAACATAGGCTCATCCCAGAATCTGGAACAAGCTCAAATGCTCAGTTTGAGGAGTATGTACATAGTCTATACTGTGTACACACAGTCACACAGATTTTGGCTCTGGTGAAAAATAGAAATACCAAAATATCTCATGTTTCTACATCAGTTCTGACCCAAATAAGACTAGGAAGCACTCGAAGTCTCATGAAAGCGTCTTTGCATCAGATGTCCAGCCAACAGCGGTTTGAATAAGCATCTGAATCTATAAGTCTCTTTATATTTCCCCGACACTAGACGCAACCTATTACTGGTACAGCTCTATTGCAGACAAATACCAATGTATTTTTGGCAAGGAAATTGTTGGAATCAGCAAACTATCCGTATGGTGTCAAGTATCAGAGGGATAGCCGTGTTAGTCTGGATCTGTAAAAAGTGACAGAGAGTGCTGTGGCACCTTATAGACTAACAAATGTAATGGAGTATAAGCTTTTGTGAGCGAATACCCACTTTGTCGGATGCATGCCTTATCCTTATGGTAACAGTGTCATCTTGAAACCATTCTCATATCCAGAAATACTGGGGATGTCGTAAAAAGTTATGGAGCTTTTACCAATTATCTGTATATTTTCATCAACAAGGAAACCTACAATATTAGTTATGTTAGTTCACACTAAGACCAGTCCGAGATGAACTTCATTTATTTCTGATTGCAGCATGATTCTTTGGTACAGCAAGAAACCTTCTTTTCTTAAGGATCTCTGGCCTACCTAGATTGTCGTCCCACAGGTATTCTGGAGAAAGTATTTTGGTTGGTTTGTGGTAAAGAAAATACTTGTTTAAGTGACTCTCTTCTTGCCAGATTGCCTCAATTCCATTGGCTTTGTCCACCATGATGGCTTCGTGGCATTTCTTGGTCAGCTTGTAAACCTCCGTTACTGTTCCTCCAAAAAAGCCTCCAGCATAGTAGAAGTCACCCTCATCGCTGGGCACATAAGCTTGAGAAGCAGGTCGATGTTCATAGGTGAAAGACCGACGCTCTGCGGTGTAGAAACCTGGGTGTAGTGTGCCAAACAAGTCGCTCAGGATCTCCACTCCAACTTGGTCATTAAACCTCATGTCTACATCAACACACACAAGGTAGCTGACCTCATTAATGAACCGCTGCTGAGAGAAGAGGCTGAGCATTTCCATTCGTCGCATAGAGATTTCTTGCCACCTAGGGTAGTTTTGAACTTGCAGAACCACTACGTTCCTTCCTTCTTTGAGCGCAACTTTAGGAACTTCTTCTGGTCTGTCTGTGAAAATGTAATAGTTCACCCTATGTCCAACCATCAAATATGTCTCTGCAGTTTCTAAAAATGTCTTGAGGAAGACTACATACCTAGAAAAAAATAAATTCTCTATTAGAAATAAAAGGCACTGTGGTAGAAGACTGGAAGAAGGGGACACAGAGAGTAACAAAGTGAAAGGATCAACAAAAAGAATCTGTTTTAGTCAAAATGAGTGTTTTTTAAATATTTGTTGCTAGTTTCCTGGTTAAGATTATTTCCTTCCAAATACTGACGATCATCAGCCTTCATCTCTTGAGCCACATTCAGCTGTTCAGGGCATTGCACATGACGCTTATGGACAGGGGCGGCTCCAGGCCCCAGCATGTCAAGCACGTGCTTGGGGCGGCAAGCCGCGGGGGATGCTCTGCCGGCACCGCAAGGGCAGCAGGCAGGCTGCCTTCGGCGGCTTGCCTGCGGAGGGTCCGCTGGTCCCGTGGCTTCAGCGGACCTCCCGCAGGCAAGCTGCCGAAGGCAGCCTGCCTGCCGTGCTTGGGGCGGCAAAATGTCTAGAGCCACCCCTGCTCATGGAATCCATGCTGCAGGAGCAAGTGAGGTCTTAGGTACTGTGGTGATCACACGAGTGCTCTGCCCATGAACACATGTGGAAATGCTGAGAAATGAACCATAGACACCATATCACTCTGTCCCTCCCGAACAGCCAGGAAGGGAGTCTACCTGGGAAGGATGAAGAGCTGACCTGTACCCTGCCTGAATTTGAACCTGTAGCTCTAGGGACTTTCAAAGCAAGGTACTGGTCATCTCCTGAGAGATACTGAATATCTTTAACTCCATTAACTTCAGTGAGGGAGAAGGGCACACAGCACCTCTCAGGATTGGGCCTATATTTCCACTTAGCCAGCCTTGCAGTGACAAAGAGTTTTCTCTCATGTTCACATTCCAGCTTCGTGTACCATCCAAGCAAAATGACTTGCCCGCGCAGCCCAGGTGCAGATGCACTTCAAAGGTGTTGGGCCTCGTTACCCACTATTTCAGCTGTCCTGCAAGTAACCAACAGGTGTAATGTGTTATAAGAGCTGCCCCCCACAGAGCCAGCTATGAGCCAAGATCTCTGGCAGCAGTTTGAGATCAATGGTTGGGAAACAGCCAGGGCACTATGACCAACAGTACTCAGGATCCTCATCCTGCGAAAGTATTGGAGAGGGCCAGCAAAGGAACCTCTAGGAAAAAAAAAAATCAAACCCCCTCAAGAGTAGAGAGGCCAGTTGAGGCACTACCACCTTACAGAATTCAGCTCAAACCCAACAGGAGTAAGGGGGTATTTACAAGGTTTCATGGCAAATATCCAAGCCCCCTTTATTTCACTACGGGAGGGATCAACATGAGAGTTGTACACTGTTAGAAATTAACATCAACCTCATTTGTCATGTATATGTCTAGCCCAGAGGTGGGCAAACTACAGCCTGCGAGCCACATCTGGCCCGCAAGACCGTCCTGCCCAGCTCCTGAGCTCCTGGCTGGAGAGGCTAGCCCCCGGCCCCTCCCCTGCTGTCCTCCGACCCCCGCAGCCTCAGCTCGCCGTGCTGTACGCCATTCCTGCCAGGCAATGCAGGTGGTGGGGCTGTGAGCTCTTGCTACTCTGAGCAGCATGTTAAGGGGGCGGAGGGCTTGGATAAGGGGCAGGGAGCCAGCAGGGGGGTTGGATAGGGGGTGGGTTCCCTGGGGGCTTGTCAGGGGGTAGGGGTGTGGATAGGGGTTGGGGCAGTCAGGGGACAGGGAGAGGTTGCATGGGAAAGAGGTTATGGGGAGGTAGTCAGGGAATGGGGGAGGTTGGATGGGGCGGAGGTTCGGGGGGGGCAGTTAGGGGACGGGGAGCAGGGAGAGGTTGGATGGGGCACAGGTTATTGGGGAGTTCAGGGGATGGGGAACAGTGGGGGTTGGGAGTCCTCAAGATATTATTGGGAAGAAACCCTAATTCGTATTGATTCTGGGGCAGTTACAAACCATTATGCCAGTATAATGTTGGGGGGGGGGGTGTTATGTTGCTTGGGGTTTTGTCTTTCAAAGTCCTGATTACATGTAATCATTATTAATCCCATTAAACTTTTCACAAGAGTAGAAATATTCTACCCAGTATCCTCGACAAATTCAAACTTCAGTTCTTTCATTCCATCTTCCCAAATTGGCCCTATATTTTCAAAATGGATCTGCGCTTCTTTGCTTCCTATCCTATTTGTTGTGTCTCATTGCAGCAACTTTTCAATGTTGTACATCATTTCAGTGGTGGCCAAATCAGCCTTGCAAAATTGTTGTAAATATTTATCAGTCCAGCTACTTGTCCATTCTTAACAGGATCATAATAAAATAATCAGGATATTTTACTATACTTTGATCTGGAGTCCCTTTGACTTTTAGCAATACATTTTGCAAAAAAATTCGGTTGGCAGGCAGTAGCGCTTATCAGCACTGGCTGAACCTATGCTCCATGACTAACAGGACTTGGTTGTAGCAGGCACAGCCTTTGGAAAACAATAATGTTATTAAATAGTTCCTTAATCTGTGCTTGCATAACTTGGCGCTTCACGAACCACGCAAGTATTTTCCTTCATTTACAAATCAGATAAAGCATTGCTCAGCATGAAAGTCAAGTTCTTCCTTTGTAAGAAGGACTCTTGAAGGATGTCTCTCTGTGCCCAGTTACGTGGTTGTATTTCTAACTATTCCACCCCAAGTAGAATGATAACAGTGTAGAGAAGATAAAGACCACCTACTGTGAAGTCAGCAGAGCTTAAGGTCAAAAACTTTGTTCCCAGAGCAAAGGGAAAAGAGGAGAGGACATCACTCAACTTCCATAGTTGCCAATCCCTCCAGTCCCCCTCCCTCTGATACACACAACAAGCAGCTTAATCTGACCCTTTCTCACAGCTGCCAGATCCTCCTAATTTCCTCTTCCACCACACTGGAAAAGCCCTGTCCTTTCCACGTCACTGAAATGTGTTTTAAATCAATCAGCAATCTTCCAACAAAATTCCTGCTTGGGAGGGTGAGGTGAATAAGGAATACACCATCACTGCACAAAAAATAAGTTCCCCCATCTCCTCATTGGTTATACATCACCTTTCATACCTAATATATAGTTCTGTAATTAAGCCACACTCACTTTTTGATAGCAAACACTGTCAGTCCAACAGTGACATTCCTTTGTCGGAATTGCTCATTCAGGATCTCTGAGTTATAGGTCCCTTCCCAAACTATTGGAGCAAACCATGGAGTCATCATAAGGACGTCACTTCTCCTGTGGAAGAGGAAGTTTTCTTTAGAATCACACTATAGAAGTAAGAAATACGGAGGCAGTTACCTTCCCTACATATAAACACTACCAGAGCCATGTGTTAAAGTTCAAAAATAGATAACTAGCAGCTGTAAAGAATATACAACTCCATGAAGTCACAAGCCATGGTGCAGTAAGGCTATTTAATGTATCAGGTTATTGGATATATCAACTAATTAATGTTTGCACTGCACGAGCATCTACCCAGCATGTCTGAGGTCTGTAACTGAACACAACATTCTGGCTTGTACTTTGTATAAAGACCCAAGTGTTTCTGAGATTTTGTATGCTTAAGTTAACACAGAGCAAGACAAGTTCAAATCCTTAAGGAAGTTTCTTGGTCAGATTTTAGTCAATTAACTTTAGTTATATCTTGGATGTAACAAAACGCTTATTTTTAGTTTTACTTACGGTGGCTTTAGAATCTGTGGCTTTGTATAAATCATTCTAAAAGAAAAGTAGGAAAACAAAAATGATTTCAAGTTAAGGAAAGATTTCCATAGCTCTTTAAAAATCCTTGTCGACTTCACAGACAGATAAAAGATTCCCACCAATCAGCTCCATTGAGAACTCAGTGACCCATACTCAGAACTCCAGAGGAAAGGGTTTTAGCTTTACTGTACCTCTGGTGACTTGAGTTTAAATCCTGGTTCAGGTCACATATGAACATAAATTTAGTGGTACCTCTCTTGTCCCTAATATTGGTTCACATCACAAAACCTCTATACAGTGCAGGGCCACCCAGAGGATTCAGGGGGCCTGGAGCAAAGCAATTTTGGGGGCCCCTTCCATAAAAAAAGTTGCAATACTACAGAATACTATATTCTCATGGGGGCCCCTGCAGGGCCCGGGGGCAAATTGCCCCACTTCCCCCCCACGGTGTGGCTTGATTGACAATCTATGCTTATGAGATGCCCAGAGGGAGACATTAAAAGTCAGGAATGAGATGCATTAGCAAAGTGGTGTGAGCACACAGGGCAGGAGTAGAAAAGTTTTGCAGGTAGGGAATGTGGAACATTGACAGAGCAGTGTGTGGGGTCAGAACCTGAACAGTAGAACTTCCTGGAGGTCAGAATTGAGGTGCAGACTGGTGTAACCCAAGCAATGTGAACATCCTTAGAGAGGAGGGGAATCCATGAGATCACTGCTGAGAGCTTTCAAAGATAGGTAACATCTGAGCTTGTCTAAATCTCAGGGTATGTCTACATCTACAATTTTGCAGCGCTGGTTGTTACAGCTGTATTAGTACAGCTGTATAGGGCCAGCGCTGCAGAGTGGCCACACTTACAGCAACCAGCGCTGCAAGTGGTGTTAGATGTGGCCACACTGCAGCGCTGTTGGGCGGCTTCAAGGGGGGTTCGGGGAACGCGAGAGCAAACCACAGGGAAGGAGACCTGCTTGCTCGGGGGTTCGGGGAACGAGAGAGCAAACCGAGGAAGGAGACCTGCTTCCCCGCAGTTTGCTCTCGCGTTCCCCGAACCCCCCTGCAAACCGCGGGGAAGGAGACCTGCTTGCTCGGGGGTTCGGGGAACGCGAGAGCAAACCAGGGAAGGAGACCTGCTTGATTACCAGAGAGGCTTCCTCAGGTATGCTGGGATACCTGCTTATTCCACGGAGGTCAAGAAAAGCGCTGGTAAGTGTCTACACTTGATTACCAGCACTGGATCCTCTACACCCGAGACAAAACGGGAGTACGGCCAGCGCTGCAAACAGGGAGTTGCAGCGCTGGTGATGCCCTGCAGATGTGTACACCTCCTAAGTTGCAGCGCTGTAACCCCCTCACCAGCGCTGCAACTTTGTGATGTAGACAAGCCCTCAGTGTCATTATCCTGTATTGATGATTCATAATACAGAAATGCAATGCTAAGACAGAGTACTGAAGTTCAACAAGCATAGATTACCATCCTTCAGGAATACCAGAGCTCTTCTGAAAGCAGCTGAAACACTTAACAGAAACTAATGAAAAGTTCTACCTTGATAATTCAATTTGTAGTAAATCTTCCAGGATATGGTTGCTATAGAGAAAGAACAATGGAAATTTTGCTTACAGAAAGACAGCATTCAATAGAAAGTAACTAGTCCAAGAAATCATTGAATTAATTCATGTTTCCCAGCATCTAAATATTCAAGAAAACGTTCAGTCTTAATATCTTTGCATCTTGAATGTCATTGTGATCATATATCATGTTTGTTTTTTAATAGAAAGAAACTATTGGAAGTTTAGTTTACCAAAAGTACAACATTGTTAGAGCATAACTGGTTTAAAAGTAATACAAGTCCAAGGAAGACAGACCTGCAAACCTATACATGAATACTCATTATTCACACAAGTAGTCCCACTGAAGTAAATGGGAATTATCATATGAGTAAAGGCCTATCAAGTTAGTGATCCTGAAACAGACAGTAAGTGTAATTAACAAAAGGTCCCACCTTGGTTGCTTTATATTGTGAAATTCCTGGGTATTACTGCTACAGAAAGAAAGCATATCACATTTAGTGTTTGGTTGTTTTTTTTTTTAAACACAGCAGTCTTTAATTACATTATCACATACTATTTTTTCCACAGGACCCCTGGCTCATTCAATGCATAGGCTATATGGTGCCATACAAATTAGTTTATATAAAGGGTGGGTGCACACATATTGAATAGCTGATTCTTAATTGAACACTAACTCTTTTCATTTCATTGCCTTTTTGAGTGGTAAGAACCGAGAATGAACTGTTTGACGACTGAGAGGCATAAGGGATGCTGGGAGACCATGAGTGAGTGTGGGACTGACAGACACACAGACAGGTCTAGCTGGTAGGAGGAAATGAGGCTCTTAAAGATGGCCCATAAATGAGACATCCCTCATTAGAGAAGGAAAGAAAGGCAGTGTTTTCAGAAAGCAATTAATTACACCTTTGGATGCCAGCCCAAATAGTGCCATAGATCCAATGCAGATGAGAGAGAAAATGGGGGAATAGGCCTGCACAGAACATCCATAACTAAACCCCAAACCATGCAACTCTCACCTGATTCTGTATTCCATTGCAAGCTCAGATCAGGTAATCAAGGTTCACATTTCTTTGCCCAGTTCTTACTAACATGGCACCAGTTTGTGATTTTGTGTCAAGATCAGACAACAGGTGAGACCCAGCTGTTTTTCTGTGGCTGCTGGTGGCATTAGGAAGTTGGTAGATGACATGAACATATGAAAGGGCCTTTCAGAGCCAGTTTACAGAAATACATAAAGATCCTAGGAGAAATGCTCAGCAAGCATAGATAGCTCCATTGAAGTCAGTGGAGTACCCTGACTTATACCAGCTGAGGACCTGTTCCCTTAATGTATCTAATTCAGAAGAAGGTAAGCACTGAAGCAGTGCTCTCCCCCTCCACCTGCCTCTGAGTAGCCACTGCTAGTTTCAATTGAGTTTTCATTTGAAATTTGGCACCAAACCCCAAAACTAAAATTGAAGTGGTTAGGAATCTCCACAACATGGAACTGATTTCCAGAGCTCTGACTGAGAGACATCAGCTGCTCACAAAATCCAGACAAGTCCAACAGGGAATAGTTACTTCACTGTGCTGAAGATCTTGATTGGTGTGTCCAGGCAGGGACCATTGGACATATTCCTGCAATAAATCCAAATGTCATGTCAATACATGGAGATCTAAATAACAAAAACTTTACACCAAAAATCATCTAGTCCAATATCTAGGCATCTTTAAACCTCACAAGAACCAACCAAACCCAGCAGTTTATCCTCACAACAGAAAAAAACCAAACCAGCCAACAAAGGAGAAAATGCAAAGGTTGCTAGAATGCTGTGGTAGGTGAAGCAAAGCAGTTTCCTATTATTATCTGTCATGCACTGAGAGTGCACTTAGTGATCTCTCATGGTCTCTGCATCAAAGAGCTTACAGATTAAATCACCATTGGAATGCCAAACTAAAAGATAATTGAAAAGAGTTATATGGTAAAACAGATGTACTGCGTTACTAACCAAGCTTGTGAAGACCCTACACTCAACAGTATTTCTGTCTGTATGAATGTTACATGAGAACGCTTCAACTTCTGTTTCAAATGCTCCTTTTGTTTTTAAATTTAGCTCATTTTTATTTTTAAAAAAAAGATGAAAAACACCCCCAAACGACCTGAAACTGAAAATAAAAGAAACATTTTGTCTGACCCAAAACTTTTTTTTTTTGGCAGTTCAAAACCAACTCTCTCTTTTTTCTGTTCAGCACCCAATCTGAAAAATCAGTTAGACAAGCTTGGGAACTTACATTCATAACTCTGCTAGATGCTGAAAACCATGGACTCTGGCTTTATGGCTCATTATAACAATGTGTAACACACTGTACTGCCAGCTACCCCTCAATTGCTCACTTCCTTTTAGGTGGTCTCCCACAGCATGTGACACACACATCCCCCTTATGCGTAACAATCTGTCCCAATTTAGCCCAGATACTCTGGTTACTCTCTCCACCTGAAGAAGGGCTCTGGGAAGCTCGAAAGCTTGTTTCTTCCACCAATGGAAACTGGTTCAATAAAAGATATTGCCCCATCTACCTTGTCTCTCTCATATCCTGGAACCAACATGGAAAATCACATTGTTGACTCATACTCAATTTGTGATCCACTATAACCTCCAGATGCTTTTCAGCAGTACTACCACCCTACCCTGTTATTCCCCATTTTGTAGTTGTGCATTTGATTTTTCCTTGCTAAGTGTAGTATTTTCCCCTTGTCTTTACTGAATTTCATTTTGTTGATTTCAGACCAGTAACCCCGCCCAGCTTGGTGTCATCCATTAATTTTATAAGTATACTCTCTACTTCATTATCCAAGTCATTAATAAAAATACTGAATAGTACTCGACCCAGGACAGACTGCTGCAGGATCCCACTACATATGCCCTCCCAGTCTGACAGAGAACCATTGATATCTGCTCTTTGAGTATAGTCTGTTAAACAGCTTTGCATCCATTTTATAAGAGTTTAATTTAGACCACATTTCCCTGCTTTGCTTATGAGAATCTCATGTGGGACTTTGTCAAAAGCATTACTAAAATAAAGAGATATCATGTCTTCAGCTTCACCCCTATCCACGAGGACAGTCACCCTGTCAAAGAATCTACATGTCTTCAACTTACATGTGTTCAGCAGCCAGAGCCTGGCTGGAAGCCTGCCGCTTTCACATCCCAGCTGCAGGAGGATTGCTCTCACTGAGCAGTACCCCTTCCCTCTTGGTATCTGTTACAGTGAAAGTCTGGGGCAGGAGCTCAGTTCTTGGCATGAGACTAACCTAAAGAACGTTCTAGAACAGTGGGAAACTACCATCTGAGTCACTGTGTTTTTAAAATAGCAAATGTGCTATGCAAATTGGCAACTGCTATAAGATAAGCACAGGAAGTTATGCAATGGTTTTAAAAGTTAATGATTTATACAGTTTGCGCTAAATGGTACTTTTAGTCATACTGTGGCAGCCCCATTGATGTCACTAGGACTGCACAGATGTGACAGAAGAGTCTGTTCCCTCCCGCATTTTTCTCCAGCTAGACTAACACAAAGCTGGGGGAATCTGTTGCACCTGTAAGTAGCTGGATTTGCACCACAGATGTGCATTTCTAAAAGGTTCATACGTATTTGGGTTAAGTCTTTTGTAACAATAACCATCTTAGAAGTGGCGTGACGGAGACTCTTGCTTCGCAAAACTATCCACTTACCAAATGTAGCCAAAGCTGAAGCACAGCAGTGTGGTGCAACCCATGACATAAAGAGTGCTCTTTGGAAAATAGCCTTTGACCCCTCCTGTTTTCCCTGGAATAAAGGAGATGTTCAAGAGATTGGTACATGTAGTTCAAAGCAGTATCAATTAACTGCCAATCCAGTTCCTTTTGCCATGCTGTGTGGCAAGGCTAAAAACCTGGATAAAACCCATGGAGGGGAAAAAATTGGTTCACACTTCGTTAATTCCAGACTCCTTCCAAACACCCACAATATAAACCTCACAATAGCCCCATGAAATGGGTAGGTATTGTAATGGACTGGTTAGTGTGTGTGTTGCCACTGCCTTTTACTGAATGGAATCAGAACTCCTCCAGTTGTCATGGGCGCTATACTGCCACTAGGGAGAATTCTCCTTTGGGTTAAGCAGTTGGATAACATAACAATAACTTCATTAAACCTACGGACTTATGAACAATACACCAATTTCTACTATGCTCACATGCAACTAGATGGTGAAATGTATATATACTCGCTATAGGCCTGATCCCTCACTCATTGACATGAATGGCAAAACTACCATTGACTTCAGTGGTGTAGCATCTACCCCTACATACACACAACAATATATACACATTTCGCAGATTCTATTTTTATATACAACTCTTGTAATGGAAGATACTTGCCCAAGTTCATGCAGCAAATCTTTGACACATTTGTGAACAAAACCCTGACTCCCAGTTCAATGATTAGCTGTAAGATCTTCTTCACTTCCTCTAGGGTCTTATGCATAAGGAAATACAGAACACACAGGCCACAGACCATTAGGAGTGTGAGAAATTGGCCAGCCAAGTGGCTGATTATTCTGAGTGGTCATGAAAGTGGCTGTTGTGTTGGGCAACTCTAACAAATATAACAGATAACGAAAATCCAAGTAAGCCCATTTGTCATAAACAGATAGCTAAGGGTTAATGTCTCTTTCACCTGAAGCACCTGACCAGAGGACCAATCAGGAAACCGGATTTTTTCAACTTTGGGTGGAGGGAATTTTGTGTCTGAGGTCTTTGTTTTCTGTCTGCCTGCTTTTCTCTGAGCTTTGGAGAAGTAGTTTCTACTTTTTAGTCTTCTGTTTCTAAGTGCAAGGACAAAAAGATCAGATAGTAAGTTATATGGTTTCTTTTCTTTGGTATTTGCATAAATATTAGTGCTGGAGTGCTTTAATTTGTATTCTTTTTGAATAAGGCTGTTTATTCAATATTCTTTTAAGCAATTGACCCTGTATTTTGTCATCTTAATACAGAGAGACCATTTGTATGTATTTTTTCTTTCTTTTTTATATAAAGCTTTCTTTTAAGACCTGTTGGAGTTTTCTTTTCTGGGAAATTTCAGGAAAATTGAGTCTGTACTCACCAGGGAATTGGTGGGAGGAAGAAATCAGGGGGAAATCTGTGTGTGTTGAATTTGCTAGCCTGATTTTGCATTCCCTCTGGGGGAATAGGAAAGTGCTTTTGGTTTCCAGGACTGGGAACGGAGAGGGGGAGTCACTCTGTTTGGATTCACAGAGCTTGTGTCTGTGTATCTCTCCAGGAGCACCTGGAGGGGGGAAGGGAAAAAGGATAATTTCCCTTTGTTGTGAGACTCAAGGGATTTGGGTCTTGGGGTCCCCAGGGAAGGTTTTTTCAGGGGGACCAGAGTGCCCCAAAACACTCTAATTTTTTGGGTGGTAGCAGCAAGTACCAGGTCCAAGCTGGTAACTAAGCTTGGAGGTTTTCATGCTAACCCCCATATTTTGGACGCTAAGGTCCAAATCTGGGACTAAGGTTATGATACCATTACATAAAATTGCTTATAAAAGTGAACAAATGTTAAAAATAGAGTGAATTAGTCTAGACAAAAAGGATGGTTAAGATCATGACTGGAAGACAAAAGAGAATGGAACTGGAAAACTAATGGACCAAATGATCTGTTGGAAATTAGGCCTAATAGATGGACAAAATAACGAGGCAATAGGCAGTTCCACCTGCCACTCCCTTTTGGAGTTCTCAGAGAGGCTTTGGAGGGGAATCATGGTGTCAGGGTGCAGACAAGTGGATTGGTAGGAGCAGGCTTAATACTTTACTTTAAATGTTTCAGTTGTTTTTCTTCTTATCTTAATAAAAGGTTATAAAATGTTGCAATTTGGTTGTTGCCACAGGGCTAAGCAGGCTGAGGTCTCTGTACTCAAAAACTCTGAATCATGTTCAACTCTTTAGGGTTGTACGGTGATAAAATTAATGTTATTAGGTGGGTCACCCAAGAGTCTAGGTGAACATACATCCTCATAGCTGGTTAGCTTAGCAAACAAACAGTTTTCAAACTTGTTTTTTAAAAGAACAAATATTATCTTTAAAATCTTTGAACATGTTAAGCTTGTTTCTGCTAATGATGCAAAGCCAATTGTTAACACTCATGTTTAGAAAAAAATAAGAGTGCTTAACAATTGTTTTAAGATTTTATTTGAATTTTTTAACAAATGTTTTGTTTTGTTTCTTTTTCTTTTTCTGGAGGTTTGTAGTTTTTGTAATTGATAATAATGTTGGTTTTATGTAAAGGCATTTTAACGAAAAAACAAAAGTTGTAAAAATGAAGTGTTTTAAATTGTTGAAGGTTAAGCTGCTAAAGCAAATTGTTGCTAAAATATCATCGTGAGTTATTCCTTCTTAACAGAATGCCCGCTTGATTCACAGCTGTGACTGTGAATTAAGAGTCAATCCACCTGAAATAAAGGCTGATGTCAGCACCAAACTTCTTCTTGTAATTTTTGTGATTGTTTGGTTGTAGATGTTATTGTGCCTTGTTGTGTTTTGCATGTGCAACAGCACAGTGTAAGTGTTGTGGGGTCACCTCTCTGTGATAAGCTACAAGGTCACAATGGCCACATCTTCCCAAAAGCTGGTGGTAAAACAGGTCGGGCAAAGTCTGTTGCTGGACAAAAATGCCTGTGTACTTTTCCCCCACTTTGGGGTGTTAGTAAATGGTTCATGAATCCAAAAATAATCATCCCCCCAATCGTGTTGTTGCTTCTTTTTAAAAGACCGCAACATACTTTGGTAAAAATGCCAGAAGGGCTAAATAAAAAGAGGACGCATCCAACGAAGTGGGTATTCACCCATGAAAGCTCATACTCCAAAATGTCTGTTAGTTTATAAGGTGCCACAGGACTCTTTGCAGACTAACACAGCTACCTCTCCGATACATAAAAAGAGGAAAAGATGGTTCCCCCTTGTCCCTTTTAAAACAAACAAGCAAACAAAAAAAAGCCCATTCTGGACATACAGAGAAAATAGTGTTGGTGTCACCAGGTATAACCCTAGGTAACTCGGGAGGGTGGTAGACCACAAGTGTCAATGAAGACCTCCTGTTGTAGGCCTCAGTGAACCATTGTTCCTCCATGTTCAACACTTTGTGTAACCTAGTGTAACCTAATATGTTAAGAGCTGTAAAATGTACTGTCAGCAGTTAGTTTTCTGATTGTAACAGCCAGTTCCCTGCTGTCACACACTGGAGCTAAATTGAAGCAAGTTTCAAGGCCGCTTTTAGATACAGCATACGTGTCTCTGCAGCAGAAAGGGAGAGAGAGAAGGGGGAAGACAAAGTAGTATGTGAGAAGAAAATGCTGCAGCCGGACAGAAGAGGGTGGGGAAACGGAGGATTGCTAGTCAGCAAGAAAAGTTCTCATGGGATATAAAGGAACAGACTGCTTGTTTTAGGTGTGCTTGATTTGAGGCGTCAGTCTCCCTGCACTCAAATAAACTTGGTTTGCTTCTCCACCCTGGTGTGTTTATTGGCGCGGCAGACCAGGCGACGGACCCCCCCGCTGTTGCTTGGCCTCAGGCACTTTGTGCCGGAACCAGTTCTTGGCGCCCAACGGTGGGCTTGAGGCTAACATTAGCCTTACCCGGATCCCTCTTGGTGGTCGACAGATTGCGGCGACGACCGACGCCCAGCGCGCACCGGTGACTTCACCGGGGGCCTCAGCAGAGACACAGTGTGAGCGACCCCAGAGGGCACAACGGTGCAACGTGCTCAAGTAGTGGAGAAGCAGTTGTGGGCGACAGTGAGGAACCGGTCCCCTGGATAAGGTAGGAACAGTCCAGTAGTGTGGACTTAGGCCCGAGGCTGGCAACGCCCAGTCATTGTAATTCCCATTAGACGATAGCGCGTCATATAATGGGTCAAGGGCATGGTATGGGATGGCAGGTACAGTGTACTCCCTTAGAATGCATTCTGGTGAATTGGAAGGTGTTTGGCTTGGATCCAATGACTAAGAATAACTTTAAAAGGTTCTATACAGTTGACTGGCCTCAATACCAACTAGAGGGTCAGGAAAGGTGGCCACCGGAAGGATCACTTAATTACAATATGATCCTTCAGCTAATCCTGTTTTGTCAGCCAACAGGTAAATGGAATGAACATCTGTATGCGCAATTATTTATGGCTTTATGGCATAGGACTGATATTTTGCAACAGTGTAATTTGACTCCAACAGGTTCAGTAGTCACTAATGTTAGTCCCCAGAGCCCTCCTACAGTTGTAATGGCAGATTTGGTGTCCCCTTCGGCTTCCCCCCCACTATATAAAGAGCAGGTGCCCCAGGCCCCAGGGATTTCTCCCTCAGTGGGATTCTATCCATTGATCACATTTGGGAACAAAACCCTGACTCCCAGTTCAATGATTAGCTGTAAGATCTTCTTCACCTCCTCTAGGGTCTTATGCATAAGGAAATATGGAACACACAGGCCACAAACCATTAGGAGTGTGAGAAATTGGCCAGCCAAGTGGCTGATTATTCTGAGTGGTCATGAAAGTGGCTGTTGTGTTGGGCAACTCTAACAAATATAACAGATAACGAAAATCCAAGTAAGCCCATTACATAAAATTGCTTATAAAAGTGAACAAATGTTAAAAATAGAGTGAATTAGTCTAGACAAAAAGGATGGTTAAGATCATGACTGGAAGACAAAAGAGAATGGAACTGGAAAACTAATGGACCAAATGATCTGTTGGAAATTAGGCCTAATAGATGGACAAAATAACGAGGCTATAGGCAGTTCCACCTGCCACTCCCTTTCGGAGTTCTCAGAGAGGCTTTGGAGGGGAATCATGGTGTCAGGGTGCAGACAAGTGGATTGGTAGGAGCAGGCTTAATACTTTACTTTAAATGTTTCAGTTGTTTTTCTTCTTATCTTAATAAAAGGTTATAAAATGTTGCAATTTGGTTGTTGCCACAGGGCTAAGCAGGCTGAGGTCTCTGTACTCAAAAACTCTGAATCATGTTCAACTCTTTAGGGTTCAGGTTCAGTAGTCACTAATGTTAGTCCCCAGAGCCCTCCTACAGTTGTAATGGCAGATTTGGTGTCCCCTTCGGCTTCCCCCCCACCATATAAAGAGCAGGTGCCCCAGGCCCCAGGGATTTCTCCCTCAGTGGGATTCTATCCATTGATCACATTTGGGAACAAAACCCTGACTCCCAGTTCAATGATTAGCTGTAAGATTTCTCCCTCAGTGGGATTCTATCCATTGATCACCGAGACCTTAATAGCCCTCCCAGAAGAGGAAGGGCGCCTGGCCACTACTGTGCATGTTTACAGCCATGTCCCTTTTAACCCTGTGGAACTGGGAGCCTTTAAGGCACAGGCGGGGGAATTCTCAATGAATCCAAGCCGGTTTATCTCCGTTTTTGAGGGGTGTCTGGCTAGCCACAAGCCTGACTGGGATGATTGTCAGATCCTTATGAGGACCCTGTTGTCTGAGGTGGAGCGGAATCAGGTTGTGGCCAAGGCAAGGGAGCGCAGGCACATCGGATACATGATGTGAATCCAAATGCCCCTGAGCCCGCGCAGGTGGTTCCCCTGGCTGATCCCAGGTGGAATCCTAATAATGGGCTGCACCTCACCCTCCTCGCCTCCTACAAGGAGCTGCTTTTGTACGGACTCCGGCACTCGGCTGTCCGACACAACAATTGGGCAAAACCATATGAGATAATACAGGAGCCAAAGGAAAGTCCGGTTGCCTTTTTGCTGCGCATCTGAGACGCTATTTGGCAGAATACAAATGCAGACTCCGATAATGAGGCCACTGAGGCAGTTATAAAAGGTATCTTTACCAGTCGTGCAGGCCCTGATATTAAAAGGAAATTGCAGAAAAAGGAGGATTTAATGGGCATGACCGTGGCACAGATTCTGGAAACTGCAAATAAGGTTTATAGCCTGAAAGAGGGAGAAAAAGCAAGTGAAAATTTGGTAGCGGCAGTGCAAGCTGGCAGGGAAAGTCCCCAGGAAGGTGGAAGGGGCCGGGGAGTAAGGGGCCGTGGGCGTGGACGCCCTGGCCCTCAGGAGAAGCGCCTGGGTCACAACCAGGGTGCTATCTGCCAGCAGGAGGGACACTGGAAAAATGAATGCCCCCAAAGGGAGCGTACTCCTGTGATGACTGCGGAGGATCATAAATAAGGGTGTTAGGGGAGATGGACCATCCTGCCCCTGGAACCCCAACTAAAAATGTGGGTGGGAAATTCGGAAATAGACTTTTTAATAGACTCTGGAGCAACACGCACCGCTGTAAATCAACCCCTTCAGCTGCCTGTGGCAGACTCTCTCACTGTGGTGGTGCCACAGGAAAAGGAACCAAGTGTTCAGCGTATGCCCCAGCGGAATGTGCTTTGGGAAACAGAACTATATCTCACAAGCTGGTTTACCTTCCCGATTGCCCAACACCCCTGCTAGGACGGGACCTGCTTTGTCGCTTAGGTGCCACCCTGCATTTTACTCAAGATGAAATAACCCTCACCTTACCCCCCGAGAATGCATGGATCATGACCCTTGCAGCTGAACCCTCAGCTATGCAAGCCCCAGAGTGGAGCCAGTGGGAGGACCAGATATACCCCCTAGTCTGGGCATCAGGGGTCTGGGGAAAAGCCACACACCAAAGCCCTGTCAATGTGCAGCTTTTGCCAGGAAAAGGCCCGGTGCGAATCAAACAGTATCCAATCAAGAGGGAAGCCGGAGAGGGGCTACAGGGAACTATAGACATATTTCTACAATATGGTGTACTTCGAGAATGCCAGTCAGCTTGGAACACTCCTATCTTGCCTGTGCAAAAGCCTGATGGCACGTACCGGCTGGTGTAGGACCTCAGAGCAGTTAATGAACAAGTTAAAACTCTGCACCTCCTCGTCCCAATCCCATATACCTTGTTGGCCTCCGTAGGGGAACAGTATACCCATTTTTCGGTCCTGGATTTAAGACGCTTTCTTCACAGTTCCGGCTGACACACCATCTCAGGAGATTTTCTCCTTCGAATGGGAGGACAAAAGGAGGGTTAAGAAGCATCTTTGCTGGACAGTTTTGGCCCAGGGATTTAAAAACTCCCCCACCCTTTTTGGCCAGGCCCTGGCTAGGGACTTGGAGGAATGGGACAATGAGGACAAGGTCCTCCTCCTGCAATATGTAGATGACTTGTTAATTGCAACTTTGGGTTTATCCCTTTGCCTTAAAGCCACTGTGAGCCTCCTGAACTTTGTTGGTCTCCGAGGCTATCGGGTAGCACGGAGTAAGGCTCAAATCGCCCTCCCAGAAGTACAGTACTTAGGGTTTCACATAAGGCAAGGAGAACATCAGCTTTCAAATGAAAGAAAGGAAGCAATCTGTCAAGTTCCTATCCCAAGCAATCGTAAACGGCTCAGGGCGTTTCTTGGCATGGCAGGCTTTTGCAGAATATGGATCCCTGAATTTGGACTGTGGGCCAAACCATTGTACGAATGCGTTAAGGGAGCGGATCACGACCCTTTTCACTGGTCCCCAGAAGCTAACAAGGCATTTAAGGTTCTAAAAAGAAAGCTGATGGAAGCCCCAGCCCTGGGTCTGCTGGACCTCTCCAAGCCGTTTCAACTGTATGTACATGAGAGGAAAGGGGTGGCTCTGGGAGTGCTTACTCAGTTATTGGGCACTTGGAGATGTCCCATGGCTTATTTTTCCAAACAAATTGATCCAGTTGCCAAGGGGTGGCCAGTGTGTTTATGGGCAGTTGCTGCAACTGCCCTAGTACTTGAGGAAGCCGAGAAGTTAACTCCGTGAGGGGTTGTGCAAGTGTTTATTCCTCACATGGTTCAGGCCCTATTGGATGCTAAGGGTTTTCTTTGGCTCACCCAGGCTCGGGTGGCTCGGTATCAGGCTAAGCTTTTAGAGAACCCTGAAGGCACCCTGCAGACCTGCCCCTCCCTTAACCCAGCCACCCTTTTGCCAGAGACAGAGGAGCGGGAACACAACTGTCTAGATGTAATAGATGCCCAATACTCCAGCCGTCCAGACTTAAAGGACCAACCGCTTCTGAATGCAGAGTGAGAGTGGTACACGGATGGCAGTAGTGCTGTTGTAGATGGACAAAGGAGGGCAGGCTATGCTGTTGTGACCCTCCACGATACCGTGGAAGCCGAGGGTATACCTGCTGAGACATCTGCTCAGCTTGCTGAACTAGTAGCCCTGACCCGTGCGCTTGAACTGTCAAAAGGAAAACAAGTCAACATCTTTACTGACTCTAAATATGCTTTTGGAGTATTACATGCTCATGCTGGTTTGCGGAAGCAAAGAGGACTGCTAACAGCCCAAGGCTCTCCAGTTAAGCATGGGTCCCAGATCCTCTGGCTTCTAGAAGCCGTACAACTCCGCTTAGAGGTAGCAGTGGTGCACTGTAAGGCCCATCAAAGGGAAAATCAAGATGTGGCCCGGGGTAATGCTAGGGCAGACAGGGAAGCCAAGCGTGCTGCTACCTTGCAGCCACCGGAGGCAAAGACTGCCCATATGCATGCCCTCATCCCATCGGTGGGGGAGCTCCCAGCCCCTCAGTACTCTCCTGAAGAAAGAAACCTGGCTGACAGGCTTGGTCTCCAGGAAAAAGAGGGATGGCTCCAATCCCCAGAGGGAAGAATTCTATTACCTAAGAGCCTAATCCGGCCAGTGTTACAGCAATTACATCAAACCACTCATGCAGGCAGGGAGGCTGTTACCCAGCTTATGAGTAAATATTTTCTAACCTCTGGACTTGGACCCCTAGCATCCCAGGTACAAGCTGAATGTTTGGTCTGCCAAAAGAATAACCCACAACCAGGACTGTCAGTGACGCCAGCCACTCTGGAACCCACCCCAGGTCCGGGACTGGTGTGGCAAATAGATTTTACTGAGTTCCCCCAGACTCAAGGGTACAAATACCTTCTCGTCTTAGTGGATCGATTCAGTGGATGGCCTGAAGCCTTCCCATGTCGAAACAATACTGCCAGAACAGTGGACTTAAAATTTGTCAAGGAGATTATTCCTCGATTCGGACTCCCCCAGTGGATGGAATCTGACAATGGAACCCACTTCACATCAAAAATTGTTCAGAACATATTGGATGTCTTACAGATCCCTTGGAAGCTCCACACTCCATGGCGACTGCAGGCCAGTGGAGTAGTGGAACGCGTGAATCAGACACTCAATCGACATCTCTCGAAGGTCTGCCAGGAGGCCTTTCTTCGCTGGCCTGATGCTTTGCCCCTTGTTTTACTCCGTGTCCATGCTCTCCCCAAGGGCAGATTAGGGCTCAGTCCCTTTGAGATTATGTTTGGAAGGGCATGGCCTATGAATAGTACGCCGGTTCTGGCAAGGGAGTGGGAAATGGGGTGTGGTTTCTTGTCTCAGTACATGCGCTCTTTGTCTGCTGTTCTCTGTTCTCTTCTCAGGTACACCAAAGATTTGCAGCCTCTTTCGCTGGATGTCCCAGTCCATTCCTTGCAGCCCGGTGACTCCGTGCTTGTTCGTACCTGGAAGGACGAGCCTCTCCAAGAGAAATGGAAAGGACCTCACACCGTCCTGCTGGTTTCCCATATAGCAGCAAAGGTTGAGGGACACAAAAACTGATTTCATCACTCTCGTCTGAAAGTAGTGCCTGCTCCTGAACAGTGGACCGTCCAGCCTGCTGAGAAAACTTCCAGCGACGATTTGGGACGTAAGCTGTTATTGAAGTGACAATAGGGAGTGCTGGGAATGCCCTGTGATCCCTTTGAACTGCCACAGCGCACTCCCTGCGAACACACTGAACATTGGTTGTGTTTATTTCAGAGGACCAGCCTAACTGGTCGGCCTGGCTCCTTTTGTGGGGGTCTCTCACGTGCTTGGCGTTGGTATTCCTTGTTCTGTGGGCATTTGAGGCCTTAAGATTCTGAGGCCCTAAAGTAATCCGCCCAGTAGGGGTTCAGGTCCAGGGTTTGCCCTCCTGTTACTGTTTGCCATGATATTGCTGCTATTAACTCCTGTGTTCCCCCGAAAGCATGCAGAGTGGGAGGATAATAGTTTTTTGCATTTAACCCGTGCAGTTGCACAAGGTGTAAATCAGTCCTCATGCTGGGTCTGCATACACACTCCCACCCGTACCGATCAGGGCCTTCCGCTATGGGGTGTTCCCCTTCCGCTCAATGGCACACCTATAGATCAGCTTTTTCCTGATTGTAACTACAGCCCAGACCCCCCAGTTCAGACATGGTCCATCCATATGGTATCTCAGGGTCCCCATGCTGCTGGCGAGATAAGGGAGACAATACCATCTTTGTGGGCAATGCCACGGTGGAGTGCAATTACTCAGAACATGTTTACCTGAGCTCTTCCTCCACCTGGCCAGTCCCTACAGGATCTGGCTGGTATTGGCTTTGTAATCAGACGGCTTATAAAGCGCTTCCAGCTGACTGGTGGGGCTCTTGTGCCCTGGGGGCTGTGGTCCCTGCTGTCACAATACATCCAACATTGAACCAAGACGAGGTCCGTAATCATGTTTGGAGGAGCCGACGGAATGTTCCTGCTAATCCCCTGGCCAGTCAGCCTACAGGTTTTCACTCCTTTGTCTGCTAGTTTTTGCCTTGGTTGGGAGTAAATGAGTTAGAAAAAGCTATAGTGAATATTTCTGCTGCCTTGGAGATAATGGCAAATTCCACAGCAGATGCCTTATCAACTCTCCAGGGTGAAGTATTTCAATTGTCCCAGGCAGTTTTACAAAATCGTTTGGCCCTAGTTGGACTCCTGTACTGGTGTTATCAACGGTAATACGGTGAAAGGCGGTAGCCTGCTTTCTAATAGCATGTATAACAGTTTCCACCCGCTCCTGTTGGTTTATAAACACACAACAGCTGGAGTTAACTAAGGCACAAACTCCACCCTGATTAGCAAGGAGGTAATCTAGGGCCAAAAGATTTTGTAAAACTGCCTGGGACAATTGAAATACTTCACCCTGGAGAGTTGATAAGGCATCTGCTGTGGAATTTGTCATTATCTTCAAAGCAGCAGAAATATTCACTATAGCTTTTTCTAACTCATTTACTCCCAACCAAGGCAAAAACCAAAGGACAGAGTTGTTGGTGTCACCAGGTATAACCCTAGGTAACTCGGGAGGGTGGTAGACCACAAGTGTCAATGAAGACCTCCTGTTGTAGGCCTCAGTGAACCATTGTTCCTCCATGTTCAACACTTTGTGTAACCTAGTGTAACCTAATATGTTAAGAGCTGTAAAATGTACTGTCAGCAGTTAGTTTTCTGATTGTAACAGTCAGTTCCCTGCGGTCACACACTGGAGCTAAATTGAAGCAAGTTTCAAGGCCGCTGTTAGATACAGTATACATGTCTCTGCAGCAGAAAGGGCGAGTGGGAGGGGGAAGACAAAGAAGTGTGTGAGAAGAAAATGCTGCAGCCGGACAGAAGAGGGAGGGGAAACGGGGGATTGCTAGTCAGCAAGAAAAGTTCTTATGGGATATAAAGGAACAGACTGCTTGTTTTAGGTGTGCTTGATTTGAGGCGTCAGTCTCCCTGCACCGCTTTGAGATCTCAAATAAACTTGGTTTGCTTCTGCACCCTGGTGTGTTTATTGGCGCGGCACACCAGGCGACGGACCCCCCCGCTGTTGCTTGGCCTCAGGCACTTTGTGCCGGCAACAGGAGTAATAAGATCTGGCATGTTTCTAAACATTTAGAGAGCAGATTACAGCAGTTCTGTCTGTTTTATAAACCAATGTCTGATGTGAAGCAGAATTGGTTCATAAAAGAGGGATATTGTAAGAAATGGGGCCTGCTCCACTTGTGAGCTCAGCTGTTGGAAAGTGAGTGAAAATTCATCAAATGTCACAATCATCAATAGCAATGAATGTGGATAGAAAACTGGGAGTCAGACTGAATTAGTCTAAACCGAAAGGTCCAGTGCCAGCCAAGGGCTGTGTTGAGATCATGACTGGTAAACAAGGAAGAAGGAACCAGGAACTAATGAACCAAACAAAACCCCCAGGACAGCTGGAGTGAAAGGGACAAGCTTTGCCATCGTGGCTGCCACCCCCACTACTTCCTGGGGGGCCTGGTTCCACCGTGACACTGCTGAGCCTTTATCCTCCTGATTCTGTGAGTTGTCCTGACCAGACTGGGCCAGAAAGAGGGAACCATGTAACATCCCCACCTCCACTCCACTAGCTTCAGATAAATCGTGAACACCACCTGGAATGAGAGATGTGGGTTCCTGCTGTCACCTCTCCCGCCTGTGTCCTTTTCCTTCCACACCTTATTTTTTCCTCTTTCCTGCCTCTTTCTTTGCTTTTGTTTAATAAATGTGTAGCTGAGCCTGCCAAGACTGCATTATTTTTTTTTGCAACAATACTGTGAGCCTTTGGCCAGAAAGGCAGCTACAAGCAATGACTTAAACAGCCGATGATGCAAGTCTGACAGATCTCAGAGTAGCTGATGAGATAAGGATCTGTGCCAATGTTCTTTGGGCTGCAGATGAAAACCAACATGGAGACCTGTTTTCTGTTTAAAGAAACGGGATCAGATGTTAACAGTAATAGCAGCTCTAGCCCCTCTGAACTAACTTTTGCTCTTTTCTCCAAAAATGACAGTTATTACGATCATTAATATCATATAAAAGACTATCAAAGAGAAAGTTGGTTGTGATGGAGCTAAGCAGGCCAAGGTCTCTGTATTCAGAAACCCCAAATCATGTGCAACAATTTAGTGTCTGTATAGTGACAGGGTCCTATTAACACCTTTGGCTCTCTGGGCCTCTTTTATTCCTTTGAAATTAACACACCACAGCCAAGCCAATGGATAATGGGACTGCTCAAAAGCTAATGGGGCTCAGCACTCACCCTCAACCCATACAAGCCAGTTAAATGAGCAGCATTCGTTGGACAGGCCTGGATCCACCAACACTTCTGGTGGATCTAATGCTGCAACAGAAGAGAACCGCTGCTAGGAAACGCCCTTCTTTGGCTAGCTCCAATTTGCAACTAAAATCTGTTTAAGGTCACATCATATGCAGCTCTACAACTATCCCTGATACATGCCCCGTAAATATTGCCATGTGCCCAGAGTACTCCAAAAGGCAAAATAAACCATAGGCCAATGCTCTTTCAGCAACAACAATGGAAGCAGCTACCTGTTCCTCAACATTTTTAGAAGCTCGATTCAGATCACACAGTCTGACACTATAGATACATCTGGACAACGCTCTGTTCTTTTAGAGAAAGAAACCTGCTTGATATAAAAACTGAATTTCAAGGGGAGGTGTTTACTCTCTGATTAGCAGGTGCAAGACCCCACTCATCTACTAATGACTGCAGGATTTGGAGCCAGGACAGTACAGTAAAAAATTGGGGATTAAAAATAAAATAAAAAAGGCTTACAAGCATTCCACTTAATTTCTGCAAAGCATGTGATTTCAGGGAACAATCCCTGAGGGCAATTTTAAGGTAATCTCCATGAAATTCTCCATAGTAATTTAAGCCTTCAAAAGGAGGGTAAGAGAAACACGGAGAGAGTATTCTGTCTTACAAAAGATTCTGGACAGTGCAGATTTGGATCACATTCATTATCAAAAGATTGAAACGTTTTAGTGGTAGGGAATAGTTCTTAAACACAAATTGCTCTTTTTCATAAGACGCTCTTCTCCAGAAGGAACCCAGCTTCAGGAAAACCCGCTGGTTTCTGACATTTCCTTGAAGAAAGGGTCATGAAATCTGTAGTCTACAGAGGAAAGAAAGGGAGATATGGAAGGTCTAGAACCCCTCACTCACGGAAGTAGTCCTAATGAAAGCAGTTCCACTGACTTGACCAGGGCTGCTTACAAGCTGGATTGCACAATCAAGCTGGAGATTTAGACTGTCACTGCCATATAATTACATTCACAAATGGTGGATTTCTGCCACGTTCTAGATGAATGCAAAGAAAGCTTGAAATCCAGCTCAGAGCCTGGGACTTGTGTATTAGATTTCTCCCCAAAATTATTTGTAAATATACAGATGAACTCAGATAATGGAGAGAGCAAAATAAGAGTGCTTTTTACATCTGATAGAAAGCCAGTGCAGTATTTTATATAATATTCTTATTGACAATCTTCCATATTCCCCAAATAGATCAAAAAGTATGGGCCCCATCCTGCACTGACTGAAGTTCCATTGTCTTCAGTGGGTCAGGATTGAGTCCTATATTAACATATACATAAATACGTGCAGGTAAAATGCAGAGGAACAAATTCTCTCCCCCAGTACACTGGTGTGACTTTACTGAGGTTAACATGTAGGGCTGCATTCTACTTCAGTCAGTTATTGCTTTGCTGTAAAGGGGAAAAATTTGGCCTATAAGGAGAAAAAAAATAACCCTCAGTCTGCAATACATGAATAAACTACATCTCAAAAGTATTTGTTGATCCCATTCCTCTGTGGATAATAAAGAAAGTGGTTGAGAGCAAGGGGAATATGGGGAGAAGAAAGATGAGAGAGAGAGAGAAAATGGAGAACATTAAAAAAAATGAACATGGAGCTAAGACTTCCCTCTTTCTCAGATGTAAATTTGATTCAGTTTCTTCAAGACAATGGCACAAATATTGTTCTTGTATAAAATCCAACGAGGGCCCAATTCTGAGCTCAACTACCCCTGCGTAAATCAGATCTACGCGAGCCAGTGGAATTAATCCAGATTTATCTAAGTTAATAGCATATTAGTTTGTCTCAAGTATTTAATATCCACTACTTTTAAGTTCCTTCTTCACATTTGAAACACTCGGTCTGCCTGCAAACCCCACACCTGCTGTATTTTTTTTCAAAATCTAAACAAGATTAGACATGACACAGCTCATAGAACATCTTCAAGGAAAATGTACAGGTACCTTGGTCCTTGTCCATCGCGCACCCGATTGCTCCCACGGGAATGAGTGTGAGGAAGAAGGAATTGCGGAGATTGTCGGTGACAGCCGTGGACTGGAGCAGCCGTAAGAAGCTGGGAGCTGCAAGCTCTCTAGAGAGGGCAGGGGTAGCCCAAACCTCTTGTTTGATATCCCTGTGGATACTGATGGCTGGCACAGGAATTAGATGGGCAGTTTGCAAGCAGGGGCCAGCCCAGGAGAGTCCGCGTGCTCTGACTCAGGCCAGTCCTGCAATCCTCGCTCACGGAAACTCGCACCAGGTTCACGTAATCCCACTAAGGAGGAAGCTGCTCAGGATAGTAAACTTTGACACACCTATGGCCTAGACTCACCCTGACTGTGGAAGGCAAAGCACGTCATGACACGCTGGGAGCGAGGGTGTTTTCTCTGCTAGGTGAGCCTTACGGCTGCTCACAGCATTCATCACCCCAGGAGCTAACTGGCTGGGGACCTGGGTAAATGCCCTAGGCTGCAGAGCAGACTCCTTTTGGACCTTACGTGCCAGCAGCTGCGGTGGCAGTTTGCTCTCTGGCTCCTGCTGCTTCCTCAAGCCCCCGGTAGGAATCTGGCACAGATTCAGCTGGAGTGTGACATTTATGACTCCTTTTTGCCAAAGCACTTGCACAACCCAGGACAGGATCTGCCCTACTGATTTTAAATGACTGTGTCATATGCCTCAGGGAGCCACTTGGAGGCTTTGTCTGCCCTGGAAACATCTGGCTCCTAACTACTTGGTGCCCCTAATGTGCCTGCAACACACCATGCGTTCATGCACCAAATTGCTCCCAGGAGAACGTAGGTGACTGTGCCCTTTGGAGCAAACCTGCTCTGAGCAAGGCTAAGCCCCATGCCGCTCTGTCACAGGCACAGTGTCAATGTGGGCAGTGCTAAGATTATTTTTTTAATCGCTAGAGATGGCACTTTGAGTTAAAGGGATACTATCAGATCAAATTTTATTCCTCGAGTAAGTCATCTAGATTCAATGCCTCATACATGAGCAGCTCAAACTAAAATTGTGAAGGAGCAAGGGAGGACTGTTGGTTACTTCTAAAATGATATATTGGTACCTAGATGCCATGGTGATGGACACCTTAGAAATGCAGCTGAGCTTTTGTACTGACTTTTGTCCATTTCTAATTGGATGGGTTTGCAAGTTTTAGTTATTTTTTTTACATGGACCGAGAAGCTGCAATGGAGGACACTGGAACAGCCAAAAATCAGATGTTAAAGAACATTTTCTTGTATTAAAGTTTTGTAAAAGCTCCTGTTAAACACTTGGGAGTGTCAAAGTTAGACTTAGGACTCACAGTTTGTCAGACCTCTCTGGTTTGTTAGCACAGCACTCTGCTAATACACCCAGATAATGTGAGCACCATACAGGACACAAACTATCTTATTTATACAGATAAAAGAGCGGGAATTAGACAAAGGAACAAAGAAAGCAAAACAGTAAAATTCACCTGGGGCACAGCATGCATATCCTACTTCCTTACTAACTCTTATCGATCTATGGCTAATACTTCACCAATTGCCCTTCAACGGTGCAATTGTTCTATGTTAATGTCTGTATTCCTGATACCTGGATTGCAGCATTCCAGCAATTTTGCTTAAAGGTACAGACAGTGATAGAAAAGGCCTAAAAATCAACAGGCCCAGGCCTGTATCTTCCTCTCTTTCCCTGGCTTTAGCCCAAAGAGGGGCCTAGGGATTTGAATAACAAGCAAAACCTGGGAATCCAGGACAAGACATGTATCTAGTCTCATTTAACCATGTCAGCTATTTACTAATTAGTCCGCTTGGCACAAAAGTTTATGCAGCTGTTTTCTCATGTATCCTCAAAGATATGTAATACCAAAGGTCAAGGTATGTACCTTATACTCCCTTCAAAATGATAAATGTATCCGCAACAGATGTATCTTGTATCCCCTTCCCCAAAATAATCATGTATTCTGTGTGACCTGTTATCTATAGGTCAGTATAATGACGTTTACTAAAGTTGTTTGTTACTGATTATAAAAGGGACTCATGTCCCCCATGTAAGGTGTGCTCTTCTCTGGCATTAGTCGAGAAGAAACACCCGCTCAGCTGAACGAAAATAAAGGTGTGGTACCCGTCTTCTTGTTCTCCGTGCCTCCTTGGTGTAATTAGGTAAGCTCCAGGGGGAAACGGGCCCTGTTTGGCCAACAACTGGCGACTCCGCCGGGACTTCTCTCCCTGTAGAGGGCGCTGACCGGCGACCGAGGGCGATTCCGAGGAGTGGCCACCTCGAGCCACTGATTCGCTCGGGCCTCGGGTCGTTGTAATCGGTCGGGACGGCTGCGTCCTCTCTAAAGAGAACTCCTAACGACACGGAGACAAGACGGTGCCAGAAGGGGAAGGTCCAACAGCCGGACGCGGCCACTCCGGGTGGTAAGTGCGTTTTACCTCTTGGGTTTAAAGGATATAACGCCCCCGCAGTGTGATTGGACCTCATAGGTAACCCCGGTGTGGGAAGATATTGTGGTTGCTTGAAGGTTATGCTAAGCAAGCCAGGCAATTAATGAATAATACCACTAATTTCACGAGCCCGTGGGCTGTATTGGATAATTACTGGGATATAGAACAGCCTCAGGGCTTGCTTCTGTTTTTGGGGGGAGTCTTGCTTTTCTTCATATTGATGTTGTATTGGAGGCCAAAATTGTGATAACCAGGTCTAGGACTTAAACCGACTCCAGCCGCCCTGAGACTCCTGCGAGGGGAAACCCTGTGACCAGGATATCTTAATCGCAAGGGGGGTCGGTCGAACCCGTGACCAGGTTTAATTACACACAAGCATAATGGGGTCCGGACAAAGCATTTATGCTGGGACGCCCTTAGAATGTATGCTAAATAATTGGAAGGCGTTTAGACGTCAGGCTGATTATGGAATGCCATTATGTAAGGATGATTTGATAAAATTCTGTACTGTGGAATGGCCCTGAAGGGGGAGAGTGGGAAAGGGGGGGGCAACACGAAGGGACGAACAGGATTACAGGAGAAGGGAAGAGGCCCCCGTTTGGGACGAAATCAGTGTGCTATCTGTAAGGAAGAGGGACACTGGAAGAATGAATGCCCCCAGCGACATAACAGACGGGAGGGAAGCAGGAATAGGACCCCGCCTGTGCCCGTTTTCTATAACGAGGCACACGATGAGTCGGCTGTATAGGGAGGCCGAGGGACCCAGCGGCCCCTCCTAGCGGCGCAACCCGCTGGCCTGGATCCCACGGTGATAATTGAGGTAGGGGGCCGCCCAGTTGAAGCCCTGATCGATACAGGAGCTGCCCTTAGCTTGCTTCCCCTAGCTGAGGCTCCCCGGGGAGAGCTCAAGGGTGTGCTGTAGTCCAAGGGATAGAAGGACAAAGTATAAAATTGGAAAAATCTCTACCTCTTCTAGTAAAAGTAGGAGACTGCCATATATCCCACCAATTCGTTTGCAGCCCCTCCTGCCCCATTGCACTGCTAGGACGAGATCTACTTACTAAACTGCAAGCAGAAATCTCGTTCAACAATAATGGGACTCTGGAGGTTAGGCTCCCTAAACACCAAATTTCTAACTATCAAATGGCCCTGTTAAATGTTAAAAATCCTTCCCCAGCACAGCCAGAGAGTGAAAAGAACCAAATGCCAGGGGTTAATCCTGAGGTCTGGGCTGAGGAGGGAGGTTTTGCTCGGGCTCGAAATGCTTTGCCAGTACACATTTCCCTTAAGGAGGGAAGCTGTCCAGTCCGAATTCGACAATACCCCCTTAAGTTAACCATTCGGATCGGACTGAAGCCTTTGATTCAAAAGTTTTTGCAGTGTGGGTGGTTAAGGGAAGGCACTTCTCCATATAATACTCCAATAATGGGAGTGCCTAAGCCTAACGGACAATATCGATTAGTCCAGGACCTGAGGCAGGTTAATAAGTTGATAGAAGCCCCCTATCCAGTTGTCCCAAACCCCCATACTATTTTAAGCCAAGTCCCCAAGAGCCACGGGTGGTTCTCTGTAATAGATTTAAAAGATGCTTTCTTTTCCATACCTCTTGATCAGGAGTCTCAGAAACTGTTTGCCTTTGAATGGGAAGATCCAGATACCCATTACAAGGCTCAGTATCTTTGGACTGTTGTCCCCCAGGGACTGACTTGTGCCCCCGAGATTTTTGGCAGCCAACTAAAAAGAGACCTGGCTCCGTTCCTAGCTGCACATTTCTCATGTAACATAGTTCAGTACTGTGATGATTTACTCCTAAGTACTGAAACAGAGACTGCTTGTAAGGAATGTACAATAGAGCTCCTCAATTTTCTTGGAGCTCAGGGATATAAGGTTTCTAGAGAGAAAGCCCAATTGGTCAAACAACAGGTTACTTTTCTCGGATATCAGCTTCGTCAGGGACGTCGTAGCTTGGGTAAAGACAGAATCCAGGCGATACTTGAAAGCCCTCAACCCCGAAATCCCAGAGAGCTAAGGGCTTTCTTGGGACTGACCGGTTTTTGCCGGCTTTGGATCCCTGACTACGGCGGAAAGGCTAAACCACTATATGAGTCCCTCACTAAAGAGGGTCTGCTTAACTGGGAGTGGACTAAAGAAAAAGAAAAAGCATTTCAAGAGCTTAAAGAAGCCTTGGTTCAGCCTCCCGCACTGGCTCTCCCGGATCCCCGGAAGCCGTTCACTCTATACGTTCATGAGAGAAGGGGGGTGGCGTCCGGGGTTCTGTGCCAGAGGTCGGGACCGGCCTGGCAACCTGTGGGTTATTACTCCAAGGTATTGGACCCCGTCGCTAAGGGCTGGCCAGCTTGTCTCCGAGCTGTAGCTGCGACCGCTCTCCTTGTACAGGAGGCTGAAAAACTAACCCTGGGTGGGGATACTGAGGTTGTGGTACCCCATGGAATACCTCAGATATTGGGAACAGGAGCCGGGGAAAAACATTTAAACCCCAGCAGGCATACCAGATATGAGATAGGACTTTTGTTAGCTCCTAACCTAACTTTTAAAACAGTTAGTTCCCTCAATCCAGCTACTTTACTACCAAAGCCCCAAGTCCCTTATGGGGCTAGTCCCACCCATGATTGTATTGAAGTTTTACAACAAGAAACTAAACCTCGCTCTGATCTTTCAGATATACCCTGGCCCAACCCCGATGTTGAAATGTATGTAGATGGATCTAGTTATGTAGAGGACGGGAAGCGATTTACAGGAGCAGCCGTCATAGTTAAGGAGGGAGAAGTGTATAAGTTTCAGCTAAGCCCCAACCTATCTGCCCAGGCGGCGGAACTGGTGGCTCTTATTGAGGCGCTCCGAAGGGGAATTGGAAAGACTATTAATATATATACTGACAGTCGTTATGCATACATGGTGGTGCATGCCCATGGAACCTTATGGAAAGAAAGGGGTTTCATTACAGCCTCAGGCCAAAGAATAGCCCATGGGGCTCTTATTAAGACACTGCTTGAGGCCCTGATGCTTCCTCTCCGGGTCGCGGTAGTACACGTGCGTGCACATGGGAGGGCCCCCGAAACTGAACAGCGAAAATATAATCGATTCGCTGATCAAGCTGCAAAAGAAGCCGCACGAGAAGGGGCCATATGGCTCCTCTGGGTCCAGGATACAGAACCCAAAACCCCTGCTCCTCATTATACAGCGGAGGAAGTGTCCCACGCCCAGGCTGCAGGGGCCCAATTAACTCCCACTGGGTGGTGGAAGTTGCCAGGAGGGGAGATTTTTGTACCTAGACCAGTACTTCAGGAGATTCTCCTATCCCTACATAAGGAGGGACATTTGGGATCAGGAGCTATGGTTGATTTAATCACCCGATCTACTCGGGGATTAGGTGCGCATATGGAAGCCCAAAGAATTGTCAATAACTGTTCGCTCATCAGCCAGGCCGCTGTTAAGGTCCTTGGGAGCGACAAGTGGACGCATCATTCCCGAGTAAAGCGGTTCCTGAGCCCTGATTCAGAGAACAGCCAAGCTGAAGAGGACATCAGCCCTCTGTCCCCTCCGGCTCCGGAAGCACGGAGAGACACAGGCGAAGACTCTACCTGGGAGTACCAAGGATTGGAAGGACTAAAAGGACTGTTTAAAAGACAGAAACAATGAAACCATTCTTTGTATTTCTGGTCTGTATGTTTACTTATGCATATAATTGGGAAAATAGGTTTCTGCAACTAGGGGAACTAATAGCAGATTCTTTTAACCTTACTAATTGCTGGGTATGTGGCGGTCCAGGAGAATTAAATGAGTGGCCCTGGGTAGCTCAGCCGGTACAGCCTAAGTGGTGGCTAAGTAGTTTGAGCATAGTACATAAGGGAACGGGAAGGTGGACTGAAAACCAGGGCCCCTGGCGACTCTATTCTGCTGGAATCGGTGTCTTTTGCCTTAATCGAACAAGGCATGGGGGAAGATATATGGGGGAAAGCAAATGTGAATGGACCCTATCACTGGGTTTTGATTGCTGGGATCCCCACTGTCGCCCATATGACTGTTTAAAGTACCAAGGACGATGGAACCTTACCCATGTAAAGCTAACTAACAATAGCTGGGTAAAGTGTTCCTACTGGAATCACAGAGGTGATGGCTGTAAAGCAGTAGGATTAGATGGGTACTTCGATGCCCTCTTCCTAAGCTGCCAGCGAGACAACACCACTGACAAAAATCATGTGGTGCGGTGGTACCAATGGGCATGGCAACACCTTAATGGAACCCGAGTTACCCATTTTCGACAATTTTGGGCTAGTACCAATAACCCGAGATTTGGTTGTAACTGTGTATGGAAGGCAGGAGCTGGAGCATGGAAATGCAACTATTGTAACCCAAATGTAGACAACTTCCTAGGGGGACCTATAGAATCAGGCAACGCTCTCTATTACGAAGAGCCGGGCCCCGCTGATTCCCCTGAGACCTGGGATGGTCCCTTTGCTAACGGAACTTGGGCATTAAAAGGTCATTATTGGATCTGTGGCTCTTATGCTTATCGCAGATTGCCTCCAAACTGGTCGGGAATATGCTACATAGGATACATTAGGCCTTTGTTCTTTCTCTTACCTCAAGCCCAGGGAAACAAATTGGGAGTTAAGGTTTATGATGATATTGTACAAACCTGAAGGAACTGAGGCGCAAAGCCCATAAGCTCTTAAAATGTTTTTAAGGGGGGGGAAACTTGATAGAAAAGGCCTAAAAATCAACAGGCCCAGGCCTGTATCTTCCTCTCTTTCCCTGGCTTTAGCCCAAAGAGGGGCCTAGGGATTTGAATAACAAGCAAAACCTGGGAATCCAGGACAAGACATGTATCTAGTCTCATTTAACCATGTCAGCTATTTACTAATTAGTCCGCTTGGCACAAAAGTTTATGCAGCTGTTTTCTCATGTATCCTCAAAGATATGTAATACCAAAGGTCAAGGTATGTACCTTATACTCCCTTCAAAATGATAAATGTATCCGCAACAGATGTATCTTGTATCCCCTTCCCCAAAATAATCATGTATTCTGTGTGACCTGTTATCTATAGGTCAGTATAATGACGTTTACTAAAGTTGTTTGTTACTGATTATAAAAGGGACTCATGTCCCCCATGTAAGGTGTGCTCTTCTCTGGCATTAGTCGAGAAGAAACACCCGCTCAGCTGAACGAAAATAAAGGTGTGGTACCCGTCTTCTTGTTCTCCGTGCCTCCTTGGTGTAATTAGGTAAGCTCCAGGGGGAAACGGGCCCTGTTTGGCCAACAACAGCATTTCTTTAATCCTTTCTATTTTTACAATATAATTCATTCTACTTTCACAGGAGACATTATGAGAGAGCTAGCACCCCCCTCCCTCCTTCCTTCTAATTATCATCCTCCATCCCCTATTTAGAGTCAATGAAAATTGGACTGATGAATTGATGATCTCCTCTCCTTTGCCATCTACTGATTGGAACCCAACATGGTGTCCTCCTGGGAACCTCCCTGCCACATGCCCACTCTCACTCTTGGAACAAAACAAGTGACTGGCCCAGAGAATCCATCCCAGGCTTTCGAGGGATAGCTCAGTGGTTTGAGCACTAGCCTGTTAAACCCAGGGTTGTGAGTTCAGTCCTTGAGGGGGCCATTTGAGGATTAGTGCTGCTTTGAGCAGGGGGTTGGGCTAGATGATCTCTTGAGGTCCCTTCCAACCCTAATAATCTATGATTAGTATGACAGTGCATTCCAAGCTGGTGCTTGGGGCAGCAATCTGGAAGGGGTGGCAGTCCCTGTTGTTTTGCCCGCAAGCAGCGTGCCGAATTGCCACAGCAGACAGCGGGAGCAGTCTTTGTGCCCTTAGGGTGGCAGGCACGTTTCCGTGGTGGAGGCAATTCAGCGGCTGCTTCTATGTTTAGCTGTCCGTAGCAGCTTCAGCTAAACATAGAAGCTGCCGCCGAATTGCCACCGTTAAAAGACGCCTGCAGCCCTAAGGGCACACGGACTGCCCCAGCTGTCTGCGGCGGCAATTCGGCGTGCTGCTTGGGGCAGCGAAAACTGTAGCGCCTGCCCTGAGTCCAGGTTGTACATTCACTGGCAAAGACACAACTTGAGTGTATCAAGAAACTCAATTGTACCCTGGAGTGTGTGTGTGTATTTTATATACATCTTTATATCTTTCTATTAAGGTCACCAAGAAAACTTATATTTACTTAAATGGGAGCAGAATTGGGCAAGTCTTGTTTTTGCCTCTTCCGTAACTGATCTTCCCATTTTCAATTAGAACACCCACTACAAGGAAATAAATGGAATAGACTTTGTTGTGAGGGAGAAAATCTTCCAACATTTCTGTTCAAACCACTTCAATTCCCTTCTACAAGTGACATTGAGGAAAAAATTCTCTGTTGGTTACAACCTGCAAATCCAATTGCATAGATATCATGGGGATAGGTGCTATTGCTGGATATGAGTCAGCAGTGTGCCCTTGTTGCCAAGAAGGCTGACGGCATTTTGGGCTGTATAAGTAGGGGCATTGCCAGCAGATTGAGGGACGTAATCATTCCCCTCTATTCAACATTTGTGAGGCCTCATCTGGAGTATTGTGTCCAGTTTTGGGCCCCACACTACAAGAAGGATGTGGAAAAATAGGAAAGAGTCCAGCGGAGGGCAACAAAAACGATTAAGGGGCTGGAGCACATGACTTATGAGGAGAGGCTGAGGTAACTGAGATTGTTTAGTCTGCAGCAGAGAAGAATGAGGGGGGTTTTGATAGCTGCTTTCAACTATCTGAAAGGGGGTTACAAAGAGGATGGATCTAGACTGTTCTCAGTGGTACCTGATGACAGAACAAGGAGTAATGGTCTCAAGTTGCAGTGGGGGAGGTTTAGGTTGGATATTAGGAAAACCTTTTTCACTAAGAGGGTGGTGAAGCACTGGAATGGGTTACCTAGGGAGGTGGTGGAATCTCCTTCCTTAGAGGTTTTTAAGGTCAGGCTTGCCAAAGCCCTGTCTGGGATGATTTAGTTGGGAATTGGTCCTGCTTTGAGCAGGGAGTTGGACTAGATGACCTCCTAAGGTCCCTTCCAACTCTGATATTCTATGATTCTATTTGAAAACCCAAGACAACTGATGGAGCGTAAGTGGAAGCAGAATATGGCGCAGAAGAGGGCTCTGCCAGTCATCTTATTCCAACACATACTATGCTCCAGGTGAGACTCATTACATCCTCATTTGGTCTCTTTTCCTGACATTTGTTAAGCAGTCTTAACAGAGAGGCAACGTCTATCTTTTGAGGGCCCAAAGATTTATGAGCTACTAGGAGTTCTGCCAATAGCAGATGGAGTTGCTTTACATTGTGATACTTCTCCAGCCATCTCTCCCTGAGAAGCTAAGGTCTTTTAACCATAGTTCTGTGTCCTTCAGGGGAGAAAATTAATTGAAAATAGATTTGATAACCCTGAGCTTTCTTCATTAGAAATTAGATGAATACCTAAAGATTTGATATCATTCTAGCCCAGCTGGGATTGAAATGATGGATCCAGATAAAGTGTTGAGACACAAGATTATTTCTTTTTCAAGTGTATTTTGCAAGGCAGAGAGCACCACAGGTTTGGAAGCAGTTGAATGTTGAGATGCATTTCAAGTATCTTACAGATTGGGGGCAGCCCAACCCACTTCGAAAAATCAAATTGAACCAGAGAATTTTTTTTAGAAGAGCAAAAAATCCAGTTTTTTTTTTTTTAAATACACAGCCTCATAGAGATTTTGGCTCTGGTAACAAACAGAAATACCAAAATCTCTCGTACGTTTCCATATCAGTTCTGACCCAAATAAAACCCACTCACCTGGAGCCCTGGCGCGGCATGCGCAGCGTTCTGAGGGGTGAGGTTGTGTGCTCCTGCGGGATAGGGGGTGGGATCCCGGGGGGTGTGTGGCTAGGGGCAGGTGTCTCTGGAGGGGGGAAGTCAGGGAGTAGGGAGGGACTGAATGAGGCATGGGAGTTCTGGGGTTTCTGGGGGGCAGGGACTGGATAGGGGTCAGCACAGTCAGGGACAGGGAGAAAGGAGGGTCCTGGGGGGACAGTTAGGGTGGGGGGGGGTCTCTGGAGGGAGTGGTCGGGGGCAAGGACCTAGGGGGGTTGGATGAGTCGGAAGTTTGGGGTGGGGGGGCTGTCAGGAGGCAGGGCTGTGGAGAGGGGTTGCGGCAGGCTGGGAGCAGGGGGAGGGTTGTATGGGTTGGGAGTTCTGGGGGTCCTGTCAGGGGGCGGGGAGTGGTTGGATTGGGCATGGGAGTCCCAGGAGTCTGTCTGGGGGTGGGGGTGTGGATAAGGGTTGGGGCAGTCAAGAGACAGGTAGGGGGCAGGGTCCTAGGGGGGCAGTCAGGGGACAAGGAGCAGGGAGGCTTAGATAAGGGCAGGGGTCCCAGGAGGGGGTAGTCAGGGGACAAGGAGCGAGGGGGCTGCGGGTTCTGAGGGGGGCAGTCACCCAGTCCTCTCCCCTGAGCCCTGATCCCCCCCATACACACACCACGCCCTCTGCCCTGAGCCCCGCACACACCCCAGACCTCTGCCCTGGGCCCTGTACCTCCGTCATACACACCCAGACGTCTGCTTGACTTCTTCACACACTCCCACAACCCCAGCCCTGACTCTGGCACCCCCACACATACCCAGCCCCCCCTCTGCCCTGACACTTGCACCCTCCTCACATGCCCCCAGCCCTCTGCCCTGACTGTTGCACCCCGCCACATCCCCAGCTTCCCACACCCAATGCACCCCCCACATCCCCACCCTGACCACCAAATGGGAGCTCCTGCACCCCCACTCCCACATTCCCACCTGCACCCCTCGCATCATATGGGAGCTGCCCAGGTAAGTGCCCTACACCCAAACCTCCTGCCCCAACCCTGAGCCCCCTCCCTCATTTTAGCTCCTGGCCAGACCCTTCACACCCAGCCCTGTGCTCAGTGCACTCCCCTGCTTTGCTCAGTGCAGAGAGAGGAAGAGAATGGGCCAGAACCAGGGAGAAAGTAGGTACCCACTGTATGTGGGCAGGGCCGGGACCCCAGATGGGCAGTGGGCTGAGTGGATCTGGCAATCAGGATCCCAGCTGGCAGGAGCCAGCAGAAGGAACCCCTGAGCGGCAGTGGGCTGAGCCGCTCAGCCCACTGCCCGTCTGGGGTCCCAGCAGCCGGCCCCGCACAGCCTGCTGCTGGTCTGGGGTTCTGGCTGCTGGACCCTTGCCAACTGGGGTCCAGGCCACAGGCCCCTCTCAGTCCACTGCCACCCTAGGTGAACAGAACCCCAGACCAGCAGTGGGCCTAGCAGGCCGGCGGCATAAAAACAACATTTTAATTTAATTTTAAATTCAGCTTCTTAAACATTTTGAAAACCTTATATATTTTACAATACAAACACTAATTTAGTTATATAATATATAGACTTATATAGAGAACTCTTCTAAAAAATATTAAAATGTATTACCGGCACGCGAAACCTTAAATTAGAGTGAATAAATGAAGACTCGGCACAGCACTTCTGAAAGGATGCCGACCCCTGCAGTAGATTATAAACTTTGTAATGATATCTTACAAGAGACCTTTAGCATGAAGCATATTCCAATTACATTATATTCACACTCATTAGCATATTTCCATAAAACATATGGAGAGCAACATCACAGCAACATCTTGCAAACCATTCCCATATCCAGAAATACTGGGGATGTCATAAAAAGTTATGAAGCTTTATCAATTGTTTTGTATATTTTCATCAACCAAGGAAACCTACAATATCAGTTATGTTAGTTCACACTAAGACCAGTCTGAGATGAACTTCATTTATTTCTGATTGCAGCATGATTCTTTGGTACAGCAAGAAACCTTCTTTTCTTAAGGATCTCTGGCCTACCTAGATTGTCGTCCCACATGTATTCTGGAGAAAGTATTTTGGTTGGTTTGTGGTAAAGAAAATACTTGTTTAAGTGACTCTCTTCTTGCCAGATTGCCTCAATTCCATTGGCTTTGTCCACCATGATGGCTTCGTGGCATTTCTTGGTCAGCTTGTAAACCTCCATTACTGTTCCTCCAAAAATGGATCCCATATAGTAGAAGTCACCCTCATCGCTGGGCACATAAGCTTGAGAAGCAGGTCGACGTTCATAGGTGAAAGACCGACGCTCTGCGGCATAGAAACCTGGGTGTAGTGTGCCAAACAAGTCGCTCAGGATCTCCACTCCAACTTGGTCATTAAACCTCATGTCTACATCAACACACACAAGGTAGCTGACCTCATTAATGAACCGCTGCTGAGAGAAGTAGCTGAGCATTTCCATTCGTCGCATAGAGATTTCTTGCCATCTAGGGTAGTTTTGAACTTGCAGAACCACTACGTTCCTTCCTTCTTTGAGCGCAACTTTAGGAACTTCTTCTGGTCTGTCTGTGAAAATGTAATAGTTCACCCTATGTCCAACCATAAAGTAAGTCTCTGCAGTTTCTAAAAATGTCTTGAGGAAGACTACATACCTAGAAAAAAAAGAGAGAAATTCTCCATTAGAAATAAAAGGCACTGTGATAGAAGACTGGAAGAAGGGAACACAGAGAGCAACAAAGTGAAAGGATCAGGGAGACCCATCGGGTGCGCAGAAGAGGGAGTAGGTGGGGGAAATGGTGGAGGTGTAAGAAGGGGCAGACTTGTAAAGCATCTTGAAAGTGAGAATGAGCATTCTGAACTTAGTGTGGAAAGAGACAAGAGGCAGTGAAAGGACTGATGATACGGTTGGACTTACAAGAAGGATCTAGGATTTTAGCTTTTGTTATTTATGGAGGGGAAGATGAACCAATTCCTACACAGTTTGTAAAGCATCTTTGATGATCAAAGCCGTGTAAATGTCTGTTTTTCTCCCCTACGAAAATAGCCAATTAATATAAGAGTCCTATTCAGAAGTAACAAATAATTGTGACTCCACCTAATGGGTTTTGTTGCAAGCAGGAATTGATAATGCTCATGAGCAACAAAAGATCTATGTTAGTCAGAAAATGTTTTTTTTTTTTAATATTTGTTGCTAGTTTCCTGGTTAAGATTATTTCCTTCCAAATACTGACGATCATCAGCCTTCATCTCTTGAGCCACCTTCAGCTGTTCAGGGTATTGCATGTGACTCTCATGGAATCCATGCTGCAGGAGCAAGTGAGGTCTTAGGTACTGCGGTGATCACGAGTGCTCTGCCCATGAACACATGTGGGAGTCCTGAGAAATGAACCATAGACACCATATCACTCTGTCCCTCCCGAACAGCCAGGAAAGGAGTCTACCTGGGAAGGATGAAGAGCTGACCTGTACCCTGCCTGAATTTGAACCTGTAGCTCTAGGGACTTTCAAAGCAAGGTACTGGTCATCTCCTGAGAGATACTGAATATCTTTAACTCCATTAACTTCAATGAGGGAGAATGGCACACAGCACCTCTCAGGATTGGGCCTATATTGCCACTTAGCCAGCCTTGCAGTGAAAATGAGAGTTCTCCGTCATGTTCACATTCCAGCTTCGTGTATCATCCCAGCAAAATGACTTGCTCGCGCAGCCCAGGTGCAGCTGCATTTCAAAGGTGTTGGGCCTCGTTACCCACTATTTCAGCTGACCTGCAAATAACCAGCAGGTGTAATGTGTTATAAGAGCTGCCCCCCACATAGCCAGCTATGAGCCAAGATCTCAAGAGTGGAGGGGCCAGCTGAGGCACTACCCTCTTACAGAATTCAGCTCAAACCCAACAGGAGTAAGGGGGCATTTACAAGGTTTCATGGCAAATATCCAAGCTCCCTTCATTTCACTATGGGAGGGATTAACAGGAGAGTTGTACACTGTAAGAAATTAACATCAACCTCATTTGTTGTGTATATGCCCAGCCCCTTTAGAACCCAGTACTAGTGAATGAGAAACATCCTCCTCTCTTTGTCTTCACTGTAGAAAGGGCAGCCAAACAAACAGATATACAGCATGGAGTGAAGATGGTAATTTTTCATTCACAGACATTTCCAATGCAGGTACTGGCCACATGCAGTTCGGTGGGCCAGGATACCCTTCTGCAACATATTTAGCCTTGCTTGAAGATATTGATTTCTGATTCAAAACTAACCATTTTTAATTAAGCCCATTCCTCAGAACAAGAAAACATGAAGGTGCCTCAGGAATCCTTTAGCAACCCCCCTCTCCAAAACAAGGGTATAAATATGCTCCTTATCCCCAAGATATTATTGGGAAGAGACTCTAATTCATATTGGTTATGCTTGCACAATGGTTTGTAACTGCCACAGAATGTGTGTGTGTGTGGGGGGGTTATGTTGCTTGGGGTTTTGTCTTTCAAAGTCCCGGTTCCATGTAACCATTAGCAATCCCATTAAACTTTTCACAAGAGTAGGAGTATCCTACCCAGTATCCTGGACAAGATGAAACTTCAGTTCTTTCATCTCCTCTTCCCAAATTGGCCCTATATTTTCAAAACGGACCTGTTATTCTTTGCTTCCTCTCCTAAATTGGTGTGTCTCATTGATGTACAACACTGAAAAGTTGCTTCATCTCACTGGTGGCCAAATCAGCCTTGCAAAATTGTTATAAATATTTATTAGAACAGGTACAAAAACCTACTTGTCCATTCTTAACAGGATCATAATTGAAAAAGAAATCAGGATATTTTATTATACCTTGATCTGAAGTCCTTTTGATCTTTAGCAATACATTTTGCAAAAAAATTCTGTTGGCAGGCAATAGCGCTTATCAACACTGGCTGAATCTATGCTCCATGATTAACAAGGACTTTGTTGTAGCATGCACAGCCTTTGGGAAACAATAATGTTATTAAATAGTTCCTTAATCTGTGCCTGCAGAGCTGGCTACATAACTAACGACACTGAAATGTGTTTTAAGTCAATCAGCAATCTTCCAACAAAACTCCTGCTTGGTAGGGTGAGGTGAATAAGGGATACACCATCACTACACAAAAAATAAGTTCCCCCATCTCCTCGTTGGTTACACATCAGCTTTCGTACCTAACATAAGTTCTGTAATTAAGCCACACTCACTTTTTGATAGCAAACACTGTCAGTCCAACAGTGACATTCCTTTGTCGGAACTGCTCATTCAGGATCTCGGAGTTATAGGTCCCTTCCCAAACTATTGGAGCAAACCATGGAGTCATCATAAGGACGTCACATCTCCTGTGGAAGAGGAAGTTTTCTTTAGAAACACACTATAGAAGTAAGAAATACGGAGGCAGTTGCCTTCCCTACGTATAGAAAGACACTACCAGAGCCATGTGTTAAAGTTCAAAAATAGATAACTAGCAGCTGTAAAGAATATACAACTCCATGAAATCACAAGACTTGGTGCAGTAAGGCTATTTAATGTATCAGGTTATTAGGATCTATCAACTAATTAATGTTTGCACTCCACAAGCATCTACCCAGCATGTCTGAGGTTTGTAACAGAACAAAACATTCAGGCTTGTATTTTGTACAAAGACCCAAGTGTTTTTGAGATTTTGTATGCATAAGTTAAAACAGAGCAAGACACCTTCAAATCCTTAAGGAAGTTTCTTGGTCAGATTTTAGTCTCTTAACTTTAGTTATATCTTGGATGTAACAAAACGCTTATTTTTAGTTTTACTTACGGTGGCTTTAGAATCTGTGGCTTTGTGTAAATCATTCTAAAAGAAAAGTAGGAAAACAAAAATGATTTCAAGTTAAGGAAAGATTTCCATAGCTCTTTAAAAATCCTTGTCGACTTTATAGACATAAAAGATTCCCACCAATCAGCTCCACTGAGAACTCAGTGACTCATACTCAGAACTTCAGAGGAAAGGGTTTTAGCTTTACTGTACCTCTGGTGACTTGAGTTTAAATCCTAGTTCAGGTCACATATGAACCTAAGTTTAGTGGTGTCTCTCTAGTCCCTAATATTGGTTCACATCACAAAACCTCTATGCAGTGTGGCTTGATTGACAATCTATGCTCATGAGATGCCCAGAGGGAGACATTAAAAATCAGGAATGAGATGCATTAGCAAAGTGGTGTGAGCACATAGGGTAGGAGTAGAAAAGTTTTGCAGGTAGGGAATGTGGAACATTGACAGAGCAGTGTGTGGGGTCAGAACTTGAATAGTAGAACTTCCAGGAGGTCAGAATTGAGGTACAGACTGGTGTAACCCAAGCAATGTGAACATCCTTAGAGAGGAGGGGAATCCATGAGATCACTGCTGAGAGCTTTCAAAGATAGGTAACATCTGAGCTTGTCTAAATCTCAGTGTCATTATGCTGTATTGATGATTCATAATACAGAAATGCAATGCTAAGAGAGTACTGGAGTTCCACAAGCATAGATCATCATAGATTGCCTAGGGAGGTTGTGGAATCGCCATCTCTGGAGATATTTAAGAGTAGGTTAGATAAATGTCTATCAGGGATGGTCTAGACAGTATTTGGTCCTGCCATGAGGGCAGGGGACTGGACTTGATGACCTCGAGGTCCCTTTCAGCCCTAGAATCTATGAATCATCCTTCAGGAACACCAGAGCTCTTCTGAAAGCAGCTGAAACATTTAAAAGAATCTAACAAAGCTCTACCTTGGCAATTCAATTTGTAGTAAATCTTCCAGGATATGGTTGCTATAGAGAAAGAACAATGGAAGTTTGGCTTACAAAAAGACAGCATTCAATAGAGAGTAACTAGTCCAAGAAATCATTGGATTAATTCATGTTTCCCAGCATCTAAATATTTAAGAAAAAGTTCTGTCTTAATATCTTTGCATCTTGAATGTCATTGGGATCATATATCATGTTTGTTTTTTAATAGAAAGAAACCATTGGAAGTTTAGTTTACCAAAAGTACAACATTGTTAGAGCATAACTGGTTTAAAAGTAATACAAGTCCAAGGAAGACAGACCTGCAAACCTATACATGAATACTCATTATTCACACAAGCAGTCCCACTGAAGTAAATGGGAATTATCATATGAGTAAAGGCCTATCAAGTTAGTGATCGTGAAACAGACAGTAAGTGGAATTAACAAAAGTTCCCACCTTGGTTTCTTTATATTGTGAAAGTCCTGGGTATTACTGCTACAGAAAGAAAGCATATCACATTTAGTGTTTGGTTGTCTTTTTTTAAACACAGCAGTCTTTAATTACATGATCACATACTATTTTTTCCACAGGACCCCTGGCTCATTCAATGCATAGGCTATATGGTGCCATACAAATTAGTTTATATAAAGGGTGGGTGCACACATATTGAATAGCTGCTTCTTAGCTGAGCACTATCTCTTTTCACTTCATTGCCTTTTTGAGTGGTAAGAACTGAGAATGAACTGTTTGAAGGCTGAGAGGCATAAGAGATGCTGGGAGACCATGAGTGAGTGTGAGGCTGAAGGGGAGAGAGGGACACACACAGGACTGGCTGGCAGGAGGAAATGAGGCTTTTAAAGATAGCCCCTAAACAAGCCATCCCTCATTAGAGAAGGACAGGCAGTCAGTGTTTTCAGAAAGCAATTAATTACACCTTTGGATGCCAGCCAAAATAGTGCCATAGATCCAGTGCAAATGAGAGAGAAAATGGGGGAATAGGCCTGCACAGAACATCCATAACTAAACCCCAAACCATGCAACTCTCACCTGATTCTGTATTCCATTGCAAGCTCAGATCAGGTAATCAAGGCTCACACTTCTTTGCCCAGTTCTTACTAACATGGCAGCCAGTTTGTGATTTTGTGTCAAGCTCAGACAACAGATGAGACTCAGCTGTTTATTTGTGGCTGCTGGTGTTATTAGGAGGTTGGTAGATGACGTAAGGCCTTTCAGAGCCAGTTTGCAGAAATACATAAAGAAATGCATAAAGATAGGGAGAGGGATAGCTCAGTGGTTTGAGCACTGACCTACTAAATCCAGGGTCGTGAGTTCAATCCTTCAGGGGGCCACTTAGAGATTAGGGGCAAAAAATTAGTATTTGGTCCTGCTAGTGAAGGCAGGGGCCTGGACTCTATGACCTTCCAGTTCTATAAGATAAATATATGAAGATATACCTACTTGTATCCTAGGAGAAATGCTCAGCAAGCACACATAGCTCCAGTGGAGTACACTGACTTATACCAGCTGGGGACCTGGTCCCTTAATGTATCTAATTCAGAAGAAGGTGAGCAGTGCCCACCACCTGCTTCTGAGGAGCCACTGCTAGTTTCAACTGAGTTTTCATTTGAAATTTGGTAGCAAACCCCAAGTCAAAACTAAACAGAAGTGGTTAGGAATCTCAGCAACATAGAACTAATTTCCAGAGCTCTAACTGAGAGACCTCAGATGCTCACAAAATCTGGGGAAATCCAACAGGGAATAGTTACCTCGTTGTGTCGGAGACCTTGCTTGAGGTACCACTGAAAACATACCTGCAATAAATCCAAATGTCATGTAGAACATCTAAGTAACATAAAAACTTTACACTAAAAATCATCTAGTCCAATGTTTAGGCATCTTTTTAAAGACACAAACCATACAACAACCAACCAAGCCCAGCAGTTTATCCTCACAACAGAACAAAACCAAAGCAGCCAACAAAGGAGAAAATGCAAAGGTTGCTAGAATGCTGTGGTAGGTGAAGCAAAGCAGTTTCCTATTATTATCTGTCATGCACTGAGAGTGCACTCAGTGATCTCTCATGGTCTCTGCATCAAAGAGCTTACAGATTAAATCACCATTGGAATGCCAAACTAAAAGATAATTGAAAAGAGTTATATGGTAAAACAGATGTACTGCGTTACTAACCAAGCTTGTGAAGACCTTACACTCAACAGTATTTCTGTCTGTATGAATGTTACATGAGAACGCTTCAACTTCTGTTTCAAATGCTCCTTTTGTTTTTAAATTTAGCTCATTTTTATTTAAAAAAAATATGAAAAACACCCCCAAACGACCTGAAACTGAAAATAAAAGAAACATTTTGTCTGACCCAAATCTTTTTTTTTTTGGCAGTTCAAAACCAACTCTCTCTTTTTTCTGTTCAGCACCCAATCTGAAAAATCAGTTAGACAAGCTTGGGAACTTACATTCATAACTCTGCTAGACGCTGAAAACCATGGACTCTGGCTTTATGGCTCATTATAACAATGTGTAACACACTGTACTGCCAGCTATCCCTCAATTGCTCACTTCCTTTTAGGTGGTCTCCCACAGCATGTGACACACACATCCCCCTTATGCGTAACAATCTGTCCCAATTTAGCCCAGATACTCTGGTTACTTTCTCCACCTGAAGAAGGGCTCTGGGAAGCTCGAAAGCTTGTTTCTTCCACCAACGGAAATTGGTTCAATAAAAGACATTGCCCCATCTACCTTGTCTCTCTCATATCCTGGAATCAACATGGGAAAATCACATTGTTGACTTATACTCAATTTGTGATCCACTATAACCTCCAGATGCTTTTCAGCAGTACTACCACCCTAGTCAGTTACTCCCCATTTGTACGTGTGCATTTGATTTTTCCTTGCTAAGTGTGGTATTTTCCCCTTGTCTTTACTGAATTTCATTTTGTTGATTTCATACCAGTAACCCCTCCCAGCTTGGTGTCATCCATTAATTTTATAAGTATACTCTCTACTTCATTATCCAAGTCATTAACAAAAATACTGAATAGTACTGGACCCAGGACAGACTGCTGCAGGATCCCACTACATATGCCCTCCCAGTTTGACAGAGAACCATTGAGATCTGCTCTTTGAGTATAGTCTGTTAATCAGCTTTGCATACATTTTATAAGAGTTTAATCTAGACCACATTTCCCTACTTTGCTTATGAGACTCTCATGTGGGACTTCGTCAAAAGCATTACTAAAATAAAGAGATATCATGTCTTCAGCTTCACCTCTATTCACCAGGACAGTCACCCTGTCAAAGAATCTACATGTCTTCAACTTACATGTGTTCATCAGCCAGAGCCTGGCTGGAAGCCTGCCGCTTTCACATCCCAGCTGCAGGAGGATTGCTCTCACTGAGCAGTACCCCTTCCCTCTTGGTATCTGTTACAGTGAAAGTCTGGGGCCGGAGCTCAGTTCTTGGCATGAGACTAACCTAAAGAACGTTCTAGAACAGTGGGAAAGCTACCATCTGAGTCACTGTGTTTTTAAAATAGCAAATGTGCTATGCAAATTGGCAACTGCTATAAGATAGGCACAGGAAGTTATGCAATGGTTTTAAAAATTAAATGATTTATACACTTTGAGCTAAACGGTACTTTTAGTCATGCTGTGGCAGCCCCACTGATTAACTAGGACTGCACAGATGTGACAGAACAGTTTGTTTCCTCCCTCATTTTTCCCCCTAGCTAGACTAACACAAAGCTGGGGGAATCTGTTGCACCTGTAAGTAGCTGGATTTGCACCACAGATGTGCATTTCTAAAAGGTTCATACGTATTTGGGTTAAGTCTTTTGTAACAATAACCACCTTAGAAGTGGAGTGACGGAGACTCTTGCTTCGCAAAACTATCCACTTACCAAAGGTAGCCAAAACTGAAGCACAGCAGCGTGCTGAAACCCATGACATGAAGATGGCTCTTTGGAAAATAGCCTTTGACCACTCCTGTTTTCCCTGGAATAAAAGAGATGTGCAAGACATTGGTACATGTAGTTCAAAGCAGTATCAATTAACTGCCAATCCAGTTCCTTTTGCCATGCTGTGTGGCAAGGCTAAAAACCTGGTTACAACCCATGGGGGGAAAAGTTGGTTCACACTTCGCTAATTCCAGACTCCTTCCAGACACCCACAATATAAACCTCACAATAGCCCCATGTAGTGGGTAGGTATTGTAATGGACTGGTTAGTGCGTGTGTTGCCACTGCCTTTTACTGAATGGAATCAGAACTCCTCCAGTTGTCACGGGTGCTATAGTGCCACTAGGGAGAATTCTCCTTTGGGTTAAGCAGTAGGATTCTGTTCTTTTGGAGGAGCTGGTGCAGTGAAGTTCTCTGTACACTGCTGCAGTGAAGTTTCAAGCACTCCTGCTGTGTAGTGTAGTGAAAACTCTGAAGCTCAATGTGACCGTGAACTTCTGTCAATATCATTATGACTATTTTGCAAATGGAGGAACTGAGGCCCAGAGAGGGGAATTTAAGAGCTGCATACCGGAAGCCATTTGCAGCACATAATAACAGCTTCATTAAACCTGCAGACTTATGAACTATACACCAATTTCTACTGTGCTCACATGCTACTAGATGGTGACATGTATATATACACACTCGCTATAGGCCTGATCCTTCACTCATTGACATGAATGGCAAAACTACTATTGACTTCAGTGGTGCAGGATCTATCCCTACACACACAGCAATATATACACATTTCACAGATTCCATTTTTAGAAATAACTCTGGTAAAGGAAGATACTTGCCCAAGTTCATGCAGCAAATCTTTGACATAGCTGGGAACAAAACCCTGACTCCCAGTTTAATGATTAGCTGTAAGATCTTCTTCACCTCCCCAAAGTCTTATGCATAAGGAAATACAGAACACACAGGCCACAGACCATTAGGAGTGTGAGAAATTGGCCAGCCAAGTGGCTGATTATTCTGAGTGGTCATGACAGTGGCTGTTGTGTTGGGCAACTCTAACAAATATAACAGATAACAAAAATCCAGCTAAGCCCATTACATAAACTTGCTTATAAAAGTGAACAAATGTTAAAAATTGAATGAATTAGTCTAGACAAAAAGGATGGTTAAGATCATGACTGGAAGACAAAAGAGAATGGAACTGGAAACTAATGGACCAAATGATCTGTTGGAAATTAGGCCTAATAGGTGCAAAAAATAATGAGGCAATAGGCTGTTCCACCTACCACACATTTTGGAGGGGAATTATGGTGCCAGCGTGCATACAAGTGGATTGGTAGGAGCAAGCTTTGCAATCATGACTGCCACCCCCATTGTATTCTGGGATCCACTGGGACACAAGTGGGCCTTCATCATCCTGATACTGAGAAATGTCCTGACCAGATTGAGCCAGAAAGAGGGACCCACATGACACTCCCCATTCCGCTTCATTGGCTTCAGCTAAGACCTGAACAGCACCTAGAATGCGAGCCTTGGATTTCTGCTGTCACCCCTCCATTGTGTCATTTTCCTTCCCCACCTTATAGCTTCCTTTTCTTCTCTCTCTCTGCCTTCTGATTAATACATGTCTAACTTAGCCAGCAAAGACAATCTCTTGTCACTCTGATCAGAGTGGCAGCTAAAAGCAGTGTTTTAAACAGCCCAATGCTAACACAAATTTGACATGTCTCTGATTGGCTGATAAAACCATGGGCTGTGCCCATGTTTCTGTAGCAGTGAGGCTGCAAGTGAAAGCACCGGAAATAGAAGGTGTATTTTCTATTTTTGCTGGTCTTTTCTCTCCCTGTTTGTGTTTGTCTTTAAAGAAACACTGGACTTTAACAACAGCAGCTCTAGCCCATCCTAACTGACTGTGTATGTCTTTTCCCAAAAAAGGACAGTTATTACCATCTAAAAGACTCAAACGGGAGGGTTTCCTTATAAAAAGCTCTGTCTACAGCTGAAGAGATATTGTTAAAATGAAAGCCTTACTCAACACTTTACTTTAAATGTTTCAGTCGCTTTTCCTTCTTATCTTAATAAAACGTTGCAGTGTGGTTGTTGCCACAGGACTAAGCAGGCTGAAGTCTCTGTACTCAAAACTCTGAATCATGTTCAACTCTTTAGGGTTGTACAGATTAATAAAATTAATGTAATTTGGTAGGTCACCCAAGAGTCTAGGGTAAGCATACACCATCACAGCTGATTAGCTTAGCAAACAAACTGATTTCAAAATTGTTTTTAAAAAACAAATATTTGCATTAAAATCTTTGAACATATGAAGCTTGTTTGTGCTAACGATGGAAAGCAAATTGTTAACGCTCATGTTTTGAAAAAATAAAAGTACTTAATAATTGTTTTAAGATTTTATTTTAACCTTTTAACAAATATTTTGTTATGTTTCTTTTTCTTTTTTTGGAGGTTTGTAGTTTTTGTAATTGATAATAACTTTGATGGTTTTATGTAAAGGCATTTTAAAGAAAAAAGCAAAAGTTGTAAAAATGAAGTGTTTTAAATAGTTGAAGGTTTATCTGCTAAAGCAAACTTTTGCTAAAATGTCATCGGGGTTATTCCTTGTTAACAGAATGCCTGCTTGATTCACGGCTGTGACTGTGAATTAAGAGTCAATCCACCTGAAATAAGGGTTGTTGCCGGCACCAAACGTCTTGTCGTAATTTTTGTGATTGTTTTGTTGTAGATGTTAATGTGCCTTGTTGTGTTTTGCCTGTGCAACAGCACAGTGCTAGTGGGGTTACCTCTCTGTGGTAAGCTACAAGGTCACAATGGCCACGTCCTCCTGAGAGCTGGTGGCGAAACAGGTCAGGCAAAATCTGTCCCTGGACAAAAATGCCTGTGTACTTTCCCCCCACTTTGGAGTGTTGGTAAATGGTTCATGAACGCAAAAATAGTCATCTGCCCCATCCTCCACCAAATTATGTTGTTGCTTCTTTTTAAAAGACTGCAACATACTTCAGTCAAAATGCAAGAAGGGGAAAATAATTTTCCAAGCAAGTTAGTTTAATCCCTCGTGTACAGAATGTTCAGGATTTGTGTAAATGTGCAGTTTTAAGTATGCAGGTGGCAAAAAGAGAAAAAAGATGGTTGCCCCTTGTCACCCCCCACCCCCTTTTTTTTTAAACCATTCTGGACATACAGCCAAAGGAGTAATGAGAGCTGGCATGTTTCTAAACATTTAGAGAGCAGATTACAGCAGTTTTGTCTGCTTTATTAAACAATGTCTGATGTGAAGCAGAATTGGTTCATAAAAGAGGGATATTGTAAGAAATGGGGCCTGCTCCACTAGTGAGCTCAGCTGTTGGAAAGTGAGTGAAAATTCATCAAATGTCACAATCATCAATAGCAATGAATGTGGATAGAAAACTGGGAGTCAGACTGAATTAGTTTAAACCGAAAGGTCCAGTGCCAGCCAAGGGCTGTGTTGAGACCATGACTGGTAAACAAGGAAGAAGGAATCAGGAACTAATGAACCAAACAAAACCCCCAGGACAGCTGAAGCGAAAGGAACAAGCTTTGCCATCATGGCTGCCACCCCCATGACTTCCTGGGGGACCTGGTTCCACCGTGACACTGCTGAGCCTTTATCCTCCTGATTCTGCGAGATGTCCTGACCAGACTGGGCCAGAAAGAGGGAACCATATAACATCCCCACCTCCACCAGCTTCAGATAAATCCAGAACACCACATGGAATGAGTGAGTGGGTTTCTGCTGCGTGTTACATCTGACAGAAAGCCAGTGCAGTATTTTATATAATATTCTTATTGACAATCTTCCATATTCCCCAAATAGATCAAAAGTAGGGGCCCCATCTTGCACTGACTGAACTTCCATTGTCTTCAGTGGGTCAGGACTGAGTCCTATATTAACATATACATAAATTCGTGCAGGTAAAATGCAGAGGAACAAATTCTCTTGCTCAGTACACTGGTGTGACTTTACTGAGGTTAACATGTAGGGCTGCATTCTACTTCAGTCAGTTATTGCTTTGCTGTAAAGGGGAAAATTTTGGCCCATAAGGAGAAAAAAAAATAACCCTCCATCTACAATACATGAATAAACTACATCTCAAAAGTATTTGTTGATTCCATTCCTCTGTGGACAAATAAAGAAAGTGGTTGAGAGCAAGGGGAATATGGGGAGAAGAAAGATGGGGGGAGGAGGGAGGGAAGAGAATATAAACAAAATATGAACGTGTGGCTAAGACTTCCCTCTTCTCCAAACACTGGTGTAAATTTGATTCAATTTCTTGAAGATAATAGGATAAATATTGTTCTTGTATAAAATCCAGTGAGGTCCTAATTCTGAGTTCAACTACCCCAGCATAACTCAGATCTACATGAGCCAGTGGAATTAATCCAGATTTATCTTGGTGTAACCAAGGGCAGGATATGGACCTAGGTTAATAGCATATTAGTTTGTCTCAAGTATTTAATATCCGCTACTTTTAAGTTCCTTCTCCGCATTTAAAACACCCGGTCTGCCTGCAAACCCCACACCTGCTGTATTTTTTTCAAAATCTAAACAAGATTAGACATGACACAACTCATAGAACATCTCCAAGGAAAATGTACAGGTACCTTGGTGCTTGTCCATCGCGCACCCGATTGCTCCCACGGGAATGAGCGTGAGGAAGAGGGAATTGCGGAGATTGTCGGTGACAGCCGTGGACTGGAGCAGCCGTACGAAGCTGGGAGCTGCAAGCTCTCTAGAGAGGGCAGCGGTAGCCCAAACCTCTTGTCTGATATCCCTGTGGATCCTGATGGCTGGCACAGGAATTAGATGGGCAGTTTGCGAGCAGGGGCCAGCCCAGGAGAGTCCCCGTGCTCTGACTCAGGCCAGTCCTGCAATCCTCGCTCGCGGAAACTCGCACCAGGTCCACGCAATCCCACGCGGGAGCTAACTGGCTGGGGACCTGGGTAAACGCCCTAGTTCGCAGAGCAGGCTCCGTTTGGCCCTCACATGCCAGCAGCTCGGTAGCGGTTGGCCCTGCTGGTGCTCCCTCAAGCCCGCCGTAAGAATCTGGCCCGGATGCTGATGAGTTGTGACACTTCAGGCTCCTCTCTGCAAAAGCACTCGCAGGGCGGTCCTCGGGCGTGGGCAGCCAGCGTCGCTGCGTGGGGCAGCCCTGGGTCTTAGGGTCCACCCAGCTCTGCCCCTTCCTGCAGGTCCCCACAGCTGGCTGCTGCAGCCCGCTGAGTCTGCCTCCGGAGCGGATCTTTAGAAGCTGGGAGCTGCAAGCTCTCTGGAGAGGGCAGCAGTAGCCCAAACCTCTTGTTTCATTCCTCTGGATGCTGTTTTATTGCATGGTAATTAGATGGGCAGTTTGCCAGCAGAGCAGGGCCGGCGCTTCCATTTAGGCGACCTAGGCGGTGGCTCAGGGCACCAGGATTTGGGAGGGTGGCATTTTGCGGCCCTCGGTGGCAATTCAGCAGTGGGGGGGTCCTTCCGTGCTCTAGGACCCGCCACTGAAGTGCCCCAAAGACCGGGAGCGCGGAAGGACCCCCCACCGCCGCTGAATTGCCACCCACCGGGAGCACGGAAGGACCCCCGCCTAGGGCACCAAAAACCTTGGTGCCCCTCTTGCAGCAGAGACCAGCCTATTAGAGTCCACATGCTCTGACTCAGGCCAGTCCTGCAATCCTCGCTCACGGAAACTCTCACCAGGCCCACACGACCCCACTAAGGAGGAAGCTGCTCAGATACAGTAAACTTTGCCACACCTATGGCCTAGACCCACCCTGACTGTGGAAGGCAAAGCAGGTCAGGACAGGCTGGGAGCGAGGGCGTATGCTCTGCTAGGTGAGCCTTAGCTGCTCACAGCATTCATCACCCCAGGAGCTAACTGGCTGGAGACCTGGGTAAACACCCTAGTTTGCAGAGAAGGCTCCTTTTGGACCTTACTGTGCCAGCAGATGCGGTGGCAGTTGGCCCTCCTGGTGCTCCCTCAAACCCTTGGTAGGACTCTGGCTTGGTTGCTGATGAGTTGTGACACTTCAGGCTCCTTTCCACAAAAGCACTCACAGGGCCGTCCGTGGGCATAGGCAGCAAGCATCGCTGCGTGGGGCACCCCTGGGTCTTAGGGTGCACCCAGCTCTGACCCTTCCTGCAGGTTCCAATCTAGTTAAAAGTGAAAACGCCTGCCTAACCTATTGGATGCAAATAAATAACAGTGCACTATTTAATTTGGTGCATTTTAAGGAAGCCCTATATCCCTTTGCAAAGCAGGTCCTTTCCTCTCAAACGTGTATTTCTACTGCTCAGTCTACTGTTTAAAATGGTCAGGCAGGTCCCTTGAAATAAGGGGCAGGAGGTCACTCTGCGCTGTTCCTTGTCTGTTGGAAGTGAAGGGGAAGTTAATACTAATGCATTACATTCCACAGCATGAACCGAACACTAATGCAAAGCTTAAGAAAGTTTTGCCCCCGCTTTCCTCACTCCTGCTCAACTAGAGTTGGGACAGGCATTTACTTTGGAATAGGCCCAGTTTATGCTGAGACAGGAGCCGGTATCTTTTGTTGGGGTCTGTGTCTTGTGCTCAAGCTAAGCTTTAATTAAAAAAAAAAAAAAAAAGTATCTCTAGCTCTTAAGGCTACAACGTCTTTCAGAAGTGAAAAATGGAAGATTATCTGCCTGAGTCACCAGTGGGGGATTAATGATTTTGCCCTAGCCCCTGAAATAATTGATGCCCCGCCCCCACCCTTCCCCAAATCCCCGCCTCTTCCCCCAGTGCCCCGTGTTCCCCCTTCTCCCTGCCCCACGAAACAGTTGTTTTCGCGGTGCAAGCGCTAGGAGGGGAGGGAGGGGAGAGAAACAAGACACGGCGTCGCGCTCGCGGTGGAGGCAGAAGCGAGCTGGAGGATGGGGCGAGGAGCTTCTCCCTGGGTGCTCAAATTAGCAGCCCCAGGTGATAGTAATAGGCGGCTGTGCCTGACCCTTCAGACTACCTAGCTTAAGTGCTGTAGGCCGATGCTTTCAAGACTGCCTAAGTCAGTGGTTCTCCAACTTTTGTACCCATGAGCCCTTTCACATAACAGGCCTCAGGGTGTGACCCCCCCCCAATTAAAACATATTTGTATATATTTAACACCATTATAAATGCTGGAGGTGAAGCGGGGTTTGGAGTGGAGGCTGACAGCTCATGACCCCCTTACGGGTCCCAACCCCCAGTTTGAGTACCCCCTGCCCCCCGTAATAACAGTTTGGAGAAATTCTGCAGTTTCCACCTTGCATGCACGTCCCTAGAGCAATTGATTGGAGCATTTTTAAAGAGCAGGGGCTGCAGACGTTTAGTGTCCGAGCAAGTCGGAGAACAGACGGACTCACGCGCTCTCTCTCTCTTGCTGCTGCTGCTCCTTTAAAAACTTGCTCTCTCAACTCTACTTGAAACAGGTCCCAACTCGGGGCAAAGGATTGGCGTCCGCAGCAGCCAACCACGAGCGCGCAGGAGACCAATCCAGGGGAGGCGGGTGGGACGATCAGGAGAGGTGGTTGGTTGCAGCATGGCTGAGAGCAGCAGAGCTCTGGGTGGGTGACACCAAGCTGGTGGCTTGGGACCGGCAATGCCTGTGCACCGAGCTAGGTGAGTAGAGCAGAACCCGCAGCATGCACGGCCCTCAGTGGCCGTTTCATGGGAGGTTGCAGGTGGATGGACCTTGCTGGAGGGCTGTAAATTAATGCACAGTCGTGCCTCCAGTGCTGTAGTGTAGACACTCACTCCAGCAATCAGGGAGGCTACTGGGTACTAAAGGGCTTAGCTAGGGGACCTTCGTTCCTGTTCCCAGGGAGCCAGTTTGCTGAGGATGCTGCCTGGAAATCTGTTGTGGGCCCCCATAATTTTTCTCAAGGGCTCCTGACGGTAACTATTTGCCTCAGCTGTTTTTTTGTTTAAACTGTTGTGTAGATTTCAGACTGTATAATCGCCCAGTCCTGCTCTTGCTGGTCAGTGGGAACAGAATTACAACCCTCCCTGGGTAGAGTAGGGAGAAGAGATTGGCTTTGTGAGGTGTTGACTCTAGGAGTTTCACAGAAAGCATTTAGATATGCTGGTGTAATGTTGTGATGGGAATTATTGGGATTTAATATGTTGTGCAGCCCCTGAGCTGGGGCTCGTAACAGATGTTATCTCTTCCTGCCTTTCAGTTCCAATCTACTTTAACACAATGTCACAACAACGAGTCCTGCCCCAGAGTAAAGAAACCCTCCTACAGTCCTACAACAAGAGGCTGAAAGATGACATCAAGTCAATCATGGATAACTTCACAGAGATCATCAAGACTGCTAAGGTGGGCATTTGAAAGAAGGCCAATGAAGTCAATACCCATTTGGTAGCTGTCAGAGTGAGGCGTGGGTATAGAAGTCCATCCAGAGCCCACTCACGGTTTATTTCCACTAGTTAGAAGAACCACTAGAGTCCCTCTAATCCTAAACAAGGGAACAAATGTCTGTGCAGAACAGACACACAAGTGTAGGTCATGTAAAGCTTGATTTATTTTTAAACATCCCATAAATATAACATTCCCTCAAAAGAATAATCCTTTCCACAGTTAGATTTAGGGAAGCTATCTGAGAAGAGTCAGTTTCCTGCACCACTTAAAGGAACAAATTTCCTCCACTAACTTCACATTTAACAATTATATATCAAAACACTCTTACCCCAGATGTTTACATCCTGGAGATGACTCCTAATAACCTTCAGCTTGTAATACCTTTACAGCTGTGGAGTCTCTAAACCTTTGTCAACTTGCATTGTCACTACAAAATCGGTGTATCTATATTTCTTCCTCCTTTTTACTTGGACTTATTAACCATTCTCCTAGCCTATAATATATAGAACAATCCTCTGGCCTGTGACTAACTAGCATAGTCCCCACCTTCTTACGCCAACTTTCTTATGTAAAACACCCGTGGGTGAGGCAAAGCCAATTAGCCGCTGTGGAAAAGGCAACACATTGCAGACGGGGTTTTTCTGACCACACTGAACAAAAGAATAGATCTCTTCATCCTGAAAATAACTGTAAATAATCAGAAAATTCCTGAATTTCTGACCTGACTCCTTGTTTTGGAATGAACTAATAGAGACTAATTAGCTCTTTAGCTGAAATCTAGAGCAGAGGTGGCTCATTTTGAGTGCTGGGGAAAAGTGATCCTTGTTTATAATTTTTGAGGTGCTTTGGGATCCCTTTGGATGAAAGGCACCATAAAAATGTAAGATTATAATTTAGGCCCCGATTTTCCAGTCAGTGGGACTACCTGCACCCTAATTATACATTTGTAGGACTAAATACTAAGGTAACATGGGTTGAAATATAAACGTAGATCCAATAATTTTGCTCAGAATGATCATTACACCCTGAAGGCTAGAAATACCAATCCAGCTCACAGGAAGAGGCTGTATTTGAAAATTGAACAGTCAGATTTAGGTGAGTCATAGAGATTCAGCACTTCCTGGAGTCAAATTCTGCAGTTACGCATCTGTCCTGCATCTACGCCAAGCTTAGTCTTATTCTTCAATGAGACTTTAATAGCTTTACATGGGGTGAGGGTAGATTGATGCCAAATTTGGCCACCTGAGTTTTTAACAGTTATTTTTAGCAGGTTACTAGTGAACAGCTGCAAATTATGCTACTCAGTTTTCAAAAAACAGTCCAATTAAACAAGCTGGGAGTGCTGGAAAATCAATGGTGGGAAGAATTAAAGAAGACAGTCTAAGGAAAACAGAGAAGTGAACAGCAATTGGTTAACATGAAAGAAAAGATGGGAAATCAAGAAATGGTGCACTCCTAACCCTGATCCTACCAAAAACATCTGCTAGATGGGATCAGGGACACAAGCCCCTTTTTTATATGTGATTTGAACTGAAACAAGCTGTTCTTTAAAATAATAACTTCTTCTGGGATGCAGAAATATTGGGTGAGCTGAAGACACATGGCTTTTTAAAATTAATTTTTAGATTGAAGATGAAACCCAAGTCTCTCGAGCGACCCAGAGTGAGCAGGACAACTACGAGATGAATGTCAGAGCTGCCAACATTGTAAGTACAGCTCGTGTGCCAAGCAGGCGTGCTGCATAGCGGATCTTGTGTGCTCTGTGGTCCGTTACAACATCCATAAGGAGCACACAGAATACTAATGTCAATTGCTGTAAGAGGTGTAATCATCACTGGGTGGCTTTCCCTGGGCATAGGAAGGCAGCGATTTTTCTGTTTGCTCTGGATTTCGCTTTGGGTTGGGACCCAAACTGATGAACTTTCACTTTTAGAGCTGCCCAGTTTTGCCTTTGAGTGGTACCAAAACATATATAGTTCTGGGTTTATATTACTGATGGCTGTGCTTGCCAGTGGAACAAAAGAACATCATTGTTCGTGCATAGAGTGCCAGAAGGTTGCATAGTGCCCCTGGTGTACATGGACAACTGCATTCTTCCTCTGGTACTGCAGGCTTTTGGCTAGCATTTTAGCCAAGTTGCTCCCATGTTGCAAAGTCTGGTATCGGGGGTGGGGCGTTGAGGGAGCAGCCCAGCAGATCATGTTGCAGAGCCATGGTAAAGGACCCGAAGTCACTCTGTGTCCCATTTGCTTAATATTTTATCCACCCTGCAAGGTCCGAGCAGGCGAGTCCCTTATGAAGCTTGTGTCTGACCTGAAGCAGTTCTTGATCCTCAATGACTTCCCCTCTGTGAACGAAGCCATTAACCAGCGTAACCAGCAGCTGCGGAGCCTGCAGGAAGAGTGTGACAAGAAGCTGATCTCGCTGAGGGATGAGATTTCTGTTGACCTGTACGAACTAGAAGAAGAATATTACTCTTCCAGGTACAAATAGGGCCATGGACTCCCACGTACTAACAAGCCTCTTCTTTTCTCTAGCACTTTCTGAGAAACAGGATAGGAGAGCAGATGGTCCTTAAGACACAAGCCTAAATGGATATTTCCCCTTAAAATTCACACCTGTGTTTTTAATTAGATCAAACTTGTCTTCTACAACCTAAAACAAGCCATCGAGATGCTAAGCAGTCAGGCTGGTATGAGGAAGAGCCTTTTTCTGTGCCAGTTCTTTCACAAGTGTCCTAACTACATAACGTGCCTATTCCTTATAGCTCACCACCACCAACTGTCTGGAATCTATGTAAGCTGAACTAAAGGGACATCATCAAGTAGCTTAGAATCAGCATTTTTCTATCTCTAGCAGAGTGAGAGGGTTGGCGAGTTTTTGTTGTAAAACCTACCCCTAATGTATCTTTTGTGAAATCTTTTTAAAGACTTTCAATAGAACATAAGTTCTGGTGAATACATACTTTTTTCTCTCCTAATATGGTTGCAACCCCCAACGTGGCTAGTTAATGAGGTCCAGTAAATGAAAGTTTCCAGAATCAGATCTGAAAGGGTCTAGCTCGGTTGCACTGTCCAAGGTCGGTGAAGTGCGACAAGTTAATCAACAGCATAAATAGTGAAAAGCAAACTAGCTCTTTAAACTTCTTTCACTTTTAATAAGCTTTGATAAGCTGATTTTTATTTTAGGGAATTAAAAAAAATGGTTTAGTGATCGTTACAGATGCTCGAGTCAACTGGAACTTTGAAAATCAGACCATAATTTACTGGTAATGCAGGTATTTTAGAAACAAATGTTAGCCCAACGGTGTCCCTTTAAAATTGATGCATTATTTTAAGAAAATTTACCTTTCATAGCTGGGAAAAAGAGAGCAACAATTATAAAAAGATGTCTTAGGACAGTGAGAGACCCAGTAAATATTTTGGAGATGAGTGGAAAGGGAGTTGAGTAGGGTTATGCAATGCTGACTGATCTAAGGAAAACCTCAGGTCTTAACTGGGTCAGGACTTTATTATTTCATAAATTGATAGACAACATCCACTCCTGTGGTGGTCGAACAGGGGTGTGTGAGGTTATGGTGACCCAAATGTGAGCCTGTGATGTGTGTATGTGACATTGTAACCAGATGCTCTGGCATGTACACGAGTAATTCTAAAATGGCTCTTTTAATCTTTGGACCAATGGGTTCTGACCATGCTGGTGTGGTCTCTTATCTACCTAGTCCTGAAACTGCACTAAGCCATCATTCCTAGCAGAACTGCTGTCTAAGCAGGAGCGGAGGGGTTGTCCCCTCATTGCACCAAATCAGTCCAGTCTTATTCTGTTTCTAATATGAAGTGCTCATGTGGTGGGAAATCTTGCCTTGAGTATAGAGCTATGGTCTCTTTAATGGCGCTTCATGTCCTGTAGCTGCACCTAATGTTTCATCCACTGGTCCTTGAGCACTTATTTCCTTCTTCTTCATGTGCCATCAGCTACAGATTTAATGCAATCTTTATTTCTGCACCAAAGAAACATGTGAGTGTTTAAATAGACACAAGTGGCTTATTCAAAGTACTTTTATAGAACCATAAGGATTTTTTTAACAGAATTTTACTGTCTGATGTGGAGAAAGGTGTTTCTATTTTGTATTAAACTACACGTGGCTGTAGGATGTTAATTGTGTTTAAATGGCTGTAAATGCAAGACTCAGTGTGTACCTGGAGAGGGTGACATGAAACTGATTCTGAGAGCTCAGCTAGGGTTCAGTAGCTGTCAACTCCTTGTACTGCCTAAGATCAGGCATATCATTTTGTTCTATAGTGGCCTGATCCTGCTCTCACTTAAATTGATGGGAGCTTTGCAGTTGACTTCAGTGGGAACAGGACAGTAGGATTTCACACAACCACTGTTCCAAATTGCTCTCCCAATCTTTGGTTTCCGTTGGTTGTTTTTCACCATCCAGAATAGTTAGAGCTTTAGAGTTTAACACCTGAAACATTGTTTCCTGACGTCCCTTTGGGTGAAGCTGCAGAGCATTGCATTCTCTGCACCCAGTCTGTTAGCCTCCAGCTGGTTCCTGTGTATTGCTAGGGCCCACAAGTCCTTCTGCAGACAAAACTCCTGTTGACGTCACTGCTTGTCTGTGAGAGGACTATAGACTTAGACTCTGTGCTTTTGGGTAGGTGTCACGTGGAAAGGCATATTCTCACTCCTATCACAGTACCAGGGGTTTGGAAGATGCTCTTGCTCTATATACTGATAAATATTGCATGTCTGTAGGGTTTTTGCTGGTAAATACTGATTTCATGAGGAAATTTGCAAGCCAAGAATCTTGCAAAGCAACTTGTGCTTTTGTGTTTTAGGCAGGTGCCTTCCCACATGGTCCCAATAGTGTAGCCCTGGGGGAGGAGGGGAGGATTTAATCCTGAGCATCAGCCTCCCAGAATCTCCTTTGGGGTCACATCCAGCAAAGCCTCAGGGTCCTCTCCACTGTGAGATTGGATGGTGCCTTGCAGAGCCCCGTAACAACTGTGAACTTGAGGTTACTGGCTGTAGAGCTGTAGTGTAAAAGTTGAGGTCTAGAATAACTTTCGGGGGGGCAGGGGGGTTAAGGGAGGGAGGAGAATGAGAGATGCCCACTTCCTTTCCAGAGCTGCATTCCACCTGGATTCTAGGTTGAAGAGTTCTTAGTAGTCCTCCTGTATGAAGTCTGCTGAACACCAGACCCTAGTGCTCTGGGATCCAGTCATGAGGGGCTGAGATCCAGCAGAAATGGTTGGTGGATTCAGGAATAATTAGGCCCCAGTCCTTCTCGCATACCTCAGTGGCAGCCTTGCTTTGCGTAGACACTGAAGGATGGAGTGAAAAGCCTTCATACCTCAATGAAGGGACCTCACTTGGTGATGGTGCAAAGGCCCCAGATAGTAAACGCCCTTCCCTTCTCTCTAGCAAACCTAGCTGGGCGACTGCGGGAAAAGAGATGATTTGACTTGGCATTGGGTAAATTCTCTGGAACTGCCAAAACCCAAGTGCTTTAAATCAGTAACCTCCTTGTAGCCCGTGCACTCCAGCTTTCCTTATCCAGCCACCTGTGGCCGGAGCTCTGAATTCCTGGTTCACACTCCTATCTCTCTGAGAGCACGGCTTGGTGACTGGAGAATGGGTTTGGAGTTCAACCTGCTAGACACGTCTCTTCAGTTCAAAGTGTTTAGTCTCTTTTTATATATATTTTACTTTTAAAATATTTCCCATAAATCTCTATTTGAGTCTATTAATGGTAAATAAAACAGAAACAAGAAAATCACTGAACCTCTTGGGTTTGTTTTATTTTGAACACAAGCTACTTCCTGTTACAGCACTCACTTCCATCTCTGGGTGTCTCTTGCATGGGCAGCTCCTTCCTCTCTTCCAGCATTTTTTCCTCCTTTTTTTTTTTTTTTTTTTTTTTTTTATTTTGATTTATACCCTGCCACTGTTCATCTACCTCAAACTTCAGAGCAGGACCAAGACAACACATGGACAAGAGATAGACACTAGCTTAGGAACCCAGGATTTGTCAGAACTGTTCACCCTACTGGTCCACCTACTCTTATACCCTGCAGTGGTCAACCACCGTCGTCTGCTTTTTCAGAAGAGCTGAGCACACACAGTTCCTGTTGAAGTTAATGGAAGCTGCAGGTGATCAACACTTGTGAAAATCTGAGCAAAAATGCTGCAGAAGAAGGCATAAATCTTTGCCAATCTGGTAATGCTAGAGATGGGGGGCAGGGAATTTCCTGCCCCCCACAGTGATCATGCAGCATGAGAATCGATTGTCCTTTTTTTGGCACATAACTTTTTTAGCTATTAGTCATAACACTAGAAAAGGGAATTGAGGCTTTGGGTTTTTTTAGTTCTTAACAAAAAGAATGGAATGATGATCTTACAAATACAGACCTCCAAGCAATTCAGTGACAATGTAGTAATGCTCCTAAAGTACTTTTTTGCCCCGTGGTAAATCAAGAATAACCCTGATTCTAAATACTTACAGCCCAAACTTTTAAAAGTGGCTGCTAGTTTTTAGATCCTAGACCTGAGTTTGAGAGGTTCAGAGTATTCACAGTTCCCAGCAGCTGGAACTGTGAGCACACACTGCTTTTCTAAAAAAATCAAGGTCAGGTGTATTAAGCTGGGCACCCAAAATCACTAGTGAAATTAGGGCCAAAGGGCCTGATTCTCCTCTCAGTTGAATCCAGATCTAACTCTCAGTGAAATTGCCAGAGATGAAATCCTGGCCCCACTTACGTGAATAGGAGTTTTACCATTGACTTTAATGAGGCTGGGATTTTGCCCCAGGTGTCTTTCCTTTGACTTGAATGGGAATTAGAGTGGACCCACTCGCCAATTTCAGACTGGAGTAACGCTGCTGGCTTCAATGAAACGACCCCTGATCCTTCTCAGGGCAGTGAGATCACACACCAGTCCGAGCCCTGTTAGGGAACATCAGTGTCATGAGACTCATGATAAAGTTATAATCCACAAACATTATGTCCATGGATGCTTTTGCCATTTTCTTAACGCTTTGCTTCTGTCTTGCTTTCTCCCCTCTCCTCTTTTTTTTTTTTTTTTTCCCCCTCCCCTCTCTGATTGCACCTGCTGTCTCTCCTTACTGGGGTGGCTTGTTCTGGAAAGCTACAGTCTATGTGACACCAATGATCTTCCTCTGTGCGAAGCCTACTGGAGAGAAGACCCTGCTGTGCTTTCCCCTGAAGGTCTCTCCATGCCTCTGGCAGCTGCCACGGCAGAGCAGAACATTACGGCTCCTCAGACCTCAACCCCGTCACACCCTCACGTGAACGGGCATGGGGCAGGCCCGACGGAGCACTCCTGAAGAGGATGCCGTGCCCGCTGAGCACGCTCAGACCAGTCGTGCTGAGCTGATGGAGTCTTCCCAGCTGCTGTATTGAGCCAACCTTCTCCAACTGCCGGAATAACGTACTGTAGTTGTGTTTACAGGTCAGCTGCTGCCATTCAGTGATATCAGCAGTGTCATCTTCACCTCTTGAGCCATGTCTGAGAAAGTGTTACCATAGGGCTATGGTAGAAGTAATAGGCCAATAGGACAATGACTGCTATAGTAACTTTGAGCTAGGATTTGTCTTATGTTACCGCATGATAGCTGCATGTAGAGACCATTAGGAGCATGGAGTTTGTTTCCATGTGAATCCCGGGTTGGGAACATGTTGTGCTGAACAGGAATTGAGCGTATTCTGGTCCTGAATAGGAAATGTGGGTCAAGGTTTAGGGTGGGTTTTTTTCAGTATTTATTCTTCCTAAGACTCAAGTTAATCAACATTTGTGTGCTTCCTATGTCAGTATTCTCAGCCTCTGCCTCTTCTGGGGTGGCACTAAAATGACTTCCGCTGAAGTTTACAAAAATAATAACCTCCTCAGTATGTGTATATAACACTTCACCTTCAAGGTGCTTTGCAAACTTGAATCCTTGTGTTCAGAAACTACTGAGATGGGAGAGCTAAAGCTACCTGGACTCCCCAGAACACCCCTGCCACAGACATAAATACTGTTCCCATTGAAGTGCAAGGGAAACCAAGGCAGCAGTGCAGTGCAGCCAGGATTAGAATTAAGGACTCTCTGGCACCCAAGTGGGTGCTCAGACTCCATTTTTCTGTCAAATGGTCAGTGAAGCTGCTATGAAGTTATTTTTTTGGGCAATGATTAGTGCTGTTTAATCAAAGACAGTGAGGAGAGTTGCGGTTTGATGGGTGCTCATGGATAAGAAGGTCTTTGCTTCCTCTTAACTAGGAAACCATTCTGTGCAATTTCCTTTTCCTTTTAAGAAACTATTTCTGGTGCTTCAGTCAAAGCTATCTAGTAGCACCTGGGTACTCAACTCTCACTGTCCTTAGTAGAGCTCTGTGTAGCTTGAAAGCTTTGTCCCTTTCACCAACAGAAGTTGATCCAACAAAAGATATTATTTCACCCACCTTCTCTCTCATGTCCTGGGCCCACTGCAAACAGCTTCCTCCTTACAGTCATTTAAGCTAATTCTACTTGTGTAATTGAAAGAAAGTATTTGAAATGGGATGTAACATTACAGATCAATGTCTAAACATTGCAGAACTACTGGTGTACCCAGAATGCAATTAAATCCCTGGTCAGTATTCTACTGTAGTTTCACACTTCTCTCGGGGGTTGTTTCCCCGCCCATTTATTTTGTAAGTAGATGGCTGAATAAAATGAACTTGGTTTTGTATAATTCTTAAAGTGTGTGTTTTCAGCTGCAAGGGGAGGGTGATGTGAGAATCTTACGTGTGTGTATGTAATGAGAAGAGCATTTCCCCAAATGTTCAAAGCAAAACCCCACTCCAGTGCCTCTTCCTGCTGACACTGAAGTTTGACTTTGCAGAAGGGTTGAGTATTGCTGAACTGAAACATGCAAGGTGAAGCAGGAGGTCCATGGGGCTTGTCTGGGGAGCTGCCCAGGGACTTCCTCGAACGTTGCTGTGCTTTATCACCTACAGCACAGGCCAGTGGTTTGACTTAGTCTGTGTGTTACATCTTGGGGTCACAGGTGTGAAATCTCTGTTGCAAAATCCTGGCAACATGCAGAACATTAGCTCAATGGTTTGAGCACTGGCCTGCTAAACCCAGGGTTGAGAGTTCAATCCCTGAGGGGGCCATTTGGGGTTTTAGTTGGGGATTGGCCCTGCTTTGAGCAGGGGGTTGGACTAGACACCTCCTGAGGTCCCTTCCAACCCTGAGATTCTATGATCTTATTTGTTGCCTCTCAGCTAGATGCTGTGGACACTTCATGCACCTCGCACCTTGCTATGAGAAACTAAGGTTGAGATTTCCAACCAGAAACCCAACTCCCACTGAAAGGCACCCATGAATCCTAACCCACTTAGGCCCCGCTAAAAAGCCTGACCTAAAAGATCACTGTCCAAAATAATTCCTGGGGAGAAGGATTCCCTGTACCAACCTCATGTACTGGTCTTAATATGAGCACTGCTTTAGTTCCATGAATCCAGCTAAAATGTCAAATAAGGCTACTATGGTTTTTGCTAAGTGGGAGAGTAACTTCTATTCTCACAAGATTATTTTACTTCTAAAGACCAGTAAAGCTGCAGTGCAAGTGTTACCCTAACATGTCCTTACCAGAAAGTCCTTTTCTCTCTCCCTTCGTCACAAGTAAAAATACTGTTCTGGATGCAGTTTTGCAGTCCTTACGCAAGTGAATGTTCCACTGACATTAACCTGCATTGAGCGTGAATATGTGGGCTGGAGGAGCAGGATTTACAGCTTAGGGAATCAAAACTATATAGAAATACTCTTGCGTAGTGATTAATCAACAATGCTCATTGCAGTGGTTACAGTACTTTATTAATAAGATAAACATGGTATGTTATCTTGTACACAGTGCATTAAAGAATCCTGTGGCACCTTATAGACTAACGGACCTTTTGGAGCATGAGCTTTCGTGGGTGAATATCCACTTCATCTGATGCATCTGATGAAGTGGGTATTCACCCATGAAAGCTCATGCTCCAAAACGTCTGTTAGTCTATAAGGTGCCACAGGATTCTTTGCTACTTTTACAGATCCAGACTAACACGGCTACCCCTCTGATACAGTTCATTAAGTCAGTTGTAAGATACAGGTGCAATTCCTGGATGGACATAACAGGATTATCTACTGCCTCATACAAAGAGTTAGTTACATATTCTCTATATGCTTATTTATTGTTTTCAACTCATGATTTTAGCAGAGGTTCTACAACACTTGGTGTTTTTTCTCAAAGCCCAAACTCCTAGAGTCACGTGATTTCATGAGAATCTCAGTTTTCATTAAAAAGAAAAAGTTTCTACTGTGAAAATGTGATGCCATTCAGTCAACCCTAAAGACTTGGAAACCTGAAAGCAAATAAAAATAACCTGAAGTATATTATTTTTTAAAATCATGATTTTTGTACACTTGAAGTTGTCAGTACTGTGTTAAGTACATTAGAATCGGGATGTGTGAGTTTTGTTTAAAATATTTCAGGATAAATAACCTCCAGGACAGTTTAAACAAAATTAGGGGTAAGGTTGCACAACCCACACCTATCTTAGTCGATTTAGTTGTATAATTACATCCTGCCTCCCTAAAATTCCTTGTGTAGTTTTAACTCGCTGCCTGGCCTAACTAGAGGAAGACCAGATGGGACATGTGAAAAATCAGGACACTTTTTTTTTTCAAGGGGACTGATATAATTGAATATATAAAACAAAGTTCTTAATATTGGGATGATCCCGATAATATTGGGACATCTGTTCACCCTACCTAACTGCCCTGTTGTGTTGTAAACTGTTCACTGTCAGCTGTTCCATCCTAGAAGTGGTTGAATTTTGGTAGCTGGGAAATGAACTTGTAAAATGACTTGAGAGCCTCAGAAATAAAGCAGTAACTCCCAGTGTGGACACAATTCTGGAATAAAAATCACTTTATTCTGGAATAATTCACTCACAAAGCCGAAGAATTATTATGGGATAAAAGTGACTTTATTCTGGAATAGAATTTGCATGAGGAGCCAGTCTGGAATAGCCCTGCCAGCTAATTTCAGTTTGTGGACAAGCCAGAGGACAGAGAAATCTCGGACACACACACGCATGGTCGCAGAACTTTTTAATTTGGACGCAGCTGCAACAGAAGGGAGAATTCAAAGGGATGTACACAGTCAGCATTAACCCTGGCACGGCGCATGGCACGACGCAAGCAGGCGAGGGAGAAGGCGGGGTAGATAGCGGGGGAACTGCACGCCACGTGCTATAGGCACAGCCTCTCCCTGCTGCCTGCAGGAATGCAACCAGCGCGCGCCCCCGCGCGGCAGGGCACGCAGCCGAGCCCGAGCCCCAGCAAGGCGCGCGCCGCGCTTCCTCCTCGGGCCCCGCCCCTCGCCGCCACTGCCAATGGGGAGCGAGGGTGCGCTCGGCGTTCGGCTAGCGCTGCCTGCCCGGCCATGTGGGTCCCGGCTCGGCTGGCAGGAGGAGGCGGCGCGCGGGTGAGGCTGCGGGGGCCCGTCCCTGGGCAGGGGGTGTCTGGGAGCTGGCGGCAGGCCCAGGCCCTCCTCCCTATTGCCCCTCCCCCCATTGCCCCCCACTGTCTCCCCGCCCACCCCCGTAAACCCCTCTATTGCCCCCTTCCCCCGTTGCCCCCCACTGTCTCCCCGCCCACCCCGTAAACCCCTCTATTGCCCCTCTGTCCCCCTGACCATCCCCAGTGCCCCCTCTACTGTCCCTTCCTCCCCTTGTCCCTGTGCCCCCTCTACTGTCCTTCTCTTCCCTTGTCCCTGTGGCCCCTCTACTGTCCCTCTCTTCCCTTGTCCCTGTGCCCCCCACTGTCCCTCTCTCCCCTGTCCCTCTCTCCCCTTGTCCCTGTGCCCTCCCCTTGTCCCTGTGCCCCCTCTACTGTCCCTCTCTCCCCTTGTCCCTGTGCCCCCTCTACTGTCCCTCTCTTCCCTTGTCCCTGTGCCCCCCACTGTCCCTCTCTTCCCTTGTCCCTGTGCCCCCTCTACTGTCCCTCTCTTCCTTTGTCCCTGTGCCCCCTCTACTGTCCCTCTCTTCCTTTGTCCCTGTGCCCCCTCTACTGTCCCTCTCTTCCCTTGTCCCTGCGCCCCCTCTACTGTCCCTTCCTCCCCACTGTCCCCACGTCCATCCCCATGCACCCTTCTACTGTCCCCTTGTCCCTGTGCCCCTTCTACTGTCCCTCCCTCCCTGCTGTTCCTCTGTCCACCCCCCGTAAGCCCCTCTATTGCCCCTCTGCCCCCTGACCATCCCCTTTGTCCCCCTACTGTCCCTTCCTCCCCTTGTCCCTGTGCCCTCTCTCCTATCCCTCCCTCCCAGCTGTCTGCATGTCCTTCCCCCTCCCTCCCAGCTGTCTGCATGTCCTTCCCCCTCCCTCCCCGCTGTCCCTGTGTCCATCCCCATGCACCCTTCTACTGTCCCCTTGTCCCTGTGCCCCCCTGTGCCCCTTCTACTGTCCCTCCCTCCCCGCTGTCCCTCTGCCCACCCCCTATAAGCCCCTCTGCCCCTCTCTCCCTGCTGTCCCCCTGCCCATCCCCTGTGGCCCTCCCTTGCCCCTTCCTCCCCGCCCATCTCCTGTGCCTCCCTCTATTGCCCCTCCCTCTCTGCTGAACCCCCATGTCCCCTCTATTGTCCCTCCCTTCCTGCTGTCCCCTCTTTCCCCTGCAGCTCTCTCCTCCAGTTCTCCCTCCCTCCTCCCACATCTCTTCTGTGTTGTCCCCTGTGCAGTTATAAAGTTGCTACCCAAGTCCCCATTGTTACATTTCTCTTTGTGCATTAAATAAAGCCCCTTGTCCACTCTCTCATTAACCAGCTGTTTTTTTGAACATCTAGGGCAAGGAGATGGATGTTGTCTCTGGACTTCATTCAGTGCTGGTGATCCCACAGGCACTCACCCAGGTGGCCCTGCTCCAAAGGACGGACACGTGTGGGGCACATCATCGCTTGAATTGAGCCCCTCTTAATTCTGGAGCACGACTGTGTGGATTCTCCTGTATTTTATTGCTGTTGCCAGGTGGCCTGGATTAGACATGGCTAGTCTGGCCACCAAAGACTCATACCTGCAGAGTTTAGCTAAGAAAATTTGTGTGCAGCAGGTCCAGGAGCCACGGAAAAGAACATTCGGTATTAAATCTGTTTGTCCTGTGCAACGAGACTCCATTTCTTGATGCTAATTTCTGATCTCTAGAAACCCTGGCTTGTAGCATGTTCTTTTTAGTAGGGCTGTCACGCCGTTTGGTCTGGTCTGTATGACTTGGTAGGTAAAAACCAAACTGTACTGTAATGTGGGCCTCGATCCTGCAGATTTTTAAGCACATGTGTAATTTTACTCACATGATTAGTCCCCTCAACTGCTGTGCAGCTGTTCATGTGCATAGAATTATACACTTGTTTAAATAGTTGCTGGACTGGGAACATAGGACACAACTGGTCTGTAGCTGGGTTCTCCTAACATCTGTCATTTGAACATAGATAAGATCTAAATCCCATAACTAAAGAGAGGCTTATGTCAGCATTAAAATTAAATGCAGTATGTTGCCAGGCCCCTAATTTTCAGTAATATGTGGTTGGTGAGGAGGACAGTGAAGAAAGAGCTGTCCTGTTACTTTCTCAACCTTTCCTATGCCTTTCAGCTTCCAAGCGAGCTGGGTCTGGAGATGCTGGTAGCCAGCCAAAGGAAAAGAAGAGAAAGAAACCCAGAAAGCAAGCTGAGAAGGCAGATGCCCCTCCAGCTAAGGAGGCAGCACCCAATACCAGCACATCTGCTCCAGCTAAGAAGGCAGTACCTATGCTTAACACATCTACTCCAGCCGAACAGACAGCACCCAATGGGAGCAGAGCTGCTCCAACTGGAACAGCCGTGAGCAAAAGTGAGAATGGAACTACAGGTGAGAGGGGTCAGATGGCCAATTCACAGGCTAAATCTGTCTGAGCTGAGCCTTGTCTTTCTTCCTTCCCCATGCCAACAAACTGGAACCGGGAAGACTATTCCAAGTCTCCATGCATGAGTATTGAGTTTGTTCTTTGCTGAGATCAGGCTGCAAACTGGGTGTGAGGTTCGAGACAAGCAAGTTGTAATGTTGCAGCTGGATTCACTAACTGGAGATGTGCAAAGGAGAGCTGTCTGTAACTGCAGGGGGAAAAAAGAGACTCTGTCGGTTCAGATCTAATATAATTTTATAAAAGCTTTTTGTAAATCCTAAAATTGACAAATATTTCCTTGAATTTGTAAAAATCTAAATTCCAATACAAACAGTTGTTCTTAAACTAATAAACACTCCATTGCAGGGCTTGCTGCCTGACTGCCACAGCACCTGTAGGACTGTGGACAAAATGGAAACTGAGTAACTGATTTTTCATTGTCCCACTTGGGAGAAATGAAATGTGGATTTTGGGTCACTTCATCAACTAGAGTTTGTCATATGGCTGACACCTCTGCGAGTGCCCCGCCTGCTCTGCAGCAACTAGAGTGTTTGGTCACCTGAAAAAGTGATTTTTTTCATACCTTGCTAAGGAGAGAGGCTGAAAATAAACTCACTTGAATTTGATTGTTGTGTTGCTTGGTTCTTTGTTTCCACTGCCTGGGAGTGTGACTTCCCATTTACAGGTACCCTGGAATCTCCCCAAGCTGCCTAAAGCCCTTGCTGCTCTTATCTCCTCAGGTCACTCTGCAGATGCTTCATCAATGTTAAGGAGGCAACTTCCTGAGCCACAGTTTGAAATGCTGCCCTAATGTATTGAGGAGTTTGGGTATGTCTGCACTACAGCTGCACAGCTACCGTGCTGCAACTGTGCCACTGTGAAGCTGTAGCGTAGATGATGTAGTTAACCACCTCTCGGAGAGGTGGATTAGATTAATAGAAGAATTCTGTTGACCTAACTGCATCTACATGGAGGGTCAGTGTAAAATTTTTCACAGCTCTGAGCAATGTAGCTAGGTCAATCTAATGTTTAGGTGTAAAGCAGGCCTGTGTTTGAAAGGGCGCGTTTCATGTGAGTAGGGAGGAGAGTCTTCGTGACTCCCCCCCCCCGCCCCCTTTCACTCTTCAAAGAAAAGGCTTTTGTCTGGATTTAGACATTCCCCAGTAGTGTTTGCAAGTGTGATAGCTCAGAGCTGCACTAAATGCATGAAAGAAAGTGACCAGCTGCCGGATGATTCTAAAATTCTTCCAGGTTCAACCACCTTGAGTAGTGTTAGAGATGGAGGGGAGGAAATTCTAAAGAAATGTTCCTTTCTGAGGAACAACAAGGAGTCCGGTGGCACCTTAAAGACTAACAGATTTATTTGAGCATAAACTTTTGGGCATAAGGTTGCATCTGAAGAAGTGGATTACCCACGAAAGCTTATGCCCAAATAAATCTGTTAGTCTTTAAGGTGCCACCGGACTCCTTGTTGTTTTTGTGGATACAGAATAACACGGCTACCCCCTGATACTTGACACCATGAAATTTTCTGAGGAAAATGTGTCTTGCATTTTCTTCCTGGGTCCTGCTGGAAACTGTCAAAGATATTTCCTATGTGGCTAGTGAATTCTAAGTGAATTACTTAATTCTCCCACTTTTTTTTTTTTTTTTTTTTTAACCAGGTGGAAAAAGTGATCCTGGTTCATTTTCTGCTGTGAATATCTTGCGTCAGAGGTTACATGAGAAGATGCAAGAAGTCTCTGGTCAGGTAAGGGCATTAGCCACTCATTGGATAGATTGGTTCCTCCCACCCCCGCTGCAGCTTGTTGCAGGGTGGCCACCTAGTCCCTGTCTCCCAGCAATATCCAGAGCTTGCTAAGTGAACTGTGAAGGGAATTCATTCTCATTGAAGGTGATGTGTTTGGGGCTCTTTCCTGGGGGACACTCCTATCGATGTCACTCAGGGTTTTGTGCATGAGTTCAGGGTAGTGTATGGCCCAGAGTGACTAGGGAGACTAGACAGACCTCTTTAATAGCCAGTTCGTACAGGTCAGTCTTGAAGGAGAACATCCACCCGACCAGAGGAGGAGCACTGTGGTGGGAATCTCATGAGAGGTGAAACCGCTCCAGAATCAAGGGCTGAGGAAACCCCAAGGTCTGTGGACTCCACATAGTCTGAGGCCAGGGACAGTAAGGGAGAAGCTCGTTCACAAATGTATGAAGGAGGAAGGTTAGGAGACTCCCAGAAGGCTGAGATCTAGCAGGATTTAGGATGCACAGCTGGAGTTGGAGTTCTGGACACTCAACACTTCTGAAAGTCAGGCCCATAACTTCTAACCTTAGATGGTCCTGTGAAAGATGGTAAATGTTTAAGGCACTTATGGGAAATATAGATCAAGGGAGTTGAGGTCATCTCAGCTGTAATATCTAAATTCTGTACAACCCCTTTACAACATCTCTTCCTCTTCTGGCCTTTCCTTTAGGGTGGCACTAAAGAACTATCGCCAGCTGTGCTGGAGAAGAGGCGCCGAAGGAAGTACGAGAAGGAGAGAAAGAGGCGCCGAAAAAAGGAGCTGAAGATGAAGGAGAAAATGGAGAAGAAGGGAGCCCAGGAGGCAGCTGCAGCTGTGGAGCCACAGCAAGCAAAGGAGGAGAGCAAGGTTGGGATCATCTTCAACCAGATCAAAGTCTGTGAGGAGGAGGAGCTGAGCAAGACAGAGAAGAAGAGAGAGAAGAGGAAGAGAGTGAAGGGCAACCTCACTCCTCTGACAGGCAAGAACTACAAGCAGCTGCTGAGCAGGCTGGAAGCCCGGAAGAGCAAATTGGAGGAGCTGAAGGACAAGGACCAAAAGAAAGCCCAGGAGCTGGAAAATAAGATGAAATGGACCAACGTCCTTTACAAGGCAGAAGGTGTCAAGATCCGTGATGATGAGGAACGTCTGAAGGCTGCCCTGAAGCACAAGGAGAAGCACAAGGCCCAGCGCCAGAAGCAGTGGGAGAAGAGGACAGAGCATGTGGTAGAGAAGATGCAGCAGCGGCAGGACAAGCGACGTAAGAACATTCAGAAGAAGAAGATGGCCAAGGTGGAGCGCAGGAAGGACAAGGCCCGGAAGAAGGGCCGAATCCTGCCAGAGGACTTGGAGAAAGCTGGTGTGAAATGAGACTAGGGCTGCCAGTGTTGGTGGCCTGGAAATGGATTCTCAGCCAGTGCTTATGGGGCTTGTTGTGGGATCTCTTAATAAACTGTTTTACAAAACTGCTCTGATATCTATGCCTGGTGCTGTTTATCCTGTAGCCACCCAGAACCACGTTTAGGCCTGATTTTTTCAGGCATGCTGAACATTGGGCCTGGGGTTGGTTGGTTATGCCTCTGAAAATCAAGCTGTTTACTTGGCTGCTTAATGTTAAGTTTGGAAGATGGGGGCGCTATTTTTTCTAACTTCATGATGCCCAGAATGGAACATTTATATTCCAGGTATTGGCTGACTAGCCCTCATTTCTTTGTGATTGCAACTGTTTATCCCTGTAGGGGGGAAATCAGCAGCATCTCTCGTTCATTATTACTTAGGCTGTAGCATGTTAACACATCTAAAATTGCATAGAATCTGATACAGGCTTTTGAGGTTTGGCTCAGCCCCCTTAATGCCTTCCACAGGGAGCATGGATCAACATTCATGTTGTGCTCCTCATCAGTACGCGGCCTGGGGAAGCAAATGATCCGACCAGCAGACCGAGTTCAGTGATGAATCCTGTCACCTGCCAGCTGAGGCCCCTTGCACATATGCTAAGAAGATGTCTTCCATACCCAACCTAGTCTTTCTAGCTTTATTCATCAGCTGCAGGTCTCCACACACACCCCCTCACATTTCCAGTTCTGAGCTTAGGTTGAAGTTAATTTTTGATTCCGCCTTACCTCTTCCATGCCAAAAGGGGCTGTTGCAAATTGTGAACTCAGTGACAAGGAAGGAAAGAGCCGTGTGTAGCGCCATGCTCTTAAAGAGCACTGCAAAATTCTCCCTGGGAGCCACTCTCTGACCACAGCTACCAGCGCTAGAGCACAGGTTTTCCATATGGCAACACAGAGACCTAGCTCTGTTTTCTTTTGTACCAGTGCCAATATATTTTCAGTAAACAAAATGAGTGGAACTTCCATGATGTGTCAAGATTGCCAAGTTTGGGAGGCCACCTGTTAACCTGATTTTTATGGGCTGATTTTATTATTACAGGCTTGCCAATGATCTGACCAGAATATACTTAGGTTCTTGTCCCAAAACCAGGCTAGAGAATGTAGAGAGATCAATACTTTGTGCAGCCCCTTGGGGTGTGTGGCAAAGACATTCACACTGAGGACAAAGCCAGGCTCTAGAGATTTTATTAAAAAAAGGAATTCTCAATGCCCCAAACCATCGAGCCACAAAGCACTAGTACAGTTCTGTAAACCCTTGTTGTATCATCCCTTTACCAAGCTACTTAAACTAGCATATTCACATTCTTCCTTGGGGACCTGGGAGTGGGAGAGAGAGGACTCGCCTCATCTCTGGCATGCCCGATAAGTTCAGTGGTCCAGATTCCTCAATCCTGAGCTGTATTGCAAAAGCTGAGCTGAAACCCCAAGCAGAAAAGGCCCTAAGGCCAAAAAAAAAAAGATAAAAAGATCTAACCCCCACATTGTGGTTTCCCCTCTTATAGAGTTCTGGCACTATCCTGAATATTCATATCATTGCCCAACGTTCCATGCTCAAATATTATTTCCTCAACCCAAAAAATCTTAGGGAATTCACAGTTTTGAGAATATTGTAATAAATCGTGTTACCTTTGGCCTGAGCTGTTACTTTCATGTTCTTGAAGCATACCTGGAGGTTACTGGCATGTTCCAGAATTCTGGTAAACACATTCAGTTCCCCAAAGTTAAAGGGTAACTGGTAGGCTATTTATCTATGCCAGAGTTTACAGATACTTCTGCTAACTTGCTCTAGCTAATCATACAGGGTACAGACCTGTAGGTTCTTTGCATTACAGCCAAATATAATGAAGTAATGTTTACTGAAATTAGTACAAAACCATAAAATAATATAATCAATCAAACCAATAAAAACAATCTAGCAGGCTAGCCCCATGGACTACATACATGCTGCCCCCTAAACAATCTGGAGATCGTCCATGTGTAGATCCCCTTATTGCTCCCTGAGCGTATTGGGTATAGGTACAATATTGTTTCAGGCTTCCCTGCATATGCTGCAAACACAGCATGCCCTGAGAAATGAGGTGTGGTTTCCAGTTACTGGGAGCTCCTTAAACTGAGTGCCTATGATTTGATAGTAACATAGATAACTATGCGCTTGATTGCTGTCTGTGCTTGATAGACATCTACACCGTATTCATTAAACTGCCAGATACCAATCCCACTGTACATGGGACTCACTTAAAAAAATCTGGGATGGATTCTCGGGGGCCAGTCTCTTGTTTTGTTCCAAGAGTGAGAGTGGGCATGTGGCAGGGATGTTCCCAGGAGGACACCATATTGGGCTCTAATCAGAGGATGACAAGGGAGGGGAGATCATGAATTCATCAGCCAATTTTCATTGATTTTAAATAGAGGATGGAGGATAATAATTAAAGGGTCTAGGTCTCATAATATCTCCCAAGTGTTTAATGGGAGTATTTAAAAAAGTTTTAATATAAGAAAATGTTCTTTAACATCTGACCTTTTGATTATTCCAGTGTCCTCCATTGCAGCTTCTGGGGACATGTAAAAAAAATAAAACTTGCAAACCCATCAAATTAGAAGTGGACAAAAGTCAGTACAAAGCTCATTTGCATTTCTAAGGTGTCCATCACCATGGCATCTGGGCACAATACATCATTTTAAAAGTAACCAACAGTCCTCCCTTGCTTCCTCTCAATTATAGTTTGAGCTGCTCATGTATGAGGCATTGAATCTAGATGGCTTACTCAAGGAATAAAATTTGATCTGATAGTATCCCTTTAACTCAAAGTATCAGAGGGGTAGCTATGTTAGTCTGGATCTGTAAAAGCAGCAAAGAGTCATGTGGCACCACCACCTTATAGACTAACAGATGTATTGGAGCATGAGCTTTCGCGGGTGAATACCCACTTTGTTGGATGCATGCATCCGATGAAGTGGGTGGGTATTCACCCACGAAAGCTCATGCTCCAATACATCTGTTAGTCTATAAGGTGCCACAGGACTCTTTGCTACTTTAACTCAAAGTGTCATTTCTAGAGATTAAAAAAATTCCTACCACTGCCCACATTGGCACTGTGCTCATGAGAGAGCGGCATGGTCTTTAGCCTTGCTCAGAGCAGGTTTGCGCTAAAAGACACTATCACCTATATGCTCCTGGAAGCAATTTGATGTGTGAGTGCATGGTGTGTTGCAGGCACATTAGGAGCACCAGTATTAGGAGCCAGATATTAAAGAGATCACCACAAAAACATCTCCCAGGTCCAGTCTCTGCGTCCACAAGCTCCGTCCTTTGTTCTTTTCAGCTTCACCACCCCCTAGGCTAAGGGTCAGAGGAGGGTAATATTGGCAGCTTCCCCTTTAAGAGAAAATAGACCACGGCCCCTTTAAATCCTCTCCAGCTAGTTGCTTCTCGCCTGTGTCGAGGGTTGCCTCGCTCTCGCGGGATTTCCAGCTCCATACATATATTACCCAGCATGCCCCGCTCTCTCTTTTTCCACCTCAAGCCAAGATGGTGAGTGGTGGCTGCTGCTGCTGGGCCCGGGTGCGGGGGAGGTTGAATCCGCCGCCATCCGCCCCTTAACCGGGGCCGTAGCCGGGCGCTACCGGCCGGGCAGACGCGCGGCCCCCGGAGGGACCAGGCCGGGCTGTCTTTCGAACTCGGCGGGACTCGGGGCCGGCCTAGGCCTCCACCTGAGCGGCGCCGGCTGCAGCAGGGCCCCGCCGGGCTGAGGTTAGCCCGTGAGGAGCCGCGTCTCGGGGGTAGCGGGCCCCTGTTCTCCCGGCCGCGGGCCCTTCCCAGAGACGGGCAGGCGGCCCCGGGGACAAGGGCAGGCTGGTGCCTCTAGCGCCATGCTGGGGGAGGGCTCGCACCTGCAGCCCCGGGGGCGCACTGGGGCTTGATGGGCGTGAACCGTGGTCTGTTTCCTCTCCCGGCCCTGGCCGAGTCTCTTCTCCCCCTCGGGCTGAGGCTAAAGCCGCCCCCCAATTAGCGATGGGCCTTCACATCTGGTGTGAAACGGCTCGAATGCGGCAGACCCAGGAGACTGGGACCCGCGTGCAGACCAGCCCCCGGGTCTGCCTGTTGGATAGTCTCACAGAGCAGACACTCGCTTCTGTTTTCAGTACTGCGGGAGGTGTGAGGAGCCAGTTCGTGTCTACTGTTGGGGGGAGAGGGGGCTCTTGCTCCCATCTCAAAGTGGCTACAGCACCATTTGGACGAGGCACTGCTCTGCACTGGGCGGAGTTTCTCTATGACTTAGGGCATTTGAATGAGATAAAAATGGTTCATTGATCTGCACAAGCAAAATCTCTTACAAGAGGCTCTTTAGAAAAGCCTTAAAAATCAAGATGAGAGAGTTAAGGCATCATGCTACCCCTGCAAGGGCAGGGTCTAGGCCTGCCCACTAATATGCCCCACCTTAACGAAGACGAGCCTCTCCGAGCAGGCATTGTTTGAATGGAGGGAATTGAGCATTTCTTTCATTTGCAGCCGAAGGGAAAGAAGGCTAAGGGCAAAAAGGTGGCACCTGCCCCTGCTGTAGTCAAGAAGCAGGAGGCCAAGAAGGTCGTAAATCCTCTCTTTGAGAAGAGGCCCAAGAACTTTGGCATTGGTGAGTAAATGAGCATTTGGAGTGCTTTGGCTGTTTCAGCTGCTGTTCAAGAGAGAATGCTCTGAATAGGTAATGGTATTTGTTTTGGCACATGAATAAGTTTTTGTCTCAGGCATAACCAACATTTTTGTAACATATGATTAAAGTTGTAGTGTGGACTTCCTCTATCCCTGCAACTGATAGTGAAGTTCGCAACTCTGTTTAGGCTTATTGGCTGCACAGACACACCATGCTAAATGAAAATGTAATTTAGATGTCTCATGTTTTGGTAGTAAAGCATTGCTAAACAATTAGCAAATTTAATCTTGATAGGGATATATTATGGCTGTCTGAAATAAGATGAGTATCTAATTGTGATGTAATGGCTGTGGACAGAAATCTTGGGTTTAGGAGTGGTGCGGACGGAGAGCAGGGACTGAGTATGATAGTAGAAAACATTCTCAAATTCTGGTTATAATAGACACCAGACCTCTTTCCCTCCCTTGCATATTGTTTGCTAAATTAGTTGAACAGCAGCTTTTCATACTGTGTGCAGATGATGCAAAAGAATATTTGCTATCTGAGTGATAGTGCTGATATATATATCCACCAAGATCGCTGATGCACTCCTGTCTGTGCTCCATATTGTGCTCACATGGCTTTGGAGCATCTGAACTGTGGTCTGTGTTTCAGGACAGGATATCCAGCCCAAGCGTGATCTAACACGTTTTGTGAAATGGCCCCGCTACATCAGACTCCAGCGCCAGAGATCCATTCTTTACAAACGTTTGAAGGTGCCCCCTGCCATTAACCAGTTCGCCCAGGCTTTGGACCGCCAAACAGGTAAGATCAGATCCAAAAAACCTTTCTTGGCTCTAGTTGCCTATAATGAGGGGCTGAGAAAACAAAATATTGACTTAACATGTAAAAATTTACATGTTGAGTGAGTTCAATTTGAAAGAGTTTTTTGTGCAGGTTCTATAACTGATCAGTGTGCGGGAGGAGGAATTTGTAGTTCCATTCAAGAGCTATCTGAACACACTTGTGCACTGTCAGGCTAAAGGTTCATCATCTGTCTGGGGAAATCTTAGATCATTCCCACTCTCCTTCATGTTCTCCCAAAGATTCAAGAGCCCTGATTTTGAATTTGGATCTTAGTATGTACCTTAAAAGTACATGGAAAGCATGGGACCCAGTTGCATCACTGTAAATGGGTAGTCTCTTGTAGAGTTGGATTGGGGATGCAGGCTTGTGGCAAGATCAGCAGTCAGAGATGCATCTTTGACCTCCAGCCCCAATTTTCTAGCTCAGCAACTCCCAGCACAAGGAAATGGCTTGTAAAAGGATAATGACTGCAGAAGAATTTTCAGCCTAAGTAATACAGAGTAACTAGTTATCTCGGTGGCTGATATAAAATGTGCTGCTCTATTACAAGGAGAGGGACAACAAGGGATAAGTATCAGAGGGGTAGCCATGTTAGTCTGGATCTGTAAAAGCAGCAAAGAGTCCTGTGGCACCTTATAGACTAACAGACATATTGGAGCATGAGCTTTTGTGGGTGAATAATGTTGCGTCTGACAAAGTGGGTATTCACCCACGAAAGCTCATGCTCCAATATGTCTGTTAGTCTGTAAGGTGCCACAGGACTCTTTGCTGCTTTTAACAAGGGATAAGTTGCCCCACACTTTACCCATAGATTCTGTAGAAAGGGAGTGAGTTGGTTGATACTGTGAGCAGAGATCTATGTTGGTATGAATGAAGCAGGCGTGCCAGGAAGAGATCTAACGCATGACATGCAAACAAGAAGGTACTTGCACAGCAGCAGAGCTTAAAATTGGTGCTGGAGCTGCATAGTGTAAGAATAAGATAACACTGATAGTGCAGATGATGATGATGAATATTTGGTATCTGAGTATTAATGATGACTACTCACCACCAAGATCGCTGATGCACAAAAGTATCTTTTTGGGGGTGGGGGGAGGAGAATAACCTGTCTTTAAGGCAACTAATGGAATCTGGATTATTTTTCAGCTACCCAGCTTCTAAAACTGGCTCACAAATACAGACCTGAGACCAAGCAAGAGAAGAAACAGAGGCTTCTGGCTCGTGCTGAGCAGAAAGCTGCAGGAAAGGGGGATGCTCCTACTAAGAGACCACCTGTCCTCAGAGCTGGTAACTTTCTACATTTATATTGTGAACTTGCCGTGGTGTCTAGAGAGACAAGGCCTCATTGAACAACCAAAAAGAGTAGGCGACTTCGCTTTTTTCTGTCTTCCTTCTCCACATTGATCAATGACTTGGACAAGCTATTGCAATGATGTATGAATTTCTTCACCTGAAATGCAAACTGAAGAGCAAACAAAATGAGCTTTTTAACCCTGAGCTATAGCAGATTGTCCATTTAATATTCCGCACTTGCAAATCTTGATCAGTAGAAGCTGGTGCCCACACAGTACTGTCCCTTGAATTGTGGATCTGTATGTAAGCCATGTAATGCTCAAAGGTCTTCTATTGGCTTTTTCAAAATCGGCCATACCAAAGACCTTATTTTATTGATTTTCTTTACAGGTGTCAACACTGTCACTACCCTAGTAGAGAACAAGAAAGCTCAGCTGGTAGTGATTGCCCATGATGTGGACCCCATTGAGGTACGTGGCTTGTTCTTTTCTAGGTATTCTGTTCTAAAATAATGGTCTGGATCAGATTCCTCTATCATAAGGACTTCTAGGGGTGTCTGGAGCAGTATCAGTAGTTCAGTAACAGATCTCCAACTGCATTGAGCTAGGAAACGGTAAATCCATAATTGGCATTAATTTGTCTTTGCCTGAGTTAGACTCCAAACCTGGCATAGCATGTTAAGACATTGTTCATTATAGAAAACAGCATGAAGTAGTAAAACTAACCTTGGAAGAATCTGAGATGAATTGTTACTGTTCTTACTTTGTATGCATGTTCTGAACAACCTGTAATAAACTGAATTGTACTGAATAGTCCTAGTGCTAAAGTTCCTGGCTTTTACATAGTGAAGCTTGGCCATTGCAATGATGTATGAATTTCTTCACCTGAAACTCAACCATGAAGAGCAAACTATACGAGCTTTTTAACACTGAGCAATTGCCAATGCCCACACTTTACTCTTTGCATGTTGCAAAGTCAAGGGGTTGTCTTCATTCTTGGGCCTCTGACCCTACACATCCTTAATCTCTTTCTAGTTGGTGGTCTTCCTGCCTGCCTTGTGTCGCAAAATGGGAGTTCCGTACTGTATCATCAAGGGCAAGGCCAGACTGGGGCGGCTGGTCCACAGAAAGACCTGCACCAGTGTTGCCTTTACACAGGTTAACCCGTAAGTGTTTCTAAGAATCTAAATTTGATAAGTTCAGAAGCAGAGAGCATACAACTAATCCCCATAGTTAAAGATTGGGGAGTGGGAGGGGAAAACAGTCTAGAATAGAAATCTTGTGTATTTTTTTCTTTGGAAGATTAAGTACCTACAGACTTAAAAAAACAAAGTGAACAGTATATAGGACCTGATAAAAACCACTGCTAATACAGGCGTAACTCTGGATATGTGTATGCAGCAAATAGACCTATGGCCGTGGTGGTCCAGGACAGTTGATTCAGGCTTGGACTCTGGGGTTTTAGAATTACATTGTAGACATTTGGGCTCAGGCTGGGCCTGAGCTCTGACTTTCTGTCAAGGAGGGAGAATAGTTGTAAAGTATTGTCAGTCTGCTGCATGGAGAGGCAATGCTAAATGGTAGTTTTAATAGTAGAGGTGGACCTTTTGCCAATGATGTGTATAGAATTTCTTCACCTGAAAAATCATGTGGCCTTAAGAGCTTTTTAACCCTGAGACAAAAGGTTCCTCAGAAAATGCTGCTATTATTTCTGTTGGTGTTCCAAAGGAACTAACACTAGCATCTCACCACAGTGAGGATAAAGGAGCGCTAGCCAAGTTGGTTGAGGCTGTCAAGACCAACTACAATGACAGATATGATGAGGTAAGAATTTCAGTGCCACTGGCCCTTTTGTCAACATCTGTCTTGAGCCCATACACTTACAGATTCATTTGAAAAACGTTACTGGACAGAAGCTGAAAACTAGCAGATTTAGATGCAAGTAGCTAGAAATAAACTACACCAAAGCTGTCTGATAGGCACAAACCTCTGCATACAGAACATTTTGGTCCTTTTCATAGGAACTTTGCAGTCTGCCTTGCAGAACCAGGGCTTCCCTGAGTTAAATACCAGTTCATATCCTGTTTCACTTAGTGTTTCTTCCATATAAATTATGTACAAATTTTCAATGAACTCAAACCCTGAAATGGAAGTCTTTCTATCCCATTCTTTTCTCAGTCTTTGTGAAAATCACTGTCTGCTCAGTAAATCCATCATGTGGGGAAGATGTGATGTAGTTGCCAAATCATCTGGAACCTGAAGTCAGTGACTTGTGACTGACTTCCATAAATTCATGCAGGAGCTGAACTACTAAGTTCTATGCTGTGGGATAAAGGGTTAACTAATCATTCTAATCACTTGTGCTGGACTTAAGGGTGCCTAACCTATTTTTCTAAATCTTTTTTCCTCCAGATCCGTCGTCACTGGGGTGGTAATGTGTTGGGGCCAAAATCAGTGGCTCGCATTGCCAAGCTTGAGAAAGCCAAGGCTAAAGAACTAGCCACCAAGCTGGGCTAAGTGTACTGGACTTATATTTTTCTGTACATAAAAAAATAAAATCTAAACCAGTGTTTCAGCATGGTGTCTGCTCTGGGATGGGCTTCAGAAAGAAGCTAGTATTGAAGCACTGGCATAGTCTGAAGTAAATGCTAAGACTAACTGAATAGCCATTGAGTGTTCATCCGTCCTCTAGTGATGGGAGTGTAAACCCCAGTTAATGGAAAAAACCACTTCACCCTTTGCTGCCAGTCTTCTGTAGTGTGCTGGCCAACTTCTGCCTTAATACTTATATGCTGTAAAACCTGGAGAACTTCACCAGAAAATTGAACTTTAAATGCATTGTGTATGTATGGCCTGCTCTTTGCTTTAAAAATGGACTTGTGCCTATGCCAGTGCACTGGCCTCAGGACTCCAGCTGCAAAGCTTGGAACTGAACCTGCAGCTCCTGTGCGGTGGGGGGCACTTCATCTTTGTCAGTCTACAGCTTGTGAAATGAGGGATTTTCCTTCTGGCTTTTGTAAGAGTCCTTCCCCTGGCCATTTATTGTGGCTTTGTCTGAAATAGTTTTCACTAGACCTGTATTGCTAAAGCAGCATAATTCCTACTGGAGATGCAAGTATGGCTTATGTCTGTACAAGCTATGATGCTACATGACTGTAGGCCAGGCCTCAGGTTTAAAAGCTAGTTTATCTAGCTCATTCTGATTTTCTAAGCTTGATACAATAACCATGACTAGGCATGTACCAAGCTGACTCTGCTAAACTATTTTCACTTGACTACCTCTGAGTTATGTAGCTGGCATGCCTAATCAAAGTCATGACTTTTTAAATCCTAGTCAAGCCCTACTTACAGACTTAAGCAAAGGGCAAGAGGGCATTTCTGTTTTCCAGGGTTTAGTATTTGCAATTTGAGTTTTATGTAGATGCCCAAAACTTTGAGTTTAGGCTCTTATACTCCTAGGGGAGTGCTGCATCACTGCCCCGGGCAGGATTTGTTTCCCTGAAGAAAAATTACTTTGATGGGAAAGCAAAGGGAAGCCATAAGAGCAGTCATATAACCCTCCCCTGCCGTATGTTATGGGGGGGGCCTAGGGCAGTGGCCAGAGAGGTACATCATTGTAGGGTAAGGGGTGGGCCTGGGGAAGCCAGGGCAAGTGGCTCCTACACTGCATTGGGCTCAGCGGCTCATCCCGGCTGGGCTGGGGAGGATAGGACTTCTCTTCCCCTGTATGGCATCTGGGGCTGAAGCAGACATCCTCCCCTAGATTTCTCCTTCAGCTGGAGGAAGCTCTGCAACCCCCTCCTGTCCCCATGGCTCCTCAGCTGCAGGGAGAGGGATCCCTGTACAGGCAACTGTTCTCCCATCCAGACCCCTTCATAGCCAAACCCTCTTACTGAGCCTCACCCATGATGAGTGCCACTGTACCTAGACTCCCCCACCCCCCAGAGTTGTTCTCTCCCAGCACCTGGACTCCCCACTAAGATGTCCCCCTGAAACCACCATCAGCTGGACCCCCCCTGCAGAGTCCCATTACCATTGCACCTATAACCCCCCCCCCCCAGCCCCTGTGAATCCAGATCTTCCCCCCACTGAACCACCTGCAGCCAGATTGCCCTACACAGAACCCTCTCAATCCCCACCTCCACACTTGAGAGCCATACAGTAATCTCATACACCTGTGCAGCCAGTGGCCTGTACTCCCCAATGCCATGCTGGAGCCTCTACATTTATTTGACAAAATTTACAGAATTTTAAAAAGTGTGCAGAAGTTCTATTTTTTTTGGCACAGAATGCCCTCAGGAATAGCACTTTGTGCATGTAATGAATGTACAGTATGTACTACTGGAATGGGTAATCTTTGCTTGTGCATTTTAGTGTAGTAGTCTTTCAACCAGGATTAAGTGCACTAGGGAACTGTTTGTTAGTGTGCTTTAGAAATCATGATCCTCTAGTATGCATTACTGCACTGCGTGGACAAGCTCTTAGATACAGGTAGCCATTTTTGCTGTTTATTGGATAAATGCTGCGTTCACTTTTTTGTAGCTAGGCTTTTATCAGTTAATATAAAGGAAGCCCTGTGTCTAAGGTGCAGAACTAGTCAACTGCTATTCACAACCTACAGTTTAGCACTTAATACTCTAAATATTGTAGGGGGAGCCTAGGTACAAAATGCGATTCATAAGCTAGCCACTACAAAACTGGTGTTACCTAAGTCCTACCTCTCAAAGGAAGTGACTCACTCTGCATTTACAGGATGGGAAGGAGGGGTGTCAGGTTACTGCACTATCCTGCACAGATATTGTCGCCACTGGCCTAAAGGTTAAGGGTTGCACCCTCCCCTCACCCCTTGTGTAGGTTTAGGCATGCTCAGACCATATCTACCACAGTGGGCTCCAAACGTAAGATAGGTGAAAGAACCCCTCGTCAATGCCGGTGGGGCTTAAACACTGTCAGGGTAATGCTAGGGCTACCAAAACTATTGGTATTATTATAGCACCTACCCCATTAAGTTAAGGAAGCTTAAGTGCAGAGGGTTTAATCTGTCCTACCTGTTAAAACATGGTGAGTTCTTGATTCAGATATGTACAAAGAGCCCTTTATTTCCTCATCTGCAAATCTTCCCCTGTAAAGTGCATTCTTTAACAAAACAATCCAGAGGCGCTGATTCATTGATCATGAGTGAACTTTAAAGGAGGTATTTCTAAGTTTCTCTCCACAATCATGACAGACATACTCAAATTGTACCTTATGCCTCCTTGTGATTGATAAAAGCATTTCCTGAATTATCACCTGTACCAGGTGAAAGTAGCACTCAGTTTGAAAATATTTCTTCCCCATCCTCTGCAAAAACAAGCAAGGCCATGGTTTAAGTTTAAGCCTCATCTAAAATCACCCTCTCTTGTTCAGTAAGAGTTTGTCTTAATAGCTGCAGCTCAAATGTGCCTGAGAATCCAAAGCTCAATGTTTCCAAGTAGCTACAACCAATTTCCAGTGACTGGCCAGATGCTTGAACATCTGACTTAACAGATTTCTTGTACAGAATCTGATCAACAGTTTTATGGCAGTTCACTAGCTGCACTGATTTACAGAGCAGCATAGTCACAACAAGTACTTGATAGGCCAGAGCCAGCTTGGGATGAAGGCTCAAATGAAACTTGCAATTTGTGAATTCTGGTTCTTTCACAGCCAGGCCGGTTTCTTCTCTGTGGGTCTTATGAGAGCTTGAGGTCTTGTCTGCGTTGCATCGAGGAGTGACTCACAGGGGGCCTTCTCTCAGAGGGGTATTTTTTGTATGAACTTTTTGTACCACATGAAGGATGTTGCAGCACATAAGCCATACCTGCAAATGGGAACGGAAGAGCCAGTCAGAAAGGGAACAAACCAGCTTCAGCAGGTGACTTTAAAGGAGGAGGGTTGGCTGTTAAAATATTATACTGCTCTGCAGCTGCCACTTGGATTACTGGAGCATCTGCCATCCACTAATCTCCATGCATTAGGCCTTAAAAGAACTCATTTTACAGATAGGCTTTCTGTGCCTCCATTTCCTTAAGTGACTTGTCACAGGCCACAGAGTGAAGCAGTAGGAAAGCCAGATATTTTCTAGTCAATGCTAACTCTGTCACTTTCAGCCCTCCCAGTGCTGCATAAGTCAGCCAGTTTAAACTCTGGAAGTTAAAGTAATAGTAAATGCATGCTTACCAGGTAATTATGTATTGCATATGTTCATTCCTCAAGGTCACTCTTGTCTGGCCTCCAATGGGTCCTCCTGGGACTGTGCTCCCTATAAGTACAGTATGGTGCCACACATTAAAACATGCTTAAAGAATAGTGTTTGTACAACAGCAAGCACAATGGGATCTTGGTCTATGGTAATATAAATTAATAGTCTGCATCGCACATGACTGTTCTAGAATCAGAACTACAGTGGGGGTCAGTCTCTCCCCATCCTATTGCTTACTATGCCTACAGGTTTCTTGAGTTATTTGGAAAACCTACTGCAGCTGTAGAGGTGATTCTTCCCTGGGAGCTCAATGGTGAATATAAAGCATATTTTTGCTGTAGCAGCAGCATTCTATAACAGGTGCCATTTTCCTTCTTGAGCCCATGCACATGGAATAGGTGCTCTTATCTCTGCATGGGTGTTGGCTTGGCCCCTTGCTGTATGAATGGAGGTGAGCGCATAGAATTCTCATGCACCTTTTCATACTGAGCTGTCATTCTGCATTGCTTATTCAAGTAAACTTATTCAAGACAGTAAACTTGGCAAAATATAGGAAACCAAGATAGAGGTGCAATACCTGTGCCTACTGTCTTGAAATGCCTGAGGTAAGTAATTGGGTCTCTAGAGAAGTGCTCTAAATGCTAGCCAGTTAGCAAAGTAATATTTTTACACTAAGAAAAATAAGCAAAGTATTTCTGTCAGTTACTGCACTAGGACTCCTCTGCCTCCCACAGGTATCTCAGATTTCAGGGCAAGAGACACACTAGACCAGTCTCAAACTGAGGAGGGGATAGGCCCATGTACATTGGACAAAAGATAGGGGGATCTAGATCTGTCTCTTACTGAAATCTGCATCGATAAAGATGGGCTCAGCGCCAGTCACCCTTGCCATGGCCTCCAGGTCACGGTAATGCCAGCGGTTCTTTTCTATGTTGTTTTCAGGCACAAAAGGCTTCCGGGTTTCTGACAGCCTCACCACCCCAACAAGGTCTATTTCATCTTGGATCTAAAGGAAGGGAAAAAACCAGCAGATTTCTTTGCAGCTTATTCCTTTTCAAAATTCACTTGGGCCCTGGTCAATATTTATCTGGGTCATAAAACTCCAGGACCATTCGAGGCCCATAGAGGGGATAACTGGTGGTGCTGCAGGACAAGACAGATGGGTATGGTGTAGCAGGGGAGTAGGCAGATCAGTATCAGTTTTTCATTTTAAAGAACACTACATTCATTCAAGCCAATGGGGGGATAAAGCCCACCTGCTTTGAGAAGTACAATGTATCCCTCCACTTCAAGATATTGCATAGTCATGTGACCTATTATGGTGCCAAACTCATCTAGTGGTCTTATTTGGTGTATTAACAGCTTCTCCCAGACAGTCACAGAGCAGAATTCTAACTAGTGAGGCTTTACTCTATTCCTCTTACCTGTCCTTTCAGTCTGGTCTCTGGTTTCACCTTCTTTTTAGGGACAAATCCTCGATTGACTAGAATTGTGATCCTATAGTTCCATAAAAAACAAAAAGAAGAAAAGGAAAAGTCCTTTCACAAGCAAAAGCAGAACTCCGATCACCTTCCTCTACTTCCTGAACTACATACCAAGGAGAGTAGCACGCCAGGCATTTGGTTGCCACTTTTTTTAGCCTGTTAAATGTATTTAAAACACTGTAATCAACAATTAGGAGTCAAGGCTCAGTGTCCCTACTGGTTATCAGGAACATTCTTATAAGGGGAAAAGAATGATTTATACAAGAAATCCAACTGCTGCAATTCAACCTTTGGAGGGGAGGAGCAAGCGACACATGCTTCAGGGTTTCAGTTGCCTGGCTGTAGCACAGCAGTAATATACATGATTCTCTAGTTAGTATCTGAACATACCCTAGGTCTGTGCAGTAGAAGGGAGTAATGACATTTGCTCCACTCTCTGGGCTGGATGTCAGCTGTCCAGCTTCTCTGGCCTCTCGTTTAGGATCCACCAATGAACGTGGCAAAACATAGAGCTCCTTGGAGTGGTCGAAATACCCTCGAGTCTTTACAGACCTGTACTCCAGTTCCTTTAGCTCCATGGGGCTGGAGGAAAACATGATGCACTGAGATGAAAGATGCAGTTAGTTCCATAATTTCATTTAGGATTTATCTCCTATGGACCAATTTGCAAGGTGGCAAGTAAAGCAAAGAAGGCATCAGCAACAGCGGAAAGAAGGGGTGGAGGTGGGATAAACAGCTGGTTTCATAATTTAGAAGCACAAGAAAAAAGGTTACATCAATTCATAGTAAGATCAGTCAGTAGTATTCTGAGTGCATCCACAGATGCATAAATCAGTTGCCTCTCTTCCATGCCACTTGCACTCAAACATCTCTTCTGTGACCCAGCTAGCCAAAACACCAGCCAGAGAGGAGGAGGGTCTGCTTCCTGCTAACACAGCACGTAAATGCCAAACCAACAGAAGAAATTTCCCTTCCCTTTTTAATCCCCAAACTTGCACAAATTGGGAATGTTTTCACACTCAGTATTGGATGGCTGTATGATCTAACAGAACCCTTCTCCCACACTGCTTTCCTCCATCTGAGAAACTGTTTCCATGCTTGGGCAGAAGCCAGGTACTGAAGACATGATCCAAGGACCTCTGAAATCAATGGGAATCTTTCCATTGACTTTAGTGGGCTTTGGATCGAATCCCAAGCACTGTCTCTCCCTTAAGAGTCCCTTCTATGGATCTCATCCCCAACAATACTTCCAGTAGCTTCCTGCCCCGGAGCGGTCATCCTGTGAATCATACTTGTGTGAACTATACTGCAAACTCTACCCCACAGGGACCTTGCCTTTTTGCATGTCTTTAAAAGTACTGCATATATTTATGGCACTGCATGATGCCTCTCCCAGGGACGTGCTCCCAATTCCTATTTAAAATAATGTCATGTTAGTTCCATTTACCTTCCTTCCCTTCTTGTCCACGTTGCTTTTTGTGGCATCCCTTCATCTGTATGTCATCTAGTAAGCTCTTGGGGGCGAGGATCACGTCTAAAGTTCCTAGCACATAGTTGGAGATATATAAACAAACAGTAGCATCCCAACTCTCCCACTTACTCTATAGGCAGAGGAATGGGCTCTGATGCAACTCTTGACTCCAAATCTGCTATCAATTTTAGCTTCCACTTCCGACGCTGAACCTGGGAATGCACAAATGCACAAGTGGTAGTGCACAGCAGTGTCATATACATGGGAGCTGTTTATAATGAGTTCTTGCAAATTTGGAAAGGAAATCCATCTCATCATTAGGATTTCTTTCCTCCATCATGGGTCACATTGGTCTATTACAGGAAAGGTTGTGATATGAAAAGTGAGACCACTACATTTTAGGGAGGAAAAAAAAAGTACTGAAGTGTGGTTTAAGGAAAATGAATCTCCCATCCTCAAACTTGCATGGAATTTACCAATAAACAAAGAAAAAAAAAGAGCGGGGGTCAAATTTGGTGGTTGGCCAACCTCTGTTGTCACTTAAGAGGGCCATGTCTTTGAGTTAGGCCATACACCATCCTGAACAGTTTCAACTCCTTCCTAATGCTCAATATCTCAGGAGAATGAAATGGTGATATTTACCTGCCATGTACCAAGACAAAATGTGGTGAGGGGGATCAGTAAAAGGCCCCACTTGAAGAAGACATCCTCTTCAGATTTAGCAGAAGCAGCTGTGGAACTTCTGTGTCTGCAGGGTCTCAAGCAAATCTCTGGAATACATTAAAATGAGAAACAGGATTTGTGCAGTAAGGACCCAGCTAAATTCCTGCAGGGTTTGCACCATCAGAAACGGAAGGTGAACATGCTCCAAAGCTACCATTCCTTTTGCTTAATGCTAGTCAGCTATTTTATTTACATTATATAATGTATCTATTAATAGGACACTTGGAGATTTTCATCTTCAGAGAGCTTTATAATTAGTTAATTTTCCCAGCATTCCTTGAGGTGGGTGAAAGAACTCTATTTATGACAATAGCCTTTTAATTACATTGAATTCTAATACATTTAACATAAAATAACTACTCAGTACCAGAGCAGAAGCTGTTTCTTTTTTTCCCCACTTTCCTCATCCCAAATATTGTTGCAGTGGAGCATGGGTACAAGGCTGCTCAAAATATGACACCTTCTGAAATAAGACAAACGGAGTAGCACCCAAAAAAAATCTTCCTTACCTTTATTTTGCTGAACCAGACCAGAATGTGCTTTAATAAGAGGATATCCAAAAAAATTTCTTCTGACCAAACAGTTTGGTATCTAAATAAAATGAGAGACATCTTGTAGCGGCTCTGCTTTGCAATTAGTCCCACATGATAATGGTTGTCATAGTGACCTTATAAGATGATTTTATTTGCTGGGGAAAAGATATTGTAGATCTCATCTGAACTATCATCCCTAACTCGCTCTAGTTTAGATTACAATACAAAGAATTTAACATCAAATTTCAGCTGTAGGAATATAGTTCAATTATGACTGCTCTTTGTCTTCACATCATTCTGTATTAGAAATCAGACAGAACAAGTTAGGATGCTGTTTCTTAACACAACAATTGGGAATATCTTGATATAAATGCCATCAGAGTTCTGGTACTTCATAACTTTTGAACTTCATTAAATCAGTTGGCATATTACCATTTAACAGACATGGCCAGACTCAAATACTTAGTCTCCCACCATCATCATCATGTTGGTTAACAACAGATTGACAGTTGTCAGTCATTATTGGTCAGTATTTTAGAACTACCTTCATTCAGATCTGGACACTACTGGATGGCTTAATCCCTGACACAAGATGTCCCATTTATCTATGTCCTTCAGTCATCTCACAAGCTCAACATCCAATTCATAAAAATGAATAAACTCTGAAAGTGGTGCAGTGACTGCAGATGCAAGCAGACCAACCAGCATACGCTCAGCGCACTAGCCTGAGCTTACATGAAGCCTGGAGCATTAACTAACACTTGGGAGGCACACAGTGCTATTAATAATAATGCAATAATTAACACTTATAATATAACCTAATGTATCCGTATAAGGTTTTGGAACGGACTAGAGTTCTGAATGATTTCTAAGAGACCAGACAGATGGGGATTCATTTACAGCAGTCGCTATACACGCTTCCTTTTGTGAAGAATGCTCCCCCGTCCTCCCCGGTTGTGTTTCAATGGAATATTTTTAACAAGCCTCACTCCGTTTTTGAGATCTCTCTGTTCGGACTGCCACAGCTGGAAACAAGCCGCGTCTCCTTCATAATAAACACCCCCCTCCCCCGGCCCCACACACTAGACACCGAACCTAACAACACAGACCAAGCCCATGACCCCCGTCCCGTCAGCAGACACTGCGCAGCGCCGAGCTCCTGCGACAGGGCGAGGAGACGCCTGGCCGGGTGCCAGCGCCCCCTTCCTCCCCACAGGTTGCGGCAGGACACAGCGCTCAGCCCCCTGGCCCAGCCTGAGTCTTACCGGGCACGCGGGGCAACCCGGGACCCTGCCGCAGCGGTGGGCCCCGGGCTCTTACCTGGTGACTGGCCTCGCGCAGCGGCAGCAGCAACCGGCTGCAGCCGGCCATAGCGGCAGCCAGGGAGACCCCCAGCGAGCAGCAGCTGGGTACCCCTCCCCCACTCTGCTCCCCGCCTCTACCGCTTCCTCTTCCGGATCCCACCGGAAGTCGAGGTGTCCGTCCGTCCGCTACTCTCTATGGTTCCGGCTCCTGGAGGCTCCGGGCTTCCCTGACTTCCGGTTTGGGCCGTCCCGTGGGCTGGCCCGCTGCCCCCACGTGAGGGCCGGGCCGGAGCAGGGGGAGTCCGGGCTCTGCCGCCCTCCAGCGCCGTCATGTGCGAGGTGCCCGCGGAGGTTCAGCGCTTCCTACAGCAGCACCCGGTGCTGCGCCTCGTCGAGCCGGGCAATAAGGCAAGCGGCGGGTCGGGGGGTTTGTCTCAGTCCCGGGAGCGGCGGACGGGGTGAGGCGAGTGGCCGCGGGGGGCCCCGGCGCCAGCGAGCGGGCGAGGTGAGGGGAGCGGCCGCGGGGGGGGGTGAGGCGAGCGGCCGCGGGGGGGGGGCGGCGCCGGGGACAGGTGAGGCGAGCGGCCGCGGGGGGGGGGGCGGCGCCGGGGACGGGTGAGGCGAGCGGCCGCGGGGGGGGGGGGCGGCGCCGGGGACGGGTGAGGCGAGCGGCCGCGGGGGGGGGGGGCGGCGCCGGGGACGGGTGAGGCGAGCGGCCGCGGGGGGGGGGGGGCGGCGCCGGGGACGGGTGAGGCGAGCGGCCGCGGGGGGGGGGGGCGGCGCCGGGGACGGGTGAGGCGAGCGGCCGCGGGGGGGGGGCGGCGCCGGGGACGGGTGAGGCGAGCGGCCGCGGGGGGGGCCGGCGAGCGGGCGAGGGGAGGGGAGCGGCCGCGGGGGGGGGGCCCGGCGCCGGGGAGCGGGCGAGGTGAGGGGAGCGGCCGCGAGGGGGGCCGGCGCCGGGGAGCGGGCGAGGTGAGGGGAGCGGCCGCGGGGGGGGGGCGGCGCCGGGGAGGGGGCGGGGTGAGGGGAGCGGCCGCGGGGGAGGGCCCGGCGCCGGCGAGGGGGCGGGGTGAGGGGAGCGGCCGCGGGGGGGGGCCCGGCGCCGGGGAGGGGGCGGGGTGAGGGGAGCGGCCGCGGGGGATCTCCAAGTCGGAGGAGTGTTAGCCGGCGGGAGGGTAGTGCAGAACGCATGGGGACCGGGTTCCCTGCACCCGGTTCAACTCCTCTGGATACCAGCCCAGCAGACAGGGCTCACAGAGTGGGCAGGGGAGGGATCTGGTATCCCCCTCACCCTTGCTTTGTTAGAGAAGTGGTGTTGGGGCCCAAAATGATGTAGACTGCAGGGAAGGTTGCTTGGGAGTGTCTGGAGCTAGGGAGGTGGAGGGAGAGACCCTTATGCCTAGCCTAGTAAGAGCCAGCGTATCACAGGGGCCCTTGCACTGCTTCAATAGGCTGTTTTCTTCTCTCCTTTTTGGCTGCTCAGGTGAAATGCAGGTTGACAGGTCATGAGCTGCCATGTCGGATGCCAGAGCTGCAAGCTTATACAAGTGGCAAGAAGTATCTGAGACTGATAAAGACAACAAGAGAATTTGACTACAGCGAATTCGAGCCACACATTGTGCCCAGTACCAAGAATCCGTGCGTGTCTGTTTTTAACTTAATGTTCACGTGGAGCTCTTGCTAATGTTAACTGCATGTCTAGTAGGGGAGTGATGCCTGAGTGTTTAAGTGGGTATCCATCCAGTGGGCTGGAAAAGCATTTATAAAGCAGCTATTGACTCTGAACTGGTCACTTAGAGGTGAAAGACTCTCGTTTCTTTTATGTAATAACTTTACTAAATGGTGTGTCTGTTTTTTATTCTCTAGCCATCAGCTGTTTTGCAAGCTCACTCTCAGGCACATCAACAGGCTTCCAGAGCATGTGCTGCGTCATGTCCAAGGAAGGCGCTTTCAGAGAGCACTGAAAAAATGTAAGTGGCTCTGTCATCTTCTGCTGGGTTTTTTCTCTTCCCTTTCTGATCTTTTAACTTGCTGTCCTGCTATGCATGTGTAGAGTGTTTGGAAATCCTTCTACAGCATGGCAGTAATACAGAGCACTGTTCCTGCATGCTTCTCCCAACCAAGAAGGAAGGGTGACTTCAAAAGTAGAGAGCAATGGTTTCCTATAGTGAACAAATTGGAGTGTCTACTTTAGAGTAGGGATTCTCAAACTTTTCAGTAGTGTGGGTGACACTTTAATTCAGGGATTGTCTTGTAGACATGTTTCCTTCCATTTGTGATCCTGTAATGTCCCCATGGCAACTATCACTTGCACTGAAAATATTATTAGGGAATTATTTAATATTTTTTTAGCTGCCCTTAAATACAGCTTACAGCTGGAAATGAGGAGGAACTGGTACCAAGGGACTAGCCACCTCTCTGCACACCACAGTTTGGGAACTTCTTGGGCCTCACTAATGCAAAGCTGCATAACAGCTCGTATCTGTGGGGAATTGTGTTAAGACTTGAAGTCGTCTCAAGACTACATGTGTCTGGCTCTTGACATAGTTGTGTTTCATCAGCAAAGGAACTGGAGGTTGCAGGTTACTGGTGCCAATGTTTACCTTCAGGTAACTTCTTCAAATCCTGCCCAGGTCAGCGGTGACTAAATGTCAACATCTGATGGTTGCTTGATGGCCTGTATGAAATGAGCTGCATATCCCAGTCCAGGTTCTGGTGAGCAAGCAGCCACCTCATAAAAACCATCTCTCCTGCAGTTACAGTATCTGTAGGTACGCTTGGCATTCTTATCAGAGAAGCCAAGTGTTGAGTGGACCAGGGAGACTGAACTACACTGCAGCCCTTATAGGTATCTCCCAGTGTGTGTGGGAAGCTGGCATTGGTGTTGCTCATGCTGTACTTCCTCAGTGGACTCCAGTCTGCAGGACTGTCAAGCCTGATACCTTTCACAAACAGTAACCCCCACCTCCCCTTTCCTGCTGCTAGAAACTGAAATATGGGCAGCATGACAAAACCTTAGGCTTCCTAAGTCTGCTTAATGTCTCTCTAGGTCTGCTCATAGATGCTGTTTGCATTTCTGACGTGCTACCTAGCACTGTGCTCTGCTTCTAGTCCATTCTGTTCTTAATGAGACCACCAAATTCTTGAACCACTTGCATTATTTGTGAATGAGCTCTGCCTGTTTTATTTTTAGATGAAGAGTGCCAGAAGCAAGGTGTGGAGTACGTCCCTGCCTGCCTCCTGCAGAAAAGGCAGCGGCGGCGAGATGATCAGGCTGAGGGGAGCAGGCAGCCCCGCAGAAAGGGAGAATTCTGGGAGCCTATGTCCAGTGAAGAGGAAGAAGATGACACAGATGATAGCATGAGTGACCTGTACCCATGTGAGCAAGAGCTTTGGTGTTTTCTGACCGTCTTAAAGGGACACTCTCAGTTTCTATTCCCTGGCTCCTCTTTCTGGTTGGCTACCCCCTGGGAAGCCACAAAGCCAGCTCAGTTTAATGTCAGTTTAAACTTTGTTAGCAGCATGGGGGAGGGATGCCTAGAGATAATGTATCGTTGTTTGCAAACAGAAAAGAACAAAACCCTTGGAAAAGGGATGTGGCGTTTCCTTTGCTAGCATTAGTGGGCAGCAGCAGGATTGGAGCCAGCCAGTGATTTTATGGATGTACTACCAGTAGGAGAAATATGCAGGGTACAACATGTATGGGGGAAGGTGGTGATTCCTACACACAGAATCCAGAGTGGGTGGGGGTTACTCTTCTCCAGATCCTGAGCATCAAATGCCAATTATCACTGAATCACCACCAAGACAGAGATCGTACAAGGGGAGAAGCACTTGTCAGCACAGGATCCGCCGGAACCTGCATGCTCATAGGCAGTGTGCACTCCACTGCCTTTCCCAGAACAGTCCTGGAGCCTACAATCCCACTCACCCTGCAGAGGATTTTCTACTAGGTAGAATGAATTCCGTTGAGTTCCTGTCTAAAAAAAGATGAGGAGAGGTGGGGTTGTAAGGTTACAGGACTGTTTGCTGAATATCCCCTGTAGCTGGGCTAATCAGGGTACTGGGCACTTATTACTGAAACACAGGAGTAATATTTGTCTTCCAAGTGTCTTGGTAGTAATGTGCTGCCCAGTTGTCAGGGATATTCAGTCCTTGCTGATAAAAGGACTGGAATCTGGTGCTTCATTTTTGCAAAGTCACCTCTGAGAAAATTTCCCATGAAGCCACTGGAGTGAGGCTAAGTCAAGGCAGTAGCCAGAGGAAACTGATCCCAAGTTGGGTCTCACGTTGTGTTTTAGCTGAGCTTTTCCCAGAAAAAAGGCCAGTGGTGCAAGGAGAACGGGAAGGTGGTGATGACTTCGTGACAGATAGTGAGGAAGATGTGGCCAAGCCCGCAGAGGAAAACAGCATCAATGGAGAGGAGAGTGAAAAGATGGACGAGACCAGACGAGCTGGCAATAAAAGGGGAAAGGTGAGTGCTGTGCTGTCATGCACAGCCACATCAAGGGACAGTGTTTGCAGAATCAGAGATGAGCCCGTGTGTGATCGATTTGCTCTCATGTCTGTGAGAGGGGCTGATGCAAGATCAGCTGGTATAAAACCTTTTGAGGGATGTTACCTCCTGACCCTGGAAGTCAGTGACTATCTTAGACCCTGAAGCACTTGGATTCTATCCTTTAGTGAACTTGTATCCTGGCTAGGGTAACTGGGGATATTAATACCCATATATGTCTAATCCTGGTTTGAATCCTACTGCTTGCTGCTCAGGAGTGGGAATCTTACAGGGAGACAGAAATGTCCTTGGGGTCCTAAAATTACTTCCACTACTCCTTTCTTAATCAATCCCCTTTAGAATGTAAAGGTTGATAGGGCAAAAGGGGCCAGACTAAACCTTTTCTCAGTGCTCCTGATTCTGCCTGTGGATCGCTTCACAGGAGCCGACATTTTAGTCCTGATCCTGCAGTCCTTGTGCGTTTGGGAAACAGCAGGAATGCACGTTCGGGCCCTGAGTGTGTAAAGTGGGCATACGTAATTTCAGGAACATCATTGCTGATGAAAAAGATGATTCTAGAACCCAGCCCAGAGGGGAGGAGGTGGATTTCCTCCTTGTCTCCCTTCCTCTACCTCAGGGAGAGCAGGATCTGTAGTATTTTATGGCTCCGTTCTATGAGGAGCATTTGGTACAGACACTGTGTTTGTTGGGAGAAAGGGACGGGATGGTATTTTTGAAATCTTATACAAGGGCTGAAGGGAGCTGGAGGTCAAGTCTTGTCTCTCATTGGCCCTGTGTCCTTGGTAGCTAGGACAGAGATTGTACTGACACACTCAGCCTGAAAAAGAAGCTTGGTGTGATGCCTTGTCTGAGCATTCTAGCCCTGGCCACATGCAGTCTTATGCTGGGCCAGAGACATGAAGAGGTTCTTGGAAGGACAGTGCAATTTTTCTCTCTCTCCACAGCCACAGTTGAGTTCCTTAAAGAAGAAATTTAAGAGTCACCATCGAAAACCCAAAAGTTTCAAGAAAGCAGCCAATGGCAAATAAACTTTTCTATAAGTGTGAAACAGTAGTTGGCTGGAGCTAGTTCTGTGGCAGTTCTAAATGGGGCAGGGTGGCACCAGTCCCACTGAAAAGCCTGGCCTACACCATTTTCAGGTTCCAACCATCGGTTTCTGATGGGGGGGCTTTAGTAAGCTGGAGCACAAATGGGTTGTGGGCGTTACTTGATTCTTGGGGCATGGCCTAGTTCTGACTGAAATGCTAATGACTGGGTGCCTTATACTAATATAAAAATCTATTCTGTGGCACTTCGTTTTTTGCTGAAAGGGTTGGCATTTTTATTCCACTTCCTGCCACACAGGAATCTACTACAGAGAATATTAATACCAAGCTTTAGGCAGGGACCACCATCCCCAAAGGGTCACCACCCGCGCACTCAAGCTGGATACAACAAAGATGCCATAGTTTTATTCTGATGGTTTCCAAAAATCAAAACATTTTCAAACACAACTAAGATACAAAATACAGCATAAAATGAGAATTTATACCTATTTCTCTTTCCACAAAGCAAAAAAAAAAAAAAAAGTGAATTCAGAACACTTTGCAAAGCCAATTGGTAGATTACATCCAGCCTTCAAGAGAGCATTCCAACTGTTAGAGAAGTCACTGCATCAGTTCTGGAAGATATGTAGTACAGCAGTGCACGTGAGACGCAGCTAGCCCTCTTGCAAAGGACACATTGGCTTGGGTAGCGTGCTGGCGGAAAGAGAGCAGTGTATTTAAAAACAAGCCCTCTCCTTAATGCTGATGATGTACTATACTTGCAAGATCCCTGCTGCAAAGGCTAGTGATGTTTACTTTTCCTAAAGGGGAACATCCATTTTGTGGTGCCTGAACTTCCTATGGGGCTACAGGCAGCCTCTCCAGGAGAGAGGAATTTCATGTATCAGTTAGTGTCTGGAATATTAAACAATCCCTCCTCCAAAGTGATCAAGCTCCTTAGCTGGGCAGAATGAGGGGATTGGCTATAAGGAAGCTAATTCAGGGGTAGTTACAAGCCCTGTTTCTACCTATTAACTTATAAATACTTGAATTGTCCACGGCAGCTAGAATATTTGGAAGAGAATATTGCCGCAGCAAAGGGGCGTGTGTGTATTCTAAACTGTTGCCCGTAGTAACTGTGGTGTGCTAGTCACTCATATCCTTTATGTATTGAACGTCAGGAGGAAGCTGAAAGGTCTAGTTTCCTGCACAATTAAGAGACAGGCACTGCAACAGCAGTTGAGGCAAAAAAAAAAAAAAAAATCTCTCCTACAAAACCTGCTTAGGGGGGAGGAGGCCACAGGGTAACAATTAAATGATTTAAAATGAATTTAAGAACTCTCTCCAGTGCTAGTGCTCTCACTGCAGAGGCCATTCTCCCTTACACTGATGTAAGTGGCTGAACATTCTTGGAGGTGTTTCTATAGCAGCAGCTGCTGAGAATCCTGTTTTCCAGGGTAAAGGCAAGACTGTTAAGTTGCACTGTCCAGGTCAATGGGGCTTAGCAGCATTCCTTGGGGAGGGAAGCCCAGGAGCTGGCTGCCTGCTGGAGATGCTGAGCTGGGCTGCTCTTCGAAGTGGAGATGTAGGCAGGTACGCTGAATGGAGCCATTGATGCAGGAAACCAGGGCAGTTAGCCTGCTGAGCTGCTAGTTAAGGTCACAAGGCAAGTGTCTCACAGAATCCAGGTCAGCAAGATCAACAAAAAAACAAAAACAAACATCAAATTTAATCCACTAGCAGAGGGTGAAATGTCCCTTCCCAGCAGGGATGGATGTGAGGTGAAAGAGGTTACAGTGATGGGGCAAAGTCAGGACCTGTTTCCCTTCAACCCACTTAAACTAAAGAATCATTTCCTCTGAGTGAAATGCACAGCAGAGGATAAGAATGCATAGAAGTTACCTCCCCCAGCTGTTAAGACACTGCCAAGTATATCCACTCATTAGAAGTCTTAGCTACTACTGTCAAAAATGAGGCAGATGCCCTTTGAGAGACAGGACTGAGATTCAGTGCAGTAAGGCATCAACACAGCTGATTTTTGCATGCTGTCTAATACAGGAACAATGGCACTGGCTCAGGAAAGCATTCTCTCCCCCAGCCCATGAGTGTGGGTATTGGGATGCCAGAGCAGATGCTTTCCCTTGAGAGTTCTGTACCTGCTGTTGCTCAATGGGGGAGAAAAAAAGATTTTGCTTCTACAAGAGAGACTGGCAGAAATGGATCAAGAAAGCAAAGGGTGCTCTGGGCTGGAAGATCAGACACTGCTCTGAACCCACTGGTGAGATGATGTGAACCCTGCATGCATTATGAAGTGCTCAGCATTTGAGCTTCTGCCTTTCAGTGCTAGGAACAGGGTCTCTCACAGCTCCACAAATATTGGTTCCACCAGTTACTGCTCAGATTGAAAGAACCTGGAGCCACATATAGATAAATGCTGATTGGTTGCTGAAAGGAGCTGTCTCTGGGAATCACTGTCTGGCTTGCTCCCCTTCATTGGTGGTGGAAAATGCTGAAAAGGATTGATTTTGGCACACTACATTTTAAATTGAAGACCTATGAGTCTTGAGACCCTTCCCACTAACCCACCCCCAACATCTTACTGAAATCTTTCCACCAATATATCACCACCACCCCCTGGTTCTGCTCAGGAACAGAAATGAGACATTCCATTTTCATTACAGAAAATAAAACCCTCTCTTTTCTCACCTCGAGAAGGATGCAGCTGCTTCTGCCATTCTCTTTGCCCCTCCCTCTCTGTCCTGGGGTGTGGAAAGGACATTCCCCTTGCTCAGACCTGGGTACATAACACTGTAATTTTTTAAAACCAATGTCTTCACTTAGCGTAACTCTCCAATTGTACAAACAATGCTCCAACCAGCAGCTGGGTTTTATATACACAGAGGATTTTTAGTTCTCTGAAGGGAATGGGGAATTCACTTGTAAGAGTTAAACAGAAAAAATAACCAAACAGCACACTGAATGATACTGCTGTGTATCTGCTCACTGTACTTTAAATTTAAAAGCCATTAATGAAGTACTTAATGAAATGGATTCCTTGGGTTAGTTCCAATTCTAGGAAGTTAAAAACAACAAAAAAATAAACCTAAGCAATGTTCCTTGAAGTAGGATTTATCATCTCTTATCAGATTACTGGTGCCACTGTAAATTAAATTCTCAAGACATCTGTGCCTTTAACAGGGGAAGGTATGGGAGGGGCAGGTACATGTAAAATGCTGGCAGTTTTTGTTGAATCCATAGAGAAACAGTCCTGGACCTAAGCTGTTGTGTCCTAAGAAGCTACACTGCTCCCGTTACCACTCTTTTTTCTTCTCGTCCATGGAGACGCCGCCAGGACCCAGCGCCACCACCAGGAGAAGCCCTCCAATGACAGACATGGTCTGGAAGAAGTCGTACTTGAGGAAGTCATGCATGGGCTTGTAGGCTGGGATGGTCCAGAAGGCGTTAAAGTAGATGTTGATGGCAAACAGCCAGATGACCAGAGTCAAGGCAGCCAGCTTGGTCTTAAAGCCAATCGCCACTAAGATAATCAGGGCTGTGCCCACGATGTTCTGGAGAATCTGCAGTAGCAGAGGGGAGAGGAAAGAGTCGAGTTAGGGTCATACTAAGCTCTGTTATGGTAGCAGAGAGCACAGATATAAATAGCAGTATAGACAGCAAGCCATAGCTTAGGGTGGGTAGAGTGTCCTACCCACCCCAGGATATAGACCCTGCATAGCCCTCTGCACACCCAAGCCAGGCCACCCACATCTGCACTGCTAATTTTAGCAGTGTCGTGTCCTGCTACCTCCCCCTACCAGAGCCTTTCCTCGCCACAGTGAAAGCATCTGGCAGCAGGGAGCTGTAGGAGGAGTCTTTCCCCATCGCCAGAGCCTTTCACTATAGTGTGTAGCTATACATAATGCCTGTACTGTGCATGCTGCCGTAAGTGTAGACATGGCCTTAGAGAAATATGCACATAGGACGTGTAGTTGCTGCAGAGTTGTTCAAGTAAAGGCAATGCAATAGGCTGCTGTAAGAACATAAGAACGGCTATACTGGCTCAGACCAAGTGTCCTGTCTTCCGACAGTGGCCGGTGCCCCAGAGGGAATGAACAGAACAGGTAATCATCAAGTGATCCACTCCCAGCTTCTGGCAAACAGAGGGTAGGGACATCACACCTGCCCATCCTGGCTGTGATGCAGGTTATCCCTAGATTAGTTACTGAAGGAATTTAAAATGTCAAATAAAGGGCCCTTTCCTGTTACCTTTATTCATGTGAATTGTCCCACTCATCACAGAGATCCAGTGGCAGAATGTACGTGACTGATGGCTGCAAGGGTCAACTCTCAGTTTGTGTGGGACCCTGAGGGTAGATTTTGGGGTACCGTTCCCTAGAATTTAGTTTCAAGTCAGCACTTTGTAAGCTAAGATCGTGTTTATGAAGAGATGAGTAGCTTGGGTTGAGGTTTCTCTGTTGTCACTCAGACCTGAAGAAATATTTTTTACCCTACTGCTTAAAAACCTCAGTTATTAGATAAAAGACATACTTTATCCTTCTCTAGCACCTTGTGCTAAGCAGCTCACATGCTTTATAGACATTAACTCATAACATGTCCAGGGGGTCAGAACACAGTATCTCTAGTTGACAGGGCCCAAATCAGGTTGTTTTACATAAGGAGACCCAGCAAAATCAATGAGGACTCGCATGACAAGAATTGCTGGATTGGGACCCCACCCAGGCTGTGACAGAGCAGTGAAGCCCAATGTCGTGACTCCCAGTTCTGTGCCAGATACTTACAGAAAAGAAGCTAACATCAAAATGTAGCAGTGTCATGAACATGAGGACCAGCAGCACACGTCCACCCAGCTGCATGTACTGTTTGGGGGAGCTTTCCCGCATGGTGGGGACACCGGCAAACATGCTTTTCCCTTCTGACCGTGACTCAGCCAAAAGCAGCAGCAAGCCTCCCCCAAGGGCCAGGTTCCTGGGGAGAGAGATTGGAGGGAGAGGGGGAAAGATAAAGAAAAGTCTACAGGTCAGTGCAAGAAAAATAAAAGCCACATCATAGAGCGTCTTGGATGTGTCATGAAGATCATTCTACCTGAATGAGTGAGAATGCCACCAACAACCTTGAATTGGTTCTCACTATGTCCCACCGCAATCTGCCCTCCAAGAAATCATCATGTTCCCCACTGATTCAGTAGTTCTTATGGCTCTGCAGATAGCAAGGAAGACTGCATGCAGTTGTGGGATTTTTTAAAAGGTGCAAACAACATGGGACAGAGAGGACATTATAGGATGGAGACAGTTGCAAACTAGGAAGTTGACTCCTTGCTCCCAATCACCCCCACAACTCATTTCTGCCCCATCATGCATTGCCAAAACTTGCCCAAAAGACAGTGCACTGGATGGTGGCCAGTTGCACACTGGGTTATCTACCCATGGTGCACTGCACAGCAACACAGGCACTCCTGGCCAGTATGTACAGTGTTGACGCAAGGAGCCAAGTATGCATCTACACAGGCGATACATTGATTGCAGCAGCTTTGGGCTGATGTAATTTGCGTTGATCAATGTTTGTTGTGTAGACATGGCCTTAAGTGGGACCTTTATAAAGATCTCTTCATTCCCATCCCTGGGTGACATTCACAGAAGCAAATTTATGAGGACAGTACAGAGAGGTAAAATAAACCAGGACCTACCTCATCAAGAACTTCAGATCCCACAGAATGCTGTAAGCAATGGTCTGGGAGGAGAAAAGAGAAATATTTCAGTTATTTCCACCTCCTTGAGAAGGGAGAGCTTTTAAAAAAGTGTTTGAAGTCAGTGTGATTAAATGCAGAACGTAAGAATCAACAACATCTTAAAAAGTTACTTAGTTTAGCAAGTAGTTTGGCATGATAACAATAAACTTTTATTAGAATCCATTTTGGATGCAGAAGGTCAGGATCACTCATTAGTCTCGGTGCTTTTTATAGCAGGGCAGATCTGACTCTCAGGGCTTTTCGCAGATAGTTAATTAACCCTCAACAATTCCCTGTGGCAGTCAAGTATTCATCCCATTTACAGATGGGGAAAACAGAGAGGCAGGAAGGTTAAATTAAATGCCCAAGATCAAACAACTAGTCAATGGCAAATTTGGGAATAGAACCCAGAAGTTATAACTCCTACTATTCTGCTTTAGACAAAATGTTAACAAGAACTCTTCCTGTCCAAAATGGGGTTTTATGTTTTTAAAACATAAAATGGGGATCCTTCCACGTTGGGATATTCTTGTAAGCAAGCACTGGGGGTGGGTGGGGGGGGGGGGGGGAGAGAAGGTATGTGTAAAGACCAAAGCAGTTATAGGTCTCTTATGCAGTAGGCTGCTGAAGCTCATGTGAGTTGCAAAGAGGTCCTCCTCCTACTACTATATGGGACAGGATTGGTTTGATACTTGTTTTTCCAAGCACTTACAGCTGGCTGATCCTATCAGCATCCAAGGAGAATACCTCACCGCTGTGCATGTCAGAGGAAGAACAGCTGTAACCATGTTGCCAGAAGAGAAGAGATCATGGCCAATTGAAGGAGGGCAGTGGGCTCAATGGGCAAGGCAGTCCTTCCTGCTGCTTTTAGCTTAGACGGATCAGTCCCATTGGGGTTGGGGGAGAGGGTCGGGAAAGATAGGGACTGTACTTCGGAAGACTTGAGGCTTCCTACCTGTAATGCTATAATTCCGAACAAGCCGAAGCAGGCATACTGCACAAAGTTCCTACTCAGCACTAGGATACAGCCGCCTGAGGAAGGGAAATCAAACAGCATTACCACATCTCACACAGGAAACAGCTGGCTTTGGTTTTGTTTTGAATTTCAGCAGGTTAAGGATTTCAAGTAGCCAAGTCACAGGAGCCTCTGCTAGGAGATATCCATGTCAGAACACTTGCTTTGGGGGGAAATCAGCTTTAAAATCTGCATTCTCCAAGGAGCTTCTCTATAGCTGACATTGTCTTATGGCTCCTGAAGAACCTCTCTCCATTATTCCACCAGCTGATGGAGCAAAGGATCAAACATGCGCTTGGTTTAGTCCCTGGCACATTGTACTAGTTGACAGCTGCCATGCAAGGATACAATCTACTCTGCAATAAAAGACCTGCCGCAAGGCTGCAGCCAGCCCAGGTCAGCTAACTCCAGCTCGTGGAGCTCAGACTGCGGGGTTATAAAATTGCAGTGTGGACATTTGGGCTCAGGCTGGCACCTGCCCTTTCAGACTCTGCAAGGTGGCTGAGTGGGTCTCAGACCCTGGGCTCCAGCCCAAGCCTCAATGTCTGCACTGCTATTTTTAGCCCTCTCACCTGAATCCCCGTCAACTGACCTGGGCTCTACTGCAGTGTTGACATATGCTTAATGTCACAAGAAGTTAAACAAAAAAATAGCCAAGTATGGTTTGGATGTTGCCTTTCGTGAAGTGGTGGTGTGAGGATGATGCCATAGTACTTTTGAGAATACAGAATATTAAACAAACAGAAGTTTTCCTTTAAATCTTGCATTCAAAGGAAAACTGAACACATTTCCCAGCATGTGGATTTCCACACTGAGAACTGTTGACTAAAAGAAAAGAAATCTATTAAGCAAGCTATCTCCAGGGGAAAAGGATTTAGCAAAGTTAAATTTTTGCCTGGATGAAATACAAAAGCAAAACCTGGACACAAGACTTTGAAAGACTAGACAAAGAGTGTGTGTGACACTCAATTTTTAAAAGGGGGACACGCAATATAAACAGGGAGAATTTAGTTCCTTTTCCACCAGTGATACTGTTCACAGTTCACTCAGCATGGACATAAGAGCTAGACCTAAAGTGTCTATAGTCTGTTTCACTTCCTAGTCCTCATGAACTAACAGAGTGCTATTGCTTTTGTGAACAGGACAGGACTGAAATGCTTCCTGCATAAAATAAGACAAAATATTTTTCCAGTTGACATTAACCTCCATAAGATCCAATATTGGGCTGAGGCAAGAAACCCATGGCACTGTAATCATCTTGATATATTGGAGCAATTCCTCCCCTTAAAAAAAAAAAATATAGTATTTTATGTACAGAATGCACCTATTAAGATCTGGGTACACATACAGAATTAAATAGATAATACTATCAACTAAGGGACTCCTCAGAGTGTTCATTGACCAAGAGGTACTATGTGGACTCAAAGTCAAGGAGCAAAACGTGGGGAGGTCAATGAAAAGTCTTTATTCAACCTAGGAAGCATCATCAAAACATAAAGCACTTGATGAGTAAAGAAAAATAAACTAGGCTTCCCATGAGCCAGAAACACTAGCGTGATTTGGCATTTGCCCTAATAGACGATTAAGAGCCACTTACTCAGCTGTCCGAAGAGATTTAGGAACACAAAGATGGAGGCCAGGAAATAGCCACAGTTCCACGTGGCATCAATGTAATCCCTCTGCTCGCTCCACTGGAACCACATGCGGATGCCATCCTCCAGGAAGGTGCTGATCAGGCACAGGCGGGCCACGTGGGGAAGGTACTGCTTCGTCACTCTCAGGAACTACATGGGCAGACAGTGCAGGAGTAATGTCCAAGGAAACCAAGAGCCATGCCCCTCTGCAGGCATATCACTGGCATGTGCATGCACACACACCCACCTCCACCACAAGATCCTACTGAACACAGGTGTGCTGGGGAATTAGATAAAGCCAAACCCTCTCGATATCACTCTGGTTTAAAACACTTCTGCGTTTACGTTTCCCCTGTTCTCATTGGGGAAATTTCCATTGACTTCTTCCTCCGCAAGCATCAACACATTGTGGCATCAGGCCTAAGACTCTCCTATACAATAGTAAAAGGGTTCGACTGTAGATGAAAAACGGACCAAGATATTAGTTGATTTCAAGGATAAACACATACAGAGATAAGAGTGCAGCCCCTCATCCCATTAAGAATCACATCCCACATAAAAACACACGGCTCAGGAAGATGAATTAGGCAGTTATATAAAACTACAGTTCGATGCAACCTAGTATTTAAAAAAAAACAAAAAACAAAAAACACACCACCACCAAGAAGCATGAGGAACAGAGCACACGCTTCTCTTCTTGGGAATGAAAGTTGTGTCTGATCGTGTGACCAGAATGCTGAAAATTTACCCTTAGCTCACTCTGCCATTGTGAGAGCTAGAGATTACATCGGAGCAACTACTGCTGAGCAGAACAACAGCTGACACCCCAGGGAGTCTAGCTTCTTGTACAAGTGACACGTGCAAAATATTTGCATATTTAAAAAAATAATCTAATTGCCTCTTCAGTCTCCAGTTCTCAGGTGGTGTATCATTTAAGTCTTCATTAGTATTTAAGTAACTGTAATAGAGCACCAAGGGGGATTAATAACTGGTTGGAGATTTAATGCTCTGACACAGATCTCAGCCTAAAGGGCCACAGTTTTGGTATGCAAAGGGAGCTGTGTGCAGACACCTAGAACACATGACTAATCAGCAGCTCTGCTTGTGCAGGCAGTTGCCACGATTATATATACCTATGGAGCAAGATGGCATACACGTGGGCACTGGATTCTTGCACTCCATTATTGAAAATTTAGAACCATTGCATTGATCCTAGGTTAATATTAAAAAGTGTCTTGTTCCTTCACCGACCCCACCATCCCTTTGGTACACAAAGGTATGGATTAAAAAAATGTTTTTGTCCTAACAGCCCTAGAAACCTGCAAATAGCCCGTTCCACTTCTATAGAAAGTCATGATGTTTGTAGGCAATGCAATAGTACCAGGAGACGTTTAGAAATAGAAAATGCCTTTTGGCTGAAAGTGAGGTGACTGTTTATTTAAGAAACATATTTAGGGCATCAAACACCAGGTGCAGAACAGCCAAGTAATTCAAGTGACATCTGTCAGGTGTTGTATGCGAGATAGTGATGGTCAATTCTACATTAAACAGCGAAAGAGAAGCAGAAGGTGCCTATCTCCAGATTTTATGGGCAGTTCGTGCTGAGCAGCGTCACAACCAGATGCATGCACATGCCTGACTCCTGATGTAGAAATGCCAGGTTTTGCAGAGACTCCTGGTTTAGCAGTAGGGGGACTATGTGTTATAACCTCCCCTGACCCACACACAGTATGTATTAAAAATGATTTATGGGACTATTTGATTTAAGTAATTTTACTCAGTGTTAGAATCTAAACTATGTTTGGGGGAGGGGAGGAAACAGTCCACAATACCAAACCAACCAACCCACCTGTGTAGAAGTGTTCTTCAAAGGGTATCAGGAATGCCACAAAGAGGAAATACACAAGGAAAACAGTGTGTGTGTGTCTTGCGTTGGTCCCCTTGCACCATTAGGGAACAGGAACTTAAAAAAAAAAAGTAAAATGTCACACCCAGCACTGACCATGTTCTGTTGGTGCAACTCAGTTAACTTCAGTGGACGTGCACCAGTTTATACTAGTAGAGAATTTAGCTAATTGAGTCAGCAAACTAGCTGGTGAAACTGTATGTTGACAAAAAAAATTAAGTTAGCTTCTCATTGTTTATGATGTTCACTGCCTGCATTTTACAGTAGTCTAGTTTTGTTGTCCAAACTGAGTAATCAGTTTCACTTTCTGTTTTTAGTTAGAATAATTTTGCAGCTCTTACAAGGTTATTTAGCTTCTCTACAGCTGGGTGGCAGGAGATTAAATGCACTTCTAAAAGCGTATTCCCACCACCATGATTAACCAATTAATAAAGGATGTTTCAAGTTCTGTGAAAATTAGAAACCTTTCTGGCTGCCTAATTCAAGGTCAGCGTGAACAAACACAGAGCAGAAATGTTAACACAACAGACATGCCCAAATAGTTACTATCAGAAGAGCAAACTACACTAGTCCTGGGTCACGTCCATCTAGAGTCTAAAAAGGTCAAGATTCAAGTCAGTTAAACATACTTTGAACACAAACCTCAGCCAGGTACAGACTGAATGTTATACTTTGGGAATTCTGAATATGAAATTTTTTCAAACCGCTAGATGAGTGAATCTGGACAGATACTTTTCTTATGATCTTTGTCATTTAGTGAGATACTAATGGAACAATTAAATACACATTCATGCAAGGGAGATGTGACCTAAAATTAACCAATATGAAGTTAGAAAGAGAAAAAGAAGAGAGCTCATTTGCATGGTCCAAAAAGCAGATCAAGAGAGCTTCAAATGTATTTGAGTTACCTAAGGAACTCCTACACGTACCCCAAGGGTAGAAAATAAAACAAACCCTCTTAAACTGATCATTATTGTACATAACAAAGGTAAATTTTAGGCTTGAACGATATGACATATTTTAGATGTTACCCTCTGCCAGTAAGAGTATTGTTTATATATTTTTAAATTTATAACTGCTGTACATTTCCCCCCCCATTTTTTAAAATGGGCCTGAGTCCACATTTGTTCTGTTGCCCCAGCCTCAGCCTCTACAAGCCAATAAACTCTATTCCCACAATTAGGCAATCATGTGGACTTTGCTAACAAACAAAAGCCATGTGACTTCCATGGAAGAGGATAAGATTATAGGGAAAGAAGAATTACAAATCAAGCTTCTAAGGCACTTGTGATAATACAGAGATTGATTTAGAAGGGTCCTTTTCTGTAGCACAGACAGAAACTAGTACAAACAATACTCTCTCACTCCTGGGGGGAATTCTGCACCAAAAAGTTAAAAATTCTGCAAATATTTTAAAATTCTGCATCCAGCTGGGGCTCCCGCTGCCAGCCCTGTGTGTGGCAATGCTCTGGCTGCCATGTGCAGGTCTGACAGTGGGAGATCTCAAGTTAGTCAGGAAAAACAAATTCTGGGAACATTAATTCTGTGCAAATTCTGCATTGTACAGTGGCACAGAATTCCAGCAGGAGTGAGAGAGACAGGGAAAAAAACTAAATGCTCCAAAAATACTGGATAGAAAGTACAGAACGCCTACAGAAAAGAACTAGAGGGTTTCTACAGCAAGTCTTGCTCCTCAGCTTGGAAATAATCTGAAGTGTTGCTTGTACAATATGCTAGACCAGGCGTGGACAAACTTTTTGGCCTGAGGGCCACACTGGGTTTGCAAAACTGTATGGAGGGCCGGGTAGGGATGGCTGTGCCTCCCCAAACAGCCTGGCCCCCGTCTTCTATCCAACCTCTCCCACTTCCTACTCCATCAGTGCCCCCCTCAGAACCCCCCCTGCTCCCAGTTCCCTGACTGCCCCGACCCCATCCACACCCCTGCCCCTTAACAGGCCCCCAGGACCCCACGCCAATCCAACCTCCCATCTTCTGACCCCTATCCTCACCCCCACTCCCTGACAGGCTCCCTGGGACTCCCACATTTATCCAACTCCTGCCCCTGACTGCCCCCCAGAACATCCGCCCCATCCAACCGCACCCTGTCCCCTGACTGCCCCCTGGGATCCCTCTCCCCATCCAACCTCCCAGCCCCCTTACCATGCCACTCAGAGCAGCATATCTAGCAGCCGCATCACCCGGCTGGAGCTAAACACGCTGCTGTGCTACTCGGCAGCAGCATGCAACCCAGCTGCCCAGAGCACTGCCTGTGCAGCGATGTGGCTGCGGGAAAGGGGGGACAGTAGGGGAGGAGCCGGGGGCTAGCCTCTCTGGCCAGGAGCTCAAGGGCCAGGCAGGATGGTCCTGCAGGCCGGATGTGGCCCACGGGCCATAGTTTGCCCACCTCTGTGCTAGACATTTGATGAATTTTAATCAGAAGGAAGCAGCACTTTCCAACATCAATCTAATGACCGAGAAGCTTTCAAAACGTCCAGCAACACCCTAATCAGCCACGTTGGACAAGAAAGCATAATAGCTCAACACCTGGGCATCAGAAGGGTTGAAAGCACCTGTTTTAGCATCAGTGCACTGCACTGGAAATCCCCAAGCAAACAGAATACACAACCAGCAAGTCATAAATAGGATGCAACTGTGTCTTCCTAAAACAAGAGGACCAGGATCTACATTTGGCTTGTACCATCAAACAGGTAGAGCGCATACAGAGAATGCAGCATGTGTAAGAGACCTGCTAAAAACGGTGGCTGATTAGGAAGGGAAGGCCCAAATGCACGAGGCAAGAGAGGCAGGCTGTGATCCACCTTCCAAGGTTCAAGTTTTGATTAGAGATCCTTAACTGAGGTCTGGTCTACACTACAGACCTATATCGGCACAACTGTGTCACTTGGGTGTGAAAAATGTTTGCATTCGACGTGCGATATCCACCTTTGTCGTATAACTAGAGTAGTTCTGTGTTTATACTGACCCACTGCTTGCTAAAAAGATTGGGTTTCTAGTGAGCAAATGGCACTGCCCTGCTTCCAGTTCAGAGTTGTGTCAGAATATACCACGCTGAAATGTTAAGACAAGCTCTCCCAGGCAACAGACTAACTAGGTTCCAGACAGAAACCAAGACTCTCCATCCCAAGTGTTTGAACAGATTGTGCGAATGCCAAGTGAATTCCTGGAGGGGGTTGGAAACAGATTCTCGAACAGCCGTCTCTTTCCTCGCCACCCAAGGTGTATACAGACCCAACCTGTCAGAGAAAGCCAAGTCAACTGGCTCTTCCTAGGGTTCAGAGGAAGAGAGGATGTGTGCATGCTGACCTAAAGACCTCAATCCCCCCCATGAAAGCATGTAATTCTGGGTTACCAACCTGGCCTCTCTCAGAGCAGGGATCCCTCTCCCTAGGCATTCTGTACGCTTCGGCCTTTACAAGGGAGAAAAGATTCTCTACTTTGACATCAGCTTTTCCCTGCTCTTCAGCTACATCAGAAGTTGGAGAGAACATAAGAACAGCCATAATGAGTCAGACCAAAGGTCCATCTGGCCCAGTATCCTGTCTTCTGACAGTGGCCAATGCCAGGTGCTTCAGAGGGAATGAACAGAACAGGTAATCATCAAGTGATCCGTCCCCCATCGCCCATTCCCAGCTTCTAGGAAGCAAACAGAGGCTAGGGACACCATCCCTGCCCATCCTGGCTAATAGCCATTGATGGACCTATCCTCCATGAAGTCATCTAGTTCTTTTATTAACTCTGTTACAGTCTTGGCCTTCACAACATCCTCTGGCAAAGAGTTCCACAGGTTGATTGTGCGTTGTGTGAAGAGCTTTAGAGATGTTTAACTAAGGGTATGTCTACATTACTGTGCCACCATAGCATGCTAGTATAGACTCTTCCTACATCGACAGAAGGGGGTTTCTGCCAATGCGGTTAATCCTTCCACCGACCTAGCTGCATCGATAGTGGGGGCTCGGTTAACCTAACTAAATCACACAGGGCATGAAATTTTTCACAGTCCTGAGAAATGTAGCTAGGTCAATCTAACTTTTAGGTGTAGACCAGGCCCAGGGAAAAGTGTCCATGCATATCTGAAAGCGACACGCAGGGGGATGAATTATTTAAGGTAGGTAGTTCAGGTTGTGGTTATATGAGTAGAGTTAGGAGCAATGAGAGGCAGTTAAAAAAAAAAAAAAAAGCTTCCTAAATCTTTCCTTTTTGGATGGGGGCTGCCTGGAAAGTATTTAGATGAACAGATACAATTGTAGGGATCAACAGAGAAGTTTCAAGTGTTAAACAACAAATCAATCAAGCTAAAAAGCCAATGAAGGAGGAAGGTATACATTCTACAAGAGGGAGTTTTTAAATTTAGGCCTAAACCGAGGGGAAGAGCAGAGGTTAAAATGATTCAGTAAAGTGGGATCAGGAAAATGGAAAGGCGGAGAAAAGCCTGCCCTGGCAACTTCTGCAGAGAACATGAAGTAGGAGAGGGAATGTAGTGGGAGGTTGTGTCTTGAAGATCAGCAGGAACAAGACTGTAGAAAGGTTGCAAACTAAGCACAAGTGCTAAGGGGCAGCTCTGCTTCCCAGCATCAGCTTTGGAACCTGCCATCTTTTGTTGTAATTAGTCACATGGGCTTGTCTCATTGGTTTTCAGGGAAGGTGACAAACAGCCCATGATAGAAAGTTTAAATTGCTCCCTCCCCTCTCAGCACACATAGGAAAGAGAATTGTATGTTGCCTGGTAAACAAGCATACTTGCGATCCAATCAGCGGAAGACAAGTAGGATAGATTGAAGGCGGGAGCAATGCTAGGCAACCTTATCTCAATGCAAACCATCTTCTGACATCCATCATGCATACAGCTGTGTTTACGCTACTCACATGTAAGCACTGAAGCCACTGTTCACAGCAAGCCATAGAGAAAATGAGTCAAATTCAGAAATAGAATGCACAACTGAAAGGTGTAAGACTAATTGAGGAGGTCTAGGAGGAGAGGAGAAAGATTATACCATTAATTAACTGTGATAGTGTGGGACATGTATCAGAAGTGTCCAGTGATTTTAGGATTCAGAGTACCTATGTACTGAACTCTCTGTGATTTAACTAGGTGCAATAGAATTGATCTAGAATGGGCAATTTCTAGTAATGGGACTGAATCAATAGGCCCAAACCAGAATGCCAGATCCAGACAGACATCAAACTTTATGGAAGTCCTGATCTGCATGTTACAGCTTGGGCCCATCTCTAGTAGTCATGATTTATACACCTCATTTCAACACCCTACAGCACCACATAAACTATAGCTATAAGAAGAATCACTTCAACCACTTGCAAAGCAGCCACCTTTGGGGTGCAGCTGTTTAACAGTTCATAGTAACAGATTAAAACAGAGGTTAATATCTTATCCAACTGAAACTACACAGGAATTAGAGGTACACAGATTGTAATTACCTGAGCTTCACAGACACAATACACTTAAGATAAGACAAAATTATTTAAGTGAGGGAAAGAGATAATGTTAAACTCATGGCACATATGCAGTTTAGGGTTTTCTATACACTGAATATTCAAATGACTGATTATTCTGTGGGCCTTGCATGGACCATACTGAAGACTGCATCTCACACAAGCACAGCCAAAGCTGGAAAAACTAAACATTATCTGAGAGGACAACTGGTTCTTCACTCCCAGCCAAGTCATTAACACATACCACAGGAGGGCTGTGTGTTGCCATTTTCTCCTCTAATGAGGTTACCGAGGGCAGTAAACCAAGCCCTGTGGAGGACACAGATTTAAATACTCTTCTTAGTTTAGGCACACACACACACACACACACACACAAAGATCCAGCATTCCCTGGATCAAGTCCCTTCTCCAAATCTCTTTCCTCAAGGAGGCTATGTAATCCAACCAAAAAATAAAGAACTCTAATCTTTGATTCACCTGCATTACTCCCTTAAGTGATTTGCAGTGTTGTTGTTGAAAGCTTGTCTCTTTCAGCAACAGAAGCTGGCCAGCTAAAAGATATTATCTCACCCACCTTGTCTCCTTAAGTGAACAAATCATCATCCTTACCAACCACATCCCTTGTTATCTCCTCCTGTCATCGTTGGTCTAAGTTGTAAGGTCTTGAGAAAGAGACTGTCTCTGTACATACACACCTCTAAAGCACAATGCCCATTTATGGCACTTATGAAGTAATAAGCAATAATGAAAGCAGCAGCTAGGGAGACTATAGATATACTATGGTTTTAAGAGGGATGCACAGAATTGGGAGCCAGATCTGGATTTTATTCCTGGCTCTGACATAGACTTCTTATAGAGACAAGGTAGGCGAAGTCTCTTATGATACATACATAGACTTCTCATGGTGCCTTGGGCAAACCTAGATTTGTATTTCACCTAGGTGCTTAAGTGACCTCCCCACCCCACATTATATTTTTTGATCAAGACCATGGCCCACTGCAAGCAGTAGCTCATTTTACAGAAGCAGCTCTCCTTTTGCCAAGCTTCACTTGTGGCTCTCATCTCCGGAATGCCGGTGGGGACACTAAGAATGCTCCAAAGTTCACCAGGAAAGAGGCTCCTCTGTTTATTCCCGAATTAGTGATGGTAGGATCAGAGTGGTAAAGGCAGCTGCCAAGTAAACAGCACAGAGACACTTGGACTGCAACATGCTGTTTACAGTCTTGTGTTTCTGATAAAGATACAGGACCCATCCCTGCAACCCTAATGTGGAGCCGCTCTGTTTCTCTATGGAGAGAAGCACGACACAGTGGCCTAAGTACAAGACTGGGAGCAAGGAATGCCGATGATCTCATTTCAGGTCTGGCACCAAACTCTACACTCTGGCCTAGGGTGAATCACTTCTTCAATCTGTGTTTCAACTCCCATTGATGAAGTGGGGATAACACCTCCCCTCCTCCCAGGAGGAGTCAATATTTAGAAAGGGGGACTACAGGCCAGGGGTTCTCAGGATAAATTATTTGGTGGCCTCCGAGTGCGGCCGCCAAGACTTGCTGGTGGCCACTCTCATACTTTTTCCTAAAATACTTAGTTTTCAGAAAAAACAAATACATATGCACATATAAATTGCAATGATTTGGATGTGTATTTATTGCTGGCTAGTAAGTCTGTTGTGAAAAGTGATATTTACAAGCATACAAGTATCACTTTTCACAGCAGACTTATTCAGCCCCAGCAAGCCTGGGGACAAATTAAACCTTGGATGGGGCATTAGGAAAGGCAGTCTAGGCCGGGAGTGTAGGGGGGTGCATGGCTGAGGAAGGCAATGGGCTAGAGCTCCTCCAGTACTGTACCCCAGATGTCTTCAGAGGGGGGCAGAGTCCAACTTCTGCTAGTGGGGCCAGGAACCAACACCAAGGTGGGGCATCCAGAAGCAATAGGGAGGAGGAGGGGCCACTGCTTAGCCCCTCCCCCAATCACAGCCCAGGAGGGTGTGACTGCAAGACAAGCCAGTGGTAGCTGCATGTAGCCACGGTGGCCGCATTTACGAAATGCTACTATAGGCTCATACTGTCATTTTAAGATAGGTCAGAGGAAGGACAAGAGCTGGCCAGAAGCTTTCTGGCCACCTTATTCTTTAGTTCAGTGGTCCCCAACCTTTTTCCATCTGGCAGGCACCAGCCAACGAGCCACAGAGGACCATGGCGGCAGACAAGCATCTGCCGAAATTCCGCCGACAAGAGGCAACGTCAACAGGCGTCACTGCTGAAATGCCACTGACAAGCAGCGTCATCCAGAGGTGTCGCCAGTGAAATACTGCCAAAAATCAGCAGCATTTTGGCAGCAGGGCCTCTGGATAACGCAGTCTGTCAGCATTTCAGCAGATGCTTCTCTGCTGGCCAGTATGCGGGTGCACTTAGATGCCCCAGCGGGTGCCATGGTGCCCGCGGGTACCACGTTGGGGACCCCTGCTTTAGAGGGTTTCATCTTTGTTGTTCTAAATTTTAAGGTTTCCCCATAGCACGTTCCACTTTCCCTTTTTCACACAAGCCTCCCGAGTGCAATTCACAGCACTCCGATCACCAGGTGGGTTTCGTGGCACATCAAGTCTTCAGCTGCCCATCCTCTGTATGGGGGCAAATGTCACACTTCCAGATTATAGCACGAGTAAGGGGCTTGGATCAGTGCAGTTGTTTGGACATGCCACGCTTCCATGCTCTGTTAGCTTCACTGGAAAATGAAAGGACCAGGTTTAAAACCAAAAAGAGTTTCTCCCCCACTCTTGTTTTTGTATTAACTATCTCAGAAAGCTGGAGGCTAGAAGGAAGATCTGATCAGCTGAACACACACAGGCCCTTGGGATGGAAGATTAAAGAAAGCCCTGCATTTTTTGCCCCAGGAACATGGTTTGGGCATCACACTCACTCCTTCCACCAGCTATAGTTGCTTCACTCGTTCACAACAGTTGCATAGTCTCCTCGCACTGCTGTCTATATGGAGTACAGTGCCAAACAGCCACCTTCTCAAGTGGTATCAACACAAATGGAAGACTAGCCAGAGGTCTGCTCCCTCAGAGAAAGGCAACTCCTCCTGCAAATCCAGGGAGCGAGTGCAGACTCAATGCAAGACCTACTTACAGCTACTTCATCGTTGGATAATGCAGACAGTATTTGGCAACACATTTAAAGGTTCCATCTTGAACATTGAATATTCAATTAGAAGCTCTCACCACTGATCCTCGAGAAGTTTTGCTCCTGGTTATGGAGATTTTTTTCACTTCATGGTGAATGTGGGCCTACACCAAGCAAACAATTCCACTTTACCTACAGTTAGACTGTAAGCTCTTTGGAGAAGGGACTGCATCTTCTGTTTGTACTAGGCACTATAAATAAATTATTCCCCATCCCATCAAATCAGGGAAGCTAGTTCTCCCCTAAGCCACCCATACCTGCCAACCAGCAAAGCCCACCCAACTTAAAGCCCACAGTTAAGAAAACACAAAACAAAACAGTGTCTTGTATTGCACACCCATGAAGTTGGCAAACCTTGGTTGTAAGCGAAAGACCATTTCCAGAGCCAAGGTCAATCCCAACCCCGATCTATCTCCCCTTTAGAACACCTTGCCAACTCTGTAACATGCTTGTGTATGCCATATTCCCCTCTAGTGGCTGGTCCACATATGGCTGAAAAGCATATTACTGCTGCAAGTTAGCAACATTACTCCTTTAGGTCAAGGGGCAGAAACCTGTGCTTTGGGTGCTAAAGGTCATGGGTTTGAGCTTCCCTAATAACCAGTGGAGCTGCTCATTACACCTGCTCCCATGGGGAGAAAGCAATAGCATTTTAGCTAATCCCAACTATTAGAACAAGGAATGGGGAGAAATAAGGCTGTTAGTGAGGAGGCATCCAAATTCTACGGTATTAATCTGATGTACCCAACCAGCCATCCAAAAAAATCTTCAATCTAATCCCAGTTCAGATGTTTTGTTCCAAATGAGCTAAGAACTTCCCTAACACAAAATGCCCACTATGCAAAAATATACCCAGTGGTTATTGTTTTTATAAACTCACTCCCACATGTGTATGGGTTTGTTGTAGCAGCATAGGTAGTGGTTAGAATAAGCAGGGAGCAATTATTTGGACCTAGAGTTAGCAAATGAATTACTTGCAAAACCTAAGTGTGGTTTTGCAATCTGATGCATGAGTGTCCACAAACATCAGGAATAGGCTGTAGCTAAGTCACTTTTAAATAAAATGGGGTCAAAGAGAAATAAGGTTGTTTCCGTGAAAGTTATTCCAGGAAGGGGCAGACAAGGCTTCAGGCTGGACAATAAGGCATTCAGGAGGTCTTACAAAATATTTAAGATCCCAGAAACAGTCACATGGGAATAAACACAGGTATTTCAAAAAAAGTAGCACCCAGGACTCAAGAGTCATAACATTTAGCAAAGGATATGAGCACAATACAGCAACTGTTCATCTTGTCCTCCCACTTCTGATTCAACAAGACAAACTGGGCCTGATTCTGACAGTCTTACTCAGGCGGAGTACTACAAAACACACCACCCTGAGCCCCACTGAAATCAACAGAAAGACAGCAGAATCTGGCCCTAAACAAGCCATTTGTCTAGAAAAGACAGCGAATGGCAGGTTTTTCCAGTGCTAGTCAGTTACAGGGATTCAAGGGTGGCATATCCATTTTAGATCCTGTAATATGCATCATCCAACCTTCATCCTGCTTTAGAAGTCTAGAGCCAGATCAAGTGAGATCTTAACTCTAGGCAGCCAGATGTCACTACCTAATTTTAAAACATATTGGTCACCAAGCCAACAAAGATCTTGCTTTACGACACTGTCACAAAGAGAGGGACTGAATACTTCATTCATATTATTCTGCTCACTCACAGCAAGATGAGAGATTCTAAGCTTTGATTTATCATAGACATCTGTATTACACAACAGCACAAGATGGTCTGTCCAGGCTGGCATCAACATCTACAAGGACCGTTTATACAGGAATGTTTAACAATCTGGGTTGACTTTTGTTCTGAACCTATAGCATAGACAGAGACCTATGATTCCTTTTCATCTGTTCCACTTAATGATTCTGGACATGGCCTAAGTGCAGTCTGGGGTTAGGATTTTCCATTATCATTTCACTGCATGTTTGTTTTCACATATCCCCTATTCCCTGTTGCTACATGCCACCTGGACACCTCTTGGAGAGAGAGAGGAAGAATGGCTTGTCCTTCCTCACCCCTTTACGGGGCTCTTTACACTTATTAACAGATAGGAAAGAGTCAGGCTCCCAGGAGAGGAGGGTTATAGCACTGATCAGACAGTTTCATTCAAAGAAGGCACAAGATGCAGGCTCCAGGGTGGGGGCAAGATCCATTCCTTCATGGGTAACAAAAATTACAAATACCTCTTTAGTTGGTAGGGAGCAGAATTACCACCAACCGTCACATCCTGAGAATAAAGGAGGCTAATACCTCATGTCCCTTCCAGGGTATACATCACTAACTGGTCCCCCATTATTCTTGAGGTGGGGGGTAAGGCTCATTGACTGTAAGGCCAGAAGGGACCATCATTATCATCCCTACATGTTGCAGGCCACAGACCCTCAGCCACCCAATAGGCCCATAAACTCTGGCTTAGTTAATGAAGTCCTCAAATCAGAGAGAGGCAGACCCCAGAGCTCCTCAGGGGTACACATCACTGAGTGATCCCCTTCTTTATCTAAGGGGCAGGGACAAACATTAGGGTGTCTCCAGTGTATGAACCACATACTGTTTCCTCAACCCCCAATATTCTAGGGTGTTGGCCCTGTTGCAGGCACACACCACTGACTGATCCCCACCCCCTCATTATCCTGGGAGGGGCAGGACCCCATGGCAGGCTCATTCAGGGATACACAAGATTAGCCGATTCTCATGTATTCTGGGTTGGGGAAAGTAGGGACAGACCGCAGAGCCCCCAAGAGGTATGTACCACAGGCTGATCCCCCCTTTATTTCAGTGGGAGATCCCCCCACAGCCCCTGGGAGGGATACACCCTAATGCTCATCTCCATGTGGAGGAGGCCTCCATCCTAGCGAAGGGATAAGAGGGAGGGATACACCCACCTGGTCTGCAAAGTCCTCAGCCGTGCTCATTAGGTCATTCTGGCCCATGGTCTCAGCTGCTGGGTGGGTGCTGCAGTGGGGAATTGCTCCAGGCTGGGTGTCTGCCTGCTCCCTGGGCTCGCACACCCCTGTCGCTGCTGCTGCTGCAGACTCCTCCACAGGAAGTGCCTCTCTACCGCTGCTAAAGCCGCTGCTGTCTCCTGCGTCTGCCACGTAGGCCAACTCTTAAAGGAACAGCGCTAGCAGCAGGAGGATCCCCGAGAAGGGAAGCAGGGATTGCATGTAACTGACATGAGATACAAGTTTGCCTATCTCTAGCGTGTGTCTGACTCTTAAAGGGACCTCAGCAGCCCTGTGAAAGCAGCCCATGGAAGGGAGGAGGAGCAGGATCCTTCATGCAAATCACTGCCCTGACATCAGAGATGGGCAAAGCTTTGGTGGATGTGGGGTTCTGTTTTGCGAAATCTTGTTTGCCAAACCAAAGCTGGGGTGGTTTGGGTCTAGGACCCATTTTATGGGAACCCAGGAAACACACAAAGTTCAAAGCCAGAGGGGGTGGATCTGCAAAACTGATGGGGATTTTCAAATTCCAAAATCCTTTTTGTTTTATGGTTTATATCTATTCTATTCTATATGGCTTTTTGTACAGCACAGCATCCCTGCCTATGGTATCTGAGCACTTCCATGGCATATGAACCTCCTTTTATTCAACCCCCAGCACGGCCATAACCAAGGTGGCAACCAACCGGGGCACAAAACTGTGAGGGTGGAAAAATGACCAAAAAACTGGTAGGGGATGCAAATATACTTGCTTGCCCTGGGTGCTAAAATGCCTAATTGCAGTATTCAAGGTGGAGTGAGAGGGAAGGTTTTGTTTGTTTTGGAAAAAGGTTTTAGTTATAGCTGTCTCTTCTTGAAATAGAGGTAGTTACAAAGTAGGATGGCAGACTATGAAACACTGTGTTGTCAACTCTTGTGATTTTATTGTATGCCTCACAATATTTGGTGTTTTTCCTTAAATCCCCAGCTTCTGGAGGCATGTGATTAGGTGAGAATCATAGCTTTAACTTAAAACAAATAAAAAACAAGTTTCTAGTCCCTCATGATTAGATGAAATCTTGAAAACATGACTTAAGATCACCCTAAAGGCTCAAAAACCACAAGGCAATGAGAAAGCTGCACAGATTTATTATTTTTCTTTTTACAACTCATTGTAAACCAAGCTCATGAATTTTTGAGGCCTGTCTCATGAATTTTGAACACCTGGGGTTAGCAATATCGCTAACTCAGTGCCTGGGAACTGCAATATGCAACTGGAAAACATTTCTACAGCAAAACCAGTCCGCTCTTGTCTCCTCCCCCAGTGTATTTTTCTATGTACAACAATCTGCTGATCCAAACCCTTTGTACATCTGTTTCCCTGCTCAGCTTTACCCAGGAAACCCAAAGGTGAGGAGGACATTGATTTTAAAATGTATTTAAATATAGACAGATTTATAATAGTGTATCTGGGTGCAATGTAGTAAAACTAAACAGAGGAGTCCTGAAGTGAAATGACCAAGGAAGGGATGTAGGAGTTATTGCAGAATTAGCTTTGAAGCAAGATCTGGTCAGAACAGCTGCCAAATCTGCAAAGGGCCCAGTACAGGAGGGCCACCACACACCACGGCTGGTTGCTGCAAGGTTTGATGTTCACTGTGAATGCTCTTGTTACCTGGGGACCACATATGGAGATGTTTAGGCCTTCTGGGTGACCAGTAAATCTGCCCCTTTATCTCAGCGCTGGCAAGCATGCTTCACAGATTTCCTCCTATTTAACAGGAAACCTCCATCCACTGTTTCCCTGTTGTGATGGGGCAAGGCCAGATGGCTACAGTAAAGTAGTGAGGAACAGGTATGTTAGCCCCAGGCTAAACAAATCCCTGGTACCATGGTAACCAAATGGCAGTTGCTCCAGGTTAATCAAGATACCTAGGGCCAATTAAGATCGTTCTAGAAGGCAGTGGAGATAGCTAGATTGATTGGGACACCTGAAGCCAATCAAGGGCTGGCTTGAACCAGTTAGTCAGTGAGGTGTGGGTGTTAGGAGTTATAGGAATGATGATGCAGCACAAATCCATGGCAGGTGCAAGGAAGGAGGCCCTGAGGTAATGGTGAAGGAGATAGGCTGGGGCTGCTCTGGGGAAGCGGCCCAGGGAATTGTACATGTCCTATTTCCAGAAAGTCAGCTACCATAGCTGCTAATTTTAGGGTCCCTGGGCTGGAGCCTGGAGTAGCGGGTGGGCCTGGGCTCCCCTGTCCCCTCCCTGTTTAATCACTGAGACTGGGAGACCTCAGAGACTGAGGGAGGGTTGCTTCTCCTCACCTCCCTTCTTAACTTACTGAGCTATTTTCCTCATAAGCCACGTCCCTTGTCTCTAGAGCAGGGTTTAGCAACCTTTCAGAAGTGATGTGCTGAGTTTTCATTTATTCACTCTAATTTAAGGTTTTGTGTGCCAGTAATACATTCTAATTTTAGAAGGTCTTTCTATAATATAACTATTGTATGTAAAGTAAATCACATTTTTTAAATGTTTAAGAAGCTTCATTTAAAAGTAAATTAATATGCAGAATCCCCTGGATTGGTGGCCAGGACCCTGCCACTGTGAGTGCCACTGAAAATCAGCTCATGGCAACCTATGGCACATGTGCCAAAGGCAAGCACTACCCCTGCTCTAGCAAGAGAGAGGCTATGGGGAGGGTCACAGTGATCCTCTGAGGCTAGCAAAATCTGCCAGGAAATGTCAGACCCACAGAGCTAAGGAAAGTATGTTGTCCCATTGACTCATTACAAACATGACTTCTACCAGTTCTGGACACATTCTCTTTTGCTCTTAGCTGCCTTCTTCTGTCCTACAAATTCAACTGGAATATCAATTGGGAAAGTTGGAGCCTGAGTTGTGCATGGGAGAATGTTGCACACAGATTGATTCTTGAAGCCTTGAGACCCAAACAATAGCTTGCTTCATAGGTAACAAGTCATCCTGCAAAAATCCAGCACCTTTCAGGCACTGTGTGCCATGTAGCTCTTCACCTTGTCCCAGGTGATTCTTTTAATCTCATTGTTTTGACATCTACCCTGAAGGTAATGCTGTTTAAAAGGGCATTCTCAAGATAATTTCCATCATTTAAACAATCTCTTCCCTCTCATGTTTATAAATAGGTTTTGCAAGCCTCAAAAAAATTTTCCCTTTACCAAAATATTTTCCTCTATCCTGTAGGTGCAGTAATGATTTGTTTGTTTTTTTTATTTGATGAGGAAAAATTCTCTAGAACAAACAGGATGAGTTGAGCACACACAACAAATAAGCACAAGCACAGAAACTTGTATAATGCTCTGAACATGTAATCAAGTAAGTTCTCTAAAGTAAATTGTCATAAGCTGTTTTGGTTATGGAGTGACTGTGGCACACACAAGTACACACTTGAATAGAGCTCAAACAGATGTGAAGAGAGCAGTGCAAATAAGCAGACATAGCATCCTGCTCCTTGAAAAGTTATAGTCCTTTGATATTCTTTGCAAGAGCTTATTCTGTTCAAATGAAAATTCTCCCTTCAGCAGTATCAGTCTGCAATGTACGAAGGAGACCAGTAAAAGGACCAAGGTCTTGATCCTGCAAAGGCTTATGCACATGCTTAACTATAGATATTGTGAGTAATTCTACAGAAGTAACTTGGACTACTTGCTGCACACATACAATGGAGCATGTGCAAAAGTCTGTGTAGCATCAAGGCCATAGTGGCACAAAAATTCTTCTTCCTTGTCCTTGGATCTATTTTGCATTTGTTAACTCTTTTAATGATAGCTAGAATCATAGTAACAGCCTGGGCAATTGATAAGGTATTCATTGCATCATGATGCATCTCTTAAAACATGCAGATTTATATAATTTATACATTATGGAGAGGATTAAATGGGATTTTTGGCTGCTCAAGGAATAGCATGACCAAGCAATCTAGTAGCTATTCAGCGGGAGTAATATTACTATCAGCTGAAAGCATCGCTGCTGCTGCACTTCCTGGCTTGAACTGGTTTCCATCATATAGAGGGTTTAGGGTTTGGTTCAATGGCTCTCAGCACCCCCCACCCCATACAAATTGTTCCAGCCCCCCCCCCCCCAATTAAGAGGAAAGTAAAGTACGTGACTCCAGAAATCTTCAACCACAAAACACCCCAGTCAAATATGACTGAAGGGCCTGACTCTTCAAACACTTATACGCATGAATAACTTTACTGATATGAACAGTGACTAGGAGCAATATTGGCAGGAGGGCAGAGAGTGGAGAGGCAGAAGGGGGTCGGGGGCAGGTGGTGAGAGGCGGGGGGGCAGAGAGCGGAGAGACAGAGGGGGGTTGGGGGCAGGTGGTGAGAGGCGGGGAGGCAGAGAGCGGAGAGACAGAGGGGGGTTGGGGGCAGGTGGTGAGAGGTGGGGGGGGCAGAGAGTGGAGAGACAGAGGGGGGTTGGGGGCAGGTGGTGAGAGGCGGGGAGGCAGAGAGCGGAGAGACAGAGGGGGGTTGGGGCAGGTGGTGAGAGGTGGGGGGGGCAGAGAGTGGAGAGACAGAGGGGGTTTGGGGGCAGGTGGTGAGAGGCGGGGAGGCAGAGAGCGGAGAGACAGAGGGGGGTTGGGGGCAGGTGGTGAGAGGTTGGGGGGCAGAGAGTGGAGAGGCAGAGGGGGGTCGGGGGCAGGTGGTGAGAGGTTGGGGGGCAGAGAGTGGAGAGACAGAGGGGGGTCGGGGGCAGGTGGTGAGAGGTTGGGGGGCAGAGAGTGGAGAGGCAGAGGGGGGTCGGGGGCAGGTGGTGAGAGGTTGGGGGGCAGAGAGTGGAGAGAGGCAGAGGGAGGTTGGGGGCAGGTGGTGAGAGGTGGGGGGCAGAGAGTGGAGAGACAGGGGGAGGTTGGGGCAGGTGGTGGGGGGGGGAGGTCAGGGACAGGTGGTGAGAGGCGGGGGGGGCACGGGGAGAAGGGGCCGAAAGCGAAGGGGGAGCGAGGAGCAGGGCCCGGGCCCCCCAGGAGGCCGCGTGCGGGCTGGCGGAGGGGGAGGCTCCGCAGCGCCTGCCCAGGAGGGAGCCGTTTCTGGTCCCGGTCTCCCGGGGCAGCGGCAGCGGCAGCAATCCCGGCCCCGGCCCGACCCATGGAGCGATACACGGTGACGAGCAGCAGGGGCCGGTCTGGGGCCGGGGGGGGCATTGCCTACGGGGCAGGGGGCGCTGGGGGTGCCCGTTGTGTCCCATGGGGAGGGGCTGTTGGGAGTGCCCATTGCCCCCAAGGAGGGGGAACTGGGGGGTGCCTGTTGCCCAGGGGGAGGGGTGCGGCGGGTGCCTGTTGTGTCCCGGGGCAGGGGGAGCTGGGGGTGCCTGTTGCGTCCCAGGGGGAGGGGAACTGGGCGGTGCCCATTGCCCCCAAGGAGGGGGAACTGGGGGTGCCTGTTGCCCAGGGGGAAAGGGGCACTAGGGGTGCCCATTGCCCCCAAGGAGGGGGAACTGGGGGGTGCCTGTTGCCCAGGAGGAGCTGGGGGCTGCAGGCTCTGAAATGTTTTTGTGCCCAGGTTCCCCCATGTTTATCAATGCCTGTTCCCTCCACCTAGGTGCTGGAGCAGCTGGAGTCCGGGGCCCTGGGCACAATGCTGGTGGTAGAGTTAAAAACGGAGAAAGAAGGAGCTGGGAGGAAATATGTGCTGAAGCAGGTGAGAACTAGGTTGCCATGACACCGAGATGCAGCTCCCTAGGCCCATTTGCCTGAGAGTAATGTAGCCCAGCATACCAACAGGCACTGGGATTGGGTAGGCTTATACTTTGAATTATGACACTGTTTTGAACTGTAGTTGCATTCAGATTGATTACTGGAGCATAAAGGTTGAAGGTGGAAAAGACTTATGGAGTCCCTCCTAATCCATTCTTCCCTAACTCACTGTCACTCTCATGGCAGGGGAAGGATAAAGCTGATCAACTGCAGCTTTTTATTGCTGCTGGACCCAGCCAGCAATCAATTTCTGTTGTTCTTGCCAAGAAGATTCAATCACCCAACAGTAGATATTAGGGTTGCAGTGTATACTTACTGATGATATATACAAATTGGGCGCAAATCTCATTGTCCTGGTGGGGTTACTTATGTGATGCTTAGTGTCATAAAGCTTGGCCACCTCTGTATTACATTCTCATCCATGTCTTTTATTATATTGTTATCTTTGTCTTTTGTTTGTTTGGTACAGGTTGAATGCATTGATGAACAACAAGCAAATGATGCCCTGAAGGAGGTAGCAGTGCAGTCTTTTTTTACTAGTCTAATTCAGAAGGAGCAGGGCCTTGTCTTAAACAGGGTCTTATCTTAAAAAAATCCTTTATCAGCAATAATTTGAAAATATAGATAGCCCTACCTGATTTGGGCCTTGACTACCCATAAACTGTCTTGTTCTCCCTCCTCGTGGGGTCCGAAAGCCTGGGCTCCAGCCCGAGCCTGAATCTACACAACAACTTTATAGTCCAGCAGCCCAAGCCCCAGGAGTCTCCGTCAGCTGACACAGGCCAGCCATGGGTATTTTATTGTAGTGCAGACATACCCTAAGCCTCCAGCAACTCAGTTCAGCCTATGAATCCTTATTAACAATCCTTAGACTTGAATGTTTGGGTTCAAGTGGCCAGCTGTTCGCAATGGATGGCCCTCACTTCAGAGCCTGGGTCTGTTTACCTTTAGGGCACAGTGCAAAGCGCATCTCTTTGTTTGGTCATTAGCCGGAAGGATGGAGAGTTGTCTGTTCATAGTCCTGTTTGTTCTAATGACTCAATTTCTTCATAGTATAGGTTATTTTAATGTTGTGTTGATTTTTGTGCCCATGGATCTAGAAATGTCTTGATGGGAATGTCTTCACTGGCCTTTCCCGTCTATGGTACCTGCGTTGTGCATACCTCCTTCAGAATTTAATAAATAAGACATAATAATAAGTCAGCAATATTGCTAATATCTTACTTATTATTCCAACAGAACACAGATATTCACAACAGAATGATCTAGTGTAGAGGTCAGCAGCCTTTCAGAAGTGCTGTGCCGAGTCTTCATTTATTCACTCTAATTTAAGGTTTTGGGTGCCAGCAATACCTTTTAATGTTTTTAGAAGGTCTCTTTTTTTAAGTCTATAATATATAACTAAACTGTTGTTGCATGTAAAGTAAATAAGGTTTTTAAAATGTTTAAGAAGCTTCATTTAAAACTAAATTAAAATGCAGAGCCCCCCAGACCAGTGGCCAGGACCTGGCTAGTGTGAGTGTCACTGAAAACCAGCTCGCGTGCTGCTTTTGGCACACGTACCATAGGTTGCCTGCCCCTGGTCTAGTGTCACGGCTGGTGTTCATTGTACCTAGCACCTGCTGTTCACAATGAGTAAGAATGTTTAAAACCAATTAAGATTTAGTTGTGGTCAGAAAGTAATTAAAATTGCCTATTCTACTCAATATACCAGCCCCCTGTGTGTATTCAGAATTAGATCTGCTGACTTTACTGACCAAAATTGGAGCCAAATTGTCTGCTGGTGTAGTTCTATTAAAGTAAATGAAGTTATACTAGCTGGGAATTTGGCCCTTTGTTTTCACTTCTTTTTACTCCAGTTAGCTCTGTAGTGCCATGAGCACGGCTTTGGGAGAGTGACCTGAATTCTGTTCCAGCTCACACATCAGCAACAGAATTTTTAAGTAAGTTCCAACTGCAGGATCTTTACCTTGAGACGCTACCTCATGGCCAGGTTTAGAGAGATGGACACTTTGTGCATTTTAGTTACACCTGCAATTCACAGTTGACTCAGGGTTACTGCAGATGATGGGTGTACCAGAAGTAACCCAACTTGACTTTCAAATTCCAGGATGAGTTTGTAAGGCTGGCTGTTAGGAAACAATATTTTTACTTGTGAACTGATCCTTTGCAAGGTGACAAATATTGAACCCCAATATGCAATTTTTACAGATTTCAGAGTAGCAGCCATGTTAGTCTGTATCCGCAAAAAGAACAGAAGTACTTGTGGCACCTTAGAGACTAACAAATTTATTTCAGCGTAAGCTTATGCATCCGAGGAAGTGAGCTGTAGCCCATGAAAGCTTATGCTGAAATAAATTTGTTAGTCTCTAAGGTGCCACAAGTACTCCTGTTCTTTATTTGTACAGAGTTATATTTGGAGTAGAGCTTCACTTAAGTACTGTATCTCACTTTTCTTGACATGCCTTCGATTGCAAATGTGAAATAGAACTGGACCTGGCTACTCTGATAGGGACATGGCATGACTGACAGTTAGATATCTGCCCTTTGTGTTCTGTGTTTTGAAGACATTTTCTTAATCCAGGAGAAAGAAGCCTGTGGATTGTTGTAGCTCACTCAGAGTAAACTCTTTGGGTTTCATTTGCTGTCTTTCCAACAGGCAATGGGTCTGCTGAAACTTCAGCATTCAAACATCTGCATTTACAAAGAATTGTTTATCACCTGGGATAATAAGGTGAGAATGAAAACAGCCTGTTAGAGTGGAGGCACAAACTGGCATGTAAAAGTTTCTGTAACTAGGTAAAGGGACACTTAAGGTTTCTGGGCCTGTGATTGAGCTCCTTCTGTGGAGGCAACTGAGTTACACTACCATTGGGGCAGCACAACATGTCTGTGTTGCATCCCAGTATTTGTGTATCTGTAGGCAATGTCTTCTTTTGCTTCCATATGCAACAGATACACAGTTTTTAAGCTGCTGCAGTTCCTTGCTTGTCTGAATAAAGCACCTTAAAAATTGGCCCATAAAGAAGCCAGAAGGCCAGAGCTATTTCTTTGTGGACACAGCCTTACACGGTACTTGGGCCTAAATCCCATTGAATTCAGTAGAATTTATGTTTGAGTGGAACTGCTCATATGGTTTCAAAGGTAATTGTTCCTGTTAGAAGCAGATGTTTTATGTTTAAGTAGACAAAAGTAAATATTGACTCTTGTGGGAGACAAATAATCCCATCCCATACTTCCATGGTGTGCACCAAATCTATTTGCAAGGCCCAACGGCCGATTTGTATATTTGTTGCTGCATATGTCATTACCTGCAAGTGACTGAATAATGTTGATCTAATATCTGTTGCAGATTTCATCTCTATTTCTTTGTCTGGTGATGCAGCACTCAAGCCAAGGAGACCTTTCATCTCTGATCAAGGCAAAAAGGAAGAAGCGAGAGAAAGTAGAAGATATGGTAAAAAATTACAGAAAAAGCATTTTATTGAAATGCAAAGTAATCTCACTGCCTTTAACTTTTTTCACCACCTTCTATCCTTTCCCAGCTGCTCCCCAGAGACATCAAGGTATAGTATTTATTGCTTAAAGCAGGAGACCAGGACTTAAAACTTCTGAATTTTCTTCCCAGCTCTGCCACTTGAGTCATTGTACAATCACAATAATAAAACTTAGCATTTATATAATTTTCTACTCCTGGGCAACTCAACCTTTCCGTGCCTTAGTTTTCTCTTCTGAAAAATGAAGATGATAATAGCTCCTAATTCACAGGGGTGATGTGCAGGTTAATTGATCTGCAGCAAATGAAAGGAGTACAGTAACTTCTTGCTTAACGTTGTAGTTATGTTCCTGAAAAATGTGACTTGAAACAAAACGATGTTAACAAATCCAATTTCCCCATAAGAATTAATGTAAATGGTGGGGGTTAAGTATACAATTTAATACAAACAATTTAATACTGTTCACAGCTATGATGATTGTGAAGCATGGTTGATGTAGTGAAGTTAGAAGGTGGAAGAGGGAGGGATATTTCCCAGGGAATGCCTTGCAGCTGAATGGTGAACTAGCACTTGGCTGAGCCCTCAAGGAATAACACGTTGTTAATGTAGCCTCTCACACAAGGCAGCACTAACGCAAGGGAGGGGAGACAGTATAGTAGACAGAGACAGACACACACCTTGTGTGTGTGTGTGAGAGAGAGAGAGAGATGCACACTGCCCCTTTAAGTAAGCCGACCCACTCTTAAGTGCATTGTCTTTTTAAGTGGATCAGGAAGTTGAGACAGCTGCTGCTGCCCCAAGCTCTCTCTGTCTCTCTCACTCTGTGTCCCCTTCCTGCTCTATACGGAGAAGGGGTAAGCGGGGTGCAGGAGCCAGGGGATGGGGATACCCTGACAGCCCCCCCGCACAGCAAGCAGGAGTCTCTGGGAGCAGCTCCAAGGCAGAGGGCAGGAGCAGCACATGGCAGTGTCGGGAGGGACAGCTGACCTGCCTGGCAGTTGATAGCCTGCTGGGCGGCTTCAGCACAGGGAACTTAGGGGAGCGGGGAGCTGATAGGGGGGGTGCCAGTCCACCCTGGTTACAAGCTCCCAGCAGCTAGCTACAATGGGATGCTGTTCCTGCAAGCAGTGGACAAAGCAGGCGGCTGCCAAACAAACGTACAGTGCTCCCTTCTACCAACTTTAAACAAGCATGTTCCCTAATTGATTAGCAACGTCACAATGAAACAACGTTAACCGGGACAACTTTAAGTGAGGAGTTACTGTATAGTATTCCCACTTGGACTGGAGCCTGTATCAAATTAAGAAGCCTTCATATGATTAGACATGTCTTATTTCACCATGGAGTTATTCTTCGTGTACTACATTTTCATGTCTATTTCTGTCCATAGGTGCTTCAGAAGTTCCTGGGGCAGATGGTGGATGCTTTGTTTTATATACACAAGCAAAATGTTTTTCACAGGTAAATAGAAATTCCAGCCTCTTTGACTGCTAGACCTTTGCCTGTTTGTAGCTGAACTATCACTTCAGCACAACTATTCACTTGAGAAGCAAGACGTACATTTTGGTGGCATGGTGAGGCGTTTCATAGATAAGATGGAGTGTCCAAATGAGTTTATAGCAGAGATAGATGATTAGTAGATTTACTGTATGAGTGTTAATCAGTGCTCTTCTCCTTCCCTCCACCATTTTTTCCCCTCGGTGGTGTTTGACTTTAGACACGGTTGTCTGAGTGTGAATTTATTGATTAAAGCAGCGGAGTGGATGTTATACTCCTGGATTCTGTTTCTGCATCTGATTGTTGTGACTCTAGGCAAGCCATTTAACTCATATGTTCTCCCCAGATTAATCCATCCACAAAATGAGTATAACTTAACTCTTGAATGTTTGTAAAGTGTTCACGATCCTGTAGTTAATGAAATACTGGAATATTGACTCTTCTTTCACATCTATATTACAGTCTATAATCCTGCATAAACCTTGGCAAATGAGCTGTGCCTTTCATAAACTAAAAGAGTGAACAAACTTAACAGGAATAAGAGAGGAAAAAGGACTAGTGTCATGCTCAATGTTCGGATAAGTTGAGGCTTCCCGTGTCAATTTTTAAAGCTTTTTGCCTTATTCACAGTAAAAAAGGAAAATAAATGTATTTTATTTCTTATAATTTGTAACTTAAAAACAAAGCCCATCTTTTTTATGTAAAAGATCTCAGAGATAAGAAGCCTGTAGCTATACATCATTATGCTCTGATTTAACATGTTGATAAAAACCATTTCTGTGTGTTGCAGAAACCTCAAACCGTCTAACATCCTTTTAACTGATGAAGTATCCTTCATGCTTTGCGATTTCAGTGTAGAAACTCTTATGACGGATGAAATGAAATGGAAGATAAGAGTGGAAGAAGGTAGCTAATTAACTTGAATATTTTAGTATTCTGTTTGGTTTTTTTTTAAAGATTCTACTGTGTTTTTTAACAGTTTAATTCTATAACAATAAAGACGGAAAACACCCTTTTTTGCCTATTACATTTTATTTCTTCTAAGCAGCGAGCAAGATCATTGTAAAAGATCAAGAATTAAATAAATTGATTGTGATATGAAAACTTTCACACTTACATAATTGGTCTGAATCTTGCTCAGCAGTGATAAAAAATTGTTACCATCTAATGGCAGTTCTGTGGTATTAAAATGAGTTTGTAAAAATAGATCTTTTAATATTTTGGGAGTCATGAGATGGCTCTAAGCTAAACTGGATTTGTAAGACTATATTTGCAGTAATGTATAGGAAGTTAGATCTTGGAGAATTGTTTGTCATTAATTGTAGTGCGGTTCTTCTTTGAATCTTCTATGGGGTATCACCAGTAAAAATCTAACTCACTGTAGAATCTTTCTGACTGAATTGTACTTTGATGTGAAACTGTTATCTACAGGTCGTACCCATGCAAGCAAAGCAACACATCACACAGTGTCAAAACCATTACTGAGCTGACATTTATTTCAACAGATCCTGACTCTAAATCCTGGATGTCCCCTGAAGCACTCTGCTTTTCCTTTAGTGAGAAGTCTGACATCTGGTCCTTAGGATGTATTCTACTAGACATGATGACCTGCTTCTTTCTGAATGTATGTACTATTGAGAGTACCACGAACATTTCACTGGGAATGTAATGTTTTTAAAAAACCCCAAAGAGATCCACAAAGTGAATACATACAGAGTCTGCCAATATTCTGCTCTTTACAGGTGAAAGAGACAAATTCATTACTGCAGGATATTAGAAAGGACACCAGTAGTCTTGAGAGAGTTCTGACGTTAATGCAGAAAGGGAATAAAGATACTCTGCCTTTGTCTCAAATTTTACTTATGATGCTACTGATTCAGCCCAGTACGAGACCCTCAGCAAAGTGAGTTCTGGACATTTTCTCCTGCTCTATTCTGTTTTTTGCTTTTCCCCACCTATCTCCTCTAAGAGGGAGTGTCCTTCAGTCTTTAGATTAGGGGACTGAGAGCCCGGGTTTCTAGGTTCTATCCCTGTCTCTGCAACTGTCTCGCTGTGCTACCTTGCTGTAAGAAAGTCACTTCACCTATCAGTGCCGTGGTTTTCCCATCTTTGAAATGAGTGTACGCTGACCAGAGATTCTCTGGTCAGAAAGGATAGTTGGTTTTGTTAGAGAATTATGTTATAAAACAAGGTTATAGACACTCTTTTGGAGGCTGGGCTGTAGTCTATATACAGTTTGCATTCTCAGAAAATGTCTGCATTGACTAAGGTTTTACTTTTATATAAGAATCTCAAAGCTCTTTACAAACATTAATTAATTAAGCCTCAGAGTACATCATGAGATTGGTTACTGTTATGTCCACTTTCCAGGTAGGTAAAATGAGGCACAAAGGTTAACTGACCTGCCCACAGTCACAAAATCAGTGAAGGAGTCAAGATCAGAATTTAGGAGTCCTGACAACCAGAACCCTATTTTACCCACTAATTAACACTTCCACTTCCAACAAAACACACCAAAATCAATAGGAAAACTTTGTTGACTTTCTTTCTCTCTCCTTCTCTAGGGATCTGGTTGATATTCCATATGTTATGGAATGTTTGACTCTTGCTGGTTCCTCTTTATCAAAACAGGAAAAAACCTTGCCTTCAGCAATTTTAGATGTGCTCCTTGAAGGAGGAATTGGAAGTGTTTTAGGTAATCAGGAAAATAAGTTGTCTTTGAGATACTGACATTTAGTTTTCTATTGAAATGCCATGTGTGTTCCATTTAGGATGTATTGTATTACAGAAATGAATGAATGTATGGCTACCCATTGTACCTGAAATGAAATGCATCGCTGCTGTGGACAAGAATCTTGGTGTCACCAGTCTTATAACTTCACAAGAGTAGTTCATAAGAGTAGTAGCTCTTATCTAATGTTCTGTCTGAATAGGGTGAGAGTGTTATTAAAAGAACTTTTGTCAGACTGTTCTGAAATTCCTGGGAGCTCCCCACTCAGATTGCATTCTAGTTTACGGCAGTTAAACCTATTAAGATATTAAGTTAGAATGCATTGTTGGCCAAAGAGAAAAAGCTGCTCCTTTAAATAATTTTGTTTACTTATATATCTTTACATTTTATTATTAACATAATTTCATATTGGAGTGTTTTTAAAGAACATACATTATACTTAACTCTCAAATAATTTTGAGATAGCAACATTACAAGGTTTGTGGTGGCTCCTAAATATCAACACACCCACTATTTTGAGCGAGTTTTGCAGTTTTAAAATGTTTGACGCTGTCTTTCCGTTTTTTTTGTTTGTTTGTTTTTTGTTTTGTTAATTGAGTCTCAAGCTGAATTTCTGTCAATTATGTGGATTCACAGGCTGGGCACAGAATAGGAAAACAATAAAATTATGAATGTATCCTGTAAATATTTGTGTAAAATGACAGAAGAAACTTCTGATGTCTTGTTTTATGCAGAATTTATGCAGACTTACTGGGACATAGAGCAGGCTCAAGCAAGAGCCATAAAGCGCCTTGCCAGCTTACTGGGAGAAGAAAATGGTATGGATCAATATTTCAACATAGAGATGTTTAAGATCTGGGTAGATATTAAAGTATAATGATTTAAAGCTCTAGGACTGTAAGCAATAAGGGGAAAGAACATGATGATTTCCTGTCATCTGCCCATATCTGTGAAGCATTTCAACTGAAAAGTGGCTTTTCCCATTGAAATAATGTGACACTGTGATAAGTAACAGTTTGAATAGGCATGAATAGACCCTTGCTAGCAGTGATATAAGTGGAATTTGTTACAGTTGATATTTATATTTCTGAGCAGGGCTGTCCCTAAGGGGATGTGGGGCCCGGGACATCAATGCTGAGTTTCTAATCTGCCAGGGGGTGCTCCCACCCCCCTCTCAGCTCCACTCGGGCCCTGCCCCTACTCCACCCCTTCCCCTAAGGCCCTGCCCTGCCTCTTCCCTTCCCACCCTGCTACTCCTTGCTTGCCCGCCTGCTGCTCACCGCCTCACCCTGCTCACCCGTCCACCTCACCTCCCCACCCGCCTCCTAACGAAGTGCAGGCCCAAAGTGTGGGCCTGGGGCAATCGCCCCAATTTGCTGTACCCAAGGGATGGCTCTATCTCTGAGAGTGGTTAGAATGGGTTCCAAGAGGACATCTAAGTTCCTTTGGACAAGTGTGTTGCTCCCTTTTGGAATAGCTAACCCTGCCCAAAGACTTGCTAGGACTGAGAAACCTAGTGAAGTAATCTCCCCCCGAGTCTGAAAAGCATAATTTCTCAGCACTGCCATACCAGAATTCTAGCCCATGTCACTTGGAACTGTGGCTCTCAACCTTTCCAGGCTACTGTACCCCTTTCAAAAATCTGATTTGTCTTGTGTACCCCCAAGTTTCACCACACTTAAAAACTACTTGCTTACACAATCAGGCATAAAAATACAAAAGTATCACAACACACTGTTACTGAAACAGTGCTTACTTTCTCATTTTTACATATAATTATAAAATAAATAAATTGAAATAAAAATGTTGTACTTACATTTCAGTGTATAGAATATAGAGCAGTATAAACAAGTCATTGTATGGAATTTTAGTTTGTACTGACTTCACTAGTGCTTTTTATGTAGCCTGCTGTAAAACGACGCAAATATCTAGATGAGTTGATGTAGCCCTTGGAAGACCTCTCTGCACCCCGAGGGGTATGTGTATTCCTGGATGAGAACCACTGACTTAGCATGTAGCCAACCAAGAGCTGCAATACTACTTCCTAGGAGGAAAATGGCTACAACTAACTTCAAGAAAATGGAAGATTGTGGCTGCTTTTGTCTTTAACGCAGAGGAGGTGCCCATGAGACTACTGGTATCAGTGTATAATGCTCCATCTTGATATGCACAGCTTTTCTTTCAGATCAAGAACATTGTTTAACCATCTCTGCCTTATCATGTCATGCACGGGGACCCAAACCTGTCCTAAATCTAGGAACTCCATGTTGTATTGAAGGTGGGAGGCATATAAACCAGCTAAGTTGTTCACAGTGTTATTAAATGTTGACTCTAACAATTATTTTCTTTATAGCCTTAATGTATTTGCTAGAACTTCTGGATCCTGTCACTTGTGCAATGAGGACTCATATAGATTCTCTAGAGCTACAATTAGATGGCTGCAGATTACTGCTTGACGTTATTGGCCAAGGTACAGTAATGAGGTTCCATACTAAACACTGAGTAACTTTTTACATGTAGTAAACAAGATCTGAAATGGATTTGGTGACAATTAATATTCATACTAAGATATTAAGGGATAAATTTATAGTTACATTGGGATTTAGCCAGCTTTGCTGGGAGTCCAGGTTCTCTAGGGTCGGTGGCTTGATTTAAATCAGAGTGATAGAAATCAGCAAGCAAGAAACCTTGATTTAATTTTGTTTTGAATTTGTATTTTTTAGTAGTTTTCCTAAAGGAAGGATGATTCTCACTAGCTGGTATCATTAAAACATGTTTATTTGCAACTAAATACAGCTTCTATATTAAATTTGGTATTTCCATTTGCTCACCAGGAGGATACCCTATATCTGTACATATTTATTTAAACAGACATTTATTCAGAATCTTAATTTTAATTTTGTTATGATAGAAAATAATGAATGATACATTTCCCATTTACTAGATTATTTTTGTTTACTCATGAGGTGTATCAAGCTGCATTTGGATGGAAATTAGAATGCAGTTAAAATGAACAAAAACAGCATTTTAAATTAGTTTTTTACTAGTTGAATAAAACTACCTTAACTGTGCTGCATATGTAAGAAAAAAAAAGTTTCTCAAAACATGTTTTGCATTTAAACTAACTAGTTTTTTAAGCAGAGGAAATATGAGCTGTAGCTAGTGAATTGATGGAGTGTTTTTGATCACCATGCGCCAGACTTTGAAATCTCTGGGAATTAGGCACTTAACCTGTTTATGCACTTTTTGAAATCCCACTAGGTGCCTATCTGTACTTCTGTGTGCCTAAATGCCTTTGAAAATCTGGCCCTATATCCTTCAAGTTTTTAGAATGAGTAGATCTCATCCTCTCCCACCTGATGGAAGAGGAAATGAGATTTCTTGCTTTTTCATCTCTCAGTTGGTCTCAACTTTGAATGAACTAGTTCAAATGCAGAAAATATTCCTTTGGCACCTACTCGGTAAATGGAAACCAACAGTAAATTAAGGCAAAAGTTTTTCTGCACAACTGAAATTAGAAGTTCTTCCATTTGGAAGATGTAAATAGCATTTGCTCTATTGTAAAGACTGCAAATAATAGAGATTCTTAATGCAGTACATGACATTGTAACTTATTTATAAAGCTTGTGTTGACCTCAAAAGTTAAAGGCCCACCCCTGATTCTGTATATAATTAAAAAAGAAGCACCCCTTAAACTTGTTAAAATTTGAGGCCTCATTGATGCAGCAAATTACTTTTTATTTATTTTAATAAATGTTGACTTTTAAAGACCCCATCTGGAATACTGTGTGCAGTTCTGGTGTCCCATGTTCAAGAAGGATGAATTCAAACTGGAACAGGTTCAGAGACGGGCTACGAGGATGATCCGAGGAATGGAAAAACTGCCTTATGAAAGGAGACTCAAAGAGCTTGGCTTGTTTAGCCTGGCCAAAAGAAGGCTGAGGGGGGATATGCTCGCTCTATATAAATATATCAAGGGGGTTAACGTTAGGGAGGGAGAGGAATTATTTAAGTTTAGTACTAATGTAGGCACGAGGACGAATGGGTATAAACTGGATATTAGGAAGTTTAGACTTGAAATTAGACGAAGGTTTCTGACCATTAGGGGAGTGAAGTTCTGGAATAGCCTTCCGAGGGAAGTAGTAGGGGCAAAAGACTTTCTGGCTTTAAGACAAAGCTTGATAAGTATATGGAGGGGATGTTATGATAGGATTGTTAATTTGGGCAATTGATCTTGAATTACCACCAGACAGGTCTGCTCAATGGTCTGCGGGGAGATGTTGGATGCGATGGGTACTGAGTTGCTGCGGAGAATTCCTTTTTGGGTGCTGGCTGGTGACTCTTGCCCACATGCTCAGGGTTTAGCTGATCGCCATATTTGGGGTCGGGAAGGAATTTTCCTCCAGGGCGGATTGGCAGGTGCCCTGGAGGTTTTTCGCCTTCCCCTGCAGCGTGGGGCACGGGTCGCTTGCTGGTGGTTTCCCTGCAGCTTGAGGTCTTCAAACCATTTTTGAGGATTTCAATAACTCGGTCCTGGGATAGGGGTTGTTATAAAATTGGATGGGTGGGGTTCTGTGGCCTGCCTTGTGCAGGAGGTCAGACTAGATGATCAGATTGGTCCCTTCTGACCTATGAGTCTATGAGTCTATAAAGAATGAAAGCTTTTGTAAATTCTTCCCCCAAGTCCTGCATGCAGATTTTTACTAAAGTTTATAAACAAGTGATGTGTTTCAGTGCTATGGTTAAATTATCAGAATATGCTTGCAAAGCATACTACTGAATGGGCAAAATGGGTTATTCTCATGTGCAGAGTTTGAAATTTGTTAATGATCAGTTTCCAGTTGTGCTTTCTGCATACGATTTAGGGGCACATTTTTGATAATACAGCCCTGGTAGCTAACAAAATTTCTGTATAAGATGCAATATGATTAACTCTAGGAGCAACCCATAGGTTTAAAGTTGCCTGTGAATAAAAACAAATGTCCTGTGCAAAAATAATGGAAATAACTAGACTGTACCTCCTTTTCATTGTTTTTACCTGTTCTCATTTTTGTGACATAATTTCCCAAAGGAACATATGAAAATTGCAGAAAATGAGACAAAAAGAGCAGTTTGATTTCGGGAAGAGAGGGGAAAATATAACCATATAGTCTATGTTAAGTCAACAAATGATGCTTGCTTCATGGTATACGTATGCTGAGAGCAGAAAAATCAGACTTCAGTGAAAGCTGCTGAAGCATCCTCATGCTGTTCCATGTTTTGCTTTTGACAGCCCTACAACAGAATGTGCATGTGGAGATGCTAGTTGGTGAGGAAGGAATCAATTCTCTGTTAAAGACAATGAGAACATATTCTGAAAATGAAGAACTGCTGTCAATGATCTGCACTTTACTAATGATGATTTCAGCCAGTGGTGGGTCCTTTGATCCTTTCATATGGAAATGTTCTATTTGTTTATCCATCTTTATTTGTTGGATTAGATACATAATGGAGAACTCTATGATTTAGCATAGATATGTTGCTGTACATGCGTTATTTTTCCATCTCAAAAGCATTAGTCAGCCAGTTCTAGTTGCAGGACAGCTGGAGCATAAGTTTTGAGACTGGATGTATTAAAGAGGTGGTGTGTTCAGTCTTGGTTGGCTAACAAGTGATTCTTATTAATTTATGCAGATGGTAACACTAGGGAAAGCTAGGGCACGAAACCTGGGTTCCATTGCTGGCTCTGCCTCAGGGCATGTCTAAACTACAACTCTAAGTTGACCTATGTTAGGTTGATTTACAGCTGTAGCCATAGGCGGAGACTCCATGGGTGCTCTGCTTATCACCCACCTGCAGCAAACTCCCCCTCCCCTGAGCAAAAGGCAGCTATCTAAGATTCTTGGCACTTCTGACCTAAATTACCTAAGTTATTGTTCAAAATGAATTCTTAAGTCTGGAGTTGACTAGGTTGGTTGGATTGCTAGACTGACTTGAATGGCAGTGATTGGTGCCCTCTCAATAACTCTTTTTTGTTTCTTCCATGAAGCTCAGAACTATAATGGGAGGAGATGGCCAAACTGAGAAGGCTCTGAAAAGGCCAGTCATCACTAGTATAGTCTGTGTGTATGTGGTTCTCATTAAGAATCCAGTACATTTCTTTTGCTCATTTTCATATTGCCCTTGAACATAATTACGTTGTTCTCTTGTTTCATGACTCCTTTTGATTTAAATTTGTTGTGTAATGGTGGCAGCGGCAATATAACTATATGTCCTTTTCTGTGCTTATTAGAAATGGCTGCAGAAGCACTGAGGAAAGCTGGAGTCATCACAGATGTTCTGTCGATTATAAGCAATTTTCCTCAGAACAGACAGATCTGCCTTTCTTGCTCTGGTATTCTTTGGAGCTTGGCTGTGAATGGTAAGTAGAACACAGCAGATACTGTGCCTAGCTGGATTCAGAGATTCTTGTAGCTCAGGGATGAAACTTTTTACTGACTTCTCCCAACTTTGGGTACAGTGGGGTGTTGGAGAAAAGAATGTGGTTGAGAGCTTTGATTGAGTAGCATTAGAAGATCCATCATTGAATGAGCTATGGGGCAACACAGACTAAAGATTAGTGTGAACGTCTCAATGTCCCTAGTGGTGGTAAGGACCCATTTGTAATTTTACAATGCATACTGTTTATAAACATTCAGAAATGAAAAGTGGGTTATGTGGCTGTAGGTTTCATCACATAACGTGATGTGTTGTGATAAGAAGAGGAAATGAAGTATAATCAGCATATTGGATTGATTTAAGAAACAAGCCTAGCAAATAGAGGTGAATTAGATGATACATTGGTAGAAGGGGGGAATTGTCTTTGAAATAACTAGCTTTTTGAATAACCCCTCAACACCCTAGGTTTCCCAGGAAGAGATTTTTGTAAAAAACCTCCAGCCATGCATTTCTATGCTACAGTCCTGTCATATCTGACAGTTGAAACAGGATCAGGCTAACTCTTTACTAGAAACCTCCAAGGAACACCAGCAGGTGGCATTCCTTCTGCTGAGTCAGTGCTGAGCCAATGCCACAGCATTGTATTACGCTGCTGCTGGGAGATCCGCTTTTGCACCAGACCTAAATCTGAGGCCCTGACCACGGGCGGTGATTAAATTCCATGACACTTCTTGAAAGAGCAGGGATGTGTTATTCTCATTGTCAAGGTCAAAAAACCAAAACAAATGTGCAGAATTGAATTCTGCATGTGTAATTTCCCACTCCAGGTTCAACTTGGTATTTTTCTCTGTGTGATCTGTTAGGTATCATTCCTGAGTGCTGTGTTCTGCCCACAGATGGCTGCATTTTAGGTTTGGGTGAAGCAATTCCTGTATATAGTCTGCATGTTAGATTAAGCTTGCAAAGCTTTTGAGATGAAAACAGCAGGAATAATGCAAGATTACACCTCTACCTCGATATAACGCTGTCCTTGGGACCAAAAAATCTTCCTGCGTTATAGGTGAAACCATATTATATTGAACTTGCTTTGATCCACCGGAGTGCGCAGCCCCGCCTCCCCGGAGCGCTGCTTTACTATGTTATATCCAAATTTGTGTTATGTCGGGTGGCGTTATATCGAGGTAACGGTGTATTTTACTAATGTAAAGAAGAGTTGATGGAAGGAATCTAGAGCATGATCAAATAAATATATAACTAATCAATAGTGAGTTTTTATACAGAAAACATACCTTCTCCGATACCTTTGTGCAGTAAGATGTTGTTAATGTTTGAGTTAATAAACTCTGCTTGATATATTGGCGTTTGGATTTACTTCCTAATTCAGAAAGTCACATGGGGCAAGCATCACTAAAAAATGCTGTCCGGATTATCACAGGAGTCCTCCAAGACCACCGTGAGAATGGAGAGGTGGTTGAGTTGGCTTGCTCTGCCCTCTGGGTTCTGACACTTCAGGGTGAGTTTTCATGCTTGCTGTGCTTCATGCACAGCAGGGGTTAGTCTGACAGAATCACACACAGCAGTTATTTAAGTAGTAATTAAAATGAATGTTGAAGTAAATCCTCTATAAGTTACCATGGTGCAATACAACCTGCTGTACCTTAGCTGGCTTTATACTTATACTTTATCTGGCAACATAGTTACCCTCCTAACTGAACCAGCACCCGCTAGTTCAGGGTTTCTCAAACTGGGGTCGCTGCTTGTGCAGGGAAAGACCCTGGCGGGGCGGGCCGGGCCGGTTTGTTTACCTGCCCTGTCCGCAGGTCCGGCCGATCGCGGCTCCCATTGGCCACGATTTGCTGCTCCGGGCCAATGGGGGCTGCTGAAGTGGCGCCCAGTAAGTTCCTTGGCCCATACCACTTCCAGCAGCTTCCATTGGCCCGGTGCAGTGATCCGTGGCCAGTGGGAGCTGCAATTGGCCGGGCTTGCGGACAGGGCAGGTAAACACACCGGCCTGGCCCACCAGGGGCTTTCCCTACACAAGCAGTGACCCCTATTTGAGAAACCCTGCCCTAGTTCGTCTCTTTCTGACAACCTCAGATGAAGTTTAATTTTGTAATAACATTTAGCTCGGTTAAGTAAATACTTCTATCAGATACTACAGTGATGAGCACGGTTTAAGAACCTGTGTAGAATAGATTGTCACCTCTTAGTTGTCTTCTCTCAGAACTAAAGAATCCCAGGTTTGTTACTCTCTGTTCCTACGTAAAACCACCAGTTCACTATTAGTGCTGTGGAGCTTATTACAAAGAAAGATGTTTAACATGAATGTCGTCAGTGTCTTGGGAAGAACATGACAAGTTAAAAATAAAAGTATTATCTATATATCACTATGCATGTACATTAAAAGGAACATCTTTGCAGTACGAGTCCGGTACTAATGCTTCTTCGAAATCACTTTATAGATGAAAACATCCTTGCAGCATTTTCATGCTACCCTTTCTTCATTTTCTTCTCCACCATTCAATCCCCTTATTATGGCCACCATCCTTCTAGCCACTGCATTTTTTCCTCCTCAACCGCTATGAGTAGAGGATGTTTTTTTTTTTTGCATCATTCCTACCTTCTGCTGATCTGGAGAGTGAGAGGCTGGAACCAAGAATTGAACCTGGAGCTTCACCTAGCAGATGGCTCATAACTGTCTCTGAGCCCATGGACCAAGTCACGATGCTCAGCTATTTGATTAGTCTGTATTCTAGTAAAATAGGCCTAACAGGGCTTACTTTTTAGTTTTCGTGCATGGTAAAGGAATCACTGCAGATGCTGAAGCACTGATGAGTATTTCACTGGCTATTTTTATAGGCTGCTTAATTGAAAACCAGTATGAACCAACAACTCTGCTTTTGTTGGATGCTCTCAGGATGAATCCAGAAAGGCCAGTGCTGGTGAAGAATACCTGCTTGGCATTGGCAAGCCTCCTAAGGATATCTGGTAACAATCCAGAAAGATGTTTTTAACAATGGCAAGTGGGCATCAGAGGCAAACACTGTAAAGACCAAAGGTTCCCAGTGGGGTTGGAAGGGGCATCTGTCCTCCTGGACCAGTCTTCTCCTTCTACCTGTCGGAGAAAAACATTCAAAGAAGAAAACTGGATTAGCCCCTCCTGGCCAAGAACAGAAGCATAAATGTCAGAGGAAACCGGTGGATCAGCAGAGGGAGGGGGACCCTGTTGTAAACTCTCTCTCTCTCTCTCTCTCTCTGTTTTAAATGCTTCCTTTGATGTTCTAGTGTTTAAAAAGGATACAGCTCTAGGAGTGGTTAATGGAAAATGAACAAAGGGTATCTGGGACATAAAGAGAAGTTTTGTCATGCAAGAAAGTGTCAGCTGCTTACACAATCCTACACATTATCTGAAGGTGCTTCAGAATAGTTTTCCAAGGCAGGAAATCTGCCACTGCCTAGTAGCACTTGTGTCCCTCTTTTTCAGAGTTACCTGCTTTTAGACTTATAGTAACAGATACAAAGGGCAGTGGAATAAGCCTGATCAAAGATTCCTACCACTTTCACTGTGATGATCCGGAAGTGGTGGAGAACATCTGTATACTGATTAATGAGATGATTCAGTACGGTAAGGTCTTGTTGTTCTTTCTTGTCTTTGGCCAGTGCTTTTTGTTCAGACATCAGAGGGGTAGCCATGTTAGTCTGGATCTGTAAAAGCAGCAAAGAATCCTGTGGCACCTTATAGACTAACAGACGTTTTGGAGCATGTGCTTTTGTGGGTGAATACCCACTTGATCAGATGCATCCCACAAAAAGCTCATGCTCCAAAACGTCTGTTAGTCTATAAGGTGCCACAGGATTCTTTGCTGTTTGTTCAGACAGTGCATAAAATAAGTGACCAAGAATAATTCTACACTGTCAATGAGCACAGTGACTGGAAATTACTGCTTGCAGTCCCCAGCCAGACAACCATACTGTACAGTAAGCTATAGTTCACCTTCTGTGGTATGAAACCTGATATATGTTTTCAGATTCAGATTAGGAGCTATTGCATATCTGGGGTTGCTTCTCCCCAGATCGTTCACCATGGAAGTGTAAATAGTGAAGCAGGAAAGGCAATATGTTGCAGTTTGAATAAGAACATCTAGATAAGCATAGAGCCTTGCTTGTCTTATGAAAGGCAGGAGAAAGAAAGGAAACAAAACTCCAGATGCGGCCCATCTCAGAAATAATGCACTGGCTTATTTTTATCCCACAAGTTAATAACATCTGACCCTTCCATTTAAACTGCTCTTGCCTACTAATACTGCTTTCTGTCTGCACATTTTTAACTAGCCAGTAAGCTCTTCAGGGCAGAGACACATTCTCATGATGTGGTTAAACAGAACCCAATGCTATGGGGCCCCAGTCTTTGTTGTAGTCTGTGCACTCTACTGCAGTACAAGTAATTAATACACAGAGGCAGAGCTCCAGGCCTCTCGGTTCCTGTGCTTGCATATCAATTGTACTAACATGGATGCTCATTAGCATCTTATGGATGCTGAAGGAATCTTTCAATTGTCCTTTACTTGATTTACTTTAATTTCCGTCTAACCTGATCCCACTTTTCCTCTTGGCAGTAATACTTTAATCATGCACCTGAGGTTACAATAAACCTTATGCTTGTTTCAAACTTCTTTATGATATTCTTGTTTCCTAATATAAAGGCCTTTCCCTCCCCCTAGTCCCTTTGGCCATTGTCAGGTGAGAGCAATGGAAGGTGAAGTATTATTCCAATAAGTGTTTATTACAGTAACTAAGATAGATTCCCCTCTTCCTTTTCATCAGATGACATAGTGCTAGAGATGATCTCCCAGAATATCAAGGAGCTGCTGACTGAAATGAAAGTCAAGTTTACATCCAGTCTGGTAGGCGGAAGTCACTGTGGTAACAAAGAGCACACTCAGTCTATTCGTACAAATGGTTTTATTTCTTGGCTGTGGATTACACAAACATCAGTCCTCTGGAGTTGTTTGTGGCACCCATCTTACCCAGAGGAAGACATAGTGCAGGAACTTGTGGGGGTAGGGGCTTAGTGTGAATTCAGTGTGCAGGGTACTCTGGAGGCATGGAGACTCAGAATATTTCTAAGTGTACTAAAAACGGAAGCAGGTGGAGCATAGTTTATCAAACTTCATGCTGAAGATGCTCTTAAATCAATTAAATGTAAGTTTGACACTATTCCTGCTTCATCCAGTATTAGCCTGCATGTATTTTTTTATTACATTTTTTGTACCAGAAATACAGGTTAAAGTATATAGGAACAAGACAACTATATTACAAAGCAGAGAGGGATTTACTGATCTATTAAATAACCCTAAAAAGCCCAAGCCACTTAATTGGGTGAGCTTGCTGTCCTGGGGAATTACTTTACGTTAAATTAATCAAACAGCAAAATAATTCCCGCCTTTGTTTTTCTAACACTAGAGCGACCTACACTCTTAAACCACCAAGTTATTAACAGAATAGTTCGCCATCAAGCATGTAGCAGTTATTTAAAAAAACAACCAACTAAAACTGATAGAGCCTCCACCTTTACTCTTGTGTTAGTCATTAATTTAATTTGCTCACAGTTCTCTTCCTCCAGAATGTTTGCCACATAGGCCATAGTACAAAGTCACTACTTTCCACAGTGTTTTCTCTAGCTAGCATTACCATTCCCACTGAAAAAGCCAAAACACATTCCACATGTGAAATACACTGAAAAAATTACAATTATTTTATTACAAAACCTAAGAGTTCCTTCCCTCTCCCATTTTTCTCTTCCTGTAATCAAGGCTTTTTACAAGCTAGATATTGCTCAGTGTACTTAAACATTATGTAACATTACAACTATTGCTAAATATTTAGAGCAGATTCCTGATGACCTTTTAGCATTTTTTTTAAATTTTTAGACATTATGTAAATTTTATAGTTTTAGGAGCCAATCCTGTAGTACAAAGGAATTATGGGTGAGAGTAAAGTGTCCGAATTAGGCCACCCGTTTGCTAAAAATATTGAAATAAGTTATTGAGCCCCAAAAATGCAAATGAGATATACCGTCTGAACTCCTATAAAAGGACATATATTAAATACAGAATAGATTTTTGTACCGTAGTTCTTAATTGTATCTTTACACTGTAAAGTAAAAACAAGGATAAACTTGTATTTAACAATTTTCACTTTCTCCCCAGGAGATAATTACCCTTGTGGATTCAGCACTTTTGAAACTGCAGAAGTAAGGTAAAAGCTGTTTTATATATACAAGGCTTGAAGTCTTCTGATTCAGGTAGAAATGCTTGATTCCTTCAGAAGTATTTTAAAAAGATTTTTCTCCCCAGAAGGAGATACTGCCTGTATTATATAGACATCATCTACTTCAGCATATTCCATTGTATTCTTTACAACGAACCACTTTGACTACTGACTATTGAGAGTCTGACAGCAGTGTCATTTTCGGAACCTGTCTTACTTTGTGGATTTTTAAACTATATTTAATGTATACTATACTTTCCTAAAAGATTAATAAAAATCCTACTAAGGTCTACAGTCTTGGAGTTACGTGAGTTTTATGGATTTAGTGAGCTTTTGGTCCGTGGATTATTTATTTTCAGGATTAGCTCTACCTCAACAGTTTGTGAACAGACATGATTCCTTGTAATGGACTGTTCACAGCTATTAGTTTATTACGCATGACTGATTCAAGGATAATACAGTTGGCAAGAGAAGAAAGCCATCATACGTCATAGGAATCTAGTCACCATTTGAATCTAGTAAATGCTGCACAGCAGAAAATGACACGATAGAATAGTTGACATTTTAGAATTTATTTTTCTACAGTTTAGGTTTAGCTTTGATAGCTGCTTCCCACTGCTTTTTCACTAGTGTGTATAGTCTCATAGCTGCCTGCGCATCCTGAATCTGGAAGACAATGAAACAAGCCGCAGGTTAAAGAAAGAAAGCAGAAGTCGCTGTAGGATCATTGTTAATGGTAGTCACATCCTCTCATCCATTTTATTCCCCAAATAAAAGTAAACCTTTTTAATTTCACTTGATGCTGAAATAATTCATGTAAGAGAACACTTAATTTAGCTGATGGGACATTTCCATATGGTTAGTGTTCATGAAAATAGGAGATTAACACTATTGGTATGAAGCAGGTAAGGACGATACAAGCTTTCCTCAGACTGGTATTGCACATTGATATGCTGAGTAAAGATTACCAAATCTCATGAGTACAGAGACGACAATGAGGTTATACTTCTACTAGGGTCCCAGAGCCTAAAACCCAATCACTGTTGATCCACCCATAAATACATTTTCCCCATGGGTTTACGTACTGAACAGTGCTCCGATGTCTGCACTTTCACATTCAGCAGTTTCTCACAAAGCAGTTTTAGAGATGGACGTCCACTCTAGAGGCAAAAACAAGAGGATCAGAGTTGTTACGCCAACTCTGAAATTAAATAGTATCTCCTCCGTTGCATGAAGGACACAATTACTCAAGCTAAATCCTGCAGTAAGGTTTTAGTTTAAGAAAACCCATTAAACCATAGTGTGTCTAAGTTTCTACAGATGAGTTGGTGAGACAGATGCCATTTGTCAGGTCACTGAGAGATCTATTCAAACCTCCACTCTTGTAAATCCCTTCAGCATTATAAGAATGACATAGACAGTGATATCACTTACAGCAGCACATATGACTATAGCCTCGTCAACGATAGCTTTTTAAAGCTTTTAGTGTAAGAGGGAGAAAGGAAAAACTGGGTGTCTTGTTTTGAAATTTAAAATATCACCTGTCACTTCAAAGGTAAACCTTTGGATCTTGCTTGACAGATGTTTCCAGTCAGGAAGGTGAGCAAACAATATCACAAAATAGAACCCACTATTTTCTATATATAGATCCATATTATCTTATTTGACTGCCCAAAAAGATGATAGAAAGACCCACCTTCCTGTTTTGAGTTCCAGGAAATGGGAAAGCCAATGAATTTGCTGTGCATGGGTATTGCTGGTAATCTTGATTGGCAGTAAGTTTCTTAGTACTTTTACACGTTCCAAACACTGTATAATAGGCTTGGCAGAACTCAATTTTTTAAAATATTTTTTAGTAATAAAAATGTTTAGTTTAAGCTTTTTAAAATTTTATACATTTAAATGTTCACAGCTGCAGGAAATTATGGGGGAATCAGACAATTATTTAATGACTGTACACGTTGAGGTTCAAAAAAGTTAAAAACTTTATAACCATTAAAATACAAATTGTCACTATCCCATGTCAAAATATGCTAACTAAATATAGTGGAGTCGCATCTTACATGGGGGTTAGGTTCTGAAGTCAGCGCGTAAGGTGAAAATCGTGTATAGTCAAACGCTCATTGAGTGGAATGGTGGGCGGAATCACCCGCACTACAGGTACAGTATTTAAATTGTTTTTCTTTTTTGTTTTGTTTTGCCATGTGCGTATAGTTAAAATTGCGTAAGTTAAATACGCCTATGATGTGACTCCACTGTATCCTTAAATCACACTCTAAAGTTCTTAAACAGCATTTTTCTTCTTTTGCTTATCTGTAAATTTCAGTTATTGTTGCAAATATTTTTTCAGTTTGTCTGTACAGTGAAATCGAAGTTTACTGCTATTTACTGAAAAAAATTAATCCTTCCAAACCTATGTCTAAATACATTAAACTAGCTAACTTTCATAAATGGCAGTGCCTCAGATACCCTCATTTTACAAAAGGACAGTTAAAGCAGAGAGGTAAAGGGATTGCCCAAGCTTGTACAAAGAGTCAGTGGCAGAACCAGGACTGGAGACTAAATGTGCAAGGGGGAATCATTCCTCTAGATCTTGTTGCCTTGCACTAGCACTAAATGTTAGTGAATCAAGAGACTATTTTCTGCACGTTTCTTACTTTGACTTCCTTTCTGAAAGGTTTGTATCTTTGTGTGTCCCGAATTTTCTTTTTAGGATGATCAAGAAACAGGATCTGAAAGAAAAATATTTCCACTGTAAAGAAGGCAGTACAGTAGCAGGATACTTTATACAGCCGAGTGCACCGCTCCCATCGATTCAAAGGATAGTTCACAACATGAACAAGTAAGATTGCAGGTGTTAGGACATCCTCAGTATCCAAGAGTAAGAGCCCCAACCAATTTGCATAACGTGGCTCAGATGGGCGCCATCTTTGGGAGGTGCTGCCTGTGGAGCTTGTATGCCTCAGCACAGAATACTCCAGTCTGATGCAAGTGGCCAAATGTCTCTGTATTAATGATGCCACTGGCCTCACTGTAGAAATTCAGAGTGTGCTTTGGCCTTCCCTAATATGCAAATGACTTGATCAACTTGCTGATTCCTAGACTAGAAGGAACCATTAAAATGATAAAATGTGCCCTGAGAGCTTTAATGTCCATACAGAGAGCAGATAAAAACAGAAGATCCTAAGGTCTCATCTGAAAGACTCAGTCATTGGATAGCTGAATTATGCTATATTTTAACCTGCTCTGGAATGACACAAGACTGAATGGACCCAGCTGCAATCTGAACCTATGGTTCCAGAGTAGAGGTGTTTTAACCTGATGCTTCAGCTAACATTCTGGGATGACAAGTCAGTCACTGAAGACAGGGGCTTCAAAGCAATAAATATCTAACCATGTACCTTTAAGTCATTGTGGACAGCATGCCCAACTAAAATCCTTCCTTTCAAGATGTCAGCCACCTCCTTCTGAACATTTTTAAACTCCGCTCCTAAAAATGAAACACATTTTCAGTAAGAGACAAGACAAAGCGCAAGTTGTGAGACAGCATTAGAAAGTGGAGCATTTTATGTGGTAGGCACTTCCTTTGGGACCCAAGGTATTGGAGAATGCAGAATTCTTGTATACAATAATCCTCAGTTTGCTCATAACTACAGACTCGAAGATGGCAGAACAGGGGCACACGTGAACAAAAATAGTGGTAATTGAGAAACAGACTTCTACCTATTGGCCTAAGACCACCCTTGCATTTTTGTAGGCAATGGTTAGAGAAGTTACACTCTACTGGGGCAATAATGATCACTCTGCAAAAAAGTATCAAATATATTTTGATTCATGATCTATTGTAGAGTTCCCTTTCATTTAGATATTTTAGGTTGTGCTGAGATTGCAATTGTTTTATTTCCTACACAAAAACAGAATTAAACAGGCCCAAAAATAGCTTAGCAGGAACTCAGTCAGGGATGTTTCTGTGGTGCTCAACTGGATCCTCTCTCTTAAGGAATGTGCTGGGAAAGATCACTCACCTTTCTTTATGTCCTTGGGCCGTATGCCGCTAACAGCTGTCCTGTAATCGGTCACTTTTTCTGTAGGCTTGACATATTTGTCATAAATACACTTTCCAAATTGGTTCACAATGGATACACGAGCCAGGATGCTGTCTTCACCCTCGGGCCCCACTCCCACCATCTCACAGTCCATGGCTACAGCTTTTGTCAGCCTAAAAGAGGATACCAGAGTTAGAAAGCCTTTGCTGTGATCATATACATCTAGATGTACAGGTTAGTCACCAGTTAAAAAACAAATGGGGCACTTAACATCTCAGAGCAGTTTCAGTCTGTTTGCAGACTCAAGAAGACATCAGTTTACACTCTGTTTATGTTTGGAAGCCACGGTTGTAAGAAAGAGAAAATGTCTGACACCTCTATATACTGTATATCCACTTTACATTAGAAATACAACCTACCCCGCAAAAGCCTTTTCTTTAACCAGCACCTGTTCCGTAGACAGCTGTGATTTGCCTTCAATTCCCATATTTCTTCTAGCAACTTTTGCTGCTTCAGGTCCTATTGCTGCTTCAATATCCTCTGGATCTACACCGTCAAACCAGATGTCGGCTCTGCCAGGAAAAGATAAAATTACACTGTAACATTGTTAAAAAATGCACTGTCTAAAAGGCTGGTTTATTTTTGACCGTTTGGCTAAGCCTGATGTTTATAAAAGCAAGGAGGAGTCAGCTAATTAGTCTAAATCAGTGCCAACTAGTCCAACAGTCAGATGCTGCAGACCACATAGTTTTACTCAAACATCATAGGATTTGGGTTAGTCTGCCCATGTGGCTAGCTGGGAGAGTGTGGAATTCTTTGTATTGTAATCTTATACTGTGTTCCTCAGGGTACACGATATAAGATTAGAAGTATCTGTGTCTGAACTTCTGTCCAGCCACACACCCAATCTGTTCTCCTGTCCATTCTGCCTCTTCAGGTACCAGTGATTCCTTAGTTCCCAGGTCTAAATCTGCTAGTCACCAGGTTCTCTTCAACCAGTCTTTTCCTCTCCTTCAGCATTTCACTGAAGCTCTTTCGAGACTGCAGGTTTTCTTTTTTCATTCATGTTCAGGGCCAAGATTTGTGGATTTCTTTTCCCTAAAGCTTTTAATTTATGATAGCTTGGGATGTCTGTATGAACAGGCACGTCCAAAACAGGGTTATGGTATAGAAATCTGTCCGTTCAGGTGGAAAGGGAAGAGAAACATCATATACTGTAATAGATGAGATGCAGGTTTTGTTTTCAATCCATGTCTCTTATTCCCTGGGTGGATAAAGTAGGAAATGCTATTCAGGCAAAGCACTGGCAAAGTGCAAAATATCTTGCATTGCTAAATAGCTGCCTCTTCTGGCTATTAAGCAATGGTCCTAACAGCCCTGAAAGCACTGTACCTCGCACGCACTGCCTGCCCCCCCTCCCAGTCTGTGCCCCTGCCCCAGAGCTGGGGCTCTGGAAGGGGCAGGAGGGATGCGGACAGGGGTAACAGGGCTGAGGCTGGGGCCACAGCTGAGGGCAGGGCAGGAGCAGAGCTGAGTGGCGTTCCCTCCCTGTCCGCCATGGGGACTGACGCGGGCTGCAGTCATTGCCCCCCCCCCCCTTTCCATGTGGGGTGTGCATCCTGCAGTTTGGGAGTCTCTGCTCTAAGGAGAACCATGTAGTGTCCATGAAGATAGCTACAGTAACTTGCAGCCTGTACAGTCGGGAACAGGTGAAATTTTAAGGGGAGGTGGTCTAAGAAACAAAGAGGGTCTTCCTCCTTTGAGAAAAAGCACAGAGTTGCATCACCCTCTGTCCAAAATTAATCAACTGCAATTAGAATAGTTACAGCCACCTACATATGTAAACGTGAGGCCTGAAATACTCACTCTGCCAGCGGCTGCTCCGTGTGCTTGTCAGCTTTCCTCCTCTTATGTTTTATGTCACCTTGTTCCTTCTCAGTATTGCCATTTTTTCTTTTGTGCTCCTTTCTGTTTCCCTTGCCATCACTCAAAGTCTTGTCAGGTGTCGTTCTCTCTGATTTCGGGATAGCCACAGCAACACAAACTGTGGCAGGATCACTGTCCATCTTGTTTACAGATTTGAATGTTCCCATATTCCTACCTCCATTTATAGCTGGAATTCCTTTGACTTTTCCCTTTTTGGTTGTGTGCGTCTTGGAATACGTTTGGGATACAGGAAGGGCCTTATCCAAGCTGGTGGCCTTTTGTTTCAGCAGCTAATATGACCCAAAGAAACCCCACAGAATTTACTGTAGCATTAAACTTTGACATTTCCCACCCCACCCCACCCTTTACTTTCTCTCTTGTGAATTTACTACTCAGTCTCCACGCATGTCCAACTCTGGAGCTGGAAGTTCTACATGTACTTACAATAAGGTACAAATGTAGGCAATAGCAATGCAAGATTCCCCCATATAGAGCCCCACCATTTCAAGGGGTGAAAGATTAGCTCATTCTCCATGGTCCATTAAGTCACGGATCTCTCTGCTGAGATTACTGAGAAAGGGGTCAAGAAATGCCAACGATTTTAGTGATGTGGACACCTATCTGTTATTAAGAACTGGACAAGTTTTTCTTGTACAATGAAAACTGCAGTTTTCAGTCAATTTCAAATTGAATCTTTAATCTTTATGCTTCTTTACACACTCCTCTTCCTCAGTCGTGTCTACAATAGGTTAATACCGATAACCATACTATTATAATTCTCAAATAAGGCCAGAAGGAAAGAGGCTGTGAAAACTGCCAGTTCCCTGTGGACCAAGGTATTTCAGATACTTATTTCCACTTCTGGATAATTCCATAATTTGACTATTGAACCAGCAAAGCATTTTTTGTTTCAAGAGTTAACAGAAAACTTTATTTGCATAAAACATGCTGTGACTTCTTAGTCAAAAAAACACCCCCTCAACGTGTCATGTATTTATATACATACCTAAGTCTACAATTCAAAAGAAAGACAGCGCACTGAGCCAACACCTGTGGGGATCTTAAATATTCAATCCCCCTTGCAGATCTGCACTAGAACGTAACTGATTATGGGTTACCCCACTGGGGCATGGTACTAAACTCTTGGATGTCACTGACCTCCTGCAGAGTCTTCCAGTTAGAGGAGAACTCCTGAGGAGCTTTTGGGGGCAGCACTCCCACAACGTTGGTGTCCTTTTGTTTTTTCTTTCCGATCTGCTTGACTTTGTTTTTCCATATTTTTTTCTTGTTCTTCCTGTGCTGTTTTTTCAGATTCTCAGGTTTAACGGTGGGGATGCTTGTTGAAGCTTTTGACTCTTTGGTCTTTATTTTAGCCATTCTGTCATCAGAAATCAGTCACACTTAGAAAGCAACAGCCATTTCTGTCAACAAGATGTATAAATCATAGGTTATAAGAATATATATTTAATTTGTTTGCCACACCAGCCGATGCTTATAAAGGGTATTGTTGAAATAAGCCTGGATGCAGGCAGTCCCTGTTTATCCCAGAAGACACACAACAGTGGCTTTTCACTTAGTCTGCAGGGAAGTCGGTGTATAACAAGGTGTTTATGGAAATACACAGCAAGTGACCCTTTGCTTTCCTTTGCTTTGCATTCACCCACACAGCAAACCCCTGATAACCACACTCGGGACTGTAACGATGGTTTCTGTGTGATCGCTTCCCTGTGGTTTCCATACAGATCAGCTTTCTCTGACACCCCCCTCACCCCACAGCCAGGGCTGGCCAAGCCCAGCCACAGACCCTGTCACCCCCCCACGGCAGTGCCACCCTCAGCCTGGCACCGCACCCCCAGCCGCCCTGCAGACCCACCCAGAGCCGCAGGCCCCCGCCGCTCACTGCCCGCTCGCGCTGCACCGCCGGGAGCCCGGCCCACGTGCGCGTACAGCGCCGCCCGGAAACCGCTCCGAACGGCCGCCGGCGGGAAACACGCTCCGCGCCGCCTCGGGCCCCCCGGGACGGGGACACGGGGCTGCAGAGCGCGCTGGGGAATGGTACTGGAGGTGCTTGGGCACGGCTGGGGGATCACCGCTGGGGTGCACCGGGCATGGGAACTGTCATGGGGGTGCACAGGGGATATGGGGATCAACCGCTGAGGTGCACCGGGTATGGGAACTGTAATGGGGGTGCACGGGGGATATGGGGATCACCGCTGGGGTGCACCGGGGCATGGGAACTGCTAAGGGGGGTGCACGGGGGATATGGGGATCACCGCTGGGGTGCACCGGGTATGGGAACTGCTATTGGAGGTGCACGGGGGATATGGGGATCACCGCTGGGGTGCACCGGGGCATGGGAACTGTAATGGGGGTGCACGGGGGATATGGGGATCACCGCTGGGATGCACCGGGTATGGGAACTGTAATGGGGGTGCACGGGGGATATGGGGATCACCGTTGGGGTGCACTGGGGCATGGGAACTGTAATGGGGGTGCACGGGGGATATGGGGATCACCGCTGGGGTGCACTGGGGCATGGGAACTGTAATGGGGGTGCACGGGGGATATGGGGATCACCGCTGGGATGCACCGGGTATGGGAACTGCTCAGGGGGGTGCACGGGGGATATGGGGATCACCGCTGGGGTGCACCGGGTATGGGAACTGTAATGGGGGTGCATGGGGGATATGGGGATCACCGTTGGGGTGCACCGGGGGTATGGGAACTGCTAATGGGGGTGCACGGGGGATATGGGGATCACCGCTGGGGTGCACCGGGTATGGGAACTGCTAATGGGGGTGCACGGGGGATATGGGGATCACCGCTGGGGTGCACCGGGTATGGGAACTGCTAAGGGGGGTGCACGGGGGATATGGGGATCACCGCTGGGGTGCACCGGGCATGGGAACTGTAATGGGGGTGCACGGGGGATATGGGGATCACCGTTGGGGTGCACTGGGGCATGGGAACTGTAATGGGGGTGCACGGGGGATATGGGGATCACCGCTGGGGTGCACCGGGGCATGGGAACTGTAATGGGGGTGCACGGGGGATATGGGGATCACCGCTGGGATGCACCGGGTATGGGAACTGCTAAGGGGGGTGCACGGGGGATATGGGGATCACCGCTGGGGTGCACCGGGTATGGGAACTGCTAAGGGGGGTGCACGGGGGATATGGGGATCACCGTTGGGGTGCACTGGGGCATGGGAACTGCTAAGGGGGGTGCACGGGGGATATGGGGATCACCGCTGGGGTGCACCGGGTATGGGAACTGCTAAGGGGAGGTGCACGGGGGATATGGGGATCACCGCTGGGGTGCACCGGGTATGGGAACTGCTAAGGGGAGGTGCACGGGGGATATGGGGATCACCGCTGGGGTGCACCGGGGCATGGGAACTGTAATGGGGGTGCACGGGGGATATGCGGATCACCGTTGGGGTGCACTGGGGCATGGGAACTGCTAATGGGGGTGCACGGGGGATATGGGGATCACCGCTGGGGTGCACCGGGGCATGGGAACTGTAATGGGGGTGCATAGGGGATATGGGGATCACCGCTGGGGTGCACCGGGGCATGGGAACTGTAATGGGGGTGCATGGGGGATATGGGGATCACCGCTGGGGTGCACTGGGTATGGGAACTGCTAATGGGGGTGCACGGAGGATATGGGGATCACCGCTGGGGTGCGCCGGGTATGGGAACTGTAATAGGGGTGCACGGGGGATATGGAGATCACCGCTGGGATGTACTGGGGCATGGGAACTGCTAAGGGGGGTGCACGGGGGATATGGGGATCACCGCTGGGGTGCACCAGGGCATGGGAACTGTAATGGGGGTGCACGGGGGATATGCGGATCACCGTTGGGGTGCACCGGGGCATGGGAACTGCTAATGGGGGTGCACGGGGGATATGGGGATCACCGCTGGGGTGCACCAGGGCATGGGAACTGTAATGGGGGTGCATAGGGGATATGGGGATCACCGCTGGGGTGCACCGGGGATATGGGAACTGCTAAGGGGGGTGCACGGGGGATATGAGGATCACCGTTGGGGTGCACCGGGGTATGGGAACTGCTAATGGGGGTGCACGGGGGATATGAGGATCACCGTTGGGGTGCACCGGGGCATGGGAACTGCTAATGGGGGTGCACGGGGGATATGGGGATCACCGCTGGGTTGCACCGGGGGTATGGGAACTGCTAAGGGGGGTGTACGGGAGATATGGGGATCACCGCTGGGGTGCACCGGGGGCATGGGAACTGCTAAGGGGGGTGCACGAGGGATATGGGGATCACCGCTGGGGTGCTCTGGGGTATGGAAACTGCTAATGGGGGTGCATGGGGGATATGGGGATCACCGCTGAGGTGCACCGGGGCATGGGAACTGTCATGGGGGTGCATGGGGGATATGGGGATCACTGCTGGGTTGCACTAGGGCATGGGAACTGCTAATGGGGGTGCACAGGGGATATGGGGATCACCGCTGGGGTGCACCGGGGCATGGGAACTGTAATGGGGGTGCATGGGGGATATGGGGACCACCATTGGGGTGCACCGGGGCATGGGAACTGCTAATGGGGGTGCACGGGGGATATGGGGATTGCTATGAGGAATGCACTATGATTTGGGGACTGCAGTGGGGGTGCACTGCAGCATATGGGGCACTACCATTAGGGTGCACTGGGGTGTGGGGACTGCAGTGGGGCTGAAAATTGGTTTGAGGGGGTCCTCTGGGGTGTGTGTGCATGTGTGCGCGCGTGCGCAATGGAGAGAGAGCACAGCAGTGTGACTATGGGGTGCACAGAAGAGGGAAGACTAACTGGGGGTTCAACCCAAAGAAGAGGGGTGTGGCATTAGGGACACAGCACTAGCCTCCCTATAACATCATTGGCAGATAGCATAGACCCAGTTTGCAGTGTTCCTGCTCTAGAGCAGAGGGGGGCAAACTATGGCCCGCAGGACTGTCCTGCCTGGCCCTTGAGCTCCCAGCTGGGGAGGGTTGCTCACGGTCCGTCCCTTGCTGTCCCCCTTCTCCACTGCCACGCTGCTGTGCGGGCAGTGCGGCTTGTGCCCGCACACCTCCCAGGCTTTCCAATAAGCCAATCCTGCCGCTCTGAGCGGCATGGTAAAGGGGCAGGGAGCGGAGGGGTTGGGTAAGAGGTAGGAGGTTCCGGAGGGGCAGTTGGGGGACAGGGAGCTGTTGAGTGGAGCAGAGGTGGGGTGGTGGTGGTCAGGAGACAGTGAGTGGGGGGGGGGGGGGGTTGGATAGGGGGTGAGAACCCGAGAGGGGGGTAGGGGATTAGGAGCAGGGTGAGGTACAGCCTTTCGCAGCCTCAGTGTGGCCCTCGAGCCAAAAAGTTTGCCCACTGCTGCTCTAGAGAATGTTTTGGGTACGATGCACTTGGGAGTTCTGATAAGCCTGTACAACATGCTACCATTTGGGAAAAACGTTATCATGTGGCATTGAAATACCATTGGCCTGTAAAGCCATATGTTAGTGTAATGATGTTTCACAAATATTCCCCGCCCCAACGTGACTTGGTGACTTGTAAACTGAGTTTTGCAAGCACCCGTGAAAATTATTGTTAAGTGTAGAAGTAGGCAGAATCACCTTGTGAAAATTGACATTTCCCATGTCTGCGCAGGCGGGCGGGCAGGCAACCCAACAAAGAATATAGGCCATACTTACAGGATGGGGAACCCTATACTGGGAAGCAATGACTCTGAAAAAGATTTAGGGGTTGTGGTGGATACTCACTGAACATGAGCTCTAAGTGCAACATTATGGCCAAAGATGCTAATGTGATCCTTGGATCCATAAAATGGAATCTTGAGTAGGAATAGAGAGGTTATTTTACCTCTGCATTTGGCACTGGTGCAACCATTGCTGATATACCATATCCAGTTCCAGTGTCCACAGTTCAAGAAACATATTGATGAATTGGAGGGGTTTCAAAGAAGTGCCATGAGAATGATTAAAGGATTAGAAAACCTGCCTTATAGTGATAGACTCCAGGAGCTCAATCTAAGTTTAACAAAGAGAACGGCAAGGGTGACTTGATTATAGTCTATGAGTACCTACATGGGGATCAAATATTTAATAATAGACTCTTCAATCTAGCAGACAAAGATAGAACACAATCTAATGCCTGAAAGTTGAAACTAGACAAATTCAGATAGGCAATAAAGAATTTTTAACATAATAATAATTAACCGTTGGAACAATTTACCCAGGGATTCTCCAGCACTGACAATTTTAAAATCAAGATTGAATGTTTTTCTAAAAGATCTGCTCTAGGTATTATTTCAGGGGAAGTCCTGTGGCCAGTGTTATACAGGAGTTCAGACTAGGTCACAATGGTCTCTTGTGGCCTTGGAATTTATGACTATATTATTTCACTCAGAGATTCCCAAACTGTGGTCCATGGAACACTTCCTGGCGGTTGGCAGAGAGCTGGCTGCTCACACAGTGCTGATTCTCCTGTCTGTTTCTAATTGCTACATTGTATTAAAGATCACTGAAAATGCAATAAACCAATTCCTAATGTTATTTTTCTACGTAGGCAATTGCTGTAGTTGCCATAAGGTTGTTATGTGAACATGAATGGGAGGGGATGTGGTCCGATTGATGGTGAACATTGGATGAACATAATCTTTGGCATTTAGTTTCTGGCAGTGCACATGAACATACACCTCAAGGAGGGGAAAAGCCAGTGTGAGGGCCCAGGAATTTTTTTTTTATAGGTATAATGTCTATTTCATGTTTAGGATAATGAGGATGCCTGTAGCAAGCTGTGTTCTCTGTGCCTTTGTGACCCTGCAAAGTGAGATATCAGCCAAAATCATCACATCTTGTGAAAACTGGTGCCAGTATCCATTGCTATTGCTCATGGATTAGGGCTGTAATTTTATGGCTTAATTCAATAGAACCCCCGCTCGCGCCATCTCTGGCAGGCCATACGCAGCATGGATGGGGCTGGAGAGCAGTGCTGTGCAGAGATACTCCAAAACTGAAGTGTCAGTAAGCATAAGTTATTAAAAGCATTTATGGGAATATAGGAAGGGAGTTTTGAAATGTTTCTTTCCTTTTTCATTGTGATGGTAAATCCAGTGGTGCATATGTCTATTTTTATCAGCAGCTTCTGGCAGTGTAGCCTTGAAGGATGCCCCCTCCACGCTCACAGAATGCCTGGCACTGATGAGGAGGAGGACTGAGGAGGACGTGTTTTTGCAAAATCCTGCAAGTCAGTGCTGCATCGGACCATGAACAAAGGGCTTGGAGAGTCAGTGTGACCGACAGTCTGGAGAAAGACAGTGAGGACAGGAAAAAGGTCCTGGAGTCCCACTAGGTCAAGGAGCAGGAAATGCACCTGGACATAATGGGTCTTTTTAGGCACCAAACCCAAATGCTGCAGATCCTGGTTGACCGACTGGTCCAAAAATCCTGGATTTCCCACCCTTTGCAGTTCTTGGAGAATTCCATGGTCACTACCTCTTATACTCTCAATATTCCATGTGGCATCATGGGATGCAGTTGGACCCCTAGCACACCACGCTGGGGGACAGCAAGGAACACCACAGCTTCACATATACTGACCCATGAGAACCACAACTGGTGTACATGTAACCACAACGGGCTACATTTGTTTACTGAAATAGATATAAATGTTTACCTCCTTTTTAATTTAAATTTTCACCCCATTAAGTTTTGTTAACATTTTGTATAGTATTGTACAGGTTTTGTTTTTTTTTAATACATAGATTTTCTGCTGTTTTTTTTCACCCAAAGTTCTAGGTTTGGAGAATCAAATGATTTTTATTAGATCACAACAAATATTGCAGAATGCATAGCGGTACATAAAGCACATAGTACTTGTAAATGCACATCAAGCACCACTGAATTCATAGCTTCAGGAAAACACCCAGCCATATTTATAAATGTGCAGCAAGCAAACACAATTCTTAGCAGCACCCAAAGCTCCAGGCTCAACAGAATAGATACCAGTAGGCAAAGACCCACCAATATGTAATGTAGATTACACAAAACAGACACAAGTCCCTTAAAGTAGCCTAGAACACTATTGTAACCGACAAAGTGCTCTTTCCAAGCCTCTCCCACCACATAGCTCTGTGCTGGGCGCTTGGAAGAGCCCTGATGTCTGGCTGTTCAAAGTCAGCGGAGAGCTCCTCTACCGCCACCCTCCCCCTTGGCAGCAGCTTTTTCCCCTTTGCCTCACAGATGATGTGCAGAACACAAAAGGCAGTTATAGCCGTTGAGGTATTTTTCTCACTGAAATCCGTTCTAGTGGGTAAACACCGCTAGCGTTCCTTTAATTTACTAAAAGCACATTCAAATTATTCTGCACCTGCTGAGCTGGTAGCAGAATGTTTCCTTGATGCTGTTGACGGGGGTGCGTATGGTTTTGCGAGCAAGGGTGGGGGTTGCATCCCTCAGGATCGCTATTAGCATTTCAGTATTGCCAATGGTAGTCTGCCTGTCTGGAAACAACATCCTTGGTTGCAGCTTTTTAGAAAGTCCAGTGTTCTTAAAGATCGAGTATCATGCATCTTCCCTGACCCGCCCACAGTGAGGTTGGCGAAGCATCCCGATGACCCACCAACGCTTGCATAACTGTAGAAAAGTAGTCCTTTCTGTTGATGTACTCCATGGCAAGGTGAGCTGGTGCCGAAATAAGGATATGCATGCTGGCTATTGCCCCACTGCAGTTTGGGAACCCCATTGCTCCAATCCATCCACTATGTCCTGCACATTGCTGGGAGTCCTTGTGCTGCATAGTAGGGTACGATTAATGGCCCTGCATACTTGCCAGACAAGTACCCCCCCCCGCCGTGGATTTTCCACTGACCGGTTGCAATTCAGCATTGCAAGTTTCCAGTGAGTGCTGCTCCCTTCGCTATCAGTGCAGCTCTCATTCTGGTGTTCCTGTGTTGGAGGGCTGGGGAGAGCTGGGCACACGTGCAGGAATGTGAGTGGCCTTTTGCATATGAAAGTTCTGCAGCCACTGCTTGTCCTAAACTTGCATTACAACGCAATCCCAGCACTCAGTGCTTGTTTTTCAGGCCCAGAAGTGGCGCTCCACCCTCTGCAGCTGCTTGGTGAATGCCACCAACAACCCTTACATTGTTTTTCATTATGTTCATCAGCAAACTGTCCTTGAAGATATCCTCGTGCTCAGTTACAGTACTTCCCGTGAGTCTGCAAATACAGGAGAACCGTGCATCCTGTATTTGCAACATTCATGACAATAGTGCAGAGCTTTGCAGACTCCATGCTTCTGGCAGAGACGGCGGAGACTGCAAAGCACCACATGGGTTTGTGGGGTTTTTAAAAAACAGTATGAAAATTATGGGCTTTGGATGGAGAAAGTTGCATGCTGGGAACTGGACCCCAAGCTCCCAAAGAGACCTGGGCAATTCATTCCTAAATCACAAAACATTGCAAAAATGTCTCCGAAGGCATTCTATTGGATGGTGGTGCATGGCACCCTGGGATACCTACCTGTGGTGCACCACACTTTGCATCAATGCAAGCAGCCAAGTACACACTTGCCCCAGCTAGACACAAATTAAGGTGGCTGTATGCCAATGTAACTTGTGTAGACATGAATACAGCTCACTCTTGTGTCTCAGTAGAATCATGTCTCATTCTCCCCTAGAACTGGAGCAAGTGGAGTTTTGCCTGGATAGGCACTGCCAGATTGTTCCCTCAGGAGCGGAAAATCATCTTGTTTCTTTGACAGTCTAGATTCGTGTCCCCCCCACCCCCGTTGCTTCTTTACTTGTTGTTTACTTGGCTGTTAAAACTGGCTCAAAGTTTCTATTCTTGCAGTGCTCTTTGGCTGTAACAAAATGGCAAATATTGCGCAAAAGTGTTCTCTCTACAGCTGTTCTTGTAAAAACTCCTGCAGCAACTGATTTCCCCCTCAGCTGCCCCTCTCTGCAGTGGATCAACTCTTATTTGTTTACACTATGTATTCTTCACTTCCGCTCCATGTGATGCCTTGGGCTAAACATCTTAATCACCCCAGGCCAGCCTTTGCTGTCCAGTGTCAGTAGCAGTTCCTTCAACATGAGCATCAATTCAATTTTCCTAGCTTTTGCAGTGATCCCTCTGGGATTCTGCTGGCCAGCAGCTTTCCAAGAGGTAAGTCTGACCTCCAGAGAGAACAGATTGCAAGAATGTTATTTTCCCCTCTCTATTGAAATAGGACAACGTGCATTCAAACCAAAATGTATCAAGCCCCACTAATCAAAGAAAGTACAACCATCTCCTCTGGGTGATCATTCTGTACTAAAGACATCAACATTAAACGAATAATAGTTAAATTGCTGATGTGCGCAGGGTGGGTGGTGATGAATAAAGTTTTATTTCCATTTGTTTTTGCTTTGAAAATGTAAAGCTGCTATTTTTCTTTTTGCAGAAATTTCTCGAGGCGTTGGATCCAGAAGACATTTTCTCTTATTTTGGCACCAGTGCAGTCCTTGATGGTATGCATGCCTTCTTCCTTCTGAATTTTGTAATGTGTCATGTTTGTAAATTTGTTTCTGATACTGTATATTTGATATCAGTAAGCACACACTTTTATTGATACTTAGCCCTGATCTGACCTGCAAACACTTATGCTTGTGATTGACTTTACTCACACGAGTAGTTTGGTTCAAGTGTGTAAGTGTTTGCAGAATTGGGTCTGTTATTCGGAAATCCAATCCAGTAATTCTTTTAGCACTTTTCTGTTCCACTTCTCCTTCTGCACATTGTTATTGTTTTAGTGCACAATTCATAGAACAAAAGATTCTAAATAACCCTGGAACAAATCCAGATCAGCTGGGCACGAGAGTGTAGACTATAATGACGATTTTATGTAAGTGTTTTTTTATAAACATTTCAAGAAAATATAAATACTTTTAGATTGATCACAATTCAGGATTAAGATACTGTTTAGATTTAGGCAAGATTCTCAGGGCAGGGACATTGTGTACTTACATGTTTGTCCAGTGCCTAGCAATAATAATTTTCACTTCTATAATGCTTTACATCTGATGAACTCAAAATACCTTACCTCTTTGTCAAGTAAATTGTTGTCTCCATATGCAGATAGGGAAATGGGGGCACAGAGAGGTTACAAGTCTTGACCAAGTTCACACAGCAAGTCAGTTTCGGTGCTAATAGGAGAACCTGGACCTCCTGATCACCAGTTCTATGCTGTAGCTGCAAGATGATGTATCGTCAGTTTTGGGTAGGGTGACCAGATGTCCTGATTTTATAGAGACAGCCCTGATATTTGGGGCTTTTTAAAATATGGGCTCCTATTACCCCCCACCCTCGTCCCGATTTTTCACACTTGCTATCTGGTCACCCTAGTTTTGGGGTTGATAAAAACACAGAGGACTGGGGTCAGTGACATAATTAAAGAGAAAAGGCTCTTTGGACAGACAGATAGTTGTATTTATTTTCCCACACATCATTATTGTTACTGTTAAGCATGTCTATAATCCTAGTAATTTCTGGTATTTCTTCCAGTACCGGAATTTGTTATTGTTCAGCCAGCTTGTCCCTGTGAAGAGGACCAAGTTGAACCAAAATCTTGTAAAGTTCAACGCTGCTCTCTCAGGGCCTGGGGAGAACTCTACGCCTTTGAATTCCTAGAGGACCACGTCTTTCTTTCCTCTTCCTTCGTGAGCGATCGAAAGCTGAACTCCTCCGTTAGTTTGCTAAAGCAATTCCCAGGCGCCTGCTTTGCCGGTGGACAAGTAATGCGCCCTCCAGGGGCTGAATGTAGAGTCACGTACTGCGAAGGGCAGCTGGTGAGTATGCAGCATAGACTTTGAAATCAAAACGTCCGCTGCATTTACAACATTTACAACCACTAATGACCGAGGACCTTTTGCCATGTGCACTTGGTTAGTTGTCTCAGAGTGAAGACCCAGGTGCCTAGAAAGCAAAGTGTCAGATCAGAAATAAGAGGTTAGAGCGAAATTCATTCCTGTGCAGAGGACCAGTGCGAGGACTATGTGCTACATAAAAGTTCCACTTTGACCTTGATGGCGTTGTGAAGAATGCTTGGGGTGGAAGTGGAACTTATGTGGTGCATTGGCTGGTGCTGGCCTTTCTGCCTAGGGATGAGTTTCTCCCTGAGCTTGGAATGGAAGAAAATGCCCTGCCCTCTCGAAAACATAAGGGGATCTACTTTTTATTTATTGATGATGAATTGATGGTGCTGAGTCCAAAGCCCAAAAATTTGGAGCTGGGTCCAAACTTCCTTCAAGGTCTCAGGGGGTTCAGATCAGTTTTACAGAAGTGAGGTTGAGCTGAGAAGTTCAAATCCCAATTTCCCCCAGAGTTTGAAGGGTTTCTGATCCAGTGCTGTGGCTTGGGACCATCTCTCCTTGCTAGAGAGCACTGGGAAGGCATTTCAGAGAGTCCAGAAAAGTCAGTGTCATTGCTCTGAAGGGTTTGCAATTCAGTACAGTGTATGGGATCACAATTCTGCCACGAGAAAATTTAGAAACAGGCAAAGAAAGAAATAAGCTGCTCCCCCCACACCTGCTCAAAGGGAGGAAGGTCTCAAAATACTTATTTTTGGTCATCCCAATGCTGCCTCACTGAGCCTCCAGTAGCTTCATTTTTCAGAGCTTTTGGTAACCTGGCAGTTTGGTGTTCATCCAAATCCTTCTGATAACGGGGGATCCCGATGATGTGTGAGGTACTCCATGGCAATAATAATAATTAGCGTTGATTTAGTATCCTTTCCAATGAGGATCTGAAAGTGCTTTATAACATTAATGAACCAAGTGTCACACTGCCCTGAGGAAGGTAATTGAAACCCCGTTTTATAGATGAGAAAGCTGAGAGGATAATGGATCACCCAGAATTACACAGCAAGTTGGTGGTGGAGTCAGAAACAGACTATAAGAAACCTAACACCCAGTCCCCTGCTCTAACCACTAGACCACACTCCCTCCTAGATCCTAGTAGGATCCTACTGATCACAAACAAACAGGAAGCCTTTGGTTTTGCATCCTGATGTGCCAAACATGTTCAGTTTTGCCTGGGTGCAGCACCTATTTGGGAAATCTTGGCGGTAAAGGGGAGAGCGGGAGGAGAGGTGGCCTGTGACTTTCTCTTGGTGGTGAATGCCTCTGGAATAACGTAGGGGTGGGATTTTGCTTTCTTTAGCAAGGGGCCGTCATCGTGAATGAGGAAAAGATTCACATCAGGCCTGTGAGAAACAAACACCTGAATGTGTTGGAAGACCCCAGCCTCCCCAGACCCCACATCATCTTCAGAGCGGCAGGGAGAGGGACAAGGATGATAGGAGGTATTGGATGTCTCGGGGCCACGAGAGGAACCACTGGCCCAATTCCGCGCTCTCTTTTTGCCTGCAGTCAGTGGGGTTGCATGAGTGACGGTGAGGGCAGGACTTATTGCCGTCACAACGTGTAAATGATGCTCTCATTGAGACCTGTGTAGTCCAGGAGCACTGCTTGTGCCTTGGAGAAGAGGCCGAGCTGCATTCTACCACTCTCCCGTCTGCTTTCACCATTGCTAAAACAACATATAGCCTCAGTAAGGACTCAGGATTTATCTTGGTCAGATAGGCATGGCCTTGTCACTCACCAGTTACTGCCAACACAAGAGCAAAGAGATACGAACTTAGCTGAGGATGGCTCAGGACTCAGGGTATGTAGGTGAAATATCTTGTGCATGATAAATTACCAAGAGTGGCAGCAGCAGCTACTAGAAATCAGGGCAGACGGGAATTAGCTAAGTGTCTGGGGGAAGCAATGTATTTCTCATCAGTGTTCGATAGGCTGGGATGGACCCATGGGGCTTTCATGCCTTCTTCCATCCTAACCTCCCTTGTATTCCCTCACGTTGTTGTAGAAAGAAAGTCTTCTCCTCGTCTCTGGAAAAGAGCAGAGGGGAGCATCATGCACCTGGAGCTGCTGGTGGTAGTGGGCCCTGATGTTTATCAGTTCCACAAAGAGGACACCGAGAGGTACATCCTTACCAACCTGAACATCGTGAGTGACTTTCAGTTTGATTTCAGTGCCACATTTCCTGAGCCTATGGTGGCCTGTGTTGGAAGGGACCTCTGGTGGGACATCTGGCTAAGCCCCTAGCCAAATGTTCTGGAAGGACCTCCGCAGAAGTGAGTGGGAATGCCTCTCCCCTGGGTACGTAGAGAATACTGGACGAAGGTGCAAAGCAACTACTTCACCTGCTTTGCCTGGGCCATTGTACCCTCATGCAGGAAGCTGCAAGCAGAAAGGAGGCATTCGCAAATGCTGGGAGTGCAGCTTTAAAGCGTCAATTGGAAAATGTGTCCCTTAATTTCCTTAGTAGTTGTTTGGGTGCTGGCTCCAGCATTAGGAGTTTATCCTTCAGTGCCCATTGATTTCAGTGGGTGTTGGATTGGGCTGTATTTGAGTTGATCTATCATTTCACTGTGTGGGTTTTAACATTCCATTATTAATTTCTTCAGCACTGCCCACCTTGCTCCGGTCAGGAACGTACCACTGTGTTTTCATATGGATGGCAGGGGCTAGGGGACTTGGAGGGGTCTTGACATTCATTTTCACATCCTGTGAAATCCCTTGTTCTCTCTCTCCAGGAGGCTTTTAATCCTATTAGTTAAATCTAGTACACATTAGTGAACAGACTTTGTGGCTTCCACTGAATTTAGTTCTCAGATGAATCCTGGTTCTGTTTGGAATGGGCAGATTTCATGCATCTGCCTGTTTCTTTCCCTGGTGATTTGCAGATTTTATAATTACCTGGTGTGTCACCTTGGCAGTGCATCCAGCTGGGATGGTGGAAGATCCTCAGTATGTGTAGGGAGGCCTCAGCGTCAGTGCAGGGCACAGACAGGAGTCACACCGGCATCTTCATTATGAAACTCCTTCTGGATCCTGTTTTTCCTTTTACAGGGTGCCGAGCTGCTGAGAGATGCCTCGCTGGGAGCTCAGCTCAGGGTTCACCTGATGAGAATGATGGTCCTGACAGAACCAGAGGTAGAAAATGGGGGTTTGTTCACAGTCCTTAGAAGGGTCTGTCACAGGTGAGGCTGAGTGCAGCTCCCCCCAGAGGGCTAGCCAGCCTGTGACAGGGCCACTAAAGGGAAGGCATATGAAAATGTGCCTTCTCTTTAGGTGGGTATGAACATCACCACAAACATCACCTCCTCGCTGGTCAGTATCTGCGAGTGGAGCAAGAAGGTCAACCCTCAGAATGACTCAGATCCCCTGCACGCTGACCTTGTCCTGTATGTGACCAGGTAACAGAATTCCCCTGACTGAGGGGAAATTAGAGACGTGAGGTCAGGCTGGCAGGGTCAGGCGAACTGCAGCAACTGCTGGACGTGCTCAGATGGGATGGGAGAAAAATGTGCAGCCTTTGGAGAGGGGCCCTACAATTCTCCTTCCGGGTGGCTTGCTGTGGTGTATAATGCCCTCGTGCCAGTTGTTCCCCTAGTCTGGAGGGGGGAGGTATTCTGCATGTCCACACCCACCAGCTCCCCGAGCACAGATGGGGCTGAATGCTCAACAGTTCCACTTCCTCAGCCCAGTGTTAATAGGAATATCCCAGCCCGGCTGTGTCGGACTCAGCACAATTCCAGCGGAGGCCTGCGTCCCCAGCAATGTTTGCATGATCATGGGAGGCTCATGGGAGGGCAGAAAAGTCGAGAAGAGGCAGAAACCCAGTGGTTGTTATAGAGAAATTCCCCAGCTACAGAGATTTCCTTTGACTCACACATTCGCTTGGCTCCCAGGCTCACATTATTCTCAACTGACTGTAGCTAATGACACCCGACAATCTCCCATTGAATGTAATGTCCTTGTTTAGTTCTTCTTCTCTGCACCGAGGGGATTCTTGTATCTCTGTCTCCTGCAGACAGGGTTATATCTAATCAACACGTGCTGGGGAGGGTGATACCTGAGCAGGTTCTAGGTACTCAGTGAAGCCTTCATTGAACATCTCAGCCCCTGCACGTATCAAAGTGAAAGGGGGTGGTAAATACCTGGTGTGAGGTTGAGCTGGGAGAGGCTAAAGACATTTTCAATGGACAGTGTTCACAGCTTGGGTTTTTAATCCTAATGAATCTGCTCTCCCGTTTTTCCCCCACCTGTCTCACCCTTCCTTGAGGTTTGACCTGGAGTTACCCGATGGAAACAAGCAGCTGCGCGGAGTCACCCAGCTGGGGGGAGCCTGCTCCTCCTCCTGGAGCTGCATTATCACCGAGGACACTGGCTTCGACTTGGGAGTCACCATAGCCCATGAGATCGGGCACAGGTCAGAGGGCAAGACCCAGAGAGTCGCGAAGTGTCAGCCCTTTCACTCAGAGAAAATCGGCCCCTGTTTGCAAGCTGAGTTCAGAGAGCGAGCAAGTCACCTCAGGCGGTGCTGGTTCAGGACCATCCTTAGGATTTATGAGGCCCTATACGGTTTTATTAAATTGGTGCCCCTATGCCCAACTTGGGGCACAGCCACCACCCCCACCTGTGGACCCCCAGAAGACACCCCCCATTGCTGACACACACCAAGCTTTGAACGTAGCAGACACTGCGTCAGCCCAGGCTCACAGCCCAGGGGTGGGAGGACTAGGCAGCAAAGGATACCGAGCCCCCCAGCCTGCCTCACGGCGACGGAGAGTCACAGTTCCCTGCAGAGAGCCCCGTGCCCTCTCCCTCATGCAGAATGCACTGCATCGGCGCAAAATTTTCATGTGCCCTACGCAGCCAGGTATGCTGCGTATGCCTACGGACAGCCCTGCTCAGATTGCTTGAAACCCAATTCCGGAGAGAAGGAATGGGAACGAGGGGCCCAATTCTGCAAGGTTCTGAGCTCCCTTAACTCCCATCGTCTTCACTGGGAGCTGAGGGCACTCATCACCTCAGGAGGTACTCAACACTCTGCACAGGGTCCTCTGTCCTCGGCTCAGTGTGTCACTAGCTGGATTCCAGCCCCTTAGAGGCCACAGGTCACCTTTGCTAATCGATGTGGTGGGGTCTCGATCCAGAGAATGGTGGTGACTCCCGGTGTCATGGCGGTACGCAGTGACGAGAACATCGTGCAGTGAGTTACCTATGGGTGGGGTGAGGAATAACGAAAGGAAGACCGGTGATGTAGAAAAACACAAAATAGAAGCTGAGATTTATAATCCCTGCTCCAAATTCTTGGCTGGTGTAAATTTGTGCAGCTCTGGTGACATCAGCAGGCCTGTGCTCATTTATGCCAGTGGAGAATTTGGCCCGTTGTTTTGCCTGAGCCACGTCATTCACATTCAAATGTTTCCATCAGCCTCAGGTATAATGGAGCCTCTTCATCACCCTTTCCCCAGTCCTTCGTCCCTCTGAGCCTCTTAGCCTGTGTAAACTCTTCAGCACAGAGACCATCTTTTCCTAGGTGTATGGACAGTGCCAGGCACAAGGGGGTCCTGATCCTGACTGGGCCTAGAGGCACTAATGTAATGTCAAAAGTATCCAGTAAGCATTCGTGTTCTTCAAGAGAAAGCGCGGTGTTCTGTGGGGAAAGGGAGGGAGATGGAATTAGAACAAAACGCAGTGGAAACGTCAATATTAATTAACGCTTTGCACTTCCCTCCCGTTGCATCTCTTCACATTGGCCTGAGAGCACTTTATAAATGATGAATTACGCCTCGTACCGCTGCCACGTAGCAGGGAAATACTGTTGACCCCCTTTTACAAATGGAGAAACTAAGGCACAGAGAACGGAAGTGACTTAGCCAAGATCACTCACGTGCTCCCGGAATAGAACTCAGGAGTGGTGACTCCCAGCCGGGGTTGAAACTGTGCTCGGTTCCTACAGTTTAACACCAGGAGATCAGCTGGATAATATCAGTAATTCCCCCCCCCCAATCTCTTGCGGCAGTTTTGGAATCCAACATGATGGCGAAGGAAACCGGTGCAATGGGAGGGGCAACGTCATGGGCCCCGAAGGCAGCCGCAACAGCGTGGACCTGGTCTGGTCGGAGTGCAGCAGAGAGCAGTTCCTTGCCTTTCTCAGGTAGAAGGAACCAGCTGTTCTCCATGCTCATCTGCATGTCTGCGCTGGGGGGAGGAGAAAGGCAAGGAACAAGGTGGGGGACTCGTGGAGAGTGAGGCGCTGTAACGCCTCGGGGGTTTGTTGATTTTTGGAGTGAACGAGTGGTGAAGAGAGCAGACCTCTCTGAGCCTAGGACAATGCTCATGTTTCCTGGGACACCGGTAATGAACTCCCAGACTGAAGGCCTTGCGCCTGTGTTAGCGTATGTGCATGTCCTTGCTGTCTGTGTGCAGGAAAGCGATGTCTCTTGTGGTTTTCCCAGGACAGGCCAAGCAAGCTGCTTGAATGATCTGCCGGACCTGGAGGGCAGCATCCCTGGGTGGAAGCCTGGCTTATATTATGGCGCAGACGAGCAGTGTAAAATAGCCTTTGGGAGCGCAGCCATGGCCTGCACCTTTGCCAGGAATGACATTGTAGGTACAACACTTTCCACCGGCTTGTGCTTCTGGCTGGTAATGGCCACCCCTGAAGTACTGCAGCTGGGATGGGCGTGGTGGCACAGCGGCGGGGTGGGCTGGCATTGAGAGGAGCTCTCCCTCTTCCCTCTCTTGTTCTACTCCATCTCTTTGCTCTCCGGATCCCCTTTGGCCCCTCCCTTGTACAAGACTGTGTGGCTCCCTGCTGTTCGCAGGCCAATCGCAGCATTGTTAATGCATCTCTTTAACAAGGAAACACTAATCCGGCTGCAAACCTCAGCTGCCGCGACCGACCCTCGTCCTGTGCCATAACGATTGGCAGTGCCAGTCATGGAAGCACCTACAATGCCTGCCACGTGCAGCATGGGCCTCATCTCTTTCCACTCGAAATGGAGACGCTCAGGAAATTGCCTAAGCCCTTGGGATTTGAAGGGAGAGAGCAGGTGCTGGCTTTCTGCTAGAAGGAAGCGGGTGGGTAGGTGTGGGTAAGACATGCTTGTCTTGCTGCTGCTCCCTGGTATCCTGTGAGCGCTGAGCACACACAGAGCCATGGCCCGGCCTGTGGAGGCCATCTACCATGGTCTGCAGTGTTCTGGCTGGGAGGCGTGGGGGTCCTATGTTGGTGAGATAGGGGCGGCAGCTCAGGTTGAGTGACTGGCACAGCAGCCTCGGGCACGCACTGAGCAGCCTGGCTTCCCTGCCCTCCCAGGACATGTGCAGAGTTCTCTCTTGCCACACCCATCGGGCTGACCAGACCAGCTGCACCCGCCTTCTTGTTCCCCTTCTGGATGGGACGGAGTGTGGGATCAATAAGGTAAAGAGTCTTCAGGTGCTGCGAAGATTGGAGGTGGGAGTAGGTGGCTGCCAGGCACATGATGGGGCAGTGGGTGACTGTAGGGCACACTGGATGTTTGGATGGCAGAGTGGGTGGCTACAGGGCATAGTGGATGGCTGGTACAATGGGACGAATGAGCTTTCCTATGTAGAGAGCTAAGTCTGAAGAGTGATGGAGAATCCACCACCACCCTTGGTAAATTGCTCCAAAGGTTAATTAACCTCATTGTTAAAAATTTGCACCTTATTTCCCATCTGAATTTCTCTGGTGTCACTTTCCAGATGTTGGACTGGGTTATCCCTTTGTCTGCTGGACTGAGGAGCTGTTATCAAATAAGCTATCGGCCTAGGATGTTTTCACTGTTTGTCCCCCACGGGAGGTAGAGCTGGAGGAGAAGATGCCTCGCTCAGCTCCTCCCCTCGCGATTTGGGGTCCAATTTCCTTCCCCTCCCCTCCCGTCCCAGACAAGGGAGCGACTGAAGCACGAGATACAGTACTCTTCCAGTTGCATTTCTCCCAGCCGAAGGGGCAGAGACCCCCAGCTCCCTGCAGTATTAGCTGGGGCACCGCTGTTGCTGATCCCTGTGGTGTTCTGGGTTGCAGTGGTGCTCCAAGGGACGCTGCAGCTCCCTGGAAGAGCTGAACCCTGGGGCAGTGGTGCATGGGCAGTGGTCCAGCTGGAGCCCCCTCACTGCTTGTTCCCGCAGCTGTGGAGGAGGAGTTGTAACGAGAAGACGACTCTGTAATAACCCCAGGTAAAGACTTTCCTCTTTCCCGGCAGCGCTGTTGGAGGTGCTCGCAGGGTCCTCCAGCTGTTTGCAGGCCCAAGTGTCCGCGCTTCCACTTAACATGTTCGAGTCCATTTAAGCGTGGGCTGGCATCCTGCACTGTACCCAGCTTAGGACGTGCTGCATGTTTTGCCAGTGTAACAAGTTCCTTGTCTCTCTACTGACCATGTGTATCATTCTCAGGTCTCGTTGCCTTTCCACTGCCCAGGTGTATCATTGTCTGGATGAGTCTTTTCAGTGCCTCGATCCCTGTGTTGCTCCATTCTTCTTCTTAGCACATGCGCAACGTGCCCCAGGTGGCACATGACCAGGATTCATCACTGAATTTGGTCTGCTGGTTGGGTCATTAGCTTCCCCGGCTTGGGAGTGCGACGTGAACGCTGATCCACGCCCCCCGTCGCTCCACTGATTGGCTGCATCACTGACCCGTGTACTTGTCGTTTCATTAGCTGGCTCGGTGTGGCTGTCCACGAGCCAGATCTTGCTGCTGCGGCTAGGCGCTCCCGGATCCTGTGTATTTGGATGATCAGGATCCTCTGTCACCTCACTGTGGGGCAGCTCTTCCAGTCTCTCACCTGGCTGCCTGCTGACCCACATGTCTGTTGTTTTCAGGCCGGCTTTCGGGGGTCAGGAGTGCAGGGGAGCAGGCGTCCAGGCTGACATGTGCAATACGCAGGTAGGCTGCCTTCTCTCGCTCCGCAGGCATCACACACATGGCCAAGCAATGCACTGTCAGTTTATACGCCATTTTTAACCCTTTAAGAACTGTACCATCCAGGGCCACAGCTTTCAGAGCTGAAACAATTGATTTCCCTGAGAAGGAAGCCAAGCATTGGTCATGGAGTCTCCATCTGAGGCCAATTACTGACTAACAACTGACCAGCCCCATCAATGTGGAATAAAAGATCTTATCTGGGACCCCTGACAGAGCTGGCCAGGCACTCGGAGGGAGGGGTAATTCCCAGCTCTAGCATGGAAGTGGCCATGAAAGTGTGAGCGACAGCAAGTGTTAGCCACTGACCTAGGGTCACTGAGTACTGACCTAGGGTCTTGGACGGGATTGTACTTTGGCAGTCGGCCTGTCCCATTGCCTGTGTCATCATGGCAACACGGCAGCTTTTAGCATGATAGCTCAATCAAACTGAAGCTCAGTCGAGCTGAAGATTTACCCCTCTAGCTGCAGTGTACATACCCCGAGTCCTTTCAGTGCAGGGCTGTGCTCAACAGGGGCCATGCTTGTATTGTTCACATTTGCCCCAGACATTTATTTTAGATAAGTAGGAAAGATAACATCATCTGCAAACCATCTGTCTCCCATTCCTAGCCCATCTCCTCCTCCCCAACTTCTCCTGCAACGTCACTTCAATGGGCTAGTCTTCTTCATTTGCTGTTTTTCTATTTGTCAGCTGCTGCTTTTCACCCCAGAGGTGGCTGCACTTAGGTAGTGGGTGAAGTGGTTCCTGGGATTCTGCTCTTATTCCATTTCACTTTCCTTGCATAATACTCTCCCTCTTCCATAGGCCTGTTTGACTTCCCAGTTGGCGTTCATGGCTGAACAGTGCGCAGCGACAAATGTAAAGCCGCTGTATCTCATTCCAAAAGTCCCGTCTTTTTATAAGTGGACGTTGGCTGCTGGTTATGCCAAAGGTAAAGAGAGAGAGAGAGAGAGCGCAGTTCCTTTGGGAAAGAGAACCCCCAGTGTGCCATTGACTCTCTTGTGCCTTTTTGCTTGAGTAACTCTGCCTTTCTCACGGTGTCTGTCACCCCAGGGGATACCCTGTGCAAACACATGTGCAAGGCAGAAGAGAAGAATTTCATGGTGAGCCGTGGAGTCAGTTTCACAGATGGAACCAGGTGTGAGCAGAGCAACTACAGAGCTGAAGCGGCTTTCAATCTGTGCGTGATGGGCAGCTGCAGGGTAAGGATTTTCCTCCCCGCAAGCGGATGGTGGATCCAGGCCAAGCTCCAGGCATAGGCTCTAAATGGTCTCAAAGGAGCCACCTCCTTGAGGAACAAGCAAACTGCCACCCAAACTTTTGAGGCCAGCTCTTCTATAAGACCAGGATTTGTTAGGGTCGTTTGGACTTTTGGACTAACTAACTGAGTATCCCGCTTGTGCTTTCAATACCAACCCTGATTATACAGTATGGTACATGTGTGTGTAATTCCTTCCTGACCAGTGCAGCAATCAGCTTATACCCTGATGCACGAGACTGAAATACCCTTGTTATCAATTCACCTCGCATAGCTATATATGTTGTTAAGGTAAGTGGGCAGACCTAGACAGACCTAACTCTCCTCCAGGAGAGGTTTGCCTGGAGTCATACAGTGGGGTTAGTGGCAAAATGAGGAATAGAATTTAAGAATCCTGACTCTAAAAGCCATGCTGTAGCCACCATCTGCGCTTGCTTCTTCTGCCCATGTGTGTCTGTGCTCACTGGGGTAGCTTAAAGAATGTAACCCAGGAAATGCCACTTTGATCACTTCCCTTTCTTCCCAGAATAAGCTGGTCTTGTGGCTCTACCCTTTGCTCAGGTGTTCGGCTGTGACGGCAGGATGGACTCTGGGATGGTGATGGACTCCTGCAAGGTGTGCGGGGGAGACAATGCCACGTGCACCAGAGTGAGCGGCTCTTACACAGAAGGAAAAGCCAAAGGTCTGCAAGCCTCAGCTCCGCTCTCCACATCAGGGTCTAGCTCGGTTGCCGGATGCCCCCAAAGCAGATGCCAAGCTCTGTGCTGTCCCTATGCAGCTTCTTGGATGTGGTTTTGCTTGTTTCGGTTTTGTGTGGAATATACTGGTGGAGGCTGTCAGAGATGGAGACTGATGAGATTAATGCTCGTGCAGCCTGAGAGCTGGTTGCAGCCTGGGTTCCCTGCTGAGCCGTTTGCAATGTGGCTTCCCTTGTTGCTACAAGCAGGGTCCTGAACTCTGGCCTTGGGGGGAGAGCTCGGCTTAGCTAAGTTCTGTAAAACAGGGGGGCTGCCTGAGCAGTAAAATGTTGATCTGTCTGAGCTCGCCTCTGCCATCACCCTCACATAGACTTCTCTGGAGGGTATTTTTAAAAATTGAAAGTGAGCGGAGGGCTTTGGTAGCCAGAGTGGAGGATGCTGAGGCCATGTTCCCAGGTCTGCCACTGATTCAGTTAAGCTCTCTTGGCTCTATTCTTCCCAGGGGTGACTCTGAAGTCAGTGGAGTGACACCAGGGGGCATTTAGTTCTCTGTGTCTCCGCCTGTCCTTCCGCAGCATAGCGATATAATACCTACCATGCAGGGGAGTTTAGAGGGTTAATTACTGTCTGTAAAGTGCTTTGAAATCCTCGGAAGGTGCACTGTGAGGGCAAGGACTGTAATTACAAATCCCCCCACTCCTTACAGAAGGTGCAGAACTGAATGTGACCGCGTCTTCTCTGTGTTTGTTTCCCAGAGTATGTTACGTTTCTAGCCCTGCCTCGCAAGACCACCCTCGTCTACGTTACTAATCGCAAACCGCTCTTCACACATTTGGGTGAGTATAATGGGAAGGCCACCGGGCCGGTTTGGTTCCTGTGCCCCCAAACACGCAGATGGTCTTGAGAAAAGGCAGCCGAGGTGAAGGGTCCTGGTGGTGCAATCTCATCACTTGTGGGGTACTCTCTGTAGAGAAGTGGGGGAAGCTCCATTGCTTGGGATGTTTAAAATAGACTGGAGAGGTCACTAGTGGATGCACAGAAGGAAGCCATTGTCTCTAGTTGATTCAGTGAAACATAATACCTCTCTGCCCTGACTACCACTGTTGCTTCTCTAGCTGTGAAGGTCCAAGGTCGGTATGTGGTGGCCGGGAAGGAGAGAATCTCCTTGAACACCACCTATCCGTCGGTAATAGAGGACAACCAGATCAAATACAGGGTGTTTCTCACTGAGGACAACCTGCCAAGCCTGGAGGAAGTCCATGTCAATGGGCCAACCCAAGAGGACATTGAGATACAGGTAGCTCGATAGGGCTGGAAAGGGGATAGCCAGAACTGGCTTTGGGCTGCATGGCTCATGGCTAAGACCTGCAAGGCAGAGTCTGGCGGTGGTTGAGGCTTTGCTGATTCCCCCACAGCAGCAGAAATTGAGCTCCATGCTGGGGATGGTCTCCTTGTCCTGGGAAATGGTTGAGCACATGTTCCCTGTGGGTTTTCTGTAGACGTAGGTGAAGGCTGGATGGGGGAAGAAAGAAGAAAACAGCGGAATCCTGGCAGCAAATCTCCCTTGTGATGCAAAGGGTCGGTTCCCTTTCCAAGAACAAACCTGGTGGAATTACAAGGCTGTTTCTCTAATTAAGCAATTCCCATCATTCGTTACTGAGGTTCGTGCTCCAGTGGCAGACACACACGTGCCGAGGCAAAGCCACCCAGAAGAGGGATGTCCCTATCAGGACGTGAATTCAGATTTGGGTTTTGGTTTTTATGGCAGACTTAATCTGAGTTTGAATGATTGGAAGTGATAAATAGACCCAGTGTTAACTTGAAATGTTTACAAAGAGCATTGGCTTCATAGTGTCTATTCAGTGCCCAGTGGATGGGTGTTCACAGCGTAAGTCCTCCCACTACAGCTTGCTCTACTTGGCTGTCCCAGCAGAGGCAAGAGGGCTGAACTGGCCACAGGAACTCTGCTGCCATCAGAGGCAGACCCTCTGAGTTGGGGGCGGGTGCTGGTGGGGAGCAGCAGCGGGAGAAAAGATTGTCCCTGCCTGTGCTGTAACACACAGAGATGGTCACACTCCAGGGCTTTTGACCCAGCACCTTTCACGAGCACTACAGTAGAATGAGAAGTGATAATCAAGGATAATGAAGAGGCTGCAGACACTATTGGTTTCAGTTAATTTATAAATTATGGAATTAAACAGGGAACAGTCAAAGATGCGGGAAAGAATTTAATACAGATGATGCTATTTTGTCTGTAAGGGACTTCTGAGTAGGGCAGCAAGAGTTGATTGCCTGTACCATATAGAAAGGAAATGTCGCAATTGGACCAGAGACTGTACTTGTGGCTAATCAGAAACCAGCACTGCCATGATTCTTTCTATTAGTGGTAGCTGATTGGTTGAGAAGTTCTTTTAAGGCCTTATGTCCTAACTCTGAACCATTTTTAGAATGCTGAGTTCAGAAACTTTTATTAGGGAATACTAATAAACTCTCCAGCATGTGGACTGGCTGACAGAAATTCCATTGGCATGGGTACAACCAGGTGTTTGTTAGAGGTGAGTATGAAAAGAGGCCCCAGCTATTGGAGTGTTTGGAATCCACATCCAGATCTTGCACCCAGGTTCCATCTTTGCTCTCCATGTGCTCAGACACATTCCTCTGACTTGATCTGCGTACACAACACCATGCTGACCTGGGTTAAGCTCTAGATTTCTACGCTCTTCTCCTTCCCAGGTTTATAGGAAGTATAGGAAAGAATATGGAGATGTCACCAACCCAGACATCACTTTCAGCTACTTTATACCAAAGGAGAAACAGACACATGTGTGGATTCCTCAGTTCAGGACCTGCTCGGTGAGCTGTGGGGAAGGTGAGGCTGATGTGAGAACCAATGGTTAACTGGGGGAAGCTGCTCAGGCTTGTCGGTTGACTGGCTGCTATCCACCTAAGTCTTCAAACCTTCTGGACTCATTTTGCATATTGAAAGAAATACGCTTGTTATCGCTTTCATACATTTCATTAAAACTTATTAAACAAACTAAAATTTTAAAAAGTGGCCAGATCTAAGATGGTATTACTAATATTAACTTAAACTAAGAATGTAGCAGTACAGCTATCAAATCATGATCGAATCAACAAGCTAGACTCAACAATGAATTGGAATTAAATCCTCAAATTAATACTCAATATAACCAATCCTTATAAACTCCAAAGAGGATTCTAAGAAGGTGGCTGTGCATTTGGTTATAAACCCCAGCTAAAGAATTTGGTCAAAGTCCATCAAGTCTATGATTTAGAGCTAGTGAAGTGTCTTAATACTGAAACCAAATTATTCCTTAATGTCTGATCTAAAGCTGGATGAATTTTTTTGCACAAAACTTTTTTTCTTTCTGTTTTGGAACCGGGCTAACAGTTGAACAGCTTCTCTTTTAGAACCTTCCTCTTGATCGTGAAAAAGTTACTTTAAAATCTTTCAAGATGAAACCCATGTAAGAAATAGAGTTTCTAAAGTTTATATAAGGGCTGAATTCCCATATTTGTTCTTTCTCTGACACATTTGGGGATTCACTTCTGTCTTATTGGACAAAGGGAACTCATAGTTTCTTTCTTTAAGAGCAAAGACCAGCCCGTAAATCAGCCTAGAATTTCCTTTCCTTTTTTCAGCTAGGGGCCTCAGCAATAGCGGTTCTAATATTTTACTGAACTTTTGTTCCCAGGGGTGCTACAGGTCGATCATTCCTGCTTTGACCAGACCAGGAATGAAATAACAGATGATCAGCTGTGCTTGGAGACTCCACAGCCCCCTTCCAGGCAGGAGCCCTGTGCCATGGCACCATGCCCACAAGGGTGAGTATTCCTGAACAGCCTTTTCCACCACTAAGCTAAAGTCTCTTATCACTAGAGATGGGCATAGCTGGCTCTTGTCCTTTCACAGCTGGGTGGTGGGGGACTTCGGCCCCTGCAGTGCCACATGTGGGGGTGGAGTGATGGAGCGTCTGGTTCGCTGTGTGAAGAAAGAAGGGGGCTTGATCCTGACTCTTCCTGATTCCAAATGCACGGATTCTCCCAAACCTGCCTCCACCAAGGCATGCAGCACTGAGCCGTGTCCCATAAGGTAATTCAGAGGCCCCTTGAATGTGTGTGTGTGGGGGGAATGAATCATTGACTCTTTCTCCACTTGTTTTGTGTGACAGTCCCGTGGTCAGGGTGGGTTATTGCATATTCATCATTCCTGAGAGCACTTTGTTCCTGCCTGGGCCACGTAACCATTTCTGTTACTATGCCTGTCACAGTGCGTCCTGCGGGGGCAACGCTCCTCAAGCTGAGAGTGTGGGGACTCAGCCATGAGGGGATGTTTGTCCTTCCTTTCCAATCACAGAGACCAAGTGTTCTCCCCAGCGGCATGGTTCTTAATCGGGAGAAGGTCTAAGTGTTGTCTAGGCAGGAGTAGGGGACTGGGAGCCAGAACACCTGTGTTCTTGAATCAGCTCAGCCACTACTTGCTGTGCTACCTCTTGAACATATCACCTCACCCCTCTGTGACTCAGTTTCCCCCATGTGAAATGGGAGTAGTAATCTCTACCTCCTGAAGGTGGTGTGAGGGTCAGCTGATTCATAGTGCTAATTAAAGTGCTTGGAGATCCTTGAGCGGTGCTATTATTTCCCATGTAGATGGAAGGAATCTGAGCCGGGCAAATGCTCTGCCATCTGTGGGGTTGGAGTCACCCAGCAGAATGTGACCTGTGTCCAGATTCTTGATGGACTGGAGACCACAGTAGACGACAGCCTGTGCCCGGCGGAAGAGAAACCTCTCGCTTTTGTGCCATGTGTGGTTAACATCTGTCCTCTGGGCTGGAACACAGTGAGTACCCTGGCCTGGCTAATGGGGAACCTCATGCACTGGCCCGTGGGGGATCCAGGCTGGGAAGGACCATTTTACTGCTGGAGGTTGAGAGGGTGTTATGCACACAGAACAGCTTGTTAGTCCAGAGTCCCATGTAGTCACTTCAGGAAGCCTTGCTCACCTTAGATAATGCTGCCGGGTTCATCAGGCTTTGTGAGGGGGGATTTAATTCTGGGAGGGGCCGGCTAACCCCCGTTGGACATCATCCCACCCGCTACCCTTCCCACGCAGCCATATTGCTCCCAGCAAAGCAGAGGCGGAAATGCTTTAGCGTATGTCACAGAGAGCGTCCCCTCATGAAATCACCTCCAGTAAAGAAACCCGCGGTGCCATCTGTCAGAGGGAGCCTGGCATTCACAAACGGGCTGCAGAAGGAAACTAGAAGCTGGAGGGGGAGTTGATTGACTCTGGGGATTGTTAATGGGGTGCAGAGACTGTCCCCTGCAGGTCACTGGTTCTAAGCCAGCCTGGGTGAGGCATGACTAAAAGTTATGACTATCTAAGGTAGGTCAGCGATCGGAGACAATGTGTGTCCATGTCAGAGACCCACCCCCACAGTGGGAACCAAGAGGTGCCCATGTAGGCAGTCTCAGCCAAGGGACCAGAGACTTACTGGCTATGAAGTCTGGAAGGGTTCTCTGCACACGGCTCAGCCTTATTGGTGGGACCCTGTGAGGGAAATGTCCCTTGAGCGTGCCGTGCTGCTACCACTATGTGGGATAAATACAGGGTTTGGCCTCCAGGGCTGTCAGGCGCCTTTCGCCAGCACTAAAATCTACAGGCCAGTGTCCCACTAAAATAGTTAAAAGGAAAATGCTCAAATCTGTCTCTCTTCAGTTTCAGAGGGAGATTCTTGTGGGGTCTTAGACGCACAGCTTGCATCACTGAAGGGGAGTCCTGGGGGTCTGGCTTGCATCACTGAGGGGGTGTCCTGGGGGTCCAGCTTTCGTCACTGAGGGGGAGTCCTGGGGGTCCGGCCCTGCACACCACTTTGGAATCTGCCCCTGCTGCAGTGGAAGTGTAGGGAACTGTCTGTGAGAGAGATCACAGGAGCTGTGGGCATGGTCTAGAGCCCTCTGACACGAATGAAAAGACTCCCTTGGTTCCCCTGAGCTTGGCTCAGGCCCTGGGCGAGCAGCAGCTGCCAGTCACTTGTCTTTTGCTGCTCTGTTGGAAGCAGGACAGTTCGCCCTCGCGGGAAGAGCTGGTGCCATTTGGGAGTATCCAGAAGGAAAATCGCTCGGTGCATGTCTGGAGCCCTCTCGTTGGCGAATGCACTGTGACCTGTGGCGGAGGTGAGATGCTTGTGACACTGCACAGAAATATTCTTTGTTCTGGGGATGAGCTTGACAGCCTCGTGCATTCGTGCAATTAACCTTTCACCACTGAGGAGGGGGTGCGCATGTGGCTGTGGTCACAAGTACACAGAGTCTGGAAGAGTTAGGGGCGCGAGGCTCAGGGCTTGCAGCAAGGATGCAGAGCCTTCCCCGGTAACGTTCCTGGTTTGAATCCACAGTAGGGTGGCACTAATATAAGGTTCCGGGAGTGTATGCAGAGCTTGCTTGATCTATAAACAGCACTGAGCTCCAGCGCGAGGCTGCTGCTCTCATAAATGATCTTGTTTCAACAGCCGCATCCATGCCATGCTATCAGACTGTCTCCCCTTCCCCTCTAGGTGTGGCCCAGCTTCGTTATGTGTGTGTGGCTTTTGAGACCAAGGAAGAAACCCAAGAGAAACATTGCAACCAAGTGCCAAAGCCAACGAGCAGGCTGGAAAGCTGCAATCCCATGCTGTGCCCTCCAAGGTACGAGACAGGTCTCTTTTCACTGTCAGTCCCCAGTGATGGGGTCAGCTGTTTCCCGCAGGGGAAGTGGTGTGTGGGTCCTGGTACAGATGTTCTCTCCATTCTTGTCCCCCCTAGTTGGGAGGTGAAGGAGCTGGCTGCATGCCCAGTGAGCTGTGGAGGAGGGAGAATACCACTCTCTCTTCGCTGTGTACGACAAGAAGGAAATACAACCCGTCCTCTTCCTCATTCCAAATGTGGTAGGATGCCCCGGCCAGACAGCACCAAGGAGTGCGGCACTGATCCGTGCCCAGCAAGGTAACTGCTAGCTGCTTTAGGGCCTGGGTATAATTGAGTGAAGCCCTTGCGTGCTTATCTGCCATGGGAAATCTTAGCCCAGTACCCCTGATACCTCACTACCTGGGGGCGGGGAGGACCCCCGCTGTAACAAATCTGAGGTTGTAAAAGTGGACGCCACGGTTACCACCTAAATTGTGCTTAGACATTCCAGTACCCCAGGCCTCTACCATGTGAACTAAAGGACAATCAGCTGTAGTCTTATAGGGCTGATAGCCTCTGCAGGCAAATCTCCCAAATAAGCCCATTAAGAAAAGCTTTGGATCTAGTTCTTTGGAGGTTGGACCCAAAATCCACCTTAGTTCACTGATGGCCGGGGGCTAGCTGGCTGAGGGGTGGAGTCACTCATTGATGGCTGCGTTGTTCCCAGGTGGCATTACAAAATGGACTCGTGCAGCGTAAGCTGCGGAGGAGGTGTGCTGCGCAGGGTGCTGTACTGTGCGAGGGAGGCTGGGGACAAGGTAGAAGAGATTGTAGCGGATGCACAGTGTCATGGTTTGCCTCGCCCAGACGAGCAGGAGCTGTGTAATCTGGAGCCGTGCCCTCCAAGGTCATTATAATCGCACTCACCAAGACCGCGTGTGCCTGGGGGGAGAGGCTGTGTCTTTAAAAGTGCCATGGACTCAACCCAGTGTGGTCGGGGAGCCAGGTTACAGAGGGGACCTCTGGATTGTCACTCTCCAGAACTGGAGACAAAGTGCTTTTGTGTTCTAGAGAAAGGGTGAAGGGTGCTCACTCCCCAGTCACGTCTGACCCCGTAACTTCAGGACAGAGATGCATGGCAGGGTGGTAGCAGAAGCATGTTCAGCACAAGCTGGCTAGGAGGGTGTGTGGCTTCTAGTATCTGTCTTTGTTTTTGATGTTGCAGGAGGCTGTTTACTGGGCTGAAATAACACAAGAGTTGGTCTGTTCGGGATATGTCAGTTCCAGGGGGGTGGAAATATCACGAGATGACCAGATCTTGACTCATTTCAGCCCATACATGTCTCCCTGCGGGGCGGGGGAAAGGGCTTGTGATGCACATACTGTGAACACCCATGCAAATATTGAGCTCATGGGGTTTCGGCAAAACCCGATGATGCTGCTCTGCAGCTTTCAGGGGACCCACTTCCACCCCAGCCCCAGATATTCTAACCTGGCCACAGGGACTGACTGTTCCAGGTATGGATTGGCGCCACGGTAAGCTGGGATGACCCCAGGCTGCAGTGTGCATGTGGCTCAGGAAGGGAGTCGATGGATGACTGGGAAAGTGGGAAGATGAGGAAGTCTCAGGGTGAGCATTTTAGCAGGGGCTGGTGGGAGGAGGGGCATCAGTCCTCACTGAATTTTCTCCTTCCCCTTGGATCAGATGGAAAGTAACAGCGACTGGTTCGTGTTCCTCTTCTTGTGGGCTCGGCGTAGCCCCGCAATTGATCACCTGTGTCCAGCTCCACCAAGGCCTAGAGACCAAGCTGGAAGAGAGTTTGTGTCCGGAGGCAGAGAAACCCCTCTCCAGCATCCCCTGTATCATCAGAATGTGCTCCTACGAATGGGGTTTCAGCGAATGGACAGAGGTACCTGCTACCCTTCTAACGCAGCCCTAGGTGCAGGAGCCGTGCAGCCCTCTGGCTTCATAGCAAATGCCAGGAGAAATAAGTCCTCTTTCACACACTGCATGGTGTTAGCATCCATCAAAATACCAAACTGTTCCTAGGGATGTCATCCATCTTTCCTTCCTCTCTCCCTCCCCGAGCAGGGTATCTGTGCAGCCCCCAGGTTGCTAGCCTTCTGGTCTTTGCTGCTGTTTAAAAATGGCCCTTGCATGTTTTGGGGTGATGTGCTCCATGCAAGTCTTTTCTGAACATTGGTCAAACCCTTCCCCTGTCAGACACCCACCTAATCACTATTGTGCACGAGTATCGATACATCTGTGGGTCTCAGGATCCTTCGGTAAGGTGGCTCAGCACTATAATCTCCATTTCACAACTGGGGAAACTCAAGGATGTAGAGGTTAAATGTATTGGCCAATATCAGTGGGACAGACTATAACCCAGGTCTCCCTGCTCCCTGATGTGTACTTTAGCCATTGAACCTCCTTCCCCCTGCATAGAACCCTGACTCTGGTTTTATAAAGGCCTCTGGATTTCTTCCGCTGCAGTGCTCAGCGTCGTGTGGAAACGGCATTCAGATGCGGCAGGATTTCTGCCTCAATCCGAAAACCCACGAGCACGTGAACCCTGTCTTCTGCATGCGCTCCCCCAAGCCCATCACGGTGCGTGGCTGCTCTGCTGACCCCTGTCCTGAGCAGCCTGCGGTGGATGGGTCCTCAGGATCAGAACACCAGATACCAACCTCAGCTATGATCCCGATAACGACAGCAGCCACCATTTATCCTGAGAGGCCAGAATACAAAGCCCTGGATCGTCTTCCAACCAGGGTGCTGGCTCCTGCACCCAAACGCCCCGAGGAGCTTTCAGCGGGGGAGGAGGACACTGATGAAGTGTACAGTTAGGTGGTGATTCCATAGGGTGATGTCCTTAGCCAGTACTCCAGCCAGGGGTCTGAGCCTCCTCCCGCACTCAGGCAGTGCTCTGGCAGGGAGCAGGGGAGCACTCCAGTACTGCAGCGGGAAATTTGTCTGGGTCAAGACTTCAGATTCCAGGCACATGATCATTGAAAATCAAATGAAATTCATTTTCGAGCTTAATTCTGGCCCACAGCAAGCTCAGATCCAGGGCAGCTCCCTCCCAGCTCAGGAGGGTGAAAGCCCCAAGTGGGAACAGCATACTGGTGTGGCTAGTGGTTCTGGTGACGGGCAAGTTCTGCTCAGAGTTCACCTGTTCTGCTTTGCTCTGAAGAGCATCTCGCTAGGAGCTGCGTGGAACATTCATAGCACAAGCCAGAAGCCCCCGGTACGCACCTTGATTCAGGTTTGCTGCAGACTGAAAAGTCGGAGCGGATTCACTGAAAGTCTTGCTGTGGGTCACGCCTTCCAGGCGCCATGGGCTACCCATCAGAAGGGAGTTACGAGCACCAGCTCTCTTCCCAGGGCCTCCTGCCTTCTTTGAACTGCAAGCACCTCAGGGCATCAAACTGTCTTACTGTGTGTCTTGTACAGAGGTCAAGCACACTGTTGGCACGTGTTTAGGCGCAGTGATCGCAGTCTCTGCTCCAAGGAGCTTGCAGACAGTACGGTGCACGTGCCACGATGTATAGGGAGTGGTGTCAGTGGGGGTACGTTCCTCCTACAGCACTGACTCATCTGCGGCGTCTGTGCTTTTGGTTTTATTGCGCAGGTGTCTGTGGAAGGCTTTTCCTCAACTCCACCGGGGTCATCAACATGACCGGCCTGCAGGTCAGTGACTGCACGGTTTCCATCGGACGCCCCTTAGGGGAAGTGGTAACGGTCCAGGTGCTGGAGAGCTCGCTAAACTGCAGTGCAGGTACGTTCCAGAGCCAGCAGAGCTCATCCCTGGCAGGGGACTCCCTGGCAGGGGACCCTGTGCCTGCCTCCTCCTTGTTACACGTTTGCTGGGAGTCCTGCTTGTCCATTGTTGGGGACAGGCACCAGGGTGTTCTCAATAGAGGGTCTCCAGCTGTGGACCAGCCCAAGCGCGTTCACCCCTGAAATGCTACGCAAGGTTTATCTTTGCCAGGTGGGACTAAACTAAGCAATCGCCTTTTCTTTCCCAATTTTTTTCTGATTTCTTCCTTGACTGGTGATAGGTACGTGCATGGTGGGGTAGGGTGGGGGCGAAAATTACTGCCCATTTTGGTCTGTTATAAAGTGATGCTTTTCATGTGCGATGGGCCCAGATGCTGCAACGATGGGGTCTGTGCAGGCTAATAAAGTAAATCAAATCACTTTCATGGCTGATATGGACGAGCTAAGGGATAGATGTAAGAAATATGGGTTGGAATTCCGTGATCTGTCTGACACAGGAAGTCAGACCAGATGATCGTAACAGCCCCTTTCGGCCTAAAAACCAAGGACGGATGCGCATTCTGAGATTCTCATGATATAAGTGTAAGTTCCCCCAGGGGCTTCTCATTGAATCACAGGTCTTATGCTCCCCAGCGCAGTTCATTTACTGCCTGGAACCAGAACACATCAAATATTCTGTCATTTCAGATGACTACCTACTGGGAAATACTATAAAACAGTTTTTCAAAATAAAGCACACAGATATATAGAAATGTTTAAGTCCAACCCAATAGCTCTTATGTAGAACAGTCTTACATACTTTACAAGCAGTGTCTTAGACAGTGAATTACTAGGGTTGGCAATGAGTCATTTACTGACTAAACCGCTGCTTCTGTTTTTAAGATTTCTTCTCCTGATCAAGAATCCTCCCATCCCCAAATCTCTCCTGAATTGATCTCTTCGTTCTTGTTTATCTTGCCTTACACAGATTAGAAAATGTTCAGAGCAGAGACCACGTCATATTTATATTTGTAAAGCCCTGGATAACTTGTGGTGCTACTTAAATGTTTTTAACTATCTTAATAAAGTGCATTGTGTATTAGTGTTAATGTAGAAATGACTGCAGGGCCATGATGGAGCACAGGCCTTGGTGACAGTGACTCCAGCTTTGAGATGAGACATGAAATCAAGGTCCTGGCCACTGGTGGTCATTAAAGAGTTCACAGCCCCTTTTTAGCAAGATATTAGCGACAGCCTCCTTGCCAGATTCCAGTGTGCACAATTATAAGCTTGCTTCTTAAAATATCCTTGTGGTTTCATTTAGATACCTGACTCTTCTTCACTTCTTTTTTGAACTGTTACATGGCGCTGTTGTGTGCTGTTAAACAGCTGCTGTGTTCCATGCCAGAAGTGCTGCATTTCACTGATGAGTGAAGTGATCATTACCTTAGTCTCTCAAGCAATTTCTTAGATCTGTAAAGTATACGCCTGTCGTATCCGACTGTGTCGTCACGACAGCGTGTGTGTTCTCACGTAGGTGTATAGTTTAATAATCCAGAAGGCGCAAGATTTCAAAGAGATGTCACATGGGAAGGTGCAGGCTCCTGCTGAGGACTTGGCATGACGCTTGGTCCTTTTTCCAGTCAGTTTTTTGCATCTGTCTTCCTCAAAGGCTTTCCACCTTTGCTATCCATTCACGTCTGTCCTTGGCTGTGTCTTCAAAGTTATCACCATTTATGCCACGGAGAGTGAGACTCTGCTTAAGGGAAGCGTTTTCATTGACCACCCTTCCCGCAATCCTTGCCTTGACGCTGGTCGTTTTTGCTCTTTCACAGATGTTAACCTTTGAGACTTTCTCTGTAAAGTACTTTGCGGTAAAAGGGTCCTTTATCACTATTGAATTTTATTTCAGGGGAGATCGTGCTGTTTTCTGAACGGATGATGTGGCGGACAGGCTGTAAGAAGCTGACGGTGTCATCCATAAACTCCAGGACCAACACATTGATGGTGAGACAGCGCCTCCTGCTGCCAGGGAATGGTGTTGTTCTTCAGTACAACAGCAAAACAGCCGCAAAAAAATATTACCAAGGTACTTTGTTGAACTCGTCACTGTGGCTTTCGGGCAGGGGCAGGGAAAGCAAGGCCCACTGAGTTTCACTGTGCAGTTCATGGCTGCCCATGGAGACCAAAGGGCCCAGAATATTGAATGTTGGGTACAGTCGTCTCCATTGGCTGTCCTTCTGTATTAAAGCTGACGCCCTGAAAGATGCTTGCACATGCTTTGAGATCCCCTTTTGTAGTGCACCAGGGAACTTTCTGGGAATGCTTTATTTTGTATGAACGTACTAAACACAGTGTTCCAAATTGCTTTCTCTCCTACCCGCTTCCCCATCTCAGACTGTGATGTGCAGCTGTTTGGTCCCTGGGGTGAAATAGTGAATCCCGGACAGTTGCTGGACCCAAAACGACAAGTGGCATGTCGGACCTTTATCAACGTGGCTCCACGGTATCGCATAGCCATCCATGCCCTCTACATGGACCTGGGGACTGAAAACAACCAAACACACTCCAATTACATCTCGGTGAGACATCAGCCTGGGGTGGGGCACCTCTAGCTCACGCTTTTCCCCTCGCAGGCCCTGAGAAATTTGCTTCTACTTTTGAGCTTCAAAGCACATTGGAAATCATATAGAGTCAATTCTGATCTCAGTTATACCAGTGTAATGTGATGCACTTCTCTGAGGCATAGCACAAACAATGCTTTTGCTTGAAAGAGGCAGTCTGCTATGTGATTGTGATTCATTCCTTTCTTTGTTCAGATACGCGATGTGAATGCCATGAAGACAACAGTGTTTCGTGGGAAACAGCTGTTCTTCTGGGAATCGACGGGGAGCCAGGTTGAAATTGAATTTAATGAAGGCATTACAGAGGATCGTGTCAGTTTCCGAGCAGAGTACTGGGTCAGAAAGCCCAGATAAATGGAAACAAGGGACTCCCTACCTAGGGAAGCAGTGGATCAATTAGAGTCAGGACTCCCAGCTCTGCCACTGATTCATCGTTTGACCTTGGGCAAGTCATTTAACCTCTCCGCCTCAGTTTTGGAATAACAATACCCGTCTACTTCACAGGGCTGTTCAGTTAATACTGGTAAAGCACGTGGAGATGCTCAAGTGAAAGGCATTATATAGATGTCAAATATTACGATTCTCTTAAAAAATTTTTCCTGTCTCTCCCAACTAATACTGAGACTACTTGCCGGTCTGAAATGAATGACTGAGAGACTGAGGTGCCAGTGATGACTGTGATCTAATGTCACCTTGTTAGCAGGGTCTCGTCTGCTCACAGTGCCTAAGCCTCCACCGATGAAGATGTAGATTAGAACAGTTAGTGAAAGTCAGCAGCTTAACCCTTTAGCACTTTTCCTTTTGGCCGATGATACGAATGTGTGTCGCCAATGGATAAACCATTCAGAATTGATGGACCTGATGCTCCTTTACACTCTGGCAGTGTACAAGGACCATAACATTTATACCCACTTTACTGTCAGGATGGTGGAAAGGGGCCTTATGCATAAATAAGAATTGGGCACTACATGTCCGCCAGCAATAATAGTATTTCCCAGTATTTAGGTAGAGAACTCATCCTGCTAATAACGAACTCGGTGCCACAATATACTCTGGTTGACTGTGCGTTGTGTGCAGAAATACTTCCTTTTGTTTGCTTTAAACCTGCTGCCTGTTCATTTTGTTTTGTGACCCCTAGTTCTTGTGTTATGAGAAGGAGTAAATAACACTCCCTTATTTACTTTCTCCACACCAGCCATGATTTTATAGACCTCTATCATATCCCTCCTTAGTCATCTCTTTTCCAAACTGAAAAGTCCCAGGCTTATTAACCTCTCCACATATGGAAGCTGTTCCATACACCTGATCATTTTTGTTGCCCTTTTCTGTACTTTTTCCAAAATCATGAGTCAGGCCTCAAATGTCAAGGTATTGGCTTAAAAATCATGAGCTTCAGAAAAAAAAAAAAGATGGGTTCTTATTCATTGTTTTCTGGTGTCTGAACCTTTAGGTCGCACTTGGTTTATGTTTTCAAACTTTTCTCTGCAACCATGAGAGCCAGAAACTTTTGTAAAAAAACAAAGCTGAAATTCTAATGCACTCCCATGATTCCAGGAGCAGAGGCCTCAAGAAACACTCCAAATATTGCAAGATGCATGATAAAATCGTGGGAGTTGTAACACCACATTTAAAAGGTGTTTTCCTCCCGTCTCTAATGGGTATGGGAAGATTTCCAGGAAGACAAGAGGTTTGGAAAGCCTCGTTGAAACACCCTGCAAAATCCCTCTTCCCAAGAGGGGGAAACGCTCTAAGAACTGCTCCATAAAATTAAATCCTCACTGAGGGACTCTCTTTCCAAACGACTGAGATTTGGCAGCTCTGGAATCACTGAACGCTAATTGCCAGAGAGAAGAGAGGTGGGGTGAAGGGTGGAGTGGGAGTTTCCCTCCCAAACCAATTCCTTCTGATCAGACTTAGCTCAGTACATTTTTTGGTTTGCATATAGAGATGCACCTCCGTCATGTTTCCTACCTAGCCACTCGGTCTGACAGAACTGGATCCTGCCCTCGCTCACCGGCCACCTTGGCAGCATGTCCTAGTAGTTAGTGCAGGGCACTAGGAGTCAGGATTCCTGGTTCTGCTCCTGGCTTTACCACTGATGAAATCCGTGTAACCTTGGCAAGTCCGTTCACCTCTCTGGTGAAGCCAAAGTGCAGAGACACGCACAAGAATGAAGAACGCGAGCGGAGAAGACAGAGTTCACCAGAGCTGTTGAACCCTCACGGATGTAGCAGCTCGTGGGAGAGGTATGGGGTTGGGGGTCTGAACGCAGGACATCAAGGAACGCCTGTGTTCCCAGACTGGCTCTTACAAACGCTTCCTCTGTGTTTCAGGGCAAGTCGAAAGATGCATTATAAAGGCAAGATAGCAGCACGTCTACACCCAGGCACTTGCATTTGCACACTCAGGCAGCCTCACAAGCATGCCTAGGCCCGTGCACTTGCAGAGGTCACACTCACACACAACCTATGGCCACAGGCTCCCTCAGCCAGCTGCTGCTCCTCACTGTGGCCAGGCAGGGCCCTGCCCACTTCGCTATTTAATGAGAGGGTGACATCAGAGCCCTCCCTCTCGGAAGGGAGGGGACCCATCATGCAGCAGGCAGGGAGACGTGGAAGCTGTGCTGCTGCTGGGGACAGAGGCTCTCCATTGTCAGCAAGAGCAGAGCAGCTGTCAGGGGCCAGGCCAGGTCCCTGGGGCGGTGGTGAGGGGCCCCACCGCAGGACGGGCGTGAGGAGCTGTCACTGACTCTTCTGGGGGTGTGTGTGTGTGGGGGGTGTCCCCTTCTGTTGTGGCTCAGGTGCAAAGAGAGGGCTGCCCCAGCCCCTGCGGAAGGGGCACACAATGAGCTCCCAAGAGGATCAGTTCCAACAAGCAGCCCCTGCCCCAGCTGCCTCTTCGGCGGACGATGGCATGACTTGGTGGTACAAGTGGCTGTGCAGGATTGCCGGTGTCATCGGGGGCGTGTGTAAGTAGCCCTAAGGTCCTGCTTGCCGGATGCCCCTGGAATAACCTCCAGGGATGGGCCGTCCTGGGTCAGCGATGCTGCTCTGTGCCCGCCTGCCAGTGACTGGCGATGAAAGAGTGCTTAGGTCCTAGCAGCAATTATCTGTCTGTCTAATCACAGCCAGACAAAGATCCAGAAGCACATTGTCTAGGTGCGGGAATCAGAGTGATTTTAACTGGAGCCTGCGTAGTGCGTGCTTTGATTGTTTAACCCGACTGGGCCTCATTGGGAAGCACTTTGGTTCCTGGGGCAGGAAGGTCATTCTACATATAAATTATTACTCTTGTGCCAAATTGTGACGTTTCCTCTGTAGGTGGAATGCTCCTGGGAGGCAACGGAAGCAGGCCGGGTGTGAGGCCCCGATCCTGCAACGTGTAGCAGGCAGAGGGATGGCACTTGGACTTTAATGGGGCTCAGCACGGGCAAAGCAATCCGCGTGCTGTTTGCAGGCTCGGGGGTTGGTTCATTGTTGTTACTGACCATTTGATGCTTCTATGTTTCCACTTTTTCTTTTCCTTGCTGATCTCCTGGTTTCACAGTGATTTTGTGTGTATGTGTTTGCTTCTGTTATTACTAACCCCTGAATAGAAACCCCAAAAGGATAATATTGAGCCTTTTAAAAATAAATAAATAAATAAATAAGGGATTTTATCTTTGAAACAAACAAAAGGGAGATGGCACAAAGCAAGAGAGCTGTGCTGGCTTGTTAATTACTTGTGCCTGAAATTAACAATCTCCCATGGAAAGAGTCAAGGCAGTTCCACCAGGGACCATTGGGTCGTACTGGGTTGTGCTGCTCCATGGTTTGACAAGAGGAATAGATCTTAAAGCCAGAAGGGACTGTTTACAATCACCGCGTCTGGCCTCCTGCATAGCACAGGCCGGAGAATGCCACCAGGTGCCTGTTCCTGCATCAAGCCCATCACTTCTGGGGACCTGAGGGCATGTCTCTTAGAAAGACGTTCACTTTTGATTTGTTCAGTGTGTGCTGTAACGTTGCACCATTCCCTTCCTCTGTCTCCACCTCCTCGGTTGGCTCTTGTTCCGGAGTTGGAGTGGGCGGCAAGTTTGCTACAGTTCCTTTTGTTTGCCTGGGTAGAACGTGTTTGTTAACCTGAGGATGTGCCAGGCTGGGGCTTCAGAACACGCTGCACAGCTGTTGGCAGCTGCATTTCTGGTGTGGCGAAAGGATGTAACAGAGTTGCTCCTCCTGGGTGAAATTCACCTCAATGCACAGTGCTTCTTGCAAGGCCCTCTGTACCTTGCATACAGTCAGGAAATTTGCTGAAGAGTCTCCCCAGGGCTGGGAGGGAGGAATCTACCTCACAGGTGGCGAGTGCTACCAGCGCTACCTGGAGGCTTCCACTCCAGCCTCAGTAGTTTCAGGGCAGCATACAGTCCTTGGCGAGCTGGAGTTTTTAGCAAAGGATGGTTGCGGGCCACAGAAATGCTCTGGGCTGAGGGTGCAGAGCTGAAGGGGACAGCTGTTATATGCCACGGACAGCATTGCCAACTTCAAGCCTTAAGAAATCACCAGTGTGCTTTAAAAGTCATGAGATTGGAGAAAATAAGACATTTGGGTTCTTTTTCTTTGGCTTCTGAGCATTTAGGGCACACTCAGGTCATGTTTCCAACTTTTCTCTGCAACCAGGAGCGCTCAAAATGTACTCGGTTTAAAAACATGAAAGCCGAGAGTCTCACCTATTCACATGATTCCAGGTGCTGGGGCTGTCCGACAAACATCAGATTTGGCAAGAGTTGCGGTCAGCCTCTTGTGATCAGTAACGGTACTGCAAACAAACCAGGAAGGCCGGAAAATCAATGTATACACCTGATAGTTTCTTCTCCTTGTAATTTTGCCGGTGTAACAGCGCTGACTCACCAGTGTAGCACCTCCTGCTGGTCTGTCTGGGAATTAGCTCACTTTAGCTCTCAGAGCGCCCTCTGCTGGCCAGTATCTCACCTGCCTCAGGCCCCCATGCTCCTGGACCCCAGTGCTCTTTACCTTGGGATTCTGCCCACAGCAGTACCCCCTGCCCCGGGTCTCCCCTCCCAGGGGAATCCTCAACCCTCTATACCCACCTTGCCTCAGTGGCTACTGCCAGTCATCATCTAGCCCCCTTTCTCTGGGGCAAACTGCAGTCTGTAATGGCCACTTATCACTGGCAAGGGGGTAGGACCAGCTGCCTCTGCCTGTCCCCGTGCTGCACCTCTTTAGCCCAGTACCTCTTGAGACCGTAAACAAGGTCTCAGCCTGGGGAGTTGCCAGGCTGGTGCTCCCCAGCTCCCCTTGTCCTTCCCCAGCACTGCTCTGCTTGAGGTACCCTCTGCTCCCAGGCAGGTAGGCTCTTCTCACCAGAGGCGCCAACTTTCCTTGGTGCCGTTGGGTGCTCACCCCCAGCCCTGCCCTCATTGTACCCCTCCCCAAATCCCCGCCCCTCCTCTTCCCCGAGCGCACCACCTTCCTCCTCCTCCTCCTCCCTTCCACTGCTTGCCGCGTGAAACAGTTGTTTCGCGGCACAAGCGCTGGGAGGGAGGGGGGAGAAGCAGGACGCAGCGGCGCACTCAGAGGAGGAGGCGGAGGTGAGCTGGGGGGCAGGGCGGGGGGCTGCTGGTGGATAGAGCACCCACCAATTGAGCACCCACAGCGTTGGTGCCTATGCTTCTCACTGCAGGGCTGGAGTGAGAGTCTGACCCAGCGCCTCCTTTAGCCCTTCTTATCAGGGCCTATGGCCTGATTAGGTGTGGCCCCAGCTATGGCCACTTCCCCATTCAGCCTACATTAACCCTTGGTTTCCAGGAGCAGGGTAACTGCCCCGCTACAGCCAAGCAGGGAAAAAAGTCGCTGAGCGACTCTTGGGCAAGTGGAGGCAAAAGTTAATGGCAGGTAACAGAAGGGACAATTCTCTGAATCCCACATACTAACAACGATGTCTTTTCAAAGAACTTCATATCAGGGAAGCAAAATAACAGGAGGCAGATTCCCAGAGTGCAAGGAGACAACACAATTTGCTACAGGACTCTGGAATGTATCTCTAGCCTTTGTGGGTCACTAAGAAATGGAACCAATTTATTCATATTTTAGCTGATTGTATCCAGACTGCTAAAGAGAGAGAGAGTTTATTCATAAAATGCCAGATTCATTCAAATACAAAAGGAGTTTGTCTTGTAATGGTTTCAAATGCTAGCATATGGTGATGCAGCCCCAGTGGAGCTGTGACTGCTGATACCTGAACTTGGCCCAAAATGTATTAGAGACAGAACTATATAGTGGTTGGAGCAGGTGACTGGGGCTCAGGAAAGATGTGGACAAATTGGAGAAAGTCCAGAGAAGAGCAACAAAAATGATTAAAGGTCTAGAAAACATGACCTAGGAGGGAAGATTGAAAAAAATGGGTTTGTTTAGTCTGGAGAAGAGAAGACTGAGAGGGGACATGATAACAGTTTTCAAGTACAGAAAAAGTTGCTACAAGGGGGAGGGGAAAAATTGTTCTCCTTAACCTCTGAGGATAGGACAAGAAGCAACAGGCTTACATTGCAGCAAGGGAGGTTTAGTTCGGACATTAGGAAAAACTTGTTAACTGTCAGGGTGGTTACACACTAGAATAAATTGCCTAGGGAGGTTGGGGAATCTCCATCATTGATTTTTAAGAGTAGGTTAGATAAACACCTGCCAGGGATGGTCTAGATAATGCTTAGTCCTGCCATGAGTGCAAGCCCCTTCCAGTCCTATGATTCTATGAATTATAGAGGAGTGAATTCTTTTGCTGAGAGTTCATTTTAGCTCCATGTTTGCTGTGTTCTCCTTTGTAATTCAGCAAATTACTTAATTGACTAAGCACCAGACCTGTCCTCCTTCCACACCACAAATCCCAGCAGATGTTTTCGTAATTGAAAAGCTCCCATGGCCTTGAACTGGAAAAGAAATCTCGACTGACAGTTGTTTGTTCCCTTTTGGCTACTAAGGAAGGCGTCGATAAGAGTGAGAGAACGGTTTGGTCACTACTGTTGGTACACTGAGGGTCAAAACAATCTCTTGCTTAGCTGAGAGTCGTACAGAGGCATTCTGCACTCAGGTTTGTTTTGTGTGTGTGTCCTCATAACAAGAACTCCCAAATCGTAATTGTTTTTTTAAACGTATTCCAAGAAGTTATTAACCCTGGTGTGTAGGCCAAATTTGTGCTTGGATTATAGCATTCTGCCCTCGAAGTTCTCTCTATGGTTTCAGCTGAATGTGTGATCTTTCTAAATTTTCTACACTGTTGTGTAGTGTTGTTGTGAGTGGTGAATATCAGCTGCTGTGTTCCACCCCAGAGGAGGTTGTGTTTCTGTGGTGGGTGAAGTGATCCCTGTATATAACTGGTCTGTCGGTCTGAAAGTGCTTTCGGATGACAGCTGCTGTGTGACTCTTAAGTGGTTCCTACTCATGATAATCATGCACTTTCTTATAGGCAGCGTGAGTGCCCGAAGCCCTGGGTTTAACTGTTTGCTCACCTCTCCTGCTCACAAGCTGATGCTTTTATCTGCTAAGATGTATCAAGGACAAGCAGTAGAGCTTTCTATGCCCCGTCTTTGTGCCAGCAGCTGGTCCCACTAGCCCTGCCTGGAGCTCTGGTTCCAGTGGGAGCGCATGCAGGCCTCACCAGCGGATAGTGTAGGAAGAATTGAATAAGGAATCTCCTGAACCCTGCAGGCTGGTTCCATTTCCTGTTAGTGCATGTATCCTTAGGGAGTAGGGCACTGGACTGAGCCTCAGAAGACCTGGGTGCTGGACCTGGCTCTGCCATTGGTTTGTTGGGTGACCTTGGGGAAGTCATTATGCCACTTTGTGCCTCAGTTTCCCCATCTGTGAAATGGGGATAATGATACCTCTGTGGTAAAGCAGCACTAGCTAAGAGTTATTATTATTTCTCCTTTGTCTTTTCTTCTCTCCGGCTGACCTCTCGCACTGAGTCTTCATTATCTTTGGAATGCGTTAGTCTCCTTGAAATACCTCTTGCGGACCTTTTTAGAAAATTGTACTGTTTAGTGTTTCCCAAAAGGTGGGCTCCAGTGTCCGAGCACAGGAAGTTCTGATTTCTCACTGTGATACTGACTCACTGGATGAGTTTGGGCAAGTCACTTTACCACCTTGTGCCTCAGTTTCCCCATATGTGGAAGGTGCTAATTATACTGGGTTTTGAGGGTTCATTAATGATTGCTTTAAAAACTCCCCCACGTTGCTCTCTGTTTTCTAAGATGAGGTACAATCACACAAGACACACCATAGTCAGGGCAATGACCCATGTAGACTCTCATCTATGGAAATCCTTAACCCTGAGTAGGTCGCAGAGACACCAGCCATTTGCATTGCATGGGTTAAAAAAACCCAGCAGCCTCTATACTAACCTTTAGAGACCCTATTTTAGCTGGAGTTTTGTTTAGTGTTGTTATTTCTTATTGAGCCAGCCGCTGGCTCTGTCCTACACGCAGGCCATGCAGCCCCTCCTCCACACCTGAGCTCTGGTTACCCTGGGCATAAAGGTAGCCTCTTATTGTTAATTGAGGAGACTGGCTGTATCGAATGCAGGTGACATTTTGCAAGTTTAATGAGCTGGTAGGTAAATACATGCACTCCAGGCTCACAAACTGCTGGCTGGTTCCTTTTCTTGCATTACATACTCAAGGCCTCGTGGGTTATTTTAGGGCTTGCTTTGTCAAACCACTGCTTCCATATCTGCAGAAAGAAGGCCAGTTTCTGCTCTGGGTTCCACCTATGTCTGCCCAGAGTATCTTTGGATAAGTCCCTACGACTCCAGAGGAGTCACTCTGAATTTACAGTGCTGTAGATGAGAGAAGAATTTGGCCCATTTGTCAGTTCTTGTTTCTGCCTTCGGTTCGCTGCAGATTGCAGCTATTTTTTAGTTTCACTGTTTACTAGTGCAAAAGATGCTGCCGTTGGAAGGCCGTGCTGCCGGCAGGTAGCTTGTTGTTTACCTCAAGGCCAGTTACACGTGACTTGAAATTCTTCAGCAAATAAAAACAGAGGCTCCCTTAAAATGATTTAATTTGAAAGCAAACACACTGGGGTTCTGTATAACCCTGAATGCCTGTAGAAACACAAGCCTCCTGAGCCAAGGCATCCCATGCTCTTCTTTTAGCCAAATTGGGAGTAGAACCTATCTCCTAAATCCTAATCATTCTGTCCATTATCTCTCCCCTTCAGTGTAGATTGGGCTATGTAGTTGTTATACATATTATAGTAGTGACTGCAGGTGACAACTGAAATCAGGGCCCTATTATGCTAGGTGCTGTACATACAAGTAATGAGAGCTAATCCCTGACCTGAAGAGTTTAATACAGGCTGAAGAGGGAAAGCACAGGTGCAGAGGCTTGCTGAAGGTCACACAGCTTGTCAGTGGCAGAGCCAGGATTCAAACCCAGATCTCCTACCTGCCAAGCCAGTGCCCTGTCCACTAGATCACGCTGCCACCCCTATGTGTGTTGTGGTTTATTTTTCACATGAATTAAAATCAATCTCTTTGCTTTTAAGCCTGTGCACTTGCCGGCCTTTGGAACTGTGTGACCATCAACCCCCTGAACATAGCGGCTGGGGTGTGGATGATGTAAGTATGCGTGTTCTTCCCTCTTTGCCCCTGCGCTGCTGGTCTCGACTTTGGAATCACCATTTAGCAGCGGCAGGCGATAGAGCTGCGCTTTGTGGGCAAATAACTTGGCGCTTGCATTTTGTAATGGCCACCTACCGCTGCAAGAGATCACTGTCTGTCTCCTGTGTTGTGAGGGTCTCGCCCCCGCTGTGCAAGGCAGCTGGTTTAGCCTAGTGTACTGATCTTCCCCAATCTTGCCGTCTGCAACTATCAGGAGACTCTGATCCAGAATAAAACGGGGCATTCTGCATGCAAATGCGCGGGGGTCCCTTCACGAAGTGCCACTGGCTGCGGATGTCATATAGGAGTCTACGTCTGCTGCCACAAAGCTCGTGCACAAATCCTGGGGATCACTAAGGATTTACCCAGCAAAGTTTTGGGCCAGATATGGCTTGAAGTAGCTGCCGTGGTGACCTAAACTGCCCAAGTGATACGTGGGGAGCAGGCAGTAAAGCAGTGTAGGGGATGTGCAGCAGGAGATTAACAGGAGAGTGTAAGGTCAAGTGTGTGTGGACTGGGCATTTTCACCCAGTTTGGACCAACCTACACTCTATGTGTAACTTATGCCCCCATTTATGTCGCTGCTGAGGTAGGCTTTCAGGGCAGGATCCTCGGTTGTGCTAGGCTCAGGCTCCATGTAACTGAGAGGAGGCAGCATCTCTCACTTGCCCTGCCTGGCTTGGTTCGTCAGGGTCATTCCCCTGTCTCAGGATTGCTGGAGCGCACTACACTGGCTCCATGCCACCCTGGGAGTCCCTGTCTGAAAGGGGGAGTCCCACATGTCCAGTTCAAATGGACTGTTGGCCACTGGAGGGGGGGAGGAGGCAGAATCTGGCCCCATGTAATAAAATCTCTCTGACTGTTAAGAATCGGAGCTGTTTGGATCATCGGCAGAGGTGTGACTGGGACCCCGACCGTGAGAATCGAGTTCCCTCTCCTGAGCCTGCTGATCCTTTAACTCTCTTTTGCTTTGTTTTAAAGGTTAAATGCCTTTATCCTGTTCCTGTGCGAGGCTCCATTCTGCTGCCAGTTTATCGAATTTGCAAACGCCGTGTCTGCGCGGGCGGATAAGCTGCGGCCCTGGCAAAAAGCTGCCTTCTACTGTGGGTGAGGACTGATGGCTGGTTCCAGCTGTGGGCCTGAGAGGGGGCAGGGGGAGGCTGGCAGAGGAGTTGGATGGGTGGTGTAGTGGGCTTTGACCCTGATTTGTGGGTTTGGTGGCCTGTGATATACGGACGAGAGGATCTGGTGGTCCCTTTCGGCCTTGAATGCCAGGGGTTACATCCACACTGCACCTGGAAGCACCCTCCCAGCCCAGACAGACAGACTCATGCTAGCTTCACTTGAACTAGCGCGCTAAGAAGAGCAGTGTAGAGGTTGCCACCCTGCCTCGGCTCAGACTAGCCACCTGAGATCGGACCCAGGGGGTCAGGCAGGCTTGGACTTGGGTGGCTAGCCAGAGCTATTATCCCTATTGTGCTGGGTGCTGGACAGAACCAGGAAATAGACTATCCCTGCCCTGGAGGATTTGAAATTACACCAGTCTCAGGGAGGTCATAATCAAGCCCTTAAGCTTTTCAGTCTGTGAACCTTTTCGGTCTGTGCCTGAGGAAGGGGCACTGCATAGCCGCGCCAGCCCAGGGAAGGGACTGTGCTCTCGATTTCTGCCTTGCTTCCAGGAGCAAATAGTCTCAGCAGCAGCTGATCACTGCCCACCCTGTGCCAGCCCACCTGCACTGGCTGGCCTGTGGGTGGAGAAGCCAAGGTTCTGCCCAATCCTGTGCGGAGGAAAATGGCCTAAGGCCTAAACTTTGGTCAGGTGAACTGTATGTATGGTCAGGTGAACTGTATGTGTGGCCTGGAGGAAGGAGGAAAGGGGTGTGTGTGTGTGGCGGGGAAGGGGTTAAAGGAGAAGAGTAGACAGAAATTATAAAAGCAGAAGTAACTGTAGAAATTATAGAAGTAGAATTAACCTTTTGTAACAGCTTATGATTAATAGCTGCCAGGTGACAGAGCAAGAAACCGCAAAGGGCAAATGTAAGGAAAAACAGAAATGGCTTGCTTTGCTTTATTCCTTATGTGGATGTAAAACTGTAAGGAAGTATATATCATTTTTGTGGTTTTATCCTATATAGGCTCTCGCATTTTATCTGTCGGGGGGGTTCGGCTGCCTTGGCTGACTCCTCCATCCATGCATGTTTGATTGATCAATAAAGGAGCCTCAGGCTGTCTGATCCAAAATCAGCCATGTGGTCAATTTTCCACAACACCTGTGAGAGCAGGAATCAAGGCAGAATCTGGCCCTTAGCGGAGAGGTCAGCCCAGGATGTCACAGAGAGCACGTGCATTGCTTCCAGGGGAATGGAAGAGTGCAGCCACTCCCAGCTGGTAGGAACAGGAGCCTGCATTGGGTAGTGGTCTACTCAAATCGCAGAGAAATCACAGTTTTCATGGGTTGTTCATGGCATAAATAGCAAATTTCGTGGAGATGTTACTCAAAAAAGAATGTTATTTCTTCACAGCGTTTCTCAAACTAGGGCCTGGGCCCAGATGGGGGTCACAAGCCTATGAGGGGGTTGTGGTAATGCCACCCTCCTTTTTCCACTGCTCCCTGCGGGTGGCACTACCTTCAGAGCTGGGTGCCGGGCAGCAGCCGTGGCTTGCCGCTCTGCCTTCACAGCTGAGCAGCTGGAGACCAGATTTCATGGGGGAGACCAGATTTCACAGTCCATGACATGATTTTCACGGCTGCGGATTTGGTCGACCCCTAATTAAGGGTCTGAGTTTGAATGTTCGTGTGAGCCATAGGCTTAAAGCATGAATAAGAGAATAAATTAGAAAGAAGACTTGTCTGGGTTAAAGGTGTCGTGAACCTGAAAATACCAGCTCTATCTTATGTAAGGCTTGGGAACTAGAGAAAGCATGATTCATTGGAAATCATGTGCAGGGTGTAGCCCTCGTCCTGTCTTTGGCGAAGATCCAACAACTGGCAGTACTTCACTTGTTTGCTATAGCGTAGAGAAAGACAGGCTTTCCGAAGTTTGCTTGTCAGACCTTTCTCTTTCCCCCTTTGGAGTTATACCAGGATGGGCAGGAGCCTCCCGGGTCTGGGTCTGATGTAAGTATTTTGGGCAGTGCTAGTGGCTGTATTGCTGTCGGGATATAGAAGACAAGCGTGCACTGACGTTGTGGGTGAAATTAACACCAAGCGGCCTTTGAACTAATAAAAAAACGCTTGTGTGCAAACTGAGTCATGGGAACTCTTAGTAAACCTACTAGGGAAGTAATTTCCAACACAGGCGGAGAGGGGAGCCCCGTGGGGATTGTTTCATGGCTGACACTGTCTCTCTCCCCCAGGATGGCCGTGTTTCCAGTCATACTCAGTCTGACGCTGACCACTTTACTGGGAAATGCTATCGCTTTTGCAACAGGAGTGCTGTACGGCTTGTCAGCGCTTGGCAAAAAGTAAGGGAGAAAGCGCTTTATTTCACATACAGTACCGGGGTGAGGCTGGCCCTGCAACCCTGACTCTCTACAGCAGAGCCATTTGGCTTCAACGGGGCTGCCGGGACGCTAGGCAGTCAGTGTGGCGAGACTGGGCCCTGCGTGGGTGGTATTTAATTATACCTGCAGCAGTCGAGGTTCATGCAAACAGTTTGTGTGGCAGGACTTGGGGGCTAGGAGTGCTTCACGGAGAGCATATCTTAAGAAAGCTAATGTCTTTCTGAGCACACTAGGAGAGCCAGGGTCAGAGCATCCTTGTAACGAGGTGCGTTCACTGCTGGGGTGCCTCCTTGGGGCTGGGGATCAGCTCTCGCTGCATCTGGTGCCATTTTCCATAGGTTGCTTGCACTGTTGCCTCTCTCTCTCTCTGGGACTTGGGTTGCTCTCTCTTCGTGACTCAGCCCTCTGGCCAGATCACGATCTAGTCCTCCCTTTCCCACTGGACAAGCTGTCTGTGTGCCATGTCAGGTAGTCTTCCGGTCCAAGCCCAGGCTCAGTGCCTGGTAGGGGAACCACCTGCTACTCTGAGTTCCAGCCCAGGGATGCTGTGTCTTGCAACCATGTTCTACTCAAGCTTCAGACCGTTTCTGTTTCCCTGAGCTCCTTCCTCCCTCGCTACTTCTCTGTCTCTGGGCCCACCTCTGGGTTTGCCAGCTTGCCTATGCTCCCTGTGGCTCCTGGCCAGTCTCTGGAGTCCAGGGTGGGATTCCAAGACTTACTTTCCCCCTATGACGATGCCTCATCCCTAGACAGCTCCCTTTCTCTGTAGGGAGCGACTGCACAGCTGCTCCCTGTGGCCTCCTCTTGTGCTCAACTTCCTGGCTTTGTACAAGCCCAGCGGGGCTTCATCTTCAGCTAGCCTTTATCCAGCCCTGGCTCTCCTCCAGGTGCAGCCTACAAAGTTAATGGGCCCTTTTTAACCTGCTCAGGCCTCTTGTGGGGTGGACATCCCCGTTACAGCCATAAACTCACACTGTGGAAGCTTGCAACATACCAATAAAGAATTTTCCCAGCACATGTCAGCAAGTTTTTAAAGGGACCCTTTCGGGTTTGGAATCTTGTGGGTGTGTTTAGAAATCTCCTTGCCTGTAATACTCACCATGCTTTATATGATTAAAGCAGAATTTTGCCCCTCTGATTTTCTTTTATGCTATTAGTTGCTTTCTGCAACCCAAAGGAAATTCCCGTCAGCTTCACTTTAACATTTCTGGTTAGTTTCATTTTCTAGTGCTTGTGTGCTAAGCTGGCATTTGGGCTGCAAATGCTGCTGGAGAGCAAGAAAACACGTTTTTCACTGGCATTAAATGAAAATCATGGCCGAGAGCAGTTCTCAGGGGCCCAGGCTCTGTAAACCTTTGCCTTTTGTTGTTTACAAAACTTCAGTTGTGGAGCTAAATCGCCCTAGCTGAGATGACGGCGAATCCCAGCCCCAAAGCCAGATCTGTTCAGATGGGGTTAGATTCTGCAACTGATCAGGTCAATAGTAAAACACCCACTGATTCCAGTGGGAGCAGGCTCAGGTGCCTGAGAAGTCAGTAGCGGGTGATTCCTTTCATTCCCAATCCTCCTCACCTGCCTGTCGTACCTTGTTGACTGTTGAGTTTTTCACCGTAGTTATTATTTACTCTTTGGATTCTAGTAGCACCAAGAGGCCCCACTCTGGATCAGGGCTGCCTTGTGCTCGGTGCTGCACACACACACAGAGGACAGCCTTGCCCCTGAATAGCTTAAGTTCTAATGCTGTCCCTTCTCTCTGCAGAGGGGATGCCATTTCCTATGCAAGAATCCAGCAACAGCAGAAGCAAGCAGATGAGGAGAAGCTAACGGGGACTCTGGAGGGGCAGGCACTGTAGAATTCTCTCCTGGGTGACGCTCCTGCGGAACCACGTCCTGCCGGCACTGAGACTTTAAAAACACAGTGGCAATCCATTCTGACACGAATCTGATCACTCTTCTATCAGCTCCTCGGTGAACTTTCCAAACACTGCAGCAACTAGAATTCTAAGGGGCAAGAGATGACACTTTGCTCTCCAAAATAACCTCGAAAGAGCCTCACATGGAGGCGTCTCAGTCTGTGAGTATTGCATATTGCAACTGGAAGACGCAGGTTTCACTGGGAAGAAACCTCTTGTGTGATTAGCTGCCCTGCCCAGCCCAGGTTATACCCAGAACCAAAGATCTGAAAATCCCTTTTTGCCACCAGGTGTGTGTGACTTAAATCTCAGCTGACTCTCCAAGTGCTGCTTAGCAAAGCTGATAGGATGTGTGCATTCCTCAGCAAGGTCCCTAGTTCACCACGGGGGATCGAGATGTACAGTGGGGTTTTTGCTGGCGATAATTTCACTTGCAGGCTAATCTGGGCATTGGCTGAGAAGAGATGGAAGACGTACCAGGAGCCCTGCGTTCTGGATACCTGGCTTCTGGAAGGTGAATTAGGAACACTGGGCAAGCTCTTACCATCCCAGCTGAGATGCATTCCCCCATTTCCAGAGTGCACTATGGGGCCAGTTGCTGGTCCCACTGAAGTGATTGGGAGGTTGCCCATTGGCCCTTGCAAAAAGTCTGGCTTTTTGTGCATTACAAGTCTTCAGTGGTGCTCTGTGGTATGGATTTTTAAGGGTGTACTATGCTAATCTAAGGTTTAATGATATACAGTAGTGCTGATGGCTGGATGGATTGTGTTAGGAACTAATTGATCCTTGGTGTTGCTTTATTTTAGGGTTTTAGATTAGGGGCAGTTAGGTCAGGAATTACTGCCATGTAGCGAAACACCTTTGACAGCACAGAAGTAACTTAAGACAATAACAAATCCTCCAGAGACCTGATTGGAAGCCCACAGAAGTTAATGGAGAGACTCCCACAATCTTGGATGGATTTTGGATCAGGTCCTAACACGTGTAGAGCACAACCTCCACATCCCTCTGCGTGGGCAGGCAGCGCCTGCGTTGCACAGAGGCCTTGAACCAGATCAGCTCCTCAGTTTGTCTCTGTAGGGATTTTTTTTAATTCTCCTGTTACCACTCACCCTTTCACTGGAGGAATAGGGGAGTAAGAATTTCTTTCCCTCAGCAGAAATGAGGGTAACATTCCTTGAGCTGAGCAGGATTTTGCTAGTCCTGTCCATTTAAACTGTGACATACGGTAACTGGTATGAAGGAAGGTCCCTTGCTCAGGTGCCCAGATTCTGATTTGGAATCTTAAACCTCCTTAGGTACTCTTTCTCCTACTGCCTCTCCATGCAGAGTCAGTACCTACGGACGTGGGACATATCCTTTTTTTCTGTCCCACGCCGACATTAGCATTTCGGTGCATGCCAAAAAGCAGGTGGCTTGCAACCCCCCATATTGCTGCTGCGTGGGCAGGTGGCAAGCTTTTCCTTGCCGCGTTGGGATGCCTCAGATCTGGGAAGCGTTCTACGCTGCATCCGCCCGGTAAAATTTGCTTAGGAATTTCTAAGATGAACCAACTCACTTTATACCATGGAATTTGTGTCCTGCTCTAATAATGCTCTTGTGTCCCTGCCGCTGCCCTATCATCATGTGTCGCTGAGAGGATAGTCTGTCAGGTTGTAGTGCACTTGCACAGAGTCAGGTGCATTCGTTGCATCCAGCAGCAAGGACACTGCCAGCCCATTCCAGCTCATATTGTTCTCCCCTAGTTAACTTTTCTGTCCCAAGTTGCTCCTACTTTAAAGAGGCCGTGCTCATGAATGGACCCTCTGACTCGTCCAACTAGACACTACTTACTGTTTGCAGCTGTTGCCTCCCATAGCACGCTTTGTGACCATTTGATTTCCTTTTAAACTGTGAAAGTAAAGGCCTCATCCTGTCCTGGAGCCACTAGACAAAGTGCAGATAAAAATAACATTAACTCTAACCTGGTGCCTTGGAACTTGAGCCCAGATTCTGCGCTCTGAGTAATCCAGATTAATTCCACTGCGCTCAGCGGATGACTCTGGAGTTACACTGGTTTAGCTGAGAGCAAAATGTGGCTCTTCGCTCGCAGAAGAAAAAGGCGACATAATAGCTTTGTGGGTTTTAACAAGCTATAACTGTACACTACACTTGAGAAGTCTTTCACATCCTACAGGTGTAACCAAATGAATTCAACTGTTTGTCGTCACTTCCTGTTTTACTCTGCTGCTGTGCATGGTTAAACTGCTGCCATGCGCTATCGCAGAGGTGGCTATATTTTAAAGCAGGGCTTGAGGATTCTCGGTGGTGCAGTTTTGGGATCTTCCTGGCAGGGGGGAAAAAAGGCTCTTTAGTAATTAATATGCATCATACCCGCTTTCTACTTGGGCACACAGGCTCTGATCCTGCTCCTGTTCAGGTCAGTGGTGAAACTCCCATTGACACTGTGGTGTAGGATCAAATTCACATTCACCAGTTTTGTACTGGATGGACTACAGAACTCGCTTCTTCTATATAACATTCTACATAAACAGTGCCCTAATCGCATTCTCTGTCTGATTCTTTTCTGCCAGGTATGGATCATTCTCTAAGTCCAGTTCCCTCTTTTCTCCACACTGACCCCTACACTGTCTTCTGATCATAGGTTGACGCTGAATTTATGGTTTTGTTTTACACTGTTGCTTTTTGTTCTGGTTGAGAAGTGGAAGAATAATTTATTTTGGGGTATTTAAGTATTTCTGCTAGGACTGTTCTCACTAGACATAGAAGGAAACACTATTTAACAGAGGACAGTGTTTTGCCATAGTTCAAGGGAATGTGTCTTTTAATTTCAGGTGTCTCTCTGGGCAAAGAGAGGAGCCCTAGCTACTGTAAGAAAATGCTCTGAACTGTTTCAGCCTTTAGGGTATGGTGCTGTTTATTACACACCCAGGAGAGGGATTTACCAACCAGCTGACTTGTCGCTTTCCAGCCGCAGAGTCAGTGTGTGAAATGATCTTTTTAAGTTGTGTTCACAGTTTGGCTGACACCATGTTAACAACAATCCAGTTCAGATATGGTTGTGGCAAGCACAGATCCTGTAGTCACTGACGTCAATGGCAAAACTTCAGCGACCTCAGTGGAAGCAGGGTTGAGCCCTGTCTTGTGGAAAAATCAGGCTGCTGGTTTCATTTTGCTGGAAGGCATTAGTGTGTGTATTGCAGAGCGAGCTGATGGTGCCTTCTAAGGTTATTGGGGCCAAAGCCTCATCTGGTGCAAATTGCTGTCACTCCATTAAAGTCAAAGGAGCTCTGCAGATTTACACCAGCCGAGACTCTAGCCCAGTGGTTCTCAAACTTTTGTCCTGGTGACCCCTTTCACATAACAAGCCTCTGAGTGTGACCCCCCCTTAGAAATGAAAAACTCTTTTAAATATATTTAATACCGTTATAAATGCTGGAGGCAAACTGGGTTTGGGGCAGAGGCTGACAGCTTGTGACCCCCCCATGTAATAACCTCCCAGCCCCCTGAGGGTCCCGACCCCCAGTTTGAGAACCCCTGATCTAGCCCAGGGTGTATTGGACAGACAGACAGACTCACAGACATGCATACGTCCCTGCAGCTCAGTCTTTAGCAGCTGTTTTGTTCAAAGTCCCCTCTCCCTAGGATCTTAGCACCTCCATCGCTTTACGTGAATTGTCAACCCAGATGCTACTGTGTTTAATAAATGGTCTGATCCCATTTTTGAGCCCCTAGCTCTGTGTTAGAGCCGCATTACTGTACATGGACCTTCCTGCACATGGAGCATTGACTTTCCAGGGTATTTGAGTTACTAGCTAGCATGGCACCTCGATAACTTGCACCACTAATGCTAATGGGCCCTTCATGGAATGGATAACATACAGTGATTCTGTGTTTAAAGGATACCTCAGAATAAGACTGGTGATGGAGCGTGTCATGTGACAGCAGCCCTGTCTGGACAGTGTCCCTGTGCAATACCTTTACTAGATAAAAACAGAAAAGTGTAATGTCCCACGGAGTGAATGGGACAATTGCACCATTGATTTCAATGGGGTTTAGTGAAGTTAGACTAGTATTCAGTAGAAGGATATTGCAGAGTAAAGCATATAGTTGCTGGCATGAATTAGTGGTGATTGCTTTGTTCTGTGAGTAGTTATACACTAGCCTGAATAAAAGGAAATTAAAAGCAAAGCAGATGTGATAGACTAACATGGAGTCTAACCTACACCCACAGAAGTAAGCCAGTGAAGTGGCGAGGTCCTTAATTCACCATGCTGTGCCTAGATTCCTGTCAGTATGGGGTTCTCACAAGGCCCCTGCTACAATAACATCTGAGCACTTTTTGACCTTTCAAGTATTTACGAAGATTGGCCAGCTTGCATGGTCTGATCTTGCTTCCATTGGTGTCAATGGCACAACTCCCCCAGACCTCAGTAGGAGGTCTCATGAGATCATCTTGTGTTCTGAGCCCCAGTGTCTGGGGTCAGGCCCCAGTTCAGCAAAGAACTTAGCCATGTGCTTAGGCCCCACTGGCTTCTATGAGCCTTAAGAACGTGCTCTGAGTTAAGCATCCAGCATGAACTGGGGACACAAGGAAGTTTCTGCAAGGATGGAGTACAAGCCTTTGGCCAGAATTTTCAAGTGGCCACTAAATTTGGGTGTCTCGAGACCCCCAGGACCTGATTTCCAGAGGTGCCAAGCACCCACAAATCCCATTGACTTCAGGACCAGCATGGGGCACCCAAAATTAGTGGGCCCTTTTGGCAACTTGGGCTTTAAAGCCGAAGACCCTCTTCATGCTGCAGATGACTCCGTGATAGTTGTTATCATGACTGTAGACTTCAGCAGGCTGACAACCCTCCTTACTGCTGAATTCTGTATTAGACATGCCACATAAAGGGCTTTTCGGAGCAGCAGCAGTAAATACAGTTGTAGTTAGCCTGGCCCTGATTCTAGCATGGATAAGCAATTACTTTTGGGGGTGTAGATAAGACCCTTAAGATTACTATGATGAATACAGTAGTGAGTAGATCCATTCACAGTGCTGGGTGGTTATTAATAGTACTTGCTGAGCACCGTCACGAGCAGTACAAGCATAGATGAAGTTCCAGTACCTGCCCCAGGGAGTTTACAGTCTCAGTCCAACCCCGACACTAACCCTTCAGACACTGGTGATGTGTAGGCTGCAGGGCCGCACTTCAAGGGGTCTTTACAGACAAGGAATCTCTGTGTTCCATGTGAACTGGGTCATGCTGGAAAGGCCTCTCAGGAGAGAACTGACCAGAGGGAAGGAGGTTGTATAATGTGCAAATTACAGAGAGATGGGAATTCATTGGCTGCAAAGAGCGTGGCATTGCAAACGAACATACGCAGGTACTGGGTGCAAAGGTGCACACCACCACCAGACACAGTGCCGTCTGGTAAGTTCTCGTTCCCAAAGCACGTTTGCACAACATAAGCAAAGTTACTAATCTGTCCTCGTCTATTTTATTCATAAAAGGCGACAGCGCTGTATTTGCAAGCTCCATTTCCATCTGGGACAATTTTAAACTGGGCATTAAAGGGAAGACTTGAAGCTTCATTTATACTATGTACCTAAGCCTTGCTGCTTTAGAAGGCGGCGAGCGCTGGTTTTGTAAGACTCATTAATTGATTCTTTGTGTATGCAGTGAATAAAAGACCATTCTACCTCTGGAAAGAGCCACTGTGATTTCTGAGACTTTGGACTTAATAGCAGAATATGGACCAGTGTGGGTATGAAGGAAAAGAAGCTACACTCAAAGAATAAAGTTCTCATCATAGAGAACAACCCAACATCCTTCCCAGTTTTATACTCATGCAAAACTCCCTTAGGCCAAACCCTGAGGTTCTTGCTCTGGCCTCACTCACTCTTTACTCAGGCAAATTGCCCACTGGCTTCCATGAGAGTTTCAAAGACTTCAGGATTTGGTCCGAATGCATTTGAGATGGAAGAAGTTTTGGGCAGGATTTCCAAAGGTGCTGAGCATCCGCGACTTAAGTAAGAGCTGCAGGGAACCCTTACAGTGCTGGGTCACACTTAGTCAAACCCTAGCCAGTGCATGGTAGATATGGGCCTGAGCTGCAAAGTTCGGGTCTGGATCTGAAATTTCCTGAAGTCCAGAGGTGTTTGGATCTGGAGTTCTGGTTTTGACCCATCTCTACCTTCTACTCATCTGTCCCATGCAGTTTGAAATGTCTCATCTGAAGGGAATTCCATCATTGCCTTTAGGGACTATTCTCCAGTCCAATCCAGGAGGTCTCAGTATTAGGAAACCTTTCCTGATATCCAGCCCAAATGAACCCTGTCTTAATTTCATCCCACTGCTCCCAGTTCCAGTGCACTGAGGTGTACTAGTAATGGAAGGGAGCAGGCAAGTCAGTGAATCATCTGCTGGTACAGTGTTCGTGTGGCTGGATAAATGGTTGGACAGTCAGTCCAAAACCAGGGTCTTTGCTGTTCCGGAAACTCCAGGCTCCTTTGGTACGGGCTGCTGTTCAAAACCTGTACAAGCTACTTGCATGGTTGTGTTTGACCCAGGGATAGTGTGGGCATTGGCTGGTGCTATGGTGAGACAGTCAGCCTGCAAGAGACTAGGGTAGCCCTGTAGTGATGATGCTGAGGATGGTGGTGACAAGGTGCTGCTAACCATGTGTAGTGGAAATCTCAAAGATGGGAGAGTCAGCACATCTCCAAGAGAGGCTTCCCCTGCCTCCTTCAGTGGCTGAACATGGGAAGAAAACCAGCTCTCACACCCTCTTTGTTAGAACAATCCCTGGCGGGAGAAGGACCTGTCTGTAGCTACAGCAAAAGTATTGTCTGCACCTAATGTGTCTCCCTATAGTGAGGCAGGTGCACTAGCGCTGAGCGTTTGTTTCTGTTCTTTCTTTGTTCTGTTCTAAGGATCCTTTCTGTGTGGACTGAATGTGGTCTCACTCCTGTTTATTAGGCATCTGGTGTAATGTGCAGTTTTAGCAATAAAATGTGGCAGCTTTTTATATGAAAAACTCTCTCCCTCTTGCTGCCTTTTTTGAAATCACTGTTCATGTAAGATTCCAAGTGATGCTGCACAAAAGAACAGACATTTCCCAGGTGCGTATCTGGGAACTGTGCATTGGGAGGGGTCATTAGGACAGGCACAGTCTCCCTCAGTGCAGGGCACTGCCCTGGAGCGTCAGATCCTTTCCTTAAAAATCAACGTGATGTCTCTTGCCCCATGATCATGGGAGTCAAAACCACTTAATTGTTGCAACTGCACAAAGGGCCTTTGCCAACCCACCCTGGGCAGTGGCCAGCAATGTAAGCTCTTGATTTAACCCCTGCTTCCCCTGGGCTGCTTTGCTCTTACAGGCTGTGTTAAGAAACGGCTGGTTTTTTCCGGTCCACAGACTATGTTTGTTTGACTTTAAGGAGCCCTCTTTACCTCCAGGACTGTGCTGGAGCTGGTATTGCTATCTAGGTTAAAATTAGCCGCACAGATAGAAATTCCAGGTCGTTAACATTCTGTCCAGAGACCAGTGGTTCCTTAGAATAGTGTTGAGTGACTCATGAAAAGAAGGTGAAATTCCAGTGTGTGATTCTCAAGGACAATGGTTCCATCCAAAACTAGACAGTCACCAACGAGCCTGCATGTACCGTGTATGTAGGCCTGGTCGGTACAGAGAAAATGCCAGGTTCTGCCTCTAGCAGCACAAAATTTTTCTTGTCCCCTTGCATGTCAGATTTTGTTTTGAAAGCTCAGCTGAAGGGTGGTGCTCCTAAGGATTCTCATATATGGTGCCTCATAAGGGATCTCCGCCCAGTCCTGAAGTAGGATTCGATTTGCTCCAGGGATCGGCCTTTGGTCTCTGGGACGCAGCAACCCGTGAAGAGGAGGTTCCCTGCGCAGATGACCGCAAAGAACAGGAACGGGACTTCAAGCCCGAAGTCTTGCTGGAAAATAGGACAAAGTGCCCATGTGACTCGGGACCCGAGAGCCATTGAAAGAGGGGATTGCAAAATACTGGGGAAAATGAAGGGAAGTGGTAAGTCGACACCTTCCCTCTGTGTTCTGAGACTTCATACACAGAGAGGAACACAATGCACAACGAACCTGTGGAACTCATTGCCGGGGGATGTTGTGTAGGGCAAAAGTATAATTCGGTTAAAAAACGAATGAGAGAAGTTCATGGAGGATAGGTCCATCAGTGGCTATTAGCCAAGATGGTCTGGAATGCACCCCATGCTCCGGGTGTCTCTAAACCTCTGCCTGCCACAAGCTGGGACTGGATGACAGGGGATGGATCACTCAAAATTGCCCTGTTCTATTGACTCCCCTGAAGCATTTGGCCCCGGCCACTGTCGGAAGACAGGATACAGGGCAAGATGGACTATTTTGTCTGTTCCAGTGTGGCCATTCTTATAGACCTAAGGATGGCCTTGGGGTTAAGGCATGAGCATGGGGATATGAGGGCAGGAGACAGGAAGTCAGTTCACAACTTGGCCACTAAATTGGTGTATGGGCCTGCACAGGTCACCTAATCTCTCTGCATCTGAGTTTCCCCCTCTAACGTGGAGACAGCGAGGATTATTTCATTAATGTGATTAACATGTCTTGGATGGAAGGGGCTAATGGGGGGCAGTGTGGTCCAGTGGATAAATCACCGGTCAGGGAGTCAAGACAGCTCAGTTGTAGTCCCAGCTCTGAAGTGTGACCCTCAGCTCCCCCTCACTGCTTCTCCATCTGTAAAATGGAGACAGTGACACTGACATTCCTTTGCAAGACATTTGGAGACCTCCTGGTGGAAAGCCATACGTGGGCCAACTAAGTGTGTCTGCATGAAGTTCTGGAGGAAGCTCGTAATGCCAACCCCAAGTATGATATTTTGGGGCCTGAATCAAGAGATTGGCATAAAAATCATAAGATTTTAAAAAATAAAAATTTCTATTTTCCTTCTGGTTTCTGGGCCTCAGAGTTGCACTCAGGTCATGGTTTCAAGCTTTGCACTGCAATCATGAGGGCTAGAAATATACTTTAAAAAAAAAAGAGAAAGCTGAGATTCTCAGGTCATCACCTGACTCCAGGAGCTGAGGCTTTAAGCAAAACACCAAACATCGCAAGAGTTGCGATAAAATGGTGTGAGTTGCCAAAGCTGCCAACGCCTGGATAAAATAGATCTCATCTTTGTGCTGCAGCTCTCAGCTCTCCCCACTGTGCTGCCTCCCAAGAACAGAGTCCCTTATCTGCGTCCCTGACAGGATTGGCTGTCTCTGCCATATTTCTCCCAAGCGGTGGCAGCCTTGGAGGGCCTAGCACCAGTTAGAAAAAGGATAATAAATAAATTAAGGGCCAAGCCCCGAAGGCCTCCCTCAGGCTGACCTCCACTCGCCGCCACTAGCTGTACCTACCACTACCAGCAGGAAGAATCTGGTCAGCGCAAAGGCCGTGAGCCAGCTCACGAGGACACAGAGGCCTGATGCCACCCCACGGGCCTTCAGAGGGAGGATCTCTGACATCAGCAACCAGGTGATGGGGCCCCAGCCCATGGCATAACCTGGTGGGAGAAAAGGGAGAGATTAGGGGAAAAGCAGAGGACCATAGGGGGTAGGGAGTTGAAAAGTTCCTTGCCAATCCCTGACCCATGACTGCTCCTAGTTCCGTTTCAACCGGCCACTCTACCAAGACTAGCGGGTCTTCAAAGTGAGGGATCCATCTTCACACCCAGCCCTTGCTGATCACAGCCCCTAAGCGGTGGTGATATTCATGTGACAAAAACATTCAGCCTGTGCCTCTGGTCCTCTCCTCTGCCTATACCACTGGTTCCAACACCCCAGACCTCTGAGGGTCTCTACATGAACACTGTTTTTCCAGAGAAATATTTCCTTCCTGCCCCAGCGTGGAATCTCCCCAGCTCATATCACACCGGCTCAGGATGGTTAGTCCCAGATGGGGGACACCTCTGCAGCTGGAATGTGGATTGTAGCTTCAATCCATACCCATTATAAAGAGCATGGTAGCCACCAGGGGGATGAGGGTGATGTAGCCGGAGGGTTTTGCAGTAAGGCTTTCTGGGCTCACTAGGGTCCCGTTAACGATGGTCGTGGTAGAGTTGTGAGAAGGCGGCGACGTGTAGTGGATGTAGAGCCCCAGGATCAGGTTTGAGGCAAGCATGATCCCAGCTGTTAACAGAGAACAAGAATAGAGAAACAAAAAGATGAAATGAAGAGCTTAGGCCCAATTTTCCTCTCAGCCCTCCCAGTGAAGCTCCAGTGTGTTCCATGGAGTTACTCCTCCTGGTTTACACAGGCCTGAGACCGGGAGTCAGACCCGTTGGTGAGCTGTGTTGTCCCCCTCACTCTGCTCTAGCGTGCAAAGGAAACAAGCCACTGGAGCACCACATGGCCACACCATTGCATGGGAGAGAACACTATGGCATTTGGGGCTAGACATACCCGAAATGAAGAGAAGAATTTTCCTCCCAGCTTTGTCCATAGAGAAAGCGGCGATGAGCACAGACACCAAGCGAACTCCCCCTACGATAGCTGCATCGTACTCCGGCTTCTACAGTAAAAACAAACAAACAAAAAACTAGGAAAGTGAGAAGCAAGATCTGAGGCAGTACAGGTTCCTGCTTGCATCACCTTCAGTCGTAGCCATGAAACCTGCCTCCTGTTATTTCTGTGAAAGCCACAGAAGAATGGTTCCTTAGTTAGACCTAATAAACCAGGCTGCCAGCTGCATGGAGTAACGTTCTACTGGTGTGTGTGTGTGTGTGTGTGTGCTTGCATCCCACCGCTGCCCCCCAATGGCTGGAACATCAGATCTGCTGGAATATGGGGCTATCACTCACATCCTCCTAGGAATTTTGCCATTAGCTCCAATGGGCTAAAAGCCTGGGACTTTGACACCGAAGGTCCCAAGTTTTGTCCCCCATGTTCTGTGAGTGAATTTCCACTGGCTATCATGGAGTCCACTGTCCATGGCCATGGCTTTGGGACAGCAGGGGGCCAGACATGGCCAGAGACAATGCCCCCTGAGAAGCCTGGCGTCTCCCTGGCTGCAGTGGACAGAGAGGAGGCTCCGCGTGGTATTTGATTTGCTCTACAGGGATAATAGGTTCTTTGCCTTTAACTCAAGAAAGGTTTGCTCTTCCCCGTCCCAGTGCATGCTGGAAGCAAAGAGGCAGGGCTGCCTGAGGCGGGGAGTGAGGGGGCAACAGGGGCAATTTGCCCCAGGCCCTGGGCCCCACAGGGGCCCCTGCAAGAATATAGTATTCTATAGAATTGCAACTTTTTTTATGGAAGGGTCCCCCAAAATTGCTTTGCCCCAGGCCCCCTCAATCCTCTGGGCAGCCCTGCAAAGCGGAGAGAGGCAGAAGGCTTGGCAGGAGGGTTGAAGAGGGCCTCCGTGCTGGGCAGGGCAGTGTGGGTCAGAGAGCCACGTCCTGTCAAACCCAGCATTGGACAGAGCAGCAAGGGGGAATCTCAGCTTCACCCTGCCCATGAGTTGGGTTTGATGCAGGCACCCAGCAATTGCCACGGATGTTTTCCTGGGCTAAATGCACCTGACTGGAACTGGGACATCAGCACTAATGCCATTAAACTGTTCCACAGCAGACTAAGGCAGCTGAATGGGGAAGCCGTCCTGCCCCCAGGGTAGGGCACAGCATGGGGGAACATTGGCCAATACCCCAATACAAATACTTTGTGTTTACTAGAACCCATGTGCCTCTCACACCCCCCTCCATGCCTGTGCCATTGGGGATGACCTGTGTAGCTTCTACAGGCTCAGAATGAGTAGGGGAGTAGGTCTGGGCCTACATTTTGCAAGGTGACTAGTGATTTTGAGCATCTCATTTTATTGGTGCCCTACCTGAGACTCTTTAGAGGGGCCTGGTTTTCCGGGGCTGGGTGCTCAGCACCTTCTGTACAACCAGCCCCCTTTAAGCTGTCTCAGGTTGGGCCCCCAAAATCACTAGTCACTTGAATATCTAGGCCACGGAGCAAAGAGATATAGGATTTAGTTGGGGATTGGTCCTGCTTTGAGCAGGAGGTTTGACTGGATGACCTTCTGAGGTCCCTTCCAACCCTGATATTCTATGATTCTATGATCTCTGAAGAGGTGGGTTGTTGGCTTCAGTCTCCTGCAGTGGGGCCAGTACCTGAGGCTTTAGCTGAAAGTTAAAACACTCTCCCTGTTCTTACATGATTGACTGGAAATGGAAAGTCAGGTCCTCCATGGGACTTACCAATATCACAGCTGTGCTCTGAAATATCGACTGCAAATACACCAGGATGGGGGTGACGCCCGAGAGCTGCTGCAGGAACCTCATTAGCACCGCGATCAGGATTGGTTTGTAAATGAACGGGTCCTTGATCTCCGCGCAGGAAATCCGTCTGCTCTAGATACACAGACAGAGAGCGGAAACGTAAACATGCGTTTGCACTCATGGGGCCAGAGCTGGCACCTAAAGAACAGAGCAAATGAATGGTGAGAAGTCCTGGGTCATTTTCATCCCTTGGTCTCCAAGCTCTGCTCAATGGTGGGGACGTCTCATTACTCCGTTATAGAGAGAGGCAAGTGATGTGCCCAAGGTCACACAGCAAGGGTGTGGCAGGGCTGGAAACAGAACCCAGGTGTCCTGAGGCCCCATACTTTGGGCCATGCTGCTCCTCCCAATCAGGCACAGGTACAGGGTGGTGCTTACAGTCTATGGGAGCTGGAGGGGGGGAAAAGGAGGCAGTGGTTCTAATATTCTCTTGTAAGAATTCCCAGCATGCCCCAGCTCAGCGGCCTCATCCCACTGCACCTGTTGCCTCACGCTTTCTTTGATTTGCTCAAATTCCCGGTGGAAATCCGTGTTCTGTCCCCGGAGCCAGCGCAGCACCCCAACTGCCTCGTCGTCCTTCCCCTTCGAGATGAGGAAACGGGGTGAGTTGGGCATGAAGCAGAGCAGGATGATCATAGTGAGAACTGGCACTTCCCCAGCCACGGCCAGCCAGCGCCAGGAGAGCTTCAGGCCTGCAGGAAGCAGCGGCAGGATGTTAAAGGCAGGGCTGCCCGGGAAATGATTCTCCCCTCTTCACCTCCCCGCAAAAAAGTTTTGATTCAAATAAAAAAATTGGTTTCATTAAAAAAATCATTTTTGTGTGTTTTTGTCAAAAAAAAAAAACCCAAAACCCCACAACATTTTCAGTTATTGAATTTTTTTTTTTGTTTTTCAACAAAAACATCAAAATTTGGGACACAATGACCATTTTTCATGAAAAATTCTGTTTGGAAAAGCCATTTTCCATCAGAAAAAAGTGTTTCAGTGGAAAAGTTTCAACCCACTCTAGCTAGACGGCAGCTGGCTAGACCTTCCTTTCCCTGCAGAACCCCATCCCAGCCCGCCCAACAGACCAGGGGCCCATCAAATGTGGTGTTCTGCCTCCAGCAGCTGGCAGCACCCAATAGAAATGGAGAAAAGTCCCTCCATGGCCAGCTGTTCTGGGCTGCACACAGTGGTGGGAATAATCTTTCTTCACTTTTGATGATGCCGGGACTGAGGTGCTGAGTCATTGTAATAACAACATAATTGCTACAAATCCACCCACGTTGGCCATGTGGTCATTATCTATACCCATCTGACCGTGGGTTTTTCCCATGTCTCCTCTGTAGAATGAAGGGTCAAGATTCAACAGTCTCCTGCCAAGATGCTCCTGCAATGCACGGTCATCCCTTATGGTGACCTTAGCTGGGTGGTCACCCAGGCTTCTCCTGGAGTTTTCACCAGGTTCTGCCTCTTTTCATTCACATGGTCATGACTTGCCCAGTGCTTGACCCACCCCCCAGAATACTGATGGAAACCAGCCTCTATGGTGTGTACTTGCCCAGGGCATAGAGGACGAGGGAGCCAAGGACAGCCATGATCTGAGGGCAGGCGCCCAAAGTTCCTCTGACCCCAGGGTGGGAGATCTCAGAGATATAGACCTAGAAGAGAGTAACACCAGGGTTACAGGGCAGGAAGGGGTGTGTGTCACTCCCCGAACTCTGCAGCGTGCCTGCCAGGGGTGTCCTGGGAAAAGCCAACATGAAAGCAGGAGCACCATTTTAAATGAGTCGTCTTTGCCGTCATGGCAAGAAACGGGGCAAACCACAGCCCGGTTATTTTCAATCTTGCCCAATTCCTGCCTTCCCTATTTTAAGCCACCTCGAGCTGATCTTACCGTCAATGCATCCTGTATGTAGGAGGAAGTAACTGTGGTGAGGACGGCAACACAGGGCAAAGACCAGCTCTTCGTTTCCTCTGTGGGCGTGCGCATCTAGCAGCGCGGAAAGGTGCCGACTGACAGCTCTCAGGGCCCTAGTTCTCTTCTTATCCAGAGCACAGAAACTGTCCCCCTCCCTCCCTGCACCTCCCCCAGACCTGGAGGAACCAACTGGGCAAGTAAGATGGGAGCTCAGTGGTCAGGCCCATTGAATGCTTGACCTCGGTGCAGCGATTGCCGGGGGGAGGGAGGGCACCCTTGGGAGAAGCACCCAACTCATTGCACACAGGCTGCCCAATTGCCACTGAGTAACAGGGCACTGTGGGTTTGGTGCCTGGCAAGGAAGGTCACCTGTGTGCCATTACCAAGCCCCTAGCAGGCACCCGACCCCCTGTGACGTTCCAGGCCATGAGTTACTATAGCAGCAGCAGGACCTGGTTATTGCAGCCCAACTCCCAAGGCCTGGCCGGGGTAACCGTGACCCCTGATTAAATGTGGGAGCCCTGTCTCCAGCCGTGATCTAACACGCTACCTCGGGTAACCCCTCAAGGAGGGAGGAGTGGAAGGGGAGGGGCTAGGAGCCATTGAACCATTAACTCATTGAACTTCGTTACCGGTATGGATGCCGCCGTCACGCCGCCTGCGAAGCCCGTCAGCAGTCGCCCCAGCAGCAGCATCCAGACTCCCTGGGCACTGCCCATGAAGGCGTATCCGACAGCAGAAGGGACGGCTGAGAACATGATGCTCAGCTTCCGACCCAGGCGGTCATTCAGGAGCATGGCGCTGAGACCCCCTGCGGCAGCGCCCAGCGTGAACATGGACTGCAAAAGGAGGGTGCATGGGAGGTACATGACGGCTCTGTGCCCTCCCATGGCAATTCGGGGGGACAGCCTGGCCTGAGTGCCTGGAATGGCCAAACTCCCACGGCAACGTGGCTCTGAGTCACTGTCAGATTTGCAAACCTCTATCTAGCTGCTGTTTCCTACCAATCCTTTCAAGCCTTCCTGTGTAACCTTGCCAGAGCCGTGGAAATTTCCTTTCCCCCCTCCCCGACTGCCCTTCCATTCCTTCCCCCTTCAGAGCCCCACCATCACCAGCCACATGGTGGCACTCTGGAGCGACATACGCACATTTTACCCTTTCACCGTTACCGGGGCCTATGGTTTCAAAAGCGCCTGGTGACAGGGGGTCTCACTTTTTTGGGGGCCCACCTTGAGATTCCTAAACAGGGAGCCTGATTTCCAGAAAGTGCTGAGCACTCACCCTCTGAAAAACAGGCCCTTCAAAAGGTCTCGGGTTGAGACCAACTAGTCACTTCCTTGCGGAACCACAGGGCTCTTTAACCCAGGATTTCCCAGCACTGGATCAGCAAGGATCACTTCTCACAGCTCAGCTGCCGTGTGTGCTGTTCCCCTCGGCGGGGTGACGTGCCACGGAGGCAGAGGAAAACGCCCCTTCTTACCCCAAACCAGGATTCCTCCACCCGGGTGATTTTCAAGGTGGGAATGTTGGATGTTTCCAAGGCAGGGATCACAGGGGATGTGTAAACCAGTGCGTACCCGAAATTGAAGTTCCCCAGGACGGCAGCGAAAGCTGCTAGAAAGAGCCGCTTGTTTTGAAGGGTTCTGTAGGAGAAAGACAGGACAAGAGAGGGAGCAGGAGAGATCAAGCCCTATTTATCCCAAAGGATTTTCCTCACTAGGCTCCCAGGCACTTCTGCTGTGCCACCACCAAACCCTGCTTTACCTTCAGCCCCTCTTTTCCAGCCCTCCTTGATGATGTTGGTTACAGATTCTGAAGCGTGCTGGTGGAATGGGCTTTCTGCTGTGTGGAGCCCTGAGCGGCGCCTGGGGACAGGGGCGCTTTATACATGACATTATTAATGCATAACTATGGTCCCTGGTAAATAATGGGCCTTTTTGTAAGCTGTCCCACTGTGAGTGGGAGACCAGGACCTTGTGGGTTATAAGGGGTTGGGAAGACGGTGGGGCTGGAGATGTCAGGCAGTGAAAATGTCTGGAGATGTCAGGCAGGTTGGGCTGTGAAATATGAGCCTTTCCAAAGCCAGTGAGGTCTTTAAACCTGCTTCACAGCTTCCAGGAACCCTCATGTACCCGAGGCTGAAGAATGCAGAAGTGGCCGTGGGGCTGCCTCTGTGTGGTGCACTGGAGTTCCTCTGCTCCCTTTAGCCCTTGTCAGCTGGTGGGAGGGCTGTCTGGGGGCAGTTTTCCTTTTGAATGTGGTAAATTGTTGTTCTAGTGCCCCGGCGTGCACCGGGCAGGGGTCAGGCAGTCACAGAACACAAAGCTGTCACTCTCCCAGAGTGGGAACCAGACCAGCCTCCCACCCAGGACAAAGCACACATCTCTCCAGCTTAGGGGACGTCGACCCAGCAAACTCTCCCCAGGGTAGCGAGTCTCGGCGCCCAGGGCCGGTGCTGTGGAGCTACAAGTAGCAGTGTAATCATTCAGGCTCTGAGACTCTCCCTTCCCCGCGGGGGTCTCAGAGACCAGGCTCCAGCCCGAGCCTGAATATCTGTGCAGCTATTTTTAGCCCCGTGGCGTGAGCCCAGCGAGCCGGACTCAATGGACCTGGATGCTGAACCTCGCGGCTGTGGGTCTGTTGGTGCTGTGTAGACATGCCCAGAGAGGCTTATCTGGCCCCCATTACTGTTGTGTGTGAGCACCTCACAGTCCTCAGTGTTGGCATCTTCCCCCTGCCCCGCCCCGGGAAGCAGGGCATGGCTTTCATCCTGCTGTGCTGACAGGCAGCTGAGGCAGATAATGGCAAAGTGACCTGCCCGAAGTCACACAGGATGACTGTGGCATAGCAGGGACTTGAACCCAGGTCCTAGGCTACAGTCCTAACCACTGGACAATCCTTCCTCTCCCTATATAGCACCTACCCACTCCAGCCCCACCAGCTTGGCGAAGCCAGCAGTCCTGGCGTCTGGCTCAGCTGAGCAGGAGCCGGCCACAGAACAGAGCTCTGGGCGCTGACTGGACCTCCCCTTGGGCACAGGGCCTATTGCAGTGGGGCCAGACAGAGGGCTGTCCCGGCTATTCAGAGCCATCTAGCAGTGCGTGTTGGTAGCCCGGGCCAGCGTGTGAGCTCCCTGCGGTTCATCTCGCCCCCCACCCCCAGCATTCCCAGCATAGCCTTGTCGTTACCAGGGGAGCGGTGCCAGTTTGCACCAGCTGCACCTGTTACACTCACTCATTGCTTCTGGTCTTAAACTAAATGGTGAGCTTTGTGCGGCAGGGCCTGGATCTCAGTGTACGTGTACAGCACCTGGCACAGTGGGGCTCCAGGGCCTGCCTGGGGCTGCAGGTGCCACCTGAATACTGATGACTCAGTAATGATCCTGGACAGTGAAGAGCAGATGAGGCCTTTCTCCCAATTCCACTGAAATGGGCACAGGCAGGGAGAGGAGCAGCCCCAGGACAGGTGTGTCACTCGTACATGTTCCTCTCTGAGAGCAATGGCCCCACCTGGGCTCCCATCAGTCAGACCCCTTCCCCTGGGCGAGAGCGCCCAGTGGGGCTAGCCCAGCTCCTACCTGATGTATTCCCGGTCCAGCTGGTGGGCATTCCTCTGTGGGAAGGTCTGATAGGCTGAGTCAGGCGCTCCCAGGAGCGGTTTCTGTGTGCTGGCGTCCATGGGCATCAGTTTGTCCTGGTCTCTCCAGTGGCAAGGCAGGCTGGGCAGCACGGGCTGCAGGAGCCACCGTCCCCAGCGGGTCTGATGCCTCTGCAGCTTTCTGGGCTGCTGCTAGCTTGGGATTGTCTCCAAGGGACAAGCAGGAACAAAAGTGAAAGAGAGAGAGCGCGAGCAAGAGAGAGATGTGAGGAGGCAGCTCAAAGCCTTGCTTAAGCGGTGCAATCTGTGCTGGTGGGTGAGCGGCCGAGTGCCCCAGAAGAGGAAGCTGGCTGGGGCCAGGAAATGTGAAAGAGAGATAGGGAAATAATCACCCCCTCCCACTGCCACTCCATCCCACCCTGTCCTCCACCCTTTCCCCCTTCAGTCACCCACTCTTCCTCCTCGCTCACTTCTGAGCTCGCATGCCTCATCACCTGGCCCTATCTCATCCCCGCACCCTTCCTGCATGTGTGTGAGTCAGTGAGAAGGGGAGGGAAACTCCCCTGGGTGGGACATGGCCAGGGACAGCTGGCATGTCTCATGGAGCATAGCAAGGGGAGGGTGGCATGTTCCATATTAGATGTGGCAAGGAGAGCCTGGCATGCCCCCTGCTTGGGCAAAGCATCTCCACCAGGACACATGGTGCCTCTGTCGGGGTACGGCCGGCTCAGAGGGAGCTCTGGTCACAAGCACAAACTGAAAGGCCGAGATCTGGAGTGATGAGCCAGGTGGGACCTGTTCCTACAGTAATGGGGGTACTCCTGGGGGCTAGTGTCAGGGCTGAGAGGGAAGTGGGTAGCTAAATGTGTGCTTAGTGTGATCAGGATTTCCCATCCTGCTGCCTCATTACTCTGTGTCCTGGCCAGATAGGGAGCACGGGGCTGAGACCGGCTAGCACACAGCACTGAGGGTCTCTAACATCTCCCTGACTGTGCCCTCTGCTCACATGCACTGGAGCACAGCAATCCTGCATTGTCAGGGGCCTGCAGGATTGAGGGCAAACCTCATCCCCAGGAACCAATCCCTCCAGCAAATGCCTTCTGGAAGGCTTGTTCCTATGAATGGCAGTGAGGCAGGGACCCAGGCACAACTAGCCCTGGCTGCTCAGGTGTCACCCTCCAGCTCCCCAGCCAGGATCAGTAGCGAAGGTCCCTAACCACAACCTCACAACCAGACATCCCAGACCTGGGGGAAGTTTGGCTCTGGATCCAGATGTTGCAGCTGGTTTCCACCTTGGCTCCAACCTCCCTAGGCTTTGGGGATTGGGATTATGGGTCTGTGATGGTGAGGTGAACTTGCAGAAACGTGCAGGAGTGGGGAACCAGATCTGAAATCATGGAGGGACGCTCTGGCTTATACCAGGGCCAATGATATGCTTTGGCGTTGAGAGACTCAGGCTGTGACAAGAGGCTACCTGGGCAGGTGCAACCCTGGGAGCAGAGTTGGGCTTGGCAGATTTCCATGTTTATTTTGGAATAATTTCGACAGCTAAAATCTGTGGTTCCTTGTAACTGTGTTTTTAATATTTATCTACTTAAATGTTCACAGTTGTGGGCAATTATGGGGGGAGCATCAGGCACTTGGGGGGTGTCACACAATAATTATTTAATGACAGTAGGGGTTGAGATTCAAAAGTGAAAGTTTAAGAGCTGGTAGATCACCAATAGTCACCGTCACATGTCCGAATAGACACAGTAAAAGTCCTTAAATCAAACGCCGGGGTCTCAGGCAGATCTGTCTCCTTTTGGTTAGCTGCAAATGTCCATGGAAATATTTCTTTCTGTCGGTTTGAGTGTGTAGGGTAAAATTGACATTTCCCAAACCCTCCCAAGCCCAAGGATAGTAGAGTGAGGCCTGGGATGGAGGGCCCCCTTTGGACCCCTCTCAATGCCATTCCCACAGCAGCCTGAGGAGTCACTGAGGGGGTGGCTCTCTTCCCTAGGAGACTGTCTGAGCCAGTTTCTCTTGTGCACACACAGAGCCTTGACCACATCAGGGCTGTGTAAGCAGATTTTATTTGGAGTCAGAGTCCTGCTGGGCCATTACCTTTGACTCAGGTGCTCAGGTTTCAGATTTCCCTGAAGGAAGAGAGCTCAGAGCGCCAGGGGACCCGAGGCCACAGTTCAGCTCATTTGAAAATTGCCCAGGGCCTGACTGTCACCATGAACCCCCCAGCAGCAGCAGCACTTGTCCAGCTAGGAGGAAGAGTCTAGCAAAGTCACATTCTCAGCAGTTCTGACCACATGGCTTTGAAGTCTTTAAACCACAATTTGAGGACTTCAATAGCTCAGACATAGGTTAGGGGTTTGTTACAGGAGTGGGTGGGTGAGATTCTGTGGCGTGCATTGTGCAGGAGGTCAGACTAAACGATCGTAATGGTCCCTTCTGACCTTAAAGTCTATGATTCTATGAAACCCCACTAGGGACTCTCTGCTTTGATGTAATCTTCTTAGGCTGAGTTCTGCTCTGCATTACCCTGGATTGACACTGAAAGCAGAAGCAGGTCCTTGACAGACACGGATGAGTAGATGCCAATTAACAAATCTCAGCAAGCAGGACCACTGGTCGTTTATCGGGCTCTGCTATAAAATTGAAGGGCCTTTTCCTCAGGCCATTTAACCAAATGCAAAAGCAATAAACTCCTAGAGGACGCAAGCAGCAGCCAGATTCACCACCTGAAATTTAAAAACCTGCTTTGATGATGAATATCTTTTTTGTCTGCTGCATCTGAACTCACCAGAACTTGGGAAACCGTCTGCCTGAATTCTGGACCACCCCAGGGAGAAAAGGCAGCATTTCAAAAGGTGTAGTTACACTGCCATCTGGTGGCGACAGGCGTAACTGCACTTGATACTTAGTACTGTCTGCCAGGCTGGCACGGGCTAGCACTGTATTACAATTGGATCTGGATCCATCCCAGGAGAAGGGAACTAGTACTGGCCAAAGGGCATGTGATGAAGCAAAGTCCAAGTGTAGCAGTGGGGTTAGCAGCTATCAGCAGCGATTTGAGCTTTTAGGTTGCCAAGAGGAGGTGAAAGCAAAGCCCCTGTTTCAAACATCCCAGTGGCCCGTGAGCTGCACATGGGATAACTGACTCTGAACTCTGAATGTGTCTGGTTTGTGCCATTCAGGTATGGGCCTGAACAGATGTCATGCTGGCTGCAAAACAAAGCTCTGTGAGGGCCTGTATATGCAGAGACAGAAGCAGAGTGTGATAAGTAGAGGGAAGCCGGGATGTTCATGGGTGGAAAATGATTTCCACTGAAGCAAGCAAAAGCACCGCTTGTCATCGTTGGGAGATCGGGGTTTCCTCAGCCCACTGGCCCATTAGCACTCAGCAAGCGCTAGACCTGCTGTGCTTCTGATGCCCCCCCCCCCTCCCGCCAAAGCGCTGGCAACAAAACCTCCAAATCTTTATTCCAGGCCACAGAGCTCTCCATTCCCAGGGCATTGTACAAGTGCTGTGATGGGGTGAGTAAATTGCTGTAGCTGATAGGGTTGAGTTGGGAGGTGACTAACCCACACACCTCCTGGGTGTGGTGTTCTGTTCCATGGAGTTCACTAAGACCCCTTAGAGATGAATGAGTCTGCTACGGCTTTAGCTACGGGCCATGTGGCTTTTAGCTCATGCAGTAGACACTCATGCATTTCACTTCAGAAGTCCCAGTTTCAGTCGTGCCTGCCAATGACTGGAGTCTGTCAGTGTTACAACTAAACCCATGGAACTAGATGCTAGCAGACTGGAGCTGCATTCTCAACTGTGTCACTGATGGTCTTGGGGGAATCACTTCGCCTCTCCTCCCACCTCTTGTCTATTTAGCCTCTACACCCTTTGGGATAGGGACTGTCTCTCGCTGTGTGTCTGCCTGGCACGATGGGGCCCTGATCTCAACTGGGGTCTCTAGGCCTTCTTGTACTTCAGATAATAATCTCCTTGGTGAGCTGGATCATCTAAAATCCCCTAGCCAGGGGCTCCTTCTGTGGTTGTACATTCCCAGATCAGATTGTATTTGTTGCATGGGCATGGGAAGCATTACTTTATCTCGTCACTTTGTGATGCAGTAGGGACTGTCTGTGTGGGGAGTGGGAGAGCAGGGGAGGACTTTAGGAGATGGACGATGCCAGAGCCTGTAACCTGAGCTAGGTAAGGGAGGGGAAAGGTCAACACCTTTGCCCGGGAAGGGGACAAAGGAAGGGAGTGGCAGGAGGGAAGCAGTTGGAGTTTGGGCTTGGGGCTGGATGGGCGGAATTCAGGGTATCCTAGCTAGGATCCAAGCACCCTGAAAGCCCAGAAGGACTCGGTGGAGGGGTCCTGACTGTGCCTGCAAGCTCTGCTGTAACCTGTGTTCCTGTTGTCCAATAAACCTTCTGTTTTACTGACTGGCTGAGAGTCACTGTGGGTCCCAGGAAGAGGGGTGCAGGGCCAGACTCCCCCACACTCCGTGACAACTGGTGGCAGCGGCGGGAGATACTGCACCCCGTGGACGGCGCTTCCTGCAGTAAGTGACTGGGGAGCAGTAAAACGAAGGGGTGGTTAACCCCTGGGAGTGTGTGCCCAGTGAGAAGGACTTTGCAGTAACAGGGTCCCCCGGGGGATTGCAGCGAGCGGTCCCAGGGGCGGAGGAGTCTGCAGCTCGACCCTGGCAGAGAGGTGGTGACCTCAAGAAGGGCTGGTGCACTAGGGGTCCCCTGGAAACCGTGGGGAGCGGCGAGCACCCCGGCCTGTGAGTGGCCAGCAGGAAGATGTATGCCAAGCGGCGCAAGTGTGACCTGCTGGAGCTGTGCAAGCAGAGGGGGCTGCACCCAGGGAGGCTCAGCAAGGACCAGCTGATTGCCCAGCTGGAGCAGGGAGACCGCATGAATGAACGGAGCCCTGTCGCTGAGGGAAGCAGCCGAGCAGATGCAGCGCAGGCACCAGTGTCTGTCCCCGCTGGGAGTGGTCAGCCGGCGGACGAGGGCTTCCCGAGACCCCCCCTTCCTAGGCGTAGAGGAAGGGCGGGGAGGAGCCCAGTGTATACCGAGGGCACCGTGACACCCCCCGCCAGCAGGGGATCTGCCCGGCGAAGCCCACCCCCCAGCAGGGGATCCTCCCGGCAACGCTCGGCATCCGTGGAGCGGATGCGGCTGGAATATGAAAGGGAGCTGAGACGGGAGGAGCTTGAGTTAAAGAGGCGAGAGCTGGAGGAGAAGGCGAAACAGCGTGAACATGAGGAGAACCAGCGCCAGCGTGAGCAGGAGGAGAAGGAGAACCAGCGTAAACATGAGCGGGAGGAGAAGGAGAAACAGCGTAAACATGAGCTGGACCTGGCCCAGCTGAGGAGCAGTGAGGCCCCAGCTGCGGTGAGTGAGGGGGGACCCAAGCCTACAAAGAGCTTTGATAAGCACTTGCTGCCCCGGCGTAAGGAGGGGGAGGACATAGATACCTTCCTGACGGCCTTTGAGAATGCCTGCGAGCTGCACAGGGTTGACCCTGCAGACAGGATCGCAGTTCTCACCCCCTTACTGGACTCCACAGCCGTGGAGGTGTACAGCCGACTGAAAGGGGCGGAGGCAGGGGACTACGAACTGTTCAAACAGGCCCTGCTCCGCGAGTTTGGGCTGACTCCTGAGATGTACCGGAAAAAGTTCCGGAGCCAGCGTAAAACCCGTGAGGTTACATACCTACAACTGGTCAACCGGGCGCAGGGGTATGCCCGCAAGTGGACAGCTGGGGCCCAAACTAAAGAGGACCTGCTTGACCTATTCATACTGGAGCACCTGTACGAGCAGTGCCCGTCCGACCTGAGGCTGTGGTTGATGGACCAGAAGCCGGAGAACCCGCAGCATGCAGGCCAGCTGGCCGACCAATTTGTGGACAGTCAGGCAGGGGATGGCAGGGAGGAGTCTCGAAGGAGCAGGCCTGCCTCAACGCAGAGAGAGAGTCAACATGGGACCTCCCAAAGGGGGCCTATGGAGAACCCCCCCAAAAGGGGAACATCCAGCGGCAGGTCCCTCCGACCCACTCAAGGGGACCCACGAGATATGGGCTGCTATCGCTGTGGCCAACGAGGTCACATACGGGCCCAGTGCCCCAAGCTCAGGGACAGACCAAGCAGACCCAACCCGCAGAGGGTGGACTGGGTAAAAACCCAATCGGAGGAGGGGCTACATTCCCAGGAAAGGGGGGTTGGCAACATACCACCTATGGATGCTCCCGGTTCCGGGTTTTTGGTTTACCGGGTGGGCGCGGGGCTGCCCCTCCGGAAAGAGTGCATTGTTTCCCTGGAAGTGGATGGGAGGAAGGTCACTGGGTACTGGGACACGGGCGCAGAGGTGACGCTGGCCCGGCCCGAGGTGGTGGCCTCAGATCGGATGGTGCCCGACACCTACCTGACCCTGATGGGCGTGGGCGGGACCCCATTCAAGGTACCCGTGGCAAGGGTACACCTGAAATGGGGGGCCAAGGAGGGCCCCAAGGATGTGGGGGTACACCAATATTTGCCCACTGACGTGTTAATGGGAGGGGACCTTGAGGACTGGCCTACTAACACCCAGAGTGCCCTGGTCGTGACTCGTAGTCAGAGTCGGCAAATGGCACTGCACCCCGAAAACGGGGAAGGTACTCGACCTGAGGTGCAGGACCCTAACTCAGGGAGCGGGGAACGCCCAGGGGCACGGTGCAGAGAGGCTGCGGCCTCAGACCCAGCCAGCAAGGGAGAGCCGGTCCCCATTCCTGTCCCAGCTGCTGAGTTCCAGGCCGAGTTGCAGAAAGATCCCTCCTTGCGGAAGCACCGGGACCGGGCTGACCTTAGTGCGGTACAGACCATGAGGAGAGGTTGCAAGGAGAGGTTCCTGTGGGAGAAGGGGTTCCTGTACCGAGAATGGGCTCCCCCAGGGGAAGTAGAGTCATGGGGGATCAGGAGGCAGCTGGTGGTTCCCCAGAAGTTCCGTCACAAGCTGTTGTACCTGGCCCATGACATCCCTCTCGCAGGGCACCAGGGAATCCGGCGCACCAGGCAGAGGCTGCTACAGAACTTTTACTGGCCTGGGGTCTTTACCCATGTCCGACAGTACTGCCAATCCTGTGATCCCTGCCAGAGGGTGGGGAAGGCCCGGGACAAGGGGAAAGCAGCTTTGAGGCCTTTACCCATCATAGAAGAACCTTTCCAGAAGGTGGCCATGGACATAGTGGGACCTCTCAGCAAGACGACCCGGTCAGGGAAGAAATACATCCTGGTGGTGGTGGATTTTGCCACTCGCTACCCCGAGGCGGTGGCCTTGTCCTCTATCGAAGCAGACACGGTGGCAGATGCGCTGCTGACAATTTTCAGCCGGGTGGGGTTCCCCAAGGAGGTCTTAACGGACCAGGGGTCCAACTTCATGTCGGCCCTGCTCCGGTCCTTATGGCAGAAATGTGGGGTCCAGCACAACTGGGCCTCAGCGTATCACCCCCAGTCCAACGGGCTGGTAGAAAGGTTCAACGGGACACTGAAGATGATGCTAAAAACATTTATGAACCAGCATCCGCAAGATTGGGACAAGTACTTACCTCACCTGCTGTTTGCGTACAGGGAGGTACCCCAGGAATCTACTGGGTTTTCACCTTTCGAACTGTTGTATGGAAGGCGGGTGAGGGGGCCCCTAGACCTGATGAGGGACGAATGGGAGGGGAAGGCCTCTCCCGAGGGAGAGTCAGTGGTGGAGTATGTCCTGACCTTCCGGGAAAGACTGGCCGAGCTCATGGGCCTGGCCAGGGAGAATCTGGCCCGAGCCCAGAGGAGGCAGAAGGTCTGGTATGACCGCACAGCCCGAGCCCGTGCCTTCGCCACCGGGGATCAGGTGATGGTTCTCATCCCCGTGAGGAGAAACAAACTCCAGGCCGCCTGGGAAGGGCCCTTCAAGGTTATCAAGCAACTGAATGAGGTAAACTATGTGGTGGAGCTGTCAAACCGGGCACATCACCGTCGGGTGTACCATGTGAACATGATGAAACCATACTATGACAGGGGGAATGTGGTGTTGGCCGTGTGTGGACATTGGGAGGGGCAAGGAGATGACCCCTTAGTGGATCTATTCCCTGGGACAAAAACTGGTTCCCCCCTGGAGGCGATTCCCCTCTCTGATCAGCTGACCCCGGGCCAGCACGCTGAGATCAGAGGGGTGCTGCATCTATACCGACAGCTGTTTTCCAACCAGCCTGGACGCACTAATTTGACTGTCCACCGGGTGGAGACCGGGTCACACCCCCCTATAAGATGCTCCCCTTTTCGGGTCACTGGTAAAACTGCCCAGGATCTTGAAAGAGAGGTCAGGGACATGCTGGCTTTGGGGGTGATCCAGCCGTCTTCCAGCCCTTGGGCCTCGCCAGTAGTGCTGGTTCCCAAGAAGGATGGGTCAATCCGGTTCTGCGTGGACTATCGAAAGCTCAATGCCATCACCGTATCTGATGCCTACCCTATGCCCAGGCCTGACGAGCTCCTAGACAAGCTGGGAGGTGCACGGTACCTCACCACTATGGATCTTACCAAAGGCTACTGGCAAGTGCCGCTGGACGCAGATGCCAGGCTGAAATCGGCCTTTATCACCCCTCTGGGGCTCTATGAGTTTTTGACCCTGCCCTTCGGCCTCAAGGGAGCGCCGGCCACCTTCCAGCGCCTGGTGGATCAGCTACTGAGGGGGATGGAGAGTTTTGCCGTGGCGTATATTGACGACATCTGCGTCTTCAGCCAGACCTGGGAGGACCACGTGTCCCAGGTTAAACAAGTCCTGGACCGACTCCGAAAGGCTGGGTTAACAGTAAAGGCTGAGAAGTGCAAGGTGGGGATGGCTGAAGTATCTTACCTGGGCCATCGGGTGGGGAGCGGCTGCCTGAAGCCGGAACCAGCCAAGGTGGAGGTGATCAGAGACTGGCCTGCTCCCCAAACCAAAAAGCAGGTCCAGGCCTTTATTGGGATGGCGGGGTACTATCGAAGGTTCGTGCCCCACTTCAGTGCCATAGCCGGCCCCATCACTGAACTGTGCAAAAAGGGGAAGCCAGACAAGGTGATCTGGACTGAGCAGTGCCAGGAGGCTTTCCGGGCGCTGAAGGAGGCTCTGGTTAGCGACCCAGTTCTGGCAAACCCAGATTTTGACAAACCCTTTATGGTGTTCACCGATGCCTCAGACACGGGACTGGGGGCGGTGTTAATGCAGGAGGATGAAAAGGGGGAGAGACACCCCATCGTGTACCTGAGTAAGAAGCTGCTACCCCGCGAACAAAGCTACGCGGCCATCGAGAAGGAATGCCTGGCCATGGTGTGGGCCCTTAAGAAGCTAGAGCCATATCTCTTTGGGCGACACTTCACCGTGTACACCGACCACTCTCCCCTGACCTGGCTGCACCAGATGAAAGGAGCCAACGCCAAGCTCCTGAGGTGGAGCCTGCTCCTGCAGGACTATGACATGGACGTGGTCCATGTGAAGGGAAGTGCCAACCTGACAGCGGATGCGTTGTCCCGGAGAGGGGACCCTGAACTTCCCCAGGTCACTGGGCAGAGTGACCCCGCTCAGTTCAGTCTCGAAGGGGGGAGAGATGTGATGCAGTAGGGACTGTCTGTGTGGGGAGTGGGAGAGCAGGGGAGGACTTTAGGAGATGGACGATGCCAGAGCCTGTAACCTGAGCTAGGTAAGGGAGGGGAAAGGTCAACACCTTTGCCCGGGAAGGGGACAAAGGAAGGGAGTGGCAGGAGGGAAGCAGTTGGAGTTTGGGCTTGGGGCTGGATGGGCGGAATTCAGGGTATCCTAGCTGGGATCCAAGCACCCTGAAAGCCCAGAAGGACTCGGTGGAGGGGTCCTGACTGTGCCTGCAAGCTCTGCTGTAACCTGTGTTCCTGTTGTCCAATAAACCTTCTGTTTTACTGACTGGCTGAGAGTCACTGTGGGTCCCAGGAAGAGGGGTGCAGGGCCGGACTCCCCCACACTCCGTGACACACTTAAACCTTTGAATGGTGGAACCAACTCCCGCTCGGGGTGAGCTGGCTGTGTGCGAGCTGGCAGTGTGGCTCTCAGCAGTGCCCAAGTTCCAAGGTGGATGATTACTGTGTAACAGGTTAGTGTCACACCCACTTCGTTCTGCGTGTCTAGGCCAGCCACATATTTGTGCTTGTTTATTTCTGTGCTGAGCCAGGGCAAAGCAGGCAGCAGCCGCTTTGCACGAGTGCTGCCTTGCGTGGGTGGGCTGGGGACCCAGGAAATGATCACCAGCAGTTGATTTTTACAGGTTTTGGAAACTGTGACTGTAGTGAAAATAAAGTGCTTGTAAATTTGCCCAGTTCTGCAGAGCGTCCTGCCTCCTTAAACTCCCTTCACAGCGTCGGTTGGAGAAGTTATTCTCCCCAGCCTCTTTCTGAAGACTGTTGTCTTGACTCTCTGTCATGGAATTCCTGTGTTCTGCCCCAGAGGTGGCTGCATTTCATGCCAGATGTGAGTGATCTGTACTGTTTAGGCAACATCCCTCCATGTTCTGACCAGGACTATGGAACAACCAAGGGGAAGAAGCCATCCCATCCTGTGCGCTGAGTCTACTCCATGCTGGCGTAGCCCACTCTCCGGTGTGTGTTACAGACTGGGGCGGGCGAGCTGGGCGGTCTCCTTGGGAGTCAATTTCCAGGGGGTGATGTAGTATTGTGCCATTTGGGATTTTTTGTTTTTCCTCCTCTTTGATTGGGCAGACGTTTTTGCTCTGCTAATTAGCTGGCTTCTGCACCTCCCACCCGCTGGCTGATTGGCCAGCTGAGTGACATTTTCTTTGTTATTTGCTCCACCACTAAAGGGCAGGGACCCAAAAACATTCTCCACCTTGGCCAGCAAAATGGCAAGGACCACTCCTGGTTACATGTCCCCCGCTGTGTCTGAGCCACAGTGGATATGAGTGTCCTGCAGCCGCTAGCTTGGGGACTGTGTCCTTTAGCTGATGCAGTGGCAGCTCATGTTTTAGCTCTGGAAGGCCTGGGTTGACTTCCCAGTGCTGACCAAAATGGTGCTTATTACACTGAGACAGGTCGGTGTGTGGATACCCATGATGCAGAGCAGAGAGGATCAATCAAACTCATAGTCTTGAATCTCACTTTTGACTCCGTGCCTTGATTTAAGGCACTCTCAATAACTTGGGAAATCATACGATCCTTTATATATCAGTGTGCAGCCTGTATCGTGCTTTGAGCTGTTGATAGAGGGGGCTCTCAGCTATTATATCGCTTGTGACAGGCTTCTCTAACCAAATGGACACTGCTATACAAAGATGCTCTGAGAACATTGCTGTTCTGTGGCTGTGTTGGGGAGCCCAGTGCTGGATAGCATCAGCTTTCTGCTTGTAATCAGAGACCAGCGCTGTGCTCTGACATGCCATCTCCTATAAAGATCCTGGGGATGTTGCAGGAATCCATAATCTTGATATGACAGGCCAAATGTTTGTACCTGGAGGCTCAGGGCATGCGCGCAGAATAACTGAACTGTGTGCTGGAATCTGGCGCCCACGCATGCCGATGGCTGTATGCACAATCACCCATTTCGCATGCCCCTGTAAGCTCACAAATGCAGGAGCTGCAGGCCTGTGTTTTAAAAAAATGGAGCTTTGTATGTCTCAATGAGAACCCTCCGAATACTTCATATGTTGTTACCTGCTCTGGTGCCAGGGTTTCTGTTGGCACATGTGAGGCCGAGTACACATACTGACTGTCAGTTATAGGCGATGTCAATAAATTACACTCTTATATCAACACTGCAGAAATAGTTCAGTGAAGCATTGGAACAGGGGACTGAAGACTTGGTTGTATTCCCAGCTATGCCGTGGGTGACCTCAGGCAAATTGCCTCTCTGCTCCATGCCTCAGTTTCCCTATCTGTAAAATGTGACTAATTAAATTGCTTTGTCCACCCACTTGGGTTGGGAGGTGTCATTTATTACTGCATGTAAAGCACTTTGTCAGCCTCAGATGAAAGGCAAATATTCGTATATTTTTCCCATTGAATGAGACCCTTAAATGTTCTGAGGATAGAATGCCCATAGCTGGGGGTTCTCTATGCAAATCCATGGGTCAATGTCAGACAGGACCCTCAATGTCGAGAAAATACTTTGGCAGGAAGATATCTTTGACTGGCACTCCTTGAACCCACCAGTCCCCCAGAGAGGGGTTGGCCTCCAAACAACAAAGAGAGAGATATATGTTGGGAAAATAACACCGCGGGGCACAGACTATCCAATAAGTTCCTGGACTGCATTGAAGACAACTTTTTATTTCAGAAAGTTGAAAAAGCTACTAGGGGGGAAGCTATTCTAGACTTGATTTTAACAAATAGGGAGGAACTTGTTGAGAATTTGAAAGTAGAAGGAAGCTTGGGTGAAAGTGATCATGAAATCATAGAGTTTGCAATTCTAAGGAAGCGTAGAAGGGAGTACAGCAAAATAGAGACAATGGATTTCAGGAAGGCGGATTTTGGTAAGCTCAGAGAGCTGATAGGTAAGGTCCCATGGGAATCAAGACTGAGGGGAAAAACAACTGAGGAGAGTTGGCAGTTTATCAAAGGGACACTATTAAGGGCCCAAAAGCAAGCTATTCCGATGGTTAGGAAAGATAGAAAATGTGGCAAAAGACCACCTTGGCTTAACCACGAGATCTTGCTTGACCTACAAAATAAAAAGGCGTCATATAAAAAATGGAAACTAGGTCAGATTACAAAGGACGAATATAGGCAAATAACACAGGAATGCAGAGGCAAGATTAGAAAGGCAAAGGCACAAAATGAGCTCAAACTAGCTATGGGAATAAAGGGGAACAAGAAGACTTTTTATCAATACATTAGAAGCAAGAGGAAGACCAAGGACAGGGTAGGCCCACTGCTCAGTGAGGAGGGGGAAACAGTAACAGGAGACTTGGAAATGGCAGAGATGCTTAATGACTTCTTTGTTTCGGTCTTCACTGAGAAGTCTGAAGGAATGTCTAACATAGTGAATGCTTATGGGAAGGGGGTAGGTTTAGAAGATAAAATAAAAAAAGAGCAAGTAAAAAATCACTTAGAAAAGTTAGATGCCTGCAAGTCACCAGGGCCTGATGAAATGCATCCTAGAATACTCAAGGAGTTAATAGAGGAGGTATCTGAGCCTCTGGCTATTATCTTTGGGAAATCATGGGAGACGGGGGAGATTCCAGAAGACTGGAAGGGGGCAAATATAGTGCCCATCTATAAAAAGGGAAATAAAAACAACCCAGGAAACTACAGACCAGTTAGTTTAACTTCTGTGCCAGGGAAGATAATGGAGCAAGTAATTAAAGAAATCATCTGCAAACACTTGGAAGGTGGTAAGGTGATAGGGAATAGCCAGCATGGATTTGTAAAGAACAAATCATGTCAAACCAATCTGATAGCTTTCTTTGATAGGATAAAGAGCCTTGTGGATAAGGGAGAAGCGGTGGATGTGGTATACCTAGACTTTACTAAGGCATTTGATACGGTCTCGCATGATATTCTTATAGATAAACTAGGAAAGTACAATTTAGATGGGGCTACTATAAGGTGGGTGCATAACTGGCTGGATAACCATACTCAGAGAGTAGTTATTAATGGCTCCCAATCCTGCTGGAAAGGTATAACAAGTGGGGTTCCGCAGGGGTTTGTTTTGGGACCGGCTCTGTTCAATATCTTCATCAACGATTTAGATATTGGCATAGAAAGTACGCTTATTAAGTTTGCAGACGATACCAAACTGGGAGGGATTGCAACTGCTTTGGAGGACAGGGTCAAAATTCAAAATGAACTGGACAAATTGGAGAAATGGTCTAAGGTAAACAGGATGAAGTTTAATAAAGATAAATGCAAAGTGCTCCACTTAGGAAGGAACAATCAGTTTCACACATACAGAATGGGAAGAGACTGTCTAGGAAGGAGTATGGCAGAAAGAGATCTAGGGGTCATAGTGGACCACAAGCTTAATATGAGTCAACAGTGTGATACTGTTGCAAAAAAAGCAAACATGATTCTGGGATGCATTAACAGGTGTGTTGTAAACAAGACACGAGAAGTCATTCTTCCGCTTTACTCTGCGCTGGTTAGGCCTCAACTGGAGTATTGTGTCCAGTTCTGGGCACCGCATTTCAAGAAAGATGTGGAGAAATTGGAGAGGGTCCAGAGAAGAGCAACAAGAATGATTAAAGGTCTTGAGAACATGACCTATGAAGGAAGGCTGAAGGAATTGGGTTTGTTTAGTTTGGAAAAGAGAAGACTGAGAGGGGACATGATAGCAGTTTTCAGGTATCTAAAAGGGTGTCATCAGGAGGGAGGAGAAAACTTGTTCACCTTAGCCTTCAACAATAGAACAAGAAGCAATGGGCTTAAACTGCAGCAAGGGAGATTTAGGTTGGACATTAGGAAAAAGTTCCTAACTGTCAGGGTAGTTAAACACTGGAATAGATTGCCTAGAGAAGTTGTGGAATCTCCATCTCTGGAGATATTTAAGAGTAGGTTAGATAAATGTCTATTAGGGATGGTCTAGACAGTATTTGGTCCTGCCGTGAGGGCAGGGGACTGGACTCGATGACCTCTCGAGGTCCCTTCCAGTCCTAGAGTCTATGAGTCTATAAGAGATGAGGTGGGTGTTAGGACCAAGAGGAGACCTTGCCTCCAGGAGGAGAAGGGTTTCAGGTGGTGACAAACCTGAGAAAATCTTCACCTGTCTGAGCTTAATTGAGTGGTTGAGGAAGTCTGTAGGATGAGGAGCTGTGTGGGTTGTTGTCCTGAGAGTCAGCCTGTGGTGGAGGAGAATGAGGTAAATATCTACATCTCTTATTTCTCCAATGGACCCTCTGGTTCTGGATTGACTGTGTTTCCCTCACTGCCTCCAATGAATAGCTGAAAGGCCTGAAGTTTTCCTCTTGGTTGCCCCTGGCTCCACCTCTCCTCAAGGTCTCTTTAAAACCAGGGCATTAGGTTTAGTGCCTGCTCTAAATGCTGGGGAACATGAGTTCTGACTTACTGATGCCTGAACGCAGTGCCAGGGCTATGCATGATGCTTCACAGGGAGGTTAAGGAAACATAACCTGCTTCTCTCATTCAGGAGTAACTCTGAAATCAAAGGTGTAAAACTGGTGTAAGGAAGAGGGGTCTTGGCTCAGCAGGCCTTCCGAGGAGTTTGCAGTGTAGGCTGAGTCTGACAGGAGGTTTTGTTTGCCTTATTTATGGGCTTAGTGCTATGGTACCTGAGCACCATACAGCCACTAGTGAATGTATCCTTCTAGCACCTCTGCTAGCTGAATGTTGGCCCCTGTTTTACAGGTGGAGGAAACTGATGGGGGCAGGGAGGGATAGCTGAGTGGTTAGAGCATTGGCCTACTAAACCCAGGATTGTGAGTTCAATCCTTGAGGGGGAAATTTAGGGATCTAGGACAAAAATCTGTCAGGGGATTGGTCCTGCTCTGAGTAGGGAGTTGGACTAGATGACCCCCTGAGGTCCCTTCCAACCCTGACATTCTATGAATCTATGATGCACAGATAGGCTAAGTGATTTGCCAAAAGTCACGCAGGCAAGCAGTGTCAGAGCTGGGAATTGATCCCAGGTAACCTGAGTTCATGTCTAGCTATTTAACTAGAAGGATGGTTTGAGAAAACTAGGTTAATGTCCTCATACAAGGTTGTATTGTGCCAATTCTTTCTTTATTCCCCACTCCTTTTAAAATAACTGAGATTTTTATAAAATAAGTGTGGGTCCCAGCTGGAGAGTGGATATGATGGGGGAGAGATGTTCCATGGATTTACAGGCTCAGGTGAGCCATCTCCATGGGCTCTCTTGCCTGTTATCAAAAGATGGGTCTGAGCTGTGGATGTGGTTCTGAATGTAGCTGGAAGAGCGTCACTGTAATGGAGCTGGCTGGCTACTGTTTCCATTGGGAACCAAGAACTCACTTTAAACCGTGTCTCCTGGCCCCTGTATCTCTGGATGGATTGCTCCACTCAGCCTGGAGCGTGTCTAATTCAGTCACTGCAAACATACCCAGCTCCTGCAAAGTTGCAGGCAGAGCTGGTCTGACAACTTTCCTGCCGGTGTCCCAGGAGGCTGTTGCAGTTTACCAGAAGCTGACTGACTAGGGGCTGCGTGGCAGAGTTCACAGCACACACATTCTCTGAGAGTCAGAGACGTAGTGTGAGCACACACAAACCAACAAACCCCCATGAAATGGCGTTTGGCTTCAGATTAGGCCCATTTGTCAGTGGAAAATGGAGCCATTTTTACTCCCACTCTAGCTTCTGCAATTCTGAATTTTGGCTTGGTTGGGTGAAGAATAATTCTGGCATCAACATTTGCCCCAACTCACTTTTTTTTGTAAATGAAGTTGCAGTGTGAAACTGTTCCTCCCCCCCCCCCCCCCCCCCCGCCCACCACAGGAAAAACCCTGGGCTGCACATATGTCCCCCAGGGAAACTGTGATGGTTTCCTGGGCACAGCATGGAAAAAGAAGTAGTTTCCACATGCTCCTCCGGGTAAACAAACTTCGGGCCAGGCTGTGACTTTATAGAGGCCCCAAATCAAGTCCTTGAACTTGTTGTGCTAAAGGGAAATTCACCTTCAGGGGTGAGTGTGAAGTCCCCGGACCTAGGGACAAATTTTGAAGGAACCCAGTTCTTGGAAGCATCTTGTTCCATTTCCCTGTACAAACAGAGCCTGATTCCTTCAGGTGACTCTACCCCCTCCTCCCATCACGTGATTTTTTTCCCCCCTCTTCCTCCTATTGACCTCGTGTCAGCCTTTTCAGAAGGGAGATGAGTAAAAACATCCCATTTGCTCTGTGCATGTGATACTGGTGGCTGCCCAGTGGTCGAGGCATGGTCCTCAGGCAATACCTATGCTTGCTGGCCCTCTCTCTGTCATCTGTTCTAATCTCAGTGTGTTGCCTGGGGGCGGTGGGCAGGGCAGGGGGAGGACATATGTACTGATTTGATTCCAGTCCTGCATGCTTCAGCTGGATACCAATGTCCCTCTGGATTCTGAATCTCCCCTACTTCCTGGTTGGGCCTCGTCCATGCAGAAATTCAGTGGAAGGGGAAATGTCTTAGCTGGACAGCCTTGTTCCACCTGATTCTATGATGCCAAGTTAACACCACCTTCCCTGGTGTCTGAGTAAAATGCAGGAGTGAATGATCTCCACAAGCCCAAATGCCCATCTTCTACCCTTGTTTCCATCTACGCACTTATATAGCTCCCGTCGGCACAGTAACAGAACACCACACAAGCTAAGCTCCACACGTGCTGAGTGGAAGGAGAAAAAGAGGTGTGCAGTCTGTGTTCCAGAACCCCAATGCAATTCGGGATGTTCTGTTTTGGAAATGTTTTGGCCTACGATAGCATCAGGCTGAGAATCCCCAGCTGAAGGGAGGGTGAGTCCCCAAATATCACCTGAGAATGCTGGAAGGGACAGTACAGCTGGCTGAAATTCTCCATCTGAGAAGTTCTTCCCACTGAAAAAGAGGGTTTCATTTAAACCAATTCCCTCTCCCCCGCCCCTCGCCCCGGCAGAAAAATGTCAATGCTGCTAAACTTTGGTTTCATGAGAAACGTTGAAACAAAACTTCTTCCTGATATGTCACCCCTGTGCCCTCTGTTCTCCTGACTCTTCTGCAGACCTTCTGTATCTCCCGGTCTCCTTGAAGGCTCTGCTTTTAACAGCTTGCAAGCCCTTTGTTTCAGAGTTCCCACCTGAAGAACCCTTGGAGTTTCAAACTGGTCTCTTCACCCCCCAAAAGGAGCTATCCCCTCTATTGTCTGAGTGCTGGCCATTGGGGCTGTGTATAGCCATGGATTCTGGGTATCTGCAAAAACTAAGACTGATATAACTCTTAAGTTACTCATCAGCCAGCAACACCATAGCTACCAAACACACACATGTTATATAACATTCATTAAATCAATACAGGTAACTTCCATGTTCATTGCACAACACAATCTCTGAGACTCCCAGACAGCCTGGATTTAACGACGGCTGTTGAGCAATCTCTAAATGCTGCTAGCTCATGGCACCGGCTAAACCTGGGAATATATGTTCCAGCCTGCTGGAGGCAGAGTAACAAAATGAGTGCACTGCACACACGTCTTCTGTTCAGGCTCCAAGAGAAGGAAGCTGGATGTAGAGTTGGATTTTTGACATCCCGGAAGCTCTGTGAGTTTGGATTCAGGGTTGGGTTTGGGACCCATCTCTAGTTTCTGCTCTAATCTTGTTTCTTCTTCTTGCATTTCTACTGCTGCATAACCTCATGGTCTCCTTGGTGGGGTAGCACATGCAGGAAAAGTCCCTGGAATGTTGACACTGATTTGAAAGCAGTAAACAGAACACATACTTAGAGAAGCGCAGTCGGGAAAGTAACTTGAATACTTTCCTGATGGGCTGTTTTTTCTCTAAATGGACAATCAATCCTAAATTCTCAATTACTGAGGGACAATCTTCATAAGAACATAAGAATGGCAGTACCAGGTCAGACCAAAGGTCCATCTAGCCCAGTATCCTGTCTACCGACAGTGTCCAATGCCAGGTGCCCCAGAGGAAGTGAACCTAACAGACAATGATCAAGTGATCTCTCTCCTGCCATCCATCTCCATCCTCTGACAAACAGAGGTTAGGGACACCATTCCTTACCCATCCTGGCTAATAACCATGTATCTTCACTCATTGATATATTTTGCTTTCTGCCACCAACTCTCTCTGTATAACGTCTTTCATGAGTAATGTACCCAAATGCATGGATGCTAAATATCTAAACTGTATTCTTAAATTCATTCACCTATATTTGGGTTATTGCTGATTATGCACTAGATGTGTCTTCTGACTTTGTGGATAATCTAAGAAGTATACCCAGATGTAAAGACACTCTTTTCTCAACCTATGTATTACATAATTCTTTTAACATTAGCTTTAACAGAATTTTTAAATCTGTAAGAAGGCCTGGAGGCAGCTCCTCCTCCTGCTGACTTCAAAACAACTTTGCCTTTCCCATTGGCTGGAAACACCCCATCCACCCTCCGTTCCCAGATAGCTGGGTCCTTTCAGCCACTCTGGAAGAAGCCACACCTCTTAGAGGGTGTCTGGATTGGTAACACATCCAGACTAGCCAGCACACAACTCTTACACAATATAGTACTGTCTTTACACCCAGCTTCATATCTGGCAGCTGGGCATTAGGAATAAGAAAAGTTGAGCAAGGTTGTCAAAGGACTGGCCATAAACTATCCACCCTGAGCACTTGGCAGGGGCATATCTGGGTCACTGTGCCATCCTTCTGCTGCAGCCAGGCCTCTCAATGTGACTGATTCTTCAGTCCCTTCACAAATGATAAGCGGCAGCTGTGGGAAAGTCAGGAATGCAAGTGGCTCACAGAATCTCTGTGCAGAACCTGCAGCTGTGTTGGAACCAGCCTCAAAGATGTCTGTGCTCCAAGGTGAAAGTAAGTGGCTTTGCCTTTAGACCTAGCTTGCAAACAGCTGCCCATCCCAGAGAGACGTTTAGCCTGATGTTGGTAACATAAACAAATTTGTTTGTTTAAGTTGTAGCTCATATTGGAGAAAAACTGTCGTTAGTTCATGTTACTTAGGAAGCAAAAAGCTAACAGATGTAACCAATGTGTCATTGTTTCTTCTACCACTATTATTTATACCATGCCGAAAATGGGCCAAGTCTCCGCCCTGAGGAGTTTTCTGTTGTCCTATCAGCCACCTATTTCTACAGGGTTTCCTAACAATCTTGCCTGTCCCTCATTCAAGATCAGGTATGGCTGGTGTATTTTCAGTGTAGGGGTGAACCTGGGTGTGGATGGAAAGTGAGTGCTCACGCGTGTGTGTGTGTGTGCATGCACACACAAAGGCTGTAGATTTCCTTCTCCATGAGCAGCCTTGTCTCTGGAACGCTCCTCCAAAGTCACTAGATTCTTGCTGCTGCCTCTCCTTCCTGTCCCTTCCTTTCCCACCCCAGACTCCCCCTCAGTCATGGACATGTTTAGCTGCCAATAACTTCAGTATAGAGTATTTGAATGGATTAGGGTTATTCCCCTTGATTTAGGGATGCCCTCACAAACCACAGCATTCCTCAAGTTTAAACAGTTTTGCAGGCATGAAGGAATCACCCTGGGAGATAGGGAATAACTTGTATCTTGGAATAGAACTCAAATGCCCTGATTCCCTGTCCGTCACCAGGCATGCAGGGCTCAGCTTTCCAATCCATTACATCAGTTTTATCCTCATCTAGCTCCAGTGACTTCAACGTAAAGCCAGCTAATGGAGGATGGACTGGGCCCACTGCCTCCTGCATCCCTCAAGCTCCCATCTGGCTGATGGTATTCTTATTTTTTTCACTTCCAGCAGGACAAGACCAAGAGCTGCCATCTGAGAAGGAGCCATCTGAGAAAAGCTGTTGCCACTGTCTGAACATGCCAGCATCCCTGTGTGAGCCCAGGAACCAAGTGGAGATGGAATCCAGAGAAAGGCAAGTTCCCTCTGCATCCTCCGAGCCAGTTTCTCTGAGGCCAGAAGACTCTGACTTCTTGCCATCTGTCAGACTTGCAGGCATCTTGTGCCTTGTTTTTATCCTTGTCTCTCTCTTCCTGATTTATGGCAATACTGGCCGAGTGCCCTTTAACCACTGCAGGGCCCTCAGTTCCAACAGAGTTTGTTCACTGGACTATAAACTCAGCCCATTTCGTCTTCTTTTCCCAAGCCAGCCGGAAACAACATGGCGTGCCCTCCAGCGTAGTGTGAGTGACCTGCGTTGGGCTGACCATCCTGAGGGGTTCAAGGTCTCTTTGGTGGCTGTTGGGCTGGGGGATGTGAGGAATACGCTCTTTTGTCTCTCAAAATGGACCCTTTCCTTGCTGGCCACAGGACAAGGTCTGCCTCATTCTGTGAAAGTCCAAACATTAGACTACAAGAGTGCTCCGTTGCCTTGGGGAGGGTACCCAGAGACTGGGACATACCTCTCCATTATTTATGAGAGGGAGAAGTTTGCACCTTATGGCATGACTGTGGCCATACAGCGCTCATTTGATGGGAGCCCCTTTGCCACCAAGACTACCCTTGCCCTCCTGATGAACAGCACGGACCAGGCTGGAGAAAATTCCCTGCACAACTTGACATCCAGCCTTGTGTCCGATATTTTAAACAGCAACTGTCGCACGGGCAGGGTACCGGACAAGTTGTGGGCCACAGCTAGGAGCCTACCTGTGCTCGTCATAAGGCCTGAACCGTATTTGGAAGGTGGTTTTGTTTGCTGAAGATGGGTGATCTACTGGGCACGCCTTCAGGAACCACTGTCATTGGGTCTGGCTGTACCTCTCATGCCCAAGATATGATACCTTTTTAAAAGGGGACCCTGTTTAGCTCTTTGAGCATGCTTGGTGCTACCACATAATGATATTACCATGGGCCTGCCTGTGAAAGGTATGGCATGTCACAGGTTAAAACGGCCTAACAGGCTGTGTGAAACTTGGCAGAGCAGATGAATACAACCGTCACCTCTTCCTCTCTTGGAATTCAAACCTGGACAACTAGTGGTCTTCATCATTCTTGGTCCCACTCTCCAGAAGCCCCGTTCTCCAGACTTGGCACAGCTGGTGCCTTTGCTCAGGACTCTGCTAGCAAGCTGTTGCTTTTGTTCCAGTTTTCCAGAGGATCACAACGAGGCTGGGAAGTGTCTGTGGGAGTCAGACCTTTGACTACTCAGTCTGACAAGACTCCGCTTCACTGCCTTTGAAACGCACCAGGAGAAAAAGTCATCCCACATTGTTGATCAGCATCACTTGTAGCTGCTGTAAATCTGTCACACGCCATTGAAGTCCACAGATCTACATCCGTTAACCTCAGCTGAGGGGCTGGCCCTGTGACTGTACAGAACTCCTAGGGTCTTTCCACCTCTGGAAGGAGGCAGGACAGAAATCTGCAGAATGTATCTTGCTTGGTGGATAATGCTGCTTTGTGGCAGGAGAAGGGCTGTGACAGGGGGACACACAATTAAATTCTTTTTTAAACAGTGCCTCCGTTCCTTCTCTTGGGAAGTTTTTCTTCTTCCCTTGGACTCTATACAGTCTCAGGACGATAGGTCTTGCTAAGCATGAGAATGTCTGATGACTTGATGGTAAGTGTCTGTGGACTGGAACCAGTGGATGCTGATGACTAGTGAAAATGGGTGGAGTGGTGGGATGCAGGCCTGCTGAGTTCTGTGCCTTTGTTTCTCATCTGCAAAATGGAGGCTGCTCATATTTCCCTATCTCCCAGGGTTGTGCTGATGCCATTTGATTGGGTGAAAGGGGCCATAGGAGGCTAACAAAACTCTTCCAAACCTTAAGGATTTGGTTTGCGGTTTGGGCGAGTTCTTACTTCCTCCAGCCCTTGTCACACACACCCTGCGTCTTTCCACAGGGAGTATTCAGGATACCGCTCTGCCAAAGCTATGGGTGCAGCTTTCTTTGCAAAGCTGATAAGTCGGAGCAATCAATCTGTCATGCTATCCTTGCTGTCCATCTCTCTGCAGCAGTTCTGCAAACTCTTAAGCAATTAATGCTAAGGTCTACTAGCTGCCAATGAGCCGTTTGCTTTGTCCAGTCTTGCCAGAGTTTGGTAATGATTGATGGTGTTCTCTAAGCACCTTTAAATTTCTCCTGCTACAAAAGGAAAGCGTGGCTCCTGGTTAGACAGGGCTGGCTGTGGTCCATCTTGGGTGATTAATCTTTGATCTGTCGTGCTTCATTGGAAACGAATTGGGACCATAAACTATTAAACTAGAAGAGCTGTAAGTAATCCAACAGCTGAAAGGCTGCCATTAAGGTAAGGTATGGCTTAGTTCTACAGGCATCTGAAACTAGATTTATGAGAGGAGCCCCCCCCCCCCCGGATTCCATTTTTAGCTCACGCCTTGAGCCATGGAGTTCATGCAGTGTGAATGTTGGGGCTGTGATGGGGATGGATAATAGCTAGAATTAGTCTCAATTGATCAAAGCCACCGAGTCCCCAAACTGTTGTCCTGTGCATGGGGTTGTGGGAGCAGATGTGGGGGCATGGGGGGGAGGGGGAGAATCTAGAAAGGGAACGTGGATGACTATCAGAGTTCTGATCATTCAGCTAAGTCATTTTGGCATCTGTTACCCTGAATGAGATAATTTGCTGATAGCATGAGAACTCTCCCTGGTGCCATGTGCTAACTTGCATTAGAGGTACCCATACAATGGAGCAAATTCATCCCTGGCGCAATTCCACTGACTTGCAGCAGTATCAGGTGACTAGGTAATTAAATGAGAAAAGCACCATTTGCAATACCATAAATAGATAGGTTTTTAGTCCTATTTTTCTAAGTGTTCGGGAGATGGGCAGCCTGAATGCAGATGGACTATTGAAAAGGATGTGATTGTTAAGCATGGAAAGGATGGTGTGTTTTGAGGGCAACTGAGTGGTGGAATAACCAAATCAAGCTGTAGAATGGCTTTGAAGAAGCAGAATGTGCCACTATGTCCTGTGACCGTTTCTAATTGGCCAATGCATATAGTGCTGATCCACAGAGAGAATGAGAAACTGCACTGCTACTTTTTGTGCAAACTGTAGCCATTGGTCCTGGGGTCTATTCCAAATGATGACCCACGGCAAAGGGACTGTATTAATTCTGTGACCATGCAGGGCTCTTCTTTCAAAGTGGTGTGATGCTTAGAAATAAACCACAGCAGCAGGAAGAGAATTAAACCTCTTCTCTTCCAATAGCACAGATTTCACAGGATTGCTGTGAGCAGGATAGGCCTGGGACTCGTTTCAGCAGTTCAGCAGTCCAGCACACCCTAGCTACCTCATGACTATTTAACTATTTAAACTATTTAACACACCTGCTTTGTCACAGCGCAACATGGAATGGAAGCTTGGATAGAGTATAGCTTGAAAAAGGCCCCAGAAATAAAAACCAGGAAAGGAGCGCTGCACTGCTGCGTATTTGAACCATCTTGTTCCAGTAGCTCCGTTAAAAACCTTGAGTAATATGTTGGGCTCCAAAGCCAGGGATCTAACAGCTGACTGGCACTAGAAATGGCTGTGTGCAGAGCTTGCTGGAAAACCAGTACATTTTTTGCTGGAATCTTGTTTTTAAATTTAAAAAATATCAAAATTTTGTCTTAACAAACTTTTGATGTAGAGCTGGCTGAAAAATTTCAACTAAAATATTCCTCGGACGTGTTGGTTGGCTTTTTTGGTTGAAAATTGAGTTCTTGATTTGGAAAATAATTTCATCCAACTTTTGACCAGCACTAGCTGTAAATACTGTCCTCCCCCTGCCCCCCTATCTGCCAATCAAACTAAAGCCATTCCAAATGTCTCCATGCACCACCTCTTCCAGTGCTCTGTGCTGTGTATATAGCAGGAAATATTTGTCCTGTTTACGTCCAGGTGAAGAGTCTTGGAAAAAAAAAACCTGGGCCCAGGTCGACCATAACATTTAGGTACCTAAATCTGGGGGGAAGGCGCCTACTCCCAGTTGTAGGTGTCACTGAGATCCACAAAACCCACGCTTGGGTGCTGCCTAAACATGTAGGTGTAAGTTCCCTCGGCACTTAAGTTTCTGCCTTTGGGCATGTGCACTGCTTCCTCGCTCTTGGCATCTTGGCACCTATGTCCCAGTGTGATCCACAAACCAGGGGAAGATAAACGCTTGCCCGCCTAACTGGCAGGTGAGCTCAAAGGCTGCCTACCTGGATCGGATCCTATTCGGCCTCTGGCTGGGGGAAGAAGAGGAGGTGGTGGGACCCAGCTTTATGGCTTTTTAGCCCAATGGGTAGAGACATCAGCTGGGAGACCCAGGTTCTTTTTCTCTCTCTCCCCACTTTGGCAGAGGGTAGATTTGGAGAGGGATCTCTTCCCTCTGAGGCAAGAGCTCTTACCACTGAGCCATGGGATATTCTGATGTGGGGCTCGCTCAGCCTCTCCAGTGGAAGCTGTTCTGTGGTGGATAAGTATCTAGAGTAATTGGTGTAGGGGGTCTCGACCCTGGGGTTCCCACTTCCAAATCACTGGGCTATGGAGTCCTTCTCGCTTTTGGACCCAGTGAGCGCAATGGAACAGCTCCCACAGGAGAGGCTGAGGAGCCCTCCCCCATCAGAATATCCCAAAGGTCAGCCACGAGAGCACGCTCCTGAGAGGTGGAAGACCCCTGTTCAGACCCTTTCTCCCCCTCCGGCAGAGGCAGGAATTGAACCTCTGTCTCCTGGATCCCTTTTGTGTGGGTTTAATGCATACCCTTCTCGTTGCGATCTCCCTGGGGTAGCTCCCTGTCTCGCATGCTGGCTGTGTGGATTGCATTCTTAGGCACCTGCCTCTCCTCATGCCTGGTACGGGGAGCCTACAGGCCTGTCTCAGGCTTTGTGGGTCTCAGTGTTGTTCCACTGGCTTTTCAAGGTGCCTGAAAGTTAGGTGTTGTGAAGCCACACAAGGCAATGCCGAAATCCCTTTGTGGCTCTGGACCTGGCTGTCATGAACCATGGGACACGCGGGAGAGCTGGGAGGAGACGGACCTGGCTACCCATCTGACCTGGGTCAGGGTTGCCAAAGAATTGATACCCCGCCTCTGTCTCGCTACAGGCCTTGGTATCCTTTTTCTCTAGTTACACCTACAGCAGCCTAGCCATGGCAAGGTCCAGTGTCAGGCAGTTTGGCACCTCACAAACCCACTCCGTGTGCTTTGTTACCCCCAATATATTCGAGATGGAGCCCAAACCAACCCTCTGGATCTGAACGTCCCTGAAACTTGGGGTGCTTGAAATTCAGAGCCAAGTACTGTGGTTACAGCATCTCTCTGTGCTAGATGGGAACTGAATTCAGGTCTGGAAGAAATTCCCGATGCCTGTAATGACCTAAATCACACAAGTATTTGGTGTGAATGGAGCTGGTGCTCGCAGGCCAGTGACTTATGTAGAAACGTCCCTTTCCCTCTCTGATGAGCCTTACTAATGGCCTAAAGGGGGCAACAGAGGAGTTTTAATGTTCTGCTGGGTGTAACGGGCAGTCGGGAACACGAGGGGGCAGATTAAGGACAGCTAGCAAACCCCCGTTGGCTGGGAAAATAAATTCTCTGCAGCGTGGCTTGTTGGAAGTGGCAGCGTCTCGCTGAGCCACCGAATGAAGACCGTGTGTGTTAATTGCACCTGGGGTATTTGGAGAGAGAGAAATAAATCTTTAATTAGACTACAGGCAGTTAAGAAATATACAGCAAGAAAAATGAAAGCGGACTTTTGTGTTAGGTAGGAAAGCTATTTGCATGGGCTTTCCGTTACCAATCACCCCCTCTCCCCACAATGGAAAGGATCAAGCCCGCAAGTGTTACCAAAAGGCAGCAACCAAATGCGTGGCTGCTTAAAGGATAATACAATTTCACAGAGAGCTTATGGCTCAGGCTGGCTTGAGAGAAGCATCAGTTAGCGCCATAGGATCGTTCTCTTCTGGCAGCTGTGCAGGAGATCACGAACATACGTAACAAAATAAACTGCATCAAAGCCACTTGGCAACTGTATGACCAAATTCATAAATTTAATTTCTATTCCTTTTGTAAGGGAAGGGAGAGATCGGTCAATCCTCAAGGCGATTTGTCTCTGTCTCTCTCTCTCATCTGGCCACATCCTTTCATAAATCTTCTCCTAGAAGTCTGAATTGGTGATTACCAGGTCAAGATGTAATAATACTTAGTGCCTGCATGGAGCGTTACACAAACAAAGTGCTTCAGGAACAGTAACTGCCTCATTCTCATCACAAGCCTGGGGTGGTTTTTAGCCCTACTTTATAGGGTGGAGGAAACAGAGTCAAGACCTGAGAGTTTCCTCAGATTCTCCTATAGAACCGGTGGGGATTCTAGTGTTGGGCCAATGGTGGCCTTTTAAGCACCATGTCATCTAGACCTGCTCTGAGTGGGGCTAAACAATGAGGCAGTATTGCTACTATTGCAGTAGCACCTGTAGGCCTCAGCTGAGATGACAGGGCCCCATTGCATTCAGTGCTGTACAATCATGTAGTCAGTGATGGTCCCTACCCCAAAGAGCTTATGCCGTAAGTGGAAACGGCAGACAAAGGATGGCAGGAGAAACAGAGGCATAGAATAGAGAGGTGAAGGGTGGTCCCAAGGTCACTGAGTAGTCTGGATACAGTTGGTCTCCTCCCTCCCAGTCCAGCGACCTCCCCTGGTAGTGCTAGGGGCCGAGATCTATGCGAGCACTTCCACCAAGAAAGTCCTGCGTGTAAACACAGCCAGAGAGGTTCAATAATTCCCCAAGATTGCCTAGCAAGTCACTGACAGCTGGGATTGGGTCCGAGGTCTCCTTCTCCCATGTTCAATCCACTAGATCAAACTGCCTCTCCAGGGCTGCGCTTGCACTAGAGAGAAATCTGGTGAAATGCAGCTGCTCCCAGGGCAACTAGTTTGCTGCGTCCATGCTAGCCTGCTGACTTCTCTTTGGCACCTTTACAATTTTGCCTCAAGTTCTCATTGATGCTGTTGTGAACCATTGGAGATGCAGGGCAGCAGCGCTTAGTTTGTGATGAAAGAGGTACTGGGGCTCTAGCAAATTTTTTTTTTTACTTTCGTAACTGATGCACCAAGCCCAGAGGTACTGGGGCTATGAACGGCCAAGCCTAGAGGTTGTCGAGGCAGCCTTGCCAAGTCCCGGCACAAATTAAGCATGGCCTAACAGTCTGGCTATCTCTTCCATGATGCTCAGAAGCAGTGGATTCTGGGTGACCGTGAAAGGCCACTGGTGCAGGATGGGATGACTCTCTGAACTGTTCAAGTGTGGCCCACGCTGTCATACACTGAAACAGCCAGTGTTTACCCATGCTAAAAGCAATCTGATCCAAACGTTACGCGGCATTTAGAGCACGTCTACAAATGTGCTGGGGGGAAGTGCAGTGCTCTCAGGGAAATTGACCCCACTTAGACCAACAGCAGGATTTGAACCTGGGACCTTCAACACTGAAAGCATGAGCTTCTAACTCCCCTAGGCTCCTTCTGAAACTCCCACCCTTATTGGTTGCTGTAGTTGACTCTATTAGCATGGCAAACTTTGTGGAGTGGGTGAGGCCCAAGCAAGAGTTCCAGGTGTAACTGGATTGCACCCTGGTAAAGTACCTGCATTCCATTTGCTGCTTGCCCTGGTCTTTTGGGGCACTGGTGGCCCTGCCTAAAGTTGTTTGGCTCCTCTTTCTCCAAACCGGACATCAACCCAACTTCTTCATAATCAGCCCAATGCGTTATCAGTGCACTCTTCTTGGGTTTGTTTTGCAAAAAGATCTCTTCTGTCCCCTGTCCCCCTTCTTCCCCCCACTGTTTTAAAGAAGCAACACTTTGGGGCAGCCATCTCTTTACTTTTTGAACTCAGGACTTGCTGAAATGTATTTCGATGGATGAAGCAACTCAGAGTAAAAGAACAGAGACTGGCAGGCTGCATGGTGAGTGGAAAATATTTTTTGGGACTTTCTGGAGTTTGAAGCCCTGATGATGGATGTGTGTGCGATAGATGGTAATAGCTTTATGAGTATCAAAACACAGAACAAAAGAATAACACTCTGCCTAATAGACTGAGGAACGTATGCAGGGCAAAACCCATTCTGCTTACAAATAGATGGAAAGCAGCAGTGGTGAATGATGAATTGGCATGGGGGTCAGCTGGAGAGTTAGGGTTGTTTAATGTATTGGAAAAAATGGTATAACTACGCTTAAAAAAAATAAACCTCCATTCTGAATAAGCAAGCCCCATATATGCGATCAAAGTACTGTAGTGCCTGAAAAAGATTATTGGTCTAGAAGGTGTTTGCACTGCTCTGCTAGAAGGTTTATCGTTGTAGCAGGTGATGTGAGTGGAGTTTAAAGATCACATCATTCTGACTACTATCTTGCTTTCTTTCCTCAGGTCAGTTCTGCTGCCAATATTAAGAGCTACTAACACTAGAGAGTTGCAAAATGGGATTTTTTTCCCTGTGGAATTTTTTTTGGCATAGGGAGGGCGCATCCTGATATTAAAAAAAACTGGTTTGGTCAAAGAAGTATAATTCCTGCAGGAAATTTTGAAACAAAATTAAAACTTTTGTTTTGTTTTGACTTCAAATATTTCATTTTGGTGTTTTAAACTGAAAAATGTTGGTTTGTTGAATTTTTGACGTTCCCCAGCCCCCGTTCATTTTTGTCCTTGTGATCCCCTGGAAAAAGAGGGAGAAGATATAGATATAGATAAATAGATAGAGAGATAGATTTATCTATAGATATATTTTTAAAAAGTATGGATGAAAACTCACTTTCACAGCTTTTACTGTTTAATTAAAAGTAGGTCCATCCCCCCCACGCACACACTTCCTGTTTTCCAGAGTTTGCTAGTTGGGTAATAGTTGCAAGGTATCATGTGTGAATTTCCTCAATTCTGAAATGAAAAATTCTGACTGTTATTTTTTTGGGCAGAGTTGATGCAGAATGGTGCATAGGAGACATGCACACTGTGCTCTCTCATGGAGGATTAATTTGTATTTGTTCTTGTTTCCTTCACATCATACAGACAGAACATATGGTTCCATTGTGCATGAAACTCTGTATAGCAATCCTATGTGAAAGCTGTCTTGGGAATTCTTTGGGATGACAGAAACTGGATTCTATTGAATACACCCAATTTATTTTAACAGATGTTCCCTGCTCAGTGTTCCAGAAAGACTGGGAGAAAATCCTTTCCCAACTCCTTTGGAAGTGATGATCACCTTAAATTGCTGGCTGTGTCGGTGCTCAGAGTTTGTTAAAATCTCCCACTGTTATTACCACTATTTCAGCTACACTAGTGCTTGCCCAGGTGGGAGCCCCAGGCTGGACAGGGATTCTAACTACAGTGTCATCTAGTAGGTCTGTGTGACATGGGGCTGGCAGCACTGGGACCCTGTGCATGCTTGCCATCCTGCTCCACTGAAGTCAGATTTATGTGTATTTAATCCAGTGCTACCGGCAGCCAAGGAGGTGTCCAAGTTTTCCTTCCTGTGAGCTGTGGACACTTCTCAGGGGGAAATGGACCTATAATTGCATTGGTAGGGAATTGCCCATGCTATCCCATCCCATGGATGCCGCACAGTCCTAGCGGAACTTTAGAACCCAGGTTCCATGGAACCATTAAAGATCCTGTTCTTTTCTATCCAGGTTCTTGTACTGCACCCATCAACGTGGTATCTGAGCGTCTTCTGACAAAAAGTAAAGCAATGACGTTGGCTTCTCATGTGGTTCCTTCTCCATTCCTCTCCCAAGGGGTGGGTGGGAGGAATCTCTCTTTCTCTCTCTTTGTTTTATATGTACTTTTCCTAGTGAAGGTCAGGTCAGAGGTATGAACCTGTCCTTTGGACAATACTTTGAAACAGTTCCCATAATACTGAGCTCTACTGGCTCTGACCAGCTTCCTGAGAATGTTGTGCTGCCTTCAACAATGAGCTTTGTCTTTGTAACGAATAATATCGCGTCAAAGGAGTGGAGCAAATGACCGCACTCTTGACCGTCCTGGAGTGAGAAGTGATTTCTTCGGCAGATACCTGGCATTGGTCACTGTTGGAAGACAGGATACTAGACTAGAAGGACTTTGGTTTGACCCAGTATAGCTGTTCTTGAGAGACGCTGGGCCTATACCAACAAAAGCGGTGACCAGGAGGACTGCACGGGACACGGTGCTGTTCTGTGTGCAGTCATTGTGGTGAGCAGATGTCAGGCTGGGTTTGGTTCTGTGTTTGATCCCCAAGATGTACAAAATTTGGCTGTCTGTGAATGTTTCCCCTAGCGTGGATCACCCAGTGTAAGCATAACCCACACTAATGCGCTGTGACTCTCACTAACCGGGCAGACTGCCTGCTTTTAACAAGGCCTTAATCGGGTCATCTGTGGGCACTGAATCTAGGACCACTGGATCCTAAAAGCACGAGCCTCTTCTAATTAAAGCAAATCCTTTTATTTAAGGAGGTGTGGAGACTTTCCTTCCTTCCCCCTTCTAACATAGCTAGAAGCCAATCAGTGAGCACAAACTTGGAGCTCAGCACGGTCAGTGTCTGCAAAATGCTCCTCCTGACCGACCCCAGCCACCAGGCCCTGATAGTACAAGAATGTTAGCCTGTTTTCCCATCTGATTCATCCAAACCTAGGGGGATCATGCCTGGATCCTGGGCCACATACCAGCTAATTTATAGTGTCTAACACGTATCGCTTTGGACAGGAGTCTGATGGCTCTGGTCCAAGAAGAGCACATGGATAATATTTCCTCCAGAGCGAAGAGTGAGCTGGCTGAGTGGATGCAGCTCCTTCAGACAGAGCCCAGCCTGCGGGCTGTGGAGCGTCAAACCCCTAAGCATAGCAATCTCTTATCTGCCCGTGATTTTAGGGTTTGGGAGCCCCTAGTTCAATTCCTTGCTCCACCACAGACATCCTCTGTGACCTTGGGCCTGTCACTTAATCTCTTCATCCCTCATATTCCCCAAGTATAAAGTGGGGCTAAGAGCACTGCCCTGCCTCATAGGGTTGTCGAGAAGTGATCGGATATTACAGTAATGGGGGGTCAGATCGGTACCTTGGGTAGTGACGCTTTCAGAGACAGAATCCAGGGAAGTTCAGACGTGATGGGACCGAACTGGAACACAGAACTCTTCAGCAAGCTCTGGGCCTGTTCTGATTTATATCTGGATCTGCACTCTGCAGTCTTGGCCCATCTCTGCTTTCTGTGTGTTGGGTATAACAGGGGGTTATTTTCTTCGGCTGTAAAAATTGCTTCCTTCGTGTGGGCAGGCTCACAGGGGATAGGTGTAGAGTCATTTGTCTCCCACCCATTTCCCCGCCAACAGTATCATGGGCCGTCTCCAGCATGGGAGCAGTGAGGGAAGTCAATGTTGCGGACCGAAGGATCCCAAGCTGACAGTCCCTTCCTATTCTGGAGACCTCCCAGTGGCACAGCTGCAGCGGTACTGCCATGCCACTGGAAGATCCATAATGTAGTCCTACCTTTAGACTGTAAAAGCTTCAGGATGTGGACTCTGTCTTACTCTGTGTTTCTCCATCACCTGGCCCCAGGTGGTGTCAGTCCTGATCAAATCCTGTAAGTGCTACTGCAATATAAATGACCAATAGGCAGTGGGTTAGCGCCCAGTTGGAAGCCTGGGTTCAAAACCCACAAGGGGCTCACCCATTGGCAGTAACAGCACCTGCCTTCTTAGGTAAGCACCCGGTCCCTCGTCTGAGCATTCTCCACCTGGCAAACGAATGCTAGAGGACTCAGCAGACATTCCTCTCTCCTCCAGAAAGAAAATACAAGGCTCCAGAGTGGAGTGCTGGGGAAGTGATTAAACTCCTGTGGTGCCAGTCAACAGCAGTGCGGAATCTATTTCTCTTCTGCCTTTTTGCTGCTGGAAGCTAATGGCTTTAACCAGCTGCGAGGCCAACCCAGGCCACTGCTGTCAAGAGCAAAAGCAAGCGTGGCCCAATCAAAGGCTTGAGTTAAGTCCAAGTCACAGAGCTCTTCTCCCTGTCTCGATTAGCATCGTGCGGACAGGGCACTGGGGTATGGAACGAGAATCAGACTGGGGAGGTAGGCTGGGGGAAGGAAGGAGTGGCGATGTGTTTGAATTAACTGTGCCATCCGCCTGTTTAGGCTCCAGACCATTACCGAGAGGTGGGCATGGAGCTGTAGACACAGAGGATGATGCATATAGCAGTTCAGTTGCCCATGCTTGGAATGGCTAGGTGGTTGTTCACTACAGATGGGATCCAATTAAACCCCAGCCTGCAGCACTGGAGAAAATTCAGATCCAGAGCTTTGTGGCATGGGCCGGGCCCAGCTGTTTATTCTAAGAGCCAGTCTACACACAGAGATTTCTCCAGCTTAACTACAGTTGGTTTTAAAGCCAGTTCTGGAATGAAGCTATCAATCTAAGGCAGGTGTAAACTGGAGGTCTCAACATTGCACCACTGTAATGAAATCTATTTAAGAACCAATTGTAGTTCAACCAGTGCAAGATTTGTGTGCAGACAGGGTCTAAGGGTTCAAATGGCAGAACCTAGCCAGCTGGCAGAAGCCCGCTTTAAACCTGTGTGCTTAAGAAAGGCAGCTAAATGGGGGTGGGACATGATTCAGCATCTCTTGAATTCTAATCGGCTCTCCAATCGACTTGTGATTTTTAGGCAGGTCCCCTAACCCAGCAGTTCTCAACCTTTCCAGACTACTGTACCCCTTTCAGGAGTCTGATTTGTCTTGCATATCCCCAAGTTTCACCTCAATTAAAACTGCTTACTTACAAAATCAGACACAAACATTTAAAAGTGTCACAGTACACTGTTCCTGACAAATTGCTTGCTTTTGCAGTTTTACCATAAAATTATAAAATAGATCAACTGGAATATAAATATTGCACTAATATTTCAGTGTACAACATATAGAGCAGTAATAACAAGTCATTGTCTGGATGACATTTTAGTTTGTACTGACTTCGTTAGTGCTTTTTATGTAACCTGTTGTAAAATGAGGCCAATCTCTGGATGAGTTGATGTACCCCCTGGAAGATGTCTGTGTACCCGCAGGGGTACGCGTACCCCTGGTTGAGAACCACTGCCCTAACCTACACCTCTTTACAGTGCTCAGGCTCTGATTTCCAATCTCTAAAGCAGAACTGATAATAATTCACAGGGTAAAGTCAGGACTAATTAGCTATTGGGCCAGATTAATCGCTCATTTGCAACTGTGCATCTTTGCTGAAGTCAATGGAGTGTAATGGAGTTTATGGGGTGCCTGCTGAATGCAGGCAGGGGATATGAGCCAAGGTTTGCAAAGCACTTTGAAAATGTTTTTAAATGCTCTGTATAGTACAATCTTCATTATCCCAAACAGGAGCACTCTCCTCAAATGCCTCTTCATTACACTGCACATACCCTTAAGGCTTGTCACAGGGGGACATCCAGGAAAACTAATCCAAATTAACTAAAGGTGTGAATTTGAAGTGGTGTAGTTAAACTGTAGATGCTGCTGTTCAGAATTAAAGTGGCCTTAGTACAGTATAGCCTAATTCATTCTGAAATTGAATTAAGCTAAACTGAATTTAGCCCACTTTAATTCTAAATGAGGGTGTTCACAGGGGTTGAATGTGGTTTAATTAATTCACTTCAGATTCACACTTCCAATTAATTTGAATTCACTTTCCTGGAGACCACTTAGTAGACAAGCCCTGAGCAATACATAATCTCTCAGCTTTCTGGAGCTCTTTGACTATTTCCAGCTAGGGAACATACATCAATGCTCCCTTTTTGATGGGTGAGTAGAACGGGGAGCCTGCAAGATCTGGATTCAAAGCCTGTTTCTGAGTTAGTTCCTTGTCCCCAGTTCTCTTGCTTCCTGCCAGAAAACCACCAGCTAACTGGCCAAGATGGGCATTTCTCTTTAGAACATGCCCTGGCTGGTCTGTGGAATGCAGGACTGGCTGAGCAGGGGGACTGCAGGTGCATTAGCTGTGCTGCGTGGAGGTGCAGGGTTGGGACAGCAGGCAGTGCCGGAGGTCTGGACAGTGGCAGGGCTGTGTGTCGGCCTAGCTTTGGCCGGGCCTATCAGCCCCTCACATTCACAGGCACTAAATTCACTCACACAATGTGTTTATCTATTTTTTTCCCCCCCTTCATAGAAACAACCCAACCCAACTGTCTCCTCCTCACCATGTCCCCTGGCCAGTGTGATGAAATGAGGAGACCGGCTCTGCCGTGAACGATGACAGTGCATCTGACTTCAAAGGCTGATGTCATGCCCCAATCATTTTGTTTGGCTTGCTTTAATTTGCTTCCCTTCTGTCCAGTCTTATGCTAATTAGCAATGATAATCAACCTGGAACAGTGGTGGCTTTCCTCTCTGAGTAGCTTTCAGATTGTTACTCCTTCTGTGCACATACCAGCTGGGGAATAAAATGTAGTAGACTTTGATTCAATTGCCTGTGCACTTCACTCTCCCCTAATCAGCAGCATAGCTGCTTGTCCTAATTTCTGGTCCCCACTGTGCTTATCTCTTGCAGTGGGTGTGTGATTGTCCTTCGCCTTTACCCACAATCAGGTGAGACAAGAGGGAGAAGGGAAGTTGAAAAATTCACACTAGAAGTACCGTCAATGTAGCTGCTTATTTGCCTACAGAGCTTTCCACATCCCTTCGCCCACAGAACTGACCATGAAAAGACTGTAAAAGGCCTGATCCCAAACCCAGTACAGTCAATGGGAGTTTGGATCTGGGCTTTGGATCAGGTCCTAAAATAAGAGCTATGGATTAGGGCTTTTTAAGTGGTTTTCCTTGTGTGATTGCAATAGGTTCTTTGGGGACTCCATAGAAATAATGCTGAGCTGCATCATAATGCTGTTTATGTGGACACAGATGATCAGGAAGGGGGGTTTTGGGATGGAATCTTGGGGAATGAATTCCCTGTTCACCCTCCCCCCATACCTACTCCCAGCCCTCCTCCGTCATCATCAATAGACGCAGCAGAGCTGGTTGAAAATGGGAGAGCAGGGTGAGGAGAATTCATGTTTTCACTCTGAAAAGTCCTCACTAGAGCTGGATTGGGTGTTTTTGGCCTGGAAAGTGAAAAATTTCACACAAAAATGACGGGATGGTCAAAAAATGTTTTTTGACAACAAAAAAAGAAATGTCAAGTTAAAAAATATTTTTGGTGGTTGGAAAAAAAATCATTTTATTTTAACTTTCTCTCCTCCCTAGGGTGACCAGATGGCCTGATTTTATAGGGACAGTCCTGATTTTTGGGTCTTTTTCTTAGATAGGCTCCTATTACCCCCCCACCCTTTGTCCTGATTTTTCACATTTGCTGTCTGGTCACCCTACTCCTCCCTCCCCCTTTTTCCTAGGTGGAGAAAACAGAAGTAACCAATGAAGAGGGGTTATTTTCTTTTTCTCCACCAAAGTGATTTTTTTTCCCCAAAAAATGTTTTAGAAAAATGTTGCTTTGAAACTGTTCATCAAAATATACATCCCTGCGACCTGCTCCAGGTTTTGCTGGTACCACGAGAAAGCAGGGCCAATTCTAAAACAAAGAACTTTGCAAACTCCTGGACAGTGTGTTGCTGGATGGGGGCCTCGCACAGGACGGGCTCCATGGGGTGGGAAGGACTTTCAGTACATGACTGGAGAGCTGTAAAGGAGTGGGTGTTTACCTAAAGAGGCAGTGTGGCCTAGTGGAAGCAGGAGACTTGCATTCTAATCTCAGCTCTGAATTTTTGTGTGATCTAGGATAAGTCAGGTCTCCTCTCTCTGCTTTATTTGAATAAAAGGGCACTGACCTTCCGGGAGGAAGTTGCCAGATCCTTGCTGGAATGTATCTGTCTGAAGTGCCAAGTATCACTTTGTTACAGCCCTGCCCAGGAGCCAGTTTCAACACTGCATGCCTTGCACTTCTCTTTTAACACTATCCAGCAGTGCATTTGATGTGTAATCCATCCAGAGCCAAAGCGGTCGATGTAGGGCGAGAGGCACTATCAGCGGGGGAGGGGAAAAGAGGCAGCATGCAAAGCCCTGACTGATCAGATAGCTAATGGCACCTGGTAATGCTGATGGATGACATGGGGGAGCCAGAGCAGTCACCTGGAATGCAATGAGCATAAGCCCATCCATCACTTGGAGTGCTACATACTGCATATGTCTTGTGCACGGCCTCTTTTCTTTTCTTTTTCTTTAAACCTTTCCTTAAAGCAAGGGTGGGGGCATCTCAGTGTATGCAAACACCCTCTTTGGGACAAAACCTGTCTTTTCTCCCACATTTTATCCCTGGGCAAAACCCTCCCAATTGGGAGAAACAGCATGGTGTAATAGCTAGAACACTGGGCTAGGAAATAGGAGAAACAGCCTCTGCTGTGTAACTTTGGACAAGTTGTATCACTGCTCTGTGCCTCGGTTTCCCCGTGTGTCACGTGGAGGTGAGGCTGTCTCTCTGCGCAGGAATATTGTGAAACTCACTCCAGTAGTGTTTGCATGCTGCTGCATGATCCTCAAATCTCCTGCAGAAGCACAGAGTACTGTTAACAACAATGGGGCCAGCTCTCCTGCGTCTGGGCAGCTGGGGGAGGCTGCACTGGGTGCTTTCCTGTAAAAGGTGTCACCCGCTGACTACGCTTTGCATCCAAAAAAGATTAAAAGCATGAAAAAAAAAATCCAGGGTAGGGAGCTGCAAAGGCCCCAAGAGTAGCTGCTTTTCCATATTGCACGAGCAGCACATATTGTTTTGATTATCCTCTCCTCCTGGCCAGCCGGCCTCTGTCTGGAGATTGGGAGCTGAACACTGGAGCCAATGGAAAACTAGCGAGCAATCTGGGAAAACCTTGGATGGTCCTTGAAACCAGTCAGGCCTGCTCCAGCCCGGCCATGTGCCCTCAAGGCAGGGTGGGACTGGGTCACTTATGGTCATTGTCTTTAACAATATGTTCTGTATAGTAGGGGGAGAGACTGGGATGGCAGTGAAGCAGAAACTGATGCCAGTGCCTGGGTGAGGGGCCGTGGCCCTAGTTCTGCGGAATGAGAAGTGTTTCTCACTGCAGTATCTGCTGCATGCAGCAGGCAAAAAAAAAAAAAAAAAAAAAAAAAGAGTCAAGAGTGTCCTCTTCTTGTTTTCTCCCCTCCATTCCCATATGGTGCACTGCTCCCTCATCTTTGTGTTTCCTGCAGCACCAAGCCTGAAAGTGACATATTCCAGTGTCTTCAGGGTCTGTGTAGGGGGAGGTAGTAGTTCATGTGTGCATGGGAGGGTAGGGACTTCTGTTTGGACTGCAGTAGAAGTGAAGAGCAAGTTCAGAGAAAGAAGAAGAATAGCAGCAAATTAGAAAAGCAACAATGGATTTTTACCAGGAAACTTTTAATTCAACTACACGAGCAAGCTGGAGGAACATGTTCCAGCCCTGAGCCGTTTATAGAAATTCCACCCTTGCAGGCTATAGAGTGAGAACGAACTTTGCCAATGAAAAACAAGAGAGAAGCATGAGAGCATCAGAACAACTCTTGTTGGCCAGCCTTGTGGACGGGACACCTTGAACTAGTAACTTCTGGGAACTGAGAGATGCTCTTACATGAGCTGTGTGTGCGCGTCAGGGCCAGCTCCAGGCCCCAGCGCGCTAAGTGCGTGCTTGGGGCGCCATGCCGCGGGGGGCGCTCTGCCGGTTGCAGGAAGGGCGGCAGGCGGCTCCGGTGTACCTCCCGCAGGCGTCCCTGTGGAGAGTCCGCTGGTTCCGCGGCTCTGGTGGAGCTTCCGCAGGCACACCTGCGGGAGGTCCACCAGAGCCGCGGAACCGGTGGACCCTCCGCAGGGACGCCTGCGGGAGATCCACAGGAGCTGCGGGACCGGCGAGCGGCAGAGCGCCCCCCGCGGCGTGCCGCCGTGCTTGGGGCGGCGAAATGGCTAGAGCCGGCCCTGGTGTGCATGCAGGGGTGGCGGGGCAAGAAAGGCTGGATGAACTGGAAATGCAGAGGAGCGGTAGGTAGCCTTGTGAAGAACTGAGAAGAGTTAGCCTGGTGTTGATGGAAGGAGAGGAATCTACTAGGGTACAAAAGTCAGATGTAGGTAGATGGGGCAAGGTGGTCAACTTGTCCTCCTCCTGTCCTGAAATGTGACTATGTCAAGGCAGCCCCCAGTTGCCTCTAGGAGTGTCTACAAGTCCTTGTGGATCTTATCTCCCAGTCTATCCCAATCTGATGATCCTAGGAGGACAAGAAACAAGGCTTGATTCACCTTGGATCTGCACCTTGCACTGCTGTGAATTTCCACCCAAAGTGGGGCTGAAATGCTACCAAATCAGCACTGCCCCCATTTTGCACCAGTGTAAGGTGTAGGGTGCTGGACAATCGGGGCTATGGATTCTAATCTAGCTGCAGCGTGCTCAGCACGCTGGTAGCACCAGGGTCTGTCTTGCCCCGGGAGCAGGGCCGGCTTTAGGAAGTGCAGGGCCCAATTCGAACAGTTTTGACGGGGCCCCGACAGGGATGACTGAAAAAAAACCAACCCACCACATGTAAAAAAACACATGGGGCTTCTACTCACTGGGCAGTAGTCCGAGTCTTCGGCGGCACTTTGGTGGCGGGTCCTTCACTTGCTCCAGGTCTTCGGTGGCACGGAAGGACCCGCCACCGAAGTGCTGCTGAAAATCCGGAGCGCCGCCAGATGAGTAAAAATTAAAAAGGCATCTCTAGCCAGGGAAGGGATTCTCACTGGGCGCGGGGCCCAATTAGGGGAAATAGTGGAATAGGCCTAAAGCCAGCCCTGCCCGGGAGTCGCTACCCTTGTGGAATGTGATTCCTGAGACTGGAAAAGTTGGCAACGCTTCTATTTTGGGTCACACAGAGGCATGGTTTTCTGGTCGGAAGGGCTTTGTTATGATGATCTGGTCTGACCTCCCGCATAACACAGACCTGAGAATTTCATCCAGGGCTTCCAAACATCAAGCTCGTAACTTGTGGTTGAGCTGGAGCATCTCTCTTAGCAAGGCATCCGGTCTTGATTTAAAGATGCCAAGTAATGGAGAATTCACCTTCTCCCTTGGTCAGTCGTTCCAATGGTTAATTATCCTCATCCATATTTCTAGTTTGAATTTGTTTAGCTTCAGCTTCCGGCTAGTGGGATCTCACTTTGCCTTTGTCTGCTAGACTGAAGAGTGCTCTGATCTCAGAAATCGTCTCCCTACGCAGGTACTTCTAGACAGGAGTGGCCAACCTGAGAAGAGCCAGAATTTACCAGTGTACATGGCCAAAGAGCCACAGTAATACGTCAGCAGCCCCCATCAGCTCCCCCCTGCTCCCAGTGCCTCCCCACACCTCCCTATCAGCTGTTTTGTGGTGTGCAGGAGGCTCGGAGGGGGAAGGAGGAGGAGCGAGGGCATAGCAGACTCTGGGGAAGGGGTGGAGAGGGGGCAGAACCAAGGGCTGAGCAGTGAGCACCTGCCTGCACCTTGGAAAGTTGGCGCCTGTAGCTCCAGTCCCGGAGTTGGTGCCTGTACAAGGAGCCTCATATTAACTTCTAAAGAGCCACAGGCTGGTCACCCCTGTTCTAGACCAAGGTCAAGTTACATCTTAGCCTTCTTTTGTTTACCCAGATTGAGCTCCTGTAGTGCTCACTGCAAGGCAGGCTCCTGCGTTCAGTTACAGCCACCATTGCTGGCAATGGGGCAGGCATGTGGACATTTCAAGAAGAGTCTGCAGGAGAGACTAGAAGGAGTTATAGGGGGAAGTGGCCTATGTGATACATGGAATTCATCTCCTCCCCACTCATTTCTCCTTTCTTCAGATTTTTTTTTCTTCCTTTCCTCTGGGCCTCCTCCCCCTCTGCTAATTTTCTCTTCCTTCTTTCCTTCCTACGCAGAGCTGTGATGAGCTTGACCTGGAACACCCAGTCCCAGCACAGTGACACACCACATCGCAGTGCTGCCAGTGACGCACTGTCTCGCTGTTGGGAAGACACTCTCTGTCACTGTTGCATTAGGGTGCAAGGTCGCATGGCTGCATTGCTACAGGGTGTGCGGGGTGATGTCTGAAATTGTACCTGCTAGCCCCCTGTACACTGCTCCAGGTCAGCACTGCCAACACTCCATGTCACTCATCCCTGCCGGTTAGGGAGTGTCTACGCCTGCGGTTCTCAACCTGTGGCCCGTGGGCCAGTTGTGGCCCAATCAGCACACAGCTGCAGCCCATGTGACATCCTCAGGGCCATACAAGTGGTATTGGATGAGGCCCACAATGGCAAATAGGTTGAGAACCACTGGTCTACACTGCATTCAAAGGACTGATTTGATCTTACTGGCTTGAATGACAGTAGTAGTGAAGCTGTGGCAGCACAGGCGACTGCAGGGGCTAGGCTTCCAGGCAGGCTTGTGCTGCTTTGGCTTCACTGATATTATTGTTTGGGCTAGCTAGACCACAGGTAGCTTGGGTATTTCTACGTGTGCTGCAGACACACCTTTGATTGTGGTGTAGACACAACCTTAGTCATTGGTCTTTTACCATTCACTCACAATGACATGCAACATTTTAGTGACTGTCATTGCCTATTAAGACCTAGAGCAGGGATATCCTCATTAAGTTTCAGAGTTAACAGGTCACCAAGATTAGCAGAGCAGGGGAGTTTTTCCCTCTCAGAGCCTTTGTTTCAGTCGGTCTGCAGACTGAGGAAGATGGCTTTTGCATCCATGTAAACTCAGCTCACATTTGGAAAGTTATCTTTGCAACCACAAAGAATTTACTTAAAAATAAAATGAAAGTTTGGATTCTGCAGAATCCTAATATGCCACTGAGGCCACATAAAGGCATCAAATTGGGGTTTGAGCCCTCAAGCTGCTCTAGAGGTATTAAGATTAATTTAAACAATACTTTTGTATTTTTCTAAAGCGTGCTCAGTTCAGCTACATAAACAGCTCTGAAGAGACCTTAAGCAACAGTCTATTATGACTCCATAATCTGTTTTCATTCCTTGCCACCTGCCTTTGAACATATGCAGCTTGTCAGCTGTTTTAGTTATTTTGAAATGAAGCTGATTTTTCTTTTTGCGGGGAGAGCTTGATTTCTTTTTTTTAGGACAAAAATCTTGCCCCAAATTCCTGAGAACTCTGCTGTCTAGTTCTCCCTTTACTAGGTGTATTTTTTCCAATTAATATGATTTAAACACATACACATACACACACACACACACAAAACATCATTTCCTTGATTTAATATCAGCCACTTATGGCTCTCAGGCTGTTAACTTCATCATCATATCTTCCAAGAAAGACCTTAGTAAAATAAACTAACATCCCAGCATACCAGAGTGAAACTCAGACAATAGAACAGACCATTATAACTCTTCCGTGACATTAAAAATGTGACCAATAAGGTATTCAACCAAAGATGTCCATTAGCCCAAGCCCTTAGCAACGTTACCTTATCCCTGTGTGTGGAAAAAGCTAAAGCCCCTGTCACACATGTCCTCTAAAATATCTAACCACTTGTTGTACATCTGCTGATGGATACCAACTGGAAAGGAGATTAGCACTCAGACTCTTGCGCTGGGCTGTCTGCCCTTCCTAATGAGGAACAGATTGAAACGCTTGTCTGTTTTAACGCATGGTACTGTACCTCGAGCACCGAACGGAGCAAATAGCAAAATTAAGAAGGTTGGGCAGGCGCGGAATGGATTGTTTGGATGCCAGGGCACATGCCAGGGTTATTAAATAATAGCTGACAGCCAGGCAGCAGTGCTGTCTGGCTTCCAGGGCTAACAGGCAGGCGGGCATCTGTATGTGGCTTGTGTGGTACTGAGGCTATCAGGCTTCCTGAGTTTGGGCCTTGACCCTACAGGTTTTTAGAAGGTGTCCAGTAGGAGGTGCAAGCAAGGCGTAGCCCTGCACTTTTCTCTGAGGATAAAGAAAGGGCAGAGGGTGCAGCAAGCCGGGGCAGGGCATGAGCAGAGAACGGGTGTGTCTGTGGAGACATGGGGTTTGGCATCATCCTCACTGGGCTTATGTGGCGCTTTGCTGCATCCTCTTCCTCTGAACCCCCAGTCCTGCTCCTGGAAAGGAGTAACCCGGTGCCCATACGGCACTGTTCTCACTCCTGCAGGGGCAGGCTGTCCTGTTGACCTTGCAACATTCGGTGTCTGTGCGAGGCAGAATAAAACCCTTTGGGGACATGCGTGCTTTCACAAGGAAAGGTGTGATTGTAGCACAGATCACCACACTGGTGCTAGCTTTCATCTGCCTAACTCAGGTAACAATAATGGTGTAGACGTGGCGGCATGGGCTTCAGCCCAGGTTAGCAACCTGGGTTTGTCTCCAGGCTCCCCAGCAGGTCGTACACGTGTGGCTAGTCCGTGCTGCCGTGTCTCCTGTTGTTCCCCTTGCTAGATTACCCTGCCTGCCAGTGCTACATTCACACCTTCACTGGCAGTGGAGAGATGCCCTTAGCCTGAGCACTTCTTCTGAAAGTTAACTCGCCTCCACCTTGAATTCCTGAAGCTGAGCAGTGGCTGACCCTGCTGAACTGCCCACATCAGAAATCACAAGCAAAAATCAACTTGGAGGCGTGTTTCTCTTTTGAATCATTGTTTGTAACTCATTCCCTCTTTTTTCAGGGTGATCTAAAATGTTTCTTGGGAGCTTTCCCTGCGTGCTGGGGACTTGTGTCTGTTTTGTGCAGAGCAGGGTTTGGTAAAGACCTGGAGTGACATATGTTCTTTGGTGGGTATAAAGGAAGAAAAACATTCCCCTCTCCTAATGCAAAGGCGGATGGAGCTCTGTGCAGAGCTCTCAGTGAGGGCAATGGAACGAGCACAGACTAAGCCAAGGGTGGGCAAACTTTTTGGCCCGAGGGCCACGTTGGGGTTACGAAACTGTATGGAGGGCTGGATAGGGAAGGCTGTGTCTCCCCAAACAGCCTGGCCCTCGCTCCCTATCCGCCCCCTCCCACTTTCTGCCCCTCAACTGCCTCCCCTCAGAACTCCCAACCCATCCAACCCCTCCTGCTCCTTTTCCCCTGACTTCCCCGTCCTGGGACCCCCCCCACCCCTAACTTCCCCCCCGGGACTCCACCCCATCCAACGCCCCCCTGCTCCCTCTCCCCTGACTGCCCCAACCCCTATCCACACTCCTGGCCCCTAACAGCCCCCCTGGGACCCTACCCCCTATCCAACCGCCCCCTGCTCCTCTGTCCCCTGACTGCCCCCCCAGGACCTCCTGCCCCTTATCCAATCGCTGCACTCCTCACCCCCTTACCATGCCGGTCAGAGCGGCATGATTGGCTTATTGGAAAGCCTGGGAGGTGGACATGTGCAAGCCGCGATGTCCAGCAGGAGCAGTGGGCCAAAGTGCTCCCTGCACGGCTGCAGGGGAGGGGGGACAGCAGAGGAGGGGCTGGGGGCTAGCCTCCCTGGCCAGGAGCTCAGGGGCCAGGCAGGGGCCATAGTTTGCCCACCTCTGGACTATACGGTAGAAGTCTGCCTGCCCTGCAGAACGAAGTTTTCACTGAAAATATTTTTTCCCTCCAGTATCTTCCTGCTGGTTGGGGAAAGTGACGTGGCATGAGGAATATGTACCTCTCGGCTGCATTTATCTGAGATGGCCCCGGTGGCTCCTGGAGTGTCACACTAATCGAGTGCCTATGATATAGTGGGATCGGCTTCCATGTTTTTGGATGTGAACGAGTCCCCAACTGCCTGGGGCTAGGAAGAAATTTCCATTATGGGCAGTTTATGGCATAATTGCGCAGTGTGGAAGTTTGACACATTCTCAGTGCTTGCCACTGATTGAGACTGGCTCCTGGGCTATATGAAGCATTGGCCTGAGCCAGTATGGCAAGTCCTATAACCCAGAGTTGTTCATTTTGTATCTGTGTTACTGTAGTGCCCAGAGGCCCCCAACCGAGATCAGAGCTCCATTATGCTAGGCGCTGTTCGTACATGTAGTGAGAGACAGTCCTGGATCCAAACGCAGAGGAAGTGACTTCTCTGAGTATGGCAAGACCAAAAACAGACCCCAGGTCTCCCGATTCCCAGTTCACATTGAATGGGCAACAATGTCTTCTTCAGTGGTCCTTCTCTTCAAGTGGAAATGCTAACAATGAAACAACAGCTGACAGGATACTCTTTAACTGCCTCTTTTATGCTTCCCTTCCCCCTGCCTCCTGCCACCACCCAGGCATGGTGAACCCATGGAAACTGTCAAAACACCTTGGAGAGTAATTGAATTTGATCCGATTTTATATTTCTTTGACGCCACTGTGTTACATGTATCAAGATGTGGCACTTCTTTTCCCACGGGACCATGCCAGGTACTTGTTGGTGTTGGCTTCTCCGTTGGAGTTCCATGGGGCCCGGTTAGCGCTGGTGAAACTGGTGGAGGTTTTTGCAGTGCAGGGACCTGGTAAAGCATTGTGGGGTAAAGCACTGTGGTGCCACTGATGTGCCGTTGTCCAGCAGCAGAGGTCCCGTCCAACCCTGATATTCTATGACCGGGCCTGCAGCCTCTCATGCTTTTCAGGGCTGGGCAGGACACACATGACATTCGACTTTGAAGACCTTGTGCGGAATCATTTAATGCTGCAGTGGATTGGGGGAATGAAGCATTAAGCCCAGTACCAAGCCCAAGGTACGAATCCTCCCATTTCTGTAGCAGGCCTCGGAACAGAGCGGGGCAATAAGCCCCGTCTGCAACAACTCAGCAGGCGTTTTTCCACACAGGCTGCAGGCCGAGGTGGAAGCGATGCGAGTTCTGTCAGCAAAGCCTTGGAGCAGCACAGCACACGTTCCCCCTCTCCAGCTCAGGCAGCAGGCCTGGGACCCATAGACCATATGTGGATTCATCGTTTATTATATTACAGGCTCCTAAAGTGCTTTGTCTCTTGGCAAGATCCCAGGCGAGGAATGTTAACATTTTTCTGTGGCTAATTCCTGAGGGCCTTGGGCCAGTCCAACGCTGGCCTTCTCTCTCCTCTCCACCATTGGCTCTTATTTTATTTTATGTTTCTTTTCATCGGTGGTTGAATTGAAAATTAAGATGTGCTGGGCCCTAATCCCAAATAAAAATGCCAATACTTTCCCTCTGGGGCCCTTTATTTAACTTCCTAGGCAGACTGTGTACATTACAGCCATGCATGTGTTATATACACACACACAGTGGAAGGGGCTGCATGCCTCAGCTCTGACCTGACTTTAATGCCGGCTCTGAGGAGCGGGCAGATGGAGCTCAGTTTTATTTTCTGGGTGGGAGTGGGGGAGGGGAGGGCAGGGGTATTTGTTCCAGGCTCAAAAGAGCGTGTCTCCCACCCTGAGACCGGGCAAAATAAAATAACAGTACCTAGCTCTCATAGCTATAGTGCTTTTCATCTGGAGATCTCAAAGTGCTTTACAAAGATGGTTTGTATCATTATTCCCATTGTACAGATGGGGAAGCTGAGGCACAGAGCGGTGATGTGAGTTGCCCAGGGTGACCCAGCCCTGAGAAGAGAACCCAAGTGCTCCAGCCACTGTCCCTAGATGCAGTATTATTCCCACAACTGGCCAGAAACTGACCCCCACATCAAGCACAGAATAATCCACAGATACCTGCCATGAGATTTGGTAGCACCTCTGAATATGCAGGCTGGGAAGGAGGGTGCTCAGTGGAGGGCGGTGAAGCAGAGATAATTAGTTCACGTTGCTGTTCTGCGCTGACTGATGCTACCTAGGTTTCCCCTGCCCACCCCTGTCCAAGAACTAAGGCACAGGGGAGATGGGCTGGGTTTTGAGGAGTGGATCTGTCTTGTCTTGGAGGTGCTTCCCTGGATGGCTTCTGGGGTTGAGTGGTGCTGACAGGTGTGGGGAAAGGCTGCTGCTGCCTGTCTGGAGTGGTGCTAGCTGATCCTCATTTGTGACCATCCGCCAGTCCTGCATCCCTCACTCCACTCAGGGGGCAAAGGAGAATGGTTGGAGAGGGTAAATTGCAGACATCTATGTGGCAATAAAATATATGTATGGGGATTATTTTGAAGGGGGAGGGAGAGAGGGAACAGCTGCTAAATGAATTACCAGGGCAGTCAAAGATCCTGCCGCAGTGTGTGTGGGGGAGGACGGACTTGATGACTTCTTGAGGTCCCTTGCTGCCCAACGTTTCTAGGGTGGCCTAGCTTGGCATCCTGGAACATTCCTAAGCACGTGGTATGTGGGGCACACGTTCCCTTCAGCCCACGGACCTGGATAAAACCAGGCTTGGTTTGGAATTTGCAAAGATGCGGCAGCCTGGATTTGGCTTGGAAACTGGTAACACAACATTCTGGGGCCTGGCTGGGGGACGTGCTGGTGGTGTTGGCCCGTTTCTGTTTTACAGACACTTCATAGGGTTTAGCTGTGACCCTCTTTGGGACGACGCTGAGTGTTGCTACCTTTAAACGTGTTCAGTGGGACAAACGTCTCATGTAATTCTTAAAAAAATAAAAAAGCAAAGCACAATGGTAGCTGTGATTGCATTGTGCTGCTCCCCAAAGCTAATGACTCTAGACCCTACCTTATGGGTGCAGGGTGCCCCATCAAAACTGAGTTCAACCTGAGGAAACCAGGATAGGTGGTCACCTGGGCCTGGGACAAGGTAGGTGCCTAATTGCTGGCGTTCGACAGATCGTCAGCTGGGCCCCCAAAATCACAAGATTGCCTTTAAGAAGCATGAGATTTTATCAACCCATACATTTGGGGTTCTCTGTCTTCTAGCTTTTGAGCCTTGTAGGGGGTCACATTTTCAAGATTTTCTCCGCACTCAGGGAGGCTAGAAACTTACTTTAAAAAAAATCTGAAAGCTTTTGCATGTAATAACTGACTCCAGGAGCTGGGGATTTAAGAACTCCACCAAATATTGCAAAACTTGGTCCCTTACCACTTGTTCTTTTGCTCAGAGCTCCTCAGACCTGATAGGGTCAGGGGAGCTCGGAGCAATAGGTGTTCCTGCTTTGATCCATTCTGTGTGTCCAGACTGACTGGTGCAATTCAGCTGTCATTGGGCTTAGCCAGTCAGCAGAGTTGTCCCCATTAGGTGGCTGGATTTGTAGGGTCAGATTCAGACCTGATGTAATTGGGTGCAGCAATATTGAATTCCATAGAGTTACACCTGCTTCTATCAGGTCTGAACTACAACCCATTGTGTAAGCGCTGAGAAAGAACTGGGACGTTGGCAGTCCAAAGACAGCAGCTTTAGGGGCGGTCCAAGAGGGATCTTCCCTCTTCCAGAGCCAGCAAGAGCTGTGCTCAATTTCTCACCATGACATCACTGTTTCCAAATCCAGCAGGCAGCCCTGCAACCTGAGCCCAGGGACCCAAACTTGAATCAGATCCTTTCTGGTGCTTGGCACAAGGCATGTGACCCCTGGACAATAACAGAGCTAGGGTCCGAGGCCCTAAATCTCTCCATCTCTCAGTTTGCCACCTGTAAAATGGGTCTTTTGCATCCAGTTTGTCTGTCTGGTCTATTTAGGCTGTAGCTTCTTCTGGGCAGGGATTTTCTTGCACTGTGTACTTACAGCTCTTAGCACAATGGGGCTCTGATTTTAGTCAGGGCCTCTAGCTGCTGCTGTAATGCCAATTAATTAGTAGGAAATAACAGGTGAAATGTGCTAACGGTGAGCTCTGTTGCAGAGTACGCTGCCAGAGGAGGCAAGTGAGAGAAACCCAGTAGCTTGAATCAATTAAGATTGCCCTGGGTAAAGCACCATAAAATATACTGTAGAGGACAATCTTGACCTGGCAAGGGATGCACTAGAAGGGACCTAAGTATATCTTGTCCATCGCTGATTTCCACTCTTCCATTCTGGAAGCTACAGAGCAGTGTCTCTCCTTGGTTAGGAAATGGCCATTTTGGCCTTTGTGCTGCATTAATTCCCCCCTGTTATACTCCTTTGCCTCTTTCTGCCAGTGGTAAGGAATTTTAATACATACCTCATCGCAGTATCTGGGCACCAGTTTATGCTGGTCCACCAAGGCTTCCCACTCGCTGGGCTCTATCCTTCCCTCGAGGAAATCTTTTGAGAGAGAGGTCACATTTCATTCTGCACAAGTCAGCTTCTTCCTTTTAAGCAGCCCATCTCTCCCTGTTTCGTAGCTGGTGGGGTGTGCAGGAAAGGGCAGGGAGGAATGGAGAGGATTTCATTGCAAACATATGGTTCCGAGCTTGTGTTCCTTCTGGGATGGGCTGCGGCCAGAATCCAGCCCTAACTCGTCTGCCTTCTGGGCAGATGGGCCAAAAGTCTCCATACAGCTGGAGAGTGTGGTGGAGGATGTGACCGAGGGGCTAGTCCAAAGCCAGTTGAAATCAATGGAAAGACAATCAATGTCTTTGGATCAGGCCCTAATGGGTGAGCTTTGAGGGTACCTTTAGGCCGTTGGTTTTACTCTTTGGACTTCGGCCCCTCGCTCAGCTGTGGCATCCCACTAATATGTTTGCGCCACAATGAGCGGTGACTCCTCAAGTCAGCTGCTGCTCTGGGGAAGGGACAAGGACAAGCCCTTGTATCAAGCCCAGGGCTGTGGGCAGGACATCGCTTTGGGCAAGAGGAGTGTCTGAATTCTCAGCTTCTTTGGCCTGCTGCTGCTGCCAGAGCTGGGGGGAGAGAGAGAATTGTTGTTGTTCTATAAAAAGGCAAAGATGAACTGGGATTTCCATATAAGGGGGAGAACAGGAGGTAGAGTCATGTCCTCAAAGCAGGAGGATGGGGAGCTTGTAACAAGTCCATTTTGGCATGAGCTTTTTTAACCCATTTATCTTTCCAACAGAAGAACTCATGGATACAACTTGGAAAAAAAAATTGAGGCCTGTACATTTCTGCTCTGCTAGAGACCTGTTAACAGGATAATCTTGTGGCACTCTTTGAATAGGTCCTGAATATTTCCTGAGCGGGGATTCATTAGTTTTATTGACATAACATTGCCATGCCATATATTTATATAGTGCCCTCCATTAAAACAGTCTCAGGTCACCTTTTAATTCAAGGCAAGCTGTACTAAATAGGAACCTTTTCGACTGCGGTTATAAAATAGACACAGAGATGACTGTGTAACGCCAGGAGGCAGTTGGTTCTGTAGACGAGGGCCCTGAGTCAGAGCCCATTCATTCATCGGGCTAGGTACACAAAAGAACTAGATAAGTTCATGGAGGATCGGTCCATCAATGGCTATTAGTCAGGATGGGCAGGGATGGTGTGCCTAACCTCTGTTGTCCAGAAGCTTGGAATGGGCAACAGGGGATGGATCACCTGATGATTCTCTGTTCTGTTCATTCCCCCCTGGGGCACCTGGCATTGGCTACTGTCAGAAACAGGATACTGGGCTGGATGGACCTTTGCTCTGACCCAGTACGGATGTTCTTATGTTCTTACATAGGGCTGGGCACAAGCCCTTGGTCCGTTAAAAGACCTTTCCCCAAGAACTCCTCTGAGACTCAGAGAGGTTAAGTGACTTGCCCCAAGTCACACAGCAAGTCAGTGGCAGAGTCAGAGATAGGACTCCTAGTCCGGTGCCCTGTCTTTTCGATCAATGGCCTTGGATTATGGACTGAGTTTTCAGCTGACCCTCTCTGCGCACCCACACACATGGGTGTAGGTGGAAACGTCTGTGTGCACACTTAGAAGGTATTAACACCTGCTCTCCCACAAGGGTTAGAACTTACCCCTGCGAATGCCCCTTGGACAAATAGGCTTTGCAGGTGCAATTCTCACACTTGTGAGGTGTTTTCTTTGGCAAAGTGCAGGAGCAGGCAGGCATGCCTGCCATTTTGCCCTCACACAGATGTAGCCCGGGGGCTGAAAATCGAGAAGAACAGGGAAGAATCTAGAAGAATAAGGAAATACCAAGAACTCAAATTGTGAATGACTGGAAATGGGCTGTAGTGCCTGGATTTCAAACGCTGCCTCCTAAATGTCTAGGCCTCAGAGAGACGTTGTAGCGTCCCGCTGTTACCGTGGAGATCCCGTTTTGGGTTCTGATGCAGGCCCATCTGTAGTAAAACCATATAGGTTATAGCCTTTTCATGACATTAATCGAAATATTTCAGTACAGCATTTCATCAGGAACCAATGTAGCAATGAGAAGAGCACTCATCCTCCAGTAGCCTCACTGCATTGAGAACTCCTTGTGTAGTACTCTCTTAATTGCATAACAAAGAAAAAGAGGAATGAGAAGTAGATTTCCTCCCCGAGTCCCCGTCTGTGAGTTTTCTGCAAGAGGGAATAATTCAGTCCCAGAATCATTTCCAGAACAGTGATACTGCAGCATTTGGGGCTATTACTATAAAGCACGGTCCTGTAGTGTATAATATGAGAAGAAAAGATTTGATTGAATGAATGTATTTGCTTCTCTTTTGTTTTAATACACCTTCAAAACTAATCTGGCACTTCCCATTTTGTATCCAAGGGATAGCTGGCCTCTGGTTCACATCACAGTATAGAACTCTGAACTCTCCCTCACCTGCCTGTAAGCTGACATGGCAGCTAAGGAAGAATTCCTGGTTTAATTTTTCATGCATCCTGCTACCACTTCCACAAATTCATTTCCCTTATGAAGTCTTCTACACGTCCTGCTGCCTATACTGGACTCTATACACATATGTGTATGTATAATATAAAGACAAGTCAGACATTGCAAAATGTGGCAGAAAAATTCAGGTGAGACAGAAAGACCAGATTTTATAATAAAGAAGGAGTGGGATTGAAAAATCTCTCCTCACTGAAGGATATGACTTTTCAAGAGCACTTGCTCAAATCGCCTGGACCCCCAGTGTCCTGGCTTGTCTAGAGAAGCTAATGTGAAACACATTAAAAGGGTAAGAAAAGGCAGTATGATGGTTGAGAATAATTTTGTTTGGGTTTCTGAAACGTGCGCATGAAAACACTGTGTGGTTTTCTGACAAATTTGAAACAGTGCTATTCAATTCGCTCCAACATCGCTACTGTTGATCTAGCAGACTGTAAAGCATTTATTGGAGTTGCTTGAGGCGAATTTAAGCATCTGTGGAATAACAAGTCCAGGAAGTAATTGCATCCACAAGGAAAATATTTTTATGTATAATTCAGTGACCCATTTTATAAACATTGCGGTTCCACCTTGGACTTCTTTTTTTTTCATCCAACCATCTGAGGTTAGCAAAATATGTGGAGCTATGTTTGGGGGATCACATTTTGCGGCACATGGAACGTAGTTGGGGTTGGGTGAATGAAAGGGAAGACTCCCAATTGACTGGAGAGTGAAGTATGGATCTTCAAATATACCCAGTGTGTTCCCCAACCCGCCTGAAAGAGTGACTTCTGGTCTGACACTGGTATGATACAAGAGGGTATTTACACAACATTTAGAAATGGCTCCACTGGATGTGGAGGGAAAAATCTGGGTTTTGGTTGTTTTTGTTTTTGGAAAATTCTGGAGGAGGTGCATTGGGGAGTTGCTACATTTTGAAACAAATACAGTGGAACCTTTGTCCTATTTTCCAACAGAGTGGTGTCATTGTAAGCTGAGTCATTTAAATCTGATGTCACCTTTTGCACATTTCAAAGCATTTGGTGGGCGAGGCTGAGGGAATGGGAGTCAGGATTTTGGGATTCTATTCCTCCTACTCACTGGATGAGTTACTCAACTCACTGGATGAGTTACTCAACTACTGTGTCTCAGCTTACTCTTCTCGAAAGCGGGGTAGTAACCCTGTCCCTGGAGCATTGTGAAAATCATAGCCTGAAAAGTGCATTGAGCTCCAGGAAGGGAAGTAACTATAGATGTGCAGGGTAATACATGGTACAGTTAGGGACTTCCTTGTTACTCTGCTCCACGTGGAATTTCACCGTATTTGATTACCGGTAGGTGAAATCTGTGCAGAGTACCAGAGCAATCACTTAGTCCCATTTAAGCCATGAGGTCTCAAGTGGGACTTAAGTGATGATAAGGCTTCGTGCTGCTTCTCTGTGTTGGGGTTCCTCTGAAATGCCAAATCTTCTACGTAGCAGGTTTTCTTTATTCAAGTCCCTTCAGTCATCTGCCCTCTCGCTAGTCTCCTCCTTGAAATGAGTCCACAGAAGAGATCTTTTTGAATGCAAAGAATTTTGCATTGAAAAATGGCCTTTTTACAAACTCAGTAATTTTGGAAAGAATGTTGACTTGTTCAAAGATTTTCTCTTAATTTTTGCAGGTTTTTTTGGATCATTACCAAATTTTTTTGTTTGTTGAAAAACCCAGTTTTTGGTGAACTAAAAATGTCGACTAGGGTTTTAAGGAGACTGTTGTTTATAACATTTTTTTAATAAATGAAAACGTGTCCATTTTGAACCCTGTGAAAGAGAAACAACTTGGAAACTTGTATTTTTATTTTTTGGGGGGTGAATTTATTATTTTTTTCCTGGTTTTGTTCCCTAGCCACCTCTAACTAGGAACAGTGCAAAGTTTGTGTGGGGCATGAAGAGAACAGATGTATGGGGAGAATTTGCAAGTCCTGTTTTTCAGGTGTGATTAATCAGCTGTGCCCAGAAAGGATGACAAGGTGCAAATTTTGGTTTCATTGTTCAAACTGAGACCACCACAATGCTTTTGTAGGGAAGGAGATTGTCAGGTGGATACAGAATTAATTAAAAACTCAGGAATCAATTACTTTTTGTAACTGCAAAAAATGACACAAAACATCTTAAATTCTGCAATAACTAGGGGTATGTTTACACTTTGAGCAGGAGGTGTAATTCCAAGCTTGAGTAGACATACCTGCACTAGCTCTGATACAACTAGTGCACTAAAAATGGAGTGTAGCGGGGGAGGGTTACCCACCCTGAGCATGCACTGGTGAGAGATGGTAGGGATGTACTCAGGGCAGCTCGCTTACATCTCCTTGAGCTGGGATTTACCTCCCCAGCTCAAAGTACAGATGTTTCCAGGGACACCATCCATTACAGATGTTACTGCCTCATCACCTGACCATGTACACGTGCACTGTCTGTATCTCAGGACTGTTCCCTTGCCTGTGTCTTTGGGCAAATAGAAACGTCTCTCTGGAGCTATGCCAAATACCATGATTGCTAAAGAAAAGTGATCTTTGGCAACCTAATTATTATGAATGAGCATTTGTATTCCAGTAGTACCTGTAGGCACCAACCAATATTAGGGCACTCTTGGGCTAGACTTTGTGTGAACACAGGAAGAGTCCCTGCCCTGGAGAGTTTTTGAGAGGACTGCTGTCTTCACTGACACACTGGTGATAGCACTGGAGGTCCCCAGTTCAAATGGCAGGAATTTCTACAGCTTGAGCTTCTGTAGCAGGGGCTGTAATAGACTCTCATGTTCTTGTCTGGAGGGGAACATTTAACACTAATGGGTAAATGGACGACACTTACAATCTAAGTAACCGAGCCATGCAGGAAGCAGAATGCTACAGGAGTAACTTCATTGTCCCAGTGGAAGCATTGAGTGGGTTCATGCCCCAAGGACACACAATGCCGTTTGGAGGGGAGAGTGCTCGCTGCTATCCCCACTTTAGTAATTGCAGCATCCCACTTCTTTGCAGCCAGCCCGGCTGGCCAATGGTATATGGAGGGCGGAGCCATATCTCTGCCTCCTCTTCCCTTTCCCCAGGGGATTTAATAGCGACTAAAATTGTGGCCCTGCATAGCCCAGGTTGTTCAAAGGCCCGTGAGAGCCTTTGGATGCCCTTGCACATACAGAGGTTGCTCAACCTTTCGGCTGGTATAAGCTGCACGTCTGGTTTGGAGAGTGGTTGCTGGGGTTGGAAATCCTCCCAGCCAGCTCTGCTCCAGCAAACAAACAAACAGTGTCTCAGAATAGGTACGGGCGGTGTTGCCTGCTGTGGTAGGCACAGCCCTGTGGCAGACTGTGTGTCTGCCCACTTCCAGCGAGCTCCATCCTAATGAGACGCTATTTACTGGAAAAACAGAGCAAACAACAAAAACCATCCTGACACCGAGACTGAATTGTCCCCTGTGGGGTGATGGAGATGCGGAGCCAGACACTCCCTGCATAAACTCCTGCTTGGAGGGCTTTGAGCTGCCATTATTAAGAGGCACGTGGTCTTGGTTTGCAATGACTGGGAATGTTTTCGGTGGCTGTTTTTATCTCATCACCTATGCGAATCTAGCCTTTGGCCATTCAATCCCTTTGCTGAGTTGCCTTAGTTTAACTTAGAATGTGTCCCCAACATGCATCTCCATTGAATAGCCTACAAAGATCTGACCCATGAAGCCCTACATGATTTGGAGCCTTGTTTCCTATAACAGCGCATCTCTCTATGGGATATACGTCAGCTCTGACACTAGAGCTGGAGCGCCCTCAGTATAAAAGCAAAGGCGACACTGGCAAGGTGTTCTCTGCAACTTCCTCCCCACATCTTGGTCTTCCAGAGCCCAGATTTGTTAACCTGCTGGACAAAGGTCACTTTTTTCTCTCTGCACTAAGGGTGTTGAGGAGGGGGTTGGGTATTTTTTATAGGCAGTTCTCTGTCTGCCCTATGATTTTTTTTTAATTGGTAGGGTGGTGCCCAGAGTGCAGGATGGGCACCTACAATCACTTTTTAGAAATCTGAATAAATAGTAATAGAACAAATTTCTAGAGTCTTGAGCTGAAATTTGGACCACACTCCAAGTTTTGCCTCATGTGTCTTCAAACTGTCCATCTGTATCAGAAACCATTGCATTCTTCAGCATGACCATCTCTGTCTGCTTTGGAGACTGGAATAACTGGAGTCTTTAAAGTCAAGATTGAGGTGGAAAGGTAGAGTTGCATGATGACCCAGGACTAGGAGAGCAGAGATGCTGCAGGTTTGGATGCAGGTGCATTGACAGAGCCACCTGTACTCTGTGTGTGTGTGTGTGTGTGTGTGTGTGTGTGTGTGTGTGTGTGTGTGTGTTTGTGTCTTGGACAGTGCCTGCTCTCAGCCTGCCTGGGCTGTTAGTAGGAGAGATTAGACAATTGAACTGTCATTCAGGAACTCCAGCTATAGTGCCTTCTCAGCCTTTGACTCCCTTTGAAACCTGCTCATTTAGTCTCACTCCACTTCACTTCCCCCTGCTTTGAAATGGAGATAATTATATTTACCAGCTTCTCTCCCAGGATGTTGGAAGAAAAACCCTTTGAACATGAAAAATGCTATGCAAATGTTAACTGTTATATAGGAATGAACAGGCTAATGTGTGTTTGTATCACTGCCTCTTGCTGGATAGAATCAGAGCTCCTCAACTGTGTGTCATAGGCCATATACTGCTAACATATAATGGAGATTCTCCTATAATTCAAGTGTCAGGGGCCTAGGCTTTTAAATTCAGAGGGCTTACATGCTATCTCCACTGTCTCCATAAAATTCAAATCAGCCATGGCATGTATGACACAGTGACAGCTGTGACGGCCACCAGTTTGTTACAGTATCATTATTGTTGCGTGGCCGTGACTGATTACAAATTCACCCAGATCCCCCCCAAAGTGGATGATATAAAAGATCTCTAACCTCTCTGCACCATGCCACAAACTCTTGGGGGCTACTCAGCAGGTGTCTTGGCATTAAAACTGGTCACTGCTGGACCTGTGAGGTTCTTGCCCCGACCCCTTTGAACAACACTGGAGAGAGGGTGGAACGCACAGGAGTATTAGACTGTGAAATCCCAAGATGCACCAGAAGGTGTTAGAGAGGATCCTGATGTCTTATTCTATTCATACCATATAAAAGAGCTCTGCTGTGGTGTCTGACTGCTTGATCCTGTAACCACTGCACATGCAAGTCATGCTTACTTGCACAAGCAGTCTTATAAGCTCCTAGGGGATTACTCATGTGAGTAAGGCTTCCAGGCTTGGGTCCTTATTATTTCTTCTTCCTCACTCCACCTTCAAATAAATCCATCTCTCTGCAGAGTCAGCCCAAAATACCATTGAGGCCAATGGCTGTGTAAACAAACAGGGGTGCTGGGCAGCCTCCCAAAAGGAAAACAGAACAACAGAAAAGGCTGTGAGTAAATATTATCTGAATATAAAGGAACGCTGTGTTTCTTCGTATGGGTCTAGAATTTCTGCCTTTTAACAGCTAACCTTGACTCAGCCAATATCCACAACATGCAGCCTAGGCCAAAATATTTCTGTGCCTTAAAGTACCACAGCAGCTGTTTTTCTTGCTAAAATGTGACATTAAATTTTTTTTGGATGTTTTCTTAATGAAAGTGGACAAAGGGGCTAGTTCCTCCCCCCTCCTTCTTTCTTTTCCCTTTCTCCTTCTTCTGCGAGCGGTGATAAAACTCGGCCTTTTTCAGACATATCATAAATACAGACCACAAGAGCGCCTGTAAACGGCCGAGGGGCGCTTCCCTTGTGCTGGAACGCTGGCTGCAACATGAGAAATGGGTTGCTGTTTGTTTAACATTCTCCCTTATTATTCTTGGAACCCGCCTGCGCCCTGACGGAATCAAAGCCAGAAGCAATTATAGGGCTGACATCTTGTTTTGCGGATGGTTTGTAGTATGTTAAAAATGTTCCACCGTTAAAGAGAGGGCACCGAAGAGGAGTGGGATTGGGGGGAAGACAGAGCGAGGGGAAACCTATTACTCCAGGACAGGAGAGAGGGCTTGGGGTTCAGTCGAATGTTATCTTGTGGCTTTGAGCATTTGCCTTTCCGTGCCTGCAGCAGGTAACGATCGCCTAATGAGAGAGAGCCTCTTTGTGGGTATCCCCCGGTGCTGATTGGTCCATTGGTGGGTTTTGCACTTGAATCATGTCTTCCTTTAAAGGCACCGCAGGATGTTTCAGGCTGATTTTATAGTGACCTGTGGTTTTTTAGCGTTCCTGCCATCTACTATACCCACTGCAGCCTATGCTTTGCTGTAAGATGTGAATTTTTGGGGCAGGACAGTCTTGTCTAATGCTTAGAGTTAGCCCTCTGCCACTGACTCCCTGGGCAAGTCACTTCATCCTCCTCTCTCTCTCTTCCTCTCTCTTTAAAGCAATGGGAGTAATAACTTGAAATAGACCCGGATCCGAGTTCCCAGCTTTCACCTATTTCTACAGCTGCCCAATCTATAATTTTATGGGAACCAGATTCAGAACCAAATCTCACGTCCCTGAACTTTTGGGAATGTTTTGCTCCAGGGTCTGGATCTGGGATTTTAGCCTGGGCTGGTCTCTAATAATAATAATTAATAAAATGTAACCACCTTGGTAAGTGACTTTGAAAAGCTCTATAAAAATACCATGTGTCATGGTTGGCATTAAAAAACTTGCCAGCGTTATATAAATATTGAACATAAGATCTGCTTGTGTAAATAGATGCAGCTATCCCAATCTTTGCCATATGCCCTGTACTTACTATAGGACATGCCTTAGGCATACTGCTGATGTTTAGGTAACATTTAGGGTAGGGTTTTCAAAGCATGCTAAGGGAGTTCACCACCTAGACCCCTTAAGCCCCTTTGCAAGTTCCAGCCTTAGTCACTCAACTGGCGCCTGTTTAAGGGCGACCATGCAGTTATTATTAAGCAATGGTTTCCCTGATATTTTTCTGTTTGAAGATGGGGAAAGAAAAGCACTTAACTCTGTGTGAAATGGCTGGTAAACAAAGCAATGTGAGTGCTCATCTCTGTCCTAGCAAGACTGTCAGCTTCCATGGCCAGCTGTCTTGCCATCACACCGTGCTCCTTTTTGCACCCAAGATCCCGTGAGCGTTTGAGGGAGCGGAATGGACGTAGCACCAGCATATCCTGGGGGCAATGTACCTGCTAGTTTACAGAGGGACCAGGGGCTTACCATACACAGTGTGGTATTTATTGCCAGTTTATGGGCAATGCAGTGTGTGCGCTTTTAATTTAGTAATGGCACCTGAATATCATGGTGATGGGACTGAGGCCTCTAACACATCCTTACAATGATCATAATTAGTGACTAATGGACGTTGGCTATATGTTATTGAGTGCAATGTCAAATAGCTTAATAAAGAGAAGGTTAAGGGGCGACATGATTGCAGTTGATAAGCTCCTTATCATTATTTAATAGTGGGCTCTTCAATGTAGCAGAGAAAGGTATAATCCAACCCAATAGCTGGAAGTTGAAACTAGACTGGAAATGAGGTGTAAAGTTTTGACGGCAAGAGTAATTAACCACAGGAATAATTTACTAAGGACCGTGGTGGATTCTCCATCACTGACCATTTTAAAATCAAGATTGGGTTTGTTTCTAAAATTCCTGCCCCAGGAATTATGTGGGGGAAGGTCTATGGCCTATGTTATACAGGAGGTCAGGCTAGATGGTCCCAGAGGTCCCTTCTGGCCTTGGGATCTATGGATCTATATAAAGGGTTATCGCTGCTCCACGGGCTCTTTCTACTCCCTATATTCTCTTTGGCTGCATCCCCCAGAAATCCCCCACTGATTGTTACTGAGACCTTTAAACAGACATTCTGAAATCCTTTTTGGGGTTGTGACTCCAGGGGGGGTAGGAGGGACGTGGACAGGGGTAAGGGGGCCGAGGCTGAGGCTGGGAGTGGGGCTGGGGCCAGGAACGGAGCTGCAGCCAGCCATGGTGAGGGCTGGCAGCTGGGCCTGCGTCTGGGTACTGAGCTGTGCTGAGGCTGAGGCTGGGACAGGGGCTGGAGCAGAGCTGGGGATGGGGAGGGGCTGGGTGGCACTCCCTCCCGCCCCCTATAGGGGCTGTGCCGCGCTTTCCGTGCCCTGCCCAGAACATTCCTCCACGCCCCCCTAGGAGGACGTGCCCCATAGTTTGGGGACCTCTGGTGTCATGGAATAGAGTCACATCCCTTTGAATACTTTGTCAGCTCTCTAGTGGAACTTACTCTGTTGTATGTTTCAGAAGCTGCCAGAATCCAACCAGAGCAGCAGTGTGTATGTAGCTAGGCCAGGCAGGTTGTGTATATTCAGTAAACAGGGCTACTTGGACCCCACCAAGCCTGTTTGGTTCCTGTATTGTATGTGTGTTGTGTAATGAGCAAAAGACACAAAACCCCATTTATCTGTTGGCTAAATTCTTGTAGGTGTCCTGGCAGCAGTAGGGAGAATAGTAGCCTTGAACACTAGTCCGGTGAGGGGCATACAGGGTAGCATGGAGATGATCGTTGGAGAAGCCGATGAAAGGCTTAGCAAGGCTTGCGTCCATGGCAGAATGGAAGGGGTGAGGAATGATGCGGGAAGGGATGAGAGCGGAAAAGGAGGGGAGGGCAGAATTATGCAGCATCTTGAAGGGGAGGACAAGAGGCTTCAGCTGGACTCGTATTTGTTGCATGTTAACAGGTAGGAGAAACACTCTCAGTCTGAGTCCTGAGAGACTCTTGGCTGCATATGGCATTCCGTTAGTTAGGGACTAGGCAGAATTTACCATTTTCATTTCAAAGTGGTCTTTAATGGAACAGTTAAGAAATTAACTAAACCAAATTGGTGTCTTAGGGCTCCAGCTGGATACAAGCCAGCTCTTTTCATCAGCAGTCTTTAGTGCTCCGGCAAGAGAAGGCCTTATAGCACTGACTAGACCCTGGCATAATGAGGACAAGTGCTGTTCATACCTCTGCATGAAGCTCTTCCAGTGCACCCTAGTCCTGACCCATCTCTGGTACTCCAGTCCTGGGCTCTCCCACAGCTCTGCCAATGCACCTCCACCCTGACGTGCTGCCCCCTCTCCTGAACAGAGATGGCCCAGTTCTGCAAAGATGGTTTTGTTGTGTGCAAGGAAGGGAATAGGAAGGGACCACCAAGCCTGTTTTCACTGGGGGGAACAGACTTTTTCTTTCTTTCTTTCTTTCTCAACACTATAAAGTGGGTTTTTCAGAAGTGCTCACTTTTGGTGTAATGCCGTTCCTTTTGAAATTAATAGTAAAACTGCCATTGAAGTCAGTGGGAACAGTCTTAGGCCAATGCTGAGTGCTTCTGAAAATCTCATCCTTAATAGGCAGCAGGTTTAAAAAAACAAAAGGAAGTATTTCTTCATATAATGCACAGTCAACCCTTGGAACTCTTTGCCAAAGGATGTTTTGAAGGCCAAGACTATAACAGGGTTCAAAAAAGAACTAGCTAAGTTCATGGAGGATAGGTCCATCAATGGCTATTAGCCAGGATGGGCAGGGATGGTGTCACTAGCCTCTGTTTGTCAGAAGCTGGGAACGGGTGACAGGAGATGGATCACTTGATCATTACCTGTTATGTTCACTCCCTCTGGGTCATCTGGCATTGGCCACTGTTGGCAGACAGGATACTGGGCTAGAAGGACCTTTGCTCTGACCCAGAATAGCCGTTTTTATGTTCTTCTTATTTCATGGACTAGGGCCCCATTGTGCTAGGCACTGACAAAACACAGAGCTAAAAGACAGTCTGTGCCCTGAGGAGCTTATAATATAAGTACAAGGCAAGAGACCACAGATGGATACAGACAGATGGGGGAGTACAAAGAAACAACCTTGAAGTGTGCTTGTCCTTTGAAAAATGATCTTCGGTTGCTCCTCATTTGAGAGTGAACGGGAAGGTTCAGCTTCTGTCAACCAGGATCTGCAGGCCACTGTACTTAGTAGATAAACCTAAGGTTTGGTTTTCTTTTCTTTTCCCATTGCTAACATTTTAAATGAACTCAACTCTTATTAACACTTTGTATCTTCTCCTCCAAGGATCTCAGCATTCTTTAAATGACTTTGCAGGGCAGTTTGCCTGAGCAAACACCAAGTAAGGAGAGTGCCAGGATTTGAAGGGCCTGGTCACTTGTCAATGACAGCAGGCCAGGTGTTGCACTTTTGCAGTAATCATTTGCTCTGCCCAAAGATCCATCTACTAGAGCTTTGTCATGTGCAGCCTTGATTACTGCAATTTTTCTCTGTTGTTTGGAAGACCAAGCAGCCAGCTGTGACAAAAGCAGACCAGTGTGGGAGTGATGCTGGTACCACTGGTGGATTGATGGATGTAGGGGTTCAGAGGCCAGGATGGAGAGCTAGGAAGTGAGGCAGAGATTTAAGAAGACAAGAAGCTTGAACCTGATCTGGTAGGAAAGAGGAGAGTGACATCATCAGAGTGAGAAGCCAGGGAGTTGATCACAGCAGCTCTGTTTTGCATGGACTGGAGGAAGCTCAGAGAGGTGGGGTGGGATAGTTCAGTAGTTTGAGCATTGGCCTGCTAAACCTAGGGTTGTGAGTTCAATCCTTGAGGGAGCCACTTAGGGAACTGGGGTAAAAATCTGTCTGGGGATTGGTTCTGCTTTGAGCAGTGGATTGGACTAGATAACCTCCTTAGGTCCCTTCCAACCCTGATAGTCTATGATTCTATAAGGGGGTGGCAGTGATTAATGTGGGGGGCAACAAGGGCCCAGAGGAGAATTTTAGCTGGGTGGACAGAAAGAAAAGGCTGGGTCTTAGAAATGTTATGGAAGGAGACAGGGGAAGATTTGGACACTGCTGTTGCCTGTGCTGTATGTGTTCCATGGATAAACAGAGACTTTTGGACCCAGGCCCTGTCAATGCAACACTTTGCACCTTGAAGTTCATTCTATCTATCTATCTCTAATCATCTTCAGAACATAACAACGACCATACTGGGTCAGACCAATGGTCCATCTAGCCCAGTATCTTGTCTTCCAATGCCAGATGCTTCAGAGAGAATGAACAGAATAGGCAATCATCAAGTGATCCATCCCATCATCAGTCCCAGAATCTGGCAGTCAGAGGCTTAGGGAGACCCTGAGCATGGGATTTCATCCCTGACCATATTGGCTAATCACCATTGGCGGACCTACCCTCATGAATGTATCTAACTCTCATTTGAATACAGTTATGGTTTTGCCTTTCACAGCATCCCCTGACAACAAATTCCACAGGTTTACTGCATTGTATGAAGACACAATTTATATGGTCCCCATTCCCGAAACTAGCTGAGCACCTCACAGTCTTTTTATCCATCCAATAGCCCTGTGAGGCAGGGCAGGGCTATCACCCCTATTTTACAGATGGGGAACTGAGGTACAGAGAGGCTAACACAGGACATCTGTGGCAGAGCAGGGACCTGAATGCAGCTCATCCACATGTAGGCTATGTCCTTAACCACTGGACTATCCTCACCTCCCCCCAAGAGCTGAATTTCTCCCATAAATCTTAATATGTCAGTTTTTTGGACTTCACCATCTAGGTAAACAAAAACAAAGGCAGTTTTAGCACCTATTTTTTTTAATATATATATAAGATCTTTTTGTTTTTTTAAAACAGGAGACAGACAAAATTTAAAAGGCACCCCCCTCACACACACACGGAACAGATTTTCATTGCCCAAAACCTCTTGAGTGTGTTTATTTTGACTGGGGCCTGACATTTCATGGGTTGAAAAACTGAAAGTGACGGAGAGGCGCTCTGTCGACATAGAGAGATGATATCATCAAAACGCTCCAGGGTCAGGCTTGGGGGTGCTCCAAGCATTACTAGAGGTCTGGATCCCCATCCAAACGAGACCATTATTCATCATTCCTGCTATTTTCTTAACAATTTTGCTTAAGTACCTTATTTCTACCAAAAATGTTTTTTTGCCAAGCAGTTGGCTTGGCCTCTTGCATATGCATATATATACATGCTCATTATATATCTATCCATCCCTGTGTGTGTATATAGATATGTAATGTGTGTGTGTGTATGATATATGTATTCCCCTCTCCCCGGACAGCTACCATGTGTTTGGAATTAGTGCAGTGATTACAGTGGGGAGAAGTCAGCTGGGTTCCTCCTGAACATTTCAATGCTTAATCTCTGAAGAATGCAGAATGTCTGTCTGGGCATCCGGGCCAAGATCAACTCCACGGCACGGGGAGGCCAATATAAACGTTCATGTTTTGTGTCACAGAGATTTCATTAGCTATTTTTTATGTAATTGCATAAGGAGAACTACTGTGATGAAAATGCCACAGCAAGCAAATGAGAGGAATCGCAAAATCTCTTTCGAAGAGACATGGGCCTCATCCAGACGACGCACATCCAACTTCTGCATATTCCAGCTCAGTTGTGACCTTTTCGGATAAATAATAGGCTGTCTTTCCCACCTCGCTTCTTTCTTATACAAATGGTCTGACGTCATGGGGAAGTTTGAATCTCTTTGGGGGGGTGGAGGGGGAGTCTCGTTAGTGCAATGGCTTTAATATGCTGACCGGTCACCTCTGGTGGCCTAAGTTTGAATCCTCATCCTCAGTGCCTTACCCATCCACAGCTCCAAGCCTGGCAATCTGAGCTCTGGAGAGGCCCAGGGCTGGAGAAGTGGAGGTATGTTTTGCTGCTCAGAATGGTTGAGGTGCATTGGCAGAGTCTTGTGAGGTCTGAGAATGGGAGTAACAAAGGGTGTTGCAAGTCAGGATTAGCGTACTTTGGCTAGGCGTTGTCAAGGGAAAGCTTGTCTCACTATGTCTGGTTCCAGCCAGAGCTATCAGCCTGTCACTGAAATTCAGGGGGAAAGGCAGCAGGGGAAGAGGGGGAAGAAAAATCTCCTTTTTTTTTGGCTGTCCATGGTACAAGTGCTTTTCAGCATCTGAATGATATCATTGTGCTCTTTGTTCCTAGCTTAGCTCTTTGATGGGGCTGGGGGTGGAGAGAGATGTATTCCAAACTCACTACCACATGCCACAGGCTTAGTAAGGGACTTGGAGTTGATTTATAATCTGTAGCAGAGCTTCTCCATGTTCCTGATCTCTACCCATCGACCCTGCCACTGATTTAGAACGACTTGGTTAAAGTGTCACTTAAAAGGCCTGGTGGATGCCACCAATTATACAGATTAATGTGCATTTAATTAGGTCTAAAGGGGGGAGGGATAGCTCAGTGGTTTGAGCATTGGCCTGCTAAACCCAGGGTTGTGAATTCAGTCCTTGAGGGGGCCACTTAGGGATCTGGGGCAAAAATTGGTCCTGCTAGTGAAGGCAGGGGGCTAGACTCAATGACCTTTCAAGGTCCCTTCCAGTTCTAGGAGATTGGTATATCTCCAATTATTTTTTATTTATTTATTTTAAAATGAACACAGATTCCCAGGCGACCGATAATTCTGTGGTTCAGTCGCTGCATGGCTCATCCCTGCGTCAGTTAAGCTTTCTGCAGCCCATCACAGGAGAGGACTGTGGTTCCTGAGCTCCTTTGCCCTGACACCTGCTGGATTCACCAGCCGAGCGACTGTATAAATTGCAATTTAATAATAGGCCATAGCATGTAAACGTGAGCAAATAAAATGAATGGGCACAAGAGCTAGTGGAGTGGGTGGCATCCAAGCGGGTGGACAGCTCAAGCGTCATATACTTGCTCATGAACGAGGCCAGCGATATCTCTGTTAGAGCCTTCTCTGGTCCTGCATAGAGAGCCTGTGTAATATCCTTGTTAGGAACTCTCCCTGCAGGGCCCTCAAGATGACAGGCCGTGGTCTAGTGTCACTTCTATAACCGGACACCCCGAGTCTGGCCCTGTCCTAGTCATCAGCGTCTGATGTCAAGCAGCTTCTGTGAGCTGATTTGGAATGTTCATCTCCCCAGCCCCACCTCGCCCCAAGACACAGCTGGTGGGTGGGGACGGCATGGAATTTGGGATATTATTTTTCTCCCAGGCAGTGGCTGGTGCCAGAAGCCTGATAAATTAATCACCTCTAACATGGGTCAGCTGAGGCTCTGGCATGTGACCCATCCAGGCCCCTGACCCATGCAGAGGAGATAGTGTTGTTGCAACTTTACCTTGGGCATGGAAGTATGTTGTGAAATAACAAACTGGAAGCAGTAGCTCGTGGAGAGCTTTGTTTCACAAGCTCTTGGATGGCGAATCTCGCATATAGGGGGAGAGTGTTCTGGCCTGAGTCATTGTTATCTGCAGCTCTAGTTTGCTTAGATGGCGGGCTTGTCTACACAGGGAAATTGACCTGTGGAGCTATTGAGGAACAAGCTATTTTGCAAACCACTCTGGGTGATTTTATGCCCGAATAATTACTCTGTTTTGGAAGCACAATAATTATTCCGGAATAAAGTGGTTTTTATTCCAGAATAGTGTTGACATAGGGAGCTCTTCCACCACAGCTGTGCTGGTCAGTTTCCCCGTGTAGACAAATCCAAGCTCTTTTGAGTTTTTTTGTTCTGTGTGTGTACACGGCCTAGTCCAGTGGAATCCTGCTGCGTGACTGGGGCTGTTAGGTTATACTGGAGTGCTAATAATAAATCATAATAATATCATTAGGATGTGCAGGTGGGTTTGAGGGCCGGAGAGTGGGCCCGTAGCTGGGGTTTTGGAAGAGGAGGGTAGTATGCTAACGTGTCTTAGCTTCTGAGAAACGGGCTCAATTCCTAATATCTAATCTCTATCTCCCTTGCTGCATATTAAGCCCATTACGTCCTGTTCTATCTTCAGTGGACATAATCCTTCTCTTTATAACAGCACTTAACGTATTTGGAGGCTGTTGTCAAGTCCCCCCTCCAGTCTTCTTTTCTCCAGAATAAACACGTCCAGTTTTTTTAACTGTTTCTTATCGGTCAGTTTTCCTAAACCTTTATCATTTTGGTTGTTCTCCTCTGGACTCTTTCCAATTTGTTAAATCTTTTCTAAAGTGTGACACCCAGAACTGGACACAGTTTTCCAGCGGAGGCCTCATCGGTGCTGAGTAAAGTAGGACAATTTCCATGTCTTGCATATAATCTTGTTAATACACCCCAGAATATTAACCTTTTTTGCAGCTGAGTCACATTGACTCATGTTCAATTTGTGACCCACTATACCCACCCACACTCCTTCTCAGCAGCACCACCACCTAGCCAGTTATTCCCCATTTTGTGGCTGTGCATTTGATTTTTTCCATTGTAAGTGAAGTACTTTGCACTTGTCTTTATTCCTCCAATTTGTTAAGGTTGTTTTGAATTCTAATCCTGTCCTTCAAAGCGCTTGCAACTACTCCCAGCTTGGTGTCATACGCAAATTGGATAAGCGCACTCTCCGCTCCATTATCCAAGTCATTCATGAAAATATTGAATAGGACTAGACTCAAGACTGACCTCTGTGGGATGTTACTAGATACACTCTCCAAGTTTGACAGCAAACCACTGATACTTACTCCTTTGAGTGCCGTCTTTCACCAGTTATGCCCCATCTTATAGTAATTCCATTTAGGCCACATTTCCTTAAAGCCTTACTAAGATCAAGATACATCCCATATACTGCTTCTCCTCTATCCACTAGGCCAGTGATCGTGTCAAGAGAAGGAAATTAGGTGGGTTTGGCATAATTTATTCTTTACAAATACGTGCTGGCTATTCCTTATAACCCTATTATCCTCCAGGTGCTTACAAACTGATCGTTTAATAATTTGTTCCAATATCTTTCCAGGTATTGAAGTTAGGCTGACTGGTCTATAATTCCCCACATCCTGTTGTGCTGGCTCTCACCCAGAGGGAGCTGAGCACCAGCCAGTGTGTACATATTGCCAGATGCGGAAGGTCTCCTCTGAACTCAGGGACCAAGAGGTCCTGGTGCCTAGGGCCGCCCAGAGGATTCAGGGGGCCTGGGACAAAGTGGGGGAGCTATGGCACTTGTACTTACCCGGCGGCGGTCCGGGTCTTCAGCGGCATTTCGGTGGCAGGGGGCCCTTCAGTTGCTCTGCATCTTCGGCAGCACTGAAGGGCTCCCCACTGCTGAAATGCTGCCGAAGACCCAGATCACCACTGGGCCAGGGCTCGCGGGGCATTTCGGTGGGGGCTGGGGGGTGCCCATCAGTTGCTTTGTGTCTTCAGCAGCACTGAAGGGCCCCCTGACACCGAAATGCTGCCGAAGACCCGGACCGCCACCAGGCCAGGGCTCATGGGGCCCCTGTGGGGCCCAGGGCCTGGGGCAAATTGCCCCACTTTCCCCCCCCCCGGGGGCCCTGCTGGTGCCCCAGAGTTCCTGCCTTCAGCAGGTGTGAGTGAATGCCTATTGGATATTGTGTTAGACATTAACTCCTGTGCAGGTCCACTCTCTTGTGGAGTAGAGCAAAGAAAATGGTCTTTATTTCTCCTGCTGACTGTAAAAATTAAGCGTTGCCCTAGCTGGAACAAGGGGTCTTCACGGCCACATGGAGAGCCCTGCTATCAGATCCCAGGCCTGACCCCTTGTTCAATGGTCTGGCAGGGTTGAAGGAAAGCAGACTGAACCCCTGTCGCACCACAGCTGCCTAGTAGATTAATAAGGTGGCCCATCACCATTGTATCTCAGTCCATTAGCAAATGGAGGCACCGAGGTTAAGTGATGTGGCGGCAGAGCGCGGAGTAGAATCCAAGAGTTCTTTCTCCCAGTTCCTTCCGTATACAACATCCCCACCTTTTGGTACTCTTCATTGTTCTATCGCTGCTTCACCTGCATCTGAAATGCATACAGTGAAAGGGCACCAAAGAACCATTCCAGTGACTCCATTCACTGCAAAGAAATGAGGTTTTTTTTTTAATGAATTCACATACCTTCTCCCCCTGCAACCTTTATTTTTCGCTTTACAATTGACTTTTACTCAGATTCCTCAACAACTCCCAGTATTTGCCATCCTGTCAGGAATAGTATTTGTTTTATCTTTTCCCAGGACTTCTTGAGACCTTTGTGTTGATAAGAAAAGGGGAAGGAGGGAAAAACCCCGAAGAAAGATTCCCATTAGCGTCCTTGAAAACATTACGGACTCTGTGTGCAACTTTATTATCGCCAGCTGAATTGCTCTGCAGACTGGCTTATATTGATAGGATGCTTCTGCTAAGCTGAGACATGGTTCTGTGTTTCATAAGTGGTTTAGAGCAGTGGTGTTAAGATACAAGACATACATCTATAATCTTCATTTTGTAGCTGGGCAATTATCAGAATTATGTGTAAATTTCTTTCTGTCTGTCTGTCCGTCCAGATATAATTAATGTAAACCAAATGCTCCAAGCAGAGATCCTGGCATCCTGAAATAATCTTGTGTATGATCTTTCCTTTAGCCTGAACAGAGATGGAGCAAACATTGTCTCTGATCTGCTTGGGTAGAAACTAGCATCTACTGCACAATAGGCACCATTAATCTCCACCTTCCACTAGTGGAATGGAGTTATTCGGGGGCTAGGCAAATTGATTTGGATAAAATAAATCAACTGTCTAGAACCTTCATCCTCCAAAATCCAGCCAAACCCAAAATGGGACTTTTTCAGAAAATTTGCGTAACTGAAAATCCAAATGTCTTTCTAGTTTTCATGGCTGCCTCTGGCATTTCCTGGTTCTATCCAGAGCTGGAAGCTAAAGTACCAAAACTATTGCAAGGAAGGATTTCCTTGCAGAGTTTCTGGCATCGCTGGAAGTGTGAACTAATGGAAATCTCACAAGGCAGTTTGTTCTTGTAATTTTTCTAGTCGAAGGACCAAATTCTGATCACCTTTCTAGCTTCAAATTTCCACAGAAATTAAATGATGTTTTGCATGGAGAAAACAAGCAGGATCTGGCCATCATTTTTTGGTTTCTAAAGGTCTGAGCAGCTGAATCTCTGACACACCTTGGAGGTTTTTCTGACAATGGTTTGTATGAGACAGGCTCAGTGCTGCTCCCATTTACTGCAGTGCCAATCCAAATGAACTCCGCTGATTTCAAATTGGCTGGGTGTCAGACTGGAGTGACTCCACTGACTTCCGTGAAGTCACATTGCATTGATGAGTGCAACTCAGAGTAGAATTTGGTCCAAAGCAGAAGATGAAAAAGAGAAGCAACAGTCATTCCAAGCCTGTGTTAGATGGTTCTTCCATGACTCATTGGTCCAAAATAGTCATTTAAAATGCAGCACAGCTTCTGAGATAAGCAACTCAAGAAAGAAGGAAATTTGCAGATCGCTCTGTTCATCTTAGAATCATAGAAATGTAGAGCTGGAAGGCACCTCCAGAAGTCATCTTAGTCCATCCCCCTGCACCGGGGCAGGATTAAGTATATCTAGAACATCTCTTACAGGGGTCGGTCTAACCTGTTTTTAGAAACCTGCAGCTACATGGATTCCACAACCTCCCTAGGTAACCAGTTCTGGAGCTTAAATATCCTTGTATTAGAAAGTTTTTCGTAATATCTAACCCAAATCTCCCTTGCTGCAAACTACACTAATTACCTCTAGTGCTCTGAGATCTTTGATAAGAGGCACTAAATACTAGTCAACACCTTGCCTTTATAGAGTCTTTTGTTTAAAGATCTTAAACATGGGGAATTATCTCCATTTAGTAGATGATGAAACAGCAGCACCCACAAAGCAACTGACCCGGCTGGCGCCATGCAGTGAGTCAGCAGCTGAACATATTGCAGACAGTTTCACAATGTGAGATCCTCTGACTGGTGTGGTATGGAATTGCTAAGGATTCCAGGGTGATTAAGATACAACAGATGCCTAAGAAACAAGATAGAGGGAGGTTTATTTATATTACACTGGATGCTACAGAATATAACCTCTCTGAGTTGTTCACCTTCACAGTAGTGAGGGGGAGAGTAAATAATGTTTGACTGTTGAAAGGAAATACACAACCTGAAGGTCTCAACTATACCCACATGAGAGAAATCACTGAAGCATGTTTATTCCAAGGGGAAGTAGGTGAGACACCCGAAGGGTTGGCAGCCTGATCAAAAGCAAAGTCCTGGTCCCATTGCAATCAAAATTGGAGTTTTGCCATTGACTTCAGTGGGGCCAGGATTTTGCCCCAAACTTCCAAGTGATCGTTAGATTGAATCTGTCAAGTTCTGAAGCATATCATTTGATTTTCAGATCTCTCCTGGGGAACTCTACCTTCCCTCTTGTTGTGACTATGGTTCAGGGGCCTGGCTGTGGAGCCTCCTCCCCCGCCTAATCTGGTTGAGGACAACAGTGATTTAAAATCTGATGGCTGTTCAGTGACTGAAAGGAATGGGTTTGAGGTTCTCAGTCCAGGCTCTGAAGGACAGAAATCTTCATCACAAAACCAGTCCTTATAAGAAGCATCCTTGTGTATGGTCTGGACAATGAGGCCAAGCACTGATTAAGCACAGAGACCAAGCTGTCTTGTTATATATACTGATGCCTCCCTCCAGGGAAGGGTTGAGGCTAGAGTTGTTCAAAACATGGCCTTTTTTTCATGGGAAATTTAGACTTTTTGATGAATAATCAAAAACAGATATATATTTTGACTAACAATGGAAATATTTTCCTTTGGAAATGCTGCCACGGTTCCTCATGAGACTTGTAGTTCAAGTGCCTCATGCTCACATTTTCCTCGATAGGTGGTGCTTCCTGGTTGGACTACATTTCCCATGGTGCACTCTGATTTTCTCTCATAGTGATGGGAGATGGTTGCATCATGAGCACCTGTAATCATGATGCACTATGGGAGATGTAGTCTGTGGAAGAAGCCTTTCCCAAAGAGGAGAACAGAGACTTGAGGAAATTAAACTACAACACCCATGAGACACCACAGTGAGCTATCCAAAATGAAAGATTTCAGTTTTCAGGTGTTTGGGGGTTTTTTGGACAAAAAAGCAGGCACTTTTTGAGAAAAATTTCATTTAGTTGAATCCCCAATCTTCCATAAAAAAAAATGTATTGATGGAAAATTTTCAACCAGCCTTGTTAAGGTACACTGTGAGAAGAGCGTGAGCTGCCTGGTAAAACTGCTGTCTGTTCTTGTGCTTATCTGTGCCTAGTTGGATGACAACATCCTGGGGCACTGTATTTATGAAGAAATGAAAACCCTCTCTCCAAAAACTACCAAGCCAAGCACCAATGTACTTTTGCTCACTGACGGGGAAATAGACTGTGATGCTGCACCAGAAAAACAGTTGTCTAAACAGACTGCCCCACAGCTCCCAGGTGATGACAATTTTAAATGAGTGAGAGGTTGAAAAATGGCAAGTGAGATTTTTTTTTTTAAAGGTTTCCTTGGCAAAGGCAGCCAAATTCTTCTTTGTGAGACTGAGATGCATTAAGAGCTGCCTTAAAATTAATCCCAAACATGAGTCTAGCTCCAAATGAGTGGGACTTGGCAGGTCTGCTGCATACATTATCTTGAAATACAGGCAGGAGTCATGTGGTGATGGTGGTTTTTCTGGTCAATTCTGATTCCCCTCCCCGATCCCTCTGTCTATGTTATGTTTCTTTCAAGCTTTAGTCTGTTGTATTGTTTGTGGAGGTGAAAATGCCTAAAGTCAGGCATGCACAAAGAGGCATGACTTGCTGTGTTGTAATATTATGCTTGCTAAAGTACATTTCTTTTTTAAAACAAGGTGTTTGCGTGTGAGGGGCTCGGAGGATTGTTAATGGGGTGTAGAGTCTTTCCTCCTCAGGTTACTTTTTCAAGTCCAGCCTAGATCAGCAGTGGCTGATGGCTGTTTCATAGACTGTGGTAGATTTTCAAAGGGACAAATGCTAGCTGACAGCTTACTAAGCAGGTTAAGTCCCATCTTCCAAAATGTCTTAGCCCAAGTTTTGTTGTAAGTCAAAACTTGGGCTAAGACACTTTGGAAGACGAGACTTAACCTTCTTAGTCACTTAGGCGTGTTTGCAAATTGTACCCTAAGCTCTGGGGCAAAAACTGTCTTTCTCTGTGTCTTACACAGCTAGATCTGAGTACATTCTCAGCACTTAACAAATAATAATGGTAACCAGAAGCCTAGCTATGACCCTCCCCCACCCCCATGAACTTTCTATGTGTGGATCAGCTGCTCCTGGGACCCCTGTTTCATAATGATACTTTGCCCTTAGTAGTGTCTTTCCAAAGAGGATCTCAAATAACCTTACAAACATTCAGGAATTATGCTTCAAAAGGCACCTGGTAGGATGCTATTTTTGTCCTCACTTCACAGATGGGTGAACTCATGTAGAAAAATGAAGACATTTGTTCAGGATCATAGAATATCAGGGTTGGAAGGGACCTCAGGAGGTCATCTAGTCCAACCCCCTGCTCAAAGCAAGACCAACCCCAGTTAAATCATCCCAGACAGGGCTTTGTCAGGCCTGACCTTAAAAACCTCTAAGGAGCCGCTCAGTGTGGATTGCCTGTCCCCTGCTTTAACAACTACTCTGTGCCCCTTCTCCTCATTAGCCCAGTATGGGGGCTGGTCTCACAGGGAATGTTTGACTCATGAACCACACCCACACCAGCTAAGGGAATGGAGTTTGTGCTTGTGGTGGCCACGAGTATGACAAGGCAGGGCAGGAACATGAGCTGCAGGTAACATTCTTCCTACCGCTAGCTGTTATGGTTATATAAGGAATGGAGGATAAGGTGCATAGTGACTGTGGATTTGCAAGCAGCTCTCGTCATTGTATACTGTCGCTGTGCCAGGTGGGTATTATGGATAGCCAGGTCTCCGTACAGTAGTACAAATAAAATATAATAGTAATAATAATAGGTCATGAGGTGGTGAGTGTGGAACTGGAGATGCACAGGGTTAGAGTGAAGAATGTCTCTATGGAACAGCGATCATATCAGAACTCTAGAAGGAAGCTTGTTCTGGGCACAGGAACATTATGATTGTTATTCTGATTTAATATTTGTATTGCAGTTGTGTGCCCAGAAGCGCCAGGCATGGCCCACAACCCTGGTGCAAGGCCCCTTGCAAACATAACAAAAAGGCACGGCCCAAAGAGTTTATAGTCTAAGTAGCCAGCAAAGAACCTGGGAGCTCCAGCAGGGAAAAAAAAAAAAGATCATTGTTAAGGAGCGTGTGGTTTTTCAACAAAGGACCACAGCCACCCTGAGGCCCATCACTGATCTGTAGCCACAATCCAGAAGTAATGATCTCCTCAGTGAACTAGATCAGTCCTGGAGCAGAGAGGATTTTAGGAGGCCAGCATAGCAAAAGGCTCAGAGGGATGTTGTAGAATTGAAAGCTAGGACATGGAGGGGGGCAGTCTCAGCTTGCTAAAGCAAGTAGAGTGCTATTTCCAGGACGGTGACTGCTGAGGCTCAGGAAAGGGCACTAGGAGTGCAGGCTATGCTGAAAAATATAGGACTGTTATCTGGCTCTGGTAGTGGTGGGAGAGGGTGCTGCTTTATGTCTAAGACCTTGTCTGCACTATTTTTCAGACCTGTAATTCTCTACAGGTGCATCACTAGTGGTGGTAGCACTAGTAGAAACTAGTGCAGATTAGGTTCCAGCATTTTAACGGCTGTGCTGTCTAGAGCTGCTCCGAGCAGGGTTAGGAGAGATGGCGCTAAAGACCTCTCAGCCATGTTTAAACTAGACTCTCCCCCAGTGGAGCTGGGAATTTATACTCCCCAAAATCTCTAGTGTAGATACAGCCCGAGAGAGCTGATCATAAACTGCTGACATGTCTAGGCAGTGAAGATTATAGATCCTAACCAAGCAGGGGAGAGAGATCCAGCCCACTGGCCAGATGTTGAAAAGTAACTTTGGGCAAGTCCTTCTTTGTTTACTTTCATTCTGAATTGAGACCTAAACCCCAGCCATGAGAACCCAGGCAAATCCCCACTGCATGGTGTGTGTGTAAGTAATTTGAAAGGGTTTAGCAATATGGGAACACCAGAATGGGTATATCAACATGTTCTAGCAAACACAGCTTCCTATTGACTTGTTAAAACATTTGCTGTTTATCAGATTTTGCTTTTAAACTGTCTGTAACAGTCTGGGAGAACGTCTGTCAAAAATCCCTTCCAGATGTGAAGGTGCTACCCGATACTTTGGCTATAACCTGGGCCCTCGCTCTTGCTCAGATCGGATTAGCTGAACTATTGTGAAAATAAAAATACCAATAAAGATATGCAAACATGTATGCATTTAACATTTCCCCCAAAACATTTCTGTCTACCTTCAAAATGAGTTCTTATTTAATGATCAAACTCACAACCTCTTAATAATGTTTGCTCTATTAGAAAAACCCAGGTAGCAAAAGGACAGGAGGTATATGGTTAATACAGTGCCAGAAGCAGCATGTCTGTGGTTTTCTTAGTGTTACTTACTTTTCCCCCATTTTTCTAATGCTCCTTAGAGTATGGTGCTTCCAGACACATTCGCTCTTTTTAAGAAATTCAGATTATGTGCACAATTTTAGGTCACAATTCGTTCCCTAGCATTAAAAGCATGTGTCTCAGATAAAGATGATTAGTTAAATACTTATTGAAAGACTGTTATAGGTTTGGGGCTGTTTCTAATGGCATATAATATACAGACATGCTACCTTGTTAGCCTCCAAATGAAGCTTCAGTTTCACAAAATATTCTAGGATTAAAAAAGAAAAAATCACCTAGCTCAGTGATGTCGGTCAGATCACATATGATCTGATCCAGCCCCCATAGTAGTCGGTAAGGAGTTTACCACTGACTTTCAGTAGAGTTGGATCTATAATCTTTGTGAAGTGCATGAAGCACTCCTTGATGAGTGAATCTCTGTGAGATGTGCCTAAACCAAGACACTGGATCTGAATATTCTAGTATTTGGTTTTGGGAAGGGTGGCTGGGTGAGCCAGAGGGATGGGGTCGGTTTAATGAATGGAACCTGGATTTGGGTCAGAATTTTGCAGCTGCTCTAGCTTCTCTGTAATGGGCCAAATGAGAAATGAGGTCAAATAAACACCCCTGAATGCAGAGGATTCCAAATTTGATTTTGCAGCTTGGACGTAGCTCTAATCAAAATCTAACGAGCAAGCTCTGCTACTTGTGTGCTGTGGTAATTGTGTATCTCACCATCTTTAACGTGTTTAGCTGCATAACACCTCTGTGGTGCAGCAAGTATAAGTGACTTGCCCACGGTCACACAGGAAATCTGGGGCCGAGCAGGGAATTGAACTTGGGTTTCCTAAATCCAGGCTGGTGCCTTTACTCCTGAACCATCCTCCTTCTCGAAAAGTCTCCATTGTTGCAGTCATCTGGGCTAATCACTACAACTAGCTTTATGAATGGATTTGATCCTCCTTCCTGGAAAAAATTTGAAGAAAATGTAGCTGTTAAAGGAACAACTTGTAGTATTTTGACTTTCGTTTGGTTTTTAATACTGTGCATGAAGATCGGTTTCCCTCGGAGTAGGATGCCTGACTGGTGGGGATTCTTTGGATTGTCTTTGGAGCCCCGTGCGGGAAGATGGTCTGTGTCTAAGGTGGTAGCATGGGAATGTGGTGCAGGTACTCAATGAACGTACTCAGCTTCTGAGATAAAGGACCACAGCAGGGGATAAAAAAACACAGCAGCAAATCTGTGCCCATGTTGATATTATCATGAGTGTTGTGATTTGGGGCCCCTGTTGTGGGTACTTCGTGAGAAAAAGCTTGGCTCCCCGGGAATTTGGGCAGAGATGTCAGCAGCTGTGCTGCTCATACCACAGGCAGTTATACCAGCAGCCACAGCCTGCCACCCCAAGTTGCCTCTGAGCAGGGCAGAGCTTTTGAGCAGGTGCAGGACAGGGGAGTTGACCCCTCCCTTAGCTCTGCAACGCTGGCCTCACCCCCCAGTACAACTGCGGGTAGTGGAGGGGAGAGCATAGGGGAAAGCCCTCCCTTGCAGGCTGCAGACAGAGAGCAGCTGCTGGAACCTGCCAAGGGCTTGGGGGCGAGAGCAGTTGGACGGCTGTAGGACCTTGTGGGAGAAGCCTGCCCAAAGTTGAGCAGAGGCTAGTGGATTGGGGAGATATGGGAGCCTGCCAGCGGGGAGCTGGGCAGCAGAGAGGGCCCTGGGAGCTGGGGCCTGCATTTTTGTACATGTACATTTCATATGCATTGAAGGTTGAATTTTCAACCTGTGTCGCGCACACATTGGGAATGGACACGGGGAGTTACAAAGCAATAGAAAACAGACCGAAAGATTATTGTCTATTCTTTTAAAACAAATCTCCTGATTTTTAGCTCAATCTTAAGATTTTTTTTTCTCGATTCTGACTCATGATTTTTACACTCAGGGGGACTGGCAGGGCCCATGGTACATCTAGTACCATTTTTGAGGATCGGCTCAAAAACGGTACTAGATATAAATGGCTCAGTCACTGAGATTTACAGGCAGTTTACACAGTTCAATAACAAAATTAGAAGCCTCGGCAAACTTGGTAAGTGAATTATCATATGTGCTTCCATTGGAATTCCAATTCTGTAGTCAATCCAACTCATGCAACATTAAATTTAAAAGGCTACTGGGAATTGCTACCAACGGGTAAAGATGATCCAATCTTGCAGAATGTATAAAATGTTTTGGATATTAGATTACCAGCCTACCTGTATGCCACAATATCTAATTCTCAATCCAAACTCCAGAACGCTACACACATGCTCTCAAATTGTGGGAAATTGGTAATCTCATCTAGATCAATATCAAGAGGGCAATAAACATTTGGACAGGACGTTGACTGCTAGAGGGTATGTGCCTCCTGCATCCCATTTTGTGCTTCCTCTTAATTTTACTGCTTGTTGCATGTGTTTTTTAAAAAAAACCCTGATGTCAAAATCAGACTCAATCCTATCTGGATGTCACTGTAGCTAGATCTGGCAGCATTAGAGACTAGCATACCAATACTGGATAGGTATCACTTTTCAGAACCATGTAGTAACATCTGTTCTAAATCCATCCCCTACGCTGCTCCATGTATTTTTACAGATAGTGGGACCTTTTATTCTTATACTTAAAACCATCTATTTGAAAGCTTTTATTATTTCTGTATCGCTGCACCATATATAGTGAATCCAGTCTTGCATGCTGTATGCACCCAAGCCACTAAGACTCTTGGGTGAACTAGGAATGCACAATCAGGCACCATTATACATGATTTCCAGTAGTGATGGGCAGCGTGGCTGAAATGCACGAGAAAACTAGTTCACCTACCTGGGGTTTCCAACAGTAGAGGGGTGTGTAGTTCTGCTCAGTGATTTGTGGGGCAGGTGGTGCGGTTTAGTGCATAGTGCACAGGTCTGGGACATTTCCTGGCTCTGCCGCTGATCTGCTAGGTGACCTTGGGCAAATCGTTTGGTTTCTCTGTGCTTCTGTTTCCTCTTCCCCCTTTGGTCTGTCTTGTCTCTTTAGACTCTAAGCTCTCAGAGGTGGGGACTGTCTCTTACAGTGCATTTGTCCAGTGCCCAGTGCAAAGGGGTCCTGATCCCATTTGGGGTCTCCAGAGGCTAGTCACACAGATAACACCCTTTCACCTCAGTAGACACAGGTTCAGATCCCTCAGGTTATCCATGAAAGTGAGCTTTGGTTGGTGGTCTCCTCTCATTCCTTGTTCTTTCCATGTTGGAACTATGCCGGATTGTGTGAGGGATTTCTGCAGCTCAGAGGCTGGGGCCTGGAAGGGAGGGCCACGTGTCAGGAGTTGGAGTGTACTGACAGAGGTCTGAGCGAGCCCCTCCTGTGGTGCTTCTCACAGTGTCCTGGCTGTCTCTGCTTCTCTCAGTCGCTCAGTTCCTTGAGGACTCATATTCATGCTTGAATTTTGAGGGAATTAAAAGCAGGATTTCTCTAGCCTTGCACTGGAGAGAGCAACCTTTCCTCAAGTGTCCTGTTTCATGCATAACCTTGTGTTGTTCTGTCACTGTTCATTACAAGCTTGTATGTCACTGCTCAGAGTGATGGACCTTGGAGGTTACCGTGGTTTAGAGGTTACCAAAAAAAAAAAGTTAGAAAAAAAAATAGACCCTGCTGTCTGTGAAATAATGCAGTGGATTTGGCTGGGTGTCTGTTGCACAGAGAGAGGGGTGGGAAATGACGTGTGGAAAAAACCAAGCCAATCTTTCAAAGCCCACATGCTGATAAGACATTTTATGGAGTGCCCAATATATCTGGCAGCAGAGACTGAGATTATATGTCTTCACCTGGCTAGTCCTGCTTCACGCACCCACAGGGACCTTTGGAAGATAACTGGTGTGGGGGAGGGGCGATCTCACTCGCATTGCCCGCTGGGAGCGGGATCAGGTCCTCATTGCTCTTCCAAATGAAACCTCTCAGCCCTGAGTTTGTGGCCTCAGTGACCGCAGAGCATTGGCAGTCACTGCACTAACCTGTGCAGTGAGAACCCATTTTACATAATGGAGGATGGGCTAATAATTGATCTAGGGCGGGAACTGGGCTCTGGCCAGGGGGTTTGCTGTGTCTTCAGGACCTTCCCACTGACTCTGAAGCTCCACAGCCACTGCTGAGCCCTCCTTCCCTCCCACTTCCCAACTGCTGTCCACATCTCTACCCCTGAGTGCCTCTCGGTCTCCTTCTCCCACTCCCAACTGGAATCCTCTCTTTCCTGGTGCCTAGCCCTGGGCTTGGAGCAGGCTCCCCGTCCCTCTCTGCCAAATGCTCTCCCTCTCCAGCTTCAGAGCATTTTGAAGGCCCTTTTGTTCCACAATGGCTGCTGGCCACTCCCTGGCTGTGCTGTACCTCGCTGGGCCATTAGGCTGGATCCTGCCAGGTGCTGAGCACGGATTTGAAGGGGATGTTGAGAATGGCCAGCATCTATCAGGCTCAGGCTCTTAGAGTTAAACTCTTCAGGACAGAGACTTCTTTTGATCGCCCAGGAAGGGTGGGGTCTCATGCTCTGCATAAAGGTCTGGGGGCCAGGAACTCCTGGCTTCCAATCCACACTCGGACACTGACTTCATCTGAAGCTTGGGGCCAGTCCCTCCCCATCCCTATGCATCAGTTTCCCTCTCCTTAGAATGTGGCTAATGACATGGACAGAAGTTTGTGAAGGGCTTTGAGATCCACCACGAACCAGTGCTGCACAAGTGAAATGTGTTATTATTTGTATCGCCGCCCCAAGCACGGCGTCATGCCGCGGGGGGCGCTCTGCTGGTCGCTGGTCCCGCGGCTCTGGTGGACCTGCCATAGGCGTGCCTGCGGGAGGTCCACTGAAGCCGTGGGACCAGTGGACCCTCCGCAGGCATGCTGCTGAAGGCTGCCTGCCTGTCGCCCTCCCGGCGACCAGCAGAGTGCCCCCCGCGGCATGCCGCTCCAAGCACGCGCTTGGCATGCTGGGGCCTGGAGCCGCCCCTGATCTCCTAGAGGCCAGAGCCCCATTGTGCTGGGTCCATTACCCTGTAAAATGGAGCTAATGCATAGTCCCATCACAGGGGTGGTGTGAGGCATGGGAGAATGGAGGGTGCCCTGGATGCTAAGAATTATTGACCGCACTATGTACAGTAAAGCACCATGTCTACCTGCTGTGCCCGATAAACATAACACCGAACACTTTTTTTTCTCTGGCAATAGTATGAGCTGAGCTGACGCTCTCAGCTGGGAGGATTGGTTCTAAGGGACCTCTCAGGTTCTGTCTCCGTCCCAGCTGAACTGAGTTCTGGGCATTTCCTGCTCCAAGTGTGTGACTGAAACTGCATTCAGTAATGAATACAAAGCCCTTTAAAAACTGCATCGGAGACTCCAACTCTGCCTCCCCATGCAGGAAATGAACTTGCATCCCTCTTCGATAGCTTCTTGGGGAAAATGCTTTGCGGTGCCCTCAGAAGGTCAATGAATCCAGTCTCTTGGGGGGCCAGTGGCGGTGACAAGTTGTAGAAAGACGTGCCCTGTCATGAGCCCGTCCCACTTAATTCTGTGGGTGGGTGTCTCTAACTCCTCTGCGTGGCCTGAGGAGCCAGGACCCAAGCTGTACCGAGTTGGATTGTGCTCAGTCCCTGCTCAAGTGCCTGGCAGGGGAGGTGGTTTCTTCGCCTTGCACACCTGTGTTCAGGAGAGTGTAGAGATTGCTCTTCCTACCGCTGACAGGCTGCCAAACCACTCCAAAAGGGAGGCGCAGAGGACATGGGGGAACAGGGCCATAGCCTCTTCTCACTTGTCAGCAGAGGTGGCCAGAAGCAAAGCAATGAAGCCCCTGAGCAATGAAGCCTACACATTCCTGAAGCTCAGTCTGTTCCAGAGCTCCATCTGCCCTCAGTGTGGGGACGTGTGTTGTGTAGATGCTCCAGCCCCTAGAGGTTTGTAAGTCGAACACCAATGGCTGGGAAGGAAGCAGAAGCCAGTGGAGACCGTGGAGCCTCAACTGGATTGTAAATTCTGTGGGGCAGGTGGCCATCTTTGTTTGTTCTCAGAGTAGCAGCTGTGTTAGTCTGTATCCGCAAAAAGAACAGGAGTACTTGTGGCACCTTAGAGACTAACAAATTTATTTGAGCATAAGCTTTCGTGGGCTACAGCCCACTTCATCGGATGCATGCAGTGGAAAATACAATAGAAAGAGATATATATATACACAGAGAACATGAAACAATGGGTGTTACCATACAAACTCTAACATATATAACATTAAAAACCCAGTCGGAGAACACTTCAATCTCCCTGGTCACTCGATTATAGACTTAAAAGTCGCAATATTACAACAACAAAAATTCAGAAGCAGACTCCAACGAGGTCTGCTGAATTGGAATTAATTTGCAAACTAGACACCATTAAATTAGGCTTGAATAAAGACTGGGAGTGGATGGGTCATTACACGAAGTAAAACTATTTCCTCATGTTTATTCCTCTCCCCTACTGTTCCTCGCAACTTCTTGTCAACTGCTGCAAATGAACCATTTTGATTACCACTACAAAAGTTTTTTTTCTTTCCTGCTGGTAATAGCTCACCTTAACTGATCACTCTCATTGGAGTATGGATGGTAACACCCATTGTTTCATGTTCTCTGTGTAAATATATATCTTCCTACTGTATTTTCCACTGCATGCATCTGGTGAAATGGGCTGTAGCCCACGAAAGCTTATGCTCAAGTAAATTTGTTAGTCTCTAAGGTGCCACAAGTACTCCTGTTCTTTTAGTTTGTTTTGTGTGTCAGAGGTGTGTGTGTGAATCTGTGTTTGTCCAGCGCCTCGCATGGCGGGTTCCTGGTCTGGGACTAGGGCTCCTAGACTCTACTGCAGTGCAGATAACAGGGAAAGACGCTCCCTGCCAGAAGCACCTCTCAGCAGAGAAGTTGTGGCATTATGCACCAGCTGTAGTGCCTCCATGCACCTGAGCAGTAGCCGAGAGGCGTGATAGTGGCATGCTGCACATCTGATAACGGCAAATAGGAAAAGAGAAACCCCTGAAAACCATCACTCCGCTGAGCCAGGCTGTGGGTTTTACACAATTTAAAAGACAGGGCGGTGCCGCTCCCCGCACCTTATTTATCCCTGGACGGGCTCTGCACCCCATCCACATATGGAGCAGTACATGTCTGCACGAATGAAAAGCTAACTCCGCACGAGTAAAGCTTGCAGAATCTTGCCCTGTATCAGCCACACATGGTGCCTGTGCCCTATACACAGACGCAGAAGCCCTATTAAATTAAAATGCAGAATCTCTCCCATCTCATTTCTTTTTTCTTATCCGCTCCCCCCCTTAAAAAGCCCAGGCAGTTTGGGCTGTGAAACCCAAATGCCTTTTGCAGCGCCAAGCACAGATCCCATAAGTAATATCCCAGTGTTGGAGAATAAGACACTATATGAAGTAGACGGGGAGCTATAAAGACGCTTTAAAAGGGGCAATAAAAGTTTTGGGTTTCATATCGTCTTACCGAAGAGGAGAATAACAGAGAGGCAGGAAATTTCAGTAGCAGACATGACAAAGGTCACAGCACTCAGACTGCACCTTAGACAAAAACACCTACTCTTATGAAAACAGCAAGAATTTTTGGCAGAGGCTCAAGAACTGTTACAGGCAAAGCTCTCCACCGCGCTAAAAGGTTACAAGAGACTGTTTTGTCTACGTTGCTGTAAATGTTTATAATATTTCTCTGCATTTGTATTGCATGGGATATCCTGCCTCTGAGATACAGAATTCGGCTATTGTGCCTCTCATAAGAAAGCCTGGGCTTTGCTTGGTAAAGGGGAGAGTGGGTTTGCTTTGTTCTGTTATCTGTTTATAGGAATTATTGGCACCCGTGTTAGGGGGATGGCACCATGGGTATTGTACTGCATGTCAGCAACGTATGTGGGGCCTGATCCTGCGCTATTTAAACCAGTGGGAGTTTTGCCTTGATTTCAGTGAGATTGGGATCAAGCCCTTATGGCTGAGTCCTACAGTCCCAGCTCTGCCCTGGCATGGGCACATCTCCCTTGACATCAGTGAGGTCGTATTCTGCTCTCTTGGCTACCTTGGGGCAATTCCACTGCTGTCAGTAGAGTTGCACTGGCATAACCAAGACCAGAATTTGGCTGGGTAAGGATCACAGAAAGCAGCTGCTTGTGTGGGCCGGGGGGAGGGGAAGCTCCCAGAGACATTGGGGGAGATCCTCCGCGGCTGAAATGGCTGGTGAGCACCTTGCTGACCCCAGGAAACAGACAGGGCCACCTCGCTGCCATCTCTGCCTGTGAAAATCTCTCCCCTAGTTTTAAAGCTCAGCAGCCGTATTTTTGAAAGCAGCCTCTGCTTCCGGCTGCCTCAGTTTTTGGCTGTCCAACATTGAGACCGATTTTTGGAGGTGCTGAGCTCCCACTGGCTTTAACCAGACTAGGCACCCATTAAAATCAGGCCCCAGGATGTCTCCAGTTGGGCATCCAAAAATGGAGACATGCAGAATTAGTGGGCTCTTTTGAAAATGTCCATGCTTGTGCTTAAACTGGCTGAGGCCCCAGGCCCTGCTGTAGCAGTTGAGATCCCCAAGGATGCTCCTGCTGTGTGTTCCGAAGACGGGCAGCGGGGTTTTCTCACTGCGGCCCCAGACTTCAGGCCCCTGACATCTGGATGTTTTGCCATGTTTTTTTGTTTTGTTTTGTTTGTCAAAGTCCTCTGTTCATCGGCAAAACAGGGACAGCCTGGGCAGTAGCAGAGCCAGCTTCCCCCACGCCGTCCTGCCAACGTAGAGGGCTGCTTTTAAGGCCAAGAAGGTCCCACACTGTCCCCCTCACAGCATTTCCCCTTTAGCAACAGCAGCATGGAGGGTGGGTGGGTGGCTGGAACAGATAGAGATGGAATTGAAGAGTAGTTTGTGCAGAGTGGTTTGCGATGTCCGGAGCGGTGGGACATCTGCTCCTTCCCTGGGGTGAATTATCCCACACTCTTTGAGAGCTCCCTGCTGGGAAATGTCCCCGGATGGTCAATGTAAATTTCCCTTTCTGCTCATTGTTCCTGGCTGACTCTCTCCACGGTGCCACCCTTGATAATTCTTCTGCCTCTTTTGTGTTTTAAAGTGGCGTAGGGTTAGTCCAGCCCCCTTTGATGCTGCTGCACTGAGCTTGCATGTTTGCATGAAGCTTTCCAAAGGAACAAATGGGAGGTGGGGTGAGGGTGTGATTTCCAGATGCAACAAAGTGATTTAGGAGCACTGGTGTCCTTGATTTTCACTGTGCTCCTAAGTCACCTTGATGCCATTGAAAGTCTCACTCAAGGCTCCCAGCTCCCACTGATTTTCAATGGCAGCTGGACTCCTTATCTGTCCTTTATTTCTTTTGAAAATCTTCCCCTGAGCTCCTTTACCCTCTTTAAATATTTATCTCCTAATCGTTTTGAATAAAGGGTCAGGTTTTTTATAACCTTCTACTCTTCTGTGTCCCTTTTAAGGAGGCAGTTGCTATTCCAGAGCCCTCCTTGCCATATATTACAGCAGTTGCTAGGGTAAGTGCTTTTTTCCCTTTTTTTTTTTTTTTTTGGAGGTTTGCACAGTCAGTGCAGATCCCTGCTGCATCAGCACAAGGGGGAAAATGTCCCTTGCCTGGTATTTTATTAGTATGCAATAGACCAGTTAACTTTTTGCTATATCACACCTAAATACAGGGCAGGTGTGAGCCGTAGCTCGGTCGGTTCATGCAGCTCTGCCGTGCTTTCGCTTATTTGCCCTGAGTTTGCCAAACTGCTTGTTTGTTTGTTTTAAATACAGAAGATATTTTGAAAGCATGTCTGAATCCTCTGCTTTTATGGATCCATTTGTTTCCTCGCACTTAGGAATCATAATACATTGCGTTTATGTAATAACTCTTAGCAAGGACATTAGAGTGCTTTGCACACATTCCGTCCAAGTAATTGGGCGTCTCTTACTGTATGTATATAGAGCGCCTAGCAGAGGGTGGCCCCTCAGGCCTATCTTCAGAAGAGTACTGTGTCTGTATTTAAGTGATAAATGTCTGTATTTGGAACTCTTTCATTGGCTCCAGTAGATAGACTCAGTAATATGTTTTTTTTCCTCTAAAAAATGTGACCTACATTTTTTTGAAAGGGACTAGTGATTTTGGGGGCCTAACTTGAGACCATGTAAAGGGGCCTGATGTACAGAAAATACTGAGCACCTGCCCCCGGAAAATCAGACTTCTTTAAAGTGTCTCAAAAATCCCAAAAATCACTAGTGACTTTTGAAAATGGAGATCTGTAGAAGGCACGTGCTGTTTGGTCCAAATGGGTCCATAATACATGTTTAGTAGAAAACTTTAATTATGTAGGAACTAGTCTACTTCCTTGTGCTACAAATACATTTTTTAAAGCATTCCGTAAAAGGTTTTCCTCCCCACACCCCTTAAAAAACACAATTGCAGAATGGGCAAGGTAAATGCATGCAAATGGTTACTTTGAAATTATTTTTCTGCAGCCTGCTCATAAATCCAGCAAATTAAACTACAGCTGATGCTCTGCCCAGAGCTCATGCTTATGGTGACGCTGATTGTTCATACTGCAGAAGCATCTAGGGTTCCCAGTCAGAGTTCAGGGCCTCTTTGTGCTAGGTGCCAAAATAATGGCAATCTGTGCTTCAGAGAGCTCACAATCTATGTTTAGGACCAGGTGCAGCAGGTGAGTAAAGAGACAGTATCTGGCTCTGAACGGGGGTTGGGAAGTCTTATCGTCCCACTTCTACAGATGAGGAGCTGAGTCAGAGAGAGACCGAGTGACTTGCTGGTGGCAGACCGCAGAGCACCTGCTTTCCAATCCAGCAGCGTAGCCACAAGATCATCCGTTTCCTAAGCAGGAGGCTGTGGTCCCTCATGCATGGGAAATATATTCTGTTTGGGTGCAGTCTTCTGTTTGTTCATTGGCTATTGAAGTTTGCATTTGACACAGATTCCTAAGGGCTGGGCAGTGTTCCTTTGCGGAATGCTCCTTTGGATGCTAGGCAGGAATGCTTATAGCGTGCTGTGGGTAAGAGCCCTCCTCTCCCCCGAATAACCTTGAGACCTCCATGTGCTCTAACAAAGACATCTGAGCTATCTAATGGGCACTCCGAGCAACCTCTAGATGGGAAAGGATCACTTCAAAAACCATGCTGGCAAGGGACAAAATGTGAATGCTTGGTGAGCATGTCTGCAACAGCATGGGGCAACCAGGGGACCCACCATGCTCATCTCTTTGAAAAACCACTTGTATAGGTGTCTGATTGAGTGATAAGCTGGGAAATCTAGCCCTGCATGTGACCCTTGCTGTAGGACAAGACTATGGGATGTCTGTGTGTACGTGGAGGCAACAGTAGCATTGGCGGTACCCTGGCAGCACCAGTCTCTCAGTGGCGGCTGGGCCTGTTGTGCTTTTTCATTTATTCGTGTTTTTATTGGAAGCACATTCATTTTTGGTTGTCGCCCTGCAAGCAGGAGGTCGCTCTGATGAATGACCCCCATGGAGTTCTGTTCCCAAGGCACCCAGGCTTACGGCAGGCCTTCAATGGACATTACTGTATATCAATACTACTCTAATTGTCCATGACATATAGTCTTGGCTTTTCTCCCAGACAGTCTAAATTAATCATACACTTCTGCTAGAGTAAATAGTCTATTCGATGGGATGTTATAGGGTTACAGCTCTTCCCCGCCCTTCCAGGAGCTTCTTTCTGTGCCTCTAATTTTCCATGTCGTTTACATACTAATGAGCTTCTGTGCAAGCGCACCTGGTGGTTGTGTGAGCCAAACAGTTTCGCAAGCACAAAGTGCCCAGTGTTGCCGCTCACTCTGAGGTGGAGTGGATTTGGCAGAGGAGAGGATGCAGCCGGGAGCCAAATCCTTCAGCTTCTCATTCGCTTGGGCAAAACTGCCATTGACTTTGCCGAGCAGTTTGGCTGAGTGAGGAGTGAGTCTGAGCGAAGCCAGAGCATAGGGGGTTTGCTCAGTATTTGCAAGAGCTCCAGAGACCAGCTGAGAGAGTAGACGGGAGAACAAATACCTGGAGGCTGTGTGCACCAGAGTTCCAAGCTAGGCTACCCATGTCCCCCACCCAGCTCTGCCAGTACCCCTGCAGGATCTGCAGAGCAGCAGGCTGGATTCAGATCCTCCCTCAGCTAAGTGTGTATAGCCTCAGCTTTCAGCCAGCCTCCTCGGTCATTCAGGGCCATGGCATTTGGGCCAATAGTCATGCTGCTCTGTACACCTGGGACAGTCTCCGTCCTCTCCTCCTTCACATTCCTCTTCAGTCAATTCCTCACAAACCTTCCCCTCACCCCTTCTGCACAGTTGTCTTCTCCTGTGTTTGTCTTTCCTTATTTAGGCTGTAAGCTCTCAAGGGCAGGGATCCTGTCTCCTCAATCTGTGTAAGGTGCCCTGTACGTTCGTGGCTCTCTCTAAATGTCTAATAATGACATTAAGGCTCTGATATCTGTACCCAAATCACAGTGTTAAAGGTTCAGTTGGGCCATACTTACAAAAATCAACATGTTAAACATAATGTTAAGAGAAGCTGTAAATAAAATAGTAAATTTCTAGCAAAAATACAGACTCTGTTATTTCAGTGTTACAAAAAGCAAAAACCCACTCAGGCTTAGCAAACTCACACTTGCAAGTCTGCAAAGTGCAACATTAACGCTCATTTCCAAAGGCAAACGAAATGTGATGCCCCATAGGGATATGTGGCCCACCAAACTCTCTGGGGGAGGCAAAGACCTGCTGGATTTACTCAGTAGCCAATAGACAGGATCACTTGCCAGCCAGGACTTCTCTAAGCTGGACAAAAGTTTCTCTTTGGGGAATATACACACAGTTATAGAGAAAGTTATCAGCTGCCTACATGGACATATGGAAGCTTCTGGTATGAATGATGGCCAAGAGACAAGGCCTTTCAGGTTGAATAGGACCAGTTTTGTTCATCAGCAAATTAAAAATTTGTAACAACCTGCATTTTGGTGTGGGGGGTGGCAGTGGAATTCTTTTCCATCATAGGAAAAAAAGCTTCACAGCTGGCAGCTTGTTTCTGGTCATGATCCCGACTGGAATAAAGAGCGAAGGCTGCATAACTTTTGTACGGTCCTTCAAGGTGGTGAACAGTGTCTGTTGAGATACAGATGCCCCAGTCTCCAGGCAGGGGGAGAATGTTATCACACGCAGCAGCAGAGAGTGGAGCAATCCAGTTTGGCTGGGTTTCCTGCATTTCCTGCTTTCTTGTTCACCTTGGGCAGCAACAGGACAAAGGACATGGCCAAAGCACAATGGTAGAAGCTATGCACGTAGGTGTAATCCCACTCCTGCAACCAAAGAGACCGTCAGTGAGAGTTTCCATTGCTGGAGGATTTGGGTCCTCTATGGGTTCAAGATTTTCACATCTCTGAAATTTTACTATATTTCACATACACCCAGGACAGATTTAATCCCATGGTTCTCTGCCCTGTGACCCCATTCAGCCTTTTTTCCTTCACTTAGTGCTTTGCTATTTGAAATTCAAGCTGTGCTGCTTAGTTGCGATTGGTCAAATAAATCACATGCTATTATTTCTGTTCCCTGACTGGGTGAGCAATGATCTTATAGGGCCTGATCCATTGAAGTCAACAGCAGTCTTTCCATTGACTTCAGTGGACTTTGGATGAGACCCATCAGCAGATTTCTGGTGTGAATGCCTGCTGCAGAAACCAGATTTAAAACGAGTTCTCTGCCACTGAACTTCCTTTAGCTCTCTGCTGATGGTTGGATGTGCATGCTGAAAGGTTGCACTCTGAGGGCCACTCATGCAAGTAAAGACCAGTCACATGGATGCTCACAGAAAGGGAAAACAAAAGGGAGGTGGACTGTTTGTGTCACTTTTTGCTGAGCTCTGGCTGGCTATTGCTGCTTGAGCCTCCTGTGTGGGAAGCTCTGGAGATGTGCCGTGTGCAGTGTCACAGAGATACCAGTATGGCTTGAGGCTCTGAGATTAAGAGACCTTGGGATAGCATCTAGCAACTCAGTGTCAACACCTTTTGAATCATCCTAACGGCCAGAAATTGCAGTACCTCTCACCTTCAACTGCTGAACTTAGACCCAATATTGGCAAATCCCCGTAGATATAGACATACGCCCTCATGAGGTTGGTCTCTGGAGTAATTACACCCTTATGGTGTGAACATATTTGCTACTCGTGGTCTCCCACAAAGGAGCTGTGTTCAAATAGGCTCACAACTGCCTGACCCAGTGTGGTTTGCCTCCGCAACAAGACCAAGTTTCCAAAAGAGATTGACTTCTATTTTGGCCAGGATGAATGCAGAGTAATTCTGAAAATGGGACTTTTATTCAGGAGCCTCAAGAGGGGCACTGAGCTCTTTGGAAAATCTCGCCCTTCGAGGAGCATCACTGAGAAATGCTCTGTGTACAGGGTCTACCTGTCCCCTCTTCTTTCACTATGTCACAGGCCATCTGGGCAATACTGGCCATGCTCACCAGCCCAGGAATGAGATCCTGAGACCTCTGCCTCCCCTCAGTATTGAAAAAGGGCTTCCAGCCTTAAACAGGCAACGTTGGAAAAGTAAAGTGGATTTAACACCGGCAGATTTGCACATTTCCCTGCTCTTGAATGAAGTGTTTCATTACGCTGCTTAGGAGAAGCTCAAGCAGAAGGAAGGAGAAGATTGTGGATGGGGGGGAGGGGAATTTGTGCAAAGTGACACTTTTACGTTCTGCTAGAAGTTGCAATTACTTAAAGCTTTGAAAAATAATCCTCTGGCATCCCTGTGAAGTCGTATCGATTTGCTCCCAATGCACAAAATGGCAGTAACACAACAGCTGAACACATGCTCAGCTAGAGGCTGTGTCAAGAGTGTTATCTCATTCCTCTCCCCTTTCCTTCATGGACATTGGTGACACAGGTCCAGGTGAGCACTCTAATGGTTGGGTAGTGGCTCCACCCCTTCCTCCTTCAGCAGGATTTCGTATGGGGCCCAATCCATTACATGGCCTCTGCATATGTTTACTGGATCGGGCCCCACACATGATTTAGGCAGATGAATACCTGGCTTCCCCTGGTTCATGAGTTGCTCTGGGGCTTAGGCAGGAGATAGGTCTCCAGACGCTTAGGCTGAGGCAGCCACGCGCATGTTCAGAGGCAGTAACATGGGCACCGAGGAACCTTTCATCTGACACTGAGGTGCAGAGTGACTTAGGTGCCTACAGGGTTTGGTGGGAGTCTTGGGGATTGCAGGGAGCCAGAACAGCCAAAACCACTACTCAGCACAGTGTCTGCTCAGGTGAGCCTCTGGCAGTGGTTTTTGTATGTGAATGGGACACCTGTCTGCTGGCACTTGGACTAAGACCCACTGACTAGGCAATCATTTTAGATGAATTCTGGCCTGGGCTGGATTCGAGCCAGAGATCCTCTTACCCTGGGAATATCCTTCACACCCTGTCATTATCACCGTAATTTATTGTGCAAACAGGTACCTCAAAAAAGAATCTCAGCATGAGTGCTAATGCCCCAAAGCAGAAGCCTGGGCCTATCTGTTGCGTGTAGACGCTCTTGTCTGGGTACAGGCCTCTCTTCTCTTTCATCTTCTGCAGCTGGAAGGGAACAGAAAGCATGTGAAGCCCTTTCACCCCATGTTCAGTTTCGTTGTTCAGCTTCTGAAAGATCCCATGCAATTAAAAAGCAAACCAAGCAAAACCTCTGATAGTGACTGGCTGGTGGGTTACTCTCTTTGATCCTAAAGCTCTTAATGCCTGGAACCAGAGCAGAGGTTCACTTGAGCAGAGACTATGCCGGATAGTGGACAAAAATGTCTTCTGATTAAAACACCAATCCAAGTATTCATTTGTGATTGAAAACAGGATTTTAAAGTCAGCTCTTTGGAGCTGAGAGGGCCTCAGTGCCCTGGAGATTTCTGCCAGAGGCACTGACTATAATTTGGGCTTTAGAAAGTGAACAGGATAACTGAGAAGCAGGCAGTTTAACTGTGGGCTTCCCCTCCTTGTATGTAACTGCCCACAGGAATGCCATATATTATTCTAATGCCAGGATATTCTTCATCATTCTCTTTTCATGGGTCTTTCAGTGCCGGGCAGGTGTGTCAGCAGACTCCATATATCCATGTCCCATCTTCATGGTGGCCAATCCATTGAATAGCTTCCCGCCATGAAGATGGAACATGGACATATGGAGTCTGCTGACACACCTGCCCGGCACTGAAAGACCCATGAAAAGAGAAAGATGAAGAATATCCTACATGGCACCAGTAAGAGAGACGTGTTTGGTTTGAAGTTTTCACAGGACCCTGGGGAATGAGGCAGTCTGGGTGAAGGGCCATCTTTATCTCAAAGGTATGTTGGTTTTTCAGGTTTGGGGTGTGAGGCCTCTAAAATGTGCATGGAGAACAGTACGCTGGGGATGGGTGAGCTATGAGATTTCTGTGGGTTGGGCAGGAGGCTGGTCTTGTGTTTAAAGCAATGGACGGGGATTCAGGAGCTCTAAGTTCAATTCCCATCTAAGTCACAGACTCCCTGTATGACCTTGGGCCAGTTACTTAGTCCTCTCTGTGCTTCAATTCCCATATGCAAAATGTGGCTGGCTGCTGCATGTCTAGTTGTAAGTCTTTGAGCCAGGGACTATGTGTTTGCATTGTACAGTACCTAGTACAATGCGACTCTGATCTTTGTTGTGGCTTCTAGGGGCTCTGTAGTAATACAATACATACAAATAAAGGCGTATTAGCTCTCTGCAGGGCTTTAGGTGAAGGTTAGTGACATTATTAACTTGGGACTTGGATCACTGAATTTCCCATGATGCTTGGTGCTTACACAATCTATGTTCTATCAACTTTACACACACACACACACACACACACACTCACTCACTTTCATAACTCTGACACTCTCTCTAATAAATCTGACCTGTGGCAACCTATGTTCTGGGGCATAATATACCCTTTGGAAGGCCACTGTTTTCTTGTCACCCCCAGAAGTTGGAAACCATGTTGTGTAGCCTTAAAACAGAATCAGGCCTGTGTTTGTTCAACCAGAATTATGGCTCTGCTGTACCACCTGTTTTTATGCAAATCTTCCATTGATTTCAGGGCAATTTATCAGACCACACTACCTCCTGCTTATTGTAAAAACTCCATAAATATATTCTTGATGACTAGAAACATAAGAACATGAGATCCACTAGACTGGCTCAGACCAATCAAATCCGGCAATTATCACAAAAGCTTTTTGTTATTTGCTCGCTTTCCGTTTTCATTGAACAAGAAAGGCTATTTATTCTTCTCATAGAATAACCCCATTTCTCTTCTGAATCCAGCCCCAGTGTCATAATGCACAGCAGATTTTGCTTTAGAAAAGAAAATTATTCCCTCTGCAGTGTCTTCTCTGTAGCTTGAAAGCTTTACTGGGAAATTCCCCATCTGTTCTTTGATGGTGGCCTGAGAGGTGGGTACAAGCAGACCTCAGGGATTACGTGGGACTGATGTGGTGGATAGAACTCGGCAGCTTCTCGGTCCAGAAGTAACTTGTAAAGTGACTAGCTTACCCATTTCACGGTTATCACAAGGACGGCCGTCCCGATTGGTCCCGAGTAGACGCCATATCCCCATCGATCATGGTAAATCCTCACTGCTATAGTGAGCACGCCGAACATCACAAAGGTTGACCTTTTAGGCTCATCGAACTCTGCCAGAGCTGCAAGGCACAAACCAAAGTGAGGATCAGAGCATCTAATCTTCCATTGCTTTGATTTTGCTCCAGATACTTGGTGTTTCTACAGCACCTTCCATCCAAGGGTTCACTTTGGGCTAAACATGGCTGACAGAAGCTCTGAGAATTTGACCCTAACCCCACTCCACCTCGATTAGGTCGGTATTATTATACAGTGCATGGGGAAAGTGAAGTATAGAGACAGAAAGTGGCTTGCCCCATGATGGGAAGGAAATCTCTGGCAGAGTTGCGAGTAGACCCCAGATCTCCTGACTCCCAGGCTCTCTGAGGGGGGAAAAGAGGGTAATTTAATGTCTCATGAAAATGTTCTACGTAGCAGTTCATTTCCTTCCTTCCTTCCCAACCGAGGCCAGCTTTAGTCAGAGGTGAGAGAGTCACCTACAGTGCCACACCTAAGATAGCATCGAAGAGCACTGAGATCACCAGAGCTACTTGCCTCCAGGCAAGCAGGGGTTAAGGGGAGGTTAGCAGAATGCCTGCCGGAGACGCTGCAAAGCTTTTGCACAGAGAGTGAGAGTCTAGCTGCAGACAGGGCTTTGGTGCACATTTTGGCACAATGGAGACATACTGAGATTCCTAAACGTGTCTTACACAGAGGACACCAACTGCTGTCCAAGAGGATGGTGATCGATTGTTCTCCACGTCCCTTGAAGGTAGGACGAGAAGTAATGGGCTTAATTTGCAGCAGGGGATATTTAGGTTAGATAGTAGGAAAAACTCTCTAACTCTAAAGGAAGTTAAGCTCTGGAAGAGGCTTCCAAGGGAGATGGTAGAATTGCTGCCATCGTAGGTACAATGGAGCGATCTAAGTTCAGGTAGTTCTAAAGCACCTGGCCCTCTGCACGCAGAACAAACAGGGCTAGGAATATTCATCCAGGCTGATGGCCCACTCAATGCTTTATAATATTTCACGTGGCAGCTTTCCCAGCTGACAAACTGCCCAGGAGCGGATCAGTTAGCACTGTGTAGCTGGCTACCTCCTTCCCCCAAGTCATCAATTACAGACCGAGAGACGCAGTAGGAAGCTGGCCTCTGACATTTTCTGCTTGTCTGTCAAAACAATTAAGGTTTGGAACGGCACAAGACTGCATTGTATTGTACTGGGCAGTGGTACAAAGGGGATATTTCCCATTGTCCCACATGGTGGCATGACATAACTGTGATTATTATTAATTATTTGTGTTACTGTGCTGCCTAGGGGCCTGAGTCATAAGCTAGGACCTTATTGTGTAAGGGGCTGTACAAACACAGGTCCACTAACAATATTAGCCACGACGATCATTTCTTCCCAAAAAAGTGCTATGAGGAGATCCAACTGCAGAAACCTTGTTAATAGTTTAGGCAGAACTTGGGTCCTCTAGTTCTTTAGTACCCTAGCGTGAGACAGGACTTGCTGTGTTATCTGTAGGGAATATAAACTGCACGATTATTTCAGACCTACGGCTGTGCAGACAAGCGCTTACGTGGCTCAGAGGTCTCGTGTGTGTGGCTTTCCTCTGCAGAAAGAGACAAAGAGAAAAACTTTTCAAGTGTCTCTGAGATTTAGGAACATAAGTTCCATTTTCATACATGACGCAGGCACTCAGGAGCCTGCGTCTCATTGAAAGTCAAAGTGATTTAGGCTCTTAAGGGACTCAGTCCCTTTTGAAAATGGGAATGAAACTTCTAAATCAATTAGACCAGGAGTGGTCAAATTTACTGACCCTCCGAGACACATACAATAATCTTCAGAAGTTCAAGAGCCACAAGACACACGCAACCAGCCCCAGGGGGTGGCTTCTGCCCCAATGGCCACCTGCGGGGCTAAAGCTCTTAGACACCCCTCCCTGCAGGGCAGAAGCCCCAAGCCCCCGCCCCCCCGGCCCAATCTGGTAGGCAGAGAATGGGTGTGTGTGGAGGGGGAGCTCCGGGAGCCGCACTTTAACTGTAAAAGAGCTGCATGGGGTCCACGAGCCACAGTTTGGCCCTGCCTGACTTAGACACTTTTGAAAGGTTAAGATTTCCAACAATGATGCTGAATTTAGCCACACCACTCCTGTTAATTCCAGTGGGACTTGGTGTCGCTAAATTCCCCTAGTTCACTTTGCAAACGCCAACCAAACTCCCGAGGTTTCAGGGGGTGGCAGTTGAATTCACTTTCCCAGTAGATCCTGGGGAACGACATAATCTTCAGTTTTCCAGGACAGGCCAAGGCACTTGAGACAACTGAGCCAGTGGTTCAGGTGTGGTAGGATCCCTAGCTTCTTCCTTATTCTCTTCACTTTGAGCCCTCCGCCTTAACGACTTCACACCATCTTCAACATGGGATCCTACAGGGCAATTCTGGCCCTGTCCACCCTAAGATCTGAATCCTGCTAACTAGCTCCGGATGCAGCATAAGCTGCACAGACACCTGCTTGAAGTTTGGAACCTTGAAGTCGCCAATGCAAGTAAATTATTAGAGGCTTTTGTTTAGCACAGAATCAGGTAATAACTGATTAAAAGTTATGGATCCCAGTGGGCTTCATGCTTTTCCAGCTTACCCAGCTGTGTTATGGCTGTCCTGGATTTGTATTCCAGGAAACATGCCCAAGGGTCTGTACGTACGCACATGTGTGTTCAATCTTTACAAGCAACATGGTGAAAAGCTATCCCGCATTTCAGTCACCACACCTTCTATGTCCTTGGATCACATTTTTAAAGGGATAAATGTCCGCATTTTAATTTGTTTCCCTGCTGGTCAATAGTTTAAACCTCTTAGTTCTGATTTTTTTATTTTTTGTACAATTCAATAATAAAGAAATCAAGTTCAACCTAGCTGCAGCCAGCCAAGATATATAGATTAAATCTCACTTACCTTGAAATTGCTATATTCTAGCGGAGAATGGCCCTGGAATCTTATTTGCCTATTTTTTTAAAGTCATCACTAAGGAGAGTACAAACATGATGGCTAGATTAGGAACCAGCTGAACCCTTCCCTTGATACTCCAACCATATTTGTGAATAACTTCTCCCATGCTCATTTTAACATACAGAAGGTTTATCATGTTCCTTGTTGTGGGGTGAAGTACTCCTGTCCCCCTCTTCTGAGTTAATGTTGCATAAACTCTGGATTCCCTGGCCTTGACGGGCCGTGGAAAGCAGGGATTGGCCAAGTCATCCTTCCATCAAAAGAGACCAGAGAGGAGGGGATAAAATGGTCTCAAGGCATGTTGGGAATGTGACTCTGTAACCTCTCACTTGAGCCTTGGGAAGGTTGGTAGAGTTGAGTGATTTGTCAGTCTTTCGTGTGACTCAAGGTAGAGAGTATCTATTCTAGAGCTGGTTGGAATTTTTTGAATGAAACTTTCTTTGTTAAAAACTGGCCTTTTTGCCAAAATGAGAAATTCTTGTGAAAAAGTTTTTTCAAAGAATGTGTGGACAGTTTCGGAAAGGGAAAATTTTGTCTTTTGTTTTTCTTCATTTTTGTTCTTTTTTTTTTGGCCCTTTCTTTTCCCTTTATGGAAAAAGGAAAAATAAAGCAGGGAAATGGGAAACATGGGGGGGGGAGGAGAAAATGAAAAAGCTCAAAACCCACAGATTTTAAATAAAAAAGAGTAACAAGATATTTTTTCCATTTCCCAAATCGCTCTGATATTGCCTCACAGACAAAATCAGGCCCTGACAAACCAGGGGGATTTATTTGTTAGAAGAAATGAGTTTTGATTTGCTTGTGTATGTTTGCCAGAGTTTGAAGAAACGAGCCCCGGCATAAAAAGATGTGCTTAGGAGTTGATAATGGTGGTGGACATCCATCTGTGGGCTTTTTGGCTTCCAGGGCGAGGAGTGTGGTACAAATACCTAAACAGACCTGTCAAGAATCAGTGCTTGTCTCCAGATCCAGAGCTTTTCCAGCCACTCTTTAGGAAAGGTACTGTCTAATTGTTCTGAGTTTGTACAGCACCTAGCACAATGGGACCCTGGCCTGTGATGATAAGCCTGAGGCCCTAGCACAATTCAAATAATAGGAATCCACAGCTTGGGTTGGGTTCCGTAAGGGAACATTTCAAGTTGGCTCTGATAGTTGCGGGTCAGAGGAGACAGCATCTCTCTCATGACTGAAGCACACTAACCAGTGTGACACAGACACCAACAAGTCCTGTACCTAAAACACCAACCCACAAATACGGCAACATGTTAAGAACCGATAGACTCATGCTTACCCATCAGTGATACCCAAATAGACAAAGCCGTCCCGTAGATGCTGAAATACTCCAGGATATCATATCGCATGAAACACAGCACTGACAAACCAGGTCCATCACATGCATGGTAAATCTATTAAAGAGGATAATACAAAGGCATGTTACAAATGAAAACATGACCATGAAATTTGTTAGTTTCCATTGTATCTTTGCTCCTTATCAAACCATAAAGTCTTGATTCAAAGCCCACTGAAGAAAAAGGAGGCTCCCTTTGATTTCAGTAGGTACTGGATCAACCCTAAGGGTATGTCTGACACTGCAGCTAGAGGTGTGGCTGCAGTATGTGTAGACATACTTGAACTAGCTAACTTGAAAAACAACAATAGTAATGAAGCTGGCTAGCTGCTCAGATACATAGCCAGCGTCCTGGGCAGGCTTGAACAGCCCAGATCAAATATATACACGTGTTGCAGTCACATCTCTGATTACAAAGTAGACAGACAGTAAGTCAGCGGCCCAGTCAGGACCAGAACCCAGGAGTTCTGATTACAGCTGGGTGAATAATTCAATAATTGATTCCAGAAATGTTGCCTTTATTCCTGTTTGCGAGTTGCCTGTAGACAAGCATCCTTTTTGCTAATGAATTCATTGTGCAAAATCGTTTGCTGAAAGTCTTGGTCTGTGACCAGTTCATTGCTGGAACCTGTGAGTGATGACCAAGGTGTTTTGAATGGAGACACAGTTTACACTGTGAGCTTCCTTTCCCTAACTCTCGGGATCATGTTTCCGGTGTGAATGAATTCAAAATGGGTTTTCTGGGTGAAATTCTTCCGCAGGCAGGGGTCAGCCCACAACTGATTTACACTGTATCCTAGGCCTTTGTGCTGTTTCTCCGTATAAGGGCAAGTTTCAACCTCGGCAGCATTCCCTTAAAACTCACTGGTTCAGTGGACATTCCTGCCCGTAAACTCAATCGCGACAATATTTGCAAAATGTTTTCATGCCCAATGAGTATGAGCACAGGCAAAGGAAATTCCCTGGAAGAATCAAAGGCATATTTGTGGGAATTCTTTTGTTGTAAGTATTTGCCCTGCTCTAGTTTCTTCCTCTAACAACTAGACTCCATTAGGTCCCCTCTGCTAGCTGTGAGAGGCTTCTCAGTTCCTGATTTGGTCTCTTACCCACTTGGCAACAAATGGACCTTAAATCATATTTGCTGGCGTTTCTCTCTGGGGATCCCAATATCGTTTATGTTGAGAATTGCTGCAAGTCCTTCAGCACATTCTCTTTTCTATGGCAGCTTTTGCCATTGAGATAACTTTTCCCCCTGCTTGGTGCTGGGCTTTGAGATAGGGAGGAGAGAGCTGGAGAGAGCATTTCTGGCTGCAGTAGAAGCACTTGTTTAAGATGGACAGATGCTTTCACTGGTCTGAAGAATTTCCTGTGAGGGAGTCCGAGTGGGACTATACAATGTAGCAGCAGCTGCAACACTGCGTTGCTCGTCCTGACATACTCTAACAGCCCTGGCAGCTGTCTCCCTTTTCTTACATTTTAATATTTTGCATCTTCAGATTATTCTCCCAATCCACCTCCTATTGAAGTCTTTGGCAAGTTTTCTATTGGCTTCAGTGGGACTTGTAATAGGTCCTAAAATGGTGCTGAATGTGTTTACGTGGCATGGTACAATTTTATTAGCCAGTCTGGTAGGTTTTTAGATGCTAGTAGGATTTTTTCCCCCTGTTAACAAGGCTGATCTTTATAGTGAGGGATGAGCATGATCCTGTGGATGGAGCATTGGACTGTGCATCTGGAGACGTGTGCTACTCCTAGCTCTGCCACTGATGTACTTTGATGATGCTGGCTATGTCACTTAACCTTCCTGTGCCTGCGTCCCCCTACATCTGTAACATGGGCGTAACGATTCTTACTTGCCACTGTAAAGTGCTTTGAAATCTATGATTAAAAAGGCTAAATATTATATTAGTTCAGTTATTGGGCATGGTGGAAGAAATCCAGTTCTGTTCAGGTTCTCATACCATGCTCATGCCCACGGTCTCTTAAAGGTAACTATGTTGATGATGCGAATTCTATTCTGTATAATTAAGCAGTGTGTGTATATAATAACAGAGTGAACAGTTGTGCAAAGTCCTACTCAACTACATGACTAGAGCAAGTGAATTCATTATTTCCGTGTGAACAAGTGAACAAAATAGCTTTCCTACCCCCATTATTATCATGGGAAGGAACGGCAAATAGGTTTTCAGTCTAGGCTGGTACAATTTCAAGACTGTTCTGCCAGACTGGGAGGTTAATAATCATCTTTCTTGATATTTCTGTGGCATCTCCCTCAATCTTTCCTCTGCTGCTCCATGAATCCCACCCCCCCTTTCCAGCATTAATTTACACCATAATTCAGCTACTGTAAAATTGGTAGTTCCACCTCATGCTTCGCCTAAAATTACAAAACATCAACTTACTTTAAATACAGTTTAAAACCAAAAGACAGGATGGCCCCTTACTAACTGTAATGGACAAACTGACAGACACTACCACACCCTAAATGTGCAATTACGAGAAAGGATTCAAATATATTTCCCAATGATCACTGCTCCGGGTTACCATAAACTGAAGAATCTCATTCAGGACACTCAGGGCAATACCCACTGGGAAATGCATCCAATAGTGGATATTTTTCAGATACGCGATACGTTATGTTCCCTCCCAGTGTATGGTGTTTTCATCACATACCCATTAGTATTTCATAAGATTCCTGTTTGTTTGTTTGTTTGTTTTTAAATCTTTCAGCTGCTCGTATGTTTATTTCCCTGTGGAGCCTCTGCAGAAAAGGGGTGAAATAGCACATTGCCCACAAAACAAACAGAAGGAATTCTTACCGCAACAAAGAACATAGTGAAGAAATAAACCATGGCTTCCATGTGGAATCTTCGCTTGGCTGCAATACTGATGGTCGGGAGGAAGACCAGGCTGCTGATCGTTGGGAGAAGAAGCTTGGCAACTAAGGAACCCATTGGGGAATGGGTGAAAAATCACAGGAAAACTCGGAGTAATATTATTATTCGGAGGAATAAAACCTTTTAAAAAATCAGTAACAAAGCTGGTTAGAGAGGACTCGGAAGGACAGCATGGAGCAGCTCTAAGTGGGACTACAGAGCGTTGTGAAAACAGCTGTGGCAAGTGTGCTTTAAAATTTAAATGACCTGATGCTGGGTTCGTTCTAGGTGATGTCAGCAGATGACACGTGCCAGCAGCTGAAGGGGACGATGGCACAGCTGCTGGTGGCTTGCCCTTTAAATGGTCTTACATTCTCTCTCTCTCTTTTTTAACATTCCTGAAATGCATTGGCGCTCAATGGGGACAAATGTCCTGTACCGCCAAGCAAAACACCCTTTGACACGTCTCACCCTTGCCCAGCATTTTTGTAAACAGGCTGTTATGGTGTCAAGAGAGGAGCAACATATATGGGTCAAGTTTTTAGTTCCCACTGAAAGTAGCAGAGTGTACATATGTGTATTGGAAAGGAGAATAGGCCTCATCTGGGCCAGCTAGTGACACAGATTACATGCTGGCACAAGGAGGTAAAGGGGCATAGGAATTCGGTTGTACCCATGCATGGACCTTGAATCCAGGAGCCCAGAAGTAAGCAGACTGCAGGTTTGCTTTTCTCCACCACCTCCCAGTTTGGCTGGGAATGGATGGATTAGCTCCACCTTCTCAACTCATTGGCCAGGCAGAGGTGTCAGCCTATGTGTATATGCTGCCGGGATAGCCCAAGAGTAAATTACTCCCCCTTGCAGCTAGGAGGAAGCAAGGGAAGACTTCTGACTCAGAGGGGTTTCAGGGAGTCACAGCGCCCCCCAGGGTTACTCTTGTTCATTGTCACTTTGTGGATTTTTTAGGTTTGCCATCATTTTTCAGTTAGTGAAAACCAAAAAAACATTATTTTTGGTCTTCAAATAAACAAACCAATTTTTTTTGACAAAAATGAAAAGTTTGGTGAGAAAATTTCCATTAACTCAAAAAGCCATTTTTCCATTAAAAAAAAAGTTTTAAAGAAAAAATTGGGACCAGCTCTGGGAGGTGCGGTTTACATGCCACCCCTGCTCTAGCCCGTTGCATGTTAACATTCTGAGTACCTTTCCATGGAAACCACTTACTTTAAAAGTATGGGTCACTTTACTCAATCTTAGTAGTAATTCCTTTCAGCTGAAATCATTGGACTGCTCTTGGAGTCAGGTAGAGCTTGACAGAAGAAAGAGTGGCCAAAGTTGGCCCTATGAGATGGTACTAGACCAGCTGTTTGTAATGGTTCTATCTGACCTTAAAATCTATGAACCTTAAATGGACGCGGTCCGTGGAAAAACAATACACATGGGAGTTTTTGTTGCTGACCTGCAGCTTGTGTCCTTTTACTTATCTGAAGCTATTTAAGTTCTAGACTTAACAGTGGCCATGAGGGTATGATGATCCACCACCTAGAAAAGAACGTACCAGCTGCAAAGTCTCCTTCATTATTTTCCTGCAACAAGCAGAGACCTAGGATTGGCTGTAATCCTTCCATAATTTCTCAGGTAGGGTGTTAAGGCGCACTAGTCATTCAATGGGAAAACCACACAGGATTCCAGCAGGTAACGATCCGTTACATGTTCTTGTCTTGTCATGTGTGTGTTCTGACACAGTTAAAATTCATCCTGTTTCTTAGTAATGCCCTAAAGCTTTGCACCGTGGACCATATAGCATTTTAACTGCTGGAGATCTGTCTTAAATAGTGGAGCAGTAGAACTTTTCTGAAGGTAAAGAACTTCCCCGGATTCCGGTGTGTTGCATAAAGCTGTATGAAAGGAAACCAAAAGCCAAACAAACGTTGTGCTGCTAATCTACTCAGTGGCCTCTCTCGTTTATTATGGCTTTTTATTATAGCCCTGTGGCTCCCCTCCTAGCTTAATATCTTTTCCTTGGAACCTTGGAGAGATTCTCAGCATCTTTTCAGTCCAGCTGTTCTTGTGAAGCAGGGAATAGGAATGTAATGCTTGAGCAATAGTCCTGTGGTTGTGGGCTTAAGTAGAAGATTGTGGGTCATGCTATGAGCTACCGTCTGTTTCTTGTACTGATAGGACAGGCTTGTTATCTCCCTGGAAGAGATCTCGCTGAAAGGGATGCTTGGAATGAGAGTCTTCTCTCTAAAACAATTTAGCCATGGTGGAAGTGGGGAGCTCATCAGTTCGGTGGATTAATGCATTCGCCTGCCCACTTTGGAGGTCTATGTCCAAATCTTTTCTTAGGGTACCAGTGGAATGAGTTTGCTGGGTTTCATCCCAGTCCCCTCTTTGTTTGCATCACAGTAACCAGCACCCAGCTTATCCTGACTGGCCATTTCTGTTCTGGAAAGGTGTTGGGGTGGCAGAGCAGCAGGCAATGCAATCTGGGACTGACGTGCATTTGCAGGGCTGTGCGGGGCCAGAGACTGGCATGGCAAGGGGTGTTGTGGTCAGGTTTGAAGTGCATTGGGGGCCCAGGGAATGCTTTGGCAGAACTGTTTTCGGGAAGCTTGTTCGAAGTCTACCCACACAATGCATGTGAATCCCCTGCTTTTATAAGTAATAAACTCACCACAAACATTTTAAAACTTACTAAATCTTCTCCAGTGTTCTCCTACCAGCCAACAAGGCAAAGCTGTAGGGTCGCACAAGCCACGTGGTATTTCTGTTCCCTGAGATGGATGAGCATAATCCTGATAATCCTCTATCTAATCTCTCCATCCTGTTTTCATCACCATAGTTCCTAAGTTGGAATGGTGTGAACACTCCTAGAAAATGAATTTCACCACAAGGATCTGGATGAATTTTTGCCACGAGTATTTGGGCATGCCAGCTACAATTGTGTTCTCCACGAACATTTGTACTAGTGCCATCACACGAATGTTAGTGGGAAGCAAATTGTGCACCTGACCAAAGTGAATTTGTTTAAAAATACGACTGAATATTTGTAGAATTATTTTTCTCCCCACAGTAGTCTTTTCCCAAGCTCTACTTGGAACCTATTGGAAAGGAAACCCAGTTGGCTGATGGATGCTGTAGGTGCCAGCCGTGGAAAGTGTTCTACTGAGTAATAAAAAGTACTATAGTTCTCAGAAGCAAGAAAACATTCCACAGGTTGTTGAATTTTTTTTTTTTCACAGCTGCAAACCCCGGGCCTGGTGTTTGGTTTGAAGCCAGTGCTTTAGGCACCAATGGGGAAAAAAACACATCAGGTTGCACATGTGTTCCGGCGATTAACAAAAAAAAAAAAAAAAAGAACACCAAAGAAAACAGCAGGGCTGGGAAGGGCAGGTGGCTGGGTAACATCAGTAGTTGTAGCCCTGGGACTGCTGCTTAAAAGACCTTTGTTCAAACTACAGCCAATATCAGACAATGTGTTGGACACACAGGCCTTTGTTCCACATGATAGAGGCTACATTTTTTCTCTTTCTTAAACAAGTAGGAAATCTCAATGGATAAGCAAGTTTTCAGCTCATACATTTAATACTCATGGAAAGCAAATTTTAGATTCATTTTCTGTGAGCATTTGCACCTCTTAAACTCAGATACTAACGTGATGAAAGCAAGATGGAGTGATAGAGCCTGAGATAACATGGGATAGGCATGAGAATAAAATAGGGCAGTGGTTTTCCACCTGTGGTCTGTGGACCCCTGCAGACTATGTCTAAGATTTCCAAAGGGGTCTGCACCTCCATTTGAAATTTTTTAGGGGATCCACAAATGAAAAAAGGTTGAAAACCACTGGAATAGAGGATAATTCCTGTGCAGGAAAGGCCTCAAACTCAGCTTAGGACCAAAATATTTATTTAGATCAGCGATACTCAGAGGCTTAAGAGCAGTAAGTGGTTCTTTAATGTGCCTCCTGTGGCTCTGTGCAGCATATGATATTAAAACATGGTCTGATTTAATTATTAACCAGTCTATGTTATTAACCTATCAGGATGCTTTTACTATGTTATCAAACAATTGTCACTGATAAAATAATAACACTTGGTCAGTCATTCTTCTGTAAAAATTATGTACCTTTCTACCTTGATATAACGCTGTCCTCGGGAGCCAAAAAATCTTACCACGTTATAGAGGAAACCATATTATATCGAACTTGCTTTGATCCACTGGAGTGCGCAGACCTGCCCCCCCTGGAGCACTGCTTTACCATATCCGAATTCGTGTTATATCGAGTCGCGTTATATTGAGGTAGAGGTGTATATATATAATATATAATGAATTCACACGGCTGTGGCTCTGACTTCTGAACCACTGAGGGCCGAGTATCACTGACTTAGACTGTAAACTCATTGTGGCAGGGACTATGTATATAGAATAGCATTCTGATTTTGGTTGGAGCCTCTAGGCCCTACCATGCTGCAAATAATGTAATATGATGATGATAGTGAGAGAACCACAGAGGGGCCTTTGTTGTAGAGCGTTCATCTAGATTTTAGAGTAGCAGCTGTGTTAGTCTGTGCATCCGAAGAAGTGGGCTGTAGCCCACAAAAGCTTATGCTCAAATCAATTTGTTAGTCTCTAAGGTGCCACAAGTACTCCTGTTCTTTTTGCATCTAGATTTTGAACACCTCTACAATAGGGGATGCTGGGATCTGAATTTGGTTCAGCCCAGATTTGGACCCAGTTGTTCACATTCCAAGCTCTCCCCAACATTTCCGGGCATTTGAGTTCTGGAGTCTGGGCTCAGGCCCATCTATTAAGAACTACAATGTAACCATCCATGGGGCCAGTTGCTCAAACTGGCTGAGAACCCACCCCTTTGGATTCCATGGGACTCCACATGTAATTGCATGGGAGTATGGTGCTTTCGGGGAGGCCCTTAGTAACTTGCCCTGCATAGCAGAATCTGGCAGACACCATTGCTAAGGTTTTATTAAGCCTTGTTGTTGCTCAATGTATTGTGCCAAGCATAACTAACTAACTTCGGGCTGATGGGTGCAGGGCCTCAGAGCAGAAGGTGAACAGCTACCCTTCCACCAGTAGGTGGGGCTCTAAGCAACAGGAATTACTGTGGGTGATTCCTTTTGGTCTGCTACAGAGAACCATGTAGCAGCTGAATGCTTTGTGTTGAGATGCAGTCCTGCTGTACTGCATGGACTCAACCACATTTTGGGTTTATTTTGCAGTGTCTTTGTTTCCAGTACATCTTTCTTCTGTGTCCCCCCCACCTGTCAATCAGGCAGAAGATCAATGTTATTTTGCAATATGGGTAGATACATTTGGAATTTCTCTAGACTGTCCTCTGTCTTTGCAAGACAGTTGTCTGGCTTTTCCATTTCTTCTCAACTCCAGCTGTCACATCTGTTTTCTTGGAATTTTGAAGCTTTGGTGTTCCAGTGAAATTGAATCTCCGGTTGTTCCTTAGGGAATGGAGCTCACTCTCATTCTGCTTCTGTTGTTATGCGTATCACATCTTCATAAACAAAGCATTGAGGTTTATTGGGCTTGCATCGTCAATCAGAAGTATTTCCACTCAGCCAATCAGCTAAGTAGTAATTTTCTCTTTGGCTTTAACTTATATTAGAAAATAATCTTTTCCTGCCTCCCTGGAGAGGGAAACATAACAGTATCTGATTAAAAAAATCTCTCATTACATACATCGCTCTTCGGGGCTCAGAGCCATTGCAAGCACCCAAGGTGTTTGTGGTAATTAATAAAAATATAATTTACATGCATGCTCCAGCATAAGGATCACCAGAAATACACAAGCTGACAGGTGTGCCTACAATGCATTCAGAGATCCTTTTTGCAGGCACAACTGTGAGCTAATGAACCTTGACTTCTGCTCTTGCCAGTTTCTCTTACATAGCTCTGCCAATGCACCTGTGTCCTTCTTTTTTTTATTAGTGGAATAAATTGCCACTTAAAACCTACATACCCTGGAAGGTCTGGCCTCACTCTAGGTAGCTTTAGCTGAATATCTGCCCTTTAAATCCTCCCTCTTCCCAATTCAATATGCCTATTATGCAGTCTGCTTTGTTTCCCCTTCTTAGGCACAGACCTTTTCCATGGTTCACTTTCCCCAACCCCATTCAGTGTCCTTTGTAACCATGGCAATTTGTCCAGGGAAGAGGGCTTTTTTGAGTCACAAAAGTTTTCTGTCATCAGACACAGGGTCCTTGGAACGTCCTACCCCCACCCCCCAGCAAACATCATTAAACAAAAATACTCTGTGCAAACATTACTCCCCACCTTAATAATGATTCCACGTCATCCCCCCGATTTCCACATCCTTTGGCCATTGTTCAATACGCTTGACAGCCGCTGCCCAGGACAGACCGGCACTGGGAAAGCAGAGGCGCAGCATCACAGTTATGCGAGGATCCAGGAATAGAATAGGGCAGGAGACAGGAGTGAGGTGAAAGGGCAGAGCTGGGTTGCTCGGGGTGATTGGAAGGCAAGATGCATTGGCAGAGCTGTGAAAGGGTGATCGGGACTGGGTTGCAAAGGGTATTAAAAGATTAGGATTACCTACCCATGCTTTTAATCACTCATTTTCAGGAGCCCCAAATCTACCCCACAATCCCCAGGGCTAAACTGTTCATTAGCATGCCTACATGTTCCTGTCAGAGCCCTACATGTACATAGGGTGACCAGACAGCAAATGTGAAAAATCGGGACTGGGTGGGGGGTAATAGGAGCCTATATAAGAAAAAGACCCAAAAATCGGGACTGTCCCTATAAAATTGGGACATCTGATCACCCTACATGTACAAACCACTTCCGCACAAGGCTGAAGCCACCATCGTTTTAGACTGAACTCACCATCCAGGGCCCATCGGCACTGCTTCTCTGTCAGCTGCAGGGGCACGGGACCCTCATGCACAGGTTAGGGATCCAGCTTCTCCAGAGAACAAAAGATCAGAAGCACAAATGTCTATTGTGTTATGACCCCTTTGGCACTGTTGTGCCACCCCTCCCCTGTCCTCCTTTTGAAACCCCTGTCAGGGCACCATTGCATCCTGTCTGTTCCCAGCTGCCAGAGCAGCTCATTGTGAGAGACCCTGAGGCTGCCCGGGGTAACACCACAGGCCCAGAATAGGAGAGGAGCAAAGGTGGCAGTTGAAAGCCCCCTGAACAGTGACACGAGAGTCAATTCCCTCTGACAAGCCTATTACAAAGGCTTAGCATCTAGGTATCCCGTTCCATCCTCAAAACACCTCTCATGCATTAACTCATCAACTCTTTCAGACACCCCTGTGGTGAGGGAAGGATCATGAACCCCATTTTACAGACAGGGAAATGGAGGCACCCAAAAGCCACAGAATGAGTTGGTGCCAGAGCTGAGGAGCTGCAGGCTTTCAGGTGGGTAGGCTTTTTCTATCATTCCCTTTGCTTTGCATGGTGGAGGGAGGGATACTGTCGCCCATGACGGTGTGGCTGGTAGACACTCTTCCTGCCTGGGTCTGGGTTATGGTATGCTGCCTCTCCTGAGATAAGTAAACTCACTCAAGCCAAGAGTAACGCTTGCCAGCTGTCCACATGCCCAACGCTGTGGCTGATACATCATGCTTGTTCCTGTGCTCTCGCTAATTATGCACAGCCAGAGGTAATGATCTAACATGGGGCTACTTTGACCATGCGTGGCCATTGTTCAGGAGCCTGAGTCTGTGAAGATGGAAGGACGTCTGGGCTGAGGGAGGTTGGCTGCCTCCCCACTGGACACTGAATCTGTATGAAAAGGTGTGTTTCCAAAGCATGTATGCCAATGAAGTTGGTCTTGCTCTTGATGAATTTGTGGAGTTTTGTAGATGAAAGTCTGTTTGTGGTCTCCTCAGAGTAGGTTTATAAGCACTTGGGCACATGCGCTTGCTTCCTCACATGTGCTCACACACACTTCTATCCTCTCTCATGCACTCACACGTTCTTTCCCCGCTCTGCTCTAGGCTACTCGAAGGTAGGTGACCCAGGCCAGCACAGTGACCAAAGGCAACATCTTACTTTTAGTTACATTTATAGCGGAAGGGTGCATTGGCCATGATGATAAACATATTGGAGAGCTACCTATACCAGACCTTTTCTTAAGGTCCTGTGGTTTGATTTTAAGCCTATAATTACCTTGACAGTGTTCCATTGGTCCTGTACAAATGAGGGTCGAGGCTGACCTGCGAGTGCCGTATTCATGTTATCCAAGGAGATCTTTTTTTGTCACTAGGTTTCTGTTGTTTGTACCCTTCTGGACATTGCAGCTCCTTTGAGTGTCCATCTTAGCTGCTAGATTCTGAAGTTCTCTTAGCACAGAGAGCAAAGAGAGAGCTGACACTAGCCTTTGAGAAAGGGAGATGGGCGGGCGGAGGCTGGCCTTGTGGGGGTGGCCTGGATCCTTCAGAAGAAAGACCTTCCACTCTCCTGAAAATGCATCTCTCTCTCCTCCCCTTTGCCTCACTAGTAACAGGTAAGAGCAGGTTCCTATACTGAGATATAGACAAGTCAGCTTTGCCCAGGGCTCCTTGGGACAATCCAGGGCAGGTCTGAAACAGTGTCCCCCAAAAGAAAGTGTGAACTTGTAAGAGCCCCTTAGCCTCTTTGCTAACGAAGGTGCTGAAGGTAAAAAATAATGAAGGATCCTACACTGGGACCCAAGGGCCTAGCTTTAGCCTCTACCCGCCCCAGCAAAGATGAGAGATCCTATCCCCATTGTCACTTTCATCTGAGCCCTTAAGCCTTTCATACTGATGGCAGGTGGTATCTCACTATGTAGATTGAGGGCTTCTGGTGTTCTCCGCTAATCTCCTATTAGCCCCTGCTTGCCTGGTGGTGAGCCCCCATGTCAGTCTCTGGGCTAGTTAGACACCACCTGACATCTGGCACTTGTGGATGCTGCATATATGTTACCAGTGTGCCACCCTGGCCCTGTTTCATTAAAAGAAAAGGCCAGGAACTTTGTCATTTTCACAGCAATAAGACAACCCTGAGCAAACTATGGTTCACAAGGGAGTTCCTCTCAATTTTGTGTAGGAATATGTAATATTTGGGAGCAAGTAAAATGAACCAGAAAAATCTGCCATAGAAAAGTGGCCTTTAAAGCCAACGGAAATATGTGGACATGCCTATAGTATACACCAAAGATCAGGGTGGCCAACTTGTGGCTTTTGATGTGTTCAGAGATGCTTTTAATATAAGACTTGTGATGATAGCAACTTAGTTGCACTGGCTTATTTGATTTGACTAAGCACATTGCAAACATTAATGACTAAAAGTATCATACGAATGTGAGGTAGGTTACTATTGTCCCCACTTTACAGACGAATAAACCAAGGCACATAGCTATTGGGACAGTGGCAGAACTGGAAAGAGTATCAAGTGTTTTGACACTTAGGGTTTAGTTGAAACATTACTATTTATTATTTGTATTGAAGTACTAGCAAGGAGCCTGAGTCATAGACCAGGACCCTAATGTGCTTGGTGCTGTACAGATATAGAACAACAAGACAGTCCCTGTCCCAAAACCTCACTCTGTCTTGATTGAGGCGTGAGTGTGTAGAGCAGCTCGACAAAGAATGTTTTTAGGGAGCACACTGATCTTCCATCCCATCTCTCTCCTTTGGAGTATTAAGCCCATGGCTCAGATTCTGGGGAGCCCAGTACTGGTTATTGACAAAGGACACAACCACAGACAATGAGAAAGGTAGAGTTTGTTTCCAGAGCCCTTTGTTATGCTGGTTTCATCTCATCCCATCTTAAGTCCCTGGGCAGTGTGTTCTCTGTGCCAGAAACAGGAGTTGCATGACAGGTTAAAGCTTCCTGGGAAGTGGATGGGTTACTATGAACACCTGTACAGACTGAGCATCTTGGTCACCCCTGTAGATGTGCCTTTTTTTTTAAACCCTTGAATCTTCAAATGCCCAGCTGAGCAGGAAGCTGCCATGTGGTTCTGAGCTGACAGAATCCATTGTATAACCCTGCTTTTCTGCAATACTACGTGCCTACTGCTGGGCTAAAGCCAGCATTTTGTCATGGGCCACTTATCACATCCTGGAAACCAAAACCAGTGCCTAAGTCAGATGTGTGTTAGGGATGGTCCTGAGTCATGGACTTCAAATCCGAATTGACCTTCCTCCAAGCTCAGGGGTGCTTGGATCTTGAGTTCAGCTTGAATATAGGGACTGACCTGAGACACAGCATTTGGTCCTAGCGAGCAGTTCTCCAGAGTTCACTGGGTATGTTCCAATTCTGTGTCTTGATCAGAGCTGATAGCTGCTCTGTGTGCTTCAAAGTCACAGGGAGATGGGATGCTAAGGGCTCGATTCAGCCCCTTTACATATACAGAGCACCTTGGGTAGTGTGACAGTGTGTTACAGAGCTGGAATCAGTCCCTAAGGGTCTGTCTACACAGCAACTAGACACCCGTGGCTGGCCTGTGCCAACTGACTCAAGCGTGCGGGTCTCGGGCTGCCGGGCTGTTTCATTGCTGTGTAGACTTCCCGGCTCAGGCTGGAGCCCAAGCTCTGGGACCCTCCCACCATGCAGGGTCCTAGAACCCAGGCGCCAGCGAGTGTCTAGTTGCTGTGTAGACATACTCTAAATGACCAAAATGCTGAGCACCCCCGCCCATTGCTGAGCACCCTCAACTCACATTGAGAGTAGAGGATGCTCAATTCAAGTCCTTAGTGGGGTTAACTTCAGTTAAGGCATTTTTAAACCCATTGCCTCTGCCGGCAATGCACACGGTTGTCTTTTGCTGTCATTGGGCAGGATAGGAGATGATTTCTTAGTGTCTGCCTTTGCCTTTGTTTGCATTCTAATTATGCACAGCACCGTTTTGGAATGGAAATGCTGACAGGCTGTATAATGTACAATTTCAGAATTTTCCCTCAGAGCCGTAGTCAGCATAAATGCTGTTATTAATATTGATGTGACGGGCTCATATTGCTGCGGAGACATGACATCATGTTGACAGCTATGTGGCTTGTTTACAATATGGGAAGGTAACCAGCAGACTCTCAGAGATGGCTTGTTTAAGGAGACCTACTAATAGTCACTTAAAAAACTCAGTAAGTGTCAGGCCATGAGCTGGAAGCTACACATTGCAGTAGGTCGGGAGGCTACATACCCACTTAGTCTCTTGTTAGGGTCTCCCCAGGCTGTGAATTTTTCTCCATGTGATAGAATCAAGTTGCATAATCTTGATTTGGATTTCAAACATGGAAAGAACCCATCACCTTGGGACGCCACAGGGGACTGATTCCTAGACCTTCAGAGCTAAGAGTATGAGTTGCTACAGCTTCACCTAAAGACTGGCTGGGACTGGTAGCTGGCTTATATCTGTGTGGACCATGTGCAGAGGGGGAGCCTAACTCATACTGAACAACAGGGTGCATCCATCCAAAGTTGAAGGTGTTTGGAGTTGGTTCATTATGCAGGTGCAGGCCACTGTCAGAATTAGAATCTGGATCCAGGTTCATCAGGTGGTACTTCTTCCCTGGTGCCTGGGGTACTTGGATAGAAGTTCTAGTTCTAGAAACCACCACTCAATTCGTTCGCCCCTACTGAGATGCTAAGAGTTCTGTGGACTTTCGTAGAAGTGACTTGAAGTTCATTGGTGGCAGGCCAAGGGAGCTTGGACTGCCACTGTCTGTGCTGTGCATGTCCAGTGGATACAGGGAGGATTCCAGTCTTGAGCGCTATCAACCCGACACTTTTCAGAAGCCCTATATTTACTTTCAAAGTAAAACAACAGCAAACACACACCCTCCAAACATGTATGCATCAGAAAATCTGTCTCACTATTTCGTACAGATGCATCTTTGTCTCAGTTTGAGCATTGCATTTACTATACTCTCTCTAGTGGTAAATAACATCTGGTGCTTTTGTTCAAGCCCCAATCAATGGAGCTTTGCAGATTTATAACAACTGAGAATCTGGCCATGGTATATAATTAAATCCGTTATTAATTCATATTAAATGGATTATATGTTTGGGTTTTTCTTGCACACACAGAGAAAGCTAATGGACCATCTCTGTTCTCCACCAATACACAACAGTCACAAACAGCCCCAGCGTGATAGAGAAAAGTCTGAGATCCTCAGCCTACCTAGATCTGTTTAGCTCCTTTTGAGGATCTGGTCCTTCATGTCTGTGAATGAAAGTTTCTTCCACTTTAATAAAAATAATTATCAAGGTTTGGTCTACACACAAATTTTGTAGGATTTCAGCTAGGAGGGTGAATTTTTTTACCAATATACTTATACCTGTACAACCCCTAGTGTGGAGGCAGTTATACTGGTATAAAGTCACCGTGCATTTTGTCTTTATGGGGAAATTGACTGGCATACCATAGCTGAACAACTTTTCTGCCATAGCTATTCTGGAATAACGTACACACTGTATTTCAAAATGAAACTGACTTTATTCTGGAATAATCACTCCACTTAGGAGGCAGAGGAAATATTCTGGAATGAAAGTGATTTTATTCTGGAATAGAGGGCTCTCGCTGGGGGTGTGGGCCCTGGGATGGGGCTAGGGATGAGGGTTTGGGGTGCAGGAGGGGGCTCAGGGCTGGGGGTTGAGGTGCAGGAGGGGGTTTTGGGTGCAGGGTCCCGGCGGCACTTTCTGCGGCTCCCAGGAAGCCGCCAGGCCCCTGCATCCCTAAGATGCATGGGCAGCCAGGGAGACTCTGCGCGCTGCCCTTGCATCTGCAGGTGCTGTCCCCGCAGCCCCCATTGATTGTAGTTCCCAGCCAATGGGAGCTGCAGAGCAGGCACTAGGGGTGGGAGTAGCACGCGGAGCCTCCCTGGCCGCCCATGTGCCTAGGGGCTGCTAGGACCTGGCTGCCACTTCTGGGATTGGCGCAGAGCTAGGGTAGGCAGGGAGCCTGCCTTAGCCCCAGGTCCCACTGCGCTGCTAACCGGACTTTTAATGGCCCGGTCAGTGGTGCCGACCGGAGCCACCAGGGTCCCTTTTTGACTGGGCGGTAGGAAGGCTTGCATGTTCCAGTGACCCTGAAAGCAGTGCCGGCGAGAGACTGAACTCCTAGTAGGGCCACCAAGCTGGACTGCTCAAGGGGCTGTAAGCTGGCAAAGAGCAGTCCACTGGCCTGCTGGGCTGGGGGCTGAACGACAGGCCAATGGCCTATCCTCATGACAAAGCTGAGTTAGAGCAACCCAGCACGGTGCCCGTTCCGGGACGGCAGAGCCTTGTTCGTGTCCCGAGTGACGTCTGACGGCTCGGGGTAGGATTCACTTTCCGACGGCCTCAGATGCCCTTTGCTTCCCTCTGGCTGTGCTATAAATCTGCGCGCCTGGCTGTGTGTCTTGCTTCGAGAGAAGAATGTGGCTGTGCTCTCGGACAGTGTCGCCCGCCCGGCCCTCTCCTGGAGGTGGTGGGGCCGTTATTGTAGAATAGTGTAGTCCTTTCTGTCGGCCCCACCGGCAAGCCTGTGCGGCTGTCTCGCTCGGCCTGGCCTGGCCTGGCCTGGCCTGCCTTCTTCCCCGCTAGACTCCAGGGGTGAACGCTTGGCTCTGCTGGCTCTGTGTATGTGTGTGTCTGTCTCTCTCTTGGTGAGGAGAAACGCATGCGTACAGCTCCTCGCTCCACTCCTCCACCAGCCTCGCTGCAGGAAACCAGCTGGCTGCTGCTGGCCTGCATCAGGGGAGCTGAGCGGGTTAAACCCTGGGCTTGGGGAGGGGAGAGACATCTCAGGGTGAGAAGTGTGAATTCCTCACAGTCTGTCTGACAGCTATAAAACCGACTAAAGCTGACTTGGGAAAGCCACTAGGCAGCTCCTCCTCGCTGGAAACCCAGGCTCTTTGGCTGCCCTTTGAAGTTTGAGGAGAGAGAGAGAGAGGGAGGGAGAGAGAGAGAGAGAGAGAGAGAGAGAGTTTGTGTGTCTGCAGCTCCTGCTCCTCCTTTTGCTGCTGCTGCTACTCACTCTTCCCCCCACACACAAGCCTTTGCACCTGGTGTCTGGAGCATCTTCAGCCTTAAAACAAACCCCTTGCACCTTGCTGGCACTTCCCAGGTTTTCAAGGTATGGCTTATTTATTGTACTTTCATGGCAATGATACACAAGTTTTTAAATATATTGATTTAGAGGAAGAAGAAGAAAAAAAAGAAACCAAAATATGAAAAGACAACCCTCTTCCCCCGCAAACCAAGCAAAAACTTGTTGAAGTGCCAGAAAAGTAACCAGCCCCTTTAGGTTCAGAGAGGCTGGTTTCCCCACCTGGATTCCTAGTTTTGGAGCTAGGTTAGACTTAGTTAGAGTCATGTTATGTGTCAGGAGACAGTTATATAACCTTGTAGAATTATTGGATGGGAAAGATGTTAAAGCTGTCTCTCTCTGCTTTGCCATTAGGACACTGGATTTCTCTCCTGTCCATAGAATCATTGATTGCGCTTCAGTTTTTGATAGGTTTTTATTTTAGCTGGGGTTTTCTCTCCTACTCTGCTCCCCTAAAGATTTGGTTTATTTTTTTGACTGAACAAAGGATAACCCCATAGCAAGTTGTTGTATTGGCTTTGGACCAGCAGTGTCTGGAAGTCTTAATGAAAACCAAGTGTAAGGCAAGTCTCAGCCACCTGTCCCCGGGACACACAGCCAAGAACTCTGGGCTTCAATTAATCAGTGGACTCAGCTTTGGAAACCATCTTCAGAATATTAAGTCAATACATGGGAGGGGGGAGCAGGAGTAAGAAAACTGATGATCCCGATAAATCAGCCACCAGCCAAATTTGTGGTGACTTTACCCCTAGGGCCACCTTCCCAAAACTGCTACAAAAGCTCAGATGGGGAAATGGGGAGAGTATTCAAGGAGTGGAAGAGACACTTTTATGCTCCAGACCTGATTGCAGTCTTTTCCCCCCTCTCCCCATGGGCAGTCTGGGTCTCACTTACCTTCCCACTTTATTGAATATTTACTTTTTAAGGGAAGTCTAGTGTAGGAGAGAGGTTTTTCCTTTCGAACATGTGCTGCTTTGATTGCCTTGAAACATGATTTCCTGAACTTGCTCATCCCTGTCTCCCACAGTGGAGCTTCCACTTCACTTTAAAATGGAATAGGGTATTGCACTGCGTTTTCTTTAAAGTCATGTCATTCTGGGTTGCTGGGTTTTCTTTTACCCTTCCTTCCAGAGATGCTGTAGGGAACAGAAAGGAAAGGCTGACATTTATGAGTTTGACTTTGGAGGATTTCTTTGCTATAGGAACAGCCTTTTTCATCCGCAGGAACTAGTGTAGAACAAGAGGAACTGCTATTGAAAAAAGGAAAAATAAGGGCTGTCAATTGTAATCCCTTTTTTATTTTAATTACTGAGTGACAATAGCAGAAAATATTCAGATATTCTTGCTTTTTAAATGTCCAGCCATTTCTTCTTCAATGTTTCCTGCACAGCGTTTGCAACTCTTCACTCAACTTTTAAAAGCACCAACATGCTCTACATTTTCACTAATTCTCTTGCTGTCAAGTGCTTTCATGCAATTTTTTCAGAGCCAGATCCTCAGCTGGTGTAAATCGATGTGACTCCATTGTCTTCAGTGGACACAAGCTGGTGATGGAGGGACCAAGAAGTGAAAATCAATTAGACTGACTGCCACATTGAGAGGAGACATTGATCTCAAATGGAGCTACGTCGATTTACGCCCATTCAACATCTGCCCCTATATTTTCTTTTAATTAATTAACTGTATAGCAATTGTGGCCATTGTAAAAGTCCATCAGTCCTTTTTACAAGGTAGTGGTTCTTGCTAGTAAACAAAATCCTTATTCTTGTTTATGATCATGGTTATTTTGCCTTTTGGTGATGACGCAATAAAACAGGACAGCTGATGCTGTGCCTTCTATCTGTCCCAAAGGGCAGTGGCTCTGACACTGTAGTATGGATCTCATCTCTAAAACTCTGCTGCTAATGAAATTACACCAGCATTTTGAGTGGCATACATTTGGGCCTGTTGCTTTACAGAATGAAAATAATCAAATGGCTTTGGAGCAGCATCTTCATCTGTGAAAGTTCTCACCTGAAGGGGACTCTGGCCATTGTCCTCTTTGTGGGAAACATTGCCTTTGTGATATCTCAGGTAAGTGTACCAACTTGGCAGGTAAAATGCTGGTGCTGAAAGGATAGCTCCGTGTTTACCTGGCAGGCTGGTTTCTGAGCTCTCAAAGGGAAATAGGTATGTCCCATGAGCCAAGGTATTCTCCAGCACACACATCTTATTTTGACGCTGTGATTTAGAACCTGCAAGCAAAGACTTTTGAATGTATGCGTTAGTTATTCCATTGGTAGGTTTTCCTTCTGCAACTTGGCTCTCATTAAGAGGGAATCTCACCTTATCCACAGCATTTACATAAAATGATACATAATTTTGCATGTTCGTTAGGTGCAACAGTTCATTCTCCCCGGTTCTTGGTCAGTTGCCAGATTTTTGGATTCCTTTTCATAGAACATCCTTTTCCTTTCTCAAGAAACACAGAATTTATCGAGCTCCATAGCCAGGAGAGTGGATAGAAACCTAAACCCCCCAATGAAAAATTAATCTTCTAGCCCCACGGAGATGATAAATCCTATGTTTATTGAGAGAGACACTTGCTATGCATGTGTGGGTGTAGAGTGGCAATCCATTCAGATCCCAGAGCCAGCATAGGGATGAGTGTGGATGAGCGGGAATAGTGGCAGAGCCATAGATAGCATTCCCTACTGCTGCTCCCCGATGGAAGCAGTGTGCATCATCCCTGCACCTGTTAGCAGCAGTGTCATCAAAGGAAAGCTGGGGCCTGGGAACATCTCCCAGAGTGTCAGGCCATGCACCTAAACAGGATGCATTAAGTGCACCCACAGCCTTTGGAGCATCCAGGGAGATGGTTGGGAAGAGATTTTCTGTTCTCTCTTCCACTTCACCACCCATGTGTCCACGCAATGCAGGCGAGGGTTTTGCTTTGGGTTTGAGAGGTGCTGTTTCCATTGCTTTTGTAATTAAACTGAAGAATTGCTATATTGGGTCAGACCAATGGTCCAGCTAGCTCAGTACCCGGTTCCCAACAGGGGCCAGTACTGGAACTTCACGGGAAGTGTACACAACAGGCCAGTTGGAGTGATCCACCCCTGTCTTCCACTCACAGCTTCTGGTAATCAGAGGTTTAGGGTTGTCCTGGAGCATAGGGTCCCATTCTTATCATCTTAGCTAATAGCCATTGGTGGACCTATCCTCCATGAACTTACCTATTCTTTTTTGAACCCAGTTATGCTTTTGACCTTCACCACATCCCATGGCAATGAGTTCCACAGGTTAGTTGTGCGTTGTGTGTAAAAATACTTCCTCTTGTTTATTTTGTACCTGCTGCCTATTCATGTCAGTGGGTGACCCCTGGTTTTTGTATTGTGGGAAAGAGTAAATAAAGAGTAAATAACACTTCTTCCTCACATCATTCATGATTTTGTAGATCTCTGGCGTATCCCCCTTTACTGGTCTCTTTTCAAAGATGAACAACCCTAATCCTTTTAGTCTCTCCTCAACATCCTGCGTTTGAATTCAGTATGGCCCAAGGATCAGAATATACTGAAGAGTTAAGGGTAGTGTCTTCATCTGGGAGGTTTTGGGGCCCTCCTGACTCCATCAGACCTCCCATTTTAAGTTAATGGGAATTCTGACTGAGTGAGGACTGAAGGGGAAAACCTATGCCTCTGGGAAATGAGTGGGGGAGGTGTAGAAGTTGCATAAGGCCCTGGATTAGAGCTCATTGAAAATTTTCTGACAGAATAGTTTTCCATTGGAAAATGCTGATTCAACAAAAATGTTTTGCAGAAATGCGTCGATTTCAATGAAATTTCATTAAAAAAAATCATTCATGTTAATGGGGTCAAAACATTGAATTTCAATCTTACTGAAATGTTTCATTTTGATTTTTTGTTTCAAAATTACTTTTGCATTATATTATATTATATTTTATATTATATTATATTATATTATATTATAAAGTAAAAATCAAAATGAAATGGTTAGACTGACCTGAAACATATTTTTTCAGAAAATAGTATGTCACGGGAGTTTCTGAATGTTGACATTTTGTTCCAATTTGGAACAAAAACACATTTTGAAATTGTGGAATTTCCCATGAGACGGCACTTCTAGTTCCTGCACAGATCTATCCCAAGTGTAGTGGGAAATGCTGTGTCTCTTCTGTGTATAGGGATCCATGCCATGGAGAAGCCACTCAGATAGACTCCTCATCCCCTCTATGCTGTGATTCTGTGCACGAGTGTGCAGCATGGGGCGTGTTGTGGAGAACATGGCCTGTGAGCTGCATGGATCCACCACATGGCGGAGCAGCATGGCAGGCTGCAGTTACGGCTACCATTATGCTTGGATACTATGGTGATGGGTGCTATAGAAAACCCCAAGAGAGAGAAGTTCTACAGGCAGACTGTTCAGGGTCTCCATGCCCTGTTCCGCAGTCCAAGGATGATCCCGTTCCCCTAATATGCTCACCTTTCCCACACTCAAAGCCCTCTCACTTGGGCTTTGCCCCAGAGGATCCAGTTTTGGCCCTGAGTAGGGTCTGCTGTCTTGCAGCCTGGTATCTCTGAGTGCAGAACTCCTAGTCATGCTAGCTTGGCAGTGTAAATGTTTAACGCCTCTTCTCTTCTGAACATGAATGCCCGACATTGTGAATAGGATAATGCGCAGACGTCAAACAGCCTCGAAGAAGGAGCAGATGTCACGGCATACTGGTGGGGGGAGTGGACCAAATGGACAGCATGCACAAGAACCTGTGGGGGAGGTGTCAAATCCCAGGAGAGGCATTGCCTCCGGCAGAGGTACTGTCAGAATAATTAAGTGACACACGTGTACTCCATGCGCAGAAAATTGTAACACTAGCTACCTGACCTGTTAGGCAAACTGCACAAAATTCTGCTCTCGGTCACATTCTGGCAACCCCACTGAAATCTATGGTCATTAGCCTTCGTATCCCAGAGGTGAATTTGGTCCAGTAAATTACACCATAGTAAATATGTCATTGGTGAAATGTGCTGGATTGAAAGCCCTGGATAATGAACATCTATGTCTGTCCATAGGACAGGGACGCACAAGCTTGCTGTCATGCTCCAGTCCTGAGCAGGAAGGGCCCCCTCTGAGGGTGAGAAGGCTGTCACCTTGCTCTTTCCATTCAATGAACATGCGGCCTTTCTGCTCATGCAACCAAATAGAGTGTCTGTCAGGGCCAGTGAGACTGGGTGTTTTTATGATGTGGATGTTTGTCTTCTAGGAGCTGGGCTAAAACCACCATCTCATTCCTCTCAAGCCACTAAATTAATAGAGCCATAAATTTTAGAGCCATAAGTGACCATTAGATCATCTAATCTCACCCCCTGTATAACATAAGTCATGGAAGTTCATGAAGTTATTCCTGTATTTGCCCGATAACTTGTGATTGACTAAAGCATATAATCCTGAAAAAGATCTATCTATCTATCTATCTATCTATCTATCTATCTATCTATCTATCACATTTCCTGTCTAAATAGAGTAATTAACAAAAATTCTGTGAAAAGAACAGGAGTACTTGTGGCACCTTGGAGACTAACAAGTACTCCTGTTCTTTTTGCAGATATAGACTAACACGGCTGCTACTCTGAAACCTGTCAAAAATTCTGTGGTGGCTTGAACTGTAACTTAGCAGTTAAATAGAAGCCTGCTCCTGCACCCACTGAACTAGATTGCCTTTGGGGCAAGGACTGGCTGTCGTATGTTCATAGCACCTAGCACAGTGGGGCCCTAGCAGACTGAAGCCTCTGGGTGCTACCATAGTAAACTTAATAAGCAATGATAGTAATTGAAGTAAATGGCATCCAGTTTAAGGCATTGCCACTATTTACGGGAACCCCTACAAAAGACAGGGAATGTAGATTTTATTTGTCAAAGATTCTAACCATCATTTCTTTATTCAGAAGAAAGTCAGTGAGTGGGCTTGCTAACAAAACTTGCACTGGGACATCCAAAAGATACCAGCTCTGCAAAGTACAAGTAAGAATATTCTTTTCTCATGGGAAATGTTCCAAATAATATATTTTTAATCCGGATCCCTTAATACAACAGTATTTCTGGGTAGCTGGGAAACTGACAGGCATTTATCTTGTCACATGTCCAAAACCAAGTGACTGTATTTTGATTCTTGGCTTTTCGATGGCTCCCATCACTGCATTATTTGAACACCTCACAGGACTACTTTGTGGTAAGGAAGTGGCATTGTCCCCCAGTTGACAGATAAGGGATTGAGGCACAGAAAGATGAAGTGACTAGGCCTCATTTTCAGAGTAATCCTGTAGAAGAGCTGGAAATAGAACCCAGCTCAGCATCTTAGCCAGTTGTAGCTCGTGGTTGGTGGTAGCAGCTGCACCCCATAAGTGAGGATTTTGGTTGGCAGAACGGCCTCTTTCCTTGTCCCCGGGTTGTGGGACCACAGAGAAAGTTTCAAGCAGTGCCTGCACAGCCTCACAACTCCCCCGCAGCAGAACTGCCCCAGCACCGCCATGTGTCAGGTGCTCTGATGACGACTCCGGTGGGAGCAGGAGGAGTGGAGCTACCTTGCAGAAGGCACTCAGCACTTTGCAGAACTAGGCCCTTTAAGACATAGGTAACAGCCAGGCTCCATGGACTGGAGCAAGCCATGAAATGCTAATTGTGGAAGCGACCAGTTGAGGTATGCCAGAAACCTTTCCTGCATCTTGTTTTCATCAGGATATTAATGTATCCCATTCTAGGAGTGCCCTCCTACCGGAAGGAGCTTTCGAGAGGAACAGTGTTCATCATTTAACTCCCATGTGTATAACGGAAGAACGTATCAATGGAAACCTTTATATCCTGGTAACAAGACATTCTTTGTGTGTTCTATAACGCTTAGCCAAAATATTTTGATAGTTACAATGCTATATCCTTCAGGAAGACTCAGGGACACCACCTGCCCAGGCTCAAAGGAGCATTCTGCAGCCACAAAGCACTTTTTAAAAAAAAATTACAAATTAGCTCAAAGGCTGGACCCTGCAGTCCTTTCTCGGGCATTGACTTCGGTGACTCTGGACTTGCAGCTTGAAAGTTAAAGAGCTAATAGATGAGAGAACATGGAGAGATTGACTGTTTCAGCAATTAGAAGCTGGTTTGCCCAAGCAAAATGTCCAATGAAGAGTTCAGTGTGGTCACGGAACTGACTCATTTCATTTCAGTGACCTTTGATCACATAGACACACATCACCGCTGTAAATAGCTCTCTGTTTTATCCAGTGTCACTGGAGTGAAATGAGTCAATTCAATGGTTACATAGGATAAAACTTTTTAAATTGCCTATGTGACCTTGGAGCCTACATCCCATATTCAGAAATGACTCAGGCACTGAGCTATAGATTTTTCCATCAGACTTTGGCTCCTAAGGACCAGATTTTTAAAGGTATTTAGGCACCTAGAGATGCAGATAGGACTAAGTGGGATTTTCAGAAGCATCTAGGCATTAACTCCCATTAACTTCAGTGAGAGTTAGGCACTTCTGAAAATTCCATCAAGTCCCTATCTGCAGCTTTAGTTGCCTGGATAGCTTTGAAAATGATCTTTGACCATCTGGCCCTGAGTGCGTAAGGCTCAGATTTTTAAAGGTATTTAGTTGTTGTCGCGCTCAGCATTGCAATGCCCAACTGATTTAGGAGTCTAAATCTTATTTTCAAAATAAGAGTTAGGCTCCTAAATCAGTGAGGCATTGCAACACTGAACACGGCAAAACCTAAATACCTTTAACAATCTGGGTCTAAGTCTCTTGAAAATGGGAGTTTATGTCCGAAGGTGCTTTTGAAAATTTTACCCATCATGACTGGGCCTTGTCTGGGGGTGACAGGAGAACCCTTATGTCACTGTGCAAGAGCCAGGGACATTCAGGGGAGCATGGGGAGCGCTTGCATCACCCTAACGGGGGCAGGGAGGAGGTGAAGCCAGGAACCTGCCATTCCTTTTACATTAAGAGTGGAGCAAGATGCACCATCCAAAAAGAAGGTGCTGCCTGCAGACCTGTATATATCAGGGAGCACTTGTGCCTCATGCCTTCTCTTTGTCCCTCCTGCAGTGATACAAGTCCATGGAGCACCCCAACCCCTGTCCAGGTTAGGCCTGTCTGGTAGAATGTGGCCCATAATGGGTGGATAAATGATTTATAATCAATAATTTCTTTGGCCAATTTTGCCTCTTTTCTGTGGCCAGGTAGAAATTTCCACAAATATATTCACTATTGGAAATTATTCACTGGAGAGTTTCAGTGAATAATTCTTGATCTGTAGCTGGTATGTGAGATTCTGAAAAAGGCTATTTTGAAATTCATGCTGTTTTAATGGGACGTATAGGTCAGCTGGTATATTTCTGTTCCCTGACTAGTTGAGAGTAACTCTTAGAATCAGGTTTCTGGAACAAACTTGAATTTGCATTTTGCTTTCTGTGAATATTCTTCAATAGTCACTTAAAATTCACTGTTTCAGAGAATGTTCCTGCCAGTGGATTTAGCCACCTGAATATCTGTGGAAAGCAAATGCAGTTGGGGGAGGGAGTGGAGGTGCACACAGCCCAAATGAGTTCATTAACAAATTCAAATTAAAACATGTCGAGGAGTTTGCAGTGCTTGTCCATATACAGCTGTAAATCTTATTTTATCTCTGTGTTAGTCTACCTATTTAATCTCCATAGATATTAAAGTATATATTAATATATATAGTTATTAGATATATAACATTGTGTGTACATATGATGTAGCTATATATCATGTATATTTAAGCACACATTTGTATTATACTGCAACACCTTACACAGGTGAGTAGTCTTTACTCCTGCAAGTAATCCCATGGATTGATGTTATCACTATAGTTTATAAATACACAGATTTTTCAAAGCTGCCTTGGAGATGCCTATCCGCTAAGCAGGTTTGAAAATTCTCAGACATAATGTATATATAATTGTTGATGTTTGTGCATGGTATGATTTGCAGGAGGTAAGGACCACTTTCCAGTGCAAGGATTTGCAATGCTGGGCCTGTCATGCTATCAGAACTGCAATTCCTAATCTGGCTTCCAAACCCTGTCGATGGGAGCTCCTGAAATGTGGCTAACCATGCAGTTCATCGTACCATTGATGTTGTTATCTCGCTTAGCAGACATTAGTTGACATTGGTAGGATGAATGATTGTGTTTCTCCTGTTTTGAATCTATGTTTATATCCTTTCCCCTTAGATGACTATGTTCACATTTCTAGCAAGCCCTGTGACCTCCATTGCACCACTGTGGATGGTCAGAGACAGTTAATGGTTCAGGCTCGGGATGGAACATCCTGCAAATACACTGATTTCCGAGGGGTTTGCGTGTCTGGAAAATGTGAGGTTGTTAAACATTATAGCAAAAATATTGTCAGTAGCATTCAGAAAATTACAATGGGTGCAATATTTGCCTGGCCCTCAATACTCTATTTACCATTTTTCTAGCCAATTGGATGTGATGGGATTCTATTTTCCACCCACATGTTGGATAAATGTGGAGTTTGCCAAGGGGATGGGAGTAGCTGCACTCATGTAACTGGGAGTTACAGAAAAGGAAATTCTCATCTCGGTAAGACTTTACATTACCCTTTCCCATATTTATAGCGTATGCCTTTTAACATAGCTTTTTTGGTACATTAGTTTCAGTTTCAAAATACTACCAAATGCCCTGTTGTTTTCTGGGTTTCTTTCCCTTTTTCATGTTCTGTCTTTTTTTAAGACTGTCACTCTTATGTTTTAGGACAGGGGAAACCCTTCTTTTAAAGGATACAGGTAACCTAGCAAGGATTGAGAATTACGCTGATCCAAAATCTGAGCCTCATTACACTGAATCTTGGAATTATACAGCAGAGTTATATAATGGACCAATCTCAGTTTTAAAGTTTTATTTCTAGCTACCACTAAAGCTAGGAATACATGATTTACAGCAATGGGAAGCTAGGATATCTTTGAAAAATGAGGATTCCCAGAATTAGCACAGCATAAAGCATTAGAGCCTAATTCTTCTTTCACTTACGCTGGTGCAAATTAGGAATAACTCCATTCAAATCAATGGTTGACATCCTCAGCACAGCTCTATTGCCTTCAGTGGAGCTACACCAATTTACACCTGCTGAGGATGTAGTCCGGTAGTTACACTGGTATCAAATCAATGTAAGAGAGAGGAGAATCAGGCTTGTCATCCCAAACAATGGTGGCTCCTGAGTGACCAGCCAAGAAATGCACCGATGTCCAACTACCAGGCTAGCTTTCAAATAGCCCTTCTTACAACAGTTCCTTGTATTTGATCTGCAACTTACAGACTTTAGATGCAGTTATGAAGATCTCAAACCCTCATATATTACCCTTAATACTTTTAAGGCTTTCCGCCTTTGAATCTACCTTTTCCTTGTCCTTCTCCACATCTCAGGGTAGCAGTTCTGTACTTCTGAGGCCGTTTCCAAGATCATATTTCAGACTATTTCAAGAAAATAATTCTAGGAACCTAGGATTTTTTCCATACTGGATCTGATAACTAGTTCATTTAGCCCAATATCCTGATTCCAGTAGTGGTCAGCAGGGGTGTCTTTTCAGAAGAATTCTGGAGGGTCGCAAAGTTGTGTTAGCGTGGAGAACTTTGCATGGGGTTGTATTCTAGCCTGGAAAGTGAGTGCGGGAGGGTGGAACATACAGATTTATGAAAAGTCTGGGGTGGTAAAAACCAAGGGCTGTGGGGGGCAACTGCTGCCCTAACCCCACAGCAAATGGCAGCCCTAATGATCAGTACTTGATGCTTTTAAATAAGGTATAAGCCCCCACCCCCATAATATTCATAGACAAGTGTGCCTGGATCTATATGGAAAAATAATTTCTTCCTGCCCAATATGAGGATCATTTTACATATTGATGAATGTGATTTGATTTTCCTTTTCTTAGTGTGTATAACTGTAAATCTTATTAATGGTCATAACATTATTCTGATTTAATTGCATGAGAAATATAAATGAGGTGAACAGTAGGACACAAACTATGGGTTCAGAAATACTGTTAGTATTTTTCTTAGTGCAATCAACACAACTGAAGCTACATTATAAGGCAAACGGATGCTGGTTTACAAATAGTTTTCAAGATCAGTCTCAGTGTGCAAATGTCCAGTAAAATGTGCCTTTGGGTCTGTCTCCACTGCAGCCTTGTCTTCATTGCTATTGTTATTAAAGCCAACTAGACCAAAGATAGCTTGCATGTGTGTACATGTGCTGCAGTCGCATCTCTGATTGCAGCGGAGACAGACTCTTAATCAGAGATTATGGGTGAGATCCTCAACTGGTGCAAACTGATGTCGCTCTGTTGACGTTGATGAAGTAACTTCAGCTTACTGCTACGGAAGTTTTCACCCCTGGAAAAAGAAGCAGTAAAGCTACCTTATATGGATGGATGTTATGAGTAATATGATGGTTATTAACATCTATCATTTAAAAAAATGTAATTGGAAAGATGAAATGTTCAGAAAGACATCGTTCCTGAAAAGTGCCCAATCTTGATTGTTGAACTCATTATCTTTGTTCATATTATCGGTTACAAGGTTTTCCTTTCATTAATGTATAGTTTTCCATAGGCTATTCTCTGGTAACGCACATTCCTGCTGGAGCCAGAGATATCCAGATAGTAGAACGGAAAAAATCGGCAGATGTTTTGGGTGTGTATAACCTCTTAGTACTTAGCTAAAAATTGTGTGTATGTGTTTGTGTTCATTTTTTCTTTGCAAGTAAATGCATTTGTTGAGAATACATTTGTAGACATGGACCAAATCCTCAACAGGTGTAACTCGTCATAGCTCTGCTGAAGTTAATAGAGCTTCACTGATTTACACCTGCTGAGAATCTGACCCAGGCAGTTGCTTTAACTCTGAACCGTTGAACAAATTATATTACTATTGTTGCAGAGAATTGTAACAGATGCACTTTCTTGATCTCAAATAATTGCCGTGCACCTTCATTTCTTTCTTGATCCCAGGGAACTTCTGCATTTCAGTGAAAGTACATTGGCTACAACATGCACTCAGTAAAAAGCAACTATGACTTAGATGTTTGCCTCGTTGATATTGTGGTGGAAGGTGGCTAATGCCCATGACTGAATGCGGGTTTCAGATAGGTACAGGAATTGAATGGTGTGGGCAAATTGACTCTGCTCAAGTGACTCACACATATGCTTCAGCTAGCGTCAAGGTCTGATGCTGCCTTCAAGCTCCGTGGTTATTAGAACCATGGCTTAGGTGGCAAGATTTCCATGTGCCAAGAGAAGGATAATCTGTTTTATTTTCTGAAAAATGGAACTCCTGGTGCACAGAATCACGAAACACAACCAGTTTGTCTACAGCATGTGAAACCTTTATTATTTTAACATGTATGTTGGGGCCAAAGGGCTACATTCAGGTTGGGCCCCATTGTGCGAGGCCCTGTACAAACATACAATAAATTACTGTCCCTGCTTTTTACGGTCTTGCACACATGTGCACAAAATACTGATGTGGAAATAAAGTAACAATGGCAATAAATGTATTATGATATTAATGATACTGACCTTTGTAAAACACTTTGAGGTCTATGGATGAAAAGTACTTTATATGAGATAGGTATTATTATTACTTATTATTATAAATGTTCATTATGATATTAATGATGTTTTAGGATATTATTATAAAACAAATATAATAACCTAAGTAAATGTCAGATATTATAATCATCCAGGAAATAAAGATACTTGAACTTTGTATACGAAGCAAATAGCAATGATTAAGACATAATCAGTTTAATCTGAAGCAAGCGAGATTTAGGTTAGATAGTAGGAAAAACTTTCTAACTATAAAGATAGTTAAGTACTGGAAATAGGTTACAACACAGGTTGTAGAATCCCTGTCCTTGGGAAGTTTTTAAGAACAGGTTAGACAAACACCCATCAGGGATTATCTCGGTACACTTGGTCCTGCCTCAGCACAGGGGACTGGACTAGATGACCTCTTGAGGTCCTTTCCAACCCAACATTTCTGTGATTGCGTAGTTCTTTTTCATTAGATGAAGCTGATTACCTGCTCTCTCTGTCTTTTTAAGCTGTTGCAGATGAAGCTGGATACTATTTTTTCAATGGGAATTACAAAGTCGACAGCCCAAAGAACTTCAACATTGCAGGCACGGTGTTCAAGTACAGGAGACCTATGGATGTTTACGAAACTGGCATAGAATATATCGTCGCTCAGGGGCCGACTAATCAAGGCTTGAATATAATGGTGTGCTCTGGCTTTTTATATTTGCAGGGATAGGAATTACAGGAAGAGAAAAGTTGAATCCTACTGATTTCTTTCCTCTTGTGTGTTTCTTAACCACATTCGTACCGGTGGTCAAATCCTCTGGATGCAGCCCCAGTAGCTGAACTACATGCTGGGGATCTTTACACGTGGTGCTTGAATTACAGGTGGGAGTGGGAAGCACCCCTACTTCTCACAAATGTTGAAATTAAAGCAAGCCACTTGACAGTCAAGGCCCTCCTATTTCCCCCCTGTAATTTGAACACTGGGCTTGGGAGGAAGTTTACGTCTCCCCAGGCCATAAAACAGCAGCTATTCCATGACTACAGAGAGGCTGCTTCGCTGCTAATGCAGATATTTCCCCACTGAGTTTTCTAGCTGTGGCAAAACACGCAATTCAGGGAGAAGACTGTTTGAACATGACAAGCAAGGAGAGGTAAGGCAGGTCAGAACCAGATTCTCCCCCAGTATTGGATTGATAAGGCAGGGCTGCCCAGAGGATTCAGGGGGCCTAGGGTCTCCGAATTGCCGCCGAAGACCTGGCACTTCAGTGGCGGGTCCTGAGGTGGAAGGACCCCCCCGCCATGGGTCTTCAGGGCACTTCGGTGGCGGGTCCCGGAGCAGAAGGACCCTCCGCTGCCGAATTGCTGCTGAAGACTTGGAGCGGAAGAAGCTCCAGGGGCCAAGGCCCCGTGAGAGTTTTCTGGGGGTCCCGGAGCGAGTGAAGGACCCCGCTCCAGGGCCCCCAAAAAACACTCAGGGGGCCCCTACAGGGCCTGGGGCCTGGGGCATATTGCCCCACTTGCTCCCCCCCTACCCCCGGGCGGCCCTGTGATAAGGCCATAGGGAGAAGAGGTACAAGCAGCCTGCAGCTTGCACTTTACATGGCAGCCCCCAAAGTGGGCAGAGCAGGCCCTTGATGGGGTGGGGTCAGGACAGCTGAAAGTTGCATTGATTCGGTGGCTCCCTGGGGCAGCCCCCTAAGGAATTTGTAAAGTTTCCCCTTCCCGTGGATGAACACCCCACTCAGTAAACCTACTCCCCACAGGGAAAGAGGATCTTTGGGGTGAGCCTGGCCCCGTGTTGCTGACTGACACATTGTTTTACTGGCATCACCAGTTCAGAGAGAGCACGGGAGCCTTTCAAAGGCAGATCTGGCTTGAATGAATGCTGGTTTATTAAATTATCATTTTGGATGGATGACAAGCCTGGGCATTGGGGGTCGGGGTGGGGGTTGTCTATTCTTCTCCTTGGCATTAGTATCTCAGTCAACTGAAAATGGGAAGACAATTGGGCCATCAAACAAAAAACTGCCCAAATCTTAAACACAATATTACTGCTATTATGGGTTCCACTGCAAGGAAAGGAAAGAAATTCATCCCTATGCAGAGAACCTGCACACGGGCCATCCATCCCTTAAATAGTGCATGGGCCTCTTTACGGGGTGAATTTCACCCCCTGCACCAAATTCTGTCCTGGGTTCCCTGTACATGGCTTGCATTGAAGACACTGGAAGCCCCTTTATATCTCAGGGAAATGATTAGCAAATAGCCATGGGACTGCTGGTGCCTTGAGAATTTTCTCCAGCACCGCATTACCAGATGTTTCTTTTCTTTTCTTTTTTTCCAGAACGGATGATGGTAATAGTAATGATGGATTTCAAGGTCTGTGCAGCTTTTTATTCAGTCCCTCAGGGTTTAAGTGAGACTTAAATGGTGCACTGCCTTTGTACCAGCCCTCTGCACAGGGGTGAATTCCCCCCACCTCCGTGGGTTTTACAATGATCAGAATTGCTGGATGACTAATTCATAGCACCTAATTCACTGGGCAAACTGAGCTTTGTTTTCTGTTGGGCCAGTTGTCTGTGGGCAGCTGACAATTTTTTCAGAATGATTCATTATTACCAAAGGCTTTCCCCACACCTTTCATGCAAAGATCTCCAAGCACTTGAGAGAAAAAAATTGTAAAGTATCATTATTCTCAGACTGGATGAATGAGGCACAGAGGGGATAAGTGGCTTGCCCAAGTCCTTACGATCAGTTGGTGGAAGAGCTAGGACTAGGCTCTAGATTTCCCAATCTAGTGCTGTATCCACTGGGCAACACTGCCAAATAATTTATGATAACTTTCTGTGGTGCCAGTTACAATAGATATATGATATTAACTCATTCCCTAATGATATGGCAAAAGGGCCATTAAAAACGGATAAATAGATACTAACCAGCAGCCATTTTGAGACAATAAGGCAAAATGTAGAATTCTATGCCAAAAATACATTACATCTTGGTTAACAGTAATTTAATTTGTGTTGTTTAGGTATGGAACCAAAATGGCAAGAACCCATCTATAACATTTGAATATACTCTTCTAAGGAAGCCACATTCAAAAATTATTCAGCCTATTTATTACACCTTTTCTGAATCCGAGAGTGAGGAAAGCAGAGAGTTTGATGGAGAAGTGCCTTTGGGGTTTAGCCAGCGCAATGCAAGCTACTTCGGGAAACTCTCCAGGGAAAGGATAGATCTGGCGAACCAGGTGTTTGGGAGGCAGGACACTGAGGAAGACCTGAACTTGAGCAAAGGTCAGGAAACCAATGAAGTTTATGAAAGATCAGAAGCAATTGACTGTGAACCAAAACTGAAGGGCAAACAACCCAAAGGTAAGGAGGAGACCTGGACCTTGCAATGCTGCTCTTCTGAGTTTTTGATGAGACAAGTTCTGCTTCCTTGGTTAATTTTTTTGGAATCCTGGGAGAACTCATACAAATAGCTCTGGTTATCCACCCTCTTTGCCCGGAGGGGTCTGGTTTCTGGCTGGGCTGTAGGGATGGGGGCAGTTGCACATCCCAGCCGCAGGGGGCCATGGCAGTGTTTGCCTTTCTATCTCCCTCTTCCCAATGTCAGGAGGCAGCTGCACTAGGTTCTGTCCCCAGCCCTCTCCCCAGAACCCCCCCACCCCCACCCAGAACCCCCCTACACCCACCCAGAACCCCCCTACACCCACCCAGTAACCCCCACCCCCACCCAACCCTGCACCCCTCACCTCCCACCCAACTCACCCGCCCCAGCACCCCTTACACACTAGTACCCTCCTACCCCCACCCAGTACCCCCTTACCCCCACCCAGAACCCCCCTACACCCACCCAACCCAGCACCCCTCACCTCCCACCCAACTCACCCGCCCCAGCACCCCTTACACACTAGTACCCTCCTACCCCCACCCAGTACCCCCCTACCCCCACCCAGAACCCCCCTACACCCACCCAGTAACCCCCACCCCCACCCAGAACCCCCCTACACCCACCCAACCCAGCACCCCTCACCTCCCGCCCAACTCACCCGCCCCAGCACCCCTTACACACTAGTACCCTCCTACACCCACCCAGTAACCCCCACCCCCACCCAGAACCCCCCTACACCCACCCAACCCAGCACCCCTCACCTCCCGCCCAACTCACCCGCCCCAGCACCCCTTACACACTAGTACCCTCCTACACCCACCCAGTACCCCCCACCCCCACCCAGAACCCCCCTACACCCACCCAACCCAGCACCCCTCACCTCCCACCCAACTCACCCGCCCCAGCACCCCTTACACATTAATACCCTCCTACCTCCACCCAGTACCCCCCCACCCCCACCCAGAACCCCCCTACACCCACCCAACCCAGCACCCCTCACCTCCCACCCAACTCACCCGCCCCAGCACCCCTTACACACTAGTACCCTCCTACCCCCACCCAGTACCCCCCTACCCCCCCAGACCCCCCCCTACACCCACCCAACCCTGCACCCCTCACCTCCCGCCCAACTCACTCGCCCCAGCACCCCTTACACACTAGTACCCTCCTACCCCCACCCAGTACCCCCCTACCCCTACCCAGAACCCCCCTACACCCACCCAACCCAGCACCCCTCACCTCCTGCCCAACTCACCTGCCCCAGCACCCCTTACACACTAGTACCCTCCTGCACCCGCCCAGTACCCCCTACACCCACCCAACCCAGCACCCCTCACCTCCCGCCCAACTCACTCCCCCAGCACCCCTTACACACTAGTACCCTCCTACACCCACCCAGTACCCCCTACCCCCACCCAGAACCCCCCTACACCCACCCAACCCAGCACCCCTCACCTCCCGCCCAACTCACCTGCCCCAGCACCCCTTACACACTAGTACCCTCCTACACCCACCCAGTACCCCCTACACCCACCCAGTAATCCCCACCCCCACCCAGAACCCCCCTACACCCACCCAACCCAGCACCCCTCACCTCCCGCCCAACTCACCCGCCCCAGAACCCCTTACACACTAGTACCCTCCTACACCTACCCAGTACCCCCCTACCCCCACCCAGAAACCCCCTACACCCACCCAACCCAGCACCCCTCACCTCCCGCCCAACTCACCCGCCCCAGCACCCCTTACACACTAGTACCCTCCTGCACCCGCCCAGTACCCCCCTACCCCCACTCAGAACCCCCCTACACCCACCCAACCCAGAACCCCTCACCTCCCACCCAGCTCACCCGCCCCAGCACCCCCTACTCCCTAGTACCCTCCTATACCCACCCAACCCAGCACCCCTCACCTCCCACTAAACTCACCTCCACACAGAACCCCCTACCCCCACCCAGCACCCAAACCTCCTCCATTCAACCCAGCACCTCCCTACATCCACCCAACCAAGCACCCCTCACCTCTCACTCAACTCACCCGTCCCAGCACCCCCAACTCCCTAGTACCCTCCTACACCCACCCAACCCAGCACCCCTCACCTCCCACTCAATTCACCTGCCCCAGCACCCCAACTCCCTAGTATCCCCCTACACCCACCCAACCTAGCACCCCTCACCTCCCACCCAACTCACCCGCCCCAGCACCCCCAACTCCCTAGTACCCCCCTACATCCACCCAACCCAACACCCCTCACCTCCCACCCAACTTCCCCAGTACCCTCTACACTCTAGTACCCTCCTTCACCCACCCAGAACCCCCCTACACCCAACCAACGCAGCACCCCTCACCTCCCACCCAACTCACCTCCACACAGAACCCCCTATCCCCACCCAGCACCCAAACCTCCTTTCCATTCAACCCAGCACCTCCCTACATCCACCCAACCCAGGACTCCTCTTCTCCCATCAAATCCACTCCCTAGTACCCTCCTACACTCACCCAACGCAGCTCCCGTCACCTCCCACTCAACCTCCCCAGCACCCCCTACACTCTAGTACTCTCCTTCACCCACCCAGAACCCCCCTACACGCAACCAATGCAGCACCCCTCACTTCCCACTCAACTCACCTGCCCCAGCACCCCCTACACTCTAGTACCCTCCTTCACCCACCAGAACCCCCCTACACACAACCAATGCAGCACCCCTCACCTCCCACTCAACTCAACTGCCCCAGAACCCCCTACCCCCAGACCCTCCCTACACCCATCCTACCCAGCACCCCTTACCTCCCACTCAACTCACCTCCACACAGAACCCCCTACTCCCACCCAGCACCCAAACCTCTTCCACTCAACCCAGCACCTCCCTACACCGTCCAACCCAGCATTCCTCATCCCCTATCCAACCCAGCAGCCCCCATCCAGCACCTACACTCACCCCTGCCTGGCATCCCCCATCCCTACCCAACCCACCTCCACCCAGCTCCCCTCTACACCCTCCCAGCCTGCCCCCACCGAACCCAGCACCGTCTCCTGGCATTCCCACTACCCCAGTGCCTCACCCAACCCAGCCCCCAGCCCCTGGTTGTGGTAGGACAGGGAGAGCTGTGGCTTATTCTGTGTTCTCAGTGCTGGATAGAACGTTTGCAGTAGTGGGGAGTGGAGCAAAAGCACGATTTTCCTTTAACAAAAGCTTGCTCCTGTGACACATGTAACTGAAGAAGCTCTTCAGAACCTGGCAGCTATGAACTCCCAGTCCTCCAGTGTGAGTAAGTGTGATCCACAAGGCTTAACTGCCTGCAAACTACTCCCACGGTCCCTTGATGCAGCTGCACAGACCCATCGCCTGTACTTTCTGCTTCTCCCATCTCCTGTGTTGAGTTTATTTTGTGGTTGTTGTTCTGTCCCCCGCTTTGCTCCAATCCAGATTCAAATGCAACCAGGTCTGCTTACCTGACAGACAGAGATGACAGAGACTTTGACTCACAATTCACCTCCAAGGAGTTCCTGTCAGAAAACGCAATCACCGACAAGCTTCTGGACAAAACCTCGGACTCGAAAGAATTAGTCCGGAACATGACCACAAACAGCATCTTTGCCCAAGGGGACCCAATCAACTCTGTGGGGTCGCACATAGACAGCCTTTACGTCGACTACGAAGACAACGAAGGGGCTGTGACGTACAGCATCAACGGCACCTACATGGAGCTGAGCAGCGACAAAATAATCAACACTTCCTCGGAGACTCCATTTTCGAACGCTACCATTACTCTGACCAGCCCCCAAGGGAACAGAACCCACAAAGCAAGGTAGGGGACACGTTTTTAATAATATTCAATCCCACTGATTTCTGTGCTGTTCTTTTACATGCATTGCACATAGGGCAGTGCAAGTTACACATTTTGATCTGTAAGGTAAGTGGGATGAAGACATCATAACAGGTTTCTGCTAGAGGTTAGTTTGCAAAGAAAATTAAAAACTGCTGTCCGGGGAGGGAAAAGAATTGACACCTTAACAAGATGATAAAATCACTATCCTCATTAAAGGGACATTGGCCAGTGTATTTTTATAGCTTATTGCTCTCTGTCCATTGTAGCATTTCATTAGAGGACTGAATATAATAAAACCTCTTTTCCTACTAATTTTGAGTGCTCTTATTTGACCCAACACTTATTTTCCCCTCTCCCCTTTCCTTATATTTCTAATGCAGCAGAAGTTGGTATGGCTCCTTTTTGTGTACTTGTGGTCAATTGTCATCCACCAGCATTGTCATTGATGTCAGCAGGGATGTGCATACAGCAGCTTCGGGGAATAACCTGTGTTAGTTAACGATTGCTCGAGAGCCAGAGGGGGGGAGGGTAACAGCTTTTGTGCAGGTCCTACAAAAATAGGTTGGTTTGTTTCTTTTATTTAATTTATTGCTGAAGAAGCACTGGTGTTTAGTTGATATTTATTAAGAATACGAAAACACTCCCTACTGGCTGCTTGTTTTGAGCTAGGTCAAATATGGGGCATGAACTACAAAGCCCCTTGAGTTGGTGTTTCCTATTGACTGTACTGTGAAATGTTACTGGTTTTTAAACAAGGCATAGAGTGGATTTAACAATTATATGTACAGACAGGCAGGGCATGGATTAAGGGGCATTTGGGGACACACAGTTCCCCCTGTTAAGTTGTTTACTAAGAGAGCAGTTCCCCATAAGGACTAAATTATCAGCTAGTTCTCTTTGGGGCTAACAATACAGAGAAACGGTACAATTTACTGTAAAACTGGCACCAATCTTAGTGAGCACACTGCCTTCTTTACAGTTACTTTATGTGCTGGGAGATCTGGCAGCAGATGCTGTCCCCTGCTGTAGGGATGCACTGGGGCTGGAACTGTAGAGCAAGGGGACAAAGGGGTGAATTCCTTGATCATAAAGACACCATAAGGCACTCATAAGAGGTCCTGCATTCCCCCTCACAACCACTGGTGCAGGAGCTGCTGCAGGTAGGGTCAGGGACACAAGAGGGTATGTTGGAACAGGAGAGGGTGTCTGCAGCATACGCAACTAGGGAGATTCTGGGCTATTCTGGACTGCAAAGCAGCCGATAGGCAGCGCTTAGGATGCTGCCATCAATTAGAGCACCTCCAGGACAGTTCAGATTTATCCCAGAGGCTATTTGGCTCCTGGAGCAGTCCAGAATCCCCAGGCAAGAAGTGGATTCAAATGACCTTTGCCTGCCCTCCTCCTCAATTGTGCTGTCTGTGCTGCACCCTCCGGAGACACAGGGTACAATCGGTCTGGATGTCTGTTCTTGGTTCGGCCACTGATTTACTGTGTGACTTTGGGCAAGTTACTTCATCTCTCTCTGCCTCAGTTTCCCCACCTGTAAATTGGGGCTAGTGATGCTGACCTTTCGAAGTGGCTGTAGGTCTGTGGATTGAAGGCACAGTTGAAGTGCTCTGTGGAATTGCAATCTTCATGTCAATATATTTAGGCCCAAGAAATAACCATTAAAACAAACACACATGCCAGCGAGCTCCCTGCTAAGAGCTTTACAACACTGCTGAGTTACATTAGGTGTTAAGTCTATCAGCTTTATTCAGTCCTTGGCGTAGAAAAGGCTTTGCAAGGACTTTCTCTTGTGCTGCCTAGGAAAACGCTGTGTGTTTCGGGAGCACTTTCTGCAAAACCGGACTAGCGTCACTTAGTGTCAGCGGCCTATAATTTAAAGATGAATGATTTGGAGCGAGCGGATGGCCCAGTGGTTATGGTGCACGTCTGCAACTTGAGAGATCTGGTGCCGTTCCCCGGTCTACTGATGACTTTTTGTGTGACCTGGGGCCAGTCTCTTAGTCTCTCTGTGCCTCAGTTCCCCATCTGTAAAATGGGGATGATAGCCCTGCCCGGCCCTCACAAGGGTGCTGTAAATTTTAAACACATTCAGACAGGGGACCATATAGGCACCTAAAATAAAGAATTCTGCATATCAGCTGTGAAAGCCCCCAGTGACCTGTGGAACTTAAAACACACTGTCTGTTCTCCCCTCCCTGCCCCAAAGACAGCATTAGTAAGGGTTAATCCTGTTGAACAGGGTGCCCCACATCACTTGTTTTCCTAGAAGGTCCTTTATTAATGTTCCCTTTTCCCCCACTCCCACTGAACTGAAGCAAAATGCTAATTTTCAGAACAAAATAGTCACTGATGGTTTAAATGAGTTACTGTTTTCTCAGATTGAGTGTTTATACCTGGGCGTTGAAAGGCTTTGATTCTGGGTGGCGGCTGAACTGGGCTCGGCACATGCTGGGAGTGTAGAAAGATATCATTCGCACCCGCCCCGCTAATCATTGTCTGGCTTTGCACTGGGCTGACTTTCAACTGTGCCAGTTACTTGTGGTCCCCTAGGGCCATTCTGACAGCCATAGATTGTCAGGGCACAGGGATGTCACAGCCATGCCAAATGTTCACGAGCCACACCGTGTGCTGGCAGCGAGGGGTGGCTTAGGAGTGCCACAGAGACCCAGCTAGGCCAGAGGTAGGGCAGCTTTGTGCCACCAGGGCAGTGCAGAGCTGAATACACACAGCTAGGCTCTGGCCCCAAGCACTCTCCTTAGGAAGCAGGCAGTGAAAAAAAAGTGAGTGCTTCATTTAAAAAATATTTTCACACATTTCACTGAAACATCGTTCTCCGGCATGGTTGTTCAAAGGGTACTTATGACATAATTGGCAACTTGGTCTTCCAACTATAGCATGTGTGTGTGCGTACCCAAGTGAGCTCTGCCAGAAAAGGCCAGACCACACTCCAGTGCATCTCAGCACATCATGTACTGCATAAATCCACTGTCCAGAGGACGGTGGATCGAACAGATAAAGAGTATAATTGATGGGGACAGTTTCTGGAGATGCTAAGGAAAGCTGGCAGAAGGCAAATTGGAATTTTGTTGTTGTAAAACTGCTGGAGCCTTGAAAGCTTTGCCTCACTTGGGTACAGACAGGAGCAGAATATGGAGGGATTGGCCCCAAACCTGCCGGGGATGGAGATCTACAGCTATGCTGGAGAGTCACTGGCAATTGGGAGCCACTCCCCAGGGCTCCACAGTAGAGGACAGCGACAAGAGGAAGCGGGAAGCAGTGACTCTATGCAGCCTGCTCCCTTCAGATCCAGGCAGAATTGTAGTCAGTTGACCCAGTACTGACTATTCCTTAGGGGGAGTTGTGATCCCTGGATTGCGTGATGTCACGGCTTGCTTAGGAAGGGTGCAGCTATAGTGGAGGAAGGGAACAACTGTATTCTATGTTTGTCCTGAGATCTTGGTTCAGCTGCAGGCTCAGGGGATAGAGACCTCTGCCAATTCCATGTGGGTTAGGAAATTCACTCTCCCGACAGAGCAAAGCAGAGGGAACTCTGTGGCCATGCTTACACTCAGAGAAGAAGTGTATTTTTAACATGTTCACTAGACCATATGTTCACATATAGACCAGACAACTGTAGTTTTAATAAGTGTTGCTGGTCCAGGTAAACCCAGCCTCTCTCTGGGTGTTGACCTCCACCAGTTAATGTGTTAAACTACAACTGCCTTATTTGTATGAGGGTTTTAACACATGTTAAAACCACACTTCTTTCCTAGCGAAGTCTGCAAGTGAAAACACAGGTTATTGGCAAACCTTATGTATATTTTCCCAGGGGCAACGTGTGTCCCTCTTCACTGAATTCTGCTCTCTGCTGAAGCTGAAAGGGTTACGCAGTTGGAGCTGAGAACAGAATTTGGTCAGTTACTGTTCTGATTTTCTTTTGGAAGAGAAGGTAAAAAAATATGGACCTAATCCATATTATTCCATTAGTACCAATAAAATATACAGGTATCTGATTCTCAATGAGCCCTATCTCATTAACTTCAGCGGCAGCAGGATCAGACCCATATCTGCTGGCTGATAACATCTTGGGCCTGAATCCCCACTGATCTGCTTCTTGTACAGTCGAGTTCACAAGTGCAAAGTAGGTGCAAAATGCTGTTAAATCGGAATGGTTAATCTACTTCACACTCACTTTGCACTGGTGTGAAAATCTGGACTAGAAAGCAAAAAATATGAGTCCAAATTCTTTGAATATTAAGCCTCTGCATTCACTTGTAGTTGTGGGGGTTATTCTTCTGCTGCAGAGACCCTTGCTTGAATCCGGCAGCCAAAACAATAACAGATTCCAGGATGGTAATTTCTGCCAGAAAGAGATGTTTGCTTCTGTGGCCCCAGGAAAGCAGCTCATATGGGTGCGCCTGGCCTGTTGCAGAAAGGGGCTGGTGCTAATTTTTGTTGTTGTTGCTTGCTTCAGAAACATGGACACAAAAGCTCTGAGGCGGAGGAAAATGGGTGACCGTAGTGCAACCCATAATATTCATCATAATTTAGAAAAAACACCAGCCTGGTTGTATAACGACTCACTGCTGTTGGCATTTAGAAGAAAACAAAACAATAGTTATGTCTGTGTTCTAAATGGGAAGGGAATTAACTGTTACCATATGACGAACTGTCGAATTTGTCTAGAAGTTGTTTCTGCAACATCGTTACTTGTAGAAGAAGCTCTTTGAGTTCCGATCACATACATTAAAGGGACACTGTTGAGGGGGAGTTCTAGTCTCCAAATGTGATACCAGCCTATTTTGTGCATGCGTGTGTGTAGGAGGAAGACGAGAGTAATGCCATACATATTCCAAACGTCAAATTCTGCACTCAGTTATTCCAGTTTCAGTCTAGAGCAAGGGTTCTCAAACTGTGGGTTGGGACCCTGTTTTAATGAGGTCACCAGGGCTGGCATTAAACTTGCTGGGGCTTGGGGCCACAGGCAAAGCCTGAGGGTTTCAGCCCTGGGTGGCAGGGATTAGGTTACAGGCCTCCTTCCTGGGGCTGAAGACCTCGGGATTTGGCTTTGGTTCCCCTGCCCGGAGCAGTGGGGCTCAACCTTTGCCCCCCTCTCCTCTGCTGCCCAAGGCAGCAGGGATCGGGCGGGCTCAGGATTCAGTCTTCCCTCCTGGGGTTGTGTAATCATTTTTGTTGTCAGAAAAGGGTTGCAGCGCAATGAAGTTTGAGAACTGCTGGTAGGGTAACCCTTTTGAAGTCAATGAATTCAGCGACACGGGTGAAAATCCAAAGGGATCCCCAGTCACTGGAGTTATTTTGGAATCACACTGGTGTGACTGAGAAAAGAATATGGCCTGAAGAATATAGGTGGTGCTATCTTTCTCCAGATACATTATAAAAACATAAAAGGACAGACACTGGCCACCATTTTTATGGGTCCTACCAAAAATCATCATTTTATGCTCCCTCCCCGTCCTCCCTCACCCCTCTGGCTGGCTCAACAAGCAGTAGTTAGTGAGAAGACAGTTGTTGGGACTGCGTTGACATCAATGGGTGATGCTGGTCGGCGATAAAAGCTGTTTGGGCCAGATAAAGCATTATTTATAGCAAGCCAAGGTTGTGATTTTTAAACAAAAATAGCCATGTTAATTTCAGCTCCATTTCAAACACAGGAAGCGACTGTTTGCCAAAATGACAGAGGCAAAATCAATGGGGAAAATGAGATTGTTTTTAATTCTTCTAAGAGGTCATTACTAACAATGAAAGGAGGATACGTCTAAAAGGGAGACTATAAAAATACTCAACAGTGTCCTTTTAAAGCTTTTATGTGACAGAATGGACGTGAACTTTTCTCATGAATGCATAAATAAGGCAATTTCAGAGCTTCTGCTGCCTAGAAATCACACAAGCTGCATATCTTGCTAGGCCCGAGACAGCTGGAGATCAGGATATAACCGTATATACAATTTTAAAACACGCTAGCAATTTCAAGGGTTTAAACAAAGTTATGAGTGCAGTATTTAAGATTTGATTGTTGTAAAGGTGCAGTATCCCTGATGCATTATAATGTTACATTATATACCTATGCAATGAGGTTGTGATTCTTGGTTTTGTAAATGCTTGTATGTATACCAGGAGAAATTTATGATTCCTTTGCCAATAACATTATATTTGTGAATATCGTGTCCTAAGAGATGTACATTATATAAATAATTGAGCAAGCGTGACATAGAGGCAAATATGAACTTGGAATGCCTGTATGTTTAACAGCCAAGGTTTGTTTTGAAAAGCAGTCTGAGCGAAGTACTATTCAGCATTTAGGTTTCTGAAAACAGTAAATTTGTGGGATTTGAAAATCTCAAGTCTGTATAGGGATTGTTTGCGGTACCATATCTGAGCAGTAGTAATGAGCATGGCATAGTTGTATTTCATGTCGATATCACCAGGAAGGAGATACTGCACCTTTAATTACTGTATATTTAGGGTCAGGTGTATTTGAGCAGAAAATGCAAAACTTTGTTAAATTCTGAACTGTTTCTACTTGTGGGTATTTTTATCCCATTCTCTCTATTTCTAGACAGTGGAAGCTCTGCCTCTAACCAGGCTGGGGATTCTACTTGGGGATCAGGACAGGTATGTTGTAAAAAACAAAAAACAACCAACCAAACCAAGCCAAACCGAAACAAAATCCCCCCAAACCCAACCAAACCGCAACCGAATCAGTTTGAGTGTTTGATGTGACATATGAGGCTCTCCTTGTAAACGCTTTTTTTTTTTTTTTTTTTTTTTTTTTTGCTTATTGCTAGAAACAGATTGAAGTTGTTAAGAAAGGGCCAAGGTGTGAGTGCTGCTGACATGTACAGGTGGAAGCTTTCCTCCCACGAACCCTGCAGCTCTACATGCACCACAGGTAGTTATCAGAAGCAGCCAAATTCAACCTCTGCAGAAGTACTGAGATCACCCGCCGAGTGAGTCGCTTTTGTGTTTGTTAGAGATGGGGAGAACCTGGTAATGTTTAGGGGCCTGATCCGAGGCCCACTGGAGTGAATGGCCTTTGCATCAGACCTCAGGTGAAGTTGCCCTGATCTGCTAAAGCCCAGACCCTGCAATCAGATCTGTGCAGAGGAACCCGTGTCCATGGGGAGCCGCTTTCTGACCTGATAGTACTTTTAGTTCACTCTGCACAGGTGTAAATGCAGGGGAGAGGAAAATCAGGCCCTGTCAGGAACCAGCAGGCAACATTTTCAAAAAGAGCATCGGTGACTTAGGAGCCTCCTTCCCATTGACACCTAGGCTTCTGAGTCATTTAGGGATTTTTGAAAATAGTACCCATCTCCACTCCACTGTCAGCTCATTCCTTGCAATGTGTCACTTATTTTAAAACCAATCCTAACAATATGCTTTTAACACTTCTAAATAGATACAGGCAAAGCCCGCACAGCACGTTTTATATGAAACATTTGTATGATTTTTTTAAAAGTTCCCTTTCATGTACTGATTAAACGTTTTCTTAATTTACTAGCCCAGCAGGGCTACACTGCAGAATATGGTGCCCTGCAGGATCATAAAGCTTGCACCAAGTTTTCGCATACTGGTTTCTTGAATTGAGCCACTCTGCCAGTGGAATGATTGAAACCCATGTGCCTGGCTTTTTTTTTCTTTTTAAACTCTAAGGCTCCGTTTCTTTCTGACAGAGAAACTGTACAGCTGTGGCAGAAAACAAAGTAACATTTGTTGTTTGAGTTTATTTTGTTTCTCTCTTTCCTGTCCTCGAGTCTGATCTCAGTTACTTGGGTGGAATCTGGAGTAATTCCATTGATATCAATGAGTTCAGAATCTGGCCACCATCTTTCCCCCTATTCCCCTCTCAAGGCACAGTTTCAAATGACCAGATCTCCACATTTCATTGATTAGAGGGATGGAGAGTAACGTTGCTAATAGGTCTGGCCTGTGACCAATCCATGACTTGCCTTGAAATATGCATATAGGTAGAATGATCATCTGATAGTGGCGTTTGCCTGTATCATTTCATACATATTACAGTAATTAAAATAATCCAGATACTTCATTGCTTCTGGAATTACGTATGAAAAAAAGAGAGGAATAAAATTTTAGGCGGGAGACTTTTTAAGGGAATGAATGCACAGATCTTTTTGTAAGCATACCAGAGCGACTGGCTATGGCCCTACTATGAAATGTACAGGGACCAGGAATGTGGACAATGGTTCCTCAGTTCAAAATCCTGGAACCCACAAAGTTCAAGTATGTCCTTGAGTTCTGTGAGTCCTACTGAACAGCTGTCTCCTAGCTGAGGCAGGCTTTCGACCCGACCCAAACGTTAGCCAGTGGGGAATGTCTTATCCGAACCACTCCTTGATCCTCACCTTTTTCTGTTGACATGTTGCAGAGGAGTGCTGCAGTGTCAGGAGTTGGTAGGTTTCTTTTAGTTTCATGCAACTTTGTGTTTCAGAAACCTGGCTGGAAGAGCTGGAATTCTTAGTACCTGTAGTCAGATTAGTTTCTTGAGCCCAAGCCATGTCCCAGAAAGGACTGAACAATATTTATTCTGGCTAACAAGGCTGGAAGGGAAAAAGTCCCAGCATGATGACATTCTGCTTTCTGTGCTTAAACAGGGGAGGGGGGATGGATTCCTCTTTTAATAATCTTGTAAGAACCAATACTAGGCCAAGTGCACTGTGTATCTCCTGCAGGCAGTAAGGTGCAATTGTGGCACGAATTGTGTTGATGTACTGGGTGGAGGGAGGGAGATGGGAACCTCTTCCCCAGCCCCTTAGTGCACCCATACAAGAACTGGCCAGAATAAGAATCTAAAACTCTTTTGAGAGCCAGAGGGAGGGATCCTGCTAACATGCCTGCAGGCCTTTGGCAGCATGGTGAGACCCCCTGACCATCTTGCACCTATGCTAGCATTGGTCGCAAGTCCTGGTTGGGGTGTCATGCTGTTCTGTCTTGGAACAGCACTAAGGAGAACTTCAAAGTGTGCTACGCCCAGCATCCCCAAGGCCGCCCTGCTCCATACAGGCAGGAAGAACTCTCCATTGTTCCACTCCCTCAGTCCCATCCTCTTTCTGCCACCAGCATCCCTGATGACTGTCAGCTCAGGTCATGGCCCTTCACTTTTAATTTGGAAAGATATTTTGGAACATGCAGCTCACAAACAGTTTGGGTGTAAAAATCACCAAGCATGCTTTTTGTGTGTGTGTATTTTTTTTAAAAATAGGAGTGATGTCCACATATGCAATGTGTGTTCGTTATGATGGGATCGAAGTGGATGATACGTACTGTGATGCCATGACCCGTCCCGAGCCTGTCCATGAGTTCTGTGCTGGAAGAGAATGCCAGCCAAGGTACTATATCAGTAAGGAGTTCTTCACGGGGCCATACATTTTATCTTCCTTAGAATTATTTGGAGCTGGTGAGGATTCTCTTCTAGGTTTTAAGCAGTGATGGGCCCAAGCCACCAAGTTCGGAACCTCCCCAAAGTTTCTGGGGTGTTTGGATCTGGGATTTGGGTTTGGGCCCATCTCTAATTACAAGGGCTGTCTCCTTCCCAGGCCAGCACAGCAAAGTGGAGAAGAACTCTCTGGTCAGAGCCAGATTCTTCACAGTGAATTAGGTTGAAACATGCTTTATTGATCCTTGGATGTTTGCATTAGTCAGGGGCGGGACAACCCTCTTGCACCACAGGCCTTGCTCCTGTGGTGACATGGTGGATAGGCTGGGAAATTAGAGTTCTTTGGAGCACTGTGCAAGGGCCTTGCCTGGCTGATGGTATAAGGGAAGGAGGCTTCCTGATCCCTCTTCCCCTCCTGCACCTTTCCCAGCAGTGACTCGCATGGCAGGACTCAACTTTGCTCCCAAACAACAGCTCCTGTTGATGTAGAACCTAGACCAGTTTCATTCTCCACTCTTATAAGGGGAAGCAGAATCAGCCAACATGTGTTACATGCTCAGAGCTTTGCTAGCATCAGTGATCATGCTAGTGCACAATGAGACGCATCAGCAACAGCATTGGGTCTAAGTGCGAACCCTGGGTTCGATTCCCCAAACTCTGGGACAGTTCAGACTCTGACCCAGTTCCTGATATGAACGGCATGGTTCGGATCTGTCTCTGCAATGGAACCCCAAATCCAAAGATCTTTTTGTTTCAGGGAAGTTGAGCTTCCAATCCAGATTCAAACGTTAAGGGTTTGTTCTTCTCAAGGTTCGCTAGAAACGCAAGTTATGGGTGGCTAGATCAATGCCTGTCAAAGAGAAAAGGACTAAAACAGGCAGGGAAAGGAATGTTACTTGTTGTACTATAGGCGGCACAAAGTGAAAAGAAGCAAAACTGTACGATGCACGTCCTGTAATAGTGCCTTGTTGCTGAAATACCACAAAACTAGGCAAGAGCGTGTCAGAGCTCTGCATAAACCTGCAAACGCATGGAAAGGGGAAGTTTAGCATTTTGGCAATTGATGCCGGGTTTATTGTCTTGGAAAGGTGTGTGTGTTTGGGAGTGTGTGGGTACACTCCCCTTTTCCAATGGCAAAATCTCTCTGGACCAAGGATATTGAGGCTCGCCATGTTCACCCACCCCACTGTGCCTATGTCTTGCTAACTGGTTTAGTGTCTCCTCTGAATGTAAGTGGCACTTCTATGTGTGCAGTGTCTTTTTAGAGCTGCCCCACTCCTGGCACCGGAGCTTACATCCTGAAGCAAATATGTGACCCCTGGAGTGTGTATCCAGCACAGTGACCTTTTTGCTTGGAGACGTTAATGCTCTAGAACCATGTTGCTTGGTCTTTTCAGGTTGGCCACTCTTCTTGGAAGTCAAAACTTTTTGTGACCCCATATATATTTACTATAAAAGCCAGGGTAAAAATGTCTCAGTGGTAAGCCTAGATAATTGCTTTGCGTGTGTGATTCAAGAGGTTGATGGAGAATTGTTTACCTTTAGGGATAATGGTGGGGAGCTCGGGGGCGGGGGGGAAGAGCGAGAGTTTCGCAACACCATGTGACCTCCTGATTGCCTTCGTGATACCCTGCCCTGGACATCATGACCCATCAGCTGAAAACCACTGCTCAAGAACCACTTCTTTCCCCCTCACTTTCCTAACGGGTCAATTTTTACATTCAAAACAAAGCATATTTCATCAAAATACCTCCAGCATCGTAGCGGTGCTTATACTCATTGATTGATACAGCCCTGTCCTGTGCATGTGTTTATATAACCAATCAACCAGATTAGCTTAGCACTGACTTCTGATGTCAGTGGAGTTAAACCTGGGATAAATGTGCCTACTGTAGTTTTTGAAAGCTATGCGGGTTCTCTCTGGTATTGGGTCAGGAAGCACGTAACCTAGGCAGCTCTTTTAAGTGTACTCCAGGGCAAAATATGAAGGTCCAGTTCTTGGAGATTCTGTGGTATCCCCACCTCCTATTGACTTCCAGGGATAAATCCAAAGCTTGTTTAATAATGAGCTGGGTGATCAGTTTATTTCTCCCATTTTAGACATTTTTAAAGTATTTTCTTTAAACTAGGGGAAAATCTTGGTGCTTTTGAAGGCCTGGGATATGACATCGATACCGGCTGTAGGTGGGCAATGCACACACGTCCCTTCACAGTCCAGACATGGACTCCTGGGTCAGCAACAGTAATGCATTTATCTCAAAACTTCTGAAGTGAATCAGCCAACTGTGTGGAAATGTGCTTTGCATGTATGTCCTTTTAGGGCTAGGCTGAGACCACAAAGGTCATTTTCACATGGAACTATCTGGCTCTCTATCTCAGGGTTTTGTTCTGGCGTCTGTTATGGAGTGTCTGTGCATCTTACAGTTCATGTGAACTCAGGTCTCCAGGGTGAAATATTAGTAGATTGACGCACAGCAACACCTAATCCTACCTTGTATGGATATATCTGAGACATTTACAGCCCTGTTACAGAATGTGCCTATTGCAACAATCTCCGTAGGAGAGTTACCATTTACAGGGTCACTGACAGCCTCGAAGAACCATTGCCGAGCTCTGATAACCTTCGCAGAATACTGTTTTCCTAATCCACTATTACGCTCATATCTACTGCACGTCTCCCATTCAGATTGTGAATACTCCAGTTAGAATCTTTCTCGCTTCCTTGCAGGTGGGAGACAAGTAGCTGGAGTGAGTGTTCCCGCACCTGTGGGGAAGGATACCAGTTTCGCATCGTCCGATGCTGGAAGATGATCTCCCCTGGTTTCGACAGCTCTGTCTATAGCGATCTGTGCGAATCTGCTGATATTACCCGACCGGACGAACGCAAAATCTGCAAGAACCCAGCATGTGGGCCTCAGTGGGAAATGTCCGAGTGGTCAGAGGTAAATCCCCAGAAAAGTATTGGCAGCTTGTGGGGAGACAGCAGGCAGCAGTTACTAGGGATCAGCCCCCACATGCTATGTACATGATTGCCTTGCTTTGAGATCCCAAAAGAAGGGGATGCAGAGCTGAAAACTGAGATGCAAATCCACTGGCTTCCACACAGAGCCACATAAACCAGGACTATCTTAACATTGTTCTTAAAACCAACCCCCGGTGTGGCGCTGCTGGTGCTAGCAATGGCAAGAGCATTCCCGTGGACCAGCCCCTAGTGTTTTAACTACTGTCTCCCAGACCTGCTCCCAGCGTTCCCATTTGAATGAGGCCATCATGCAAATGGGGTCTTGGGGTGGAGATGTTTCCACAGTGCCTCTTTCCACCTCACAGGACATGGCTTGCGTAAATCCCCACAAGCTTCCTTTAGCTCACTGTTGGAGATGATTATGTCTCTCCTTTGCAAACCCCTAGCCAGGGATGACCTCAGACCAGGTGTCGAGACCTCTGAACTCCTTGAACTCCAAGGAGTTTGGGTCAAGCCTGAGAGCATCTCTGCTCCTAGTCAGAGTTTTAGATTTTGAGTCTAGTTCTTAAACAGGAGGACTTTTCTCCCACAGGAACCGTGTTCAGCTGCTCAGTGGCTGTGGGATATAAGGACGGCCTTACTGGGTCAGGCCAGAACCTTAGCATGGCTGACACCTGTCTTTCCTTCATCTTTCCTGACTTTCCTGTGTGCTGACTATTGAAAAGGGTGCTGATGTCTGATTCTGCATTTGCTCATGCCACTCCCTGCCTATCCTCTTCCACTAGGAGAACAACTCCTGCGAATCCTGCTTCTTATCTGGCACAATGAAATCTGAAAAACACTTGTGCCTCATACATTTCTGAATGCCTGAAAAATAACAATAAACATGTGGAGAGGAGGCTGCATCTCATAAACAATGATATTTTCTTATAGACGTCTCTTCTTCCTATCAGATTTCACTGCACCATGCAGAACATTAAACGTTCATAGTTCTGCTGTAAGCACATTGCCAAACCACTTGGAAGATGTTTCTGTGATATGTCTAATGTGGAACAGTTATTCTCTCATCTTAGTTTGTCAGTTTACATGTAAAAACCTTTGCGGCATGGCAGAGGCATTCTGGAATGTTTTTAGCTGCGAAGTCGTTCCCAAGATGGGTCAGTCTCTAGGCTTCATAGATCCTTTTCTCTCTCCTCCAGTAGAGATCTTTTGAATTAATTTACAACCACTCCATCCTGTTGTGTGCCAGAGAATATCTGCCAGCATTCCAGTATTTAACTTTCTAACATAAAACTCTTTAAATGATAAAACCAGTGTCCTTTCTTTGGGGGCCCAGGGCCAGATTTTGGTCTCAGGGTGAATCTGGAATAACTGCATTGACTTCAGTGGAGTTGTCATGGATTTACACCCAAGTAATAGAGAGCGGGCTCTCGCATGGATTTTCAGTAAATGTGTGAAACACACATGCAAGAGTGCAGTCATGCTCACACACACTGATGGAAAATAATCTCTAACTCTTAAGGGTTTGGTTTTTTTTCCAATTTTTAAATCTTGACGTCACAGTACTGGTCCCTCTGCACAGGAGTGAAAAACAGCAAAGTCCAATTGCTCAAGGATCCTAAGGAAACACAGGAGTTTACCCTTCCAGTTCAGACAGCTGATCAGTGAGTCAGATATCCTGCCTTGCTCAGTGGCTGATAACTCATGTGTCAGAGGATGTCTAAGCAGTCCCATAACACAGCTGACAATGATACACTGCTGCACATGGGGAGGGGACTAATTTCCTGCCTGACCTGGGGGCTGATTAGTTTGTGTCCTGAAGTATGAGTTTTGGCTTTCCTTAAGAGACGTTATTGCTGACAAATTAATCCAGGCCCCTTTCTAAGCCAGAACAAACACAGATCCAGGCCAAAGTGTCTGCTGGTGCAAATGACCCAGCTCCACTGACTTCAATGGAGCTGCATCAGTTTACACCAACAGATAATTTGACCTCTTTTCTCCCAGGAGACACTTGAAAGGCCTCTTGCTGATATTTTAAGGGCCATCTTTACACTGACTGCCAGTGGTAAGTAGCTTTTTCTCTGTAGTGGAAAGTCTGGTGGGCTCTTTTATTTTTGTAGGCTGTTTGACTTTTCCAGTTCAATAGAGAAAAGCTCCCCAAGCATGTGCTGATGCTGTCGTTTGACTAGCTTAGCAAACCGAAGTGGCGTATGTTATAGAATTCCATCTACTCCTCCAGCATGTGCTGGGGACAGATTGCTGAGACATCCCCCGGAGTAGGTCTTCTGGAGCCAGCAGCAATGCTAACCTAGTTTGGATCAGCATCTGAAGCTAGGTGCCAAATTGGCTTGGATGATAGCTAGAGAGATAAAAAAAAGCACATTTCAGAGATCTGAGGATGAATGTGTCAGAGCATGTGTGTGAGCACTGGGCTGTTGACACTTTTGCCTGCTTCGTGTTGCGTATTGAGCAAATTTGTATATGTGACGCTGCTGTCATTCAAATCCACTTCTAAATAATGTCACTGTTTGGATGTTGCCAGATTTACTCACGTTATAAAAATCCCAGTTGCTGCGGTTTGGAGACAACACTTTCAAAGACAAGGAACCTAGCAAGCCAGTTCTTTTTAGAAAGCGAGCGAGCGAGTGAGAGAGATTACACACCAGTTGTAGACCACAGACACACTTTCAGCTGTAGCCATAGCTTCTGGGCACCTTGGTTTTTGGACCTGCAGGCTCCAGATGGACGTGTGAGTGCACAGCCTCTCTGAAAGTCAGGCCCAAAGCATCCCCACTGGGCTCCTAAAAAATAGAGGCTCTTGCACCCCATGGCCACTTTTGGAAAATGTTGGCCTTCAGGCCAAATCTTGCTCGCAGCTACATGTGCATTAATAGGAAGGGAGCCACATGAGTATACATGGGATGAGGTTGCACTGACGGAGCTGAGAGAAGAATTGGCCACCCTGAGTGGGAACAGGATATTAAGACTGGGCAGAGGGAGGTATTTTAGTGCATTTTTTGCTGCCCCCCGAACAAGAGCAAAGTGTTTCCTGAACTGCAGCCAGCTGGTGGACTGGCTGGCTGGCCGTGCCCTCTAACCCAAACACCTTGCCCCTCTGAAGATACTTTGCACGGGGCCAGTAAGTTAGGTGACAGCTGTCTGGGAGCTCTTGAGCACTCTGGAGAGTATGTGTGTACCGTGGAGAGGAGACGTGCCACTTATAGCCCTGCCTGTGCTTAGCATGAAGGCAGGATGTAACCCTTCTTGTACATTCAAATTTGTCTGCCTATGCAGCACAGGGCTCATTTTGCCATCTAATATTTTACAAGCAGAATAATACAAATGTTTTCCCTGCATTTTTAGAAAGTTTCATGTTAAGAAATAAAAAAAGGCCAACATAAATCACACCTTAAACCAGATGCTTTGGCTGCTGCCTGGGCCACGTGTGCCTCCTCCTCCATGTCAGGAGGGCGAGAGCGGAAAACAGCTGCGTTGCATGGCCAGGGCCGTACATGGACTTTGCTGACCCTGTCCTGTTTCATTCTGTGCCCCGCCAGTGTTCGGCCAGGTGCGGCGAGAGGAGCGTGGTGACCAGGGATATCCGGTGCTCGGAAGATGAGAAGCTGTGTGATGTGAACACCAAGCCGCCGGCTGAGAAGAACTGCACCGGCCCCCCCTGCGACCGGCAATGGACCGTGTCTGACTGGGGACCGGTGAGTGACCTCTGAAGGGGGAGGGTTGGGAAGGAAGGGAGCAGTGGATCCTAGTTCATTGATTGTATTAGCTGTTTGTGAGCAGCTCGAGGAGAGAAGGAGACCATTGTAGGTAATGCTTGATTGTGTCATTTACAGTTCACAGGCCAAATTCTGCTCTCAGCTGCACGGCCAATCCTAGTGACCTCTGTGAAGCTGCGTGGGGACAGAGTTTCCTCTTCCCACCCCTATTATCCTGACAAGAGTTGTGAGGTCTAATGGTTACAACAGGAGAGCAGGAATCTGGACTCCTGGGGTCTATTACCAGTGCAGTCAGTGACCTATGTCAGGGTGACCAACCTGAGCCAGAGAAGGAGCCAGAATTTACCAATGTTCATTGCCAAAGAGCCACAGTAATAAGCCAGCAGCCCCGCATCCGCTCCCCCGCTCCCGCTCCCAGCACCTCCCGCCCACCAGCAGCTCCGCCGATCAGCGCCTCCCCCTCCTCCCCCCCACCTCCCAAACAGCTGTTTTGTGGCGTGCAGGAGGCTTCGGAGGGGGAGGAGTGAGGGCACGGCAGGCTCAGGGAGGGGGTGGGAAGGGGTGGAGTGGGGGCAGGACCTGTGGCAGAGCCAGGGGTTGAGCGGTGAGCACCTCCCCGGCACATTGGAAAGTTGGCGCCTGTAGCTCCAGCCCTGGAGTTGGTGCCTATGCCAGGAGCCGCATGTTAACTTCTGGAGCCACAGGTTGGTCACCCCTGTTCTATGCGTCCTTGGGCTAGTCATCAGTGGAGTGACAGCAGGGCTACAGCTTTCCTTCTGTGCCCGTTTCCCTTTCAGTCGGATGCCTTAGTAATACTTTGCACTTGTCATCTAGGGCCCCAAAGCACTTTGCAAGGGCTCAGGCATCATTAGCTACATTTTACAGATGAGGGACCTGAGGTACATGGTGGCAAAGTGATGTGCTGTGACCAAAGCAGAACAAAAGCCCTGGTTTCCTGAGTCCAAATCCTCTCCTCTAACCACTAGACTATGCTGCCTCTGAGCAGTAATACACTGCCAGTGTCATACTTTCCTCACCAGCGTGCTGGGAGGATTAGTGTCATGAGGATGGTAAGGCACTCAGCCCTGGGAATGCGTCTCCTGCTGCCACCCTTCCGGCTGGGAAGGGCAGGGGACAAGCATTCCGAAGCCATTGGTGACGGAGGAGTCACTTGTAAGGGGCATGATCCAAACCTCTCCACCCAGTGGCTGAGCATCCTTTCCTTTGAAGTGCTCCTCCTAGCCCAGCGTGCCCCAAGAGAGAGGGAAGGGGAGCGGTGGGGACACGCACAGTGTGTTAAGGGCATGGACAGCAGCAGCGAGCCTGAGGAGAACAGTCCCTCCCCATTTGGTAGCACACATTGAAATTATTGGAGTGATGCAGCTCCAAATATAGTCGTGTCCCGTGCAGCAAGACAGTCGTGAATCAAGGCAATAAACTTCTTGGGCGCCGAGAAGCAGCGTCTACAGCATTAGCAGAGGAAAAAGGCGAGCGCTCCGAAACCCAAATGCTCCTTTTGTGTCAGGGTCTGTGAATTAGTGGGGCGGCATCAAATATTCTTGCCACCTGAAAACTCTCAGTTAAGCTGACCTGGCACACGGCTTCCCACTGTCTGGGGATTATATTGAACTTGTTATAGTTTGGAGATCTGGCCTTGGCAGAGACTTGCAGGCTTCCAGTAACACCCTCATCTCCAGCATGAGCAAAATACTGGCTGCAGAGTTCTCGCACCACCTCCGGTGAGCCAGTCCATTAAAGGGAGATGGAGTGTGTGAAGGGAGGTGATTACGCCTGTCATCACAGTCCTGGGCTTGGGGGAGGAAAAGCTGCCAGCTCAAATTTTGCAATCCACAAGTGATTTGTTTTGCCCTTGGGCCCTCCTGGTCTGGAAGGAGAGAGCCCAGGAGCCCTGTGTAGAAGTGCAGGTCCCAAGGCCAACAGACTGGCCCACATTCCCAGCCTCTTCCTGCCTTTGTTAGGTCCATGTGGCTGAATGATTTCCAGGTCTGTTCAGGCCCTTAATTTACAACACTTCCCACTAACTGCAACTACACTGACACCTGCTGTTATCGGCTGCTGTTCAGAGGATGAGAGGCAGCCAGTGGGCTCAGAGCCACTGTGGGGTGGGTGGAAAGCTCTATCCATCTCCCTGTCCCGCAGTGTCTTGCTTGAATAAACAGCTGAGCGGCTCTGTTCCAAAAAACAAAGGAATTTATGAGCCCTTTATGTGGCTCTTGTGCAGACTCTCTCCTTGAGGGGGCAGGGTCCGCCAAGGGAAGGGGGAGAGTGTGCAGCCAGGCTATTCCTCACAGCACTTCCTTGGGTGGTGGTGGATGGCAGACGGTTTCGCCTGCCCCTGAGATGTGCCAAAGCTGGAAGGACGAGCAGTCACCACACAAGATTTTTTTTTTCCTCTGCCGGCTCAAACGTACAAAACTAGCAAACCGCACATGAAAACCAAACCCCTGCAGCAGCCGATCCGAGTGATTTTTGTCATGGAAACCCCTTGACGATGAATATGGGGCCTTCGCTTCATCCTGCCTTTCCTTTGGCCTCCTCCCTTCCCTGAATGTGCAGCAGACAAGAGCCAGGCAAACGATTATGCAGTGATGCCAGCCTCCTTTCTTTGCAAACTTTGCAGACTTTGGTCCAAATTCTAACCTCTGTTCCACAAGGGCCCTCCCATCGACCTGTGTAACTGAGAGCAGAACTCAGCCCTGGGAGATGAACAGGTGTGTGTTATTTATCATGGTTCAGTTTGGGCAAACCTATTTCAGCCTATGGGTTGCTCACAATAATCTGTTCACCCTATGTGATTGGCTGGTACCCAAGTCACCTGGTGCAGTTTCTGCTCTCCAGTTAGTTGACTCTGAAACCCACTCAGTCCTTTGCAGATGGCAGTGCAGATGCTCCAGATGTGAAATTTTATGTGAACATGCATTCGCACAAGTGGCAGTGAAGTGGCCTCATTCTTCTGACCAAAAACTAGCTCACAGTGGAGGTCAATCAAAGGGCTTACAGATATCAGCAAAGAAAGAGAATTCACCATTTTCAGTCCCATCCGTACATTTTTTGGGGGGTAATATTAACCCTGGTACTATTCAATCAGGTGGTCAAGTGACAGAGAGATGCTTTTGTAGTAATAATCTCCAGTTCTTTCTCCCTAGAATGATTGCCCTTTAAGAGCAGTGGTGAGCAGTGTTTATCTTACATGGTTTGGTCTGTTGTATTTAGCCGAGCTAGCTGTGTTCTCACCCTCTCTCTGTCTCAGTCGTATCTGAGTGAGTGAGAACCTGTCAAGCTCCGAGCTCAGATTTATTGTTTAGGTTCCGCTTCAACTCCGAAGTAAAAGAGGAATTCACTAGAGAGGGTTTTGGAAGGAGAGGAGCATCTTTGCTGCTGTTACTTTAGACTGTTCTCTTGCTCGGCGTGAGTGGAAAATGAGTGTGTCACTACCTACACCAAGGCTGCTCTGTTTGTGAGACTGACCAGAGGAAGTGATGTGGTGAACATAGCTGAAATGATGTGGAATGTGAGAGAGATAAAGCAATAGACCAGGTTTTTCATTCCAATCATTGAGAGCTTCTGGGTGTCTTACAACTCGTAGATCAATGATCATTTAAGGGAAGTGGCTTGCTTGCTTAATCAATAGATCCAGGGGCAGTACGGTGACTATTTAAGTGACACAGACATATCACCTCTGACCACCTGGCAGCCAACATATCTTCCTCTGCTCAGTCTTACATTGGTGAGGCTCTTAGTTGGGAGATCTCTCGTGACAAATGAGACCTCCCCAGCACACAAGCCCTGGGGTGCAGGAATCTCCAGTGTACAAGGGCAGAAAATCATGGCCCTCTTTTGAGTTTACAATCAGTTGGGTGTGCAAAAGTGGATGTGCAAACTTGGAGCGTGGCTTGTAGCTAGGTGAAAATTTGATCCACAGATTCGAGGCTCATTGTGCCTGTTTTTGCTTTATCTCTCCCCAGACCTTTCCATAGCTTTGATGTGATTTTTCCAGTTAAGTGAGGGGTGCACTGCCGCCTCCGTGCACAAGTGAAGCCCATCGTTAACATTGTAGGCGGTCCTGCTGCAAAGTTCTGATTCAGATCTGGATCCAGCACCAAACTTCCTCTTGGTTTAGGAGTGTTTTGATGCAGGGTTCAGGTTAAAGAGCATCTCTAAGGATCACACCCTTGTTTTCCCAGCTGCAGCACAAAGGTCTCCCTGTGCAGGTGGATCTGATCCTGAAATCCCTGCTCAGTTCTTCCTCAGGCAAAATTCCCTGTGACTTGACTGTGAGAGGACTTTAGCATTTTCCATCTGCTACATGAAGGTGACGGGATGTCTTATCCCTGGCTCAATCACCTCTGGGTATAATCTTTGCTTGACATGGCCAAAGTTCTTACCTTTCAAAACAACCCTCCACCCTAGCCCCCAGAAAAAAATATTCTTAATGAAAAAAGGTGCTGTGTGGTTGTGTCACATGGACCTTGTTCCCGAGCTATTTTTATACAGATTTTGATTCATTGGCATTGTCTAAAAATAAGTGGTCTCCATGGCGACGGCTTCACTGTGAGATGTAGCGCATCTCCTTAAGGAACCGCAACAAAAGCAGGTGGGAACTCTCGGTGTTTAAAATATAGCTCAAGACAATACCTGTGTGGGGTTCCTTTTATTTAAATGCAGGGGATATATTTATAACCATTTACCTTATTTTTCATGGTCTCTTTGAAAGCTGCCACCTGTTTCCTCTAATGCAGGTAAAACACTTGGCTTTCTATATTCCCCTTATATCCTCTCCCCTGCCAGTGAGACTTGAGTTTAGGGGTGACCAAACTCCATTTCCCAGGGATGCATTGGCAGCCACATCCCTCATTGTGTGCCATATTCCTGACTAGTCCTATTTTGTGCTGCTCAGTGCGCATGGGTGGCAGGGTCCAGCCCGTCATGGTCATATGCCATCAGTGTCCTTACGTTTTAAAAATAAATGGCTACCACCATAATATTTGGGGGGCCTCTAACTCAGGGGCATACATTGTTTCTTGGCTGAGATCACCAGCAAGCAATGCAAGGGATTGGTTTCATAAGGAAGGGTGGTCTTGTGGTTAAGGCTCTGGGCTGGGACTCTGGACCAGCTCTCTGTGACTGGGGGCAAGTCACCTAAACTCTTTGGCCAAGATTTTGTGAGGTTTTTTTTTTTTTTTGGGTGCCCAACTTGAGACACCTTAAAGGGTCATTGACGTTCAGAATGCACCGGGGGAATGAAGACTGTGGCTCTTTGCCAGGCTTAGTAAAATTCCAGGGTTGGGTCAGTTCCTGGTTAGCCTGGGGTAACTCATTCCATTTGTTAAGAGCTGCCCATAAGGCAGCTGATTTTGCCCCGTCAAAAATGTACACACACGGTCCCCGCCCCAAGGGACTCACATCTGAGGTCAGATTGAGACACACAGGAATCCCACCCACTCTGCTGTGGCCCCGTCGAGATGACGGTCTTGTGTTTGAAGAAGGTATCAGGGAGGAGCGGGGCTGCTCCCAGGAATGTGGGGTATTTGTACCCACCCATTACTCACCAGCACCTCTCTGCTCTTTTTGTTTCAGTGCAGTGGCAGCTGCGGGCAGGGGAGGATGATCAGGCACGTGTACTGTAAAACCAGCGATGGCCGTGTGGTGCCAGAGTCCCAGTGCAACCTGGAGACCAAGCCGCTTGCTATCCACCCCTGTGGGGACAAGAACTGTCCTTCCCATTGGCTGGCACAGGACTGGGAACGGGTAAGAGCCACCCCACCTCGAGGAGTGCCTGTTCCAACCGACGGGTGCGGCCGTCCCATCTATATGAGGGAACGAGCCTCAGGAGGGAGGGTGCTGAAAGGGTCTTGACTCCTGGGTCTGTTCCCCACTTTGGCCTGCTATGAAGCATGTCTCCTGTCTTGGCCTCAGGCTCCCCAAGTGGGGATAATGCTAGAGCTCTCAAGTGCCCCAAATGGCCTCATTGCTAGGACTTTGGGAGGTCACTGGTGTGATTCCACCCCCTGCTCCCCTTTGGTGCTGGCAGTGGGTGTGTTTTCCTCTCAGCTGTGGGGAATATGCCTGTGGAGCAGCACTAGGAGAAATCATTCACTTGGAGGCCAGGAGTGAGCCCAGGCTGGGAGCGCACTGAGCTCCAGGCTCTTCTACCTGAGGTCACACTACATTGGACGTTGCTCCAATGCTTCATTTTGGTCTCTCTCTGTCTGGCTTCTGTCCTTGGCAGTGCAACACCACGTGCGGCCGGGGGGTGAAGAAGAGGATAGTGCTGTGCCTGGAGATCGTCAACGGGAAAATCAAAACACGGAACCCCACCGACTGTGATGTCACCAAGAAACCCATAGAAGAAACCACCTGCTTTGAGCGGCCTTGTTTCAAGTGGTACACGACTCCCTGGTCTGAGGTAAGGTGCAGCCAGTAGGAACTGGAATTGCTGAGGTCTAGGGTGTATTCTGGGGCAGCCGGGGATCTGATTAGAGCAGGGGACTAATGGATGGGAGGCAGCAGCATCCTGGTGAGAAGTAGGAGAGTGCAGTGGATAGGGCACCAGATTATGAGCCAAGAGACGTGGGTTTTGTTCCTGTCTCTGCTGTGTTAGCTTAGACAGGTTATTTCCTCATTCTGTGCCTCAGTTTCCCTGTCAGTAAAATGAGGACAATGGCACTTGTGCACTTTTGTAAAGCACCCTGCGCTTTGCTGCTGGGAAGCAGTAGCCAAGCGTTCAGTAACCTCATTGCTGATGGGCGCTCTGGCAGGAACCCTCAGCAGACCCCAGTGGCTTACCTCACCCGGCGGAAGAGGCAATCATGTGGCTCTTCCTGTGCAGAGCATGTGGAAACTGCTCTTTCTGGAGCTATAAAACATTTTCAAATGCTCACTCTGCTGACGGCTCAGTGGGGTTCATCACATGCCTGTTATGTTCATAGGACACCAGTCTCCGGGGTGGTCAATCTAGGGCCGTTCATGGGTGCTACATCCACCCTTTCGCTAAAGATGCGGGGGCAGGGGGAGTCCCATTCCTTTGCAAGACTGTTTGAATATGTGCGCTGTGAATGAGTGACACCTGCTCATCAACACAGCCATCCTTGGAAAACGTGCCCCTCCCTCTCCCAGCCCTACCCCCACTACAAAAGAGCCAGATCCTTTCCCTGCTATGTCTGGCATGGCGAAGCCTGAACACCTTAGGAAGACGGCGCACAAAATGAATGGTTCCAGTTTAGCTCACATGGCACGGCCTGCGATGGCTCAGCCAGAGAGGCGTGGCGCGATTGCCAAGAGCTGATTAGGAGGCGGCTACTGGTGCCAAGGCAGCCTTTTGCTGTCTTAGCAGCTCGGGGCGGAGTGCAGGTCCTGCCAGGATGTAATCAGTCCTTGCTGTGCTTTTGGCGAACAGCAATGAAAAGAAGTGTTTGGGTTTGGGTTATTTTATTTTTGCAATCGCTTGTAGGAGTCTGGCTTAGTCTGCAGGGGCAGCTGTAGTAATTGTGTAATGGAACAGAGGGAGGAGCTGTAAAAGGGACAGGGGAGATATTGGCAGAGAGTGGGGCTGGGAGAATTGGGGTCAGCACATGGCACTCAGAGCAAGAAAACACTTCCCGATGTGCACTCTGCCGATGGGTCAGTGGAATAGGCAAAGATTTCCCTGTGTGGTATTGGGGAAAGCATTGCTGGTTTTGCTTGCAGCGTTATTGCAATGATGCTGGTCCCAGGAGATGAGAGAGAGAAGGTGGGTGAGGTAATATCTCTAATTGGACCAACTTCTCTTGGAGGAAGGAACGAGCTTTCGAGCTTCACAAGGAAAGGGACCAATTTCCACCAATGGATGTTGGTCCAATAAAATATATGATCTCACCCACCTTGTCTCTTTGTTGATAGTTTTGGGGCAGTTCCCAGTGGGGCGCCATCTGTGTCCCCATGTCGCTACTGCTAGTATGAATCCCCCCTCACCTCTCTGCAAAGAGAGAGCACGGCCTGAATGGTGCATGGAGGAGGAGCTGACCACTCGTGCATAAGATGGTCCCTGCAGGGCAGGGTTGAAGCACATTGGTAGGGGTCACTGCTGAGATGCTTTGCCCTGCTACAGCCTGTCTTGTGGTGAATGAGGGTGAACCAGTCACTGGGGCTATTTCTCGGGCATGACATGTATGAAATCCCTACATATATCCCAGGAAATCGTGTAACAAGTCAGCTCCCTAACCACGTGAAAACTCAACACTGGACCGGACTCTGGCTTCGATCTCGTGTCAGGGGCAGCTGTAGGGCAACTCGTGTTCTGCAGTTGGTGGCCAGAATCCAGATCCCAAAAGCTGGGTCTGGCTGTAGGGGTTCCTGGCCCAGCTGCTGCAGATGAGCGTCTGTCCTGCCTCGCAAGTTGTGTTTGTTGGTATCATTATTTACACAGCACAATAGCTGTGCGTGGTGCTTCAAAGGCAAATCACTAGTCACAGGTCCCTGTCATTATAGGACAGCCCGTTCCTTCAGAGAGCCAGACAGCTTGTTGAGTTTACTTTTTAAAACCAGTCATTGGTATGGTCTGGAATCAACACAGCAGCTTCCACTGCAATTCCAGCGTGACAATGCATCCAACCTTCAGTAAACAGAAACAGGCCGTACTCAAGGTGGTGTTGGCTTTGCCACATCTGAACAAGGCCCACGAGCCACAGGCCCTGTTTCATCTGGCAGCCCAAAAACTGAGGGGACTGGGAGGTTGGGGCTGGGTGTCGCCCAGCGTGCTGTGCTGCTCCCCTTGGCTACATCAGCCCCAGGAGTGAAACCCGCCCCCATGCAGAGAGTCAAAGCAAGGCCTAGATGCTGCAGACGTGGGATGTGGGTGGTGCCCGGCGGGGGGATGGCTGTGCTGTGCTGAGGGAAGTCGGGCAGGTTTTTGGCTTGGTTTCACAGCCACCAAAGATTTGATTCAAAAGAAAACTGTTGCACTAGGATGGGGTTACTTGATTCTTTCTGAAAGGGGAGCAGTGAGTCGCTGTGCACCCCAAAAACAAGGCTCGTCAGTTTCTTATGGAGGTTTTCAGTGCACAGGCCTTGGAGGCCTGCTGCCTCTGCCAACAATATCTCTGTTTCACTCTGTTCCTCAGTGCACCAAAACCTGCGGCGTTGGTGTGAGAATGCGAGATGTGAAGTGCTACCAGGGCACAGATATTGTTCGTGGCTGTGACCCGCTTGTGAAGCCTGTTGGTAAACAAACCTGTGACCTGCAGCCCTGCCCCACTGAGCCACCAGGTGAGGAGAAAGAATCCAGATTGTCTTGCCAAGACAGGGTTTGGGGCTGTGTTTTCAATGCAAGCCAGTAAGGAACAGGAGCTAGACTAAGGCCTTGTCTGCATGGGAAAGTTTTTAACCATTTATACAGCCTAAACCAATATGGTTACACAGGTATTGTTATACTGGTATAACCTCTGTGGGGACACAGTCTACTATAGGATTGGCTTGTATTGGTTCACTTATATTGCGTGGGAAGAGGCTTAAAGCTAAACTGGAATAAGCCATTTTCACACTCCTACTTCTCAGGTGCATTGATCTTCCGAGGTGCTGAGCACCTTCCACGCCACTCCTGTGGCATTTTTCATAACAGCAGAAATCTGGCCAACACGTTACTTCCCTTCATTGTTACACAGTGTTCGGGGCACTTGTTATATGCCTCGTAGCTGCCCTTCACCCCAGAGATGGCTGCTTTTCAGTGGCAATGTATGTGTATTGTTTGTACAGTGATTTAGGACCTATGCATGTATCCTTATTCATGAGGAACACTAGCTACTGTGCAATAAGCTGCAGCAGAGGCAGTCTGGATTTTTGGACAGAGCACAGGACTGGGACCCAGGTCACTTGGGTTCTATTCTTGGCTCTGCACTCGGTGGTGTTGGGCAAGTCACAGCAATGCTCTGTGCCTCAGTTTCCTTACCTTTAAAATGTGGATAATGATACAGACTTTGTAAAGTGATTTGAAATTTACTGATGAATGATGCTGTTTACAGGGCTTTTCTGGATTTATTAATTTAAATTTTGGGGGTTGTTTTAGCTATTTTTGAGTGTACTTGCCTAGCAATAATTGGAGGTTTCGGGGGTTTCTGTTTCTATATACACATAGTACTGTTTCAAACCACACTACATTAAAGTGCACTGGGTCACATTCAGTGCACGCCAGCAGGGTCTACATGGACCAATTAATGCATAACACATTAGCACACTTTAGAAATCAATCACACTTTAGAACTCCTCCCCCCGTAGACTCCATTACTGCTCCCTGTAGACAAGCCCTTCAATACAAGCTAGGATGCAGAGCCAGCCCCTTTATAAACAAACTGCATGGGGAAAGGGGTGAGGTCAACACAAACTGAGTCACCCTTTCCAGTGTTATTCTGGGGTTTATTGGTTAAATACCAGTTTCAATTTTTTGTAGCAGGGGTGTTTTATAGAGATTGATCAGTTACATCAGAAGTCCAAGCTATATATGAGGAGTATTAATATATTGTATTTTTTCCAACTGAAAAAAAATCTGCATTCAGCCCAGCAAATGCGTAATGGTGTCGGGTGCCCATTAGTGTCCGGCTAAGTTGGCCTCACACATGCTATTCCTGCAGACGGCCATGTTAAGTTAAGGGGTGTCTCTCAAAGGAATAAAACTGCGGCCTGAAGCCAAAAGCTAACTGTGCACAAGCTAACTCTGGTAGCATGCGTCTCTGTGAATTCCCACTAACCTTCGAGTAAGTTTCAGCTGTGCCATTATTTCCATGAGTTTGGTCTCCTAATGTACTGGGGGATTTGTAACCATCTCATTATCTGAGTGCAGTCTGGTGGTTCAAAGAAACCATGAGTGTTAGTGAGCATTTAGTTCTAATGCACTAATAGGATTTGGGAATTAGAATAGTCCTGCAGCTAAAGCACAAACCTAGGAGTCATATTGAGTTCTGTGCCTGATTCTGCCATGGCCTTGCCGTGTCACCTCTGGTAACCCAGCTCCCCCATCTGTCACCCAGGGAAAGTGATGCCTGCTCGCCGTTGTGAGGTTTGCAAGGTGCTTGCAAGGGGTTTGGTGGGGGCAAAGTATTGCTAAAAAACCCAGCAATTAGGTGGGATGCTTGTGCACCAGCAAGTCCTTCCAGCCGTCTGAGTGATGGGTCCTGGCTCCGCTCAGCAGCCTCATTGTGGGAGGAAGGTTTCCCATTCATTTGTCCACTCTCCCACCTGCTCCAAGCTTCCTCACAATCCCCTTTATTGGGAGCGAATGTCTGCTCCGCCCGGATGGAACTGGATCGGGCCTCCTCCCGCCGTTAAGCTGGTCTCATGCTGATTTTTTACCATCATCCTGCTGCACTCCTGATCATTTCAAATGTGTATTATGACACGTACATTACTGGCCTTATGTTATGTGTCTGTACAGCACCAGACGTGGTGGGGTCTTGGTTGCAGAGGCAAGGAGTTAAATAGCGTGGGAAGAAATGAGCTAATAACAGACTGTAACTTTTTTCATACTGTTCCCTTCTGACCTCACTCATATGAGTGCCAATATGTGTTTCTCTTCTCTAGATGACAGCTGTCAGGACCAAGCTGGAACGAACTGTGCTTTGGCAATCAAAGTGAATCTCTGCAGCCACTGGTATTACAGCAAAGCCTGCTGCAGGTCCTGCAGGGCTCCCCACTCCTAGTGGAGAGATTAGACTAATTACTGCAGCACTTGGGAGACGGAAGGAATTAAGGGTAGACTCATTTTGAGCATCCAGCATTTGGCAGGAGAAGTAACATACACCAGGGTGATGCTCCCAGGTTTGACGTAACCACTTACCGATAGCTCATCGTACCGGCATTATTAAGCTTTAAATGTGCCGCAAACTTGGGGTAAGGATGTTTTCTTCCACCACTGCACAACTGATATTCTGATTCCTCATAGCGGAGGGAAATGGCACCAACATTTTGTTTCGAAGCTGACGTGAAAGCTTCGTTACTACTGTACATTGGTAGCATGTGATTATCAAAAGCTGTACATAGAATCTTGTATATTTGATTCACTCTTAATTCCAAACAGTCACTTGTTTTAAAAGGTCTGTTCTTTGTTTTCTGCACGAGTTTCAAATTGAGAATGTCAAGGTGTCAATCATGTGAAATTAAAGCACCATTATGTTTGCCTTAGCAGAAGCTCCTATAACCTGTTTTCTAATTCATCCCACAGACCTGCTTTCTAGCCTTAATTTCCTTTGTTTGGGAGCTGAATTTCATTTCCTAAATGAGCGCAAGCCAAAGCCTTTTGTAATATGTAGGTGTATACTTTTTCAGAGAATTTTATATTATAATCAAACTTTAGTTTCATAGGCCTTATAAAAATCATATTGCTGACATATTGTATATAATAATGAAACATAACTGCACTTTATATCACAAAAAAGACGTGCTCTTTTTAATATATTTGTTTGCAAACAGTGAACTTTATCCCTATAATCATTGATTTGTAATCATATGTATATTTTAATAAAATTGTCATATTTATGGTGGTATCTAGTTTTATTCTTGAATTTTTAGCGTGTCTGTCCCTGGATATTGGCGCTGATGAAGAGGTATTGGATAGGCGTCACTGTAAGCGTAGGGCCTAATCCTGCAACCAAGCATCACTTACTTTACTACAGGAGGAGACCTAGTGAAGTCAATGGGATGTAAGCTCTTCAGGGCAGGGACTCTGTTCACACAGCATCATGCCATGACTGGGGCCTCTAGACATTATGGTAAATACAACTAGTAAGTAATAATCATATGACTCTGTGGATAAGTTGCCTCCATGGTGCACCTTCCAGGACTGGGGCAGTACTTTGTACCTAACTCATTGAATAAATGAAGGGCATGATTTTATGAATGGCCTTCTGTCACCACTTGCCAGCCATAAATTTGCAAAGAGAAATGTTTGCTAAGCTACAGGAAGAGGGGAGGGTTTCCAAAATAGCTGCATGTTGGCTTCACTTTGCTTCCATTGCCATCAATGGTGGAGATTCCCACTGACATTGACAGGGAGCAGAGGGGGCCAATCCTGAGCACGTCTGGAAAAACCCCTCCTCTAGGAGACAACAGGATTAACACAAGGCAACGTGATTCCAAACGCCGCCAATAAAAGAAAGCTGAGCCTCAAATCATGGCAAAGAGTCCTTTATTTTTTTTTATTTGCTTTTTTTTTTCCTCAGTGAGTCCAGAAGTCTTGTACAACAGTTCACCATGTGAAGGTTAGTGAAACAGATGACATTGCTTGCTTAGTTTCAAAGATCTACTGGAAAAAAAGAGGAAAGATGACATATAAGAACAGCTACTGGAAATGCAAAGAATCCAAAGGGTAAATGCAACTGAAACAAACTCAGATAAGACTCGCACAATGGAAGAGACCTGTAGAAGCAGCCACAGTTACATCAGATCACTTAGAAGACGGAACATTCCCAATGAACACATTTACAGCAATGCGTCCCCAGGTAGGGAGCTCAGTAAGGAATAAATCCAGCATATTTAACTTGTTACAAACCAAGACAAAAAAACCCAAGATGGTCTAAGCTATTAAGTCGTAAAGAATGACGAGTACTTTAGAAGGTCTCCCACGGAATTAAAAAAAGCTCAGGGTCAAAAGTATCATTTCCAGTTCAGCTGCATACAGTGGTTATAAACAACCGCTTTCCTCGCCGAGAGCATGTCTGTAATGAAGAAATCTGAACCAGAGCACGGTGCCGAGATCATCAGAGTCTAGTTGCAGCCAGTCCATGCTCTGCAGCTGAACGAGTCGTTCTGCAATTACAGAGCAATGCTGTTAGCCTGACTCATGTACAGTGCCATTACAAAGGAGACGGTTCACAGAACAAATTGTATGCACCAGAAAAACAAGCCTTGAGAAAGTGAGTTGCAAAGGACCTTTCGATAAGCTTCTGTCACTGCTGGTTACTTCTTCTGCTAAAGAAATTGTAGATGGTTTGTTATTTAAATGAAGAAAATAATCCCTGTTGTGCTTTAGCCAGGGAAGTGCCTTACTACATCAGAATAGCAGTCAACTGCCCTCTAAAGTTTCCAGAGAATTTGGTGATTATGGATTTGCAGCATTCAGAAATTAGAAGCCTGAGCCTAATTTCAGTGCACGCAGGCAGCAGTTCACCTCCTCCTCACGTTAAAGTAAGTAAACCAGGCTATAGACCTGCTGAGGGGTCTAGGTCTCTGGCTGCTAGCATTCCAACAATCTGGAAGGGTTTGAACTGTTATCAAAACAAAGGAAATCAATGGTGCATTTTTACTTTTTGCAGTGAGCATGACCTTGACAACTCAGACAAAGCCTCTTCCAGAGCAATCCCTGTGCAAAGCCCCATAAGGAGAAGGGAATGGGAAAACAGCTAATCGAGGCCATTCCCTGGCCATTAATGACTGCACAGCAGCCCTGTTCTGGGCCATACGTGGCCTTGGCTACTGCTGCAAATTAGTAATCCTAGGTAGCTGAGTGCCTGTCAGTGACTTGTAGTTGAGAATGTGACCGTTGCTTTGTTCTGAGTCTAAAATGTGACAAATTTCCAGATGGAAAAAATAAAATGTCCTCTTTATTTTTGTTTAGCCCTCATTTCCCTAGTTTAGAAAGAGCGTGTGGCATTGCTGGGGTTTTTTGGTAATATTTGCAAAACCCAAACTGCTCAGTGCACTGTTCTCCCATTACATAAAAACCTGAAAGTTCTTGCATGTGCTATTTAAAAAAATACTTTCCATAGATTCCAGATGCCTGACACATTTCAGCTCTGGAGACCTCCACTGAAGGAAGAGACTTTACAATAGTTGTGCATCCTTAACCTCAAGGCACTTCCCTTCAGCAAAGAGGGAGACAGAGAACGTCTGTTTCCTAGAAAGCTCATGGAAAACTGTTAGGATTTACTGACCAATAAATTAAGCTGATCTATGAAATTCTCCCCTATCCAGAGAGAGACTGCACAAGACTCTGCATAACAAAATCCCAGTTGGTCCTGCTTTGAGGCCATCAGTGGTGCAGAGACCTGGTGGCAGGTCCTGTGTGGGGGGTGAGTTTCATCCACAAAGAGAGGCTGTCGGTCCTATTTACCTGTGCAGTGCTCGTCCGCTTTGTGAGCCATTGCAGGAAACCTGCCTTTAAGATTGCAAACTACCCCATAGCAATTGTCGATGATGGGTATGGAGGGGCCTTTTTAGGTGCAGGAAAGGATGCACAATATCAAAATCTCCTCAGTATAAAAAGAAAACATTTTCAATGTACAGCGCTAGAAAACCTACCACATACAGGCTGCAACCTCTGCAACCATCTCTCTCTCTGGTAATTTTTGCTTACCATTTACCTAGAGATTTAATATATTTATATGCCTATCTAATGTATAAATATATTCATCATTTTAAAACACTTCCATGGATTTTAAAAGTTTCACCGCTGTTAAAAGCCACAACGGCATAGAAAAAGCCTCACGCTGAGGGGTCATTTGCTGGGCAGCCCACTTGCATGGGGCTTCAGCCACTCAGACGTCGGTGCTTATGCTCCGACTGCGCGAGAAAGCTTCTCGCATGGCTGACAGCCGGTTGGGGTTCAGAGCTTGCAGGCTGGTCACGTTCACCGGCAGTTCAATATCTTCCTGGCTGATGGTCTTGTAGCTGACCCGGTCGCCTCCATTGTGGATCTCATCCGGTTGCTGCAGAAAGAAGGTGGGTGGCTCATAGTGGGTACAAGTTGGGTAGACAGTCCTGCACTGGGAGTGCTGGTTGCTGAAGGGTGAGGAGGAGGAGGTGTAGAGCGAAGGCCCATTGGTCAGCACTACATTGCGGTTGCTGTGAAGCGGAGGGATGTGGGAATGAACGGCAAAATCTGGCTCCTCCTCATCCTCTTCAGATTCCTCCTTCTTGCAGCAATAATACTGAAAAGCCAAGGAAACAGGAAACCATCGATTACTTAAAAGGGACTTGTGCCTACAGCCGTGTCACTCTAAACAGTAATGGATTTGCACATGGATTTGGAACCTACCAACATTTTCAGGGCAGCTTTGGTTCAACCTATGAGAAAAAGATGGGCCATTTGCAACGTCCTGTGCTGGATTTGAGTTGGGCTTTTGGACATTCCCAAAGTTCAGGGTTGTTCAGTCCCAGGCCCCATGTCTCACTCTGTATTCTGGATAAAACACTACTGACTGCGCTGTAGGGCACAATCTTCAAGGGTGGGACCAGAGAGGGCTGAAGAGGACTTCCCAGCACCAGGCTCCATCCGCCTCAGAAACTCTCCCCCCACCACGACATAAAGTCTGAGCCAATTTAGTGAAGGGTCAGAACTTAAAGGGCTGAGAGCCTGACTCACAAGGGCCAATAAACACTTCAACCCACATTCATTCCTGCTGTGCTTAGCCCGTCAGCTCCCTGGAGCAGGGACCTGTCTGTGTTCATGGGTCATAGTTTTGCAAGGGCACCCGCACAGGTGCTGCACCTTATGTCGCTCCAAACACTTCAGTGACTGGAGTTCATCAGGAATGAACTTGTCTCCATTTCCCCCTTCAGAAGCAGTTCCTGTCCCCTCTCACCAAAAGCCCCTTCGATCTCATTTCCCTTCTCCCACCCCTCACTTTTCAGATGCCCTTGGACCAACTAGTCTCTGTCACGCTGAAACAAAGAAGCATGGGCTGACGTGCAACCCCGTGAGGCGTACCTGAAGCCTACAATAGCAGAGAACTGCTATAATGCAAAGCAAAATGACAGTCGCTAATATTCCACCTGTGATGACCACGGTCCCGGCTGTCATTCGACCTCTTCTCCATTAACAACCTGGAAGACAGAACAGGCGTTCAAACACAGGGTAAATGGGCAGTAGCCTCATACAAATTTTTACTGCAGCCAAGCAAAAAACAGGGGGAGAAGGGCAGCTCAGCACCTACCAGCACACACTGGGCCCCAGGGGCATGCAGGGAGCTAAGCCCGACTGAAAACCCAGCTCTGATGGGTTATACCCTTCTTTGGGGCAGGAGCCCAACATTCAGCACCACCCCACTCTGTGCTAGTGGGGCAGGTTGAGTAGTGGCCATTCGCCTCGCGAGCGTTGCCCAGTCTGCCCATGCTGCGGCTGCTTAATACTGAATTTGCTAGTTTTTTTTTTAACCATGTGGATGCTGGGCCACTAGGGACTGCAGCAAGCAGGAGTGGTGACAGCTAGAACTTCCTGGAGCAGGTGCCATCAAGGCAAGGCTCACGTGTGGGAGGGGAGACTGGGCTCTGTTCCCCTGACCTACAGGCCAGAGGCAAGCCCCTTGAACTATGGCTCATGTGACCTCTGGCTTTGTGAGCCAGGTGGTGTGTGAGTGGCCATGGAGCAGGGCTGTGCTTTTGGCCAAGGGGTCTCTGAGCTGCAGCCCCATGGGGACGGGCTACAGGGGAGCAACATGTCTCCTGTGCCTGTGGCCGCTGATTATCTTAACCCAGCCCGGTGTAAAGGGATGAAGCACCTAGATTTCCTGCAATAACAAATTCAAATGCCAGCAGAGAGAACGGCGCCATCTGAAGCCTCTAGACCAAGTTCTGTACAGTTTCCTGTGCGTGCGTCTTTGACACAAGCCCATCAAGCCACTGACCATGCCTGCGCTGACTGGCGATTCAAGCTAGCAAGGGATCGCCAGCATGGCTGTGATGAATCTTCCACTTTGTCCACTTTTGTGCAGCCAGCTGGTTTTTTGGCTGGTGTCTGCTGTCCATGCGCGTGGGAGGAAGGCATACTAACAAAGAAGTGCATGGCCCACTGCTTATTTCTGTTCTGGCTGACTGACAGTACACACACCAGGCTTAATCCTGCTGTCCCTTAAGTACACACAGCTCTGTAGAGCAAATCCTGAAGTCTTTCCTCCAGCAAAACACCCAGCTAAGTTAATGGAACTGCAAGATTTGGCCACTTGACTTCTCTGGGGTTGGTGGGTGGGTGGGCCTCAGGATCAGGCCCATTATCAGGGTTGTGGGGCAGGCCTGCAGGCTGCTTTTCCTGATGTCAAACAAAGGCCTGTAAAATCCATCTGGAACCAATCTGTGCATATCTGCTTGTTTCACTGTGATGTTGTCTTGGCAGCAGCTAGCAGGCTGAACATGATGGAGCTGGTATCACCCATCACCCTGAGTCCAGCCAAGTGCCACCTGGCAGATGTATGAAGGGAGGATGGAAAAAGTAACCACACAGTAGATGTAAGATTTAATGTGTGTCCCGGCAGCCAACAGGTAGGAAAAAAAATGTCTATGACTTGGAGTCTAGGGAAAATTTTAATGAGTTTCTGGGCTGGTTAACTCCATATAAAAAAATCGTATAATGAGACAACGAGCAAAAGCCTGTGCTCAGTGATGCCATTGATGGTTGTGCAGATCAGAGACTTTCTTGCGGTGTCTTACAATATAAAACTCACTAGACACACATTGGAAGCTCCCCGTTCATGTGGTTCTGCTGAACAAAATGCAGGGCCTTTGTATTTGCCTCACTCCGTTTCAGCAGAGTATGCACCTCATTTGCAAAGGAAGCATAAAATATATTTCAGGTTCATGGAGGATTTGGTCCAGGCTAATCTATTTTAATTGTCCTCTAAGTCTAAGGTGTTTTAAAAGTGGCCCCTCATGAATTATGGCCCACAAAAAGAGCTGGCTCACTGTTAATTTCAACAGGCCTACTCAAGGATGCATCAGTGTAACCGTTGCACAGTCTAGCCTAACACGGGGAAGTACATTGTTGACCGTTACATAGAGGCAATGCATTGGGGGGGGGGTCATGTGCCCCTCCAGATTTCCTGCTGGGCTTGTAGTGAGCATGCTCAGTAACACCGCTGAAACTGGCTGGCCTCATGCTGCCCTCCCCCACTCTCGGCAGGGATGGGGCGGCTCTGCTTTACAGATGAGCTGGTGTATTAATAAAACAAAATAATGATTATACATCCAATCCTTGATAACTTGCACTAATAACTGGGAGGGGAGGGGGTGCCATTGCAAATTATGAAGCTTTGCGAAGCCCCAAGGAAGACTCTAACAAACCACGTCTCAACCTTGCAATAAAGCATCGCCCAGCAGATAACACAAAACAGAGGAGCCCCATAAGCATCTTGAGTGTGACAGAGAAAAATGCCAAAGGCAGCTGTGCCCTGATCCAGGAGCCAATTCTGCAAACTCTTACTCACACGTAGTGCGCGTGACTTCAGCGGCACTGCTTGGCTGACGAAGGGTTACAGGACTGGGTTGTTTCACTAGGGAGTGTAAAACACACTGGCAGGAAAGTAAGTCAAGCTGATGCAGGGCATCGTGAAGCACATGAGAAAGTTAATGCGTCAATGGGTTGGCTTGGTGGCCCAGGGGAGAAGACAACCACATGGCCTTCATTTATGGAGCCAAATGAATGGCACCTGCAAGAGGACAGCCAAGGAACGGCTGGCTTTCCAGCAGTTACAGGTCATAGCTAGGCTGAGTCATGCTTGTCCGCTGATACCATCACAACCTCTGCTCTATATGGTGGAGCAGCTGAGCCGGCAATGGTGGTGACGAACCATAGTTGCATAATGTATAATATAATTATATTTATATTATACAAAAGGGGGATATATTTTTGAGAATCACCCTTGTCCAAGCCCTCAAAGAAAGGCCCTGATCCTGCAGGGTGCGGCACACTTTCAAATATCAATGAGGGCTCTTCAACATCCCAGAAGATGGGACTCATGGGAAGGAAAAAACAAAAAAACAAAAAAAACCTTCTGCCTTGTAATTAGACTGATGTGGTCTCAGCAGGACATCATAGACAAGTCACATTCTGTCCTGTGTACCCATCACAGTGACAGGCTCTCGCTTGTGCTAAGATTTGTAGCTTCAGTTATAGAGAGAGCGGAAGAGCTTTATACAGTAAAGAATTTGAATCGTGTCAGTTTGCCTTTGAGCCTGTGATCTATTTTCCTTATGAAAATAATGTGGATTTTAATTTGGAATAACTGGAACTACTAAATGTTCTCCTATGACGAACTGAGGAATAGCCCCGTTCATTTGCAGAGCTTCAGTTTGCAAAAATAGATGCATTAAATTATGTTACTCATGCCTTTGTATGAACAATGCAGAAATGTGCGTGCATGCATGCCCATGTGCTGTTCATATAATATAAATGTTTACCTTTGTATGAGTAGAGGGGACGGACACACACACACACACACACACACACACACACACACACACACACACACACACTCTCTCTCTCTCTCTCTCTCTCTCTCCATATAGCATTAGAGGAGAACATTTACCAATGCCAGAGAGTCCAGATTCCAATACCACGTTGTTTCAGGCCTGGGGATGGATTCAAACACCCATTCTAGGGAGCAGCTTTGCCTCAAGAAATGATGCCAAGACGTGGTGTCCCAGGCTGGGGGTGGGGAGACGCAAGCTGCCCCCGCCCCGGGCCATTTCCTAGTTTGCTCTGGTGAAAATGAACATCTTGTTCAAAGCTCTTTGGAACTGTTTTTGCCAAGCCAGGCCTTGGTGCCATGGCAATGATGGATTGCATTTTGAATACTGGAAAGACTGTAACTTTGCCTGGGCCTGGCACCTGCCTGCATATTTGCCTGACATCAGTATATCACCAGTTTCCTTTGACCACTCTTTTTTCCCTCGCTCGTTGGTGTGTGGTTGGTTTTTTTCAAAAAGTTTCCACACAAATCCTTTCTAATGATGATTTGCTCCCTCGCGCTCTCGCTGTGTGAAGGTATCTGCGTCCTGCAATGGTTTAGGGCTGGCATAATGAGACGGTAAAATACTGAGCAAGTGCCTGAGCTCTAAGCTACCAGGTCATGCTTTATACACATAGCACAATCTTGTGAGTGCAGCACCAGGTGAGAGCAGGTCAGGAACATCCATTTCTTCCACTAGGCTACTCACTAGCCTCCCGCAAAGTGTCCCTTGTAAGATGACTTGGAAACTAGGGTGAGCAGAATGGTCACGGAACAGGGGCTCAGTGTTTCCTCCGTTTGGGTGATGAGGAACGCTGCTCCTGATTCCCTTCCTCTCTCTCAAAGCAACAGGGAGAGAGAGAGAAAACTCCAGGGACAAGAAATGCAACCTGTCAGTTCTGTTCCATGAGAGCCTAGGTGGATGAGGGAATATCTTTTAGAAGACCATCTTCTGGGGGTGGAAGGTGCAGGCTTCTGAGCTACACAGAGCTCTTCTTCAGGTCTGGGGAAGGCAATCAGAGTGTCTGAGGTCTGTTACATAACAGTCACTGGGGCTCCTCCTATCCCCACTGATGTCAATGAATCACAGAATCATAGAATATCAGGGTTGGAAGGGACCTCAGGAGGTCATCTAGTCCAACCCCCTGCTCAAAGCAGGACCAATCCCCAACTGATTCCCTATGTATGCATGGCTGAATGCATAGGCGCCGACGCTGTGGCTGGCTGGATGCATAGGTGCCAACGTTGTGGATGGCTGGATGCATAGGCGCTGACACTGTGCATGGCTGGATGCACAGGTGCCGACACGATCCACTCAAGTCAGTGGGATGCCTTTGCCTCATTGACTTTAACGGGAGTTGGCCTGGACTTTACCTATTAGAAACTGTATTAGGTGCTTACACATGGGAGCATGTGTCTTGACCTAAAGACGATGGTAGATGCCCAACCAGGAACCCATGGAAACAAATAGGGGTTACTCAGCACTCAACAGCCACAGCAGTGCTGGAGTCCCAGAGCTGGCTGCTGATCAGTGAGCAGCTGGTGGGAGGCACTCAAAGGAAAGGGTTTGCAGAGGTGTGAGCAGCAGGTGGGTGGGATGGGGGGCGCTCAGGCGAGGGGGCAGAGTTGGGTGGGAAGAGGCAGAGTGAGGGCAGAGCATCAGGGCAGAGTGGGGGTAGAGCACCCAGCGGGAACAGGAAAAGTCAACGCCTGCGGCTGGATGTGGCCCTTAGCTTATAACACCGGTAAGTGGGGCGCTTAGATTGGCAACGTGTGTGCAGCTATTAGTCGTGCCATGGACTCCGCTGCCCCAGAGGGTGTTTCAGTCTGTGATGTACCAGGGTGTGATCCAGACCACTGGGGGCTGTGTCTTGGCGTGCCTTGCAGTGACTAGCTGTTGTAGCTTCCAACCTGGACTGCTCACAGCCTGCCACCACCATGCAGGCCACTCCCACATGAGTTTGCCCGTCACACTCTGGTTTTCACCAGCCTTGCTTATACTGCAGGGTGACCCCCAATACACTCCCAGTCCAGGACCTTCTCCCCAGAACTGTACGTCCTGCACTGTCCAGCCCTCTCCCAGACAGCCCAGAAAGATTCAGTTCATTATTGTGCTAAAGAAATAAATATACAGCAGCTTAGCACGAGAACTGAAGTTACCCAGACACTTTAACCTAAACACGCTGGATTAGGTGACACAATAAAACAAGTTTATTAATTACAAAGAGAGAGATTTTGAGTACAAATAATGAGGCACACAAGTGAGAAATGGTTACAAGAAAAATAAAGATAAAATAGTGCCTGACTTAACAAACTGTATTAGATTCAAGCAAAATTTCTCACCACATGCTGCCTGACCAAATGCTTCAGGTCACGCCCCCTCCCCAAGTCCAATCGCCATTCCCTTTGTCTTCTGAGGTGCAGGGAATGTGATGGGCAAGCAGAGAGAGGTGGGTATCTGCCCTTTCTTTTTATTGTTTCAGTCCCCCTCTTGAAAAAACATTTCCAGCTGGGAACTAGGAGAAAAGAATCTGTGTGGAAGGTTGTTCCCTGCTGGTATTTTTTTCACCTGTTTGAGCTGCCTTTGTGTTCCCTTCTGGCTGGTCAGGTCTCCCCTCTCTGCTGTGTACAAAAATTATTACAATCGTGTGTTGAGTGTGAATACCGGGGTGCATTCCGTCACACATACCATGGAGGGCTCTGCTGGAAAACCTCAGGCTCACTATGCATTTGGTGGGGGCAACGCTGCCCGGGCCAGGGGCAGCCTCTCTCTGCTCCTGCCCCACTCCTTCCCCACTCCTTCCCCGGCTTGACAAAGAGCCACATGTGGATCTGGAGGGTCAAAATTAGGGCTTATGGCTCTGATCCGAAGCCCAGTAAGTTGATGGAAAGACACCCACTATCTCCACGGGGCTACGGAGCTGGCTCTTATGTTTATAATGCGGGGGTTGGGTCAGCAACCTCTGAAGCAGGTTTAAGGCCAGGCAGGATATTGGGGCTAATACCAACAACCAGCTTGAAGACAGCAAATCCAGTGTCTCTGTGAGCTAACAGAGTCTCTCCTTCGTTCTGCTCATTCGGGTGCCCTGCTAAATATTTTCCTGTTACCTAGACAAATCATCTTGGTTAAGGTGGGACTCGGGCCTGTCCTGGCAGCTGGGACAGGCTCGGACACACCACAGGAGCGCCGGTGCTGCCAATTTCCATTTCTGAGCCCTCCTGAACCCTAACTCAGCTCGCCTCACAGCGGGACTGAAAAGCTGTGAGAAGAAAGTAAGGGTTTGTTTGGTTTGGATGTGAACCTCCCTAGCATCACAGACACAGGCTGGTGCATGCACACACACACGTGCATGCACACACCTCCCGCCCCCCCCAGAATTCTGGACAGCCTCCCACCCACACCTCCAGCTCAGAGCACAGTGCCAGCTGGCGGCACCTTGGAATGGCTGCCTGCACGTGAGTAATGAAAGCGCTACTCAGCCTTCGGGTACCTGGAGCCTCTGGGAGAATTAAGCAAGCTGCATGTGGGGGGAGAGTGGGGAGGCCTGCCCAGCTGACAAGAGCCCTGTGCAAACCAGCTTCATGCTCCTCATGTATAAAACATCATAATGAACCTGTCCTGTGGTTTTTCTTTCCCCACCATGAATGGCAGCCCCCCTCTCTCTCCAGAATGAGCAATTGACCAAACAGACCAATGTAGCTGGGCCAGAGTCAAAAAAGGCTGACAGGTCTGAGTTTATTACACGAGTCTGCCTGGGCTTTGACGTGAGAGCGCGACGGAGATGCATACGCTACAGCATCAGCTGGCAACAGAGAAGCCAAGGAGTCGAGAATTTCAGCACAGGCTCCAGGCCTGGGCTTGCTGACCCAGGGCCCTGCTCAGAAGAATGCCACGGCCCAGTCTGTAACAAACCCCCCAAGGGTAATCATTGGCTTAAACAAAACAAAAAAGGCAGCTGGCTCAGTGTCTCAATCCTGCTATCCCAGTGGAGCCCGATCCGGAGGGAATAAAAGCATCCCTGTGGGAACTCCATGCAGCGCAGCCTAGCCACTTCATCTCCCATCATTGCTCTGGCTGCCTCCCCATGCCAGGTTTGCAGGCAGATCAGCAGAAACCTGGGGCTGAAAGCTGCTGACAGATACAGCAGCATTAGCATGGATGTTTGACCTCTCTCCCCAAAGCTGAGCTCATCATCCATCAATGGTCCTGGAGTCCTAGCCAGGTTTGAACCCCGACTGGAAGAATCAAGTGTTATGATACCACTGGAAGTCAAGCAATGTTGGATAACACTTGCCACCAGGTCCTCTGTCATCTTACCTGCTGCTGGGTGAAATTCTCGGCCGGTGTAAACTGATGCAGCTCTGTTGGCGACAATGGAACTGTGGTACTTGACATCAGCAGAGAAGCTGTCACCTCTCTCCTGTATCATACATGTATCTAATCTATAGCTGTATAAATGGAATAAAAATACTTCTGCAAGCTTTACCATAGGTGGTGTTCCACCTATAACATACTTCGGTTGGCACTGGTGTAGCTGCATTGACATCTTTGGGGTGGCAGAGACGTTACTGAGAGCGGCCCCCAGTGTTTGCATGCAGACCAGCCAGAACATGAACATCTCTGTCAGCCCACTCGCCTGCAAGAACATCGGCGCTGTTATAATTATAAATCTTTAGCAGCCATCTAGTGCTGCGAGCATAGGACTAGGCACAGGATGAACTATGTAAATTACCCAGAGCACACCTGTTCTGAACACCTCCTTTAGAAGTGCTTTAACGCAGCTGGCCTGCAGCAGGTTAACACAAAACCACTCCCTGCCCCCAAATTACTACAGCACCAGAGGAAAATCAGCCTTATCTGTTAAGGATTTGTTTGGATTCCAAAGAAAATAAACCGACAGCGCATTTGCAGTCCTGTTAACGTTGGTAAGTACTGGCTGGCGAAAGCAGTATCATATTTTATGCTAGTGCTGAACGGGGCTGTAGGAGAGAGTGTAATTTATAGTGCGGCTCTATGCTGGGCCTGCAGGCCTTCTGGCATGATGTTTCCACAGGATGAGCGCTGGGCCAACTCCTGACTTCCCGCACTGGCGTGAATGGATGCCTTACCTGAAAACAGCCTGAGGGGGACATGCTCCAAAGCACCCAAGTGACTTAGGAGCCTAAATCCCATATTCAGCTGTGATGTGCCCACACAGGAGTCTAGTGCCACTGAAAAATCAGTGACCCTTCGGGTATGGCACAGTGGAAAGCTGCATATTGGGTTAGGAGCTGTGAGCTCCATTCCCTGCTCCTGAGGCTGCCTTCAGTGCCAGAATGCTGGGCCAAAGGCATCTCTTGTGCAAGTCTAGTGAAATAAAGGGAATTACACCAGGGATGAAATTGGTCCATTGTCTTTATAGCCTAATGGCAGAAAAGGTCCATTGCATGGAGTAAATCGGGGTGTGCCAGCTGTTCCACATTGCCAGCCCCCTCCAATCTAGCTGGGATGCCCCTCCTCTTCTCTAGCAATATGGGCAGGGCATGACGGTTGCAACCTCCTAGCGCCTGTCTGTGTATCTGCGGCAATCTGTCTGCTTGTCTCCTTGGCTTTCCAGCAGTGGAGTGGAGGTTCCATGACCCAAGCCAGGCCAATCTGATGTGGATTGCATGTGCTCCAGCCCCCTAATCATTTTTGTTGCCCTCCGCTGGACTCTTTCCAATTTTTCCACATCCTTCTTGTAGTGTGAGGCCCAAAACTGGACACAGTACTTCAGATGAAGCCTCACCAATGCCAAATAGAGGGGAATGATCACATCTCTCCATCTGCTGGCAATGCTCCTACGTATACAGCCCAAAATGCCGTTAGCCTTCTTGGCAATAAGGGTACACTGTTCACTCATATCCAGCTTCTCGCCCATTGTAACTCCTAGGTCCTTTTCTGCAGAACTGCTGCTTAGTCACTCGGTCCCTAGTCTGTAGCAGTGTATGAGATTCTTCCGTCCTAAGTACAGGACTCTGTTCTACCAGCACTGGGAAAGGAAGGGCCATCAGCACCCCTGCTGTCCCGCACCATGGGCAGCTAGGACGGCTTAGCTCAGATACACGCAGATTCACACAGCTGCCCAGGCACTCTGAGCAGTAAAGGGGCCAGCCTAGATTTTACACACACCCGTTCGGACCCAGCCCGTCCTGTCTGGGGAGGGCAGGCCTGCAGATCTCACTGGCTGAGCTGGTGTAGTGCAGTGGCAAGTTAGGGGCACATTGGGAGATGTTAGTCTGACAGGGCCTGGATGCCCTGCACCTCCCAGCTGGAACAGTCACAGGCCCACCCTCCAGGCTCTAGGACCTATGTGGATGTGGGGGAGGAGAAAGGGGAATGGGGACAGTAGGAGGTCAGGGCTCCCCATCCTGGCAGTGTGGCTGTATTACAGCCTCCCTGACAGAGACATGGCCCTCAGTGAGCGTACTGGTTGTATTACATTTTCTCAGGTACACTCTGCACAGCTGGCTGTGGCACAGAGCATCTCCTCTGCCCACCTCTGGGCCCCTGTCTGCCCAGTCCTCACTCCTTCTCCACTGGGGACCCATCAGACCCACAAACAGGCTTCCAGCTCCTTGGGGTCCTGGGGAAGGGGCAGGGCAGGAATTGTTACCATGGGAGCGGCTGACCCCCTCTTGCACACACGAGGGGGGTAGCTTGTGACTTTCCCCCAGCAATGGCCACAGGTCAAACCTCAGGGCCAAGTTTGCCCTTGTTCTCACCCACGCAAAGCCTTGTGCGACTAAGTGAAAGGGGGATGTGTCTGGCAGCCTCTCTGCAGCTGGACATTGGTCTCCTCTAACTTGAACAGTCAATGGTTAACCACAATTCATTTTTAAAGGGTAAACATTATGTTGCAATTGTTTATTCAGGGTAGAGACTAATTTACTGTCTCTTACAACTGGGTTGCCAATAGCAGCATAAACATTGCCGCCAGCAGACCAAATGGGCCAAAGTTTTCAATAGTGGCTCATGATTTTAGGTGCTTTGCTTTCTGGAGTTTCCAACTTGAGACTCATTAAAGGTGCCTGATTTTCGTGTGTGTGTGCGCACGCGTGCACGCATGCTTGGCTGTTCCTGATATGTGTCATATGTTGGGCCCACAGAATCAGTGAACCCTTCTGAAAATCTTGGCCATTGGCTGTCCTTAAAAACTTGGCCAAATTCAGTTCTTGATTCATTGAAGTTCAGGATGTTCAGGGAACACAGAAACATGGTGCCCCAAGGGGGAAAATCTGCAGACATCCAATTTGGAGATGAGAAAGAGTGAGGGGCAGATCCCAGCAATTCGGTGACATGCCGGAAGATTCGTTTCATCTCCTGTGTGTATATATATTGATTGCTCCCTTTCAGGTCCGATGCAGCTTGTGTCACCCAACAGCCTCTCTTTCCATAAAGAGGTATGAGAAATAATCATGGGGCTCTGTAAGGATCACAGAATCCCTAAACTCAGCATACCCGAGGATTGATTCTTGTCTTACCAATTTCAAACCGGTCTTTCTCCACTGACTTCCTGACTGACACTGGTGGAGGGGGAAGGAGAGTCAGACCTTTGGGGTCATCCTGCCCAAAATAATTGTCTTGTGATGGCCAACCTGCCAGACCATCCTCCTCATTTTATCCCTTCCCTGCCAGTTCACTCCATCGCCCTGCCCGGGAAGCCTATGCCCTTGCGCTCTCACAGGCTGGGTTTTGCAATGAACACTCTCTCCTGGAAGGAAAGGTAACTGATTATTTAGGGACGGTCACATATCATCCACTCATGAAAGGACATCTATGTCCTGTGGCTGAAGCAAAGGGATCAGGAGTCCTGAGGTCTGGAGTCTATCACATGACTCTGCTGCTGATTTGCTGGCTGATTTCAGGCCAGGCACTTCACCTTTCTGGACCTCAGTTTCCCCATCTTTAAAAGGGGGATAAAGTTATCAAGCTGCCATTGTAAAGGGCTTTGAGATTCCCCAAATACAAGTAGAGTCTACGTATTTTGATGCTGATGCTGATTCCTTTTCATTCACCTCCCATTAATTAAACGACCATTCCCTCCCTCATGGCAGCAGTAATGAAGGATAGCACATGGTCCTGCTTCCTTCATGTCCTGTGCTTTCAAACACAAAGCCACATGCAGCCAGCCATGTATACAGCATAGCTAGGAAAATCCTACATGTCAGGCGCTTTGGAATTCTTAGGCACCCCAGAGTTATAACTGGGGCCATTTGGAGTTTGCCGTTTTTTAAAACATATCGTCTTATGAACAGCATATACCTGGAAGCTTTAAACTCTCCAGTGCGTGAGGAGGGAAAAAAAGAACAGAAAAGTGCAGCGTATGGAGGCCCACAAGCAGAACAGTTCCTGTCTAGACCGCCTTTACATTTGTTCCTAATTTCACGCTCCACAGGCTCCCAGATTCATATATTTAGTAATAAACACACTGGTAAAAGGAAGTGCTTTGCTGCTCTGCTGTGGTCTTGAAGCTCTGGTCTGAGGAACACAGGCGCTGTGAGGTACCACTCACAATGTAACTCCATATGGTTCCTTCCTCCTCATGATGTTCTATTAGGAGCCCTAGAGCTACTGTGGATGCCTGAAGACGCTCCCTGTCCAAGTTCATTCCCCCATGCGACAATCTGTCCTCAACGCAGCCACTCTGTCCAGTTTGTCGGGGCTCCCCCAGGCGCTGTTGCTATTTGGCAAGCCTGTCTCCACCCAGGCTCGCTGCTCGGCTCTGGCACCGATCAGAGCCTGACGTAAAGGAAAGCCCTGGCCTGGTCCATGGCTGTGAGGTGGGAACAGATACCAAGAGTGAGTTAAGGGATTGTGACACTGTCCCATGGCTGGTGTGGAGAGATCCCTGCTTCTGGGCTGTACCTTGGAGCTTCACAGCAACAGCCGGGATAGAACTTCCCAATCCCTGTTCCAGAAGTACAGGCCACAGAGCAATTGTGCGGTAGGAGAATCTCCTGCAGCTAGTATCCATAGAGCATGTAATGACACACAGTAACTGCTCTGCCTCTGGTCCAGCTACATGGGTCTGTTTGGTCAATTGCTCATTCTGGAGAGAGAGGGGGCTGCCATTCAACCAGAAACCAACTCCAGACAGAGGCCATGTGAGCTCCCCGCCCCCGGAAGACACCTTCCCTTGTTCCCTCTCATCCTGGCACATTTTGAGAGTGGCTCCAGTCAAGAGGAAGAAAAGAAACTAATGGATTTGCAAATGGAAGAAAACGTCTTTCCCCTCAATAAACAATGCTCGTCTGCTGAAATTGGGGCAGATGTTATTTTAGTCTCAGGTGTATAAAACACTCCGGAAAACCCTGCCTGATGAGAGAATATGAGAGAGACAAGGTGGGTGAGATCATATATTTTATTGGACCAACTTCTATTGATGGAAGGTGCCACAGAGCTTCACAAAGTGCTTCAGGCCTGCAGGAGGAAATCAGCATTTCTGAGCTCAAGACAACTTGGGAGAGATTGTTAGGATTGATTTCCTTCTCCTGTGAAGCTCGAAAGCTTGTACCTTCCACTAACACAAACTAATCCAATAAAATATATTACCTCACCCACCCACCTGGTCTGCCTCAGATCCTAGGACCAACACCACTGGAAAGAGAGAATATAACACAGTTCAAAGTGTCAGAGATCACACAGTGCCTGCATCTCAGCTCCTTAGATGGCTAGCCACTAATATTTGCATAATATTCAGTGTAGGAACAATTATGCACTAGCAAAAACCAAGGCTGGGTTAAGAACCAGCTGAATGAATCAGACCATAAGGTCACTGCAGAGTGAGGACCGGAGTTAGAACTAGAATCCAGGGGGCTTACGGACACTGGAGCACATTTCCTCCTTACACCCCCACAGACCTGCCTTCTTACTGGGTCCCCCTGAATAACCCAGCAGTAGCAGGAAATTTTCTGAGCCACTATTAACAGAAAACAATTATTTTTAAAAAATTGAACTTCTAAAGCAAAGTCCCAGCTCCTCACCAAGACTCTGCAGAGATTGCTGAAAAACAACCACCATAACAATGCTAATACACAACACATCTCCGAACATCTGTGTGAAAAACACCGAAATTACCCCAGGCACAAAGAAAACAGCATCAGAACAAAAAAGAGAGCACAGCGTCAGAGGAGGAAAAAGTCTCCTCGGAACCATTAGGTGCTAAAGGGCTGGATTAAAGACAAACTCATTTAGAGCTCATTGATGTCAGTGGGAGTTTTGCCATTGACCTCAATGAGCATTGGACCCGGTCCTTCAGTTCTGAACAGGGACTGAGTGGGAAAGAAGGAGGAGAATGCAGAAAGCAGGGCTTGGGCAAAGGGCGAGTGGGAGAGGCCGGGGCTTTCACAACCACTGATGCCAGTTAACGCCGAGCTTGTGGACAGCAAGACCCAGGAAGGCAACAGCAGCTACTTAGCCTCTTCCTCCTCCTCCTGGTTGTCACTGAAGTAGGTGCCTGGACAGGGCCACCCAGAGGATGCAAGGGGCCTGGAGCAAAGCGGGGGTGCTTGTACTCACCCGGCAGCAGTCCAGTCTGTGGCGGGGGGGCGAGGGGCCTTCAGTCACTCCATGTCTTCAGCAGCACTGAAGGGCTCCCCACCACCAAAATGCCGCCGAAGATCCGGAGCAACTGAAAGGCCCATTGTTGCCAAAATGCTGCTGAAGACCCGGACCGCCGCCGGGCCAGGGCTCGCGGGGCCCCTGCAGGGTCCGGGGCAAATTGCCCCACTTGCCCCTCCCCCCTCCGGGCAGCCCTGTGCCTGGAGTCAAGTTTTGCCATCAGTCTCAGCCAGGCAGTCTGGCTGTGGTCAACGGGGCGACTCAGGTGTGAGTCTGAGCAGCATCCAGCCAAAAGCAAGGAGTATGTTTCACGGCTACTGTTCATTACTGACACCTTTGCTTGGCTTTGTTTGGTGAGTGGGCGGGGGTTGCTACTTCTGCCCACCTGGCTGAAATTCCTCTGTGTTTGGGTGCAAAAAAACCAAAAAATGTTCAGTTTCCAACAACCACCTGAACAATGTGGTGTGGAAAAATTTAGAAGGAAAATGAAGCTTTTTTCATTGTTGTCAAAAAATAATTTTGGGGGGAGGGGAGTACTCCAGCTCTCATCCCGCCCTCCAACATATAAAAGCAAACTGTGCTGAGTGTGAAGTTCATGGAGACAGGATATGTGACAGAAACCACCACTGCACTGGCATGACCTAACCAGGCTATCAGGTTTCGATACTACAGTCCCCAAAGACTTTTGCTTGGCTAGCCTGTCGCACTGTATGATGGGACAGGTTCTGCTTTCCCCACAAAAGCCAGGCTCCCATTCACTTCAAGGTGGGGTTTTGTTCTTATAGGGGTTCCTGGAATCTGCCCTGACTTGCAACCTGGGCAGCCCCCCGCCCCCTCCGAACCGTTAGCCTCAGTGCCTTTATTCTGCACCAGATGAAGCAGGGACGAAGCCAACGTCAAGCTTTAGAAACAGCAGGATGTAGTGAGATGGGGAGGTCTCTGAGCCTCCATAGGGGAGGCCCACCAGCATGGAGCTGTTGGCTGCTGCATGCAGGTATTCGCTGTTGATGGATTCCAGCCGCCTGGAGCATGGACACCCTATGGGCCAGCCCCAAGCATGACGGACTGACTGGCTGAAAACAAGCATCTGAATTTACAGTGCCACAAAATGCTGAACTGCTCCATTGATTTTTGTCCCGAGTCATGACGTGGTGTCTTTCATTACCAGTCTGACACCCTGCCAGCTGTCCCTTGACAGCGTTGCTGGCTTACGCAGGTGTCTGCACGCAGCTCATTTCCAACGGGCAGATGAGCTCAATGCTAACACACCGGCTTGAGGTCATTTACTATCACCATTGTGCTGGGCTGCTTGGAAGAAGGTTGTGTCTGGTTCATAACCCTTCCCGTGAAGGCCCATGAAGGGAGGATTTACATTTTTTTGTTGTGGGTGGGGAAGGGGAGTGGAGAAAGAATTGCAAAAAAGCCTGAAAGAAAACATGCTCTGTGAACAGTTTGGGAATATCTGAAAAGAGCCCTGCTGCCTAAAACCTGATTGTTCCTGTCTTCATGTTTCTCATCAGTTCTTTCTTTCTGCTTATATATCTAATTCTCAAGGTATCCGGTATCCGAGAAACTGAGTAGTCTGCAAACTTTAACAGTCTAGCCTCAGCACACCCTCCTTGATGTTATCTCTGCTGTCCCAAATGGGGAAACTGAGGCACGGATGGTTTTTGTTTAAGGCCACCATTTTCAGACTTGGCCGGTGTTTTCGGTGTGCCCTAACTGAGACTCCTTGGGCCTGATTTTCAGAAGTGCTCAGAGCCTGCTTGTTATTATTATAGTTTTAACCCATAAATATAGCTGAGGCGTGCATGCTACTTGGGTTACGAATGAAAGCAGTGCTTAACCATCAGCATGCTGAGCTCTTAACATCCAGACTAGAAGAGCTGTAGGGGCTAACCCTCACTGCAAATCTGGCTGAAAGGTGTATCAGAACAGATGTGACCTCAATCACTAGGCACTTCTGAAATTTGGGCTGCCAGCATCTTGTCCAAGGGTCATACTGGAAGTCTTTGGCAAAGCTAGGAGTTATACCTGTACCCCCCTGATTCATAAGCCTGGGCACTAACCACTAGACAACAGTGGCTTGTGCTGATGGAGACAATTCTTTTGCTCAGTTCCCTGAGTGATGGCTTATTTGGCTCAGGGTGGGGATGTCTGGAAGGAAGGGGGATTTCTACAAACTGTGTAGCAATGTGGGAGATGTGGGTTTAAAAAGGGCCAATTATGTAATTTAGATGCCTAACTTTAAATAACTCCGATATTATGTATTCTCCTAACAAATATCCTTATGATCCCACCCACAAGTTGTTCTGCGTTACTGATTATTCCAGCTCAGAGCTTATTTTATTTTAAATGTAAAATAACCCACCACCAGCAGCAATAACAACCTACCACACTTATTATGTCGTTTAACCCATAAACATAGCTGTGATATGGATGCCATGTGGGCTAGGAGTTATTATGTAGCTTCAACCCATAAACAAGCAGTTGTCTGCATGCCATGAAGGGTAGGAATGAAAGTAGTGCCTGATACTCAGAGCACTGGGAACAAATAACCAAGTTACTGCACGTGCCAAAATGTATTTTTCAGTACAAAGTGGCATTATGCACAAAAGCTCTGGACTGTGGTGTAACTGTGAGATCAGAAGTCTGGAACGCAGAATGGCTGGGTCCTCTGCTCAGCAGGTGACTCTCGTCTGCCTATACTCTGTCTCGCTCTATTAGAAAGAAGTGGAGCTATTTCCTGAATGCAACCTCGTTCTATTGTCCAACATGTTCTTCAGTTCAATTAAGTATCAGAATACCTCCCTGCCCCAAATCCTCACCTCTCCCTGGAAGCTAAGAGCCAAATGCCGTAACTTCCATGAAAACCAGACCAACATGACTTTCCCTCATAAAGGGAAGTTGGCTGCCTTCTACGCAAGGCACAGTTCAGACCTGGGATATGAACGTGGCAGGCCAGTATAAATCACGAGTGCTTTTCTAATTGGGAAAGCTGCTTTCAACCAAAGCAGCCCACAGGGCCAGGTCTCCCATCCAGAGTCCTGCTGAAGCAGGGGAAAGAGGCAGCTTTCCAACTGGTAACAGAAAACAGACCCTCACCAAACTGCATGCGAAAGTCAGAAAGGAAAAACAACACGAGCACAAGTGAACTCCACAGGCCTAGTTGCCGGGCCTGATTTCCAAAGCAACAGAGCACCCATAGTCCCCATTCACTTCCGCTGGATTTGTGGGTGTGCCGCACCTCTGCAGTATTAGACTTTACATGCCAGATTTTCAAAGCAGCTCAGTCTGTTGGCCACAGCTGTCCCCATGGCAGCTGCCGGGTGCTGAGCACCTTTGAATGTCTAGCCCCAAATGTGGGTGCCAGGCTGTTGAAAATTTGGCCGTCACTGAGAAGGGGGAATGAGCTGCTTACAAACACCTCTTTCACAACAGAGTGGATACTTACTGCACCCCATTATTTATGTGGCCTTGACACGCCTGTCTTCCTTTAACTTGTGTATCTGGCCTCCCTTCTTTTAGTGATCTTGTGAGGAAAAAATAACTAGGGTGTCAACAACTCTCTCTCATTTTAATTTAAAAATGACTTGCTAGGCTGTGTTATTGGGAAACACCATAACCTAGAATAATTTTACACCATTTGTTCCAGTGCCTTTCCAAGGCTAAAAATATTCCTTCTCATCTTGAGGAGTAGGGAGAGTGTCTGGCCCACCTTCACTACAGGTAATATCACATCTCCTGCCTGGCAATGCGTATCTCCAGGCAAAGAAAGCCCCGAGAGACAATGATGCTAATGCAGTTTGAGTGGAACCAAAGCTATCTGCTTTCATGGGCACCACACACAGGGTGTGCCGCTCTGGACGGCAGCTGAGGCCTCATCTTGACTGGGGAAAAGTCTGAATATAACTCAGGCTCAGCTCATGTGGTCTAGCTAAGCCCAACCCAAACCTGACCATGTTTCCTAGGAGATATGTGCCTGTCTAGGCACAAACTTCCAGAGTGCTGGCTTTGCTAGCCTTGTGTAAGCATGGGCAGATACACGTGGCTGGAACAGGCACGTCTGTCTTCCATGCCCTCTGCGGGAAGTGCTCTGGCCAGCCAGGTGATGCCATCAAAAGACATTGTATAGATACAAGACATTGCAGAGCCAGAATTCAGGGCTGATTCTTGGCAGTAGCACCGCAAACTCCAGGCTGCATTATCCAGTCCACTTTCAGCCTGCATTATTCCATAAGATTCAGGCCAATATTCCTCAAAATCTCAGTCTGTGGACCTACAGTTCCGTGCCACATTAACAGGCAGCAAGGAAACTGAAACGGACAAGTTTCAAGCACGCTAGCAGGAATCATGTCATTTGTGATTCCTTGCTGGCTCACAACAGCACGGCTGGTGGGGGGACCGGATTGGTGGTTCAGTATCAACAGTTGTTATTCATGTACTGTTAGAGGCAAGCTAGGTGTTTCATTAATAGGAGGGAGAAGACAGAATGGAAGGCAAGTCTCACTTGATTGGCATTCGCTGATCCAGTCCCGCTCATGCCTACCTGGGCCATCTGGCCACCAGTTGGGGATGCTGATGCCTGGGGGTTTGGAGTGTTGCTAATTAGAGCTTTCCCACAGCGCCGCGATGTGCATCTGTGGTTCTGCTGCTATCTCAATCGTCGTGACTGCCTCCCGAGCCTTGGGCTGCCTTCTCAGCTACATTAAGGCACCGCCGCACACACAGGCCCTCCTATTGCGCACAACCGCCGGGGGTGGCAGGGCTGCAGGGACAGTTGTGCTCACCAGTGGGGAGACAAGGGGGAGGACTGGCAGTGAGGGGAGGAGGAGGAAGCAGGGGAAGCTGTGGCAGCAGGTGAATTGCACAGGAAGTCGTGAGTGGAGATACGGGGATGCCAAAGGCGTCTCCCTCCCTACTTTGGGAGCGCACTGCTCTCTCCACGCCGCCTGGGGGTGTGCACTATGCACGTGCGGGGAAGCGGGGACAGGGTCATGGCTTTTCTGTCTGCAACACCTCGCAGCATGAAGCAGGCTGCCCTAGCCTAACCCTCTTGTGTACCAGGTCCCCATGCAAGCCAGGGTCCACATCAGTGACCTTAACACACTAGTCTTCTCTGTCCTGGGCACCTCAGCCCTGCATCACTGGGCATTTCGAAGGACAGAGCAGTGCCCCAAAGAGACCTGGGGAATGCTTCCCTGCTGTGCTTCAATCTCTGTAAAGCGAGGCACAAAGCCCTGGCTAGTCCTGACGGCATCACCACTGACACTGGTCCACAAAGAAAAGCGTAAATGACAAGCAAATCCTGTTCCTTTCAAACTCCATCAGCGAGCAATGAAGTGCCCAGCCCAAGAGAACCAGGACAGGGCTGGCAGGGAAAGGAAACACATTCTCCAGCTTCTAAGAGAGGAATCAATGACAAGGGGGGGAGAGAAATGCTTCCCTTGAGTGCGGGGCCACGCTCAACATGCACTCACAGCGACAGCTGTAAAGACTCCTTCAGCTGATCCATTGGGCTCCTTGGGAGAGCTGCGCCGAGAACCAACAATGCTGTAAAGAACACGAGGGCTCAGCTTGGGTCCTGGGAGAGAGGAATGAGCCAGGGTGGGCAGGTCTAAGAACCCAGCACGAAGCATGGCTCCCGGTCTGGGCCGTGGAGCCTTGTGGTTTCAGAGCTCTGTTCAGGGTTTGAGCGGACTCTTGCCATGAACAGCTGTGCTGGAGGTTGGGATTTTTAGCAGTGTTTAGGAGCTCGAGGCATCCAAATTCAATGGGGCTGGGTGTTTTAACTCCTCTAGACTCTCCTGCTTGAGACAGGAAGAGGCTGATGTTTGAGGTGCAGTGTACGGGAGGGAGCTGCCGAAGATTCCAACACATGGGTCCAGCAGTGCAGATACCGGCCAGGCATCCCCCGGGCTTCTACGCAGCAGAGGCTGCTGATTCAGACAAACTATGGGCAAAACACTGGGCCACGCTGACACCCCAAAACTCAGGGCCTGGACACGGTTTCCAGAGTGGCCAGGTTAATAATCTGTAGCTCAGTGGTTCTCTAGTTTTTAATCTGTGGATCACCAGAGCTCCTCAGAACCCCCGCTGCTTTCCTGGGGAAGAAAGTTTGAGACTTAAGCAGTGGGGCTGCAGGACAGCATCTCTCTTTCAAAGGCATCCACAGAGTGAAAAGCTAAATCATGGCTCTACCATGCTCCCCTTACAAGCAGATTGTCATTGTGCAAATAAAATACCACACTCACACTATTAATTTGATTGGAGACGTAAGAACTAAGCAGCAGAACAGGTGACAGGTAAGAGCCTGAGTGCCTGGCATAGGCATACTGCAGGTTGCATGAAAATCAGAGCCAGCTTCCATGGCACAGAGACTGACACCTGTCGCAGGGCCCTCTTCTAGCTTGGACACCAGTCCCGAAGCTCTGCAACAGCCTGGATGGCAAACTGAGAACACACAACTCTAGATCAAAGATGGCTATTGGACTTGAAACAGGAATTAACACAGGCCTGTGTTAGGCAGGAGGTCAGACTAGAGGATAGAGTGGCCCCTTGTGGACTTAAAAATTTATGACGCCGTGAAAAAACACTAAACAGGTGATGGACAATCTGGAAGAGACTTAAACAACTCCCTATCTGACATTTTGCTTCTACAGCAAAGGACGTATTTGAAAATGCCACAGATAGCATAAGGGGCCAGCAGCAGAAACCTGAGGCCAGATCCTCAGCTAGATGTGGCTTCATTGACTTCAGGTGAGCTACACGGATTTGTTCCAGTGGAAGATCTGGCCCATTGACTTCAGTGGAACTATATGTCAGTTTAAGAACACAAGAACAGCCAAACTGGGTCAGACCAAGGGTCCATCTAGCCCAGTATCCTTGCTCTGAGAGTGGCCAGTGCCAGAGCTTCAGGGGAGTGTACAGGACAGGGCAGTTGGAGTGATCCACCTCTGCCTGCTCCTCTTGGCTTCACCCACCTGGTGAGGGTCTGATTCTTTAAAGGTAATTATCTATGAAGCATTGGTACTGTGCTTTATGCGGCGCATCCTTGAAATAAGATACAGTACTTGCCTCCAAGTGCTTCGTTCAAACGCAGACAGAACCACTCACATCACGCTCAAGATGGCGAAGAATCTTGGGAGTCCTGCCGGACATCCTTAAAGGGCTTTGCAGAAGGAGTGTGTGTTTCAACCTACAGTAGCTTAAAAAAGCCTTCGCCGTGCCTCAGTTTACCTTTAAAATGAGCCTTACAATGGGCACGATGCTTCTCTCCTGAGTCAGGCAATAGTCTCACTGAGATAAATAAGATTTTTGCCTGAGTAAGGAGTGCAGGATCAGGCCTGATGCTTTGCCTATTTTACAAAATGCTGTAACACTTAACTGAGGTCTGTGCATTGCTTTGAGGTTGGGTATGAGAAGCACAATGTACGAGCCCAGTATTATAATTATAATATAGGCGAGATCCTTTCAGGATTGTTGAAGTGATGGAAAAGTTCACAGGTAAATGGCTAAGTCTCTCTATGTCAGAACTCAAGAGACCCGTCCATTGATTCCCCTCCCCCCCATTAAAAGAAGGAAAAGAAAAGAATCAGAGAAGAAAAGGAAAGCCCTCCAACCCTACAGTGCCCTTGTGAACATACTTGCAGCTAGGATGGTCTGAACCGAAATCCTGGACCTACGCAATTCTTCCCTCCGGTCTCCATAATGGGCTGGTACAAATACAGATCATAAAGCAGGCCCCCAAAATCATGAGGTTTTTTTTTTTAAAAGACCTCATGATTGTTAAGCCATTCTAGAATTTTTTTAATTTGCCTTCTTGTTTTCAATCTTTTTCTCTGCAACCATGAGTTACAGAAATGTACTTTTAAAAAAAATGAATGTGATTCTCACTTGACTCCAGGAGCAGGGGCTTTAAAGAAAAAGCACCAACTATTGAGAGAGTTCTGATAAAATCAGGAGAGTTGGCAGTGCTCTGATCTGCACATTGTTGAACTTTGGCAAAGCTTGGAGTAGAGTCCAAATTTCTTGGCTCCAAAAGTCGGTAACTGAACACCCCTCAACTTTGGGGAAGTTTGATCCACCTTGGAACTTCTGCAGCTCAAACCTTTTTCTACTTACTATATGCCCCAGCGCTCATGCATGATGGACTGGGGAGAATTTCCAAAGGGATACTGTTCTTCAGGCAGGACAAGAATTTAGGCCTGATGAGATCTATTGATCCCCCCGTGTATCTGGAAGGAGTCTGCTGGGGGGAGGTCAGGCCGTAGAGGAAAAGAGGCAGGACTGCACTCAGTGGGATGAGGAGCAGGGGTGAAGGTCTGAGTTTGCAAATGCTAATGGACAGGAAACAGACGACTCTGGTAGCATAAGGCACCTTGGTCTACAATCTGCATTTCTTGTGCAGCCAGTTTTGGTTGCATGAGGATAATAGGCTTAGGCATCTTATGTTAAACTTGGAGGGGGGGTCTGAGGGCTGTTTTTTAATTGCAAAGAAGTGCCAATCTTTGCTGAATATCCCGGCATTTGTCAGCTTGTCTTAACGCCCTTAATGTTAGTTAAACAGAATCTTTTGTCACTAATGTATTATTATAAACCAGATATAGCACAGAAATGAATATCTGACAAGCGTCTCATTTCTCCAGCAGCACCAAGCAGCTTTACCATCTAGTGAAAGCACTTATCCATTTGTTTTATAAATAGATGCAACTTTATTCTGAACCAATTCACTTTCCAGCGTGCGACGGGAAGGGCCACATTGGGTTCTGTGCACAATTCACTTCTTTAATATGTGTGCAGATCTGCAGGTCACTGACCATGCAGCAATTCCATCTTCTGTGTGGGACAGCTGTGGGGCATGGCCTGTTCTTCGGGCCAGGTGACTCTCACAGGTTAAAGGCACCAACCTGCTCTCTGCCTGTCTGGCAATACATTGCCACTGACCAGGATACCGGCTGCCTCAATTCTTGCAGTAAGCAGCGACACTCAGAAATGCAAGACCCAGCAGCAGGGGCTGGAGAAGCCCTGGCAAGAATTCAAAAGGCTGTAGAACTGAGGCTGAAGACAGTGTCATCGCTTCAGAGATGGGGATTAGATTAGCAGCGCAATCTGTGTTACTGGAGGTTTACAAGCTGCAGGCAGGGCCTCTGGAGTTCCTGGACCGACAGATGCCTTTGCTAAGGGGCTGTGTTGTTAGGAAAGGCTGCCCCCTACAGCGAGCAGAAATCATGACCAGAATGGGAAAACAAACGCCGGCTCTTTCCCCAGTAGAGCAGCGTCCGGCCTGGGCTTTGTGTCACTGCCGCTGCTCAGCTAACACGACTATGTTCAGCAAAGGATTGATTGCACTTGCACATCAGGGCATCAGTTCCAGACAAACTTAATTCTTTGTCTAGTTTATTCCCCACCAAATTAATAGACAAGTGAAAAGCTGCTTCTTCCAGGAAACGTCCCCGTAGGCTTTGTGCCACTTCTGAACTGCTATCTACCTGCGTAGGTGTTCGCAATGCACTGAACACCACGGCCCCTAGCTGATCTCCTCCTCTGCCCCTCTTCCTATAGATCACGAGGAGCGCTGTGAACGCTGATGGCCAGTGAGGCATAAAGAAACAAGCAGAAATGATGAGAAACTTTTCCTAGGGGTACAACCACAGTCTATCCAATTTGTCCACCTATGGTATTTCAAAGGCAGTTATCACTGTCGTATCTGAGGGCCAATCTCCGCTGAGGGATTTTAGCCAGCAGGGTAGCTTCACTGATGTATCAGTATCATTGCAATACCCTAGCATACATATATCACCCCCACGGTGGTTTTTGCTGGTTTACACTGGTGCAATAGCTAAAAGCCGCAATGTTAATTGCCTGTCCCATCTATTAAGGAATGCAAACAGTGAAAATTGCAACTGACTTTTTATTTTAGTACGCTCACCCCTAAAAGCCCCGTCAAAGTCCCATTAATCTCTGTGTCGGACTGGGACGGAGGTGGAATTTTTCCTCTCAGATCTGAAGTAGACCGGCCAGGCTATACTTTCCAATCTGAGTCTGACAATTCACGCACATCTGGATTTCCTGTCCTTTTAATGGTGGCTGTTAGAACTGGTCAAAGCAGTGGGAAATGTGAACAAAATTCTCATCAAAATGTTGATGAGAAAATGGGACAAAATGTTCATGAACATTTTGACCATCTCTAGTTGCTTTATTTACTAACTGTTCTTCTAAGCATTTTGCACTCAAGTTACTAATATATGCTCTGAACCTTCACCTAACAAAGTTCCATCCAGCACCAAGCAAATGGGGCCCAGACTTGGCAGGGGCTTCTAGGTGCTACTGTAATAAACAAATACACAATAATAAATTGACAGACAGAGGCGGCTGGTTTTTAGTTTTGCAAAACCTCTGGGTGCTTTTTACAAGTAAGACTGGTGTTAAGAGCTGTCTGAAACTGGGATCCAAAATGCATCTGAACCCACTGCCAGTGGAGGTTGGAGACGAGGTTCCAGATTTGGCCCTTCTACTTTCTTATTGCAGCTGAGCTCACGCAAGGCAGTGAAACCAAGTTGGTGCGTTAGAGCCGGGCAGGTCTATTTGCTGGTGATTAAAGGGACGGCAGTTCTGGTGCAGTCTGGGCCAGCAGTGGGCGCGCGAGGAGATGCTGCACCCCACAGTGGATGTTCCAGAGCGGCAGCGTATTGGCAAGAGGACTTGCCCTGTGGAGAGCACGTGCATGGCACTGGACTGCCCCTTCAGCACATGCAGTGGGTATGTGTGTGTGTGGGGGGGGGATGGGATATGACCATTCCTTCCAACCCTAACTTGCCCCTTTTGGACACACCAGCAGCTGTGGATGCTCTAGCCCTGAGCAGCCAGTGCCCTTGGGTGAACTACAGACATGGCCTGTCTCTGAGCAGGGGGCCCAGTGTGGGCATGAGGGTGGGAAGGCCCCATAATCTGGCCCTTTAAATGAAGCTCCAGCCTCAGCCCGCAGTGCTGCAAAGTTTGGGCATGCCTGGCTTAACCCTACAACCCTTGCTGATCATTCCTGTCAGACCAGAGTGTGACCCTGGGTGGCAGAAGGCTCCAGTCCTGTGTGAGAGTCACATCTCTGAGAACAACAACAATCAACAAGAATCCTCGCCTAACCAGCACAGACCAGTCCAAATGGAGGGAAAGCAACAAATTGTAAGTTAGAAGCCAAAAATCTGTGGTAGCAAATACGGGCCTTTGTCCCCCAGCTCCTCCTGTAATCCTACCCAGTCAATGAACAAGAGCCAGGCTGCTAGGGCTGGGTCCCAGCAGAGGGCTTTTCAGTTATGGAGCCGGCGGACGGGGTCACTGCCAGCTGCACGGACAGGGAACGTGGCCTTCCATTAGCAAAATGCTTTAAGTGGAAATCCCGCATCACCTTTTTTATTCTCTTGCTCTTGAGGGCAGCGCTTTGGGCTTGGGAGCTGCGGGAATGTGTAAACATCCGAGCGTTGCCGTGGTGGGGTGAAAAGGGGAAGGGATGCACACATGTGCTTGTAGGTGGCTTAGCAGTGCACTCTCTGCTGGGAAATATGGGCAGTGTGATCGACACTCACCGCTCTTCACCGCCTCTGGGATAGGACTTCATTTCTCCAAGGGCTCCTTAGAATTGGGCAGCTCAGTGCTGGGCAGTTTTCCCTCTCAGTGAGGTGCCTAGTGTGATCTGTATGTGCATTATTGCCTCTAGTTTGCTGGTTCAAATCTGGGCCTGGTCAGCAGTGCTTAGAAGATTTTACTATCTAGCGACCGTTCTGTGAGGCTCTGAGAAAAGCCTTGGTGGCCTTGATCCCAGTGGGAAAGCTTGCCCCTTTGCCTTTCCTGAACCTGTCCCACGTGCTTCCGATTCCAAGCCTGTACATCTGACCCCTTTCATGACCATTAAATTCACTCCCACCCTTCTTCATTAAAGGAAGTGACAGAGGCATGCACTCGCAGATTTATCTGCTGTGGCAACCAATAACATCTTCTTCTGAACCACCACCTGCATCTCCTTTACTGTCAACGTAGCACCTGTTGTCTCCAGCCTCCAGCTTGGATGGCTCTTCTGAATTCAAGATCGCCCTTCGAGAGTCCCTCCTACCTCCCTTTAGCCACAGAAACCAAGCACACAATGAAAAGGTTGTTTGAAAAGTGTCAATCGCAGAGGGTTTTGCAGGCTGCCTGCACCTGTACAAAATTGCGAATGTGTCACCTCCGCGCTCCCTCGGCTTTGTGGGAGGATTCTGACAGAGGTTGGAGGAGATGGCTACATGGTCTAACGGCCTGATTCTCCTCTCACTTACACTGGTTTTACACCTGTTGTAATTCCAATGGGCCTAATTCTTCTTCCATACACACTGGCTGTACATTTATTGCAATGGCACAACTCCTGATTTACACTGCTGCAAGCAAGGAGAGAGTCCAGCATGGAGCTCTTCGTTTGATCCACTTCGGCTTCCCGAACCACAGATTCAGGTTTCAGCTGGGCTGACTGATCTCTTCATTTTATGTGGGAGAGTTCCATAAATCAGATCCTAAGCGTGTGCTGTCTGGGCAGTCAGGGTTGGATCTCCAAAGCCAGCAAGGGGATCTGGAAGGCCATTTTCTCTCAAATTCATGGAAAGCCCTCCAGAGATCCCACAAGACTGTGGCTTTGTCTCTGTACCCTTAACCAACATTCTCACTTCCTTCATTGCCTAGCATACTGTTTGATGGCTGACTGCTGCAGCTCAGTGGTGCTCTCTGGATTTATTTATATAGATCTACAGATCTCAACAGAGCATTTTAATGTCCACTGGGCTTACAAAAGTTATACCAGGGGCCATTTGATTAATAATATAACTGACATTAGATATCACCTCTCGGCCCACACTTCAAATGACACAGTGGCACATTTTAAGAAGTTCTTTTTCAGCACTAGTTTCTAGGGTGACCAGATGTTCCAATTTTATAGGGACAGTCCCGATATTCAGGGCTTTTCCTTATATAGGGACCTATTACCCCCCCCACCCCGTCCCGATTTTTCATACTTGCTATCTGGTCACCCCTACTAGTTTCTGACACCTTCCCTAAATGTAAAATGTGGAATATTGTTAGAATTGGTGATCTGTAGACCAAGAAGGAACATCTTCCATGTGCCCACTGTGCACTAATATCAACTATCTGCAAGAAGTACTCTCCCTGCTAGCAAAACACAGTCACTTCTGGGGTGCAACATGGAAGCTGTTTAACATCACACAGCAACATGATACAACAGTTCAGAAGTGAAGAACTCCACATCTGACTGAAATGGCCCATCCAATTTAGGTAGCCAAAATGTGTTGAAATTTAACTATGAAATCAGGATTAACATGCCTGTCGGTTCAGGACTAATTTTATTAGCAAAGCATCTCTAATAGATAAATATTTAGCCTAGTCTTAATTGTATGCAGTGAGAATTTACCCACTGCTAACCTATCCCCTAATCTTTAGCTTGCCAGAGCTGATTTCAGGACTTAAGCTGCCATTTGTATCTGAACCAGAAACAAATATTTTTAAAAGGCAGTTTATGTACAGTGCTACATTAAATTATTCAGTAATCAGGATACCACAGGAATAGTGCTGATGTCTGCAGAATAGGAGCTACCTACAGGCTATGACTGAAGAAAAACCCGCCAGCTAGGGCCAGCTCCAGGCACCAGCACAGGAAGCAGGTGCTTAGGGCGGCCATTGGAGAGGAATGGCATGTCCAGGTCTTCCAGCAATTCAGCGGTGGGTCCCTCAGTCCCTCTCGGAGGGAAGGACCAGCCACCGAATTGCCATTGAGGAATGCAAAAGAGCTGGAGCCGGCCCTGCTCCCAACAATCCCCTGCCTCCCCAGCAACCACTCTAACAATCTCGTCTGAAAGATTAATGTGGAAATAATTATCTCTTTGTAATGATAGCATGCTGCATTTTTTTTAACCTGCAGTCGGCGTTTTGACAGTGGCATTATCGTGTTAGACAACAAAGCCGGAGAAAACAAGACAAGGCTACAAAGCAAATTCATTTCAGGAAGCATGATGCATCACAACTGATCCTAAAGCAGCATTCAGCTTCTTTACTGGTAAGGTGAAAGAAGAGGATTTTGTTTAAGTTGCAGCCAAGACAAAATGATCAGGTTTGAGGGGGCCAGAAAGAATGAGCGTGGGTTTGGTTGCAAATCTCTCTGTGTCAGGCTATGACTTCACTAGAAATGCAACAGTGCTGCAGCTGCATTGCTGTAGTCTGGACACTTACTCTACAGAGATGGAAGGCGTTTTCCTGTCACTGCAATAAATCCACCTTTCCAAGAGGTGGTAGCTAGGTCGATGGAAGCATTCTTCCATCTACCTAGCAGCGTCTATGACAGGGCTTAAGGTGGCTAAACTACATTGTACAGGGCATGAACTTTTTCACAGCCCTGAGCAACGTAGTTAAGCCGGCCTAATCATAGAATATCATGGTTGGAAGGGACCTCAGGAGGTCATCTAGTCCAATCCCCTGCTCAAAGCAGGACCAATCCCCAGACAAATTATTGCCCCAGATCCCCAAGTGGCCTCCTCAAGGATTGAACTCAACTCTGGGTTTAGCAGGCCAACGCTCAAACCACTGAGTTGTTCTGTAGGCCAGTCCTCTGGTCACTAATTTTACATTGTAAGACAAGACGAAACTCTGTCGGGATTCTGAGGCTGAGATGCAGTGATGCCACAATTAAGGATGTAGTGTGTATATAAAGGAGGTACTGATGGAGCGTGATTAACAGAGAGCTGTTCTGCCATCTCCTACAGCAATCATTTTAACAAGACTTCGTCCTTTCATCTGAGGAACTCACAATATTTTAGAATCATTAGTTAAGCCTAACACCACACCGAGGAGTTTAGTCAGTTGTCAAAGGTCACAAGAGGAAGTGCTAAAGGTGGGAATGGAACCCACTCTTACTGCTCACCCACATTTAAGGCTGATTAACAGTAACTAAGGGAAGGAGGTGCATGCACAGGACTGGGAATCAGGAGATATTAGTTCTTTTCTCAGCTCTGCCACTGCTTCCCTGCATCCTTTGGGCAAGTGACATAGAAAGCCTCCTCTCTGCAGTGGAGCAGCCCCTACCAGCTTTAATGTGAGCTGGATCAGAGCTAAAATTTTCAAAAGAGACAGGCCAGTGGAAGTCATGCATCTAAACACCTTTGAGGATCTGGCCATTAGGGCCTCAATCTCATGGGAAGTTAATGGGTTTCCTAAATCACTTAAGTGCCTTTGAGAAATGCACCTCAACTTCTTAAACCTCTCTGTACCTTCATTGCCCCCCGAATCAGGAAACGGCACTCTAGTCCCCCAGGGCCATTGTGAGGAGTACACCATGAATGTTTGTACAGTGCAATGGGATCCTCAGGTGCTATAAAAGGGCAACGTCTCTAATGATTGTGGTGTCTAGATATTGCAGTGCCAAGTGCCTGAGAAATGCTGAGATAGATGAACAGTATCTGTGACTGGGTTTGTGGAGGGGCCCCAGTGGCAGAGCAGGTTGCCATTGTGCTAGGGGCGGTACAAACACAGAACAAAGACCGCCCCTGTTGCACGGAACAGACTATGTAGTTACACAGTAATTTTAGAGCAGAAGCAGGGTGAGGCCCTTCATGTGTGGAATGGTTTAATATCAGGTTTGCAATCTCTAGCCTCTATCACTTTACACATTTCTCGGCTGATGTTTTTGTCACTTTAATCCTAAGCATTCTCCCCTCTCACCTGTGTTTACCCCATAATGGCACTAGCTAATAAACCCCCATGAGAGCTCTGTTTATAATCACTCTTTTATTGTGATTAATGCTCCTCGTTTGTGCCAAAATGTAAATAATCCTTCGCACCAGCCTCGGTTCTGCCTCAAAAGGGAATTCTCTGCTTTCCATCCAAATGTGCAAATCTCTGGGCAGCACACCCTGATCTGAGCCCTTTGCAGTGCCTGGCAGTAACCACAAAGCTACATCCGCTCCACTTTCTTCTCCTGAGCATCCTTCTCAGAGCAGCACCTGCGGAGAGACTCTGGCCACACACAGCAAACACCTCAATTATGCCAAGCTGCTGAAGACTTCCAGTGAGAACGAAGCAGCCTGTGGCGAAGGCAAGGGGAGGAACGTGGTTCTGGGGGACCCGGTGATGGCTGGACTCTATAGAAAGGAACGGCTCGTGAGACCCCTACAGGGAATGGCAGACCGCGGGGGGAGGCCCACGCTTCTGTGGGTGTGTACCACAAAGGCAGCTAGAATCAAAGGATAATAACGAGCTCTCTCCTATCTGAGCAGCACAAAGATCCTCACAGCTGCCTGATTCTAATCTCTCTCAAGCTGGTTTTACCTCTAATGACTTCAGGAGAATTAGCTCCCCCGCCCCCACGTATATCAACGGGAGTGAGGTCAGACTCAGGCTCTCACAGCCGAACAATGTCACAGCCTAGCTCCAGGAACCATCAGACGGTGTTGTCTCCCTTAGGCCAGGGAAGAGTTCCCCTCCACCATGGGAGCGCTGTGCTGGCTATGCACAGCCTGATTCCTGCCCCTGTGCGACACCCGAGCCGTGCAGAGGAGCTGTAATGTAACTGAGAATCTGGCCTATAGAATTTAATAGCAAATCTGATCCTTTCTATAGGTTTTTGTTTAAAACTCTCCCACAGAGTTTTATTGCCCAGGTATAATGCTCCATTAAATTCTGCAGGACAATCCAAAAAACCTACAGAAAATATATCATGTTTCTATTACATTTTATAGGATTTTTCCATATGGGCTTGAAGAAACAATGTATAAGCTCCACTGTAGGTGTTGCTGTTAGCAGCAGCATTAGAAGATTCCAGTGGAAGGACATATCCTCCACATTGTACGGAAACCCAGAAAACATTGAGAGGCAACTGAGAACCTCCCAGCTTTCCCCTCAAATGACCCCCGAGTTTTAACAAAACACTGCTTTCCATAACCGCCACACTGCAGTCCTCGCTTCCCACAAGCACATCTAGCAGGGGTAACTGAAAAAGTTAATGGAAAAAGCATGAATTCAAAGGACAGTAATGTTCTCTCGCCTAAAGTTATTATTTTTTAAAGGAGGGATCCAGCTGCAGCTGAGCTTTCTGAATTTTCAGCACGCTGAACCAGGCTGTCTTCAAAGCAAAGCAGTGGGGGAATGCCTGCCCCAGTGTATTGCAGAAGGGAATACACGCTTTGTAATACGAGGCAGTAATGTCATTTAATATGACTAAATCACGCCTAATGAAAAATAATATTTGCACAGCTCATCAAAGCGACGGTGGCACTTACTAAGCACAACTCCAGGCTTGAATTTAAATGAGTGGGGGTGGGGTGAGGGGCGGGAAGAGAGAGAAAATGCTGAATCATCTGGATGGAGTTGTGAGCTATAGGAGAGGAGAACTAGGTGTTGGAAGGCCTTTCGACCTCTCCCGGATGGCTGTGAGCTCAGCCTCCATTGTGGAGGAAAGGGCATTAAGATGCTGTATGCCAGGCACTTCAGCACTCCCTAATGGTCCACTAGCAGGAATGGCATTGCAGACATATTGACTGGCAATGGGCAGACTTCCTGACTGCCATGGGAGACTTAGTGACCATGACTACAACAGGGGAGAGAGGAAGACACACTGCAAACTATCACTCAGAGAGGCAACATGAAAGCCCTAAGGTTCCCTATGGCCCCAGCCAGAGGCTACTTGGTCGCCATTGCTTGCCAGAGCCACTGTGGCAAGAGAAAGCCTAATGAGTACAGCCCTTTCTGGCATTAAAGCAGATGAGAAATGCCACCATCTTGTTTTCAAGGTAACATCCACTGCAAGGCCAGTGAGTAACATCTCCACGTGAAGGAAGGTCTGGAGGGTCCTCTTCAGCCAGAAGAATGGTGGCCACCACATGAAGGCCTCAGGGGCAAGGACAGCCCATTGGATGGGGTATTAGCCTGGGGCTTGGGAAAGCTGCATGCAGTCCCCTGCTCCGCACGTCACCTAGTCTCTCTGTGCCTCAGTTCCCCATCTGTGAAATGGGAATAATAGGCCTGCCCTGCCTCATGGGGACACTGGGAAGAGCTCAGATACTCCCACATTAGGGTACTGGAGAGATGTACCTTGGACTGACATGCTGAAACTCTGCCAGGGCAGAGGAAGGTTACACAACAGCTTTAACAACAACACTTATTTCTTATCTGTTAATGCTATCTAACTAATCAACCCTCACAACCCCCACCACGCCTACCTCTCCATGAGCTGGGCAGGTATCGTTGGGCAACAATCATTTTACGGAGTGGAGAACTGAGCCCCAGAGAAGGCAAGTTACTTGCCCAAGGCAACAGAGAGAGCAGGAAAGACAACTCAGGTCCACCTAGCTTCCATTGGTATGCTCAGAACACGCCCCTATATCACACTGATGTGCTTCCATAAAGGTACGTCTTTCTACTCCTTGGGTGGGAAGTCTGAGAGACTAGCTGTCGTCCACCTAAGGATGTGAAGCACAAAGAAAAGTCTCGAAGGTCTCTCTGAATCACATGTCAAAACATCAGTCCCCACATCCCTTCCCTACAAGCTGCAGGCGCAGCTAAAAACAAACAAACGCAAATAAATAAATCAGACCTGAAAACAAAAACAAAGCAAAAAACAGACTAGTGGTGCAGAACCAGCACTAAGAGAAGCTAGGCTTGCTCCTGACGACAAGCTGAAATGAAACGTTTTCCACTGCCTGGGTCTCGGCTTTGGAAACCTAAACAGAGGGAACCACAGCAAAAGAAGAATCTGATTTCATCTGGGCAGATGATAATTCACAAGATGTTAGAGAGGAGATTCTAGTCATGCCACAGATTTTCATGCCCATCAATTCCACCCCTCAACACTCGAACAGTCATGCATGGCTTAAGTAGCAGAGACTTATTTTCATACATCAATGTCAAAGCAGGCGTTAATCCAAAACACACACAATCAGCCTAAATGCCTTAAAAATAAGATAGGCCTGCTTTTATTGCCCCCTCCCCCACCATCATTTAATCACCTCTCAAATTAAGGTTTAGACAGCCTGAGACATTAGCATCAGAGAGCGCTGTTTCCGGTATTACCAGCTAAGCTATTACCAGAGATAAGCTACTGCAGTCGCTGCTAAAGTAGGAAATAAAATCCAAAGCCAGGGAAAAAAAATAACTCCCCCTATAATTTCTTCTATTAACAATCCCATTTGGTCAGCTAAGAACTTTCTCTGGCCCAGATGCCAGCTCCAGACTGCCCCGAGGAGGACTGTAAATCTACAGCCTGTACAAATGTAATGAGATTTAATGGTAAGTCTCAGATGTGTTTAGCTTGTCCCATTTCAATAAGCAAAACACATCTGGGCACCGTAAGAGCCCGTCTCAGCTCCTGATGAGGAGCGCACACAATGTAATCTGCTGGAGTGCAGGCTGAGAGAACAGAAAGCCTTAATTATTCAAGAAGCAACACAGAAAAGCGGGAGAGAAAGAAGCGAACAACATTTTCTCCCCCTCCAACGCCCCCCCAAATGATCCATTTTGTTTGACTAAAGAGAAATAGCTACAGGAATTCAGCTCATGAGGATGGGGCTGGGAAAGGAGGAAGCTGGGAGTTACTAACACTGCATGGCTGGTTTGGTGGCAGTGCAAAAGATCTGGGTGCAGAAGCTCTCTTGTGTCCATTGCTCCATGAGCTGTGTCACACAGGGGGCTCTAGATGGCCACAGGGCAGGGCAGAATGTGACCCTCCCTTGCTATTTGAATGCTCGCATTGCAGCGTTGGCCTCAGTGCTGCCGTGGAGAGCGACTTTGAAAAAGGGCTAAGAGACCGCGCCAGGATTTCTCAGTTCCCGCCGGATTGTCAAAGGGCATCCTGGGGGGCTGAGGGGAACCAGGTCTGCTCTCAGGTCCCGAAGCTTAACTCACACAGAATAATGGGCCCCTGGTATTCTAACGGAGTCTCTCCACTCCTCCAGATTCTCCTAGAATGTGACTTAACTTGCTCTACAACAGTGGTTTCTTCATTCCCGGCAATCAGTTGGAGATGCTGAAGCATACAGAGGTGAAATGACTCAGACAAAGTCACAGAGGCAGATCTGAGATTAGACTCCAAGGCTCCTGACTCTCACTCCTAGGCCCTGTTAGGGCATGCTACCTCCAGAGAAGGACGTATTTACAGAGCCGTTGTAGGACTAACATAAGCAGATGTAGCAGGAGCCTTTTTTTTTAATTTTTTTTTTTTGCATTCTCTCGGGCATAGTGGCAAAGAACTGTAACATTTTTATCCTGAAGGATCCCAAAGAACATTCCAAACAGCCATCTCTGAGACACACTGCACACCACCACGAACAGGGATTTTGATCAAGCAGATGTAACCTATGCTAGGTCAATATGGATCTTTGTCCCCCTCTAGTGACTGCTCCCTGTAGATGACAAGAATCTACAACAGCTGCTCTCTAGCAGAGTTATTCCTTTAGCTCAAACAGTATAGACCTTTCACACTCAGGGTACGTCTACAATACAGGATAAATTCGAATTAGCTTAAACCGATTTTATAAAACAGATATTATAAAGTCGATTGTGCGCGTCCACACTAGGCACATTAATTCGGTGGTGTGCGTCCATGGTCCGAGGCTAGCGTCGATTTCTGGAGCGGTGCACTGTGGGTAGCTACCGTAAAAGAATGAGGCCAATAATGTCGATTTGCGTCCACACTAACCCTAAATCGATATAGTAATATCGATTTTAACGTTACTCCTCTCGTTTTGTAGGAGTACAGAAATCGATTTAAAGAGCCCTTTAAATCGATATAAAGAGCAGTGTAGTGTGGACGGGTGCAGCGTTAAATCAATTTAATGCTGTTAAAATTGGTTTAACAGTGTAGTGTGGACCAGGCCTCAATCTCCTTGGCTTACTCTGCATGGTACAAAGTCGTATTCTTTGAGCAGTGCCCAGGCCCTAAGAGATTTAGGGTTCATGCAAATCCAAAAGGCCATTTGCTCAGGAAGGAGGAAGGGTTGAGTCAGCCCTGCTGTGATTCAAGCATGTGCTACAAAGGGACTCTGGGTGTTTCAGTGCTTGCTTTTCCCATGGGCAACAACAAAACCATCCACAATAATGCACAGCGTAGGGCAAAACCATGGCTTGGCGCTCAGACCAAATGGAAAGAGGAGCTGCTCACAGCCAAGCAGCAGGGAAATTCAATCTGTGTGTAACTTCACTGCTACAGACAGGCCCAGACCAAACCACCCCAGATCTAGATACCACAAAATTCTGGGGAAGTTTGGATCTAGAACCATCTCCAGACAGAAAGCCAGGCAAACTCTGCATTGCTCCGTATGCAGGCACAGGGCTGTGTCAGGGCCAGGTGGTCTCACGGCTCTCTGCAGTTCTTTTGCAGAGATTTCACGCTCTGGTATTGTTCTTTCTGCGCTGAGCCGCAGGGAGGATTCCTCGCAAGCTAGTTCTAACACAGGAATCAATGCCTTTTTGGAGCTGTGCTAGCTGCCTGCAAGACCTTCTGATGGAAGGAGGCCATCAACCACTCGTGGGGTCAGCTCTGAAAACCAAAACCCAAAGGTGAATGTATGTAAAACCAAATGTGAAATCACCCTGGTCGGCCAGTAGGGAGATGGGAAGAACCAGGAGCACGTTCTTTCAACCCTGCTAAGCTTTGGTGGTTCTATTTGGATTCTTGGAACAGCAGCTCCAACAGAAACCAAGGCCCCTTTGTCCTGGGGGTTGTGAATATACAGTCCCTGCCTCAAAGAGCTTCTAGGCTAACTAGCAAGACAGACAAAGGGTGTGAGAAAGGAAGCATGATTATCCCCATTTTAATGATAGGTCACTGAGGCACAGAGAGATTAAATTGACATCCCCAAGGTCAGACACAAAGTCTGTGGCAGAGGCTGGAACTGGACTAAATCCAGATCCCAAGTGCGATCTAATGGAACCCAGATGCAAACCGTCACTGCAAAACCAACATACCTTTCCTGCACTGGGAATACTTAAAAAAAAAAAAAAGGCAAAGAGAGGAAATGGGGTAAAGAGAGGGGCAGTGATGTCACTTTCCTAACAGAAAATCTTCCCTTTTGGATGGTCGGTTCAGCATAACTGCAATTGCAATTTGCACACTTCAGTGAATATGTTTGGGAACTAGAATGGTACTTGAATGCACTTCACTACAAACTGAGTAACTATAAACTTGTTCCTTTGTAATCACAATGAATAGCAACCCCATTTAAGTTAATGCACCATCTTTTATTATAGTATCCAGTGCACATTTCTACTGTGAATGGTACCAATTTTCAAGTCTTTATATCTTAAGAAATTCTGATCTGCTTTAGCCTTATAGGCCATTGGTTAAAAGTCAAAAGGAGATAAATGCGTCTGGATTTGGTATTATGCTTCTGCATTCTTCTGAGAATTTCAGGGCATGTATGTTATCCAGCAATCTGTATATTTACCTTTCCTTCGACAAGTGAGCTCCCTTTCACTAATTTTGATACCCCTCTGAGCTCTCTTTGAGAAGGCCCTTTCTTCTCAAACAGTTCCAGATTGGAGATGAGTAAGGGGATCAGATTCTGTCCCTTGCCAATATAAATGGAACAGGTAACATTAACGAGTCAGTTTCTTGGTCATTAAAATCAAATCTAAACTGGATGACATGGTCTTCAGGCAGTCACCTAGCCAAGCCACTACTGATCGTTCTATATATTAATTTATTAAATGATATAAGAGCTCTTTCTCCCCAACTCACTGGGGAAAGTAATCTCAGCTTTACTTTTTTTCTCGATGTGCCCAGCACTTTCAATGTTCTTCAGATAATGAGCTACTGTAGCTCAGGCTTTTTTGATGAACTTTTAACTCATGGACAGTTTAGATTCCTTATTTAGAATCTAGCAATTCAGAGGGCCTTGTCTCCTACCCATCAAATAGATGATCTGTGGCCATCCACTTCAAAGAGGAGCCAATTATCATGGATTTAGAGGAAATTTGAGACCACACAGCAAACTCCCACTTGCTTTTCAAATGAGGCCTATTTTTTAGGGTGAGGACCTCTAAGGGTTGTCTCGCTGCCTAAATGCTTGAGATCAGACAGTAGTTAATGAACCACGCCAGGGAGAGGTACCCTATTGCCAGGCAAAATCCAAGCAGCCAAAAGAGGCCACCCTGAGTACCCAGAAATAAACCCGTAGGCTGTGTAGGGTAAGAAGCAGCGGTTTCAGAAAGCCAGATCCACAGCTGGAGTGAATCAGCATCGCTCCATTGGGCAACAGAACTATCCTGCTTTACACCTGCTGAGGGTCTGGCTCTACAAATCTGATACAGGCTTTGTGACACTACCAGCATTTCAACAACCAGATCTTAAAATGGAGTATTTATTGGTGGGTGGAAGCAGGGGTGGATTAGGGTTTTGTGGGACCCTTGGGCCAGAACAAGTGGGGGATCCTCAGGCCAGAACAAGTGGGGGACCCTCCCCACCCCTTCCACCTGCAGTCCCCCGCTCCCGCTGATCGCTTCTGCTGGGGAAATTGGGTCAGGGCACAGAAGCTTGCCTAGCTCCGCTCTCCTGGCTAGTGGAGAGTGGGGTTGTGGCATGGAGGCTCGCACTGCTCTGCCTGGCTGCTGGGGAGTGTGGTTGGGGTGCAGGAGCTTGCCATGCTCCGCTCTCCGGGCTAGTGGGGAGTGGGGTTGTAGCATGGAGGCTTGCACCGCTCTGCCTGGCTGCTGGGGAGCAGGGTTGGGGTGCAGGGGCTTGCCATACTCTGCCTGCCTGCTGCTCTGGTTGGACCCCGGTCCCCATCTGGAGTGCTGGTTGGAGCGGGGCAAGCCCCTTCACCCCGATCCTGCTTCCCGGCTGGAGTGCCAGGCAAGTGGAACGGGGCAAGCTCCCGTGCCTCCACCCTGCTCCCCGGCAGAAGTGCCGGGCAGGCAGAGCAGGTCCAGGCGTGGGGGCACCCATTTTTACTGCCTGGGCCCCGTTGGCCCAGTGGCTAATCCACCACTGGGTGACAGAATACTCAGGTAAGCTAGGAAACCTGTTTGGACACAGATAACTCTGCCAGCCTAGCAGAGTGGTAGATACCCCCAACTGGCAAGTCCAGACCAGTCCTTAGACATAGTGTCAAAACTGCTATAATAGTCAGGCAAATGTGGCACTATTTCATACTAGTCTAAACTGCATGAAATTACAAATGGACCTGATCAGGCTCACCCTCACACCAGGGTAAACCAGGAGTAATTCCACTGAATGCCATGGAGCTATATTGGTGTGAAGCTAGTGTAGGTGATGCCAGAATCAAATCTCTACTCTTCTGCAGAATTCAGGAAACATTTTGGCATCTGGATCAAGGAAGGGGCCTTGTTTTTTAAAATATTCCTTCCGCTCTCCCTATTTTTGTGAATGAAGATTATTAAAGCTTCATTCATTGAACTGGGAGTGGTGAAAAATTAAATAAACCTAATGGAAGTACTGGGAGCAAAAATCGGTGTTATATCTCCAAAACGTGCTTCATCTAAATGATCTGCTGGTGCCTTTTGGCATTAAATTTGATGAGTCTATAATCCAAGCCTGGAGATTTGTCAGTGTTATGTTATGGATGCTCACTGTGGCATTGCCTGACTAGCCTGGCTTGGTGGTAGAACCTAATTCTTCCTCTCTATCAGGAGTAGTAAGAAGCGGCAAATTAATCCAACCCCAAAAAGAGATGTTCTTCTCCTCAAACCTCGTGTCCTGGGGACAGAATCAGATAAAGGGCTCTCTGCACATGCTACAAGCCTTAGAAGGATTGCTATGGCTTCTACGGTATCTCCAACTCAAGAGAGGAATATGTCTTGTCATATGTCTGTCACTAGTCATTACTCCAGCTGAAAGTGTGATCGCTAGTGGTTAGAGAGGGGACTGGACTTCAGGACTCCTGGTTCCTGTCCACTGCCCAACAATCCAGGCAAGTCTCAATCTCAGTGGCCCCCAGTTTCTCTATCTGTAAAATAAGATTAATAATCATAGAACCAGGGAATTATAGGGCTGGAAGGGACCTCAAGAGGCCCTCTAGTCCAGCCCCCCATGCTGAGGGAGGATTAAGTATATTTACTTCCTTCTAGGATTTTGCGAGGCTTATTTAACGTTTCTAAAGTGCTATAAGCACCTTAGATGAGAGCTGCTACTGTATCCGAGTGCAAAGCAGTATCAGGATTGTTTCTTGCCTTAACGCACTGATTCTAGTATTACTGTGCTGCCTGCAATATCACACTTGGACCCTGGACAGACTCCACTCTGTCCCTAGATATATCCGAGAGCAGCATGCTCCCTTTCAGAAATATATGAACCTGCCCGTGGGCTGATCCAACCATCACTGAAGTAAATGGGAAAACTCCCCTTGACTTGCATGCTTCTTGGATCAGGCCCTTGATCTGGCTAATGCTGGCTACTGCTTGCCCTTGGGTTTCTAATGACTCTTTTCTGAAGTGTACTTTGAAAAAGCAATTATCACCTTGCCATTAAGGCTCTCCCCTCTGCATGGCCAGATCACTTGATAGGAATCTCTGTAAACAACCTTCAAACAATAGATCCACATCTTGTTTACTGAACATTTCTGAACTTGACAGTAATACATCCAGATGTCATCTGCGCATACCGTAGGCCTAACTATTTCTGGAAACACACCAAAGGCAAGTTGGATAACGTCAGATATTGTCGTAGAGAGCGCGTGACAATATTCCGTCTCCTTGATAAAATCTGTGGAGCAGAGAAGGAAGCCGGTGCTCATAACAAGAAGGAAGAGCCGCTTACACAATCCTGTGCTGACCACATGCATCACCATACCATTCCAGCTTAGAAGCTGTCTGTACATCTCTAGTCTGATTGTAGGAATGTACACAAGGGACCCACTCTCCATCTTGGAAGCTATCAGTATGTTACCAAGCAAACGAAGGTGCTGATCCTGCTGGAAAGGGCTCGGCAGGTTCTGCTGAGGCTCTCTCATAGGGCACTCTTTATCCAGCTGCAGATAAGGAAAGTGGGAGCGGCACTGCAGAGAGAGGTCCATGAGCTGAGCAGCCCTCAGGGACGAACCATGGGAACAGGCAGGCCTGGGGGAAAAAACTAGGCTAATTCTGTGGTGCTTCATTTCGGAATGAAAGCAAACCCAAGAAAGGGGATAATTTCTGACCCCCCACAATTTGCGTGGTCTGTTTGGAGTTGGGTGGGAGGAAACCGCCTGTTCATACACACATAACAGGATATTGAAAAAAAGACCCAGAAAACCATTCAAAATAAAAACTCTGAAAAGCAAGAGAAAATGGCATCGGATCCAGGAGAGTAAATAAACAGCTTCCCCCTCAGCCTGAGTCATCCTTCTTCTTCCTTCATGTTATTCACTCTTTTCAGAGAGGATGATTCGATGCCCCTCTGAGAGAAACTGCAGGCAAAAAACCCCACGTAACATGCTGAGAAATGGAGGAAGAAGAAGTATGCGATACCATGACCCTAACCAGACAAAAGTCTCCCAGGAGTGCAGGGAAAGGGCCGCCAATGACACAGAGCATTACACCAACTCAAGTAAGAAAATAGCATGCACAAAAATGTAGGAAGGTGGGAAGCAAAATCCAACTGACTTTTACTCCCAAGCACAACAATCCCAGCCCAAACACAAAGCCTACTAAAAGCCTAGAAACTGTGATGTACTGAAAACTGTGTCATAATTGCAGGCTGTCGCTTTAATTTGTAAAGGGGCTTTCTGGTCCTGTGTGCATGCTAGGGGGCTCTGTAGGGAAGCCTGTGATCAGAATCTGTCTGGGGACAGCCAGCCTAGAGTAAGATGGAGGGAGTTGTACACTCGCTGTTATTAGGGAGCAGCCTGCTTTGTCTCTCTCTGGTTTTAGGTTTGTGTGTATTATTGTTCTGCATTTTAAGAAATAACGTAGTGTTAGATTGCAGCCTTCTAGGAAAACTATTTGTTTTTATCTGTGTTTGTATGCCATGAACATAACAGACTCAAGCAACATTTACCTGAACTTGTTTTCTTTACCTCTTTCCGGAAGCTGACTTCTCAGTACTGAAGCTCTAAGTAGCTAGGAAGACACTCGTAACAATGAGCCAACAGCTCCAAAAAAACCACAGTAAAGTCCTAATGAGGAACAACCAAGGTATCAGTGAAAGAGATGAGAACACTGGGCCCTCTCACTAGAAAAAAAAATTCCAGCCAGCCAGGCTGCACACGGGCTTTCGGACCTTGCCGAGCAAGGCAGCAGCTCAGCAACAGGCAAAGCGCTGTCAGGCATCACTTTCAGTTTGGTGGATCTTGCGGGGCTGTGTGGATTAGCCTATGTGATCTCTAGATGGCCCCTTCTCCAGCACGTGGCCCTAATCACATATCGTCTTCTTCTGGAGCCTGCCCTCATGATTCTGACAAGAGACACCTCTTGCACTCCAGTGGACTCTCTCTTTAGTATTGCATGTCACCCAGCCTCCTGTCATCACCTTGATAACTGCGTGGTCTGCTAGAAATATTTAACCTTCGTAATGGCCAGAAGGAGAAGCTAGTGGGCCTGGAACCAGTATTGGCTGGTCATTTTCTCACTAGACCCTTCAGGGAGCAAGGGGATGGGGCAAGATTTTTGGGAGGCCCTGATGTGTCTCAGTCTTCTCGGGCAACCTGATGACTTCTGTGCTACTGCTGTGATTTCATAGCTTTAGAGGTTCCTGTGGCCTGCTTGTAAGTTCCTTATCTTCAGAACTTCTACAGCACAGGCTCTGCAAGACAAGTTTTCCTGCCCTGCCCTGTCCAATGTACCTCAGTCTCGATCTGGAGAGACCACCCCATACAGTGTGGACGAGAGTTTGGTCTACTACACGAATCACTGAATCCCGGGTCTCTCTGCTGAGGTGTATTGGTTTAATACATTGTTTCCCCTCAGTCAGGGGTAAAGACAAACCACACTTATCTGCTGGGGGGGGGGGGAGAAGTAATAAACAAGGAAACAGAAGAAAAGGCGAGCAAAATACATGCCGCACACTGATCTCATGACCCCCGCCGCCCATCCTTTCATAAAGATTTTTAAAGTTGCATCTTTAAAAACCAAATCTCCCAAGGCACCAGCCACCTACATGCCATTATCTGTGACACTCTTTTGAGGGTATGGCACAACGTAGCAAGTCATGGCTATTTATCTATAGGACATCATTGCCTGTCAGCAATTTATAACCAAATGCGAAGACCCGCGGTTTGTTTCCATGCTCAGTTTTGTAGGTGCGACTTCTATTAAACTGAAGTCAGCGGCAAAACTGCCTCATGGAGGCAGGATGGGACCATAAGTATTTAGGGTAAAATTTTCAAAAGTGCCCATGGGCTAGATATAGAAAGGTATTTAGGTGCTTGGTGGAATTTACAAAGCACCTAAGCAGGTTAGGTATAGATGGTTTTGTACATCCCACTGAGTACCTATCTGCACACAGATGCCTTTGAAAATCTGACCCAGGTTATTAGGAGCCTAAATCACATTGAAAATCAGAGTCACTTTGAAAAATGTTACTCTGTCTGTAAACACCTTAGGGTAGAGACCTTGGGCAAGATTCTGGTCTCAGATCCACTGGAGTTTTGGGTGGAGGGTTGCAATTGTTTTGGAAAGGGAACAGGATTGGACCCAATGACAGGAACGATTCAAACTGCTTAATTTAAATGCCAACATGAACCAAAATGAATCTGAGTTAATAATCACAGCAGCTGTTAACTTTTGGACATGAATAGGCAATACACTCAGGAAACAGTTTTATTTGTACTCTGAATTCATGGCTGAGAAAACACAAAGAGACAAGTGCATTGTTGCTGTTTCCCTTTTTTTCCTCAAAAATCAGCTCAGATATAAAGTGATTGCTTTGTGAAAGGGATCACTCTATATCCAACCTATCAGTCCTCATCCACAAAGGAAACCTACACAACACTTTCAAAAGACGAGCCAGGCAGCTTAAATGCATAACTTTGCTAGACACTGAAAAATCCTGGTATTAATAAAGACACCGGATTCATGCCTTATTAAAACAATCTGTGATCCTCTAACCCCCTTTTTGGCTATAAAGAGGACAGGGGTCACTTCACCTTGTATGGTCCCTTAGAATGTGTGTTAACTACTTATGCTAAACTATCTGTTTCACCTCTGTTTAGCTGTGACGCTCTGAGTACATTTCCCAAACCTGTAGAAGAGCTCTGCGTAGCTCAAAAGGGTGTCTGGGTTACTAACAGAACTTGGTCCAATAAAAGATATTACCTCACCCACCTGGTCTGTCTCAGTTAAAACATGCTTAGAAAAGACGGATACTTGATCTATCACCTTTCTTGCATCCAGCTCTGTATTTCTCTGTCATATTAGACTTATGTCTCTTGCTTGCAGTTCTCTGACCTGTTTCTCCACTGGGGAGCAGTGAAGTTTGGTTAGCTTAATATCTTGGGGCTTGGGACAATCTATAGAAAACCATGTGAATGCAACTGAGAGTTTCCGCAGGCATGCAGAGATGGAGCTCTACCTGGGGACAAATGCTCTGCCTGAGTGGGTGGTTCCTACTGGAGTGCCCGGGCAGATCACTGTCCGGAGAGCAGAAAAAATCAACTTCAGATCCACTCTGACCCCTGCAGCTGTCACTAAAGAGCACGAGAGGGGCAGCACTAGTCCTGGAGCAGCTAATAATGGGCCTTGGGTACTTACATAGCGGGTTCCCCTCCCGCCACCCTGAGAGCCGATTTAACGACCGTGCATTTTAAGACTCAAAATACAGACACTGACCAGTGTCAGCACAACAAAAACCACTTTGAGTTTTTTTATTCATTCAGATCTTGGGGGTTGGATGGGGGAGGATTCACCAGTTTCCTTGACACGTGCTAACCAGGCAGGATAGCAGACAGTGTACAATCCTCTCTCCCTTGTCCCTATTCAATCCGTGCGACACCTGGGGATTCCCCTCACCAAACTCCCTGCTGTTCACAACTATGCTGCAACAAGGCTAGAATCTCCTCGCTACCATCCTTGCACCTACTCCATCAAGCCTTGTGGATTAGCTGTCAAATCGAAAGGAGTTCACAGAAGCAGCATCACTCCCTCCACTGGCATGAGAGCTGTTTAAAAGAGGAGGGAGCAAAACCAGTTTTGGATGGAGGAAGAGATGTGGGGGGAGGGCTCGGGGGTGGGGGCCGGAGAATGAGAAGTACTATGGAAAGAACAGCGATGGCAAAGGACCACACATAAGGATGATGTGTGGATGGGGTGGAGAGAGGAGGACACCCAAACTGAACAGATGCTTTGATGGCAAATCAAAGAGCCTTTGCAACCCCCCCCCCCCTTCAAACTCTTACCTTTCAGCATTGGAATTGTGCCTTGATCTCTGTCAGGTGAGGACCTCCTTTCGCAAAGCCTCCAGCTTAGAGAGCACCAATGCAACCACCAAATGACTAGAAAACAAAACCACCTAACTGCACACGAGCCGTCCCGAAGACGGTGGTTTTAATTTGGGGGGCGGGGGGGCGCAGGCTCTCTCGCTCTCCGCCCAGGCGCTGCTAGCAGCAGCAGGTCCCGCCAATCAAAGCAAGGCCATGGTGGCTATGGAGCATGGGGTCCTCCTCCAGCCCCTACAAAGTTCAGTGGGGAGCGCGCCAGGGGCTGCATGAAAAGAAACGCGTGTAAAAAAACCAAAACAGCAAAAGCCGCCCCGAACAAACAGCAGCGGAGGAGCCGGAGCCGGAGCCGGAGCCGGAGCAGGCGCTGCTGCGGCTGCTGCTCCCCGTGGTGCTGATGCGGAGGAGGAGGAGGAGGAGGAGGATGCTCCCCGTGGTGCTGATGCTGAGGATGGCCGCCGCCGCCTGAGCGCTAGTCCCGGGCATGGAAAGCAGAGCTGCAGGCGCGCGCCAGCCGAGTCCTGGGGCGGGGGGGAAACAAGGCGCACGCGCTGGGGGCTGCAAGCGCGGGGTAGCTGGAGGAAGCGGAGGGGCAGCCCGGTGTGCTCCGGCGCCCCTCCCCCTGGCACCTGTGCAAAGAGAGCAGCAGGAGCCCCTAGCTCCAAGGACGGTGCTGGCTTGTGCTAATTGCAAGGGGGAGGGGGGGAAATAGGGAAATTGCCCCTTCTCCCAAAGACCCTGAGTAGTTGCCCTGCCCTGGGGGTGCTGTCTCCCCAGCCTCCCCTGCTCACCACAGCTTGCTAAATAACAGACTGGCACTGTTCTGCAGTGCAACAGACCAGCCTGGCTCTGAAGCACCTTTGTGTGGCTTCTCCTCTCCCCTCCATTCTGCAGCTTGGAGATCTTCTCTTTGGGTGGCTTTTCAATTTGCCCTGCCCCAGCCCCTGTTCTGGCACAGCTACCCCACACCTCTGGGGGGCTTGAACCCCCATGCAACTGCAGCTTTGAGAGCTGCCCCTCCTTAGGGAATTCACAAGGCACTGGGTAGTTTGGCTCCACACCCCATGGCCCTGAAGAAGTGGAGGGGCCTGGGCTCTGATGTTAGCTCCCACAGCCTCTAGATTGCCTGATCTGCCTTTGCCCAAGGTGCACTTCACCTGCAATGCTGCTCTCAAAAGTGCATCTTTATACCAGTATAACCGCATCCACACTAGGGGTTGTACTGGTATAATTATTTCAGAAAGAAAATTACACTATGGTACAAAATTTTGTGCAGACCAGGCTTAAGAATAGAATTTGGCCTGTTTCAAATTCATCACTAAAGTTCCTTTGTGCTTAGGGCTCTTATTAGCCCTGCCCAGCCAGCACCACTAGAGGAAAAGGAACTGGATTCCATTCCTTCTTGTCCATCAGCAAAATCACTGACTAATTACAGGGCCCATTCACTTGCACCTTTACAAATCTAGTGAAGTCAACAAGGGCAGAATGTGAAGATGCTTGTGTCACTGAAGGCACAATTTGGCCTGCGGATCCTTCATTACTGATAATGTGAAAGGAAGAATCCAGCTTGAATCTCATCTCCCAGACTGAGTTTGCAGGGCTGGCAGTTAGGAAAATCAACATTTTTTACTTAAAAACCAAGATCTTTTTTACCACAGAACTCCATGATGCTATTCAGACAGTGGGTATTTCACATTTTAAATTGCTACGTCAAATGCAGTTTATCATGAACTGTGTTTTTGGAAACGGTTCAGTGAAATTTATTTCTCCAGCACAAAACTGAGTTTCTTTCCCTTTCCTGACATGGTGAGAATTTCCTGCTAAACTCTCTCAATCTGTGCTACAACCATGACCCACCGCTCTTTAAAACACACATTCCTATTGCTCAGCTGCCTGTTAACAACGGGGACAATGTTCTCCCTTTAAACTTCAAGTGCAGGACTTGTCCTTGGTTTTCAGTTCCACAGGCAATTAAACCACATTTTCCCCCTGCCCCACTCTTCCTGCAATTAACTCCTCATACATCTGTTCCAGTGATCTCCCTCTCTATCCACCTGCAATCTGTGATTACATCCGTCCTTTGCAGCTCTCTGTGCTCAATGGTTGGATCACAATGGGATAAGAACTAAACACATACTATGCAACATTAGCAATGATGACTCACAAACTTTGATTAGTGTAAAGATTGTTGTGGCATCTGAAAGCTCTGGCTCTACAGAAATGTAGCTGGGCATAGCAGAATCCAGGCAAAAACTTAAAATTTCAAGTTGCTCTTATTTAGTATTTCTATTAGACATACACTAGGAGATCCCAGTCACAACTGGGGCCCCACTGTGCCAGGTGTGGTGCAGACAGGAGCACACATGATCTTTGCGCCCCCCCCCCCCAAGATTGCAATATAAGAAAGCACAATCTACAGCAGTTTTTACGAAGTACTCCAGTAGGTCACCATGATTGTGACCCTCTTTCTGTGAGGTGCACAGTGTCTTCAACTCCCACTGGGAACTGAGGCTGCTCAGCATTACTCAGGAGGCACTGCCAACCTTGCCTAGTCATAACCTTTGTCATAAAAACCAATTGCCAAGTCACCTTGATGGTTTGAAAGTCATCCAGGTGATTGAGTTGGAAGGCGCCCTACTGAAGGCCAGTGGCATCCTCCAGGATTGTTTTAATTATCCTTGAAAAATGAGTGGGTTTGCTCTTGAGTATGTCCACTGATGACAATTCTTGGCTTTTTCTTAGCAAGCTTGAATTTCCATTGCCTGGACTATTCTTACAGCTGCCGTTATTCCTCATATTTCAGTTAATTTTTCCCTGGCTGGAGTTTTAAGCCCATTACTTCTCATTCTGTCCTCGTTGACTAACAAGAGTAATTGGCCCCTGTCCTCTTTATAGCACATCTTCTCTTTTAAGATGGTAACACTTACAACTCACTTTTTAATCTGCAGAGAGGGGACCAGTTGCATTTATTTAATTACTCCCTAAATAAACCAATTATTGCCGGAAATGTCAGCACACTTTGCACACAGTTCAAATGCCTGCGCAGAGATTTGCAGTATAGACCATTTCTTTTGTTGACAAGAAGTGAAAGAATCAAGCAGGAAATAGCCAATTTGTACTGGAAGAGTCCATATGTGATTTGTTTTATTGATGTTATTGGCTTATATTGAAGTTACTACAGCATGGATACTTATCAATTTCATTTGACGTTTGCTTGGAGTCAGGCTAATGTGTGCAAAGAATATTGAAACATCAAGCCAAGAAAAAATGATCTTGGCTCTTTTTTACTTGGATGGGTCAAATGTCATTGCTGAGTCATTTATCACTGCAGCTTGGTTCAGATATGGGAAAAGTTCTCAGTTGGGGCCATTCATTTTGATTTAGAGGGTTGCATTCTAGTATAAAACCCAAACAGCTTCTTTGCTTCCTGAACTGCTGTTTTAATGTACTTATAAAAACAGTTCTCCAGTGAGCTGAGTACAGGACTGGTAGCAAGAGCCACCTGGGTTATAGCACTGGTTTGGATAGGGATTGCTTGGGTAGTCTCAAGCAAGCACCATCTCTCTGTGTCTCAGTGTCTCCACCTGTAACACTGAGATATTAATACTCACCCCATTGTATAGGAATGCTGTGAGGATCAGTTAACTAGTTTGTGAAACTGCTAGAATTATCTGCACTGTGGTCGCGTCCAGGAGCCTCAGGCATGGACCAGGACCCCATTGTGCCAGGTGCTGTACAAACACAGAAGAAAAAGACAGTCCCTGCCCCACAGATCATATAGTCTAAATATCTGTAGACTAAAAGTGCTGAAATCTCTCAGTGCTGTTTAACCCAAGCCTGGTAAATCACACCTTGGCAGTCTAGATACCATTTGATCTCCCAGAAGGTGGAGATCCATTCAAAAGCAGCCAGCCGGCTTCACATTTCATCTAAAACCCTCATCATCTGGAAAGTTTCTGATGTGCTCTGAGACCAGCAGATAAACAGAGTGGAGATAGGCAGGAGCACCATTTTGCATTACCGTACAGCAGGTTTCAGATTATACAAACTGGATGCTAATCTGTTTCCTTCTAACCAGCGGTAACAGATTATTTACAATCTAGCTCCACTGCTACATTCACACATTCAAGCAGCATCCCTGCAGCCACAAGTTTTGGGTTCGTCAGATGCATCGTGCAACACAGCACCAAACTGTTACAGCCCTGTCTGAGTCCCCTCTAGTGCACAGTCACCGGTCTGTGGCAATAGGTCCCAGACTTTGGAGCCCACGTGCTTCCAAGCCAGCTACATTTGGGCAGGGTCCAGATGCCATATCAGAGCTCTGGTTGAACTTGTCCTGCTGAGAGTTCACCAGGCAGCTGTGCTCAGATCCAAATATTGGACCCTGAGTGTTTCAAAGCTCAGGTCTGAGCAGCACTGATGCAATGGGCCGGGCATTTCAGATCCACTCCTGGAGCACAGACTCCTCGTCTGATACCACTTCTCAGAAGTGAGACCCCCATGGTCCAGGTGCCCTCGGCGCCAAGACTACCACTGAACTCCCCAAGTCTCGTCAGCTGCTGAAACGCAAGCTTTTCCCAGAGTTCCATCCCCCTCATGGATACGCTAGGTCATTGTTTAACCCTTTAAAGGCCCATGACCATTACAGCAAGGAAGTCAAAGGCTTTGCAAAGTAACTTCTTAAGCGCACACACACACACACACACACACACACACACACACACACACACACACACACACACACCATTCCTAGAGAAAGCAGAGATACTTACAGTACCATGCACAAACAACAACCCTGCAGCAAAACCCTTCCCTACAGTGTCCCCCGCAGTGTGAGCGAGCCTTTGCGTTTTGGTTAGTCCTTCCAGACTCCCCAGACCCTCCTCTTTTCCTGCTCAACCTTCAGGTTCTCTCTCTCTGCCCCTGCAACAGGCTCCCCAACCTTTTCCTGGGTCAAGTGATCAGCATGTTCCTCCCAGCTCAGAGAGCAGGTGTCTTTTTAACAGCAGCTTCTAACCTCTTCCTTTGTTCTCCTGGCCTGCTGGGGTCTCCCTCAGCAGCCTGTGGGGGGAGAAACCAATTTCTTTTAGCTTGGCCAACCTCTTTAGCATTGCCCTACTAGAACAAGGAATGAGTCATTCCACAGTTACTGCTCTTTCGATGGTCATCTAGCTTCTTACTGACAGGGGGTGTGAAGTCATGGAGGTGTCAGGCATTATAGGAAGCCACCCCTTGACATCTCTAGGTAGTCCAGTTGCACGTTCTTCAAAATGGTGCTCCAATGTCAAATGAAGGACACAATGTGATGTAGGCTTCTACAGACATAACAATCCATCACACAAGCACCATCAGCACGGTAGAGCTAGAAGAAGAGTGTCCCCCAGCAAGGACCTTGGATCATCCCTTCAGGCCCAAGGTTGCTTGTGTGATTGGAAACTTGACTGGAAAGCTTAAGTGAGTGGAGTTACACTAGTGTAAAGCCATTATATATGAGAAGAGAATCATGAGCTGGGGCAGATTAACAAGGGTGAGTTGACCAGCCATTTCTGTAGGCTAGCAAAATTCTTCCCCTAAGCAGAACTACCACACCAGCCAAAGAACACATGAAATGACATTATTGAAAATATGCTGCTGTTCAACCACAGGAGGCAGGAATTATCGGGTGAAATTCTCTGGCCCGTGGGATACAAAAGGACATACTAGATGATCAGAATGATTCCTTCTGACTTTAAAATATATGAATCTATCCTAAACTGATAAAAATCCTTTCTTAGTTAATCTAGGACTGAATGTTAGAACAGGTTGGGAAATGACTTTTTAAATAGAAGTTCAATCAAAACATAATGTGTTGCTAAATTTATCACTGAAACTTTGCAATGAAAACAGAAATATTGTTTGCAAAAAAAAATCACCCCTTTAGATTAAAAAATATTTTTGTTGGAAAACTAAGTTCCTATAGAAAATGTTCACCACTCTCCAGTCACTAGCTCTATCTAAGGTACTTCTATGCCCCCGATTATGATAGTATCCGAGTGCCTCACAATCTTTAATGCAGTTACTCTCTCACACCTTTGTGAGGTAGGGCAGTGCTGTTATCTCCATTATACAGAAGGGGAACTGAAACACAGAAAGGTTAAGTGACTTGCCCAAGATCACACAGGAAGTCTGTGGCAAATGAGGGAATTGAACCTGGTCTCAAGTTCCAGGCTTGCATCATAACCACTGGACCAACCCTTCTCCATAAAACATATCACAGTGTGCTACAATTAGGAAAACTCAGATTCAGATCCAACTGCCATGACCCAGTGTCCTCTGGATTGCTACGAATCCATCTGAGATACACCCTTGGCAGAAATGAGGAAGAACCCAAGTTTGAATGCTGCCATCTGCAGCGGAATATTGAAGCAATTTATAGTTTTCATATTTACTTCCAATACTCTGCAGACCTCACTTCCATGGTAACTCAGTGGATGATAATTACGCCACTTCTGTATTCAAGCATCTTTCAGCAACACCAGTTGGTCACTGGACACAGCTCAAATCAAACAGATGACCTATCTGGGATAGAGTAAAACACAACTGGAGCTGAAACAGAGCTAATTTTGAGCAGCGAGAACCCAGCACTGGTAGATGTTCACATAGTCTTCTGCTTTGCCTGCTGCAACAATGACTCAGATTTGGTTTGTAGAACTCCAACGTGAAAAAACAGAATCAGCTTTTTGTAAACAGTCCATATCCGTAATACACACGCATGTACACACACACACACACGTGCATAGATATAGGTTACATAATGCCTGTTATTACAGTACAATATGCACCCCTGTCTGTATAAGCATCAAGTGGATTTTGATTTAGTAGCCAGGTACGTTAATTAAAGATGAATTTTCATAAGGAGTCAGTATCTGTAAAATATCCATCCATTATGAGCTTAGTGTTATCATGATGAATTCACCATTGAAAAACCAAGGCATTATATAGGTACCCCAAATAGAATAAACATTTTAAATCTGAGGCTCTGATTTTAAAAAGACAAAACATTTTGGTATGTAAAAAAATCTCCACACTTTTACCTTCATGTAAAAGGATCTGAATACTGAAGCCCAAGGCACAACTGAACCAGGGAGTGTTTTGACTTAGTATGAACTATATAAAACCCAACTAAGGCCCTCAGGATCCAGCCCATTATAAATAACTGTGTTAAAAGACCAGCATAGACCAACTATGTGCAGAAAGTTCAGTATGAAGACTGCTCCTCCACCCTTGAGATCTGTGACATATATTAGCTCATTCACCCATGAGCTCTAAGATGAACCAGGAAAAACAATGGTGTGGAAGTGAAAAACATTTTCATCAGCCCCATTCTATGCACTTCTGTGTCGTAAGTTGAGCCCTTCAAAAGCAGAAATCAGTTCTGCTCATTTCCACAGTAACTCAGATAATGAAAATACTGTGTCTATTCAGCATCTTTTGACTACAGTTAGTCAAGTGGATGACACTCAAATTTTGCTGGCCTCGCTGGCAAAAAAAAGAAACATTTCTAGGGAGAAAACTAATAGAAAAAAAGAACTTTTCTCTTGAAACAGTACCTGAGACCACAAGTTCTTCTAGACCTTTTTGACAGGAACGAACAGCCACTGTTATGGCACGGGATTGCATTTGTTATGTGGTCAAATTTGCTCCTGTGCAGAGGATACAGAACAAGACCTGTGCACTAGTTAAGCCTGCCAAATAGCTGTGTCTTCACTAAGAGATTTTGCTGGCACAGCTATGTCAATCAAGAATTACACCCATTCATCTCTCACCAATATAGTTATTCCAGCAGAAGTCTGTAGTCCAAGGCTTGTATCCCAACCACTGCATCATCCTATCTCTTGCCTTTTAAATCACTGCTGGAGCCCTGGGGTAGTGGTGGCAACTGGGAGCCTTGGGAGAGGGAGGTGCTAGCCCCAAGTCTTTCTGGTACCCCATACCCACTAAAACTCTCTTGCCGGTGCTGCGTACCGGCGGTATCACCCTACTAGCACTCCTGCTGATAAATCTTCCGGGAGAGGAATATAGAGTCACACAGACACTGTGAAATTCAGTCCTGTGCAGAGGGCCAGCACCAAGCCAATGCATCGCTCATTTGCCCCAGGGTTTGTGTTGTCAGCACAGTAGGAGTTCTACCTCCTACAGAGAGAGAATTGTAAGATTAACGTGCCCTATTGCATCAATCGTAGGGCAGAAAGAGGCTCTCACTTAGGCCCTGATTCAGCAAAACACGTAAGATGGTCATTAACTTAAGGACATGCTTAAGTCCATTGATGTCCCTGGGAATTAAGCACATGAGTAAATGCTTTGCTGAATCGAGACCTAACAGAAGATGTGCTGCGTGACATTCCACACAGTCTTCCAGTCACCCTCTGTGCACAGATGTGCAGAAAAAGAAAAATGTGCAGGCCACAGGAGGCCAGTGGGTGCAGAAACAACACCCCCTCCCAGCCCTCATGACAACCAACAAACCCCTCTCAACAGATTTGCAACTCCACTGTTTCAGGAACATGGCAGGACTAGAAAAGACCACGGTAGAGAAGATGGTCTCCCCATAATCCTCACCTTCTCAAACTCACAGGGATTTATCACTTGTCCTTTCAGTGCCCACACCAGCCTGGGTTTCTGTCTATCTGCCCTAGGTACTTACATGCCCCCTATTCCCGCCGAATCTGAGCGCCCCCAGTCTTTAATGTCTTTAACCTCACAGGGAAGGAAGGCAGTTCTATGAAACTCATTTTCCAGCTGGGAATTGAGGGACAGCAGCCTGCCTTCACTGGAGTGTTAACTCAAGTCCCAGACAGGCACAAAACCCCTTAACTCTAGTGTGCTGGAGGTTTTAAGTCTGGCTGGCTATGACCCCAGGAGGTACAGCCTACAGCTGGCATCAGCCCAGCTCGTCAGCTGCTCACCCAACACTCTGCAGCCTGCGTGTTCCTTCACAGGCTGGCTGCTCTCACTCGGGATAAGCTAACTCGAGAGGAGTTAACACTGCAGTGGAGACTCAAGGAATCATCGGCAAAGCAACAAATTGAACCCAGGTGTCCTGAATCCTAAGCTCGTACACCAACCACAGGGCCAACCTTCCTTTGAGAGGAGGCTGTTCAGCCTTTCCGATGAGGAGCTATGCTGTCCCTTCATAGAATCATAGACTTTGAGGTCAGAAGGGACCATTATGATCTTCTAGTCTGACCTGCACAATGCAGGCCACAGAATCTCACCCACCCACTCTTGTAATAAACCCCTTACCTATGTCTGAGTTATTGAAGTCCTCAGATCATGGTTTAAAGACTTCAAGGTACAGAGAATCCTCCAGCAAGTAACCCGTGCTCCACCCAGCAGTGGAAGGCAAAAACTCTGCCTCTGCCAATCTGCCCTTGAGGAAAATTCCTTCCCAACTGCAGATATGGCGATCAGCTAAACCCTGAGCATGTGGGCAAGACTTATCAGCCAGACACCCAGGAAAGAATTCTCTGCAGTAACTCAGATCCCACCCCATCTTTAACATCCCACCATTGGGCATATTTACCGCTAATAGTCAAAGATCAATTAATTGCCAAAATTAGGCTATTCCATTACACCAGCCCCTCCATAAACTTATCAAGCTCAGTCTTGAAGCGAGATATGTCTTTTTCCCCCACTGCTCCCCTTGGAAGGCTGTTCGAAAACTTCACTCCTCCAATGGTTAGAAACCTTTGTCTACTATCAAGTCTAAACTTCCTGATGGTCAGTTTGTTCTTGTGTTCACATTGGTACTGAGCTTAAATAATTCCTCTCCCTCCCTGATATTTATCCCTCTGATAAAGCAATCATATCTCCCCTCAGCCTTCTTTTGGTCAGGCTAAACAAGCCAAGCTCTTTGAGTCTCCTTTCATAAGACAGGTTTTCCATTCCTCGGATCATCCTAGAAGCCCTTCTCTGTACCTGTTCCAGTTTGAATTCATCCTTCTTAAACATGGGAGACCAGAACTGCACACAATATTCCAGATGAGGTCTCACCAGTGCCTTGTATAATTTCCTACCCTTGAGTGCAGACGCAATCACAGCAGGCGGGCAACCATGAACTAGCAGCAAGTGTAGTACTTATCGGTGGTAACTGGTTTATCCAGGGAGCTGAAGGACTAATCCGGCCTGACTGGGTAGGAAGTTTTCACAATATAGTTCTATAAACTGAGTTTCCTTAAACAGGAAAGGAATAAATTTAGGGATGCTGTTTCCTGGTACCCAGAAGCCAGTTCTTAGGGGGGAAATGACACCCTTCACTGGTAATGAGCAACTTATTGCACTCAGGATCTCAAGCCAAATGCAAAACTTTTCCCCAAGGGCCCTAGCCATAGAGCAAAACAGCCTTCCCCTGCTTTTATGTATTTAAGCCAAATATGCCTGGAGAATGCTTCTACCTCTTCCTATTGCTTTCAGCTATTTTAGGTGTCTGTGGAAATCTTTCTTGTTTATATAACAAAGTCACAGCCCAGTGTTGGCGATACCATATCCATGGTAACCCTAATATAGCATGCACAGAGACGCAGGATTTCATTATGTGGATAAGCTGCAGGAGAATTAGGAAGAGAAGGGTTGGTGGGTGGGGAGAGAATCATCTCTAGGATGCATTGGAAAGATGCCTCGCCATAAGACTGGACTTGAAAGCAAGGCAACAGCAGCGTTTCCTGCTACACTCTGGCCAATTGACATCCTTCGTTTTCCGCATAAGAGCCTTGGTGTCTTCACAGGACCCGCACAGGAGCAGCAAGTCATCTCAAGCAAGTCATGATCCCTCGAATGCCCTTTTCTGCTGTCTAGGAATCACAACACGTCTGAGAATCAGGCCCTGGCTGTCAGGGCAAAAAGACAAAGGAGAAGGATAATAGAACTAAAGTGCAAGAACTAAAGCATCCCAACACAACTCGGACCGGCCAGTTCAATCCCATCCCGACATCTTTACTCCGACAAAGTGTCCCTTGGAAATCAGTGGGGAGTTTTACCTGCAGGGTGGAGCCGGTTATTTTCTTTGGGACAGATTCTGACACCTGCCCCCCAATGCTGAGATTGAAAGGAGAGGGGGACGGAGCAGCTAGGATGAGGAAGGGTGTCAGAAGCTAGCCCTTAGTAAGCAACAAATCAAAGGAACAGCATCTGCCTTGCTAGCACCAAATTACAAAGTTTGTCAATTCTCATGCTCCAGGGCACAAACAAATCACCAGCTGAGGCTGACGATTTGCCCCCTCTCTTTGTTTGGCTTCTTCTAATTATCGGAGTCCAGCATTGGCCAGCGTGAGAGACAGGCCCCCAGATTAGATGAGCCACTGGACTATTCTGCAAAAATTTGGCCCTGCCAGTCTCTCTCTTCCTTTCTCTGCTCTTCCCCTCTTCTGGTCCTTTCTTCTTACTAGCGCTCAGCCCTGCACCTTGCCACATCTTCCAAAAAGCAATAACCAGCAGAGTCAGCGGCATGGTATGTACGCCCCTGGTCTGTGATGCTAGTGTCAGTTCTCTCTGCTTATCCATGTGCTGTTCTTTATCCGCCCAGCACCCTGAGAGCCAGGTATATGTTCATTTGCAGCCAGATCTCGTTGTGGCACTTGTTACTCGTGACTTTCTTAAAATAAAAAGTTTGCTTGTTCAAGAAGCCGCCTGTAGATCTGTAAGCTCAGAGGGGTGACGTGTCTCAATTTCACTGCCAAGACGGGAGTGCACAGAGCCAGAGGCAGCCGTTCCATTGTAACAAAAGTGTGTCTAATCTCCAGAAATAAAAAGAAATGACATAAAATAGTTTCCTAAAACTTTATTTTCATGTGGCCTGTGATGAGACACACCACTGAAAAAGTACTGTATGTCATATCAGCAAAAGTACTGCATGTCACTGTCTGGATGAAGATCTGATTACACAGTGTATAGTTTTTATTACAGTATTTGTATCATGATAGTACCTAGGTGCCCCAGTCATGGACCGGGACCCCACTGTACTAGGCACTGTACGAACACAGAACAAAAAGGCAAGTCCCTGCCCCAATGCGCTCACGCTCTAAGTATAAGCCAGGAGACAGCAGGTAAATACAGACAGATGGGAGCACAAGGAAACAGTTAGGCAATGGTCTTAGCTTAACCACCTAATTAACCATCGTCAGCTTTTATATACGCACGGGCAGAGGGAGACCGTGTTGTTCAGAGCATTGGACTGGGAATCAGGAGAACAGGATTCCATTTCCAGCTGTGCCACTGCCTTACTGTGTGACCTTTGGCAAGTCACTTTGCTTCTTGGTGCCTCAGTTTCCCCATCTGTATAACGAGGACAACACTACTGACCTTCCTTTATAGAAACACTGATTTCAATGGATGGAAAAACCTGTGTGAGAGCCAAGCATCATGCTATATAAAGCCTTCCTTCTCCACAGGGGCCAGCCCTACAGTGTTAGCTTCTTCTCCTACGTGTCACATCTCTCTCTTTGCTCTCTTGTAATTTGCCTCTTCCTGATGTACAGCCTGACTCAGACTCCACATAACCTGATCAGCACTGAGGTAAATTTGATCAGGGCATTCAAGCATAGTACACAATCTTGCAGTGAATGTGAGCTGTGAATGTCAGAGGCCCTCAGGCACTGAGACCTGCTTTTTCTCTGTGTCCCATCTTTAGCAAAGCAGATGGTAAGCCCCCCCCCCCCACCTTTCCAAATTTAATTTACATTTACGTTTCTGTTGCATTTGATTACAGCTGGAAGGAGTGCTGCCTACTCCAATCCCTAATTTAGTGCATCAAGAGCGTTTAAACCTACTTACCTGTAAGTAACTCTTTGTTCCATGAAAGCAGTTTTGCCTCTTGCTAGTGGGGTACATGGAGCAATGCAGAGATACTGCTTTTCAAGGTCCCGAGGACAAACGTCTTATGGAATTGATTTCATGGCTCTGGAAGTTGAATCTTATCTCTGTGGAAGGCTGGGTTTTCATCCAGGGGTGCTGCTGGCACTGCACGCTGCAGAGGCAATGGTGGAGTGGTCTTGGCATGTCTCCAGAGCTCAGAGGTTAAACATACAGAGTTTAGGGCGATGATTAAAGTAACTCTTTCTGGGGCAGGGACTGGCATTTACTGCATATTTGTACAGCACCTAGCACAACAGGGCTCTGACCGGTCTGAACTCTAGAGACACTAAAAATAACTTCATTCACTGCAGGGTATTACAAGTATTACTGAGCCTTGCAATGCCCCCAGCACATAGGGTTTTCTTACTGCCACCTGACAAATTGACAGAGGGCCTTTAGAAGGTCCCTGGCCTTGGAGATCAACCAGCACTTGGCCTTGGCCACTTCATAAGGCTTGTCTGGCTAATTGTTTCGGTTCCCAGGTTGGTTTCCTCTGGTCTGGGTTGTTTGGAATTATGATGGTTCATCGCTAGTCCCTGGCCCCTCACATGGCCCCGATGTGCCCTCAGGCAGTAGGGCAGGGCGGCTGCTGGGGGAGGAAGCCTGGCTGAAGTGCTGCTGTGCTCTGGCGAGCTCCTGCTAGCATTATGTCCCCTTGGGGGCTGTTACTAGCTGGTACCTTCTGACTTGCTCTGGGGGTCAGATTGCTCCCCGGCCAGCTGAACCCTGAAGTAGTGGGGCATAGAGCCTGCTTTGCCTCCCTGTGCTCCTCAGGTCCTGCATTTCTTGCAGCTTGAGCAGATCCAGAGGCTGAACCATCACCCCAAGGCCTCTTTTAGCTACTTCTCCTGGACACTGATTTAACCCCAAGGGATTGTGATATTAGAGATTGACCAGCAGCTGGCGATTTCACAGGCATTTTGGGGAACCAACGTCATCTCGGTTCCGTTTGATTCGCTTCCTCTTATCCTCTCTCCCTGACCTCCAGCGCTCAGCCCTGACTCTACAGCCTACACATAGCAAGGGATTGGGCTGAGTCTGGAAGCTCACATCCTTCAGCGTCTCTCAAATTCGCCTCACAGCCTGCTCGCCCGTAGCAAGGCATGTGTGTCAGAATCAGGGAGGAGCTTGCAATCTTCTTGAGACTGCCTTAAAATAAGCAGCCAGAAGCAACGGGCAGAAGGATGAATCCTTGCTCTTTGCCTGGATTTATGAGAAACTATTCAGGATAAGTTGAAAGAAAGTATTTTCCCCCCCCCTTCAAATAAATTCTGGTTGCTTATCTCCAAAGTTCAGCTGCTTTCGAGCTAACTAGCTGGTATTATGCTGTTGTGCTGCCAATGCTTTCCGGGGAGAACAGCTCAGGACCTCCACCTGCACATGATGAGAGTCGGGGGGATTTCGTTCTAATAGATTTTAGCCTTGCACACTTGGGGAAGGGGAGGGAGAATTGGTTAGCTAAGAAGCCCGTTTTTTTAGCCTGGTAAGGATAATTTTACCTCCTGCCTTGTAGACAATTGAGCTTCTTATCCCATATAATTAGGAAATGGTACCAAGAGAAATGGAGAAGCGTGCACATCTGTGGGTGGGTGGAAGGGAATTAAAAACAGGGTGAGGCAAAATCTGTTTTCCAGTCTCTCAGAGATGAAAGTCAAGAGAGAAGTTGGTGTGTATGTGCGTGTGTACACGCAAGCAAGAGTTATTTTGCAGCTTTCAAGTAATAATCTCAGAGCATCACAGGAACACAAATGAAGTCTAGAGCCCTCCCCACCCCTCACAATCAGTTTTAGATCAGTAACAGCTCCCTATTCCCAACTGGAGAAACTGAGGCACGGATAAGTTAAGTGACTTTCTCCAGGCCACACAGCACATCAGTGGCAGAGCCAGGAACAGGCCCCAGATCCTCAGGCCCTTCCTCTAGCCACCAAGACACACTTTCTGCCTCCTAAAAAGTAAATCTTGAGGGCCAGATACCCAGCTTGCATAGCACAACCCCATTCAAGTAGCCTGATTTAGACCAGTTGAAAACCTGGCCCACAGAAAAGCCAGCGAGTGAGATCACAACTGAACTCTTCTCATGCCTGACCCACTCAAGACCATCCATAATAACTTCCTTCCTGGAAAGCTTCCAGGACGTGCTTTTTCATAATGGACACATAAACTATGAACTAACATCTTCAATCTCTCCAGTCATTCTCCCCCACTGCTTTAAGACATGAGCCTCAGAAGCCTGGGGCACAGAGACTGACACAGCATAAGTCATCGGAGAGGGAAATCTACACATTCATTTGTTGGAGAAATGTATTTCATGGGGCACTCTGTGCGTTAGCCTCTTCTTGACCTTTGTTTGAGTATATGCCGTATTAGAGACCAAAAGCTCTTAGCACTGGGTCACCTAACAAGGATAGATGCTTTGGATCAATTCCAGACTAATGGTTGCATCGAAAAACAGTAAAACCTCATTCAATTAAACTTAACAGTGCGAGAATGAATGATTCACCAAAACACTGATGCCCCAAATTAACTCTAATCCCTTTCATTACACAAAAGAGCAAGTTCTGGGAATCTGGACTCTCCCTGGTGGCATGTCCCTAAACACTTCTAGTGACACTGCGGATCCAGACAGGACTGGGTTAGCCCACGCATACATTCATCTGAAAGGACAGTTTTGCAGCCATTAATAAAGCCGGGAGAGTCAGAGTTTAAAGCAAGGCAGTTGCTGTGTATCAGAGCTCCAGGCAGTTCATTATCATTCCAATTAATGTACACAAAGTTAAGAACCAAACCAGAGCACATAAAACCTTTAAGGGAAGGAAGAGAAAAGAGGAGGAAAATGTACCTTTAAACTGTAGTCCAAAGTCACAGCTGCCCCTAGAGCAAAGAAATACCAAATATTTAGCATCTTTAAAGCATCAAATGAGTTATGCCCTCTCCATCGGACGCAGGCATAGGCTGCGTACAGAGGGATTGCGATAATTTCTCATGCATGGGGCACACAGGGGATGGGAAATGAGGCCGGAGAAAAAGGGCTGGTGTTTTCCTTCAAGCTCTGTTCAGAATTGGGACCCCTTCATCCTAGGTTGTGTAATACAGAAATATGACAAATGCTAACCTCTGACACCCTTCAGCAGCGCACTCTTGCCTTGTCTTCCTGAGCTGCTGAAACTCAACCAACAACCCTAATAAAGAAGACGACTGGGTTTACCCCAGTCAGCAGGTGCAGGATCAGCTTGGTGCGAAGGAAAGAGGCAGTTTTACCACTGAGTTTGCTGGGGCCACTCAGCAACAAGGAGACCAAGTGAAACTCATTTCTCTTTCTCACAGTCCTCAGAGCCATGCATAGTTAACAGAGCAGCACTTTCCTCTTCCAGGCGAAGGGCTAGATCCTTAGCTGCTGTATCTCAATGTGCCTATGCTGATTTACATCAGTTGAGGAACTGATCCCAACAATCCACACAGGGGTGGATGCTCCTACGCCCCAACCTACGTGGCAACTTTCCAGCACAGGGCTCTGCATCAAGGCCATCAGCACCCCTGCAAAGTCCTGCATGTCGTGGAACAGGCCAGCAGCCACAGCCAAGGGCTGTTAATTTGGGCATGAAGCCACAAGGTGCTGGACACATGTTCAAAGGTATTTAGGCTTTGCTTCCTCAGAGCCCAGCTGATCCAACCTTTACTGAGCACATGGCCAAATAAGGAGGGGCAGGGGGACCCACTTCAATTTACAACCACCGTTGGGCAAAATAGTTGACACAAAGCACAACAGACAAGTCCCAGTTGGATAAATAAAACCTAGCCCTCTGGGACAGCGCAATGCTTCTAAGACGAGCAGTCTCTTCCCACCGGGGGGGGGGGAGGGGCTCATTACTAGGACTAAACAAACGCCAGCCATTCTGTGCTTTTGTTTTCTGTCCTTCATAACGAACAAACAAACAAGAAGCTCATTTTAATGGGTCTGAATTTAATCTCCTAATTGGGCTGGTTGATTAAATCAGCCTTACAGGTTTGAATTCCCTTTAAACAGGGAGTTTGTACTACAGACACCCAGGCAAACCCAGCTGTTTCGTGCCACCAGTTCCCAACAGCTGTGCCAAACTGACGCTGGGCCTGATCCAAAGAGCCGCTGCTGGGAAATGTAGCACTTCAGGTACCCCAGGCGGTGGGAAGCTCTCTAGTGCTGAATTGCACGTGAGAGCAGAGACAGGGCAAACTCAAAGCGCCAAGCGAACCAGGGGATTCAACACTTTTACCCCAACCCCGAAAAAAAAAAGAAAAAGAGAGAGAGAGTGCTCCCGCTGCTGGCCTCGTGCTGCTAAATTATTTACTTCCCGAACGAGAAGGTGGCTCGGATACACTTCAGGCTTTAAGGAGCAAATGCAAGTAAAAAGCAAAAAAAGGGAACATTCCGCTAAACTCGGGTTGTCGGGTCACTTGTTTTCTCATTTTTAAATGGAGCGTTAATGTCGAAGAGAGGCAATGTAGTGGTTGGAGCAGGAGACTGAGAGGCAGGACTCCTGGGTTCCAGCTGGGCTACTGGCTTTAGCAGTGTGACCTTCCTGTGGCAAAAGGGGGTAATTGTACTGACCTCCCTTCCAGCGGGATGGGTGGTTTGGTTAGTAAATGCTCCTGGAGCTCGCAGAGACATGACAGACACTGTGTGCTTATTAATACTGTCACTTCAATTCTAATCATTCTTCTCGGCTTTCTTTGAATGCTATCAAGCTAGCAAGACTCCGCTGTGGTTTTTATCCCATCCACACTGGGAGGCTCTATGGCTTGTTACAACAGATGGGTTGTGCTCAGTTATCAAAAGAGAAAGACATTATCAGGGTCGGTGAGATACTCTCACACTGGGGGGGTCGACCCAAGATACACAACTTCAGCTACGCGAATCGTGCGGCTGAAGTCGGCGTATCCTAGGTCGATTTACCTGGCTGTGAGGATGGCGGCGAGTCGACCGCTGCCGCTCCCCCGTCGACTCTGCTTCCGCCTCTCGCCCTGGCTTGTGTGTGGGTACCACCCTCCTGCTCTCCAAAATACCGCATATTGGGGGACATGCTAGATCGCTGCGCAGCATTGGTACCCCCAGTATCTGTGCTTCACTGGAGGAAGCAAGGTGTTTGCCTGAGTAATGAACCTATGAGTCATCAGAGGGGATTGAACTCAGAAACCTCAGCAAGAAAAGCAAAATCCTCTACCACTTGAGTTAAAGGAATCACTGCTTTATTACTTAATAACTTATCCTTGCTGGAACTGGCTGTCTAGAAACGTGTTATATTTTTCTCTCTCGTTCTCACACACACCTCTTATTTTCTCACCAAATTACCCAAACCAAATTTTCTCACCAAATTTAATTAAACCAGTTTAACTTTGTGTGTAGAAGCTCCTAAACTGATTTAAAGCGACTGTACAGTGGTTTAGTTCGCCTCAGCAAACATATAGGCATCAGCTCGTGCAATAGAAGAGTGTCTACACCAGGTTTTGCTCTGGTTCAACTAAATTGGGTTGAGCTGGGCTCCTCTCAGCCTTGCTGTTTTATGGGAAATGACTCTATTAAGTGGAGAAAGATTAAGAGGAAAATCAGTTTGGCAAGAGTTCGACTCAATCCCCAGCAGCAGAAGGTGTGCCCAGAGTCAGGCCATGCCTGTGCAGCAATCTGTGAAATTAACCATTCTCCAGGCATTGCTTTCTGCTCATCTTTCTGGTCAACTGAGAGAAACATTCCTTGATTCAACCCTTTAGAGACTGCTCCCACACGCAGCCCTCTCCCAGGAAAACAGGAGAGATTCATTAAGGGAGACACTAGGAAAGGTCCTGGGAACAAGTGGTGGGTTGGGCCGCACAACATGCACGGGCTGTCATAAGCATTATTATTCTGTGATGGGGCTACGTTTCGAGTGGTTCCATAGCTGAGCCTGAAAGACAGTTTTGTGTGCTGCATGCACATATCAAAACCGCATGGCATTTGTGCGGGAGCAGCCGGCAAGATGGCAGATTCGCAAGGTTCACACTCGCCGGCTATGGCTCATGGCAAGGACGGCTGTCCTCAGCCAGACAGGAAACACCCCGGCTGGATCCCAAAAGAATTCCACGTTGGCTTCCCCAGCTGGGGGGCAACCTCATTATATCCCCGTCCCTCATCCCCTCTACACACGGCTGAGCCCATCATGACTAGGATGTGGATCCTCAGAGATGGGAGGGAAGCAGTTTAAAGCAGGAGCAGTCGGGTGTCTTTGGGGCCTGCCTAGAGATATGGGAAAGCCAGCGAGATGAGAGAATGGATCGGAATCTTTGGAAGAAGCCATGGGGACTGTTTGAAGGTCTCACTTAAACCAATAGGAAGGGACAGCAGGATCAGGCCCTAACAGAGTTGTGGGAGGGGGCGAGGTGTTGTAGGGTGTTATCCCAGAGTCCTTTGCAGAGGGGTGCATGGCTGGCTGCAGCAGTGGGCAAAAGGCACGGCAGGCAGGAGAGAGGATATCAGTGCGGGGCTCAGCGAGAGCAGCTCGAAGGTAAACAGCACTTTTCAACCACGTCAGATGATTTAAGAGAGAATAAAATCAGCCCAGTCTGGTTCAATTCCCATTGATGATGTCCATGTACAATTAGAGCCAATTAGGGAGAGGCAGAGAATGACAAGTGTTTGGCCAGAAGGTGGGGGTGGGGGGATTAAAACAGCAATCAAATTTCCCACCCACCAAATGCAATTAAGGAGTATCACTTACCCTGCTTGCCCAGGAGGGCCAGCACATAAATGGCAAAAGCCGGGAGCGCGAGCATCTTTCTCCTCAGCATGCAGACCACCAGGAACAAGAGCTCCCCCTGCCCAAGTTTCAGGCTCCGGGAAGTGGCCTCCATGTACTTCACCATGATTATGGTTTTCCTGGTCATCCTGGTGGTGGCTCTGCAAGGCACAGCTCCCCGGGAGAATTATTTCCCTTACAAGGTGCCCCTGGATCCCCAGAGTTCGCTGGAGCTCTCATGGAACGTTAGCTACCCGGAGCAGGTGGTGCATTTCCAGCTCTTGGTCAAGGAGCCGAAATTCGGGCTGCTCTTCGGGATGTCGGACAGGGGCGAGTTTGAGAACGCGGACCTGGCTGTGCTCTGGAGCGACGGGCACCGCTCCTATTTTGGGGTAAGCTGCTCGCACATTGCCAAGGTTCCAACCTCGGCTGCCTGTCCAGGAAGTCCCGTCCTGGGGTAAGTTTTGCTCTGTAGTGGGAAAGGATTGAACTGTACCTAGATCTCAGTGGAGTCCAGGGGAATGCGGGCTGAGTGAGACCTTCAGGTTTCGTCTGTACGTTTAGCAGTGGGTGGTTAACAGGTGCTTGGAGGTTTATTCCAGAAGGATACAGGGCTCAGATACCACAGTGATGAGTGTGGTATAGGATCTGAAATGGAATAGAATAGACTAGTTAGACTATCAGAGGAGCGCTCATTACTTGACCCCAGTGTCTTTGTTATATTTATTTCCAAAGTACTGTAACAGGCGGCTGTATATCAGTGGCTACACCATGCACACATGCATGATGCATCAACAATTTGGTTTGCTTGTGCGCTTCTGTCAGTCACATTAAAAATTAACCATAACTCCAGTTAATGACATCGAGAAAGTGCAAAAGTGATCATCCAGAAGGTCTGCTCTGCCAGCCTCAATAAGCCCAATGCAAGTCAGATTTGAAGCTGTAGCGAAGCTCAGCAGGACTTTGGAAAATACAGTTTGATTGCCTGCTGCTAGCAGCGTAGCACTAAAAGAAATTAAACATGTAAATACATTTTGGGTGGACAAAAATGTCAAAATGCTAGACAGGCAGCTGGGGAGTTAATTTCTGATTTTGCTGTTTGATTTTGGTATTGCAAATTATGCCACCCATGTGTAATGCTCAGCACCTTACTCTTAGAGTTGTCCTGCTGTGTTCATGGCACGATTTGTAGAACAGGTTCTGGCTGCAGATGATTAAGGTCTACGAATGTGAACAGCGATTTGCTGGGTGATTCCCATAGTCCTCCAAGGAAAGGTTGTGTCTGACCTTAAGTCACTAGCAGCTGGTCTACGATAAAAGTCTGAAAAAAAATGTTTCAGCACAGACAGGTGCAATATCTTCTTAAATCCCTGCAGGATTTTCCTACCTCTGTGCTGCTTGTCAGAAATCCAGTCCTTTGTTTAAAGGAACATGGATGTTGTTGACATACAAAGTTAGGTACTTTTCAAAAGTTACTAACATCGGCTGTGTTTAGTAAACACCACCCCCATACACCAAACGATGCATCTTGCCTCCCTACAAATCTTTCTGTGCCGTACAAATTCTGGGTCAGATTTACTCCACTTGTCACTCTGCTGTTCTACGTATTCCTGGTGAAATGACGCTGATCGAGATATTATTTATTGTATCGCAGCAGCAGCTAGAAGCCCTAGTCACGGACCAGGACCCCGGAGTGCCAGGCCCTGTACACACACAGAGCAAAAAGACTGTCCCACTAAGACTGAATAATGCTGGCAAAGCATCATCTCCTAACTGTTTATAAGGATTTTTCCCCCTCCTCTGCAGGATGCATGGAGTGATGAGAAAGGGCAGCTTCACATGGATTCCCAGCAGGACTACCAGCTTCTCAAAGCGCACAGAACCCCCGAGGGACTCTACTTGGTCTTCAAAAGAGCCTTCAGCACCTGTGATCCAAAGGACTACCTTATAGAGGTACTGCAGGGCCTAGCCATGGGCAGGGGCAAAGTGCCAGCTCGATATTTCTCCTGTTCACAGGACGGGCTGGACTCTGAGTGCTGTGCCATCCTGGTGGATAGTCTCACTGGGATCACTTATCACTGAGAGCTCAGGACTGAATTTGATAACAAATAGGTGAAATCATGGCCCTATTGAAGTCAATAGAAAAAATCCCATTGGCTTCACTGGGGCCAGGATTTCACCCAGTGTGCGCTTTGGTGATGTTTAAATACCTGTGGTCTGGGAACCAGGTTAGAGCTCTGGGTCAAAAGTCAGCATGACTAGTGCTCTGGATTGAAAGCTAGAGCACCTGGGCTTCTAATCATGTTTACACTGCTGTAAATTAGGAGTAACTCCACTGAAATCAGTGAGTTATACTGGTGTGAAACAGGTGTGAGATCAGAATCAGGCCCCTGCCTGTGGCAGTGACTTGCTGTGTGACTGCAGACGTGTTGTCTCTCACCCCTCTGTGATTCGTTTGTAAAATAGAGATACTACTTAGCCCGTGGGGGGTAGAAAGGGTTAGTTCATGGTGAGGAGGAGATCCTTGGATGAAAGACTTTTGCTTTGGCTCCAAGGAGCTAGGTATGTGCAAACTATTAGTGTTGGGCTTTGCATTTGTGCCCTTGTAGTGTGGAGATCCTTGCATTCTCCACTATTGTTCATGGGTTAATGGTCTAGACTTTCTCAGAAGACATTAGAGGCATGGGAGTATGTCTCGAATCCAGAGTCTGACCATCATTAGGGAACACGGCAAAACCTTCCTCTGCGAAAAAGCCTTTCTACCAATGGCACTCACAATGCTGACACCTTTTCTACCCTTAATCCCCTACCACCTAGGGTGACCAGATGTCCCGACTTTATAGGGATAGTCCCGATTTTTGGGTCTTTTCCTTATATTGGCTCCTATTACCCCCCACCTCCATCCTGATTTTTCACACTTGCTGTCTGCTCGCCCTACTACCACCCCTCTGAACACGCAAGAAATTAAGAAAATCTTTCAAAAAAAATCCCCAAGCAAACCAATAACCCCACTCCAAGCAAAGACTGGAACCCCAAAAGGGGGAAAATGCCAGAGAGTTCATGAAGTCCAGTAGGGCCTTTGCACTGGGTACCAATGATATGGGGAAGATGCTCAGATACCCTGGTGACTAAGGGCAGTATAAAGATGATTAGATTAGACAGAGAGCACTCTACCTTTTCACCCACAATTCAACGGTTTCCCCCCCTCCCCCACTAAAACCAGTAACTGAAAATCAACGGTTCATTGGTACAATGCCCAGTTTTTCATCTGTGCGGGTCTACTTCCCACATGCTATTTGTAGGAGAACATTAGACATCCATCCCTTTTAAAAGGAAGCGCTTTAAATAATGTTTACACAATCCAGTACAACTCTTTATAAATCTCCATAATATATTGAGTTTATCCGGTTCCCACCATCCGCTCCCGTTAACTATGTTAGCTCTATTTAAATACATCTTCTGCTCACTCCACATCACAATGTGGAGCCAGATTTTTTCAGAGTTGCAAAGAGGGTATTTCATGCTGAAGTACAGTCACAAAAACACTTTTCCAATGAAATTGTCTGGTTTTGGGTTCATTGAACTTCTGCAAAATGACAGAATTTTTGGGGAAAATGTTGTACTCTGGATGTCTAGGAGGGACATGTGTTGTGTCATCAAGAAGGAGTATGGTCCAGTAGACCAGTGGTTCTTAACCGGGGGTCCAGGGCCACCTAGGGAGGCTGCCAGCAGGTTTCCAGGAGGCCATCAAGCACGTCCAGCATTAGACTCGCTGGACTCAGGGCAGAAAGCCAAAGCCCCGCCACATGGGACTGAAACCCCTGGGGCTGCAGCTGAAGCCTGAGCAATGTAGCTTCACGGGGGCCCATGGTGTGGAGCCTTAATGCCAGCCCTGACTTTATATGCAGAAAACCAGTTCTTGGGCACAAGTGAGCCATGGAGTTTTTATAGCATGTTGCCGGGATGGGGGCATGCTCCATGGTGAGAAATCTCCAGTCTCCCCAAATAGTGCAACCTTTTGAGGGAGAGAGTGTGTGTGTGTGAACTCATGTGAAAGGAATCTGTGAAAAATTTTGCATAGATTTGTGTGTGTGTGTGTGTGTGTGTGTGTGTGTGTGTGTGTAAGAAAATTGTTCATACTTATTCCCATCTCTGCCACTGATCCAAAGCCCACTGAAATCAACAGGAGTCTTTCCACTGGCTACTAGTGTCTCTGGATCAGACCCGCTAACAACAACTTTGTCTCACTCTGTGTGTGCATAAGTGTAAGTGGGTGAGAGAGAGACCCTTGTTTATGAAGGGGGAGCAGTATATTTCACTGTTAATGTATATGTATTAATTATATCTAGAAATGAGCTGGAATTGCCATGAGCTGATATACTCTGAAGAAAGCAATTTAAACCATCTAACTTAGCAGGGAACTGCCTCACTAATCAAGGATTAATGCAGTGAAATAATATTCCCCTAAATCTGTAATGTCGTTCTAAGCAGCACCCTGCACAACATGGCAGTGACACAGACACTAACTAACAGTGGGCTCTCAAATTTGCCATGCCTGGAGAAGTAGCATCACTCTGCCTGACTCACCCCGGCTCTCAGGGCATTAAAATCTACGCAGGCAATTTCAAGCTCTTCTGTTCTGCAGGTGCCCCCTGCTATGCCAGCGTCCTTTGTCTCTCATTTCAGGATGGCACCGTGCATCTTATCTACGGGATCCTTGAGAAACCCGTCCATTCTCTCCAAGCCATCAACATCTCTGCCCTCCACAAGGGGCTGCAGAGGGTGCAGCTACTGAAACCCAACATTAGTACCCCGGAACTGCCCAGGGACATGAAGACCATGGAGATCAGAGCACCTGACGTGATCATTCCCAGCCAGGAGACCACATACTGGTGCTATATGGTGGAGCTTCCGGACAGCTTCCCGAGACATCACATTGTCATGGTAAGAAGGAGGAAAGTTTTTCTGAAGGAGAACAGGGATGTTTTCCTTATAGCTAATCTGTTAAAGCTTAGGCAAGTTGTCTCCATTCCCTTAGCCTCTAGTGGAGGTGTTCCTCTGTTCTTTCATTCATTGGCCAGCATCCTGGATAAACAGTGCTCCCTGTGCTCCAAAGCCAAACCTTGAAGTCCTCCTCTTTCTCAAGGCTGCACCTTCCAGAGGTATCAGCCACATGGCAGCTTCCCCATGGCTTGGCATCCCCACACCCACCTTCCTCCATGACCTCTCTCCTAATGGCAACATCCCCTAGGGTTCCCCCTATTACTGGCTGCAGAATCCAAAGATCAAAGGCTTCTCAGCAGGGTGGCAGGAGGCGGGAACTGTGTGGACAGGAGCACTGCTCTTCTCTCCTGAATTGTCGCAACAGGCACTACAGTGATTGCTTGTCTGGAAAAGGAAAGTGTAAGATGTATTTTTAGTTTCTTGTCATATGATGTAGTGGTTGGAAACACATTCCACCTGGATACCGTTTTCTTCACTTCCAGTCTTCAACCATTGTATATTATTGCTGGACATTGTTGAACAGCTTCCACAGTCTGCACCAGAGGTGACTGCATTTCAGTGGTGGGTAAAGCCAGACATCTATATCCTCGGTATCTTCATCTAGACACACGTAGTTTGTAAAGCGTCGTGAAATATTGTATGTGGTTACTATATAGAAACAGAGAGAGTATGGTGATAGGAACTTCAGATAATTGTAAGGTCATTATCACCCATTATTAATACTTGTGCCTTCTTCTCGGATGCCCCTTTTCTAGTATGAGCCAGTGATCACGGCAGGCAATGAGGCTATAGTCCATCACATGGAAGTCTTCCAGTGTGCTGCAGAATTTGACAGCTTTCCACATTACAATGGGCCCTGTGACTCCAAGATGAAGCCGGACCGACTGAACTACTGCAGACACGTGCTTGCAGCGTGGGCCATGGGCGCTCAGGTGTGCAAATGAGAGCTGTGGCTGGTGCACTGACTCTCATGTTCATTTCAGCTGCTTTTCTTTTGTCTCACTTTCTTTCATATCGGCGATGAATCAGAACCAAGCCCCGGGATCTGAACACCCCTGACATTTCGTGGTGCTCAAAATCTGGATCTCAGTATTGGGGTTTGGGCTCATTCTTGTTTAATATCCCCGCCCCACCCCCCCCAGACCTTGGGCATAGGCAGGATCCTTAACTGATATCACTGAATGGCCAGAGCTATGCCAGTTTGTACCAGCTGAGGGTCCTTCCCATATGCATGCAGTATAAAAGAACACTCTTCCAGAGTGGCAGACACCTTGCCGTCCACACATTCGTTTGGTATGAGACACAGTTGTGGGCCAGAGAATGATCTCCCCCTTCCATACTTTCCTCTCTAGCTTTTTCTGCATGGCTCCATGAATCAGCTGCACACAACCTGCTCACATTCTCTCCTCCTCCTGCTTACAGGCCTTCTACTACCCAGAAGAGGCAGGACTTGCTTTTGGCGGCCCAGGCTCCTCCAAATATTTACGGCTCGAGATTCACTACCACAACCCTCTGGTGTTTAAAGGTAAGCAAGCCTTCAGGGGCTTATGGATACGGGGCCAGAGACCCATGTACATGCCAGTATCTTGAGCACTGCCTGATCCAAGGGGAGGAAAAAAAGATCTATAAAAACTCTTTAGCTAATTCTCCCCAGGCACCAATACACAGAGGCCATGGAGCCAGAACACTCCCAGGCTGTCCTCCTGTTGGTAGGGCAGGCGGGATGGCATCCTGCCCTCCCAGGCTCATTCATCGGGAAAGGAACCCATGTTTCCCTAAAGGACTGGCTGTCTGTACCTGCACACACACACACCCAGCTCAGGGAGGGGGGTGCCAGCCTGCAGCCAGACATCATTGCTTTAAGTAAAGGCAGCTGAGGCGTAGCAGGGGAACATGGTCAGGCAGGGGAACATGTCATGGAAAGCAGCTCCTACCCAGATTCCTGCAGAGCCTCCTCCGAGCAAAGCACCCTAGTGGGGCTGCCAGTGGGATGTGGGGAAAGCAAGCCCTCACTTTTACAACCTACTAGCTAGACTCTGCTGGGTTCTGCTTTCTCTGCTCATGTCAGTAGAGGGCCCTGTACTTTTAACCCAGCTGAGGCCAGGAAATACTGGAGACCTCATGCAAAAGGCCCTACCTGTGAGACTTCCAGCATTGTTCACAGACAGGAGAGGTTTGGTCTGGATCCCCATCTCCCCAGCCTTGTATGGCTCGGCTTGTGCTCTCCCTCGTATGAGCCCCTACGTGCTGCAAACCTGCCACGCAGTCTGGCACCATGCAGCACAACTGGCAGGCTATGCACGGTTCAGGGCTGCAGTAGCCAGCAGTGGGTACAAAGGGACCTTTCAGATCTGGACTGAGAAGCCTTGGCAGAGCGGTTGAACTTCTGCATTCACCATGCCTGGCTCAAAGCAAAGTTCTTAGTCCCCCAGATTGGAATGTTTCCATCTGCACCTTTATTCATAGGCTTTCCAAACAGAACGTGAAGCCAATAACACTGGGGGTTTCAGGCAGCTATTTGCCTAACCAAATACAAGAACATCAAGACAGAGACACACAGAAATTCTGCACAGAAGCAAGGTTGCAGAACCACCTCTTAAGTGTTAAGAGGTCATTTTGGAGTGGTGTCCCAGCTCCCAGCTAGACTAGCCTCATTATAAACAGATATCTTGGCTTGGAATAGATAACGAGCATAAATGGTTAATACTGGGCACTTATCTTACCTTTCAGGTGAGGATCTAAAAATGCTCAGACAATTAATTCAGCCTCCCAATCCTCCTATCCCCAGGAGGCAGGTCAGCATTATTACCCCCAGTTCACAGATAGGGAAACTAAGGCACAGAGTGGTTAAATGACTTGCCCAAAATGTCACACACAGGGGCAGAAATAGACCCTAGGAGTAATGATTACTAGCCCCAGACAAGGCAACCTCAGAATTAGGCTACACAGTCTTTGCCCCACATTTATAGGGCCCTCTGACCATGGTATTTGAGCTCTTTGCCTCTGTGAGGTAGGGCAGTGCTGTTACCCCCATTACACAGCTGGGGAACTGATGCGCAAAGCGGCTAAGGGACATACCCAGGGTCACACAGGAAACCCATCGCCAAGCAAGGACTTGAGCCCAGATCCCTCAAATCCTAGGCTAATGCTATAACCACTAGAGCATCCTTCCTGCCTGTGGGGAGTGAAAACATCTATCTTTCCCAGGTCCCCTTTCTTGTTCTCCCCATCACTGCTCTCAAAACTGGGGCTGAATTTCATTACTGAGGGAGATGTCTGGGTGGGAGTGGGATGGGGGAGACATTTTCCAAGTGAATAAATAGCATTTCTTGTTTGATACCTTTGACAGTCGACACATTTTGTTTTAAAAACTCCGCTAAGTTACCAAATTTCTCCATTTACATCAAATCAACTCACTTCATGAATATCCCAGAGTATTTTTAGGACGCCAGAGCATATGTACGGCAGATCAGTCATATCACATTCCGAGACTTGAGAAGCAACACGTCTATAAATACACAGCTCGCTCTTTTCATGATTTTAACCGCTTTTTCCTTTTAACCAATAACACTGCCCCATTTATTCTGATCTGTTTGATGAATCCAACCCAGAGACAGAGACTCATAAATAAGTATGAGCCCTCTCGGCCCTGGCTAACCTGCCTTTCCCTTTACAGCTCACACCTGAAAAACGTGCCAAGGGTTGGGTGTGGCAGGGGGGGACCTTGGTGCTAACTTTGTTTTCGCTGTTAGGAGAACCCAGAAGTCCTGTTGCCCATGCGCTTGGTCTAATCCCCAGTTGACCATGTGCCACAGAGACAGTGGCATCGTCTCCATCCTCATCAGAACTGCTTCACCAACAGCCGCACTCTTCTCTGCCCTTCTAGTAGCAACGCAAACAGGGTGCATAATGCAGCTGATTTTACTTGAGCCATATAGTGGGGCTTTAACCCTAAACCTTCAGAGCTGAAAGCACGAGCTTCAACTACTTACGCTAGAGGTCTAAGTCCTTTAGCTGGAAGCAGTCATCAACGCCTACATCTCTTATGCAGCCCAGTCACCGGAAGGTGGTTTACACCAATATCACTCCCAGACAGGCTGGAGATTTGTCGCTCTTCTAGCCACACAGCTGCCAGCGTGGCTGCAATTTCTGCTTTTTATTCCCATTGTTGGAGAGAAAAAGTCTTCATTGGGGAAGGGCTCCGTGCTCCCATCTGGACAAACCCACCCCAGAAAGGCTCCCCAAGCAATCATCTGTATTTTCAACCCTCTCTCCAAAAGGACTGGACAAAGTCCCTTTCTATGCCTGTTGACCCTGCTGGCAAAAGAGCCAGCAGGACTGTGCCATGCTTAGTTTGTGTCCCTCCACGCTTTGGGGCGAAGGCCTGGTCTACACTTGAAACATTTGCTGGTATAGCAATGTCATAAGAACATAAGAACGGCCACACTGGGTCAGACCAATGGTTCATCTAGCCCAGTATCCGACTGTGGCAAGTGCCACGTGCCCCAGAGGGAATGAACAGAATAGGGAATCATCAAGTGATCCATCCCCTGTCGCCCATTCCCAGCTTCTGGCAAACAGAGGGTAGGGACACCATCCCTGCCCATCCTGGCTAATAGCCATTGATGGACCGATCCTCCATGAACTTATCTAGTTCTTTTTGAGCTTGGCCTTCACAACATCCTCTGGCAGAGTTCCACAGGTTGACTTCGCGTTGTGTAAAGAAATACTTCCTTTCGTTTGTTTGTTTTAAACCTGCTGCCTATTAATTTCATTTGATGACCTCTAATTCTGTGTTATGTGAAGGAGTAAATAACACTTCCTTATTTACTTTCTCCACATCAGTCATGATTTTATAGACCTCAATCATACCCCACTCCCCTTAGCCATCTCCTTTCCAAGCTGAAAAGTCCCAGTCTTCTTAATATCTACTTCTACGGAAGCTGTTCCACACCACTGATCATTTTTGGGAACCTTTTCCAATTCCAATAACATCGCTCAGGGATGTGATTTTTTTTAATGACAAGCCTCTACTGGCAACCCCCCTAGTGTAGATGCAGTTAAATCAGCAACAAGTCCTTTCACTAGTATAGTTTTCTTTGTTTGGGGAACTGGTATAAACGATACTGGAAAAAGCCCTGTTTTCCAGTATAAGCTGCATCCCCATGAGGAGGGTATACTGGTAGAGCTCTACCTGCAAAGCTTTTCTAGTGTAGACAAGGGCTAAGCCTCAGCGTGGCATCTCATCACCGGTCACGTTCCCTGGCCTGAAGGGAGTGAAACACAATCACGATGCAAGGCTAACACACAGCGTCACGCAGAGTTACCGCTGGAGGGTTTTTCTGAGAGAAGCAGCAAACCCAACCCAGTGCAAATGTTATCCAAACCCTGTAGCCTCACAAGTGTCTTTCTGTTGGGCTCTGGTGAGATGGATTGGTGCACAGGAACTGCTGGCAATGCTTGGGGTCCCTTTCTGCTTTTCCCAGAGCTGAAACTCTTTCTTCACTCAGATCAGTTTGCAGAGGGTTAAGACAGGATCAGTAACCGGGGGACCATTGTGCAGTGACATTTCACTAAGAAAGTGCCAGGATCTTCTCTGTAAATTACAGCCTGGGGGCAGAATACCATCAGCCAATTAGAAGTTACATCACAGTACACAGTGCACATTTCACAGCACTTAATCTCCATAATGTCTTCCACCACCCTAGCTCGGCACTAGAAAGTTAAAAAAACCACACACACCCAATCACACTCTCTCTCTCTCTCCCACACACACACATATAGATGGGTGACTAGATGTCCCAATTTTATAGGGACAGTCCTGATTTTGGGGGCTATTTCTTATATAGGCACTTATTACCACCCCAGCCCCATCCCGATTTTTTTACAGTTGCTGTCTGGTCACCCTAGCACACACCCTACCAATAACAACATAGCCTTGGTTTTTGTAACAGCCATCCAGTTAGAACAGATGCTATCTCCCAAATTCCCAAGGGCATTCTCCCAAGAATTCCCAGGCCTGTCCTTCTGGGCGCTTTATCGTTTGCTCACCCAAAAACCAGGGCATGCAGAACTGACTACGCCAACCAAAGCTCTTAGCACATCCAAACTGCACACAACTTTCCACCCGGAAGAGGCATGGAGAAGGAACGACAGATGCTAGTCACCTTGATTTATACATCATTGGAAGGTGCTCACATATCATGAGCCCAAGGACCTGAATGGAATAAAATGGAACAGCATCACATGCATGAAAGAAAAATTAGAGGGCCCCCAAATGCCCTATATTCAGTCCAGATTTACTGGGCATTTCCTGGGCTAATTCATGTCACTGCGAAGTGCTGGCTTACTCTCTTCTAATCTCAGGAAGAGTGGCTCTGCTCTCCCTTCAGGCTATGAATTTACCTGAAGGCACAGCAGTAATTTCATGAATTAATTGGTAATGGAACCAGGTTGTAATGAGTGAGATGCTTAGAGCTGGTGCATGTTTGGGGAGAAAGCCAGGAGACTTGGGAGATGATGGATTCAGATAGGTGCTGCATTGCAGTCCAGGGCGATATAAAGAACAAAACAAGAATCTGACAAAGTGGGTATTCACCCACGAAAGCTCATGCTCCAAAATGTCTGTTAGTCTATAAAATGCCACAGGATTCTTTGCTGCTTTTACAGATCCAGACTAACACGCCTACTCCTCTGATACAGAACAAGAATCTCATCCTTTCAACAACTGGAGGTTTAAATCTCAGTCTAGGCTGGGTCCAGAATAGTTTGTTGGGGGCAGAAGAGACGCAGAAAGGTACAGAATAAAAAAGGCAGCATTTCTTGGAGGGGATTTGCAAGCAGGCTATTCACTGGCCTTGGTAACTGGGAGGAAGGTTCTCCCCACTCCACAAAGGAAAACAGAAGCCTTCATTGCAATTTACTGGATGGCTGCCCATTCATAGATCCCAAGGCCAAAAGGTACCTTTGTGATCATCTAGCCTGATCGCCTGCATAGCTCAGACCAGAGAACTTCCCCCCAAATCATTCCTTGAGCAGATCTCATCATGCTGCAGGGGGGACATTCATGCCAGTCAGCACCGAGACTTGCTAGAAGAGCCTTTTTTGGAACCCAGGGGACACAATTGGGTTCTGTGCCAAATGTCTCTAATTCATAAAGGGCTCACTTATGAGCTTGGCTTTGGGACTGCACAAGGGAATGAGGGAAAGTAAGGAACCCCTCTTACTCCTCAGCATGAGATACTCCCACATTGGCGGTCCCTGCACGGGATTCTCCTGCCCACATGGGCAGGGATGGGGAGTGGGGGGAGCTTTGGCTCCTACCTTACCTGCTTCCTGCATGCAGGCCAGTGCAGCTTTTCCGGCTGGCACTGGGAAGCAAGCTGCTCAGAATAGGGCAATCACAGCTTACATCTCCTATGGAGCTAGTGGGGAACCAGGCACTAGTTTGTGTCTCAGTCACAGGCTGGCTTCTGCCCTGCTCTTGGGGTAGTGAAGCTACATGCCCGTCCTTACTTGGGCTGGATCGTCGGGCTACAGTTCAGCTCAAAACTGTGACAAAAGTTCTGCAACTTTAGCATGGAGAGTCCTAGTTCAGAACCAGGGTGTGGCTGCAACAGGCAGAGGAGAGAGAGACTTCCCACTCCTAGGTCAGAACTGAGTTCTGGGTCCCTCCAAAATCTGCCTCCTAAACATACTCCCACCTGCTGTGGATTTGCGTGGACTTCTTAAGACTTTCCCATTTGATTCTGCCGGTCCCTGGGCTGGTGACCTTTCCAGATAACCAGGCATGTATTTGGAGACTGTTTAGTCCAGTCTCTTGCTGCAGGTACAACTGCCTGTGCAGAGAGCGGAGTATAACAAGATCAGTACAAGGAATGAATGCAGTCAGCCAGGAATTGGGAGAACTGAGCTGCTTCCCTGATGCTTAGTGAGCTGAAGTTTAATTTTCCATGTCTGACATTTCCCCACGTGCGACTCTCACTCCCACTGCGATTTGCAACGCAATGTCACGTCGTGTCCTCTTGCCTTGCCAGGTCGCCAGGATTCCTCGGGGATTCGCCTCTATTACACAGCCACGCTGAGACGTTATGATGCTGGCATTATGGAGCTGGGCCTGGTCTACACGCCGGTGATGGCTATCCCACCTGGGGAAGCCGGTTTCCTCCTGAACGGGTACTGCACAGATAAATGCACCCAAGTGGTGAGTACGCTAGGGCCTGGCAGAGGTCCACACCAGCTCTTCCAACTCAACAGCAAGAGGAATGTCTGTGCCAAGAGAGGCCCAAGTGCTTGAGTTTACTTGGATGAGATGACTGAGCTTTAGAGAGGAACTGGCCAGGAAGTAGTTTCTCCTCCTTAGCGTCTGTGCAATGTGCCCCAGGTGGCCAGGATTCATCACTGAACTTGGTCCACTAGTCGGATCATTCGTTTCCCCAGCTTGGGCCAGGTATTGATGGAGTAAGTGGCTATTGCCCAGGTCATGCACTGCTGTGCAGCTCTTGGAAGAAAGCGAACCAGGAATGCAAGAAAAGTTGCAGCACCTCACTGTCTTTTATGCTGCAGTGAGGCGTCCCCCACCTCCAACAATAGCATTTTTAAAGTGGCTCTGCACCGTAGAGGAATGTATCTGTCCCACCCTACTGTTAATCTCCCATTCAGATAGAGGGACACGGTGAGGTTGAAGTGATTTGCCCAAAGCTGCAGAGTCGATGGCAGAACAGGGACGGGAACTCAGGCCTTCCAGGATCCCAGACCCATGCTTAGACTGTAATGTTTTTAATATAAAAATGATGCTAGTTGTAGGGGTAGCAAAAAATACCCACGGGGCTCTAAACATCAGTGCATCTTATTTAATCTATAATTGGCAGGAGACTGACAAGCAGTAACATGACGGGGGAAGGGGTCCTTGTGCCCGTAGCTGAGGAATGGGTAGGTTGATATCAAAGCTCCCATGGCAACAGGGTGTACCACAGGTGTCCTTGCACAGCATCCCCCTTGTGGTAAAGCACCTGTGTGTATGAGGTATTGCTGACCCCACTTCCTTACAGTCACTGAGCTATCAACATCCAGTTCATTGCTTGATAAGATGCTTGTGGGTACAACAGAAACCCCACATTCCAGCCTGTTCTACTGTGAGCACTATGGAGTTCCATTACAAAAAATGCTGTTTGAAACAAAGACCAAGGAGTGTTCTCCAGATGTTCAGAAAATGCCGACAGCCCATTTGAAGTCAATTCTTCTTGACGGCCATCTGCTCAATCTCCCTGGTCTAAGAACCATTCCCTATCTCAGAAAACTTATTACTGGAGTTTCAACTCTTAAAAGGTGTAATTTTTCCCTAAGACAACACAAGCTACTTCCATTTTCAAGCCAAAAGAATACTGCACACTGGGTAGATGGGCACCGTGCAATTATATAAATCCCTTGCCCAATTTATCTATCCATTGGGGTTTATGTTTCTCCCATTTAAAGGGCCATCACCAAATTTAATTTAACATTTAGTGACAGTGGCACCTGTGATGTGCTACATTTCAGGAGGGGCAGGTTCCTGCCCACAAGAGATCATCATCAAAGACCTGACATAGAGGTAAGCAGAAGTTAGGGAGGGAAAACAACAAACAAGGGATTTTTAATTTGAACGTGACGGGGAATATGGTCTGGATTTGGAATCTCTCTCTTGCATGTTTTCTCAATTTCCATTGTGACATCAAGGAGGTTTTAAACAATACTTTTAGAGGCCCTACCCAAAAACAATCGTTGGTGCTGTGCACTAACAAACATAAGGAAGTCCATAGTGCCCAGCCAGGGTAGCTTCTGCCGCATTAGAAAGTGGTGGGTGGTAAATCCGGGCTGGACAGACTGAACGGCTAAAAGAACATTTATTTTCAAGCTTCTAAGAGATTATAAAAACAAAACTCCATTTAAAATTACTTGACACTGTCCCTTTAAGTGCCTGCCACGTTCCTCCAGAGTATGGATGAGAGCTCTTTGGGAGAGGGAGTGGTATTAGTTGATTTAATCATTTGTCATTATTTTGGCCCATACAAGCGTGGATAGTCTCATGGGATTGTTTTTCCAGGCTCTGCCCCCGGCTGGGATCCATATCTTTGCCTCCCAGCTGCACACTCACCTGACAGGAAGAAAGGTGGTGACGATTTTGTCCCGAGAAGGGAGAGAAAGGGAAGTTGTGAATGTGGACAGTCACTACAGCCCTCACTTCCAGGTACGCTCCTTTCCCCATTGCCCGCAGCATCAGACCATCATGAAAACAACCCTGGCCTCATTCAATGGGCGGTCTGATCTTCTGCACACTCGGGTGCAAATCGGAGTCAGTGCTGCTCCTATCTAGGCTCATCAGTGCTGAACAGGGAAGGTAGCAAAGGGGGAACTGGTTGCATCTAACTCCAGCGTTGTTGTTTTTCTTCTTTTAGGAGATCCGCATGCTAAAGAAAGTGGTTTCTGTCTTCCCGGTGAGTGTCTGCAGAAGGAACTACAGCAACTCCAAGTATAGGAGATGCTTTGCTCCAACAGTAGGACCTGGGGGAGGTTCTTTGGCCTGTATCATATGGGCAATCAGCCTACAGGATCATAATGGTCTCTTCTGGCCTTTAAAATCGGATTCCCTGACATTATTTTATCCTACCTGCTATGATAATAAATGAAGCCGATAACTCTTAGACAGACAGACTTTCTCACAGAATTCAGTTCCAGGGCTGCCCAGAGGATTCAGGGGGCCTGGGGTCTTCGGCGGCGGGAGTCCATCTGCTCTGGGTCTTTGGGGCACTTTGTTGGCAGTTCCCGGAGCGAGTGAAGGACCCTACGCTGAACTGCTGCCAAAGACCCGGAGTGGAAGGACTCCCCCCGCCGCTGAATTGCCACCAAAGACCCGGAGTGGAAGGACCCCCCCACCACTGAACTGCCACCAAAGACCCGGAGTGGAAGGAGCCCCCACCACTGAATTGCTGCCAAAGACCCGGAGTGGAAGAAACTCTGGGTCTTCAGCAGCAGGTCCTTCACTAGATCTGGTGTGTTCAGCGGCACTGAAGGACCTGCTGCCAAAAACTCTCATTGGGGCCCCTGCGGGGCCAGGGGCACATTGCCCCACTTGCCCCCCACTCTGAGTGGCCCTGCTCAGTTCCTTAGCATCTAAGCACTTGCTAGGTAAACCAGCTCTGCATGGTGAGGTTCGATGTTGGCTGTGTGGGCAATGTTCACTTTGCATGCGCCATAGGCGCTCGGTTAGAGGTAGCCATGGAGCGGATGGTGTTGAATTAGCCCATCTCCCTCAGTGACCCTGCAGTTGTTACTGCTCACAAGTCTCCACCCCTGGAAGACTCCCCGCCTCCAGCTACGAGCCAGCCTCCGCACGGAGTGCTCCAGCCCTGGCAGGAGCTTACCATACAAATGTAACAGGAAAGAAATAGTGTGATTACTAAATATAAACAATCGGAACCCATTTGTCCAACAGCTATTCCAGGGATCTCGCAATCACATTATTAGCAGCAGCAGGAATAGACAAAGTTGGGCAGAACACACATTTGTGACAGAAACATTCAAAAATGCCCCTGCAAAATTTCAAGTCTGTAGAAATGTTCTGACCAGCTTCATTAATAACTCCAGAGAAGTTAACCCAGGTGCCTTTCTGGCTGTACACCAGGGAAGTCAATGGGATTTAGGTACCTAACCTGCTTAGGCACTTCTGTCAATGCCACTAGCCGCAGCTTTAGGTGCTTAAAACCTCTTCAGAATCTGGCTCTGAGTTCCTTAGAAAGTAGAGAAGTGGAGGGAAATCTCACAGGGCAATGGCTTGAACCCATCCCTTGAGAGACTGTGTGTTCATCACAGTTACTATCACTCAGGCTGGCATGTTGAAGGGAAGCAGGTTGCCTGACACGTCATCTAAGCTGTTGCGGGGGTGGAGTCTGGGAGAGGTCTCCCACAGCACCATTCAGGGCTCTGCACATATAAGAAATAAGGTGTCAGATGTAATGCTGTAGCAATATGTGCTTAAACACACAGGGCGATGTTCTCATAACAACCTGCACGTACAACACAGAAGACAGGAACCAAGCAACTGTGGTAAGTGTGCGTGCGTGTGTGCACATGCAAGCACCTGCATGTTTGTGTGTGTACGAGACAGAGAGACACAAGTGGAAAGTGCAATTGACAACAGTGCACACTGAAACTCTGGGTCAATGGGATTAGTTGAGTGCTGCAGATTAGACACACGCTTAAATACCTTGCTGAATCAGGGCCTTCAGCCACTTCCCCAAGGAACAGTGGTTGAGGAATGGGTGTGTTAGCCATTCACTCCTTGCGCTCAGCCTCCTTAGGTGATAAGTGAAAAGGAATGTGGGTCATTCTAATTCCCATTACAAGCCACTATCTCAGTTACTGATTGTTATTAAAGAAGGTCACATTGGCTTCTAATATATGCAGCAAGAGAGAGAATGTCAGATACGCAAGCTAAGGGGACAGAGCTAAATATTGCTGAGGGATTGCAGGAAGTCTACGTATTATACACCACACAATCTAGCACACTTATCAGCCCCTGCTAAAGAGGGGTGAAGATCCAGATGAACAGAGGGTGCTACAGATTAGAACGCTTTGTGTGTGGGTGTGTTGACCTTTGGTTTAAAGGTTTGCATCTCTGGGTAAAATCACAACAGTTTAGTGCAGTTAATATTGATCAGGTTTTTATGGCATCTATACATACATCAGGGTTGAGCGGGAAGCTGTTTGCCCATCCCCTGATATTTTGAAAAATTCTCCAGTCCCAAATCGGGATGGGAAAAATCAAAATCTGACATTTTCATTTTTATTTTGCCCTACATTTTTTGCCCTTTTAAAAAATATAAATTAAGTTACGTTTCTAAATGAAAAGTCATTTCAGACTGAAGAACCAAAACTTTTTGTTTCAGAAATGTTGAAATGGGACATTTTGACAATTTCAAAACCTTTGCCCTCCCCGACATTTTTCGAGTTGGGAAATTTGTGGATGCCCACCCTTTCCTGTGAACAGGTTTAGTTTTACCAAATCGGCATTTTTCAGTGAAAAAATGTTTCCTGGAAAATTTTCCCACCACCTTGGTCGCTGAGATTTCCTGTTTGAAACCCAGCAACGATCGCAGCAGCGTTCTGGAGCGGATATTGCACACGATACAGGAACAAACCGCGGCTGCTTATTTTTGACCGGGGAGAGTGCATTGAAATCTGCCCCCACGCTTGCTTCCCTTCTTCTTGCAGGGCGGGTTTAGCATCACGGATGAGATGTGTGTTAACTACGTGCACTACTACCCCCAGACACATCTGGAGCTATGCAAGAGTGCAGTGGATTCTGGCTACCTGCAAAGATACTTTAATCTTGTGAACAGGTACGGACGGAGTCCCCACATGGCTCGGGCTGGGCCTGAGAATGCTGTGAGTGGATGATGATTAACAACAAGCCGTTTGCTAGTAAAACTAAAAATAGGCAATGCAGTGGTTTAAAACATCTGTTATGCAGTAGCAGTGCTGGGTGCATGCAGGCTAGGAGGAGCTGAGGAATGATTCATACTTGCATGCTTTAGCAAAAGCCCCAAACTGGTTGTTTTAGATTCGGAGAGAGATCAGTGGGAAGGGGACATCTTTTTGGTGAGGGGCTTCTTGCAAGACACAGTGCCTGGGGGAAATATGGGAGCCATTATTGTTTGCAAAAGTGGTCTTGAGCCCTTCACTTTCCCATGGTCAATTTACCAGGGGAATGTAACACTATAGAGTACGCACGGCAGCACAGGGTAAAACCCCAATAAAGTTATAAGGGCTCACAAGTCGGGCTGATCACAATGGTCCCTTATAATCTATGAATTGATAGACAGCTGGAGGTCACTTTAATTACTTCTGGCCACATATCCAGGTGCTTAGACAACCCTCATCGCATAGGATCTGAGTTCTGATAATGGGCCCAATATACACAAATCAAGACAGTCCCTGCTCCAAAGATCCTGTAATAGGAGACTGCGATTATATAAGGTACTGAGCGTGTCCTGCGCTGTGCTGAGCAGTCACCGTTTTCAGTGAGTTAAGGATACTCAGCACCTTTCAGGATCAGGACCTAGTCAAGGAAGAATTAGCCCCATCCTGCATGGAAGAGGAATCAGTCCAGCTCTGCTCTGCTGCCCTGTCTAACTGATATTTCTCCCACATTAGGTTTAACGATGAGGAGATCTGCATGTGCCCACAGGCCTCCGTCACACAGCAGTTTTCTTCCGTCCCTTGGAATGCGTTCAACAGAGACGTTCTGAAATCTCTCTATGACTTTGCGCCAATCTCTATGCACTGCAATAAATCCTCAGCGGTTCGTTTCCCGGTACGTATGGGTCCCTCCAGACCACCCATCTGAGAGCATAACTGGACTGTGACCGATGCTGAAACAGGCCCTTAGGACTCAGCAGGGCTGCTTCCTGTGTGCATGCAGAGTTGGAGGTGCTGAGGCTGGTGATAACAAAAAGTTTGGTGCCGCCTGCCTAGCATTGCAGAGTGGCAGCACAGCTAAGGGGGTGGGAGATGGATTTCATTTTCTCTCAGGCCTCATCAGATTCCTTACTGAGGCCCGATCCGTGACGCACGTGTAAAGCTATTGAAGACAGGGGGCTTTCCACAGATTCACTGTTTGGCCTATAGAACCTTTTTTACTGGTGTTGATCCATGAGATGGAAAGAACTCAGCTTGATTGCAGGGCTGAAGTGAGTTTGGCATCTATGCACTTTTGAAAATCCCAAGAGGAACTTATCTGCACCTTTAGGCACTTAAAGAGCTTTAAAAATTGGGCCCTAGAAGTTGCTGTGTTAGAATTTAGAATGGTACAGTGATGGGTGCAGTATAAACACATAGTTATCAGATAAATTAAATTAGATGAGTCTTATTTGCATAAGTCCGTTTCTAGAGTTACTTCGCAGAAGCCACCTCTAAAATAGAAATCTCTCCAGAAACAAGGGAAAATAAAGGGCTATTTTCAGAATTTTGGAAAATTATATTGGCTGTCAATAGAACTAACCCACTGAACACAAAGTCAGTGAGATCATAGGACAGGAGGCAGTGTGGCCTAGGGAGTAGCATGCTGCACTGCACCAGGACTCAGGAGACCTAGGTTCCAGTCGTAGCTCTGACTTTGGGCAATCACTGCCCTGCTCTGTGCCTCAGTTTCCCCACCTGTGACATGATCATGAACTTTTGAGCTCTTTAAATGAAAAACAGCATATTAAAGGGTTGATGGTGCAGATTGAGCACGATTTTCGGTCCCTTATCACTGTCACTTCGGGTCAGGACAATAAAAGTGTTGATAACACCTGAAATTATTTTTGAGCAGGTATAATCCAAAGCAGTGGGGAGAAACAGAAAACAGATTTAAAAGGAGGAGCTTCAACTCCCAATAAGATTGTTTTAACAAAGTCTCCATTTGAGGTGGCAAAGCCTGTTAAACTCACTGGGCCAAATTCTGCTGAGGATGAAATTCGCCCCTGTGCAGAGCACCAGGACAAAGACGAGTTATGTCCCAGTTAAACTCTAATTTGAGGATTTAAGGGGCGCACAGACATTGTGCGAGTTGTCCACATGGGGTGATTTTCTCACTTACTTTCCTTGAAGCCAGTGGATTTAATGGGGTTATATGAGGGCAACTGAGAAGAGAATTTGAAATGAGTGCAGAGCTGGTGCTAACACAAAGCAGGCGATCTGGACTCTAAAAGTAAATAAGAAAAGAGAAAGACCCAGAACTTGCCCTTCCTCTGTTTTTTTAACTGAGTGGGATTTTAAGACACCTCATTTATTCCACAGAATTCCTGTCAAGAGAACACTAGCTTTTAATTAGTTGCTTGTCTTTCTGCAATTCAGTGAGTCCAAGCCAGCCTTGATTTTCTGGAAGAACTTTTAATTATTTAGTAAAATTAAAATTCCTCTTCTGCACAGAAGGTAGCTGAAGATAACATCTGTGTGTTGCAGTAGCGAAGGAGAGGGCACTTTCCTCTGACATCTGCTTCGATAAGCACTTGTAGAGTATTTATGTAGATTTATAAACACACACACATACACGAACAACTATTCTTATGGCCTAGACATCCTCGGTGTAGCTTAAAACACAACAAATAGCAGAGGATGTTACATACCTCGAAGTTTTAGGTAAGCTAGAGCTGTGCAAAATTTTTTGCACAAAACATTTTTTCGCCCCAAAACACGTATTCACTTCAACAGACCCACGTCGTGGATTGGTGCTGAAATCACCGCATTCTGTCGGCCAAAAGAAAAAAAATATCGAAAACCCTGTTGTTTCCACGTTTTCTAAACAAAACATTTTGATTCAGAATGACTTGTGTCGAATTCTAAACCCATTTTATTTTTTAAAAAGGGTAAAAACCTCAAAAATGAGATGAAACATTTTGTTTGGGGTCGAACAAAACAGTTTCTTTGACCGGAGGTTAATTTTTATGTACTTTTTTGTTTAGCCGAACAATGATGATTTCAGGTGGACCCGAAATGGATTTTTCCATTGGTTTTTTGGTGTGGCCACTGACCCAGAAAAACTCGGTTATTCGCACAACTCTAATAGTGGCAGAACTGAGCAGGGGCCCAGAACTGGAAGCACAGATGCTGCTGCAGGGCAGGAGGTACCATCTCAGATCTCTGCAGGGTCCTAGCCGGGAATAGCAGGGTTGCTGCAGGGTAGGAGATATATTCACGGCTCCGTGCTGGATCCTAGCTGGAAATAGCAGCGTTGCACCTCAGGAGTGAGGTGCGATGGCAGAGCTGGGTGTTGGGACGCGTACATGGCGCCTTTTCACACAACGACTAGCAAGTGCCGTCACAGCCCCTCACTGTTGTGGGTGCCAAAGTCACACAACACTTGACACTGTGGGAGATGCAGGGCTATCATTTCAGGAAAAGCCCATTTTTCCGCTTTCCTGTTGGTTTGCCATTCCAGTGCAGGTCGCCCACCCCTGGCTATTTAAAGCCTCCAGAGGAGACAGATCTCAGTTCCTCTTCTATTTCAGGCTAGTGTTCTCCTTCTGCTCCTAGGCAGCCTGAATAATCACAGCCATTAGGGACAAATGATGGGCCAGCCTGGTCATTAACGTCACCGACTTATCCAAAACAGGATGTGCAGCCCCAGCGTAGGACAATCATCTCTCCCACTCCTTAACCCTAAACTGAACTCACCTCCTCCGGGACCAGGGACTGAATCCACGTTCCAAAGCTCCATCCACTGTGATGGGTTGAGATATGACTGAGGAGACCACAACACTGGATCCACCACACCTCGCTTTGGATTTAAGTTAGGCTCCTATTGGGGGAGGGGTCACAGAGCTACTGGAACTGTACAATGCTCCTATGTTCTTATACGGCTTTAACACGGTGCAGATTTATAGGAGGGCTAAAGTGACAACGCGGCGGCATGGCCTGGAAAGGCCCCAGTGCACACTCAGTTGCACTCCTAACACCTGATGTTAAACAATGATAATGATCTAGCCTCCTCTTTGAAACTGTAACCCATGGAGACCGTACTTTGCCTGCCCTCCGCGTGGCTGATTAGCGGAAACAGGCTGCGCTCTCAGTGCTCAGGAGCAGACTTCCCCAGTCTGGACATGTTCAGATCTACAGTTTGTGTTGGGCCTCGCTGGGTGAGACAAGCTGTCAGACATGGTTTTACCAAACACCGGGGACATTCACGGCAGAGGACGCCTTTGCATACACAGCAAGATCCAGCCCTCTGTTCCTTAGCAATCTGAGTGGGAATCTTTCTCTCCGTCTCATGTCAGGCATGCACCTGCATAATGACTCTTGCCCTCAGGTTATGATGGCATTTATCCCTCAGGAGCCAATGGAATTACACCATTGGGCAACAGCTTAAAGCAGAAGCCAGCCGACAGAGTTCATTTTTTGTTCGTTACCATGCAGGCATCAAAATGACCAACCCTCATTATCTCCGTCTTTACAGCGGACTGAATGCAATTTGCAATCGCACATGGTTTATACCTTCTTTTCACTCTTTAAGCTCTCTAGCTAGTTCGGCTGCACATTAGGGAATGTGTGGAAAGAACAAGGTCTCAAGGATCAATGGCTGTAATGCAGTAGCTGCCTGTGCGTGCAGAGAGCGGGTGGAACCAGGTGACCATCATTGTCAGGGGGCAATTCCTCACAAATCGAGTTGCATTATACAACTGCCCAGGGGGAGCTCGGGAGTCAAATGCTATGGAATCAAGAGCAGGAGGAAATCCAGCTCAGCTGGTGTCCTGCCTTACCTACCTCATGGCGCTTCTCCTCCCTAAAGAAATAGGGCCCAGCTTGGAGGATGTTCTCATCCCACCCTCTGACCACGAGGCACTGCATTCTAGTTACAAAGGAGAGCAAAATGCTTTAAAAAAAAATCACAGGCAGATTCTCAGCTGATGTAAAACCACGTAGCTCCTCTAACATAACAGAGAGAGGCTGATGGACGCTCGTTGAGGACCTGGGCCAAGGGTGTGCAACAGGGTGCTCCAGTGTGCTGTGCCTGAATGGGAAAAATACGAGACCCTCCCCCTTTAAAAAAAAGGAGAGAGAAATAAATCATCATCTTAACTTCACCCCTCCTCCCCCGGACTTTGGAACAGGTTGGTTCTTGATCCAGACCCATCTCTAACCTCCACCCCTATGTGTTCTGATTACTTATTTGTGTTATCACAGTGTCTGGAACCATGCCAGGTGCGGTACTAACACAGAACAAAAAGACCCCAAGAGCTCACCAGCTAATATCTAACTCTCTCTGCAGGGCGAATGGGAGAAGCAGCCTCTGCCAAGGATCACCAGGGTGCTGCCGGAATCAGCCCCAAGCTGTCAGCCCGCCCTAAGGCCTCCTCCTGCATCCCCTGCTGTCGTCAACCTAGGCAGGGTAAAGGCAGAATGAACGCCCGGCAGCCTGCCTCCCTCGATGCAATGCCTCGATACTCGTTGTCGCCGGGACGGGACGCTCCTCGGCACACAGGGTGGCTTGGGATTTGGTCCAGCTTTTGTATTGCTGCCTCGGATGCAGTGGGCACATGTCAGACTGGCTCCCCTTCCAGTTGTATGGTCCATTACACAGAGAAAAGCCCTTACTCAAGGCAGCCTGGGCTCCGCTCATGAGCTACTGTCACACTCCTGGGATGGCAGCGAGTGGGTGGGACCCAAAGAACACCTCTCCCCACTCATGAGGGCCCAGCTCCTGTGGATTGTCCCTGAATCTCTGGGATGGCTGGGAGGATGCACCACCTGTATAGAAGCCAAACAGACAAGAGGTTCTCCTGCAGTGCCACCAGAGCTGAGGGATTTGCAGGTTACACTGCTGGCTGCTGTTTCATCTAGACCCTGGGCTGCCACTGGGAAGAACTGGTGTATTATATACACCAAAGGGTCAGGACGCCCAGTTACCAGGTGCTGTCCAGTAGGCAGAGGGTGGGAGCGGGAAAACGTGACTTGCCGTGGGACCCCCACCTCTCTGCCTCAGTGTTCCCAAACACAAATAATCTATACCGCGACACCTGCCTGGAAGGGGGCTCATTAGTGCTAATTCGTTAAAGTTCAGCATGTACTCTGAAGATGACAAGTGCTATTATTAGTGGATTATTAGCAGCAATGCCAGCACTGAGTAACGCAGGCTGCCACCCCCGCAATAATAACGCTCAGGATTTCCATTGTGCTTTGCAGACAGTCACTTGCTCCCCCTCTGCCGTGCTCCTACAGGCCAGTGCTAGGTTATTGGTAGGGCAACAGAGGCCCAGAGGGCGAGCTGCACTGGCCAGGGTCAGGCAGAGCCTCAGCAGAATCAGAAGGCAACTGCTCCTGGCTCCTAGCCATGCACTCCCCCTTCCCCTTAGACTGGTTAATGACAAGCCCTCTTTTTACCAGAAGCCGGTGGCGTGGGCGCCACAGGCTGAGAGATGCTGACATGTCACTGACAGCTCCGCTTGACATTTGCAGGGCAGACCTGGGAATGTCTAATAGCCAGGCACAGCGCTGGCTGCTGCGGCTCCTCCCCGCCCCACTCGGACGGGCTCATTCATATGGAGGGGATCAGATGCCAAGGGACAGGAATAAGTGATGCTCTCAAGTGAGGAGATACAGGAGAGGGGGCCTCTCTTTGTCTCTGGCCGGACAAATCACTTAGCAAGAGAAACGAATGTTAAATAGAGAAATGAACATTGGCACACGCAGCTAAGCCAACAGCAGGACCCAAGGGAATGGGCCAGAACTCTGGCTGGGGTCAGTCAGCATCAGTGGAATTTACGCCAGCTGGGGTTCTGGCTCAATGCATGCAAATAACCAGAGGGGTCTGGATCCTGCCCACATCCCCACATTGTCTCTGAAGCTGTAGGAGCCTGAAGGAGAAATCCCCAGAGAAACAGAAAGAGGCCCGGGGTAGTGAAGAGGTGACTAACTTCTCCCCAGCCACAGCAGTCACGTCAGCAAAGCCCACACATTTGTAAGGCCTGGTCTACACCTAACAATCAGCTCGACCTAGAGACATGGTTCAAGGCTGTGAAAAATTCCACGCCCTGCGCGATGTAGTTAGGTCCACCTGGCCCCCACTGTAGAAACAGCTCAGTCGATGGAAGGATTCTTCCGCTGACCTCCCCTTGGAGAGGCAGATTAACTCCATCGATGTAGGAAGCCTCCACACTATGGTGCTACAGGTGCAGAGCCCCAGCGCCGGAGCCCTGCCATTGGAGCGTAGACACGGCCTAACAGAAGTCCCAGGCCAGGCCGATCACACAGAAAGGATGCACCAGGCCAAATTCAGATCCAATGTGGCAGAAGCGATGTTCATGGATGCGTCTGGGCCACCTTCAGTGGTGACATAAATCAAATGGACCTGCCCCTCGCTTACCCTCAGGTCTCTTTACAACAGCGTAAAGGAACCTTAAAATATTCCCCCCCTGCCCAGAGGCTTCCCTGGTGGCTGAGAGCTGGCAGGTCGCTCCCCGGCCTGTCTTCTCCCTGTGCAGGAGAGTGGCCGGAGTGCTCTGGCCGGTAGCTATTCTCTGCTTCTGAGCAGCCACAAGCAACAGTGTGTAAATTAGCACAGCCCTGAAGCTGCTCTAAGTTATGGTTGAGGCCAGACAGCCTCTGCATGGCCCCAGAATACAGGGAACACAAAGGTGACTTAAAGGCCCTTTTAATCTTATGTGCCCCAAGTGCAGAGAACCAGGCCTGAAGTATGTGTTTTAGCTGATCTGAGGTGCTAATGTGCTGGATGCCTTCCAGTGCTTATAGTCATTGGAGGGGAAGCCACTGCATCGCAGCCCCTCCCAAACAGAGCTTTCCCCGTACACTCCCTTCTCCATGTAACCCACCCAGCTTTGGGTGCTGCAGGTGCCCGGACAAGTCTCTATGGCGTTGCATCAAAGGAGGTGGGACGGGGAGGGACTAATTTCCAGAACCAAGGACCCATCACTGAGAAGGCCCTGTGGCCACCCTCTCCTCTTTGAAATTAGGGGGTTTTGCAAAGGGCCGCTCTGCTCAGTGCAACAGAAATGTGTCTATTCACAGGCCTGCAGGCTTGGACCTTGCTGCTGCTTTTCACAGTCTCACAACAGAGTGGGTGGGAACTCCTACGAACTACACAGGTGGTAAGGGAGGGGTGGAGCATGGCTCCAACCCATAATACTCAGAGTCACCCAGTTCACGCCATGAGGCCCACTTTACTGCAGGGGGCAGGGCTGGTGCTACCATTTAGGTGACCTAGGCAATGGCCTAGGGCGCCAGAATTTTGGGGGGGCGCTATTTTTCCGGGGGGGAGGGGGCGGCATGCGGGTCTGGTGGACCTACCGCAGTCATGCCGGCAGACGGTTCGCTGCTGGAAAGGCTCCAGTGGAGCTGCTGCAGTCATTTCGGCGGATGGTGTGCTGGTCTAAAGGCTCCAGCGGACCTACCACAGTCATGCCTACGGCAGGTCCACCGGAGCCTTTAGACCAGCGGACCGCCTGCCGGCATCACTGCGGCAGCTCCACCGGAGCCTTTCCAGCAGCGGACCGCCTGCCGGCATGACTGCAGTAGGTCCACCGGAGCCTTTCCAGCAGTGGACCATCTGCCGGTATGACTGCGGTAGGTCCACTGGACTCGCGGGGGGCGGTGAAATGGCCGTCCGCCTAGGGAGCCAGAAACCCTGGCGCCGCTCCTGGCAGGGGGCAGTTAGCTCAAGCACCTCCGCCACCTGCCAGTTGCAATTGCCTGGGGTTGTCTCCCAGGTGGTCAGAATAAAGTGCTCCCGTTGAGAAATGGGGCCAGATAAACAGGGAAGGGCATTCTGCATCCACTTGAGCGTCAGAGGGGTTCGAGCTCAGTGCAGAGGACAGCGCATCTGGCTGAAAATGGGGGGCGGGGTCGAGTGGATTGGAAAATGGGTGCCCAAGGCTTGGGAAAGTCATGCTGCTCGGCCCAGTGGAGCATATGGGAGTGTCAGCTGAAAGTCGGGTGGGAGGGAAGGGGAGGGAGGGGGAAGAATGTAGCAGGAAGAGCCGCAAGTAGGCAAGCATGAGCTGGATTCTGATCAGTGACTCCTGTGTAAATCCGAGGCAGCAAAAATGCACCTGATTGAGAACGACAAAGAGAATAAATGCTTGGAATTGCCAAGGCGAATGTGTCTCTTCAGGTTCTTCATGTGAAGTCCTGGGTCTGCGGGTGCACCTATGGCCCTGAAGCTAATCAGAGGCGGGGGGAAAGCAGAGAGAAAATCCTTGCATTGCATTTCTTCTGGGTCATACAAGTGGCCTAACGCTGCCGTGCCAGCAACTGCATGGGAGTGCCCGGACAGCGGAGAACAGGCATCGGCTGGGAGCTGGATAACCAGAGCAGGAGACTGCAATGCCCATGCTGCCTGCAAGCTGGGAGGCAGCTCCTGCTGCCAGGGGCTGGGGAGGGTGTCGGGCCTTGCGCCTGTGGGATGCCACGTGAAGGTCCATGACAAGGAAAAATGAGCTGAAAACGAAGCATTGGAGCTGAACACGGGCCTTTTCCTCTGCACATCAGGAGATGCCATAGGGTGACTATACAGCAAGTGTGAAAAATCGGGATGGAGGTGGGGGTAATAGGAATCTAGATAAGAAAAAGACCCCAAAATTGGGACTGTCCCCAGGGCCACCCAGAGGATTCAGGGGGCCTGGGGCATAGTGAGGGCGCTTCGGCGCTTGTACTCACCTGGTGGCGGTCTGGGGCTTCGGCAGCATTTCGGCGGTGGGGCGCCCTTCAGTCGCTCCACGTCTTCAGCAGCACTATAGGGCCCCCCCGCCGCCAAAGACCCGGACCGCCGCCGAGCCATGGCTCAGGGGGGTTGGGGCAAATTACCCCATTTGCGCTCCCCCTCCCCGGGTGGCCCTGACTGTCCATATAATATTGGGACATCTGGTCACCCTAAGGTGCTGCCAAGGATCCTGTGCTTGCTGTGGCACTTTGAAGCTGGACTATGGCAGGCTCAGTGCAAGCAGGGTCTAAAGCAAAGCAGATCTCCTCTTCCTGTCTGGCCTCATCTGGCCCTCCACAGCTCCCCTTCCTCCCCACTGCCCCTTTGGGCGAGCAGCACCTCCCACAGATCCCCTTCCCCCTTCTCCCCCACCTCTCTGGGTGAGCAGCGCCTGCCCCCCCCCAGTATCCCACCTCCTTGACTGGTGTGGTGAGAACTCCCCCAGCGGCTTCAGCCTCCTTTCACCCCCATGCCCAGACGCTGGAGAGAGGGCACAAGGAGCCTTCCATCGCCTTTGAGAACTTGTTTGCAGGGCCCCGGGAAGAGCTGGCTTTAGGAACTGTGGGGCCCAGTTCAAACACCCGACGGTGGTTCAGGTCTTTGACAGCACTTCGGTGGCGGGGGGTCCTTCCCTCACTCCGGGTCTTCTGCGGACCCCTTGCCACTGAAATGCTGCAGAAGACCTGGAACAAGGGAAGGACACCCCCCACTCCGCTGCTGAAGTGCTGCCGAAGACCCAGACCGCCACCGAGTGAGTAAAAAAAATTAAAAAATTAAAAAGGCACCTAAGGCGCTGGGCCCTCTTAGGTGCGGGTGCAGGGCCCAATTCTGGGGATCTAAAGCCGGCCCTGGCCTTGGGCATTGCGATAGCCCACCCAAAGCAGGTAAGGGAGGGCAGGATCTTGGCCAAGACTCCCCTTTCCACACTGGCTAATGGAGTTGGGCCAATGCAGGCAGGTTTTCGATGGGTGGTGGAGGCTCTCTGTTAGCCCCAGGGCCGGGGCAGAGCAGGCTCCCTTCAGCTATAACAGTGGGGAAGGGGTTAAAGTCCCTGCCCGTCCTGAAATCCATTTCCATCAGCCTGGCAGCTCTGCCAGGAACATTAGGAATGGGAGTGCAGTCAGGTAACCTTTGTGACACCTTGGAAGAACTAGAGTCAGCAGCTGGATGTGATTGTCCCTGTTCAGTATAATGCTACATTTCCACACACTTTCCCAGCCTACTAGCCATCCTGGAGAGGCAGCCACATCTGGGATGGGGAATTTGATTGATTTAGATTTCAACAACAACATCTAAAAAGGAACTGACCCAAAGCACTAGGTGCCCTAACCATTCATTAATGCTGCATCAGAACCCCAGCAGCATTCGACTTATTATTCCCAAAGGAACTCTGCCATCCTGCCTCCTTCCAAAGAGCCTCTTTTCCTCCCACCTTTTCATCATTCTGGGACGCAAGCTACCAGCCCTCTCTAAAAGCCTAATTGAACTCCAGGAGAGAGCGTGGAGCTCACACTCACCAGAGTCTAGATTCACAGCCTCTCGCCTCCCAAAGTTTCGGGGTGGCATTTGGAGCAGGTGTTGCACTACAGACTCAGTTTTAGTAGCAAACCTCTACATGGGCTTTCCATTAAAAAGAAACAAGGCAATACAGAGAATGAAGCAAGAATCCCTAGCGTGATCTTCCTCTATGCAGGATGACACTGATTTCATGGAATGCTGCAAAAAAACAACAACTCATGCATTTAGGGCAAGGGTGATATTTGAATGATCTGGGGGATGGATGATACATCTCTGTACAGGACTATGCAGAGGAGGTCTCCATACTAGACATTTGTAGGGCTGGTTGGAAAAATATTTATCTGAAAAATGTCCATCAGACATTTTTTGCTGAAACGTCAGTTTAGGTGAAATTGCACATAATAAAACAAAATGCCGCATTTTGATATGGACAAGCTTTTTGAAATGAAACATTTTTGATTTTGTTTCACTTTTTAAGTGTTATATTATAAAGTAAATCGTCAAAATCGGAATGAAATATTTCGATTTTATAGAAACCTTTTTCATCGACCCAAAATAATTTTTTTCCAGAATTTTATTGTGCGGGAAATTTCAATTTCCTTTGCTTATTTTTCATTCTGTTTCAGAATGGAAAATAAACATTAGAAATTGTGGAATTTCCCACGAAACAGAAAATCCAGTTCCCGCCCAGCTCTAAAAGGCTCCACATGGGTTAAACTTGCAAAAGAACCCAAAAAAACAACCAACCAACCAAAAACCCCTAGCTTCACTCTATCCCTTCAGTAATCAGGTTTTCTCCGACTAAATCTCCTTGCTGTGAAGACTCTCCACCTTGCAGAGCGTTTCAGGACTGTCTGGCTAGGCTTTTGCAAAAACAGCTCTGCCTGATTGTCCTATTTCAAAAGAAGCAAGTGTCTCATTTTGTACTGAAGAATCCGATCTGCTTCAACTAGTTTTGCGTGGAGAATGCAAACAATTTTTCAAATTTCTAAAGCTGTAGGTTTCTTTCGGCAGATAAAGCTGCATTATCTCTAGCCAGCACGCAGTTAATCCCTGGCATGGTGCTTAAGCACAGCATGACCAGGAACATACATCTTCCGTCTTCTTTACATCTACAGCTTAATTTTAAAGACACACTGTCAAGTAATTTTCATAGATTTTAAAGCCAGTAGGAAACACTGTGATCATGTGCTCTGCCCATTATTTAGGGTTTGTTTAGAAACAAGGGGGTGGGGATTCAAGTTTGCAAAAACCTAATCTTGTAAAAAATATGGTTATATTTTTAAATTTCCAATCAAAACAAGGGATTGGGGGGATTTACACATTTCCCCATGGTGGTGTAAACCCAAACCCAACAGCCTTGAGCTAGGTGCATGAGAACTAGTGAAACTGACTCTAAAGAAAAAGTGAAACTAACCCATTTATTTTCACTGAAGTAGTTCATGTGGAAGAAGCATTGTTATTATTCTATTGTACCTATCATCCCAGCTGAGCTCAGGGCCTCCTTGTGGTAGGTGCTAGACAAACAGTGAGATGCAATGCCTGCCCTGAAGAGTGTATGATTTAACAGCCCTGAAGGATTATTCCTATTTTACAGATAAGGACTGTGGCAGAGAGAGATTATGTGATTTCCCGAACGACAGACAGGAAGTCTGTGGCAGAACTAGAATTTGAACCCAGCTCTCCTAAACTCCAAGCCAATGTCTTAAGCACAGAGTCATCCTTCCCCTCCGGGAAGGTTGGGAACGAAAAAATAACTAGATATTTAAACCTCACTTAATAAACGCAGGTATTGTTAAGGACTGTGTGTGTGTGAAATACGGGAGTTTTATCCTGAGTGTCTCTTTCTCTCTCTCTCTCAAGTATCCTGTTGATAGAAAGACTGTAAATACATGAGCTAAAGGAGCTCAGTATGAGAGTGTAGAAACAAAGACAGTTTAATGAAAGGGTTGCCTCCCTCCCACCCCCAGACTAGATTTTCATGCTGGCGAAAGCACGCTGGCTGCTCCCCTCATACACATAATGGACTGGAGCTAGACAAACTTCTCCCCAATTGTCCTGCACTGCAACTACACTGCGACTTGCAGAGCTGTGCTAGCCCAACTCCGAGTGATCCTCGAAGCACAGCAGCTAATCATGCCAAATGCTATAACAGTTCAATGATGGGGGCTAATGTTCATGTGGGTTTAAAGCCCAAGCAGCAAGCTCGTTTCCATTTGTAAGCCGGGCTGGAACACCGATGAGAGATGCCAACTAGCCACTGTGAAAACAAACGGGGCAGTAGGTAGCGCAGTACAGAGACAACTGGCTTGGCTTTGCTTTCTTTTCTTCTTTCTTTGCCAGTTTCTCTCCCCCTCCCCCCAGTCACCCTAAACGACTGATTTATTTATAAATGTTTTTCTTCTGACATGAAATGCACCTGCCTATCATCTGTCCACGGGAGAGTGGTTCTGGAACATTACCTTAATCTGATCAGTTGCTAGAGAATAGATATCAGCCTATTGCCATGTGAATAATAAAACTGACCCCATGCAATAGCCCTGCTTTAAAAATTCAGGCAGGGCAGCAATTACCGTTGTAATCACACTAAGTGTGCAAGCCCAGCTCCCGCTCTCTGCAGAAGGTTTGTTGATAAATTAAAAGCTTAGACATGCTGCAGAGGAAGTAACATTTTCAACCTGAATTCTCTGTTCAGAAAGCAGAAAACAGCCAAGAGATTTTTGTTGTCAGCAACCAGTTACCACTCAAGGAAGAGATCTTGGAGTCTTTGTGGATAGTTCTCTGAAAACATCCACTCAGTGTGCAGCGACAGTCAAAAAAGCGAACAGGGATAGATAATAGGACAGAAAATATCATGTTGCCTCTATATAAATTCATGGTACGCCCACATCTTGAATACTGTCTGCAGATGTGGTTCCCCCCAATCTCAAAAAAGATATATTGGAATTCGAAAAGCTTCAGAAAAGGGCAACAAAAATGATTAGGGGTACGGAATGGCTTCTGTATGAGGAGAGATTAATAAGACTGGGACTCTTCAGCTTGGAAAAGAGACGGCTAAGGGGAGATATGATTGAGGTCTATAATATGTCTGGTATAGAGAAAGTAGATAAGGAAGTGTTGTTTACTACTCATAATGCAAGAACTAGGGGTCATCAAATGAAATTAATAGGCAGCAGGTTTAAAACAAATAAAAGGAAGTATTTCTTCACACAATGCACAGTGAACCTGTGGAACTCCTTGCTAGAGGATGTTGAGAAGTCCAAGACTATAAGAGGGTTCAAAGAAGAACTAGATAAATTCATGGACGATAGGTCCATCAATGGCTATTAGCCAGGATGGGCAGGGATGGTGTCCCTAGCCTCTGTTTGCCAGAAGCTGGGAATGAGTGAGAGGGGATGGATCACTTGATGATTCTCTGTTCTGTTCATTCTCTCTGGGGCACCTGGCATTGGCCACTGTCAGAAGACAGGATACTGGGCTAGATGGACCCTTGGTCTGATCCAGCAGCATCATTTTCTCTTGGGGGTCCAGCTGGATGCAGTTGCTTTGAGAGGTGCATTGCACTGTACCTGGCCTCCTTCCCACTGCAGGGGTGTTGCAATGCAGGCCCAGTACAGTTTTCCTGGGGGTGGGATACAGGAGCAATGTGGCACGGCTGAGCAATCTCAGGGGCTGGCTTTCGGCTCGTTAGGGATGTGGGTTGGAATCCCTCCGCTGCCCTGTCTCAGCCTTTGCCCGTGTTTACAGGAGGAACAACGAGATAATTTAACAGTTCCTTCTGGCCTTAAAACCTATTAATATAAACTACAGTAATGAGTTTAATGAATGGGGAAGAGGTTCCCCCCACCCCTTGCTAGGTCATTACCCTGGGGAAAAAAAACATCTATGGCTGTGGTGACAAGCGCTGGCTGCTGCTAGGCAAAGAGAGGGTATTTCTTATCAAGCTGATACCAGCTAATTCATTCAGCTCCTGGGGCTCTCTTGGCTTGACTGAGCTCTGATGAGGGGGAACAGGAAGGTGATGCCGAAAGCACCTCCAGTCACGCTGCTGTTTAGCTCCATTAATTAAGGCTGTGAGTCACCACCAGGGGAGAAGGCAGTTTCTCCCTCTTCCCGCTCCCAGAGAACATCTGCTCCCTGGAGGGAGGCTGAGGGTTTCTGAGAAGCCCAAGTGCACGACGTATTTTCTCCCCCTGCTCCCCCGAAGTCTGGATTCACTTCAGCGAGCTGCATCCTGGGAGGATGTGAGAAAACCTGAGAGGTGCTGGGAGGCTACACAGCTCTCTGGTCCTCCAGAAAGCTCCACACAACAGTGCCAGGAAGAGATGGAGCTCTATCTTCTGGCCCCCTGGGCAGGGCTGGTGCTACCATTTAGGCAGCCTAGGCAATCGCCTAGGGCACCAGGATTATTGAGGCAGCAGTATTTTGCCGGGGGGGGACGGCAGATGGCTCCGGTTGACCTGCCGCAGTCGTGCCTGCGGATGGTCGACTGCTCCCGCGCCTCCGGTGGACCTCCCGCAGGCATGCCTGTGGCAGCTCCACCAGAGCCACGGGATCAGTGCGGGGGGCGATGAAATGGCCGTGCATCTAGGGCGCGAGAAACCCTGGCGCCGGTCCTGCCCCTGGGTCAGGGTTTTACAAAAGGTTCCCCCCATCACACAACTGCAGCAGCGACCATGACAATTGCCACACACTTGGGATCAGGGGGAGGGCCCATTCCCCATGCATGCTCTGCAACATACAGGTCAGGCGAATGACCTCGCAAGCAACCAGAGAGCCCCTTGCCCTCTACAGCAACAGGAGTGGCTGGGCTGACTTCATGGCCTGCTGGCAGACTGGAATCACACCAGTTTTAAGGCCAGCTGTGCGTTGGTTTCAAGATACACAAGGGTGGGACGGTACAAGCACCAAGTCAAACACTTTGATCAGACCCTATCATGGGGTCCACTTACCGCTAGCGGCATCTCCTGCTGCCATCCTGGGAATTAGCTCTGCCAGGCGCTGTGCTCCCTCTCCGGCGGTGTCTTTCACCGCAGCATCGAACACTGCGGCCTCTCTTGCTCCAGGGACTGCAGTCTCCTCTTCATGGCTTGGCCCTCTCCTTCCAGGGAATTCAAAGTCCTTCCAGACCTGCTGTGTGACTGGCATCTACAACAGCCTTGCCACTTCCCGAATCCCAGTGGCTGGTAGGGGAACCCGGACCCACCCTTCTCACTGGGTTCCAGCCCAGGGACCCTATAACAAGCAGCCAAGTCCTCTGTACAGATCCTGCCCTTGCTGCAGTTTCCCTGGGTTTCTTCCTACATATCTGGCTTGCCCCCTTTCTGGGTTTGCCAGCCTCCAATCTCTCCACTCAGGGAGTAACTGCAGCCTGCTTCCCTGCCCTCCTGAAACCCCGTTGCTGCTCACTGCCCTGGGCTTTATACTAGCCTCCTGCCTGTTCTTGCCCAGCTGAACCTATTTCTAATCAGTGGCCTACTCCCTGGATCCTCCTCCAGGTGCACCCGATAAACTTAATTGGCCTATCTGGCCACCTTTATCCTTTTCCACCCTGTGCGAGGCAGACACCCCATCATAGACCCTCCCCCCACATTTTTTTTTAAGTCTTATGTTCCTCCTTTGCGAAGCAGGTGCAAACTGCAACTTCGACCAGGACAAAGTGGCGGGGTGCATAAGTGAAGCCACTCCCAGCTTGGATGCGATGAGTGCCAGAAGAATGGGCGAGGCAGGCACATGGCAAAAATCCCACTGGCTTCTGTGGGAGCAGAAATGGGTTCATGATGAGATGGCGAGTCACTAGAGGTCATCGCCTGCACGTTCCATCCGAGGATCTCAAAGCGCTTTACAAAGGGCAGTCGGTATCCGTATTGCCATTGAGACAGGGAGCATAGGGAGTCAAAGAGAACGGATGTGACTTGCCCAGGGTCATACAGCTCATTGTACCCAAGCCACAAGACCACAGCCACCCCCAGGAGACCAGAGTTTGGATCATAAACGGGAAAGGGGCCATTTGTAAAGGCAGAGTGGGACTTTCAAAGGAGACCAAGGCTGGGGCTAGGTACTCCACTCCCACCAAAATGTAATCGTTTGCTGCCTATTGCCCATATGCACCAAACCCCAGCCACTATGTTTTAAAAAACGGGGGTTAAACCGAAGGCCTTTGCAAGTGGATCAGAAAGGTGCTCTCTGAGCTGGGACTTGCAGCAAAATGTTCTTTGTTTGTTCAGTATTTGAGTCGGCACAAAGGGCCGCACACAATCAGCAGCCTGCCTATGGCCAAGCTCAGTGCTGATTGGCACCCGAGTCCGGGGATGGCCTCGTTCACAGATCAAGAGCAGCACAAAGTGGTGGTGTATATTTTAGGGGTTCTGCCATAGCCAGATATTGCCGTGTGAATGTGGCAGGTGTCTGAAAGGAGCATTATTTATCCCATGTGAAATGCATGCAAAGCTAAATGGAGATTAAGCTCATATGAAATTGCTTTGTAAATGAGTGAAGCTGTTAGGGAGAGAGGGCTGGACTCATCCAACCTTTCCTCTTAATGATTAACAATCCACCTGCGGTGCATCTGCAACGAAAATTGTACCAGGTCGCTCCAAAATAAGCCCTGCATTCCTGGAGATTGCTCCTGCTGTTGTCTGCCATCTCGCGGGTTGGATCCCGGATGATTGACCATGTCGGTTACTCGTTGGGGGAAACAAAGGGAGACTTCCGAGCGATCTCCTAGAATGGTTCAGCAGAGGGACTGATAAAGGGACAGATACAGGTGATGCGTGTAAAATGGGTCCCAGACTTAAACCATCTCTGCGTAGGTATTTTCCAAAACCAAGCTATCCCCCAGCCTGTGTCCGGGTAAGAATTAAAGGCCTGATCCAAAGCCCACTGAAATCAATGGGAGTCTTCCCAGTGACAACAGTGGGCTTGGTGGCTTGAACATCCTGCAGTGGCCTCAGAGAAGCCGTTGCTGTGGACAGTTTTGTGACTGAACTCTCTTCTGAAGAGCTCTGTGGGCCAACCCCCCGGCATTTGGCTTCCTTTATTTACAGTCAGGGTTCTGACTCAAGCTGGCAGTTTGTAACTGTTTCTCCGGATTAGCAACTGCCTCTCCATTTCCAGAGTCCACCCCATACGGCTCTTCTTATGTGCCCCTGGCAGTGCTAAGCCAGGCTAAATGGTGGATGATCACCAGAACCTGCAGATGACACATGGTCCCCCACTGTCCTCTGTCTGGAGAAGGCTCCTCTAAGAGGATTCTGCCCTTTGCTGGGACGGGAGCAGCAGCATTCCTTAGTAGCCAACAACCTGGTAATGGCCCCACTTCTCTCCTGGAGACAGAAGAGATTCAGGTTCATGCCAAGCGAGAGGACTGGCCTCCTCACAGGGACAAGGGAGGAAGTTGTTTTGTTTTTGTTTTTGTTTTTTTACTGTCTACCATCAACAGTGCACATATTTGGGACTCCTTGGAAGGAATGGGGAGTATTTGCTCAGGTCCCCCACTCAGCAAAGCACCTAAACACATGCTTAACCCCTGAATGACACCAGTGGGAATGAAGCATGTACTCCGAGTTGAGCCCGTGGTTAAGTGCTGTGCTGATTTCAGGGCCTGAAGACACCAGAGTGTTAAGGGGTGGGAGGAGGCTGGCTAGACCAACAGTTTTCAACAAGTTTTCTAATGCAATCAACACAAGGCTTCCCTACATGTATCCATGCTGCAAAACGCTCTGGTAACTCCTCTGGTGCTGCGTGGACATGCAGAGCACATCCGGAACCAGAAAAGAGTGACACCATCTGTCCCGGTGGATATAAACAGAGCAGCCTCTTGGTCCAGTGAAAATCCACAGCAAGCCACACATCAAAGCTCACAGCTCTACAAAGGGCTACAACTTGCAATACTGAAGGAGCGAACTCTGCACTGTTCTCTTGCTCTCTTTCAGCAGATTCAGGGTGACCCGACAGCAAATGTGAAAAATCGGAACGGGGTGGGGAGGAGGTAATAGGAGCCTATATAAGAAAAAGATCCAACAAAAAGGGACTGTCCCTATAAAATTGAGACATCTGGTCACCCTAAGCATATTTCCCATTGCTTCTCTGCCTAAACCTTTCCAAAGCAACGAGGAAAGATATACCCAAATCCCCGCCAGCTGCATGAGAGCGCACCTTGGATAAATATAACACAAATACCGAGCTGTCAGCGTATCCTTCCCCAGCATATTTTCACCTGTTTATGCAAGGCACGTCTGTGACTTGCTGGCAATTCACTTAAGGCAGCGTGAGAGGGTCCAAACTTCAAAGCCAGCCGTCTGCCTTTGTTCCTTTTGGAGCGTGGTTTCCCTCTCCATTTTTAGGCAGTCCCTGCAAGTTCCTATAACGGCTGGGGTAACACCTGCTTGGCCCCCTTTTGCAACACACCGAGGAAAGAATAAGAGACATGAAGGTGCATAGACGGACAGAGAAATACAGGTTGGCATAGCAGGCAGGCAGTTCTAAGAGAAACCCTTTAAGATGCCCTGAACATCCAATGCCCAGACATGCTACAAGTTGTGTGGCAATGCCATGCCCTGGATCCCAGTTGAAGGAAGTGGATTCTATCCCCTCCAGACCTTGCCTGGCTTCCCTGTGCAATGTCCTTTCACGCTGGCTTTGCATGGGGAAGGAGAATTTGGCCCTTTGATATCTTCTTGCCCTCGCAGTTTTGGAGATGGTAGATCACACGTGTCCATCCCTAACTATCATTGAAGGGTAAATGCTGACAAGAGCCCTGGAGGCTGCGAGGTGCATCAAGGGCCGGGGAGCTGCTATAGATAAAAGGGTGGGGAAAGGGAGCAAAATCTCCTCTCCATCAAACCCATTTATTTCTGTGGGTAGCGTCTGTGGCCTAGGTATGCCATACGTGTCCCAGTAGAGGAGATCTGCAAATAGTTAGGAGTCCCCAATACCATGTTTTTCAGCACCCCATGAGCTTTATTGTTTCCAATACAATGAAAAGAGCAGAGTCCCCAGGACAGAGCCAGAGAGAATGTGCAGCATTCTTCAAGGTCTGAGCAGACACAATGGTGTGGTCCTCTAGCGAAGACAGATTTGGGAGCTTTGGAAGATGCCAAGTCATCATTGCAGTGGGGAGGCTTTACTTGCATGAGTCTGGACAGTCAGCTGTTAATATCCACCTCCCTCCCTCAGCCCTTCACTAGCACTGGTGCATGATTCACTCTACAACCACAGTCCTGAGTGCTCACTGTCTCTCAGTAGATCCCCTTGACTCTCTTGTTCTCCGGATCGAACGGTGACTTGGTATGGGCTGTGGCAGGATAGGTAGCTCCCATCCTCTCCAGCATGTATTCACCACTCTTCACAAACTCCAGCGAGACCTGCGGTGGGGACAGGACAAAGACATTGCTATATGGGCTCCCCCACACTTCTCTCCCGCTCAGTTAAACAAGCGTGGCAGCGTTTTACGGTCATGCCCCAGAACATTAGTGTGTTTGGAGGCTTGCTATCAGCTCCTGTGTGGAGGGCTAAGAGGATTGGGCTCTGCCACCTTTTTGCTTCTAAGTTGCTGGTTCAACTCCAGTCTGGACTGATAATATCCAAAAGCCATTACTGTCTCTCACCTGTTCGGTATAAAGAGTTGGTGATCTCAGCTCAGGTCTCCATGCCAGAACTGCTGGTGGCCTGCCTAGCAGTTACAGCAGAAGGGTCAGGGAGCCATGGGGAACGGACACGCTTGTCAAGGCATAGTATGGAAGAAGCTGGAAGTGCTTGGGCTAGAGATACAGGAGTAGGGGAGTGATTTCTTTTCCCGGGTCTGGTGCTGCTCACAGTCCTTCCCGGAGAGTTCCAAAAGGGAAGGCATGTAGATTTTAAAAGCTCAATTTTTTCTTTCATAGAATCTAAAGCAAACTGAATTTAAAACCAGGCAAAATGAAAGTCAAATTGAGTTCTACTCCAGAGCACCTGGGTAACCACAGAGCATATTACGGGTATAACCTCCTGAAGACAAACCTGTTAGAAAAGCAGGTTCCCCAGCTGCTCCCCACCTGGCTGGATTGCACTGAACATGAGGAGAGAGCACAACCCGTGCACTGGAGATCCTGGTGCAGATGAGGGCCGCTTGCCTAGCACAGCACCGGCTGATACGAGACACTTGTGTTACGTTTGTTGAAGCTGTTCGGAATCATTTTCTGATCGATTGAAAATCCCTGTTGGCAATGTGACTAGCCAGCCAAAGGGCAAAAGACCCTGCAGTGAACATTATTTTACTCCTACTAGCTCAGAGAACACTCCAGTGTTCTGGCAGGTCCAGCTGTGCTGTCTGGGCTGCTGCCTTTCCCTGCTGTTCACCACCTCTACCTCTGCAACCCCATCTACAGTGGTGGGGCTGTAACATGAGGGTGCAGTGGGAGCCTTGGTTGTCAGGTGAAGAGCTTCAGACAAAAGGAAGGCTTGGCGTATGGACACAGATACACACAGCCAGCCACTCACTGGGGTCCATTCCAAGCTCTGCTGCAGACTCATTGTGCAGCTATTAGCTTGTGATTTCCTCTCGCTGTACCCCAGTGTACTCATCTGTAAGACAAAATGCTTGGGCAGGGAATTCTTCACAAAGCACTTTGAGATCTTTGGATGAAAAGGTGCTATAGAGCTGCAAATTATAATTATTACATACAGACATATAGCTATCAAAAACTGGAAGATACTGGCTTGTGTGTGTTGTGTGTGTACACCGCTGCCCTCCACTGGATGGAATCAGACCTGCTCCAATTTGTGTCATATGTCCCATACTGCTACAAGCTAATGGAGAGTGGAACGGCTTGAACATTGGGAGCCAGAAGATATGGATTGTATCCTCATTTGCATCCATGTTGTGCAGCATTGTAGCCATTGTGAAAATTCAAAGGGGCTATGGATTTATTTCAGTACACTCCGCAAATAACAGGTGTGCACAGGAGCCAGCAACACTGCCTTGTAAACTGGAGCAGCTAGCACTATGCAATGCCTGCAGGTTTAATAGCATCACTAGGAGGCTGAATGAGTGACCAGGGCAGGATGGGGCTAATGGAGTCCTACCTTGGCCAGCGACAATGACCAAGAACAGGAAAGGATACATTTCCAGCTCTTGATTGGCTGGGGCAGTGCTGAATGGGTCTTAGGATTGCCCTGTGATCTGGGGAGGGCATTGGCATGGCAGGGCCATGAGTTATTTTTCTCCCCTGAAGATGCCAGTCTCCAGAGGGCACACTGAGCATGGGCGTGATGGCTGGGGCAGGGGAGATGGGGCGAGGGAGCATGCTATCAAGTCTGCAGTGCGTCCAGGAGAAAGAAACTTGGACCCAGCATAGAACGTGAGTCCTTCACATGGCAGGGCACAGCCACACCTCGCTGGTCCCGGAGTTGCATCATGGAAAGAATTCATCTGGAAGGTATCCTGCCATCCCGCCTTAGGGTAGCTGATCTGCGCTGGCATCCATCAGCGTGTCAAGCTGCACAGCGCGCACATGCAAAACTCACCGCTTCCTCCTGCAGTGGCAATTACCATGAAAATCAGGCAGGAGTTATCCTACCGAGCAGAGAGATTAAGGCTGTACGTTAACATCTGCTCAGGGAACTATGCCTTTCTGCAGGAGGCCTTGGAGCTGGTGCCGCTGACGGGAGGCAGCACTTGCTGCACAATGGAAGCTGACAAGGTTGGGGGCCCGTAAAGAAAGACCACCTGTATGAAGTGCCTTGCTGATTGCCAGGCCTGATCGCTTTAATTGGGGGTTAACGTCGCCTGAAAAGGCCCTCGAGGACAGAGGGGGCAGGAGTCGTTTTGAAAATGACTTTGCTGGTGCTGCCAAATGAAAGAATTCTTTATGGTGGGTGTTTGAATGGGGAGAGCTGAGCAACTGGACTACCTGGGGGGTTCTAGTTCAATGTATGTTTGTCTCTCCAACTCTTTATGCACGGGAGGGGCCAGTCCTCTCCTCACATACATCCCGGCCACCTCGTGGGCTTCGCTAAAGATCCCGATGTCAGTTTCAGGGAGGAAAGAGAAGGCTCATGGTGACGGCAGGCAGAGGTGTGAGACGTTACAGGCAGGAGGAAACCAAACAAAAGAGGAAGAAAAGGAAGCCAAGCTAAGAGAACAGAGCATTTATTCTAGAAATGGGCCCAAAGTGGAATCCTTTATCGGAATCCCAGCGGCTGAATGCTGTCTGGATCCGAACTGTGGCTAACTTAGGTTCTGGCTGTACTTGCACTTCCCAAGGTGCTTGAGGGGTTAACTCTGCAGCACTGGGCATGCAGATGGACTCTGCTTTCTCTTCCACTCACTTTTCCCTGCACTGGGAGGAGAACTGGCTGCTAAAGGGAAAACAACTAGCCCAAGGCAGCTCCTCAGAAAGCCTGCACGGTCTCAAGACCTGACCAAGAGGCAGCGATACATCACTTCAAAGAGAAGTAAGCAGCTCCTGAGACTCTTACCAGCTTCAAATCTGAGGCTTCACTCACACCCTCTTGAGAGTTTAGCACAAGCTTTATCGACTTTGGCCTCTGAAAACTGATATTTTCCTGTGATGTTTATTGTTGGTGCTGTAATAATTTGCAACTGCTGCCTGGGGTGAAAAGTCCCCCATTGCCAGCAGTAACGGTGCAAATTAGCACCAGATGAACTGATGAGTTTTTGCAAAAATTCTTGTGTATTCACCAGAGCCTATTTCCCAGGCTCCTTTCCCCCTGTACCTACAGTTGCTGCTAAATGAGTTCACTTGACCAGACATATTTAGGCATTGTGAGAGCCTGTCATAATATGATGTGTCAAAACATCACCATGTGGCATCAAAGTGTCATCATGCCTGGAAGCAAGAACAGGTTGGAGGGTTATTACTACATTTTCATTATAACAGGCTGAAAAGGAGAATGACTCAGTGGGAAGGTTGTTCATTATGACTCAGGAGACGCGTTCAATTCCCTTCTCCACCAGAGAATTGCTGTATGACCATAGGCAAGTTTACTAGCTCCTCTGTGCTTCATCTGTAAAATGGGTATAATAGCACTGCGATGCCTTACAGGGTGATGTGAGGATAACTCCATTAAAGATGTGAGGTATGAACTACAGTAGCAGGGGCTGTATAAGCAATTCCTGGAAAAAATGGGGGAGGTCAAATTCTGTTCTCACCAACATAGTTCTCCTGCCTTTGGTAACACTGGCAAGTGATGATGCATTGTTGCAACTCACATTCTAACTTATACCTGACTTCAACAGGGTGCAGGAATGTAACTGAGAACAGCTTGATATTTTGTAGAATAATTTTCATTTCACTAACAGGACCCTTCTTGAAAAGTGCAAGTCTTTGGGAATCCTTTATCTCAACTGAGGCTTAGTTTGGCTTCCTTAAACACAACTCAAGCATGTGTGTTTGTTCAGTATTTCTTCCACGTTCAGCTCTGTCCCTAAGCGCCTGGCTGTAATACCCAATGCAGCACTTTTGCCCATTCTCCACTACAGTTGCTGTGCACTCCAGAGCCTGTCTGCCCAGAATCGTGCAATGTGGTTTCACACTAATATTGCAGACTCCAATGTAACGAGATTAAAAGCAAACAAATTTCTTCTGTGGCAGCTTTCTAATCTCTGATTCACCACTTTTCATCTCTCTCTCTGTTGGAAGCATTCACACCCCTTTTAATGCGGCCTCTCTGTAAAGGTCAACAGTTTCTGGGTGGCAGGAAGGAGCAGACCTGAATAGCAGCAATGTGAATTAATTCTACACATCTCCCACCACTAAGCCACTCCCTCTGGTTGCCCCATCTACATTGTATTCATTTTAAAGCTACAGCCCAGGGCCTTTAAAATTCCACCTCTGCTACAGGGGATTTGCATTGGTGAACACTGAATTCCTGTGTAAAAGAAACTTCCTTTCCACAGAGTAGGTGGAATGAGAAGACTCGAGGATTGTGTATTTTAAGTCTGGGCTTCTAGCCAGTACCTGGGACCATGTTCCTAATTTTTTCCCCCTACTTTCTCCTCTACTAGTGACAACCCAGCTAAAGGCAATGCCCCATCAGGATCGCCCTCTAACCCACAGGGAATGCAATGAGTGCAAACAGGGGCTGCTCTATGATTTTTGCCACCTCAAGCACGGCAGGCAGGTGGCTTTCGGCAGCGCACCTGCGGGAAGTTCGTTGGTCACGCGGATTTGGTGGCACACCTACGGGCGGTCCACTGGTCATGCAGATTTGGCGGCGCGCCTACGGGCGGTCCACTGGTCATGAGGATTCGGCAGACCTCCTGCAGGCATGCTGCCAAAAGCTGCCTGCCTCCCGCCCTCACAGCGACCGGCAGGCCACCACCCGGGGCTTGCCGCCCCAGACACGCACTTCCTGACTGGTGCCTGGAGCCGCCCCTGATTACAAAGGACAGAGCCCACGGAGAACAGAGCTGTGATTTTTCCATAGAGATATGATCCCACATTATTTGCATGCTCGCTTGCTCTCACACGCAGAGTCATCAGCCCATGGGGCTCAGCCATCAGGCATGAAGTAGAGAGTCAGAACTCTTTTCTCCAAACCCTTTTGATGTCAAGGCTCCACCTGCTCCAGGTGCCTATCCCATTACGAGATGCCAGGAGAGAGAGGGAGAGTGAATGGATGAGGCTGGAAAGCTCTCTGTCATCTGTGACAGGAGTCCGTTCACTGCACCAGGCTGCCCTCTTCTAGGCTCAGTAGGGAAGGAAGGGAGGATACTCCATGACGAGAAACAATAGGCAAGGGAAAATTTGGTTTGGGGATAGGAAAGCAATGAACTGGACCATAAAATCGCATGGCTCGAGAGCCTCCCTGTCATTGCCACAGGATTAAAAACCAAGTGATCTAAAACCAACCACCAATTTATCAGCTATTTCTTGCCTGCATTATCATATATGTTTGAGGTTAAGTTGGTCCCTCGGGATTTTATCTTCAGTCTTCCCACCTCAATACTCCCTCATAAAGGTGTAAGTATCTCTCAGTCTATAGCACATGGGTTAAGTAGAGTCCCCACCCTTCCCCCGCCCCATGAGGCTATTCAGGCTAAGTGCCTGCTGCATTTCTGTTGGACAGAAGTTCCTAGAATCAAAATAGGGCTAATATATTGTTGCAGTTAATGTTCTAGCTTGCACCTGTGAGTGAGTCTGGAGACGGAGCTGTGCAAGAGAACAGCATGGGAGTCACTAGAGAGAAAGCTGTTTGTCGCTAAACTGCTCCCATCTCTCGTTCTTCGGAATCTCTTCGCTCTGGTTAATACAAGCTAAGAACTTTGAAGAGATGCGAGGAGACTCTGCAATCCTTCAGTGCCCAGATCAGTGTTAGCGCTCTCTCTTTAAAGATTAGTGTGCATGTGTGAGGTTTTTTTTAAAAAAATCAATGTTACGCTTTCTCCCCCTGCAAATCTTCTGACTCGGAGAATGAAACACAGCATTCTCCACTCATGGATGTGTGCATAATTCTGATCCTTCCTCTCTCACTGTCCTTGTGTCTTTCTGTTTCCCCTCCCTGGCTGCAGCCTGCACTCTGCCAGCACTGTCAACCTCAACACACCATTTGTCTGAATCTCCAGGCTTCCTTCTTCCAAGCTGCTCCCTACACTAAAAACATGTTTCTTGAGCTAGGCTACTCCTCTCTCTCAGCTCATGTCCCCCCTGAAGACCCATCTCTCCCCAGACACCGAGAACTAGAGTAGTGCCAATAGTTTGGATCGCTGACCCTGCCAAAAAATCTAAAATCAGTTTCAATTCAACCTGACATGGAAATGTTTTGTAATTTTCAGTGAACCAAAAAGATCAGAAAAAATTAGTGTCAGGTCAAAGGAAACGTTTTGTTCACCCTGAAATGGAACATTATTTCTTTTTGGATTTCTTTTTAAACTTTAAAAATGTTTTAACAATAAAACTGAAGTAAACGTTGAAAGGAAAAGTCATTTCAAACCAAAATATTGAAACGTTTTCTTTGGAAATTGTCAGAATGATGCCTTTAGATTTTTGTTTGTTTGGTTTGGATTTATTTTCTAATGAGACAACTTGGTAACTTTGCAACCAATTCCTAGAGTCACAGAATCATAGGAGGGAGCAGCAAGGGAGGTTTAGGTTGGACATTAGGAAAAAGTTCCTAACTGTCAGGGTGGTTAAACACTGGAATAAACTGCCTAGGGAGGTTGTGGAATCTCCATCTCTGGAGATATTTAAGAGTAGGTTAGATAAATGTCTATCAGGGATGGTCTAGACAGTATTTGGTCCTGCCATGAGGGCAGGGGACTGGACTCGATGACCTCTCGAGGTCCTTTCCAGTCCTAGAATCAGTGAATCTACAGGGCTAGAAGGGACTGCAAGTTCAGCCACCCTTCAGCCACTCTGATATAGCTCTAGGTAGAACCGGGTCATTTTGGGATGCTAACACAGCTGACATGGCATGGGACCCCAGGAGGCACCATATTCCGCTATACTCACTGGTCCTCCATCAGGGTTACGGATGTACCCGTAGGCAATGGTTTTGTTGATGGCAAATCCAAAATCTGCCCTCCGGATGTGTCCGACTACTTTGCCGTTTCTCCAGATGGCCTCCAGTCCAAACATAGGCACCTTCCTGCAGGACCAGAACAGGGCAGACCTTTAGCAGACAGCAGCTCAGCAGGGCAGTTCCCTGCCATTCTTGGGTTTTACCAAGGGGAGTTGTTATAGAAAATAAAGGGGCTAAACGTGCTGACCACAGGAACGCATTGTGCATGTAGGCAGGCTCTGTGCTAGCTTCCTAAACAGTGCTCTGCCAATACATCTCACGCCCCCTGTTATTCCAGTCCTCGGCTTCCACACGAGGCCTTGCATCAGAGTCCTAACCTCCAGCATTCTGCTATTCCAGGCCTGGAACCTACCCAGCTCTGCCAGTGCACTTTAACCTGACACATTACCCCAGGGATTACAGTCCTCGGCCATACACACAGCTCTGACAATGTGCCTCCATCCTGACTTGCAAAATCCCCTGCTATTTTGGTTGGTTGATAACCCCACCCATTTCCACAAGAGCAGAGAAAACGGGCAGAGGGAGTTTGTGGATGAGCTTCTTGCTGGCGTGTGGGGCAGAATCTTCTTTCTGGTTAAAGTTGGATCACAAGCACCAGAGTGATTGTTGTATTTAATACACCCAGGCAAAGCTCACCGATAGAAAGCCCAGCCCAGGGGTGGTCGTACTTACTCATCAATGGTGAAGCAGACCAGGCGCCGGAGGACTCCTGTTGCTTTCTGTATCTCTAGCGCTTTCCGTCCAAGGAAGGGGATGCTGGACTTGAGTTTACAAGTGAAGGCCAGGCCTGCTTCTAGGGGGGTGTCATCAGGACGCAGATCCGCGTGCCAGTGCCTGTACCCTGCAGAGAACGACAGAACCATCATGGGTCTCCCCGACTGTTTTCTCCTTTCTCCCCAGTCATAACAAGGCCTAGGAGAGCCAGTGTGGGGAGAACAAAGCACTTGAACCCCCAAGTGCTCAGTCTGGCCCTGCTTCACCCTTGGCTTGTTCAGGGACAGTGAGATGAGAGGCAGCTCCTCTGTCACGCTCCTCTCTTGCTGCAGCATTCCCTCCTGCAGCTAGAGGAGAAGGCAGCCTCTCTCGGTCCCAATCCTCTGGTGCTCCATTCCTGCACTGGGCCTGGGAATGGACGGCGAACAGCCAAAGGTGGCTTGAGACATCTCTGGCCTCACTGAATTCTTGGAGCCTCCCTGGACTACAGAGTAAGTCAGAGCAACCACAGGAATGCTCTAAGTTACAGTCAAGCTGTTGATGACTCCCTGAGGGCTGTGAGCAGCTGGAATTCTGTGTGCTCCAACCATGTTCTCACTTCCTCACAGAGTGCCCCAGAACACCCCCACTCAGGAACTGCACAGGTGTGGCCACAGAGCTGTTCCAGCCATTTTATGCCCACTGGGGATCCCCTTATGTAGGCCCTGTTCCCTGGGAGTCTCTCGTGACCAAGGATGGACCAGCAGGGATTGTTCTAGGGGAGAGCATGTGGTCATTAATACTCTTCTCCTCCATGAAAAACATCTCCCCCGACCGCAAACCTTGCCTCCCCCCCCGGCCACCCAGAGTACTACCCAGACCCCACCTCCCTCTGGAGTATTTCACCCCTCCCCAGCACGTCACATCCACCAGCGCCCCTCTGGAGTACCTCACCCTCCCCCACCCCATGGACCACCTCATCTTCATCAGCCCTAGAAGAAACACAAGGATCTAGCAGAACTGGTTGAAATGTTTCCATCAAGAAGGGATGTGGGGGGGTGGGTGCGGGGGAGACATCTTTTTTGTCAAAACGGACATTTCCAAAATTATTTTTATGGGGTGGGTGTTGATTTTTCAGTTCAAACCTGACTTTTTTTTAACAAAGACAAAACATGTTTAGTTTTTGTTTTAAATATATATATATACATATATAGTGGGTAAATTCCCCCATTTCTTGAGCATCTCTAGGCACTAGATCCCACCTCAAGGGCGACGGATGAATCTACAGGTTGGGAGGCCCAGGATGGAAAAGCCCTTGGAGCTAGACGTGCTTCTCTGAATTCTCCAGCCATTTGCAAAGCTGGCCCAGAAGTCTCCTAGGTAGGTGCTCACTCTGAAGATTTCAGCTACTTCCTGCTTCCCATTTGGCCAGAAAATGGCCTCTTTGGGGTTTTTTTTTGGTGCCTCTGGTCTGCGGCCTGGGGCAGGAAGTGCTGAGACAGAAAAAGGATGCCAGGTAGGGAAGGGAACTGGGTGCTTTTCTAAACATCCCTCTGATTTTATTCAGATGGGCTCCTCCAACCCTACAGCCACTCTTGGCTTTAGCTCTCGGAGTCAAGCAAGGACACTTTGTGCCATCCAAAGAGCCACAGAAGGAATGAGCTGCAGGGGAGCACCCTGGGAACAAAACAGGAGAGTTGAGGGAAAAGCAGATAAAAACTCCATTCCACTGGAGGGTAATGAATAAACATGCCGAACAAACTAGCTGTCAGGGACCAGCGAAACAAGAAACATCAATATCCTCTGTGTGTGGGTGTAGGGTTGTGTGTGTGTGTGTGCGCACACGCACATGGGCAAGGAGGCTGGAGGAGTACTAGGAGGTTTGAGTCATGGAAATGGTGCCTGGGCATGAGGAGGAAATACTGGATAGGCTTATTAGCCTGGGGGCCCTGTTCCCCACTGCTGAGGGGATGTTGGAGGAGCTCGTGGTTAAGGTAGAGGTCTGGGACTCAGAAGAATGGAGTTCAATTGTTAGCTCTGCTACAGGCTGTGTGTGCAACCCTGTGCACAACACGTCCTCTCTCTGTGCCTCTGCTCTGGGAAATGGCGTTGCTTTTTCCCTCCTGGGCAGGGGGGCAGTGAGGATAAATCCGTGAATGTCTAGGAGGAACTTGGAGACTGTGGCGAGGAGGGAGGTACAAGGAGCTGGATATGAGTGACCCCTACAGAGTCAATGGGAGTTGCTTGCTTCCCATGAGGGGAGAATGACCCATCTGAGTTTTTCATGTTCCTTTTTCATAGTCTAAATCCCCAACGTCAAACAGATTTTTAACCCGTCTCGGAGGTGACCAGGGTGCTAGAACTGCATCGAACTTAACCCTGACTCAGATTAAAGTTTTCCTGAATGCAGATGACCTTTCCTCACAGAAAGAGAGAAAAGGGTTTCCCCTTTCCCAAAGCCTCATTTTGTGCCAGGAGATTTTTAGTGGACTCCCTAAGGAAGGTTCAATCCAATCTAGGAGCATCACTCTCTCTCCCTCACTCTCTCAAACAGTCTCTCTAAGTGACTCACACCCTCAACAATCCTTTCCCTCAGACCCTTTCTATTTTAATGGCTAAATGCTAAAGAAGAGGCCAGTGAAATACAGTCAAATAACCCCACACATCCCTCCCCCCTTTGCTTTTGGTCCCTAACTGGTGACAGGCCAATAAGCTTAGCTAAAACATTCGCCCTTAACACGAGACCAATGTTAAGGGAGAACTCAGTGAGGATCTGGGTCATCCCAGCCACGTGGTCCACCCCTAGTTATCAACGCTTTACGGAGGGGCGCACTGGCCTGTCCTTGAAGCTGGAAAACCCCTGGCCATGGATGGGGGATAAGGTTACCTGGCTTCCCCCAGGATCACTGTGCAAAGCGTTGGGGGCAGCTGGATTTCCCTGAAGGAAACGGGAACTCCTGGGAGGTTTATTTGAACCAAGCCCAAACTCAAACTTTCCAAGGCCTGCCCACAGGGGCAGAGGGACAGATGGCAGGAAGTCCACCATCTTTCTTTGCTTGCCTCAGTGCATTGTCCCCACCAGGTGACAGCAGAGCAACACATGCTAGTACAGGTGAAAAGCAAGTTCTCCTGAGAAACCTTTCTCAATGCTGAGGGAGTCGATGGCTCTGTACCCGGCGTTGGTAATGCCGTGCCCGGCACCTGCCTTCATCACAGCCTGATAAACCCGCACACAGTCCTGCTTGGGCACGTGCAGCTCCCAGCCCATCTCACCCACAAACGACAGCCTCATGGCTCGTACCTGTGAAACACAAAAGATCAGAATCACTGGCCTTGTTGTTTCCTTTCATTCAAGTACTCTAGAGTGGGGCAGTGTGGTCCAGGGGATAGGGCACAGGGCTGGGAGTCGGGAGACCTGATTCTATTTGCAGCTCTGCCAGTGACCTGCTGTGTGTATGGATGCACCATTTACTATTCTGTAAAAGCAGCAAAGAGTCCTGTGGCACCTTATAGACTAACAGACGTACTGGAGCATGAGCTTTGGTGGGTGAATACCCACTTCGTTGGATGCAAGGGCATTCACCCATGAAAGCTCATGCTCCAATATGTCTGTTAGTCTATAAGGTGCCACAGGACTCTTTGCTGCTTTTACAGATCCAGACTAACACGGCTACCCCTCTGATAATTTACTATTCTTTGCCTCATCTGTACAATGGCACTTACCTCCTTTGAGATCGCCAGGTGAAAAGACCTAAGTAGTGTATTGATAACTTCTTGTGGAAGTCTTTGGACAGCACTTTCTTGGATTAGTCCTATTTATATAAAACCGGTTTCCTCTGATCTCTTTATTCTTCTTATTTCTTTACTACTACAGACATTTGTGTGAAACCAGTATCACCTTTCTATATCTTTTGTTCATCAGCTCCTAATGCTTATTGCTCCTGGAAGACACAATCTTTGGATCATGAGGCCACCACTGACCACTGAACAAATGATTCTGAGCTCGGACCTTGAATCTTTTGTTGTATTCCCTCCAAACCAGTCAATCTACAACACACAAATCACATTCATCAAGTGACAGATCTGCTGTTACAACCAATACATTTTCTGCTGTATCACCTTTGGCTGTTGACCAAATCTTATTTTATAAGCTAGGCAAGGCTGGGTCATCCTTTTGGATAGGACTATTCATCACCCAACAGTTCTACTGGAACCTTCAGTGTGGGGCTTTATGCCCGTCTAATCTATATAACAAGAAAGAGTCTACTACAACTGCCAGCTGAGGGAGTCACTCCTTAAATGTTAGAGGCTTATAGTGAAGTCCTAGTTTCAAATCCTACTGGTATGTTGGCCATTCAGTATTGGAGGCACTGTTCCACACTGAGAAGTCCTGAAGCAATCCTCCAGCGAGGTCTTTGGGGGAGCTGTGCTTCTGGAGGAGACGTGTATCAGAGGACCTGTAAAAGTTCTCCTGGCCCCTACAAACTCCATGGCTCACCCTGACAGACTAAACCAGAGGAAAGGTGCTGAGAAATGTAAGCTATGTGCATGCATCTAAACACTCTTGACATGCTTTCGGTGCTATGAAACAAGCTTTATTTTTGTCTGGGATCTGTTGCCTTGCAGGCAGGATGGGGGAGTTTCCTTTCGTCACTTTCAGCGCCACAAGCAGTTTAGAGAGAAATGTCAAGAGGATCCTGGAACTAAGCCTTGCATGGAGAATCAATTTAATGTAAGATCAAAGTCACCTAAGAGCACTCCTGCTTGAGGAGGGAGTGTGCATTGGGTGCAGGAACTCAAGGATAGTCAAGGTAATTTCCCCTGCAGGTCAGGAACATTTTTAGGCAACCAAGTTTATTCAGAAAGGTCAATTTTTACGCCAGTTTTGCTGTCAAATTATTTTGACAGCCTCTCCCTTTCTTGGGCTCATGCATTTCAAAGGGCATCTCTGTGATTTATGCGTAGCCCTGAGGATGGTGCACGGAAAGGGCAGCCTTTGAACAAGCCTTGTCTTTTCTAACAGCGATTTGTTTTCCACGTGTTCCCCACTCTGTACAAGCTCTTTAATCAGCCACCCAGATGGAGGTTAAAGCCCAATGCACGTAGCTGGGTGGCAACTAAGGTCTAGTGTGCTGGGCACAGGGCTGTGAGTCAGGACCCTTAGGTTCAATTTGCCACTGGGCAAGTTGTACTACCTCTCTGTGCCTCAGTTTACCCCTCTGTATAATTGGGCTAATTATTCCTTACTTACCAATTTGTAATGTGATTTGTGACTTGTGGACGAAAAGGACTGGGCAGGCACAAAGAGACCAGCAAATCAACACAGCTCCATGCTACCTCCATTTTACAGATGGGTAAACTGAGGCATAGAGAAGTGAACTGTGCTGCCCTTGGACAAACAGTGAGCTCGTGGGACTGTGATGAATTGAACCCAGGAATCCTGACTCCCAGCTCTATCCTTCTATGGACCTATATCCATTTACACTAGGGTGACCAGACAGGAAATGTGAAAAATTGGGACAAGAGTTGGGGGGTAATAGGAGCCTAGATAAGAAAAAGACCCAAAAATCAGGACTGTCCCTATAAAATCGGAACATCTGGTCACTCTAATTTACACTAACTGATGATCTGTCCTGAAGCATTATTTTTGTTGCCAAAATTAGCTTGATGAGAGGAAATGCCATGACTTCACCAGAACTATGCAAAGGAAGACAGCAAAGATGAATTTATGAGGTGGCTCATCTTTTCCTTCCCCTTTCCTCCCGCCTCCTCCATATTCTGTGCAAAACATCAAACAGGCAGATCCTGCTCTCTCCATATCCAGCTCACAGACGGAGTTTATTAGCTTGGGGTTCTTTCTGTCTCAGAGGTGCTGGAACTTGGTTCTACATGTGCATGGCTGTAAGAATGGCCCCTGTCTCCAGCCCAGCTGCACTTCCCCCTTAGGACGGAGATGGGCTTCAATGAGACTCTCAACGATATCCCACTTACTGGCTGATGAGCCCTCGGACACCTTGTTAGGCTGTGTTCCCAAAACTTTCCAGGGTGGCTGTGGCTAGACCCAGCCTGGACACCTCCCCTGAGTATTTCCCTTTTAATCTGAGCTGTGCTGCTCTTCAGTTACTAAATTTCCTTTCAATTCTTTCTTTCTTTTTTTTTTTTTAAAGTTGTGGGATCCACCAGGCATCCCGGTATGAACTCCCTTTCCCCTCAACATCCACCCTCACACCCCAACCCTACCCACCCAGCAGGCTGAGCCAATGCAGATTCGTTCTTTGTTCTGCATGGTCTTTGTTTCACCCAGCCGTTCTAGGGGCACCTGCCTAGCCCTAAGCCCCTCTACTGGGAGACCAGGCCTACGATGGCAGACTGGCTAGTGTGCTCCCACAGGGCTGGGGCCAATGTCACCCCATCAGCTGGCCTCAAGGGGCCTGAACCAACTCCCATCAAAATCAGTGGCAAGATCCCCCTTTGGACTTCATCCTCCCCACCAATGCATCCTCAGTGAATCTCCAGAGAGTCTATGGACCAGCTCTCCATTGTCTGCAGTGTTCTTTCATTCAACGGGACACGCCAGAGCGGTAAGATTTTGACCCAGATCCAAACCGCGCCGAAGTTCTGATGCATTTGGATCCATGGCTCAAACTCTTGTAACACGCTGCCCATCGTATGAGTGGGCAGGCAGCCCTGTGCTTAGAACAGTGTACTCCTAGCGAATCCTCTAAGAGGCTACGGGTGGATAATGCACTGTTTTGTTTTCCGCTTTTCTGACCCAGTTTGCAACCCTAACGGAAATGGAAATGTATTATTCCATTTCAGAGACCTCAGCAAGCGAAAGGATCCCAGCAAAGACAGAGAGGGAGAAGCAAACAGAATGACAGTGGGGAAACGCAAACACAAAACCAAATGCACTGCCAGAATGGCGAGGGCTTGATTCCTTTAAGAAATACTTATCGTCGGGGCCCAGCTCAAAGGTCCCTGAAGATAAGGATAAGTTCAAGGGCCTGTGTGCTTTAAAATGAGCTGGAGCCCTGTGGACTTCTCCCTAAGAGTATCTTCCATGTGCGAATTTCCAACTGCTTTGCAGCACCCCTGGAGGGTCGGGACTGCTATCCCCATTGTGCAGATGGAAATATAGCGGTCAGGCGACTTCCCCAAAGTTACCCGGTGACTGGCATTAGTACATGGAACTCCTAGGCACTAAGCAGTCGTAGATCATTGAAATGTAGGGCTAGAAGGGGTCACAAGAAGTCACCAAGTCCAGCCTGCTGCACTGAGGCAGCTCCTAGATCATGCCCGACAGGTGTTTAACTAACATGGTCTTAAAAAAGACAGGGATTCCACAACCCCCCTTGGTAACCTGTTCCCGTACTTAATTACTCTTCAAGTTAGAAAGTTTTTGCTAATTTCCCACCTAACTTTCTCTCCTGCTGCAAAATAAGTGGCTCTGAGAGCAGATACCTCGTTTCCTTTCACTGGCCTCTGCTCCTTTGCCCTTTCGCAATGGACACGTGTTTATGCTTGGTGCTTAGTGTGACGAACTGGGAAAGTTCTTAATGTTTTCTCTGAGTACTGTGTTGGTGCCTCAGTGTCCCCATGGCAGTTCTTAAGTATCTGGCAGAGCAAAGGGCCAGTGCACCTAAATGCCTGACCCTCTGTCTCCTAGCAACTGATGGCCTGGGCCCCTCCTCTGCAAAGGTGCCAGCTGAAGGTGTTGGAGACAAAGGGATCAGGTGACCTCCTGGCCCGGGAAAGGGGCTGAGGAGAGAGGAGGGGCTGGGAGGGGTTGTTAGTCTGGAGCTGGCTGGGGTCGAGGGTGGAGGGCAGACCTGGGGGTCTGGCTCACTGCCCCCCAGAATGGACCCAGCCGAGGGGTCCGGTTCACTGTATCTACAAGCTCTGTTTTAGACCCTGTTCCTGTCATCGAATAAACCTCTGTTTTACTGGCTGGCTGAGAGTCACGTCTGACTGCAAAGTGGGGGTGCAGAACCCGGTGGCTTCCCCAGGACCCCGCTGGGGTGGACTCGCTGTGGGAAGCGCACGGAGGGGCAGAGGATGCTGAATGCTCCAAGGAGAGACCCAGGAGGTGAAGACGTGTGAGCTTCTTGCCCTGAACAAGTCTGCTCCAAAGGAGAGGAGGCTCCCCAAAGTCCTGCCTGGCTTGGTGGGGAGCAGTTCCAGAGCATCGCCCGGGGACTCCGTGACAACTGGTGGCAGCGGTGGGATGTACTGCACCCCGTGAATGGCGCTGCTTGCAGTAAGTGACTGGGGAGCAGTAAAACAAAAGAGGGATAATGAGGACCAGGCATGCTGAAGGCTCAGAGAGGGACGGTTTCAGGGGGCAGTTAACCTCTGGGAGTGTGTGACCAGCGAGAAGGACTGTTGGAGTAACAGGGTCCCCCTGAGGACTGCAGCGAGCAGTCTCAGGGGCGGAGGAGCTTGCTGCTCGACCCTGGGAGAGAGAAGGAGTTTTGCAGTAGCAGGGTTCCCCTGGAGATTGCAGGAGCAGTCCCAGGGGCGGAGGAGTCTGCAGCTCGACCCTGGCAAAGAGGTGGTGATCACAAGAAGGGCTGGCACACCAGGGGTTCTTCCTGGAAACCATGGGGGAGCCAAGAGCACACAGGCCTGTGAGTCCAGAGCCACTTGGGAACAGTGAAGTGATGGCCTATCACCATCTCCTTGAGAAGGACATTGTGATCCTGTGCACAAAGAGAGGGTTACGCATGGGGAAATTCACCAAGGCACAGTTAATCGTGCAGTTGAAGGAGAAGCACCGCTCTGAGGAGCAGATTCCTGGCCCAGATGGGGCTCCAAGAGGATCTGAGAGCAGCTGGAGCATCAGCCAGGCATCCCCGGGAGTCTGGTCCCCAATCAGACGAGGGTCTTCACGATTGGGTTCCCCATCAGGAGATTGGAGACGGATGGGATGGGAGCAGAGCCCGAGAGAGCGAGAGGACCGTGAGAGAAAGCAAGAGCCCGAGGAAAAGCTGCAGGAGAAGCAGCAGGAGCGTGGACTGGTGATGGTGGAGCAGAGAGACATAGGGGGCTGCCCAGGGGTCAGTGGGAAAACACGCCTGCGGGGGCGAGACCCTGGGACAGAGAGAACTGTGGTGGTGCAACCCCAGATGCTGAGGGACTGTGGGACCTGGGTGAAGTTCCCTGGGGTGAAGCCCCTCGCCCTGCCTATGGCCCAGATCCCTGTGCAGACCCAGGAGGGGTCGGGCTGGCTGGTGGTTGGGGTTCTCCAGGACATCGGCTGGGAAGCCCTGTTGGGGGGTGACTGTCTCCCCTTGGGACAGGATCCAGGCCCCGCTCCTGTAACGGCCGAGGGTTTGAATTCAAATCCAGGGAACCAATTGGCTAGGATGGAAATGGTCAGTGAAAATGCAAATGACCTGGCTGGCAGGGGGGAGGGGCTGCTGGGCTCAGGATACCTGCCTACCTGTAACCAGCCCCCTGGGGCTGAGTGGGAGGGAGAGATGCTCCCCGCCCCCCTGCACACTGGAGAGGGGGCTCACGCTGGCTCTGATGCTGTGACCAGAGCAGAGAGCTCACTGCCTGCCCCCACTGGGACAGCAAGGGCAGCACTGAGCATGGGGGGAGCTGAGACCCCAGCTGAGTGGGGGGACACCCAGGCAGGGCAGGTCAGCTGCCAAACAGGTTTGCCTGGTCCAGACATGCTGCTGGGAAGTGATTACACAGCAGGAAGGGAGCTACCAGGGACAGGGCTCAGGGGGGCTGTGACCCCAGGCCCAGCCAGCGAGAGGAAGCAGGTCCCACTCCCTGCCCCAGCCGCTGAATCCCAGACCGAGCTGCAGAGGGATCCCTCCTTGGAGAAGCTGAGGGAACTTGCTGGCCACAGTGCTGCAAACCCCCTTGGGGAAGGGTGCAGGGACAGAGTCCTGCAGGAGAAGGGATTCCTGTACCGGGAATGGGCTCCCCAAGGGGAAGTAAAACTGGGGGGAATCGGGAAGCAGCTGGTGGTGCTCCAGGAATCCACAGGGCTCTTCCAATTTGAGCTGCTGGATGGGAGGAGAGTGAGGGGACCCCTGGACCTGAAGAGGGAGGATTGGATGGAGAAGGGGGAAGACCCCCGGGGGGATCTCTTCCCTGAGGTGGGAGCCAATCTCCCCATCAGGTGTTCCCCATTCAGAGTCATTGGGAAAGCAACCCAGATCCTGGAGAGAGAGGTCAGGAACATGCTGGCTTTAGATGGGATCCAGCCGTTTTACAGCCCATGGGCCTCACTCATGGGGCTGATCCCCAAGGGAGACAGGAAGATTTGGTTTTATGGGGGCTATCAGAAGCTTAAAGCCATCACAGTGTCCGATGCCCACCCCATGCCTAGGCCTGGGGAGATTCCAGACAAGCAGAGGGAGATGGAGAACTTGGCCCTGGCAGACACTGATAACATGTGCATCTTTAGCCAGACCTGGGAGGAACAGGTGTCCCAGGTGAAGAGGGGGCTGGGCTGCCTCAAGGAGGTGGGACTGACATTAAAAGCTGGAAAGTGTAAGGTGGGGACGGCAGAGGCATTGTGTCTGAGCCACAAGGTGGGAAGCGGCTGCTCAAGCCCAGAGCTGGCAAAGGCCAACCTGAGGGCTCTTAACCAAGACAGCCCGAATTGCAGCCCAGAGTGCTGGGAGAAGACCCCATCCCAGTTTGAACCACATGGGTATTGGGGATGGCAAAAGGGTTCAAGCCGCATAAACCTTCCCACATGCTGCTTGCAAGTGCCATCAAGCACACCCGACCTAAGGGAGGGCGTGAGACTGGACTGTCCTGGTGTAACTCACACCAAGGAATGGGAGAGACGCTGGGGCATCCATAGGAACGTTGGTGGGGTCGAACTTCCCCAGGTCACTGGCTGGAGTGACCTCGCTCAGTTCGGTCTCAAAGGGGGGAGAGATGTGACGAACTGGGAAAGTTCTTAATGTTTTCTCTGAGTACTGTGTTGGTGCCTCAGTGTCCCCATGGCAGTTCTTAAGTATCTGGCAGAGCAAAGGGCCAGTGCACCTAAATGCCTGACCCTCTGTCTCCTAGCAACTGATGGCCTGGGCCCCTCCTCTGCAAAGGTGCCAGCTGAAGGTGTTGGAGACAAAGGGATCAGGTGACCTCCTGGCCCGGGAAAGGGGCTGAGGAGAGAGGAGGGGCTGGGAGGGGTTGTTAGTCTGGAGCTGGCTGGGGTCGAGGGTGGAGGGCAGACCTGGGGGTCTGGCTCACTGCCCCCCAGAATGGACCCAGCCGAGGGGTCCGGTTCACTGTATCTACAAGCTCTGTTTTAGACCCTGTTCCTGTCATCGAATAAACCTCTGTTTTACTGGCTGGCTGAGAGTCACGTCTGACTGCAAAGTGGGGGTGCAGAACCCGGTGGCTTCCCCAGGACCCCGCTGGGGTGGACTCGCTGTGGGAAGCGCACGGAGGGGCAGAGGATGCTGAATGCTCCAAGGAGAGACCCAGGAGGTGAAGACGTGTGAGCTTCTTGCCCTGAACAAGTCTGCTCCAAAGGAGAGGAGGCTCCCCAAAGTCCTGCCTGGCTTGGTGGGGAGCAGTTCCAGAGCATCGCCCGGGGACTCCGTGACACTTAGATACACCTGCATCCCTTAAACAACATTTGCCAGCTTTCTAAGTTGATGGAAAAACATGACTTCAGTAGTTGCAGCAGAGAGGAGACTGAATGCTGAGGAAATGTCACCTAGATTTCTAGGGTGAGATAGGAATGTTTGGGGGCAATCTCTGTCCTGTGGTGACAGATGCCCTAGAAATAGGATTATACAGACAGACGTGCATGGGACTAGACCGACAGACACGCAGATGCGTATGAGGCCAGACAGACACACATGTCTGGGGCTAGACAGACAGACAACATAAAGTTACCCTGGGAAAGTCAGTGCCGAGAGAACACATCAGGATGCTGCGTCACGAACAGCAAAGGGAGAGCTGTACTGTACCTCTGCAGTGAAACAAGCACAGCTACACTGCATAGGGAGGGACTTGTAGACACGCAGAGCCTGATTGCAGGGAAAGCTTTGGGGCCTCACAAAGGACACTGATCACTCCACGGGTGCAACCCTGTGTTGCCCAGGCATCTTAGCCCATCAGGCTCAGGACTAGCCTAGACCCTCTTTCAACCCCTTTTGTTAAAACACCTGGAAGAAGCACATAGCTTCCCGACTTCTCTTTCATCTGCTGGGTATGAAACGCTCCCAGCCCTCCCAAGATGCTCCACCGCGGTGCAGAGAAGCAAAGCTCGCTGGTGAGCCGTTCCTCTCCCTGCCCTTTGGAGCCAGTCCCCTGGGTTCTGTGCCAGACTGTAGCAGCACTCTGCAAACTTTACTCAAGTCTCCGTAATCATTCTGGCTCTGCTCCAGCTTCAGAATAGGTTTGGCCCATGGTGCAGACTTGAGCTAAAAGCAGCTCAGGCCGAATGCAGGGAGAGCCCACGCATTGGAAGGGAAAAGGCAGCCTGCTGCAGAGGGGATGAGGGTAGTTTTCATAGTCATGCAGTGGATTTGGGGGAGAAGGAGTTCAGAAGCCCATGGGCACTAGAGGAAACTTGGATTTTGGACCAGAAGACTTAGCCATGCATGGGGACTGATCCTACACCCACTGCGAGACTTACCATCCAATTTACTGGGAGGAGGAAAATGCCCCTGAAAAGGACATTAAGGGTGAGCAGATTTCCCCAGGGAAGTTGAGCCATATCTCTATCAGAATGCAGTGCCCAGCTGCTGTTTTCCTTATTGATTTTAAAGGAGAACAAGATAGAGGGAGGCGTACACAACCCAGGGTTATGTAGAGGTTAACCAGCAGGCTCCTGCAGTGTGAGCTGCCTCCGCTCCCTGTATGCTGCTAAATCATGAAGGGGAGAGGAGGGGAGGGGAGACCATGACAACAGAGACCTATGGAGGTGAAGGTCAATGGGGGGGCAAACAGAAGATATTTAGACAATTCCATACACCCTTCAGTTTCATCTGGATAGGGGAGTCTTCACTTCCTGTCATAAACTGCTGCATGATGTTTGAGGAACACTTGCTTCCACCCCAGAGATAGCTGCATTTCAGTTATCTTTATTTCCCCAGGGTCTGAACCTAAAAGGTTTCTAGATCTTATTGATTTCAACGCCTATCGACTTCAGCATGAGCTTAAGGCATTTGCTGAGCACCTCCCAGGGGAAGCTCAGCATCTGGCAAGATCCGGCCCAAAGCACCTTGGGAAACTGCTGTATTGATGTGAGATATTATGAATACTACAGAAAATACATCAGAACAGCTGAAATCAGAGCTAATGCAGCTAGAAAGCCACCTGGAGCACAGAAAGGGCAGCGTCTTTAAAAAGCCACGTCAATCCAGGCCAAAACTTTTGAATAAAACAGACAAAGAGACACAAAAATGGAGGCTCCGTGTAGACTCTTAAAAATAAGGTGCATTGTAGCTAGATATTGTTTTAATTCACAGAGCTCTACAATATCGTTTGTCAGTCACTCTGGGGTAACGGGGAACTCTTCCAGCCGGCTTCCTTTTACAGGCACCAAAACACTCTGCTGCCTGGGTACACCACCTTCCAACGCACCTAGTGGCACGTTGTGCCAAAGCAAATCTTACAACCTAGCAGGAGAACAATTATTCATGGTCCAGCAGCTTCTGATGCGTGTTCTGTTTCACACTTGCGTTCTCACTCACAGACATTTATCTACTTAGTATTCAGTCAACAGAACTTGTCTTAATATATGAGAAATTGACTGGATTAAGCTCTACACAGGGCCCTGTGTTATTAGAAAAGTATGTTTCTGGAAGTAAAATGGTACATCACCACTTTGTAATTCACTCGCTAGTCAGTAGAACACGGAAAGCTGGCATCAAATACAATTTAAGTTCTTTAAGAGGAACAATGATCTAGTAGTTAAGGTGATGGGTAGGACTCAGATCTGGGTTCAAGTTTTAATTAAGAACTAAGAACAGCCATAGTGGGTCGGACCAAAGGTCCATCTAGCCAGTATCCTGTCTTCTGACAGTGGCCAATGCCAGATGCCCCAGAAGGAATGAACAGAACAGGTAATCACCAAGTGATCCATCCCCTGTCGCCCATTCCCAGCTTCTGGCAAACAGAGGCTAGGGACACCATCCCTGTCCATCCTGGCTAATAGCCATTGATGGACCTATCCTCCATGAACTTATCGAGCTCTTTTTTGAACCCTTCTTTATGATCTTGGGCAAGTCACCCCATCTCTCTGCCTCAGATCCCCAAACATAAATTGAGGATAATAGTTCTGCAATTTAGACTGTAAATGCTTTCAATCATGGATCATCTCTTCCTATTTATATGTACAGCACCTAGCACAACAATCTTAGTTAGTGTCTCTACCTGCTACTGCAATATAAATAAAAATAAATTAAGTTACTGTGAGTTTTAATCTTCTTAACCCGGTCCCTAGTGATCCCTTACTCACATCACAAAAGCACTGTGCAATTGGACCCCACTCAGCTTAACTAGCAGGTATTGCTCCAAATCAAGCTCAGGATCAGAACCGTGGGAGGTGCAGTGCATCATGACAGAGGTGCAGGGGCAGAGTTGGATGGGAAATCCAGGAGAAAGGTAGGAGTGCAGTGGAGAGGCAGAGCTGACTGGGAGCTCAGTACTGGTATAGTAGAAACCTTTCCCTGGCCAGAGAGAAGGTCAAAAGAGCAGAACTGTTGAGGTACCTGCACTTGTTGGAAGTGTCACAGGTCAAGAGAGAGGACAATTGGCACATGTCGTAAGGTCCTTCAGGGTGCTCTGAAGGTCAAGATGGAGGCATGCTGGCATATCTGTGAAGGGTTGGATAGCCTCCGCTGTGCCTGATCTCAGCTGGTGCTACTTCACTGCATGAGTGCTAAAATTTAGCATACAACACTGTGACTCCCTAGCACCCCAATATCATGTAATTAGGATATGTTTTGTACAAAGTATGTCTTGTGAGGTGGTATTCTAAAAGTTCTCATCTGCTAGACAGTAATATCTCGTGGGATTGTAGGTGCTATCACTGTATGTGAGGTTTGGCTAGGTATGTGCGACTGAAACATGCTGTGAGGTTGAAAACACCCACAAGCAGCATTTCAGGTACAACAGTAAAAAGGCAACCAATGTTAATTTCTTATTGAGGAGATGCACACAAGCACAAGGATTACCCCAGGAACTGTGTACAACAGCAACCTCTCGGAGATAGCACTGCACAATGGGAACTGTTGGACCCAGGTCACAGCAAAAGAGCTTTCCAGCAAGTGGGAAGGAGATATAAAAGCGGGACAATGACATCATGATGGTACCTGACTCTCCCTCCAACTACACACCTGGAAACACCTGAAGGGCAAGGACAGAACTGTGGGAAGTGATGGTTTCAGGCTAGAAGGATTTTTAGCCTGTTTATGAAAACCTGGGAAATCCAAAGCCACTTGTGCCTTAAGAGTCTGCCAGCCTGTTTATCACTCAGAGTGAGAATTTGCTAATTCATATCCTGCTTGTTTAGTTTGTTACGCTCAGTTTGTGGGTTTGTTTATTTACTAAGGTCATCTGCTTTAATCTGTTTGCTATCACTTATAACCACTTAAAATCTATCTTGTGTAGTTAATACACTTGTTTTTGTTTTCTCTAAAACCAGTTTGTGGAATTCATAACTGGGGGGCAAACGCTCAGCATATCTTCCTCCACATTGAGGGAGGGGGAGAATTCGATGCGCTTACACTGTACAGTTCTCTGTGCAATGCAAGACGGTGTAATTTGGGGTTTACACTCCAGAGGGGAGTGCGTTCCTTAGCATCTGGGAGGTGCCTCAGCTGAACCTTCCCATGTAGAGCTGTGTGTGTGCTGGTAAAAGAGCAGGCTTGGGGAGCTTGGCAATTTATCACAGCACCAGAGTGTGAAAAGGAGCCCAGGCTGGTGGGTCAGGCAGGCTCAGTGGTACCCCAGTTCCAAGTGGCACCCCAGGGGGAACCCGTCACAACACATTTAAAAATACCAGGTAGAGGCCTTACAAACTTCAGATTATTCACAGCCTTGAGTCCTGTGAAACCTTTGGAATACAATACCACACTTACAATTAGTAACACAATGGGGCATCTTACTAATACATGTGGCATGACAACCCTTCACGACGGCTCCAAGGAAAGGAGCTGTCAGTGGTGCACGCCTGAGTTGGCTCTGGAGATGACAATTTAACATGACGCACTGCGCTAATCTAGATTAGGCGGATGAAATATTCATGGGCCGTAAGGGAGAACAATTATTCAAATACGGCTTTTGAGTGGGGAAGCAACATCTAGCCGGGGAGAGGTGGTTACCAGCTTCCCCTGAATGATGTGCCCAATTACAGACTCCCCAGGCACACGGATGAACTGTAGCAGTACTAATGACTTTCAAAACCAACTAACAATCCCCTAAAACTCCTCTCACGTTCCCCCAAATCACACATCAACCAGCCAATGCTCCAGCAAACACTTGGGATAAGCCAGACATGAAGAAGAGCTCTGTGTAGTTCGAAAGCTTGTCTCTTTCACCAACAGAAGTTGGTCCAATAAATGATATTACTTCACCCGTCTTGTCCCATCAGGCCATGTACCATGCCCTGAAAGGTCAACCAACACTGGGTCCGGTCTACACTGCAACCAGAGGTGCAACTGCAGCCAAAGTAGACATAGCTGAGCTAGCTCTGATCTAGCTAGTTCAAATAACTGCGTTAGCCGCCTGAGTAACAACCCGGGCTGGCGAGTATATGCAATATATACCGAATATATTGAGGGTCCCAGGTGTGCGGGGTTTGTACAGCTTATGCTGCCACAACTTCACTGCTGAAGTACCTGAGCTAGCTAGATCAAAACTAACTTGGGTATGTCTGTGAGTCCTGCAGGCACATCTATCATTGCAGTGTAGACACACCCCTTACATTGGATCAGCAGAGAAAGGGAATTTCAGAGGCCTCTCTGCTGAGAACCATTCTGGGCCCATGGCCTTCGGCCTTTAAATCGAGAAACTGTATCGTTTCCTCTTGTGCAATAACTGCCACGGCAGTATAGGCAGGAGCAAGCCAAAGGCTCTATGGTAAGAGTACTAAATGAAGGGCATCGGCATTAACGAGTTTTAGCCAGCAAACTCCGGCCGTGTCTCTGCTGTTTGCACAGATCTCGAGAGCCAAACTCAAAGCGCCACCTTCAAGAGATCCGGTGTTGTGCGCATCTTGCTTTTCATTGGCTCAGCCAAAATTAGCACAAAATTAAATGCTGTGTGAGGAAGCCTTTTGTTATGCAGACCTGCTCCAGCCAGCAAAGATGTCACTGTCCATTTACCTGCTGCATTATCACTCAGAAGGAGTGAAAATACCAGCTTTTCCTCTTGTGGTCCCCAAGGAAACAAGTGAAATTTCCTAATTCTGCTCAGGCCCAATGGCAGGATGCATGTTTCCACGGGATGAGCATTAACAAGACTCCTAAAGGAGTTTTCTGCTTTTCATTTTTTGTTTTCTCCTTTCAAATGAACTTCACTTTAGAGGGTTTGGAGTGTCGGCACCTTTGGATACATTAGTTACCTTAAGTGGAGGATGGACTGTAACAGATCTGTATCAGAGGGTAGCCATGTTAGTCTGGATCTGTAAAAGCAGCAAAGAATCCTGTGGCACCTTATAGACTAACAGACGTTTTGGAGCATGAGCTTTCGTGGGTGAATACCCACTTCCTCAGATGCATGTAATGGAAATATCCAGGGGCAGGTATATATATGTGTGCTAGCAAGCAAGCTAGAGATAACGAGGTCAGTTCAATCAGGGAGGATGAGGCCCTGTTCTAGCAGTTGAGGTGTGAAAACCAAGAGAGGAGAAACTGGTTCTGTAATTGGCAAGCCATTCACAGTCTTTGTTCAATCCTGAGCTGATGGTGTCAAATTTGCAGATGAACTGAAGCTCAGCAGTTTCTCTTTGAAGTCTGGTCCTGAAGTTTTTTTGCTGCAGGATGGCCACCTTAAGGTCTGCTATAGTGTGGCCAGGGAGGTTGAAGTGCTCTCCTACAGGTTTTTGTATATTGCCATTCCTAATGTCTGATTTGTGTCCATTTATCCTTTTCCGTAGAGACTGTCCAGTTTGGCCGATGTACATAGCAGAGGGGCATTGCTGGCATATGATGGCGTATATTACATTGGTGGATGTGCAGGTGAATGAACCAGTGATGGTGTGGCTGATCTGGTTAGGTCCTGTGATGGTGTCGCTGGTGTAGATATGTGGGCAGAGTTGGCATCGAGGTTTGTTGCATGGATTGGTTCCTGAGCTAGAGTTATTATGGTGTGGTGTGCAGTCACTGGTGAGAATATGTTTCAGGTTGGCAGGTTGTCTGTGGGCAAGGATTGGCCTGCCACCCAAGGCCTGTGAAAGTGTGGGATCATTGTCCAGGATGGGTTGTAGATCCTTGATGATGCGTTGGAGGGGTTTTAGCTGGGGGCTGTATGTGATGGCCAGTGGAGTCCTGTTGGTTTCTCTCTTGGGTTTGTCTTGCAGTAGGAGGCTTCTGGGTACACGTCTGGCTCTGTTGATCTGTTTCCTTATTTCCTCTTGCGGGTATTGTAGTTTTGAGAATGCTTGGTGGAGATTTTGTAGGTGTTGGTCTCTGTCTGAGGGGTCAGAGCAGATGCGGTTGTACCTCAGTGCTTGGCTGTAGACAATGGATCGTGTGATGTGCCCGGGATGGAAGCTGGAGGCATGAAGGTAGGCATAGCGGTCGGTGGGTTTTCGATATAGGGTGGTGTTAATGTGACCATCACTTATTTGCACCGTGGTGTCAAGAAAGTGGACCTCCCGTGTAGATTGGTCCAGGCTGAGGTTGATGGTGGGGTGGAAGCTGTTGAAATCATGGTGGAATTTTTCCAGAGTCTCCTTCCCATGGGTCCAGATGATGAAGATGTCATCAATGTAGCGTAGATAGAGAAGGGGTGTGAGTGGACGAGAGCTGAGGAAGCGTTGTTCCAGGTCGGCCATGAAGATATTGGCATATTGTGGGGCCATGCGGGTGCCCATAGCAGTGCCACTGATCTGGAGATATATATTGTCATCAAATTTGAAATAGTTGTGTGTAAGTATAAAGGCACAGAGTTCAGCAGCCAGTTGTGCTGTAGCATCATCAGGGATAGTGTTCCTGACAGCTTGTATTCCATCTGTGTGTGGGATGTTTGTGTAGAGAGCCTCTACATCCATGGTGGCTAGGATGGTGTTTTCTGGGAGGTCACCAATGCATTGCAACAGATCTATCCCTGCAGAAAGTCAAATTGTTTGGCACCTTCCCCACTCCACCTTTCCTGTGTGTTAAAGGCATGTCTAAAATAAAAACCCTCCAAGTTTGAAAGTGGCATTTAATGCTGCTTTTAGATGCCTTAATGTGAGCAACAATAGAACTGGGGGGAAGGGGAGAGAAACAAAAAAGGTATCGTGAATTTATTTTGAGCTTCCTTACAATAGAATAACACTCACTGAGCCTGCCTGCCTTTAACCATTGTCTTGGAAGTGCAATGAACCACAAAGGCTGGAAATCTACTTTTGAGGCTTAGGAATGCTCCGGTTATGGAAAAGCTTTTCGCTCCATACAAATGTGTCACCTAATTAGAGAACAGCAAGAGATCAAGGCACTGTAGCCAGCTACAGTATTAATCGCGGCAGGAGATGCTTTGGGCATTGACAGCCAACATCGCGGTTCATTTATCCTGCTGGGGGATGCTGTATTGCTGGCTTTGGGAACATGAGATATTTCCTGTACAAGAGCAACTTCCCTCCTGAGAAAAGCTTAGCCTGGCCCTTCCCTTTAAATCACTTGGTATAACTACAGCTAGGGGGGAACATTCGGGTCCCAGCCGGAGTGTTGAAGCAATGTGTCGTACAAACCATGCAGCCAACCAAAAGGTGTGGGGTGGCACTAATTGGTTTCAGACAGTCTGCGGATCTGACCAGCTGATACACATCCACAGACTGTACACATCCACACATGCTCGCGCACGTATGTTGGGCAATGTATCAGGGAAGTGGCTGAAGGGGGACAGGCTTGAAGTCACCAGCACAGAGATACTGCAAGTTGCATTCATTAAATTCCCCCCCGGATAACGTGACATCAGCTGTCCCATTCTGCTGTTAGGTTGTCTGACATCTCTGGCCAAATGCTCCTGGGAACTGATGTTCCCACGATATTTCACATGGAGCCATAAAACAGCACCATGCCGTCCATCTGTGAGCCACAAGCCAGACCTATGTTTATTTAGTCAGGTGCATATTTGAGGATGAAAATCCACCCACCACTAAAATTCAAAAGGGTACAGATCTTGATATTATGCACAATATAATATGCTGTATATACACACACACACACACACACACACACACACACACACACAGAGTAACCGATCAGCTGTCTCCAGAAAGTCATTAACTCAGCTGGAATTCTCTGTGTGCATCCTCACTCTGGCTGATTTTTTTCAAAAAATGAATTAATCTGTGACAACCATCACAATAGGTTGGTTTTCTTAAGACACTGGATCCAGTTCATCCCATTGACAGTCGACGGAGTTATGTCAGGGAGGGATTTAGCTCAGTCTCTCGGCTAACATTTCCACGCTGGATTCTGTGTGTAACAAATTCCTCCATTGCTTATGACCCTCGATAAAGCTCTATCAAATTCATTGTAAGAAGCAAAACTTCCATCACAGTTTATCATTGGCTGACAGGCAGTGCTTGCAGCAGTGAGGTCTACTCCTCGAGAGTGGTGGATTATTATCTGCAATGGAGGATATGCTTGGGAGGACTGCAGACTCGGGGGGAGGGAATTTTTCTAACCGCATCACTACCTACCCATAACATGTGGCTCTATCATGCCAGTCCAGGAAGCACTGCTCAAAAGAAACGTTTCTTATGGCACCATGGCCCCTGATGGACAGGTGCTGTGAGATGGTACAGTACTTATCAGCACAATCTCCAGTTGCCTGGCAGGGGCTGTATCGTGTAGCTTGTTGACAAACTAAGTATCCTAGAGGCACCAGCTATTTTCACTATTCAGCTGTAAAGCACTTATCTCCAGTATTATGGGCCAAAGTCTCCAGTCCTTGACATCAACGGGAGCTAGGACTGGTTACAAACCACAGGATTTGGCCCTGTGTAAGCAGAAGGCACAAATGACCTGCTGTTTCAGAGAAGCCCCTTCGGTGTTAATGGACACACATTTTGCAGTTGAGAGGAGTCTTAGTCAGTTCTTTTCCCGTCTTGCCATTATGCTGTTAGATTACTCAGACCGGATGAAAAATGCTTGGTTAAGTCCTGAGTCAGGAACATCTTTGTGTTTTTAAAAGCAGAGCTCTAAGATACCACAGCGGCTAGGCTTTGCCTTTAGTGTCAGAGCACAATTCTGCAAGTCATATGCCTACCCCAAAACCACAAAAGCTGTTTGATGCTCTGATGCATCTGCACTTTGCACATGCACACACACACTCTCTCTCTCTCTTTGTCCCCCCACCCCGTTCTTTTTGGATATACTATGCCGTGTGTTACCCCTGATACTGGAGGGAAAGGTGTTTGGATTACACGTCTGCTAGAGTGTTTGCTTAGACTCACCAGGAAAAATATTCCATTCTGTTCTGAAACGCTCAGAACTTGCTGACAAATTGGAACACCCCGTTTGGGGCCAGAAAAACTTGCCCGTGTAACCCTTATCTGTTATCTCAGTGGTTAAGGCACCTGCTTGCAATGTGGGAGATGTCAGCTGGAATCCCCACTCTGCAACAAGGACTTGACCTCAGAGTCTCCCCTCTCTCCTTGGTAAGCAGCCTATCTACCAGCCTATCAACATTTTGGGTGCAATGGTCTCAGTCTCTCCTGTCAAAGCTGTTTCACTTTGTATAACTACTTAGCCATTCATTGTGCCAAAGAAACAGGGATTTGAATCCACACCTCCTGCCTCCCAGGCAAGTGTTGAGTCTGGGCTTTGGATGTTCGCCTGGCAATCCCTTTGCTATAACCACAAGGGATTACATTTGTTAATGCATGAGCCTTGTTTTATTACTATTATTATTTAATGCATAGAAATCAAGATGATGTCTCAAGAATGAAGATCACAAAAGCTTATATTGTGCAAGGAATGGCCCCAGCTAATTAGTGTGTCTGAATGACCCCTGGCTGCTTAGTAACTTGCGCTCTGATTTGCTACTGTCTTTAGAATCCAGTCCACAGGGCCACAAAAAATGGTTCACATCACTATTGTCCAGCCTAGATTTTTCTCAAATAATATTTTAATGTTTAGACCCTTGCAAAGAAAAGGGCTGAGTAGCAGAAACACTCCTCTCACGTTGAGACCCCTTTACATTGCCGGATGGCTACAAGGTGACCTCGAGAAACATGAGAATCAGGCCCAAAGAGTTACTTTTATTTCTCCTATTAATATTACATGCAACTATAATAAGGCACTCCCCACCATGTTGTCTGGGGCAAAGGAGGAAACGTAGCCCTGGAACATCTTTCCAGCTTCAAATATCTAGTCACTAACTCCTGAACAGTCTTGAGAATGAACCAGCTCTTTGCCCTTTTTCATCATTTGTTTTATGAGAGTATCTCAGATCCCCCACAAAGATCAGTGCCCCATTATGATAAGCACTGTGTGCACGCATAGGGAGAGACAATCTCTTCTCCACAGAGCTTACACTTAAAATAGATAAGGCGGACAAAGTGTGGGAGAAAAGAAGGACAATTAGCCCCATTATATTGATGGGGAGACTGAAGCACAGAACAATTAAATGACTTCCCAAGGTCACACAGAGCTTCCATGGCAGAGCCAGGATTTGAAATCAGATTTCTGGAGTCCTATTCCAGTGCCTTGACAAACTCTGGCACTTTTCACCAAGGAATTCAAACACTTTACACACACTAGTGGATTCAGCCTCACAACCCTCCTGTTTCACTCCTGCTTACAGGCACAGGTCAGTTATGTCACCTGCACAAGGTCACCAAGTGGCGGAGTCAGGAACCTAGGAGTTCTGACTTCCGCTGCTGCCTCACTCCATGGACAGGTGATGGATGAGCAGGGAATGAACCAAGAGGAACAATTCATCTGGCCCAAGACATTCACGTTTAGCCATTTTATGTCTATTTAATCAATAAATCATCAACCTCCCCCACACCCCATTAAAAGAAAATCCACTCTATTTAGAAACTGGACCAGCCAGCATAACAGTTAGGTATTAACCCGCTTCCCAGCTGGGACAGCCCCAGGCGGAGTGTCTTTTCCTAATAGACAGAGCTGCACTTGCACAGAATATGTGTCCACTCTCTCCGCAGGCCATCCATTTTTCACCAGCTCAGCTACATAAGGAAACAGCTGCCCAAAGAGACTTCTATGGCATGACTAAAATACGGGGAACCGCTCTGTAAGGGGGCCATCCAGACTGTCTGCAGGTGTCAAAAGCTGCCTCATGGGGTGGGGGGGCACTGCCCTCCCCACCAGGAAACTTGGTACACAGAGATAAGTAGATCAATACACAGTCAGGCAGACACAGAGACAGACACACAGCTAAACAGATAGATGCACTGCAGTTGCACTGACAGACACACAGATGGGTAGACAGATCTGTTGGACAATTTAGCCTAAATGGATACTCATTTATTACAACAGCTATTAGTCATGTATTAACCCTTTATGAACTATGTATAAATGCAGCCTTTGTATCCAGTGCGACACCAGCACTGCACGTGCTGAGGGTTTCAGACTTCATTTCAAACACCTCAAGCCGTCCGCTTAGACGAATGCCTAGGGATGGTTTGGGCTATCAGCTGGTTTGTAAGTACATTCTGCAGGCTGCAGCCCACGCATGAGCCAGCTGGCTTCCCAGCTAAGTGTCTCCCTTAATGGATCTGATACTTCCTGCCTCCCACGAGGCACCAAGCATCATCTAATGGCCTGCTCCATCCTTATCCACTTGGATTAGTGCTACCCGGGCCCTTAGCAGAGATGGAGGAACCAGCAGGAAGGTGGAGAATCTCTTTCAGCCAGAGGAGACGGCAGGAAGTGTGCTGAGAGGCACAGGACGGTGGGTCAGAGGGTGCTGCAACCCCTTGGCGAGGACAATGCCCCCCCAGGAGCATATGGCAAGGGAAAAGAAGGGAGTCAGGTGCTGGTGATGGTTGGGACTGGAGCATGGTCTGAGCGGCAGAGCTCAGACACGGATACTACCTAGCTAGTGGGCCGGAGGGGTTTGGTTCTGGTGGGCTCACAGCACTCAACACTGGCCTCCCTCTGCTCCCATGGATGTCAATGGTAAAACGGCTATGGACTTCAATGGGAGCAGACAGGTCAGCCGATACTTTAGAAAAACCCAGGCTTCGTCTCTAGGAAAGACCTACTCTATCCTCAAATCCGGCACCCTGCTAGGCAAGGATAGCGTCTGCCAACACAGGCTGGAAGTGGCCTCCCACAGATATTGCATGCGATAATCCTCTCTCTTTTGGAGCTGCCTGTGGGAGTGGTCACGTCACCAGCTGTGCAGTGCCTGCTGCACGGAGCAGTCCCTGGCCATCCTCAAGCGATCCTGTGGCTGCCTCTACCTCACATCAAAGATTCCTGCCGGGGCACTGACTGCTGGTCTCTAAAGAGCACTTCTATCAAGAGATGCCGCTCTCTGAGCAAAAGGACGCTTTCCCCCAGCAGAGGCAGAAGGAGCTGTGCTAAGCTGTTCTTCCGCTACAAATTACCTTCCATGAAACACAGCAGCTATGGAGCATGGCATTGCTCTGCACTACCACACAATACCTTTGACTTTGTGGATCCCACTGGAGCTGCTTTCATGCACCATCAAGCGTTTCCTGATCCCAAATGACAGCAGCGCCAATGTCCTTGAGTTCTCAGGTGTCATGATGGAGAAGGGAAGCGTACCCTCAGGAGCGATGCAGGGAAAGCGATAGAGCATTCACTCTGAGAGCCCTGGAGAGTTTCCCAGGCCAGGACACAAGTACACCTGTATGCAGGATGCACTGTGCTATGATGGGCCAGGTCTTGTCTGAAGGGGAAGGACTAGATTACTCTATGCTGCAGCTCTAGATTTGCTCTGCTCTCACTAATCCAGACTGCGATAATTTCTCCCCTCCTTTCCAAAAGCAACCAACTAAACAACCAACCAAGGACCCGCTTACAGGCAGGCAATGGCACCCATCTGACCAGTGCAAGCCCCTAATGTAGACACTCTGCAGCAACATAAAGCAGGATGTACATCAGTGTCACTTACTCTGGTATATTTCCTTAATGTAATCAGGGCCCCCGCCCCATATTTTGCTGCCTTTGGATTACTAAGCAGGTGTGGACATGGAGGAATCACAGCCAGTCTCTCCCCAGTAAGATGCACCAGTTCCCATCAATCGCACATTTTAAGGAGCTTGCTAATGTTAAGGCACATCTCCATCCCCTTGTTTTCCTACTGAGGAGGTGGCCATTACTAGGTTAACCATGGTGCTTTCCTCCCTTTCAGTTCCACCTCAGTCACGCACTTCGTAAAGAGGCGGTTCAAATAGCTTAAACAATCTTTCTAAAACCCACGGCCTGCTGTCCTGGAAGCAATTTCCCAAGTAGAAGAGATCTCTTTGTGCCACCTTTCTCTGCCTGCTAACCTGCTACCTCTCTTCCTCCTCCTGCAGCTGGAGAAGTGGAAAGCTAACTATTGCAGTTGTGCATGCAAGATGTAAAGAGCATTTCATTTACCCCTCATCATTATCCCCATTCCCAGCCCTTCCCGGGTGACCCCAAAGCTCAGGGCAGACTTCAGGCACCAGCTCAGCAAGCAGGTGCTTGGGGCGGCCAAAGGGAAGGGTCGGCACGTTGGGCTCTTCAGCGGCAGGTCCCTCGGTCCCTCTCGGAGGGAAAGACCTGTCGCTGAATTACCACCGAAGAAGAAAGCAGTGCGGTGGAGATGCCACCGATCGTGACTTGCCTTTTTTTTTTCCCCGCTGCTTGGGGCAGCAAAAACCCTGGAGCCGGCCCCGCCAAAGCTTCTGAGGTTGGGAGCCATTGGGGATTTCACTTGGTTTCCCGTTTCAGCGTGTGCTGCTGATCACAGGGATTGTTCAGCTCTTCTAGGCAGTCTCTCCCCACACCAGCCCTGGGATTTATCTGAGCAAATTGCCCTAGTCACCTTAAATGAAGTTTTTAGCTATTTTAGTCAATAGGAGCTTGTGTCATGCACAAGCACCAAGGCAGTCAGACACATTAGTCATTTGGATTAGAGATGAGACTGTAGCCAAAGCCCAGTTCTGACACTGGGGTCAAATGCATGCGTGTGGTTTAGAGCCTGAACCCTGATCTACATTTTGCACCTGGCCTCTGGCTCAATATGGGGCTGGATGAACAACCTAGATCCAAATAACTCCCGGCGTTGGGACTGAGCCAAAATCTGGATCTTGCTTGTTTGTTTTTGTCATTCATGTCTTCAGACAGAGAATATTTCATATGGGGCCCCGTGCGCTTATCCTATTGGACCTCAGTGGGTGCTCTGCCTGCATAAGGAATGTGATAATAGGGCCATGGGGAATAACCTGCCAAAGGCAGCCACAGGAAACGGTTAGCAGGAATCATTTGAAAAGGGACTCAGGCAAACATATGGAGGAAAACAAACATCTTATGGATGGGGATGTGGGCCCAGATTGCGTTCCTGGCTTCTGCCAGGACGATAAACTTTACAGTGCTTCTCTCCCGCCAAACTGAAGGGATTGTGTAGATCCAAGAAGGACTCAAACAAAAAGAAAACCCCACAAGGATCAACTCAACATGTGGGTCTATATGCTATTTGCTGTTTCAGAAATGCATGGGGATATCTTTGCAAACAACTGTGTGTGTGTCGCATACTGGACTGCTGAGGTCATGACTGACCCTCTATGCTCCTTCGAGGTTCTTTATCATTTTTGAATCAGTTCAGTCTCCTTTGCCTGAGGCATGGCTAGTTTATTTCCCCATTTCCACATCTGCTTGGTTATGATCCAGTTTATTTTCTGCAAACACTTGGATGAATCTGTAAACCTCAGTCCTGGAGCCGAATTGCTTCCCAGGCTTTGCTCTCACTGCTCTTGGAGGATGTAGGAAACTTCACCCGAGAGAGCCCCTGGCCCAGACAATGAGGCAGATTCTGTCTCCCGCTCCAGGCTCATACGCTACTAACAGCATACCGGGGTCACATGGAGCCCCAACTTGCTTGGGGTGAATTCTCAAGCTCCTGGCTCAAGCACTGGTGGAGGGAGCATGCCAGGGTTGAGTGGAGAGGGGAGGGGACAGGCCCAGAAGATACGGTGCTACAGGGATTTTTGGCTGCACCACAGTCCCTGGACAACCCAGGATGGGAGATATTCCAGCCCCTAGAGCATCCCAGGGCAAAAAGGTGGCATAAAACCTTTGTCCCCTCTTCCACCTGGGCTGCATTTTCTGTGCTGCACCCCCAGGAGCCAATGAATTTAATCTGTCCTGTACAGCGGAGCACAGGAACAATAGGAGAGAGGCTGGGACCCACAGATTCTCTCACTGGCTGCTGCTGGTGGTCGTGGTGATGGGTGCACTAAATGTCCTCTGAAATCCTAGGTCTCCATTGCCTTGCCCACACATGGAAAGGCAGGGCAGCCACCAAGAATTAGACCCAAGGCTGTGCGCAGCCCCTGACCATCCCTATGGAACTGGGCCCGTCTGGCAACCCTGCAGGACCCCAGCCAGGCCTCAAGGAACCTCACCATCCCATGGAGCTCCAAGATTGTGTGCCCCACCTCCTGTCTCTCTTGTGGCAGTGCAGAGGAGCCTGGAAACCCCATGTAGTTGTCACCCAACAACGAGCACCTTCAAAGGAAGGAGCAGTGTAGGGGGGATGCCACCTGCTGTATGTTTGCCCTGAGCCAGGTCTTCAGCACATGATTCAAAAATGTCTCACGTTGCAGCTATTCAGGAAGTCATTCCCCACCTTCTGGCCATGGAGGGGGCAGTGAGGAAGGGACAGGGACAGCAGGATAGATGAGGCACAGGAACAGGTAGAGAAAAGAACTGGAAAGGAGGCAGGCAGGAAAAGAACAAGTGGAAAGAAGACACACACAACTAGGGAAAGGGTGGCTTATATTTTGGAGGCCAATGCCCCACACGGCCATGCTGGGAAATGTGAGCCAAGGCGTGGAATATTCCCAGCTAACTGGGGTCTCCAGTAAAATGTTCTCACCTCTGAGTGCAAATCTCCACTCAGAATCTCCACACTCCCCTGCAAATTGCCACTCCAAGCCCTCGCACCCCTCCTACAGAACCCTGGGGCCCCAATCCCTGCAGGAAAACTCCACCCGCTGCTCAGCAGCCACCTAATCCAGCCTCTTGGTAACACATTCAATGACAGCTGAAGGATCAGCACTTCAGTCTTAATTACATTAACCGCCCAGTCCTGGAAAGCTCCTTCACTTTCCTCAGCTGGCAACGGCTTTGCTCTCCTTCACAGTCAGCTCTCCTCCTTAATTCTCCTGTCAGACAAGTTTCCTCACAGGCTCTGCTTGCATTTCAACATGAGCCTGAGCTGGCTGAAGGGGTCATTTAGCCTCTTTCCTAGTCCTTCGGTGAAATCCGTTCAGCACACCCCGGGGGGGGTCCGTTGAAAGAAACAAAAGTCTATGAGTTGGGAGCATTAAATGAGCTAGGCTTGCAAGGGGGAGGAGAGAAATAATTGAATGGGGGCTCTGTGCCCAGCTGGGACATTATTACCATTACAGTGTTAGACCCAGTCTACTTTCGAGTGCTCCAGTGGTGTAATTTACCAGCTTACATTCTCAACAGCAGATGCTCCATTTTACACTGTTATATTAGGGGATTGCCCTGGTGTGAATACATCGTTCTGGCACACTAGTGCCAATTTCTCTGGATAGATGGGGCCTCTGAGAAGGTGTCCAAATCAAAGCCCCAACTCCAAAGACTCCTGAACTCTGGGAAAGCCCAGATCTGGATCGGAACTCAGGGGCTTGGTCCCCATTCCAATGGAATATATTATGATGTCCTGAGCACCAACATTACGTGCTGTGCATAGAGGCTGAAATGGGGTCTGCTTCAAGGAGCTCAATCCAACCAGATGTCACTGTGCAGCAGGAGGGAAAGATTCTAGTCTATATAGATTCTTATAGCTCACTACAGCATTTGGGCATCATGCATTAAGCTGTGTGATTGGTAGGGTTTTGTTCATAGGGTATTTATTTTTTTACATGTCCACGCTGCTCTGTGTTTTATATCAGAGACAGCCAGTCACAGAAGGGCGCCTGGCACTTGCAGTGGCAGGCGGGGAGATTTGTGACGATCCTTAATCCCTGCGGGTGTTTGGCCCAGGGTCTCAAGAAAGCTCCGCCTCCCGCACTGATGAGCATTACCCTTGTGGGCAAAGGTTCCACTGGGCCAAAGCAGAGCTGTTGACCATGGTCCTCCTCCCTCGACACGGTTTTCACGGCGGTAGAAGGGAGCCAGAATCGAAGCTGCGAGCCCAGAGAGGAGGGCACCGCAGCTGCTGTGATGAGAGACAAGGAAGGCACCACCAAGAGACGTGGGAGAAAAGAGTGAGTGTCAAGGAAGAAAGGATGGGAGCTAAGGAGAGCCAGGACGTGCTGGGAGGAGGGAAAGAAGCCAAATATTGAAATCCTGACTCTGTGGAGACAGGTGCCTTATTGCTTCTGAATGCTTGTGGTTCAGCTGCTCCAGATGAAATAGCAACCGAGGCACACAAAGATGTGTGAATACATAAGGGCTTGTCTACAGGAAAAGTTGGTTTGTGGCAAGCTGGGGTATAAATATATCCTGAACTAGCCTGCCACGCACTAAGTGTCTATATGGACCTTGCTGCTGTGCAGATCAAAGCGCACCATGGAATTTTTAGTGCACGTGCCAGCAGGATCCACACAGACCCTGGGTGTGCAGCACACTAGGGATGGGCAGATTGCCATGAACTACATGTTCATGTAGACAAGCCCTAAGACAAGATAACTCTCTAGAAGGAAAGATTAGGCACCACAGAAGGAGAAAGGCCATGAGCGAAACAAGGCTGGGGACAAATACCAGGAGGTAGCCATGCTAGTCTGTATCCACAAAAACAACAAAGGGTCCAGTGGCACCTTAAAAACTAACAGATTTATTTGGGCATAAGATTTCGTGGGTAAAAAACCCACTTCTTCATGTGCAAGGCTGAGGAGGCAGGGAAAGGAGATGCTTTGAGAGGCAATCTGATGGAGGAGGGAGAGGTACAAAGGCATAGGGAGGGCTTCCGAGAGTGGGAACATTGTATGATCAGGTAGGTTTAGCTCTCATAACATGGGAACAAACCACCACTAGAGATACCCTGCTAAAGGAGAGAGACCAAGGCCCACACTGGGGATTGAGGGAGCATTTTCCAGCCCAGTTCCTGGGATATAGACAACGAGAGGCTCTGAGAACTCATCCCCTAACACCATCAAACCAGCAAGACAAAGCAAGACCTTGTGAGAATGAAGAGATGAAACCAAAACGCAGCATCAAATGCATAAGCAATTAAAATAAATAAATAAAAAACACTGGTCAGAAGGCTACTCAGGACCAAATCAGAGAGCTATCTAGCCACCACAGGCCATGCCTTTGTAACCTCTGGCTCTTCTGCCGCAGTGACCACTGGCTGAGAATGCCACAGCTGGCCCACAAGGCAGCGATGAGTCTGCTCACTAACACATCATTCCAGTACACCAGCTGCCCACTCATTTTCAAAGCCTTGACTAACACTGGTCCATGCTACCTCACAGCTGGCCTAGCCTTCTACAACAATAACCTCCCAAGCAGCATCATTCCGCTGGAAAAAGAAACCTAGACAAACAGGGAAAGACATGCCTCTGCAGAAGAGAGAGAACTTTCACAAGAGCTGGGCCATATATGTGGAACTCTCTACCCCATGACACAAGAATGACCTGCACCCTTTGCTGCACTTGGAACTGGACGCAAGCTTCCATCTTCGACTTAGCTTCCCAGCAATAACCCTCTCAAATACATCAGACCCTTCACGGTCTAAAAACAAATCCCAATTATAAGTTTAGATCGCTCCTTAGATATTTATGTGCAATGCTGGATAGACAGATGGCTGGATGACTTTTCGACACATTTAAGTTATTCCAGAATACGGTAGGTTGTGAATTTAAAGTGGAGTAGCTAATCAGGAATAACTCCATATATGGACATGCATATTCCAAAATAAGAGTGCCTTTTACTGGCTTAGTTTACTTAATTTCCACTATTCAGGAGGAGTAGTTCTGGAACAGCTGTGCTCGTGAATAGTTATTCCACAATATTACCATGTATAGACAAGCGCAAAGCCAAGAAGCTTTTCAAGAAATGAGAGCACAACTAATATCTTTCTGTCCCATTCTGACAAGGCCAAAGAAACCAACAAGTTTTAAGGCTATTAATCCCTTCACTGAGGCCGTGCGCAAGTCACGCAAGGTAATAAATACCCCACATCAAGTCCCGACATTGATACTGGGCGTGGGACTGTGCACGTCCCACTGCGATGATTTCACTGAGTACAAAGGAGACTCATGGTGTCTCATGAAAACTGTTCATTACTGTGCCCTAGGGTGTAATTGTGTCCATTGTTGCACATCACATTTTTCTATATCCCTAGGACCAGGTCAGTTCTGTTGTGTCTGCAAGTCTTTATGAAGCAGTGGAACCAGGCCAGAGTGATGGATTTTTCTTCATCTTCCAAAGAGACGCACATTATGTTTCTTCAGACATACAGGAGATTAGCCTTGGGTATTAGCATTAAGAATTACCATTCGCGCATTTCACACGCATAGCCAATCTCTTTAAAGATAAGGTCTTAGCAAATTCAAGACAATCTGCACTTGTACAGAAAGCTGAAAGTTGTCAGGCTTCTTCTGTGATCAAATACACTGACTTGTTGAGGACCTCAGCCCGACATTTTAAAAGGGAGAACATGACCTATTTTACATCTGATCAGTCACAGATTTTAAAAAGGGGCTCCCACGTTGAGCGAATCTCTTTATCGCCAGCAGCAGTCCCTAGGCCGCAAAGAGGGCTCTCTTGTTCCTTTGACATAACTGCGGAAACACAAGTCAATGTGCCCACATGAGGACTTATCCCACCAGACAACTCCCAGTGTCTTCCCAGAGCTCAGTTCACGCATTGCTAAGAAACAGCTGTGCGGGCTGGAAGAGAATGCTGGGTATTGGCATGCAAATGAGAATATTGAGCACTGTGGAAAAGCATGCTGGATATTGGCATGCAAATGAGAATGCTGAGCCACCTACTTTGCTCCTAGAACTTTTCTTTCCAGCAGAGCCGGAACAGAGGCCTTTGACATACACACAAGCGTTATTCACTGTACATCAGAGGAACCACGTTCTACCATGGCAGAGGTGTCATGGTGCTAACAAGGAATACTAGTTATCATTATTAACAACAGTCCTGTAAATGCACACTGCACCTTAGAGGCATAAGATAAGAAACAGACAAGAGTCTACTAAGGGCCAGGTTCTACCACCCTGACTTATGATACTCACTACTCTTACTTTGCCATGGAGCAAGGTGCTACTCGACCTGAGCTAGGGTGGCAGTAGCCGGCCCTGACAACCTACAGTGGACAAGCAAACTCCAGACAAGATAGTTCAGGGAAGGAAGGGCCAGGGGACACTGTTGATGAGAAAGAAGGAAGCGAGGGTTTCTAGAAAGGGCTGGTTTTAAGAAAGGATTTGAAGGAGCTAAGAGAGGAGGCTTGAAGTGGGAGACAGCTCCAAGCACAGAAGGAAGCTGAGAGTTCTAAAAAGGTGATGAAGGGAACCATAAGGACAGAGGAAAGGGAGGGGGAGAGAGCCGAGAGCAAGGAGGGGGTTACACGCGGCAGGCAGTAGAATGGTGCGGGTGGGAGAGGCAGCTAGATTCCTACAGTGAGGAGACAGCATCCTTGGCTCTGCTGTTTGCAGTGAGCCTTTTGCCATCAGTTACGGGCACAGGAGCCCGTTTTCACTCTTCATTCAGAAACAGGTGAGTTACGGGCAGCAAGTACAGCTGTGTGTGAAGGCCCATGGACAGGCACAGCAACCCCAAGTGTGCAGGGGGCCAGCCACGAAGACCTCCCTATATCTGTCTACATGTGTGGATCTCTCTCTCTCACACACAGACTGATAGCCACCTCCATGTGTAGACAGATATAGGGAAGTCTTCTTGGCTGGCCCCCTACACTCTTGGAGTTGTTATTGCTGTGCCAGTGTGCAGTTCTTCAGCGAATATGTACTGGGTGGTCACTCACACACACACACACTCCTCCCTCATTCTATACAGCGTATATATACATAGGAATGAATCACTTAGGGCCAGATACAGATGTTCCTCTTCACATAGGTCCTTCCTCCCCAAGCAAGCCCGTTTCATTTCAGTACAGAGCAAGATACTAGCATCCAAAGTCTGTCCCTTTTTGGGGGGCGGTTAGGGACATTGGAACACTGCATGTACGCACACACATGCACAACGCTCACATGTGTCTGGCCAGGTCGTTTGTTCATCGGGCCGCTCTAGCTTGGATTCTGGGCTCCCCACAAGTCCCTAGAGCGTGCAACAGTTCCCAGCTCCCACCCAAGCGCCAGTGCAGGTGAACAAGACAAATTGCAAACTTAGGCTCTGAGAATGACTCTCCCTGCCAGGCTTCAGGGTCATCCAGCAGGCCACGGCCAGAGGAGCTGGAAGAAGGGATAGTGACGGGCTGCCGGCGGGACTGCGTGGGGAGAATGGGGAAGAGAAACGTCCAAAAGCAACACACACAGCTGCCATCCCCCAAGAATATTTTAATGCTCTCTTTACATCTGGTCATCTCTTAGACGCAAAGCACGCTCCCACGCTCCCTCCCCCCGACACATGCGTTCTGGCCAGAACCGGAAACTAAAGCCAAGCTGCAGAAAAAACAAATCCCATCCGAAGGCCTTGGTTCCAGAGCAGATCAGCTCAGCGGCCCCAGCGTCCAGGTTCACAGATCCCAAGGCAAGAAGGGACCATTGTGATCCCCTAGTCTGACCTCCTGTAGAATGCAGGCCAGAGAACTTCCCGAAAATAATTCTTAGAGCAGGGCTTTCCCAAACACCTCCTATCTTGGTTTTAAAGAGTCAGCGATGGAGAATCCACCATGAGCCTTGGTAAATTGTTCCAGCGGTTAATTATTCTCACCATTAAAAATGCACACCTTCTTTCCAGTCGGAATGGGTCTGGCTTCAACCTCCAGCCACTGGATCATGTTAAACCTTTCTCTCCCAGCCTGAGGAGCCCATTTTCACACATTTGTTCCCCATGTAGGTTCTCATAGACTATGATCAAGTCCCCCCTTAATCCCCTCTCCCCTGTGTCTCAGGGAGCCATCCAGATGCCACAAGGATTGAAAAGTGACTCGGTCTTAGAGACACGGAAGCATGATGAATGGTATTCAAACTCCCTTTACCTTGTCATTGAGGGAGACTGTGGTTCCCCGTATTAAAGAAAAGGGGCTCTTGAGATTGGCCCTCCTGCTTTTTGATATCAGTACTCCAGGGCAGGAAGTAACAATTCCCAGCACAATAGCAAGCATGGACATGGGCAGAGTCCCAGGACTGCAATGAAACAAGGTCTCCATGCGTTTCTGGATGTGCTGTTATATCTGATAGACAGCTTGCTCTTTCAGATCGAGAGGCAGTGGGACTGCACAACAGGTCTGAAGCATTGGAAGGTAAAGACAGAGGTGGGCCATTGCATAAAGCTCAGGACTGAAACGTGACCATGGTGAATGGAGCGATGTACAAAGTGCTGTACTGTAGTTAAGTGATCATCCTCCACCCCAGAGGCAGCTGCATTTTAGCAATGTTAATAAGCATTTTAGGGGCTCCTGCTGCATGAAAGACTCTCTATAAATGTAGGCTATTCCTCTAGCTCAGTCCCTGAACTACAACCCATTTGGAGGTCCATTCACCGCTTATTAACACATGCAGGCAGTACCATTAAATGGAAACAAAACCCATTCTATTCGAAAGAGGCACATTTCTGCCCTTCGATTTAGCTTCTTTATCCTATTGACTTCAGGTCTGATCGTCCCCTGGGGAAGTTGGGCTCAGCTGGAAGGAGACAAAGATCCTCTCTCCACTCATGGTGGGGAATCCAGCCAAACATCTTTCAGCAGAAAGCTGAAGGGACAGCAGCCACTTGGTAACGATGAGGGTTTGCTATTGAGATGGAAGGACTGTACCCAAACATATTGCACATTAAAAATTGAATGGGAAGAGAAATTTTAAAAAAAATCTGTGTCCCTCATCAGGGTCAATACAGCCTTGCTGTCGCAGATATTACATAGTGCTTTGGGACTCTCTCTCTCTGCATCCCAGGGAGCTTGGCTGCAGCGCCTCTGCTGAGACACAGATTGATCTGTTCCAGCTCATCCACTTTGCTTTGTGATGAGAGAGAGAGAGAGGAGGGGATCTGTGGGCTGCTGAAGAGCTGTGCTTGTGGGAGCACAAGGCACAGTCACCACCCGGCCAGGTGCGAATGGATGGGGGAGTTTAACAAGGCACTATGTGAACGGTGGTCTCTCTGGAGATGTTGTGAGCCTGGCTTATCAGGGCATAGAATTTAAGGCCAGACAGAATTACCAGATCACCTAGCCCCAGCTTGCTAGTGGTGCAGAACTCTATATCCCAGCCCAGGTGACTCTAAAGATCTCACTCCTTCACCTCCCAACATTCTGGTCCCCATCTTAGCTTCCTCCCCCTCACGCACATGTACCACAAACCTAGTTCCCATGGCTGCTGGTCTGGGAGTCCCTGCTTCCCAGATCTGCACTGAGGTGGGTATACACCTGCGCTAGCGTGCGGGGGGTGGGGGGTTACATCCAGCATTGGCCTTTGTATAGCATCCTGATGTAGGAGGTCCTGGCTCATGGGGCCGCGGCTGTGCGAGAGGCTCAGCCAATCAAAATGCTTTGTCGCCCTCATGTGAAAGGCCCTAGAAACACACAGGAGTGCCACCTAAGTAAAAAGTCTAGGGGCAGAACCTTCCCCCTGCGAAGTGGTGGAAGGAAGGAGTGTTGGCCTAGGGCTTGCGCTCCTACCATGCATCCTGCTGCCTTCACCAGCTTGTGGGAGGAGAAGGGGAAGGCCTCGTTGCTGAGATCGGCGTCGAGAACCTCCTGAAGGACCATACGGCTGCAGGGAAAGAGCAGAAAACCCTGGTGAGAAGGATGCTACAACTAGGGGCCAGCAGGTCACTAGCTCACGCATGACACCCACTATCCAGTTCACATGGAAAGTTCTGCTTCTGGTGTGGCCTGAAAGGGCAGCTGGCTGTCTGCTTGGGAAGGACAATCTGCCCTGCCTCTCCTCTCTTTATTCTGTAGCTCTCTCTAGGTTCTGTGGGAAAGGCACACCGTCCATGGCGTAGGGCTGCCTTTTACAGCCAGCGTCTTATCGTGACCTGCTCCTTCTCCTCATCACAACTCTTAGGGGACCAGAAAAATGAAACCCATTAGTATCCTTTTCACTCATGCGCCGTGGTGGCGTGTGTCCTGGGAGAGAGCACAGTCTCACTGAGCGTAAGTGGAAGATGCACATTTCTTTATCCTTGTGGTTAGGGCCTGGGATGCAAAGGAGCTAGGTTCTACTCCGGCTTCTGACACCAAGGCCTCCCAGAGGATTGCTACCAAAGACCCAGCACTTCGGTGGCGGGTCCCAGGGCAGAAGGACTCCCCGCCGCGGGTCTTTGGGGCACTTTGGCAGCGGGTCCCGGGGCAGAAGAACCCCCCATAGCCAAATTGCAGCCCAAGACCTGGAGCTGAAGAAGCTCCGGGGGCCTGGGCCCCGCGTGAGTTTTCCGGGGCCCCCGGAGCAAGTGAAGGACCCTGCTTCAGGGCCCCCGAAAAACTCTTGTGGGGACCCCTGCGGGGCCTGGGGCAAATTGCCCCACTTGCCCCCCCTGGGCGGCCCTGTCCGACACAGACTCCTTTGGTGACCTTGGGCCTGCACAACACAGGCCAGAGGAATTTACCAGAGATTCCTACGCCAGGCCCATGGGTCTTTCCCTTCTCCAACGCCCAGGATGGCTTTGGCAGAGGGAGGCGACTCATGCTTGAGTCTGAATTTAGTGCCATTAAGACTGGGCACTGCTTCCCCGTATCTCACCTCTTCCCCCACGGGACTAGAGGGTTCAGCGATCAAACCCGAACTCAACCCAAAGCGGTGAGGGTGTTTCATTTCATTTGAAACATGCAGCCCAGCAGAAGATCCCCACGAGGGTCCCGGTCCTAAAAACACTTCCTAGGGCGCGTGGGAGCTTGCTGCCACGAGTGATCTCCTGCAGGCTACTAGCAGCACGGGCACCTGATGGGGACCCACAACGGTTGGACTGCCTTGTCGTATCATTGCTGCTGGAGGGAAGTTGGGGGAGGAAGGGGCATGGCCTGGAAAATGCTCTTAATCCTAGGCTTGGCTACAGAACAGCTCTTCTGAGGCTGCACCACTGAGCTCCGCAGAGGGGAATAAACGCGTTCTCAGCACTGCGGAGGCTTTTCCTTCATTATCGACTCCTCATCGCCTTTCCCTGTCAGCAGCCCCAGCGGCTGGGGACACACCAGCCACTTCCAAGTCTTGAACTGGTTTCTAGTGAGCGCTGGCTTGTCACATATGACAGAGACAAATGTAAGGGCGGCTGTGACACGTCGCTAATACACATTTACAGCCCCGCCAACACTCTTCGGGGCCTGCCCCTTTGCCCAGCTCCCGTCGCCCCTCTGGGCTGCGTGACACTAAAACCTGCCTTGCTGGCACTGTTAATAGTTCAGCCGCTCCGGAACAGTGAACCAAAACTACTTGGGGGTCAATAAATACAGACACTTGTCCAGATTCTGCTCTCAGTGGGCACGTCTGCTGTGGGATAAAAGACCCTCAGCATGGCTGTGGATGGCCCAGGTCAGCTGGCTCAGGCTGCAGGGCTAAAAATTGCTGTGAAGACCAGGCCAAGCTCTGGGACCCTCCCCAAGGGCAGGATCCCAGAGCTCAGGTGCCAGCCCCAGCCTGAAGCTCTACACAGCAGACCCCTGGCTTTGGTCACAGGAGGTGAGGAATTTGGACGGAGTTAAATTCAGTCACTTCACAGGGACCCTGGTCTCTTCTCTGGCCTCTCGATGCTTACCTTGCCGGCCCCTGGATGCTGATCATTCCCAGCTCCTCCGAGCAGTCCACCAGCTTGCACTGCAACCTCATGTCCTGCAGAATGGTGGTGATGTGCGACCAGTTGTGCTGAGCAACAGCTCCGCCAACAGCCAGGTAATAGCCATCCCCTGCAAGGAACACGGCCAGTTCTAGAGCCCCGCAGACTCCACACGCAGACATAGGGATCTGTTGAGCTCAACATTCAGCTTGGCAGAGTGCTCCAGAGGCCAGATGCTTCTCGGAGCTGCTTGGGTCTGCCAAACTGGGCTGGGAGCATCCCACAAGGGGGCAAACCCTGCAGTCCTTACTCGGGCAAAACTCCCTTCGAAGCCAGTGGGCTCAGTCCTGCAAGCAGCGAAACATAAGAACAGCCCTACTGGGTCAGACCAAAGGTCCATCTAGCCAGTATCCTGTCTTCCGACAGTGACAAGAGCCAGGCACCCCAGAGGGAATTAATAGAACAGGGAATCATCAAGTGATCCATCCCCCATCGCTTATTCCCAGTTTTTGGCAAACAGAGGCCAGGGCACCCTTGATTCAAATTTAAGTCAGTGAAAGTTGAGGGCTCTGCAGCATCTGCTGGGGTCAAGACCAGCAGGAGTTTTTCCTCAGTAAGGCCGGAGTGAGGTCTGAGAAAGCTGAGGGCCAGATGATCTCCACGATCTTTCCTTTGTTCATCACTTCTGTTTTCTGCAGCGCCAGAAAGGGTAGATCAACCAGCAAAATAGAACAACAATAATAATCAAACCTGATACTAAATTGAAGTTTTGGACAAAGCTTTGAATTAGCTCCTTTTCCCCCACCTTTTTTATGGTCTGACGTCACCTAATGGAAACAGACCCTGGACCTGATCGTCTCTCCTCATCCCATCTAGTTGCAGTCACACCTGGGCAGAGTGGGTGCATAATGTTACCAAACCAGCATGGCGACTGTTGTACACACTTTGCCCAGGTGTGAACACCTGACACATGGTACGGGTTAGGGGAGAAGCAGAAAATACAAAAACAAGATTTGCCTTTCATTCAGCTCCAAAAGCCACACCCATCCCATGGGGGGTGGAGGGAAAGGGTTACTACTCTGGTGTTCCACAAGTCACTCCAAGAGTTAGCATCCAAGGGGAGCGTGATGCAGTCACACAGTGCCTCTGACCCGAACCTCTTAGACGATGTCTACACAGCAATTAAATGCCCATGGCTGGCCCGGGTCAGCTGATGTGCAGGGCTTGGGCTGTAAAACTGCTTTGTAGGCATTTGGTCTGGAGCCTAAACTCCAGGAAGCCATGAGCAGGGAGGGTCCCAGAACCCAGCTCCAGCCCGAGCCAGAACGTCCACACAGCCCAACCCTTCTGATCTGGGCCAGCCACAGCCGTACCATGGGGCTTTTAGTCCAGTGTAGAGGTACCCTCAGCTCCAGTGCTGTTTTCCTATGCAGACAGCTTCCCTGACTTGGCTTAGGGGCTCTATTATCTCCCAGATTGATCTTTTCTTTCTACAGTTCATCTTCAGAGTTCTCCAAGTACCAGGTACCAGCCATGCAATCCTTCAGCATGTGGCACTCCCATTCAATTCAACCGGGGTTCTGTACCCAAGGGCTTGTGAGATTGGTCATTCCAAGCAGCAAGAGTTTTTGTCAAGGACCCTTGAAACAGACAGCAAAATCTTCCCCCGAGGACCCTGGAAGCTGCCACGTTTTCAGCCAGTTTGCCCTACTATAAAATTTAGTATTCCACCCGACTCGGAGGTGTGAAGCCAGTCAGACGTGCAAGGCAAAACATCCTATGAGTACCCCCTGTACATGCTCACACATCCGTTACTGACATCCCCGACACCAGATACACGGAGAGAGCAACAAGTCGCCTTGTCCTCACAGACAGGTTTTCCACAGAAATGTGACAGTGCCGGTTGCGTGCACTCAGTGGAAATGTAGCTGCATAGGTCCCCTGTGCTTTGTACCTTCAATCCAAAGGGATGCAAAGAGGGCAGGAAATGAAAGTCGCCTCTGGAAAAACTCAGCACAAACATATTGTGATCAAGCTCCCTGGGACAGCGAGGCGAGGTGTTTCCACAGTGCATTTCCCAGTCCTATTGCATGACCTCAACTTCTGGGAGATCACTAGAAAGATCCAGATGGAAAAGGCAATCCTCGGTCAGGGTCCCATCCTCAGCTGGAGTAAACTGACATGGAATGATGCTGATTTACATCAGCTGAGGATCCAGCCTGTCAGCCCGGTCTCCATCACAAGATTTTGTGGCATAGCAATGTCAGCTAGGAGTGTGAACAAAAAAATCACACCCACACCCGAGACAGCTCTGCCGGCAAAACTCCCTAGTGCAGACGCAACTAAGCCAATGGAAAAGCACTTCCACCAGCAGAGCTAATGCTGTTCAGGGCGGTGGGGTAGCTATGCAGACAAAACTCCTTCGATCAGCTTACACTGCGTCTCTGTTAGGGGGCTCTGCTGACCCAGCTACCCTGGCTGTAGTGTGGACCAGCCTGCACACACTGCTTCTCTGGCGTAGCTGTACCAGCCCAGCCCTCTGCGCAGGAGGGCATGGAAATGGTACTGAAAATACTTACAGCGACACAGGCCTGATTCTCCAGGGCCCTGCATTCGGTACAGTATTTACGCCTCTGTAAGTGGGTATAAAATGCTACCAGGACAGAGTGGTTGTGTTCTGTACCCATCAATAGCTGCACAAGGCACTGGTCCAACAGAGGCTCAAGCCCTCGTGGGGCATTTGGACGTGCCAGCTGACTGACCAGCTTGAAGCAGGGATGATTTCTATGCTGATGTGGGGAGGGCCAATAAGAATGGAGGGGAAGGCGAGCGAAGAGGATTTCCCCATTCAAAGCTGAGCAATTCCCTCTGACACCACGCCAGGATTACAAGGTTAGTGAGGCGGGGGAGGCAGTCAGGGCTGTTCCATAGGGCCTGGGGATTACATCATGGCCAACGTTTCTGCTGCATTCATGGCAGTGGGAAATGTCACTGAGTCACCAACACCAAGTGGGGAAAAGCCCAGCCTAAAACAGGGATTCGGGAGCTGATTAATGCTCCATAATCGATCCCGCCTCTACCGCTCTGCACTCCCGAAATCTGTCATAACGCTAATAAGTGCAGCCACCTACAGTAATTGAAAAATAGATCTGCTTTTATTAAACTCCTCCATCACCCATCAAACACAGCAGCTCCTTTCCCTTCTCCAGGGGCATGCGTGTCTGTGTTCAGTGATCCTCAAAGGGAGAGAGGAGCAGCACTGGCTGGAGCCAGGGAAAGCACAGGCAGGGGTTGCGTAGACGTTCTCCCCATGAACTCGGCAGAGAGACACACACACACCCACATACACCCCACCTATAACTCTGCCATTGCACCTTACTCATGACTTGCAGAGCCCCCAGCTTTTCTAGTCTCAGGCCACTCCTAGGCAGAGTGCACCCCCACTACGTGGTGGGGTTTACGCAGAGGACAAATGGGCTGTGACCCCCAACCTTGTTTTCACTCAGGACCTAAGTCCAAGCTCTCCTTTTCCCGTGTGCGTGCCGCTCCGAGGATACTGAAGCAGCAGTATCATTAGCAAACAGACGCTCAGGCTTCTGAGGCAATGCCATTTGGTGGAGCCACTGCAGATGAGCAAGATGCCCTCCGCCTCGCAGCAGCCTCTTAATTCCATTTTTCCCCCCATCTCCAGGCTGTTTGCTCTGCTCCCTTCTAATTCCCCTGTATTGCAGCAGATAAGGACCACAGGAGAGGTCGCCCTTGCCCAAGAGCCATTCAGAGCAGCAGGGTCTGAACGAAACCTAATAATGCCAATAATCAGCCTCATCCTGCTTGGTTTACAAGTGCCGGGGGGCAAAAGGAGTGCTAATCCGGTTATGCCAATTGATAGATGAAGAGGAGGGGGGAAAGAAATGCCAGGTGGCTGGTATTAAGTAATGCAATCACCCTCCGAATGCTGGCCAACTGAAGCAATATTCCCTTCCAGCTGTAGTGGAAATCGAAGAGACACTGTCAACGTTGGCAGGCCTCAAACTGAACTTGCAGTGACTCTTCCCCTTTTAATGCTGAAACAAATCTACTGGCTTCCACGGAGCGGGTCGCAGCATTGTCATGCTCCCAGCTCCTCAGCAAACTGGCCCACCAGCCACATGCAGGATTTGGGGGCTCCTCCTACAGTACCTCACAAACCCATCCCAACACCATCCACTAGCTTGCACTGAAGAGCTGGATGAGGCTGATTCGAGCCTCTGCTGCCTGAGCCAACTCGTGAAGGAGAAGCTCGGCGTTCACGGAAGACAGAAGGCCAGACGTGATTCTGGGCTGCGGCCAAGCCAAGCTCAATGCAGCCAGGATGGCTGGTAAGGTGGCTGCACACAACCTCCATGGCTCTTGTACACTGGTAGTGGACAGGTACCAGAAAGGGATAGCTCAGTGGTTTGAGCACTGATCTGCTAAACCAAGGGTTGTGAGTTCAACTGAGGTAAAAATCTGTGTGGGGATTGGTCCTGCTTTGAGCAGGGGGTTGGACTAGATGACCTCCTGAGGTCCCTTCCAACCCTGACATTCTATGATAATAACAGACCTGATGTAAACTAGAGCAGCCCCAGGGCTGCTCTGACTCATGCTGTCTGCAGTGCTTCCCCCTGTGGAGCCAACTAACACCACAGAGTAGCTAGGGGATAGTGAGTTCCCCCAGCCCCCACCGCTTCTTCCAGCATTCATCTTGCACTGGGGCTGCTGGGTGGCACAGGGCTGTTCTCATCCCAGGGAAGACTCCCCCTTATGCTATGGTATTCCCAAGCACGGAAAGCCAGTCTGTGTGACCCTTTATGGCCTCAGACCCGGCATCCAGGAGGGCACAGAATCCAGGCCCCTCTGAAGAGCCATTAGAACATCACGCCAGCACGACCCCTGGGAATGTCTGCCATGCCACAGACATGAGCCCCTTGTTGGAAGGTTGCTAGCACACCACACCCCTAGTCTCCCTATTGCCCTGTTGTGTCCCAGCATGCACAGGCTGAGGCCTGGAGCCCAATGCATTTATGACTCTCACGGGCCTGTAGCCAGTCTAGGGTACTCACACATTTCAAGGAGAGCACAAAATCCAGCCCAGTTGTCTAGGTGGGTGGGTGGGGATTGACTGGAAGCTGGGCCCAGCAGCAAAGCGAGAGCAATGCAGCAAGTCACCTAGGAGCAGGTCCACAGCTGGTGTCAATTATTATAGCTGCACTGACTTCAAAGGAGTGAGGACCATTTACACCATTGATCCCAATGGAGCAATGAGAATTTACAGTAGTGAGGACGTGCCCCTTAGGAGAGAATGTGGCAGCTGCTTAACAGAGCACAACAACACTACACTAGAGTTTGGGACAGGAAGTGAAGGAGAATGCTAAATTGTACATGAAGCTGCAGAGGGAATTTAAACTAAGCTGACACTGCCCATCAGCTCTAATATTTGCCAAGGGAACTTTTACGTCTGTGCAGAGCAAGGGATTATTTCTCTACTTTGGAACACTTGACGCTTTTACCTTCAAATGCTGGGGTCAATGAAGAGACCTGGGTCCCAGGGCTGATTTGACTGACGGTCAGATCACTCTCAATGCCGCCATGTTTATTTAACATGCACGTGTAAACGGTCAGTCCTAGAAACAGGAGGAAAGAGACACTGGAGATCAAAACCTTCCAACAGCATTTTCGCAAATGCCATGTCTGAAAAATACAAAAATCTAACTAGGCATTGGAATCCTTCTAATCACTAATCAGTCCCCATGCAGCCGCTGCTGTGCCACATCATTTAAGATCACTCAGACCTTCCCCCTGTCCCACTCTACACTTGATCTTGATAGGCAGCTCTCTCCATAATTCAGGAGTTAGGTCTCCCATGAGCAGGGACAGCTAATCACATTGAATTGCATGATGAAGACAAAAGAGGACCAGAAAGGAGACCTCAGCAACGCAACTTCCCGTTGTGGTGCAGGCTGGGATTTGAAGCCATCTCTCTGGAAATGAAAAGGTTAATGAGTAATGCACAGTTAACTTCCCTTCACTGGTGAACTGCATTTGAACAAGGAATTACAGCTGAAAAGGGCTGATTTTCCCCTCTCATCAATGTTGCCTGATCGACTTCAGTGGCCATTCCCAGTTTACACTGGGGCAAGAGAGAACAGATTCAATCCCAAATGCATCATTCTTCCACTCAGATTATTAGCAAACTCCCCACTGACATCAGCCTATTTGTTCACTAGGTGTGTCACCACTGCTTATTCCATTGTATGCATTTGCCCAGCAGTGAATTTTAACTGGACTCTGAGGGTCAGATTCTAATCTCAACTGCATCTGATTCAGAAGTCACGGTGATTACGCCAGTGTAAAGGAGATCCGAATGCAGCTCTAGGAGATGGCAGGCAAAACTTTCACACTCAGCTGCTTTCCAACATCGTCAGCGAAAGCAATAATTTGAAAACTGACAGTTCAGGTCAAACAACTTAGGTCTTGTTCAAAGATATAATTTTGTAGGGTGGGTTTTTTGTACCATGCTCAGCAGAAACAGCAATAAAACTGGCATCTTGTAGCTGAAATAAGAAGGTTGAAGCAGTACCTGGTGACTTGCTAACATCAGCAGTAAACAGCCAGTCGGCCGCCTTCCTTGCTTCAGGACCAACCAGGTAGAATTTGCCAAAATAAGACATGTCAAAGACAGCCAGTGCATTTCTGCAGGTTAAGCATTCATTCTTGATCTAAAAATTAAAGCACACCCAGGTGAAGCTAGGTCACCCTCTTCTCCCTCCACAAAAGGAGTTGTCAAAACAAATGAAAACCATTTATATAACCCGGTGGCAGAAACAAAGAAGAAAAGCAGGCATGTGGCTTGTGCCTGAGCTTTCTGTAGCATTTTCAAAATGTTCCTTTAAAAATAGATATTCAAATGGAGCATCCCCAATAACAACACAGTCCCCCACAAGCACACGTATCCTGCTTCTTATGTCAATAACTTGGCTTTTCAGTTGGTGTCATCTTGTCAAATTTGTTTTCATTTCCCCCTAGAATTCATCTTCCAACTGCACGGATTTTGACTGAGTTCTGAATAGGGGATCACAGTGTTGCCGCAATGACACATTACAGTTAGAGAGAGGACTCTCCACTTTAAGTACCTGTTTTGTGGAGCTTATAAACTTGCTATGGAAAAAAAAATTCATGTCCTTTCCATGCGTGTGCTCAACCCAAAAGCAGCTCTTTCATTTAGGAAAGCAACAATAAAATTCCATTTGGCCATTTGTTTATTTTGAGGTTCCAAGCATGTAATGAAGGTGTTTGGAGGCATTTTTCAGTAAAGATGGGTAAAGCTACGATTGGACGCAGTTTTTCCAAACCTCGCCAGCTGGGTTTTCCAAAACCAACACCAGGAATAATGGTGTGGCTCCTGGTCTCATTGCTCTAACCCCACCCCAGTCTACGTGGTACATGTGTGTGGTTTTAAGACCAATGGTTCTGCTCTCCCTCCGCAAAGGGTTCTTCTCAAGACTCACCCTCCTGCTCCAGACTCATCTCTCAAAGAGGAAATGCAATGAGCGTGGTTGAAAAATGATGGCTTGAAAATAACCTGGTTGTAAGTGCCTTGAAAGTCATGCACTGTGCATACGGGCCCCAAAGCAACATTCGACTCCATTTTCACAATGCACTGAGCAATAGAAATTCACCCCCATTGCCCAGCACAACGCCCAGGTACTACTGAATCCAGGGGGCTGGAGTGAATTCCAGCCTGAAAAATTCTGATGTTTATTAAGCATTTTATACTGCTCTGCAGTTATCCTTGTTGCCTCACCAAGTTAAAAGTAAGACAAAGTCCCTCTTCCCAATTCCTTACAGCCCCACGAGACCGCAACAAGCAGCTCAGTTGGCCTTTTGCTGCCCCACGATAAAATTATGAAGCAGAATGGTCCAGAGAAGGAGCCCATTGACTAGCCAGCATTTTCTACTCACAATGTTGTGATGAGGTGGGAAATCAAAGGTGTATTCATCCCCTAGCAGTTGGTTATAGAGGTAGGAGCCGTGGGGCTTTTGGTTATAAGCACCATAGTAGTCGTAATCCAAAACCTGACAACAAAGAGGGGAGGAGAAAAGGACAATGGAGGAAAATAATCGACAATGAAATATCAGGGAAAGGGCTGGGGGGCGGGACCAGCAAGTGGGTTTGGGTTTGCAAGCTATTCTGATGAGATTTCCACCACATTCAAACTACACCTGAAAACCAGCCCATTTGCCATGTTGGATCGGACTGCAGGTGCAAGTTCCAATCCAGAAAGCGGATTTCAGATGCTCCCTCTTCTCCCACCCCTTCCTGAAACAGGAAAGAGTTCAGATTTGAGGTTTGGCTGTTGGAGCATTTCACGCCCATTGCACACGTGCACACACACCCACACCAAAAGCCTCTCCTCGGGTCCCATCGCAGGCCTCTGTATGCCATTTAACAGGTTTCCAGGGCTCTGCCCCATGGTTTTAGCATGAGAAATGCTGCCGTGCTTACCGGAGCTGCGCCCCGCGGATTAAACCAGCCAGGTCTCTCCCAGCCATGCCTCTCCTGGTACACACAGCCTTGCTGGAGAAGCTCCTACGAACGTGGGGCAAAAAAAATCTGTGTTGGAAACACCTGGGCATTGAACATCTGATCAAACCGGTCTCCTCCCCCAGGGTCACTTTCCAGGCTGTATTCCTTCCTGCCTCCGATTGCCCTGGCTACAGCTGAGCAGGGGATTTGTCAGGAAACTGGCTTTGGCTCCAGTCTTGGTTACAGCAGCCTAAGGGGTGCTCTCTACCTAGCACCAGCTCAACGATGGTCCTGTGTGCCAGCTGGATGTTACTGAGATCAACCCTGGCATAGGTAACTGGCATGGCAGCCAGGTCAGCAAAGCCAGGTGGCACCCTTCCACGCTCGCTCTGTGCTCTGAGATAGGTTGGTCTGAGCAAAGAAATGAGAGCAAGGCTCTGCTGAGTTCTAATTCTGGCAACCTGATTTGATAAGATAACAAGCCTTGTGGACAGGGGGGAAGCAGTAGATGCGGTGTAGCTTGACTTTAGTAAAGCTTTTGATATGGTCTCGCATGATCTTCTCATAAACAAACTAGGGAAATACAATCTAGATAGAGCTACTATAAGGTGGGTGGAAAACTGGTTGGAAAATCATTCCTACAGAGTAGTTAGCAGTGGTTCACAGTCATGCTGGAAGGGCATAATGAGTGGGGTCCCGCGGGGATCAGTTCTGGGTCCGGTTCTGTTCAATATCTTCATGCCATTATCTAAATCACTGATGGAGAGTACACTTACAAAGTTTGCGGACGACACCAAGCCGGGAGGGGTTGCAAGTGCTTTGGAGGACCTGGTTAAAATTCAAAATGATCTGGACAAACTGGAGAAATGGTCTGAAGTAAATAGGAAGAAATTCAGTAAGAACAAATGCAAAGTACTTCATTTAGGAAGCAACAATCAGTTGCACACATACAAAGTGGGAAATGACTACCTAGGAAGGAGCACTGCGGAAAGGGATCTGGGGTCAAAGTGGATCACAAGCTAAATATGAGTCAACAGCGTAACGCTGTTGCAAAGAAAGTGAATATCATTCTTGGCTATATTAGCAGGAGTGTTGTAAGCAAGACACGAGAAGTAATTCCTCTGCTCCATTCTGCACTGATTAGGCCTCAACTGGAGTATTGTGTCCAGTTCTGGGAGCCACATTTCAGGAAAGATGTGGACAAATTGGAGAAAGTCCAGAGAAAAGCAACAAAAATGATTAAAGGTCTAGAAAACATGACCTAGGAGGGAAGACTGAGGAGAAGAAAAGACAGAGAGGGGACATGAGAACAGTTTTCAAGTACGTAAAAGGTTATTATAAGGAGGAGGGAGAAGAATTGTTGTTCTTAACCTCTGAGGATAGGACAAGAAGCAATGGGCTTAAATTGCAGCAAGGGCACTTTAGGTTGGACATTAGGAAAAACTTCCTAACTATCAGGGTGGTTAAGGACTGGAATAAATTGCCTAGGGAGGTTGTGTAATCTCCTTCACTGGAGACTTTTAAGAGCAGGTTTCAGGGATGGTCTTGATAACACTTAGTCCTACCACGGGGACTGGACTAGATGACCTCTCGAGGTCCCTACCAGTCCCATGATTCTAAAATTGTCACATTCCCTCCTGTCTGTGGCACTGAGCAAGTCAAGAACCCCTCACGGTGTCCCTGTTTGAAAAGCGGGAGTGGAAATATTTCCCTGCCACCCAGAAGAGGGGGGAGGGGATTTTTTAGCTGGCAGCTGGAGAACACTTGGAAAATTAAAAGCGCAGTAGAAGTGCTGAGTATGATTGTTATTTGCATTAGTAGGAGTGTGACTGTAATTCCACAGGGACGGTCAGAAAAAGACCTGCAGAACAGCAGCCATTGGTGTACCAGCCAGCCAACGTCTGGCTTTTCTGGGACCATGGCACTCTGCTGGGATGAACTCAGGCCCCGGTGAGGATGGTCGGACATCTGACCAACCTGGCCATCTGCTCCACCTGCTTTCCAGACCTGGCATTTCCATGCTGGGAGCTATTTACCCTCCTCTCTCTGCTGAGGGTTCAAGAAATCAATAGCGTAGGGACACAGAGCTAGAAAACCCCAGGGCAAAACCAAGTCAGCGGGTGGGATTTCCCTCATGTTTCTGGTTTCACTGCTCCACACTCTCAACTGTGCCCTTTCCCAAAATGCCCAGTCACATACACTGGCCATCTGTCTCAACCCCCGTTTGGTCACTGAGCCCAAGCTGTGGGTTTGGGAGGGTGGCTTATCTCAGGGGAGTTTGCACGGCATAACCTGAATTTTCACTGCCCTGTGAAGCACCAGACATACCAGGAAAGCAGTTGTGGAAACCAGGGTGACCCTTCCCAAACATTCCTGGTTTTATCAGCATTAATTAAATGGGGGCTGCTCTGAGAGCAGGAGATGAAAGGAAGAGAAGGAACAAAAGACAGGAGACTTGCAAAACAATTCGCTCTGTGCAGGCGACCAGCACAAGAACTTCCGGTGGACATCAGCAATGCACTGGTCTGCACGCGGGTGAATTCAAGCCTCTATAAGGTGTGCACCAGGAGAACGAAAGGGGAAAGAATAGTGGGGTTCATTGGAAAATGCTTCTCATAGACTCATAGATTCTAGGGTCAGAAGGGACCAATGTGATCATCTAATCCGACTCCCTGCACAAAGCAGGCCACAGAACCCTACCCATCCACTTCTATAACAAACCCCTAACCTATGTCTGAGTTACTGAAGGCCTCAAATTGTGGTTTGAAGACCTCAAGCTGCAGAGAATCCACCAGCAAGCGACCCATGCCCCATGCTGCAGAGGAAGGCGAAAGACCTCCAGGGCCTCTGCCAATCTGCCCCGAGCTAGTGAATAAATAACAATACTAACGAGCTAGTGAATAAGTAACAATGATCAGACCTAGATGAAATTCTATGGCTTCTGTTATGCAGACTATCAGGTCCCTTCTGGCCTTAAAATCTATTAATTGGTGCAGACAGGCATTGATTACAAAAGGGAATGGGATTATAGGAAGTGGTGTCTGGGATCAACTTGATATAGTCCTTCCTCCAGCAGTGGCCAGTAAAGAGTCTTATTTATTTAGTTATTGGGCTGGGTGGGGAGGAGAGGGACTCAGGTATTTGAGTAGCTGGGGGAATGAAATTTCTTCCCAGCCCCAGACAATTATTAGTTGGCTTAATGTTCTGAAGGCAAACAATGTGTATTTTAATCTGGCTACATTCCATTGTGCTAGGTGCTGTACAAACAGAACCAAAAGACAGCTCCTGCCCCCATGAGTTTGTAATTTAAATACCAGACAAGAGACAACAGATGGATCAGGTATAAGGAAAGGAAACAACGAGACAGTATTGGTCAGGATAATAGGCAATGATCTCTGCACACCAACGACCTGAATGCAGTGAAGTAATAATACAACAACATCTTGTAGCAAGGAGTTCCACAGGCTCCATACGCACAGTGCCAAAGTTTGGGTTATATTGTGTTGATTGGTAACTGAATGACGATAAGCACAAGGGCCAGATTTTTCCCCAACATAAATTTTTAAAGTAGTAAAAATAATATTCTGATTTAATATTCATACGCCCCCTTTTTCATTTCTTCCCCATTCCCCCCTCCAAAAAAGTCTTGCCTCACAGTAATTAGGTGAACCTTCATGATATTTTTGTTTTGTGTTTATGTTCAGAAAGAACATTTAGTGTTGAATATTTTAGAAATGATCCACGTCTATTTATAAAACACACCCATGTTTTGGCAGTTAGTGTATAAATACCAGGTTGTCAGTCAAATGGGCACCATATATCAGACATGCTATTAAAACAAAATTGCATTCTCAGTGACAGAAAACAACTGAGCTGTTGACAGCAGAGGGGGGTGTGTGTGTGGGATTTCTGTATCGCTCCTCAAGGCTCTGCACTACAGTGCCGGGAGAAGGTGGTAAATGGAGGGGTCAGAATTAACAACCAGCTGAAACTGGCTCAGGAAACTTGGTTTCCGATTCTGATCTTGTTCACACTGGTGCAAAGGTAAATGGAGTCACTTCAGATTTACAGCAGCGTAAATGAGATCAGAACCTGGTCCCCTGGCTGCAAGCAGGTGGTTTTGGTGGTGCTGAGACATGGTAATTGTGAGTGCTGCATGTGCAAAGCATCTTTGAAAAATCAGGCCTCTTTTTTAAGACCCCAAATTTGAAAATTTTGGCCTGATGGGATTGGTTCAAGATGGCATAGGAGGTCAGCAGCGAAGGCAGGAAGAGAAGCCAGTGGTCCAGACTCTATCCACTCAGAGAGCTCGCCCCTCCAGAAAACTAAAGAGCAGTAGGCATCAGAGACCAACCAGCTGCCAAGGGCACCTGCAAAACCTTTTCCAATGAGGCAGGGACCTGGTGCAATCCCAGGAAAGCGCTCACTATTTAAAGGTCCGTCTCCACATTTCTAAGGTCCTGTATCCCTTCTCCTCAATCCCCCTCAAGTCTGCCCGGTACATGTCTCCAGGAACAGTTTGGCATCAGCCCAGTACCAGGCATGGGATCGAGAAGAGATACAAAGCCAATGGCAGCTTTTGAGCTCCCCTTTAGAAACCCTCCTTCCTGAGGTTTCCTGCCACCAAACAGTTTCGCTCTAGCCACACCAGCCCAGCCTTTCTGAGGAATTCGGAGTTGGGCAGTGACAGCTGGGTAACAGATCCCTGGAAACTGACAGGCCGTAGTTGGCTATTAATACAGTGCCATCTGCTTGAAAGTGTCGTCCACCCACACTGCCATCGCCACACGTCACTCAGCTGGGCTGGTTTTTAAAGAGACCCATCATCACACAGGGGCTCAGCTGCTGTGGTGGGAACAGGAGACCTGCAATCACGCTGAGCAGCTCCATCAACAAGACACTGCGACCCCGTGACACCGCTTTGCACTAGCCATGCAGGAGACCCTAGGGCCCAGTTCACCACTAGTGTATTTGGGCACAGTGCCCTTGATTTCCAGGTAGTGGCGCCCGGTCACACCAGCAATGGATCAGGCCCCTAGACTTCAGCCCTGTCTCCAGTCTGGCACTTTCTGAGCCAGGAGGAGGCAGCAAGGGTAGCCTTTTGCATTGCTCAGTGGTTCACCTTGCGGCCAAATAAGCAGCTGCTTTTCTGGGGGCTGAAGGGCAGGCCCGGCCATTGCCCCTGCAACGTTTGGCGAGTGGGCACGTGCTCATGGACAAGCCTTGCTTAGATTTCAAGTAGCTACCAGTGGCAGCTGGGTGCCTTGCTCCCCCATGCCCTCAAGCCAGCATTTCCCAGGGGTTTGGGCACTGACCTCGTGCAGGGGGTCCCTCCTCATGTTGCGCCCGGCCAGCGGCTCGTCGTAGGGGAAGACGACTGAATAGTTCTTGGCGTATGACTCGTGGCTTCGCTCTCGGATCCAGCGGTTGTTGGCGGTGAGAGAGTGGTGAAACCTCCTGAAAGGCAGAGAGAAGGCGACTTCAGAGGCAAAGCTCCCAGCCCATGCTCTGAGGGCCACATGACCTTACAGCAAAGGGAAAAAGCCATTGTTACTTGCATTAGAGCAGCCCCTGGAGTCTGCAGCTGAACTCACAGCCCCTTTGTGCTAGGTGCTGTACGTACACATAGTCAAAGAGCCTGCAGTCTAAACAGACAAGGCAGGCCCCTGAAAATACCAGCTGTGCAGGCACCTCCCTGGCCGGCCCTGCTCCCAGTCCCCTGGAATAGGGAGTCAGGGGCAGGCTGGGCAGAGGGAATGTGAGGGAAAGGATCAAGAAGGCGTGGGCACAGAGCAGATTGCACCATAACTATTAGCCACCTCCCGGGGCCTGCACAGCTGATTATCAGGCCGCAAGGTAGGGGTACCATGCACGCTGCTCACCCACAGCTGTGCCACTTCCCTCAGCTTGCTGTGACCTGTCGCATGCTAGTCCAGCACCCAGGCACTAACAGAGCTCTCCACACCCCTCAGCCTGCCATGATCTGTCACATGCTAGCCCAGCGCCCAGGCACTCACACAGCTCTGCCACTCCCCTCAGCCTGCCGTGACCTGTTGCACGCTAGCCCAGTGCCCGGGCACTCACACATCTCTAGCTCGGCCTGCAAAGCTCCCTGCTTTTGTCACACACACACCCTTAGCTTTGCCATTGCTCCTTGACTCTGCCCCATTGCACCCGTTACTTCAGTCCTGGCCTTCCCACAGTGCCCCCTTCTATTCCAGTCCTGCTCTCACCCCCCAGCTCTGGCCCACATCCTGAACTGGTGTAAACCGGGGTAGTGCCACTCAATTCAATGCCCATTTACATCAGCTGAGGATTCAGCTCTGGTCTGAAAATATCCTGAGCTTCATTAGCCTCTTCTTTGCACCTTGTGTGGTCACCTACCCCTGCACAGGGTGGTCTTGATTCTTCACCTCCCTGAATGTTGTGCTGCCATTTGCACAAGAAGTACCAAAGATGCCGCCACACTGCCTTCATTTCTGGGGGAGGATGCCTGGAACTAGTGACATGAAGCAGGAGCAGAGAGGGGGAAAATATGACTGACCCTGGAAGAAGACACTTTCCAGCTCTCTCCCTGATGACAAGAAAGACCCACTGCCATCACATCGCGCAGCCCGAACCATGCAGGATATGTGAACGCCCGTCAGCGCTCAGCTAAACTGGGGCATAATTGGCATTGACTAACGCATCCGTGTATGAGAGGCCTCAATGCTTCAGTGACGCACTTGTAAAATGTGTGGTGTGCGCCTCTAATAGCTGGTTGTTTGAAGGTTCAGCTACTCCTCGTCCTGTCAGCTAAAGGAATTCCCGCTTTAGGTACTGAAGGTCCTAGGCCCTGACCCTACTCATGCAATAGGGTAAATATAGTTTGTTTCAATCTTTTTTTATAGCCATATTTAACTCTGTTACACAGGTCTAAATCCATTGCAGTGTTTAATATACAGTGCTTTGGCTGCAGAGGTCTCACAAACACTCTGTAAAAAATGGTAAATATCTTAATTTTTCCAGAGGAGAAACTGAGGCACAGAGCAGGGATGTGATTTGACGTGTAGTTACTCAGCAGGGCAGTGACAGAGCTGGGAATAGGACCCAGGTCTCCTGAGTCCCAGTCCAGAGCGCTGTGTACTGGGACACACTGCCTCCTATAGCACCATTGCCTTCATTAGATAAACTGTGGATCTCTACTGAAGAAACCGAGATCCTGAATTTGGTTCTTTGGGTCTGTGCCTCCCTTTAAAGTCTCTGCAGATTAAAAGGTGAGATGGAGCCTAAGAATTCTCATTTATTCTTTATCAAAGCAAATGTAAGAAACAGACTATGTGAGACAATGGACCACAGCAGAACCGACTCACACCATATGTGACCAAGCTGTACTGTTCCCTGAGCTGGATGCTTTTTATGCCACATGGACCAAATTCTGCAGCTCTGATTTAAGCAGATTTATACTAGCATAACTGGGGGCAGGATATTTCTTGAGGAGGGGAGAGCAGGATATTTCAGGTTAAGTTCTGCTCAGCCTTCAGCAAGTCGAGCTGGCCTGCAAATGAAAAAGGAACGAGCCATGAATATTCTTTACATTTTTCGTCCAGTTCTTCCCAGACTGAAATAGACATAAAACCCAAAGCATTCGAAATTTGTTGGACATAATTTCCATCTCTCAAACCAAAAAGCTCCTTGAAGGAATGTGCTACTTCAGCACGTGCTCATATTATTATTGTTAACAGAGACCTATAACTCACTGACAATAACTTCCTAGTCTTTTACCGATGGCACCTTTCCCATCCATTGTCTCTGTCTAGCTGGGGAGCGTGTCTTGCAAAACTGCAGTCGGCTCCCATCCAGCCCAAAGCCCCCAGGTCTGGAGAAGGGGGGAGGGCAGACATCAGGCAAAAGGCAAGACAGAGTATCATTTATAGGGCCTTTTCAAACCATGCTTCAAGCTCCCCTCCCCCACCCCCATTTTTTTTCATGCACAGGGGATGAGGGGGTGCTTAGAAAACAGCAGATCAGACCACAACCGCAACAGAAAACAGGCTTTGGGGTATTTTTAAACAAAAGGTTTGACCTTCTCTTTCCCTGCCTCTTGTCAGCAATAGAATTTTTTAAGGGACTAATGGGGAAGCCGTATCTCCCCAACTCTCCATTGAGGTTAATGCCAGGGTTTGAAGAGATTGTCATTCTGCTACAAGGCCTCTGGTGTGGCGAGAGGGGTGGGGAAGGGGATGCTAACATGTGCAGCCCTTTCATGTGGCTTTTTCTTCCACTCTACTCTGTGCTGATTAGGCCTCAGCTGGAGTATTGTGTTCAGTTCTGGGTGCCACATTTCAGGAAAGGTGTGGACAAATTGGTGAAAGTCCAGAAAAGAGCAACAAAAATGATTAAAGGTCTAGAAAACATGGGAGAAGACTGAGAAAATTGGGTTTGTTTTGTCTGGAGAAGAGAAGACTGAGAGGGGACATAATAGTTTTTAAGTACATAAAAGGTTGTTACAGGGAGGAGGGAGAAGAATTGTTCTTCTTAACCTCTGAGGATAGGACAAGAAGCAATGAGATTAAATTGCAGCAAGGGAGGTTTAGTTTGGACATTAGGAAAAACTTCCTAACTGTCAGAGTGGTTAAGCACTGGAATAAATTGCCTAGGGAGGTTGTGGTATCTCCATCATTCGAGACTTTTAAGAGCAGGTTAGACAAACACCTGTCAGGGATGGTCTAGATCAGGGGTAGGCAACCTATGGACAGGTGCTGAAGGTGGCACGCAAGCTGATTTTCAGTGGCACTCACACTGCCCGGGTCCTGGCCACCAGTCCGGGAGGCTCTGCATTTTAATTTAATTTTAAATGAAGCTTCTTAAGCATTTTAAAACCTTATTTACTTTACATACAATAATAGTTCAGTTATATATTATAGATTTATAGAAAGAGACCTTCTAAAAATGTTAAAATGTATTACTGGCACACGAAAACTTAAATTACAGTGAATAAATGAAGACTTGGCCCACCACTTCTGAAAGGTTGTTGACCCCTGGTCTAGACAATACTCAGTCCTGCCATGAATGCAGGGGACTGGACTAGATGACCTCTCGAGGTCCCTTCCAGTCCTATGATTATTGCTGGGGGATACCCCAGAGCTGAATTCCCCTGGATTTCAGGACAGTTGGGATCTGGATCCAATACTTTGCAACTGTCCTTTTGTCCTGCTGTGTAATGGACTAAACATCTTTGTATTTGGGGAAGCTCAGGTCTAGTTCTGTAGCTCATACCCATCACCACCCCCCACTTATCACCTGCATTCATCAGCGGTTAGACTCAGCACAGATACTTAGGCACGGGAGCCCCAGAGGCCATGCAGACTCGTAGGCTGGAAAGGAAACCCACTGGCAAAGAGCCTTTCAAACAATAATCATGGGCGTCAGGCAGGTCAGCTCTCTGGGACCTGGTCTTGCTTGGAGGGCTGGGATTGGGGCCTCAAAAGCCACAGTTGTCTGGTATATCAGCATGCACCACTTCCCGTGTCATCGCTCACCCACCAGCCCTCTTCCTGGAGCATCAGCCAGTGTACCAGGGCAGTGAACATTTGACAGAAGCAAGAGCAGCAACCACCAGCAGATGAAATATTTACAAGTGAGCATTTGGAAGAATAAATATTTAAATATGTGGAAAAGGGAGCGATTTAAAGAGGTGTATAAAAATAATTTAAAAAAAAAAACCCCAGCAAGGATTGACACTGGGTTCGTAACTCTGGGAACCACAAACCAACAAACGGGCTGGGGTGTGACTTGCCATCTGGCAGAGACACAAACCAATCTGGGGGCTAGAAACTCCATTACGCATAGAAGCTATTAGAAGCTCCTTACCAAGCCTTTGCCCTGCCCAGATCCCTGTTCGGAAAACTATGTTCTGCTCCCCTGCATATTCTTCATGTGCTGTGAAACGTTCAGCAGCTGCCACATTCCAGCCAGAGGTGGCTGTCTGTCAGTGGTGGGTGAAGTGATAGATACATACATAGGCACACGTGAGAGGCAAATTCACCCTTGGTGTAACTCCATCAAAGCCAATGGAGTTACATGAAGTCACACATTTTGATCAACATGTTTTGAAAGGGCTTTCGGATCTGTCAAGCTGAAAGCTTCTGTGCTTGATGCTGTGTGCATGCTAAGATGGCGTGATCATTATTAGACATGGAGGGGGAGATTGTAATAGCTGCCTGGACAACCCAAATCCCTTCATTAAATTCGAGACTCTCAGTTGCAGTTTACAGAGATGTGACAAAACTGCAAAGCTCATATCTGGATTACAAACCCCACACGGCTTTTCGTATGTGCCCAGCGCCCCTTATAATATTGCAGCAGGTTCTTTCCCAGATTAATGGTCTCCATCATCTGTGAGCAGCATATTTCCCAAAGAGGCACCAGCTGCAGAGCTCAGAGCAGGAAGGTCAAACACTGTATTTTTCTGCTGTCCCTTGCTAACAGAAAGATGAACTGTTCCTTTCCATGGAACTAGCCTGGCCCAGTGAGTCTGTGCTGGGTCTGCCTTTTGTTGCGATGTGACTTTTAAAGCTCACATCTGACAGCTTTTTTCATTATCAGGCCTATAAAACAACAAACCCAATAAAGTATAATTGAAAACGAAAAACCCATTACAGAGCCAGCATCAGCGCATTCAAAACCTCATGGCCCATGTCCTGCTGTGGGGGGAAGATAATCTTTCGCCAATTGAAATCATCACCTTGGTTATTAACTTAGAGGATTAGGCACTGCACTAATTGAACAACAAACCCAGATATAATTACCCTGTCTTCTCTCATCACTGCAATCTCCTGGTGTCTGATGGAAGCTGTTTGCATGAAAACGCAATGGGGGAAATGAGATAAATCCAACATGTAAATTCATTAAAGCTATCCAGTGTAATTAATTCCAGCTCTTCAGAGAGACGGGGCAGCTGCTGAGAGACTGGCCCTGTGCACAGCCTTGTCAGCCCGCAGACACCCAGTTTTCAGTACAAGCCAGCGTAAGCAAAACTACCTCATAACAACAGGCCCAGCTTGGGCACCCAGCAGCATCTTGGAGAGCAGCTCCCATTCATTCACCCAGATGCATAGCCTGCATTTCCCTTGCACCTCAATCAAGTGCAATAAGACGAGTGTTTGAAAGGAGCTTCCATCGTGTCTCTTACTTTGCCCCTGAAATTTTCCAGGTGCACTTGATGCCTATCAGATATCTAATTACCTGAACTGCCCAGCCCGTCAGTTAGACTGTGCTGTCTCGTGACGCGACATGCTGTGTCTGGGACTTGAGCATGTTAAAAAGAACTTCTGGCTCCTGTGAGCGCTACATTCCTCCCCATCTTCTCCAAGCCAGACCGCTTAAGCATTAGTGTAGACCCCAGAGCCCAGATCCATCAACCGATGCAGCCAGGGGAATTCACTCCACAGCCTGCTGGTCCACAAGCAAGGACTAGCCCAGCTGAGTCCTCTGATCCCACCCCCCACTCTATTTATAGCTCTGCTAGGGAAGGTCTCTGCGTGACCTGCCGTGTTGCTTTCCACCTGAATACACATGTAGGTGATGAGAGGGTGCTGGGAAGAAACTGACTTGAAGCCAGACTGAGGAAATCACCTTATGCAGGCTTTATCTTTTCGAAAACTCTTTCTTTACTTTGAGTAATTGAAAATGAGTCCAATCCCCCCTCCCCCATGGGCCTCCAATAGAAACCTTTGGCCAGAGGGAATACAGCACTTTCAGCAATTACTGACACAACAGAAAGATCAGCAAATCCATGACAGCCCATCCTCCCTTGCACAGTTAACACCCCCTCCCACCAACATTGGGCACAAGGCAGAGCAACACACAGTACATTGCCTCTTGGCTGGGAGAGGATCACACTCTCTATGGGCACCTGGTCACAGGCCTAACACTCCCGCTTGGCTAGACGTGGGCTCAGGCCACCAAGTTCAGAAGAGAGGTTCCAAACACCCCTACATTAGGAGGTGCTTGGGATGGGGGCTTTGGTTTGCTCCATTAAAAAGATACTAATGGGGCTACTTGCAAAAACTTGACCCAGTTAGGGGTGGGATTTCAACAGTGTTGCCAAGGCTTGTGCTTGTTTTGAGAGTCTCACAGCAAAGGGTGCATCATGAAAACCCCAGTTCCAGCAGCCACATACACACATGAGAATCAGAGCTGTCTTTTTATTTAGAACAGTTTCTAGTTCGCTCACGTTTGCAGAGCAAAACTTGAAGACATGACCCCAATGCATCCTCAGAAACCATGGCACAAAGGAAAAGAACCCTAAAAATCATTTTAAAAAAAATCTCATTTTTGAATGTCTGGGGGCTGCCCATACTATTTCAAATACCCCTACTACTAATCATAGAATATCAGGGTTGGAAGGGACCTCAGGAGGTCATCTAGTCCAGGGTTTCTCAAACAGGGGTCACCGCTTGTGTAGCTCCCATTGGCCTGGAGAAGCGATCCGCGGCCAGTGGGAGCTGCGATCGGCTGGACCTATGGATGGGGCAGGTAAACACACCGGCCCGGCCCACCAGGGGCTTTCCCTACACGAGTGACAACTCCTGTTTGAGAAACTCTGCTCTAGCCCAACCCCTTGCCCAAAACAGGACCAATCCCCAAATAAATCATCCCAGCCAAGGCTTTGTCAAGCCTGACCATAAAAACTTTAAAAATGGGTATCTGGATATGAGCTTTTCGACTTTGGAGCCTCTCTAATAATGACCACCACTCTCCTAAGTATTTTAACCACAAGGCCATCCTTGAGCAGAAGCACTAAAGCCTTGAAACTGGCATTCAGAAGACAAGGGCTCAATTCCCTGCTCTGCCCCCATCGGCTGTGTGCAATCTTGGGCAAGTCACGTAAGATCCCTTTAACCTCTGGTCTCCCTGAGATAGAGAGAGAGCTCGGTGGTGCAGGCACTCCTTCTCTTGATGTGCACATTCAGTGCCTACCACCACAGAGCCTTCCTTTTGGTTGAGTGCTATCATAAGATAAGTAATAATATGAAATGTTTCCTCCCCAGCTCAATGGGGCTGGATACGCAGCCACCTCAGCAATCCCAGCTCTTGCCAAGAAGCAAAGCAGAACAAAACACACCTCCTACACTGCAGTCTCCTTTAGAACTGACCTGCGATATCTAGCCAGAACAGGGGGAAAGATTCAGGGTTGGGGTAGCTACTAGCCTGATATCATAGCTGTACATATCCTTTTCGGGACACCCGTGAATTATCCAGTGGGCCAGTTCCTTCCCACAGCCACCTCCGAGCATCATCCCTGAGCAAAAAGAAAAGGAGGAGAGGACTGTAAGTGGAGTCAAGAAATCAATTTTGAGCCTGATGTGCATTTAAAACACCCACAGTTTGACCCAGGGATTGTTTATGACATGAGGACAAGATGGGGAGCCCCTTATGTTTCCAGCCGGGATAACCTTCTCCTGAGCCCAATCTTCCCACTCCATGAAGTTGATGGGGTTTTGCTCTAGATAAAAGAAAGAAACTTCAACCTTTTTTTAGGTCTTGTCTTACCTGCACTGTTGAAGCCACAGCCAAGGAAAAAGCCTCTGACTTCTGGCGCTTCCCCCATGAGGGGTTTATGGTCTGCAGTAAACGATTCTAGAATGCAGAAAAGATGACACAACCCATCAATACAGCCCTTACCAGCCACGTGTTCCCCACGCATTTCAGAGATAGGTCACGCATTTCCAGAGTGGGGCTTTCAAGTGTTCTCTGCTCCCGCTGGAGTCAGTGAGAACAGAGTTAGACCAACACGGAGTGATCTTGAAAACATCACCTCAAGTGTCTCTCTTACTTGGACATCTCGTGATGTAGAAGAAATTGCTGCTGTCCCTTTGAACAGGGGCATAAATGAGCAGGGATCAAAGCCAAATAGCGCTCAGTTACTATGGTAATGAGCATACGCCATAAGCGCCTGATCCAAAGTCCAGTCAGGTCAGTCGAAAGATTCCCATTGACTGTGGCTGGCTTTGGATCAGGCCCTGTGAACAGAGATGAGGCAGGATAACAATTGGTGGAGACTGACAGGTACCAGGAGAGACAGGGACTTTTCCAGAATGTTCCTTCCCCAGATACAGTTTGATGAAACCAAAATCACTCTAGCTGGTGTGGCAACAAAAATCTAAAGTTACAGCCTATTTCAGTGTTTGTCTGGGGGCAATAGGGGGAAATCTCAGATCAGGAAACAACAGACCCTTTCTTTCAGTGAAAGGCCTGTCTTGCGCTAAAGCCAAACCTCCACCTCAGCCATGCTAGAGTTTGGTGGGAGATTTCCTTACTCGAAGGCTACCTAGTGCATTTTGTCTCTGGGGGAGGTGTTAAGCCCCCAGCTTCGCCCAGAAATCCTTCCAGTTCACCTTTCCACCAGAACCTTCAGCAGAACCTTGGCAAGCTTCTCCAAAGAGTCGGCGGTGCAGAGGCAATCTCAGAAGGCAGAGATGGGGAAGACCATTTTGACCATTGGTCTACGGATTAGATCAGACCACAGGCTCAATCCATGCCACAGCCGATGGAGGACTCTTCCCTCCTGGATATTTTCCTAGCAGCTTGACCAGCCAAGTTCACATCCAAAGTGACTGAGCTTGTGTTGCCTCAATGGGAGACCCACTATTGCCCAGTTGCAAAAGGTTCAGCCTCTGTAGAGTTTCCCTGATAGTTAGACTTCATTGTTCCCTTTCTTTACCGTATCCCATCGTTCCTGGTTAATCTCCCCTTCCCCATCTCCTTGATGCTTTCCTGAATAATTCCTCTTTCACAGCACATTCCTGGAACCAGGCTTTTGAAAGCAAGGCCACTGGCTGCATGGGAGTGGAGCACCCTGAACCGGAATCTGTAAACATAAAAAGGCCCTTTGTGAAGTAAGGTGAATCCTCTGATCTAACTAAATCAGCAAATGCTCCAGGAATTATTAATTCCTCCTAAATTATTATTTTAAACAGTCGTCATTCCTGGCTAAATCCTACCCAATGCAAGAGAGCTGTGTTGCTCCATTAGTCATCTTTTCGAGGGCCGGGCCAGGTTAATGTTATTGTTATTTTCTTTTTATCCTAATCTGTTTCTCTTGGTATGCTTCATGAATTTCAGATAAATACTTCTTCATTAACATAATGGATTTCAGCTGAACAGATGCCCAGGGCTCCTGTGTTAACGATGTCTCATTCTGCCAAGTCCCGCTCCAGATAGGGCTGTCAATCAGAACTCTTAAAAAACACAAACACTATGTTGGGTGGAGAAAAAAAACCTCCAGGGGTTTTTTTAAACCTCTGTCTGACAGTTTTCTGACTCCATTTGTCCCTCCATTGGGGCGTCCGATCCCGTTTTTGACCTCTTGGGCCTTTTTTGGTCCACAATTTCCAGCTGGTTGAAGTTCTTCTCTCTCGCACTCAAGAGAAAGGAGAAGGGATTTGGGAAGAACCAATGAATACACTCTTCAGGGCAGGGACCATCTCTTTGTTCTGTGTCTGTACTGCAGCTATCACAAGGGGGTCCTAGTCCAGGACTGTGGCTCCTAGACACTACACAATACAGATACATAAATAATAATAAATTATATGGTATTCTTATTATTAGTGTGTTGGTCTAGAGTCCCTGTACAAACCCACACAGAGATAGCCTGTGCCTCAAAGAGCACACAGTCTGATGTGCATCTTAGCATATGCAGACAGGGCCTTTCATTTGGAAGGATCCCAGAACTGGGGATTTGAAGAGGCTTAGGCATGCAGCTCCTGTTTAACTGCAATAGGATTTGGGCCCCAGCTTTCACAGGTGATGTAAACCCCAGCCTGTGAGCAGAATTTGCTATCTCCAAAACTGAAATCAAGCCATCTCTGGAGCAAGACATGTCAGTCGTTTAGTGTTGCACGGCAACTGCACTCAACAGTTTGAGATTGGGAAAGCCCAGGAATACTGCAGCCAACTGTAAAACATAGCAGGCAATATGTGGCCTTCCCAACTGGGAGGTACTCATGGCTGCATGAGACTACACGATCAGTATGGTCAGGTTCTTTGTTTTGCCTCCTAACAAGAGATTGAGGGTGTTGGTTCAAAGCTGATTTCTTCTCAATAAGCAGCTCTGATCCAGTACTGATCTGTGCCTAGCCTGGGAGATCTGATGAGACTACAGCTAAAGGAGGAATGACTGCAGACCGAGATATTCATGCTGAAGCTTCCCTTCCTCTTGTTTTTTCTACTTCTGCTCAAGCCAAGCCTGAAATAATATCTGGCCACTTCTGAGCTCTGGGGGTGGTTTTGAATCCAGATCTGGACCTGGATTTTGTGGCTCCAACTCACCTCTAATTTCTACACAACCATTTAGAACAAAGTTTTCGTCTTCAACAGAGCAGGTCACCAGACACCCACATTTCACTGAGCAAACAGGCCAGATTATAAATCAGGGGATTAATGGGGAGAAATCTGAAGGTGGAATTAGAACCCAGGCCCATGGCTTGCCAAGCAGACGCTCTACAGGGTGAGCTAAAGGATAAGCCATGATGTGCAAAGATTCCATTATTAAAGACTCATAGACTTTAAGGTCAGAAGGGACCATTATGATCATCTAGTCTGACCTCCTGCACAACACAGGCCACACAATCTCACCCATCCACCCCTGTAGCAAACCCTTAGCCTATGCCTGAGTTACTGAAGTCCTCAAATTATAGTTTGAAGACCTCAAGCTGCAGAGAATCCTCCAGAAAGTGACCCGTGCCCCATGCTGCAGAGGAAGGCGAAAAACCTCCAGTGCCTCTGCCAATCCGCCCTGGAGGAAAATTCCTTCCCGACCCCAAATATGGCGATCAGTTAAATCCTGAGCATGTGGGCAAGACTCACCAGTCAGCACCCAGGAAAGAATTCTCTGTAGTAACTCAGATCCCACCCCATCTAACATCCCATCACAGACCACTGGGCATACTTACCTGCTGATAATCAAATACCAATTGTCAAATGAATTACCAAAATTAGGTTATCCCATCATACCATCCCCTCCATAAACCTATCAAGCTTAGTCTTAAAGCCAGATATGTCTTTTGCCCCCACTACTCCCCTTGGAAGGCTGTTCCAGAACTTCACTCCTCTAATGGTTAGAAACCTTCGTCTAATTTCAAGACTAAACTTCCTAGTGTCCAGTTTATATCCATTTGTTCTTGTGTCCACATTGGTACTAAGCTTACATAATTCCTCTCCCTCCCTAATATTTATCTCTCTGATATATTTATAAAGAACAATCATATTGGTAAATCCTTTACAAGCAAATTGAGTCTTAGACGTTCATCCCTAGATTTGTCTGTCTTGTTCTTGGTTCTGCTCAACTGCAATAAAAAAAACTGATAAGAAATATGAACTCAAAGCCCCTACTCTCCAAAACACAGGATACTTGTAAAGGAATGGTCTTCTTTGGTACGCGAGGTCTGCAGTTACCCTGCGTACAATATGGGATATAACCATCCATTGGCAGAGTGGAAAGACAAATGTGGCTTGATAACCTAACACATTGCACTGCAGAGGGAATTTATCAGATCATCAGCGTAAATATTTAGGACACTCTATGCCTCCTGCACCAAAAGCCTAACCAAGCTGTGGAGAGGCAGCCAGGAGAAAAAAATAAATAGGAGATGAATGTTTGATGGAAGCAGGACAGGGTAAAAGCAAGTCGTCTGCTTTTAAACCACTGTGGTCTTTGTTGGGTGAACTTGGTGCTGATATCCAGGACACAAAGGCAGGCAGTTATTGCCCAAGTTATGTGGTGTTTAGATGTGCTTGTAATTATTAGAACTGGGAGCACTGGCTGTTGGGAGTCTGAAAGGACAGGAAACAGGAAGGAGGGGGGAGGAGTGGAGGAGGCTGAGTGAGAGTTACAGAGTGCCCAGCAGCCGCTTGGTAACGGGGTTTCCACTGTAAAAATAAGTCCTGTTGAAACTTGTTAATACCTTGCCGGCTTGATACAACACTGTAGTAACCTTAACTCCAGCTAGAGTGGTGGGAAACCGGTTTCTCGGTCCCAATGAAATTTTAGATATTCAAACATTTTCCTGTCCCGAACTGGGCTGAAAAGTCGAAATCTCACAAAATGTCATGAACCCAAAATCCCTACGTTTGTTGGTTGAGATCAATTAAAACCTTCTGCTTCAATCACTTTGAAAATGCCTCATTTCAATTTCATTTTTTGAAAACCATCTTTTAGTCTAAATTTATGAACGTTTTGAACGACAAATCATTTTGACTAAAAAAAATGAATCTCTCTCTTTCAAAAGCGTCAGGACATCCTGTTTCACCAATTCAAAACCCTTTTCCACCCCCAAATTTTCAAGTCAGGACAGTCATTGAAATCGACCCTGTTACATGAACAGTTTCGGTTTCAATGAATTGACAATTTTGGCAAAAAATGGCTCATGACTGGGCACTGGGCCCCACACAACTGCAACATAATGCAAATGAAGGCCTGTGAATCTGGAACAAGGGAAGCTGAATTTTATCCTCACGACTACTAGTAAGTTCCAGCTATCCACAGTGATCGGCATGACAAGGATGAGGCCCTAGATGACACGGAACCGTTCCTATGTGCAGGATGCCCCTTGTAGTTGATAAAAAGTTTCTGGAATACAGAAGTCTGGTTAACTGGACTGTGCTTGTGCTCGCTGTTCTAACAACATTTGGACAGTGCTCTCCCACTGAAATCAGATCCCAACCCGCCCTGTAAATCCCATGCCACCTTTTGCAAACTGGCTTGTTATGTCCTTGAACTCTATTTTTGCCATTAATGGGGATTTGTCCCCCACCCCCAGGAAGCAAGTTGGGTTGCAAAACTATAAAGGGGACAAGCGTTTCTTTTATAAAAGATTTACTGCACAGCGCAAACAACATGCTTTTGCCATTTGTTTATGTGTTCCAAACCCACCGTGACTTGGCTTTCACAGATAAAATACATGCACATTTAAATCCAGAGTGCAGGGGGTGGGGGGGAAAGGATCACTGAGCCTTTAAAAATCACATTTATTGTGCTACAAATACTGTATATAAAAAAAAGTTGGCTTCCTGCTGGAGACCTGGCTTCTCAGTGGAGACCGAGAGCTGTACTTACACCCTGATTTAATCAAAGCTGCACTTCCCAGGGCCAAGGCATCTACCTTGTAAACATCATGTTTTATCTGGTTAAGAGCAAGAGACGTGTCCTACTTTTCCTTCGAGCAACTGTGCAGCTCTGTCCCTGTGGGGCTGGAGGGTTTTTCCTTTTAAATACTTCGGTGAAATGAGAGCAGGTCTTTATGGTGCAGGCTTCTCCAGTAAATGCACAGCAGTCTTGAAATGGAACCTCATAAGCTATTCCTCAGACTCCTATAAGCACTGCACTGATCTCATTTCAGACTCAATACCCTTTTATATAAGCCATGCAGACACCAGTCCTAGAACTGCCAGTGGTGCTGGATTTACAGATCTGGTAGATCTTTTCCATCCCTAATGTCTAAAGAATCCAGTCATGCTGCCTAAGCATGCCACATGGATATTTCCATCAAAAAGGTCAGCAATAAAATAGCCATCAGCGTTGACATTTTAAAGTGTTGTCACTAGATTTCAGAGTGAACATCAGATAGCTATAATGCCTCTTAGGGCTATTGTTTCAGGGTGCCTGCACCATAAAAAGGATAGTGCTTCATCTGGTTCCATACCCTGGCACCTAAAAAAGTTTGCAGCCACAAGAGCTTTAAACTTCTTTTTTTCAAAAATAAAAGCTCAAATTCTGAAGAAACTGAGCAGCCCCTCATGGACATGTTCCCAAGGCAGAGCAATCTCCTGATGAGAACAGATCTGCTATGAACTGGACCAAGAGCAAACTCATTTTAATTTGTACAAGGTTAGATTTGAACCAAGGAGAGCAGAGGTAAAAAGCCACCTAAAAGTCTGATATACAGTGAAGAGTAGGGCACGGGTATATAGGTCTCCATCCAGGGCTTGGGGGCAGGAAGATGGCTAGCTCTCTTGCTGACTAGAAGACAGACCAAATATGCATGCTGCAGGGACGACCAGGAAGATGGGCTGGCCCAGCTGTACTGAATTAAGTCACCCCCTTAAGACACTGTCAAATTGTTCTGAAAAGTCACAGCTGGCTGAATCTTTGGGGAGAGAGGAGGATGCTATCAGGAAACGTGCTCTCTGTACAGGTCTCCAAACCTTGGTTGTGCAAAGCCTTTTCTAAAGCCTTCGTTTAAAACCCCTGACTTTGGGAAGTTGGTCCTGGTCTGGCCACGAGCCTAGATACATTATTTGGACCTCTAGACACATGCATTTGGACCCTGGGCTATTGGTCCCATACACATCTCAACGCCCATTTTCTGCAAGGCAGACACCAGGGGTCTGATTTCCAGCCATCACAGTCCCTGCTGAATATTTAGTATTGCCAGCTCATTCCCATGGATACAATGATGCTCAGAGAGCAGAAACCTTCAATCCAAACCCCTCAATCTGTAGGAGCTGCTGTAGTCTAGTGCAAGAGTTTGGGCTAAATGTTGGGAGAGCGCTGCGCTACCCCATGACTCTGCCACTGACTTGCTGTGGGACCCTTGGCAAGACATCACACTTCTGTGCCTCAGTTTCCCCATCTCTAAAAATTGAGATGATAACATTGCTTTGCGATCTAGAGATGAAAAGCACTTAGGCTGCTGATTTCCAAAGGCATTTAGGTACCTAAAGAGGTAGACAGGTAGGATTTTCAAAAGCACCTAGGTGCCCAACTCCATTGGATTTCCTATCTCCATCTTTAGGTGCCTTTGAAAAACTTGGCCCTAAGTATCATGACCATTTTATCTAGGCCCCAGAGCATTAAGAGACCCCTGCTGGCACACCCATGCAGGAAACTATCCCTGTGCAATGCAGAGCCATGAAACGAGCAGCGAGGAAAGAGATGTGTGTGTGGCTGTGTCTACACTATGAGCCCGGGGGGTGGTTCCACTGCACGTGTGCATGCTTTCGTGGTAGCTCTCATTGAGATATTGCGAGTGTAAACAGCAGTGTAGCCACAGTAGCATGGGTAGCGGAAGTGGAGGTACGGCTCAGCCATGCTACATATAGACCCACCGGATTCAGGAAGATTTGTAGCCAGCACAGCTCAGCTGTGCCTCTGTTACCGTGGCTACACAGCTAGTCATACTCACGCCAGCTCAAAGGGCTTTAGCATGAACACGTGTACATGGCAGGGGAATCTCAACCCTAGCTCTTAGTGTAGATGTACCCTAAATGTTTAGCGGTTTCCTCCTTGCATTCTTATTTTCCTTACTGAGGTTCTGGAGTCTCTTTTATCCCTTTACTCTTGTACCCCAGGTCCCAGGACCTGCGATTTTTCCTTTATCCTCTCTGCTGATGACTCCCAATTGGGAATCTGTATTGCCAGCTAGTGTTGTATCAGGGTATCCCTTAATCTCAGTGTGGCAAAGGGTTCCCCGACAATGATTCAAAATAGCTGGGAGGTTGGATCTGTCTGAGCCTGGAGGTACACTGCCTCAGGCATTGTTCCGAAACACATGGAAAGTTCCATCTTGGGGACTATTCTTCTATTGGGCCTGGAATTAAAATAGCTCAATACCCCTTGGCAATGGTTACCGTGCTTCCAGGTAAAGCACCCAAATTCCCCTCCCCATCTTACTCACACCCCTAGATTTGAAGGCATAAATAGGTCCCACTTTTGCAGCTGCAATGTGGAAAGGTCATGCAAGGTGATGTGCACAGAGAGTCAAAGCAGCTCACCACCTCGCAGGATTTGTGTCCTAGACGACCCTTTTCCTGGTTTGTGACCACTAATCAGAGACCTGGACTTCTGCAGTAAGTTACCAGAGCTGAGGGAGCAAAATAACTTTACATCTGCAAAAAGCAGAGGCCAATATCTGAAAATCTGGCCTTCAAATCCAGTCGCAGCAAAATTAGCGGGTAAACGTGGGTGACATTACTGCCTAGCCGTACTCACCTTCTCTGGGATTCGTTTGGCTGCAGACTTTTAGCATCAAAACCATTGAGAATGAGGCGGGAAATAACCCACTGAAGTATAACAAAACTCCTGGGCTATTTTTTTCCATATACAAGACTTCTGCCGCCACCTTCAGGAATAGGATATCATTGCATCCAATCCTGTATTCCAACGGGCTTATTTCCTTCAAAGAACAAGCGGGTGCAAACAACAGCCTCCAGACAGAGGTCCCTTTGGCGTTCACGTGTATTTGCCAGTTCTGCTTCACAGGTCATGCTTAGCACTTCCCCACTCCACTGCATTTGTATCTCCACAAGGCTCAATGGGACTGGTGTGGAGTTTAGAAATGCTATACCCGTCACAGGGCTTCTGAGAAATTCAAGCAGCCTGAGATGCTATGTGTACAGCCTAACAAAACCTCCTCAGCCAGGAGGACAGAATCTGCAAGAGGAACCTTGAGGGCACGGGACATCTGTGACGTCCCAGGGGCCCTCGGACAGAGATGCTGAGAGGATGGCCAGACCAAGACAACACTGAAATTCTGGGGCTCCCCTGTCCCCGTTGCTCCAACCACCTTGAGACTTACATCCCCAAAATCATTACAAGCAGATCTGTGAGCTTTCCAGAACAGACATGTGCGAGAAGCACAATATCCATCATGCCAGGACAGAGCGAGATCAGCTTTGCTCCAGCTTTTAGTGCCAAGGCAGGTTAATCAAGTTGATATTAGCTCTAATTAGCGCTCCCACCAGCGGTTTGAAGCTGAACAGCTCCAAGGATGTGCCAAATTCTCGCCTGCCTTTGAGCACGTTGAAGGAAAGGTTTCCATTCCATCCCTGGCAATCTAGAACCCCACGGCTTGAGAAAAACAAGGGGTAACTGCAGCAGTACACAGGGGAACAGGCTTTGGGAGAAAAAAGATTTGAACAATGCACTGGATGATCATGGCAAGCAGTGATCTATAGAGCCATTTCCCACCCTTATCTCAGCATGTTTTCGGGCTTTCTGCTTATATACAGGGTCTGATCCAAAGCCTACTGAAGTCAACGGGAGCCTTTCTGTTGATTTCCATGGGGGTTGGACCAGGTCCTTGTTCCATCTTTTTTGTGAGTGTGCACGTGTGTGTCTTTAAGGAAAAACCAAGGAAGACAGACATTTTATCCATTCCCAATTTGTCTCCTTGCGTGGGTGGGCAGGAGAAAGCAAGAGAGACTGATTCATGCTAACCCTGAATATAAATATAATCATTGCTAGCTCCAAACTAGGAGGATACATAGAAAAAAAAATCAGTACAGACTCATCAAGGAACAAAGCTGTATTGATGGCATGTGGAATGCACTGTCAAAATATTACCTGGACCACAGACAGTGGATTTAATTCCAGTTTTCTCCAGCACCGGGACTCTGTTTATTGCACCTTCAATATGCTGCATGAACACATCCCAGTCCAGATCAAAGAGGCCAAAGGCAAATTTCTCAGATACCTGAGGGGAAACAGGAGCCGAGGTACACAGAAGTTAAGTGACAGAAGAGGTTTATTTTATACAAACAACCCATTCTGACAGCTGCTTAGTAGCTGCTTCCTGTAAGGTGCTGAGTATCTTCATTGTCCACTGAAATCAAGAGGAACTGAGGGGGCTCAGCGCTTCTGGAAAACAACCCCAGGGGGTGAACAATGAGCCTTGTTGAAGTCAATGGGAGTTTTGACATTGATTAAGGCTCCCTGAAAACCAATGCACCCAAAATTAGAAGCTGCTTTGGAAACTTTGGTTTCATAGGACGTTATCTGCTAAGCTGTCCAGCCAAGGAGAGGAACTGTGATGCCTCGCTAGAACCACTTGCGTATGGGCTCATTCAAGATCACTGTCCACTTTGTCTTAGGGTAAAACACAAGAAAGAATACCTCATTTTTCCTTGAAAGACAAGCCCATTAACTCCTATAGTAATTGACACATTAAACTCCCCAGCCAGTTACTGTGAAAATGGAACACCCCATCAACAGGATCCAGGACAGGAAAAGAGGGCTGGGAAGGTTGAAGAAAAAGTTCATCACAAGCCACAGTCATTTACTATCACCTTCAACATTAATCCTGGAAAGATTTTCATTTGTTCGTTTTCAAGCCTGTCTCCCATTGCAGAGAGGGAGCAAAATCTAACCAAGACTCATGTTACAGGACTATGTCATAGCTGGACAGTCCATTTCCAGTCACGACTGCCAGTAAAGAACTCACTTGGCACCATTTGATGTAGGAGAAAGGGTGGCAGGACTCAGGAATTCTAGTTTCAATTTCTTCATAGATTCCAACATAGAATTGGAAGGGACCTCAGGAGGTCATCTAGTCTAACACCCTGCTCAAAGCAGGACCAGTCCCCAGACAGATTTTTACCCCAGATCCCTAAATAGCCCCCTCGTTTAGCAAGCCAATGCTCAAACCACTGAGCTATCCCTGTCTCTTCCTATGTGACTCTGGGGAAGTCACTTAATTTCTTTGAGCCTATAATTCAACTCTGCAAAGCCGGCATAATAGTACTTTCTGTCACTCACACTTTGCCAGGTCTACTTGGCACATGAGCTCTTCGAGCAGGCGCTATCCCATACTATTGGTGAACAGCACAATGGGGCCCTGATCTCAACTAGGGCCTGGCTGCTACTGTGAAATAAACAATGATCTGGTGGTCTCATTCTCAAACATGCCACTCTGTGGAGAGAAGGAAGGAGGACATGGTGGCATTTTTGTACTTTGAGAACGGTTTTAGAGGCCACACCTGAGGTCCAAACTAATAAACTGAAGTGAAGACATGCCTCGTGTGGCTTGGCCAACGTCAGAGACAAGAACCTATAGCAAAGCAGGGAATTGAGCCGTGATCTCCCAAGTCCCAGGCTAGTGCTAGACGGTCCTTCCTCTCCCATTCTTGCTCATGGAGCATACGTTTCTTCAAGCAGGTTTGGTTCTGGTCTAGAGCTAAGCCAGATCCAAACAACAGAAGCTGTCAAATCCCCTCTCCCTCCGAGTCCTGCTGAACCCAGCTCTGTCTTAATGATAAAGTGTCTTCATTTCATGCATTCTGGCACATAAACAAGAGAGCTAAGGAGTTCATTTCAGCGCCTACTTTGTCAAAACGGCTTTCCTGGTAACATGCTTTATTTCCTATGAAAACCTCTCAGCACCGCTCACCTCCTCCCAGAATATTGGATTTGACTCATATCCGCCCACGGACAGGGCATCGCCTTGGAGACGGAGATACACTGAGGCGTCGTGATCGCGAACGTTCGGCATATTCTAAACAGAAGTAGAAAGGAATATCATCAAAGCAGGGCAGGAGGGGTAAAGCTTCTGCCCTTGTTCCAACACTGCACCCAAAACTGAATGGCCCTCTGCTTCCCCGCAGCTGCCCTGCTAGATGGCCACTGTGGAGTGTCATTATAAACATAAGTGTGCAGGTTACCAGGGCTGTTTATTCTCCAAATCCTTCCACTCCAGGAGAGTCCAAGCCTGCTAGAATCACTAGCAGCTCCTCTGCGTTTCCCCCAGCACAGAAATCCCTTAGAACCGCCTCACTCCAAGGCAGAGTGCACCCCGCTCCTCCCTGCGTGTCCCACTGCAAGACTTGCCAGCAATCAGGACTCGGAGCTCAGGCCTAGTGGAGGAAGGAAGAAGCCAGTCCTGGTGGTTCGCTACCTGCCCCACTCCTGGCTCCCCACTCCTGGGAATCCCACATTATTCCTAGCCCTCCCGCCTGCTCACTATTCTATTGCCCTGAGTGGGCTTTATCCGGCTTCCTCTGACCCCTACTGGTGGCAACAGCACCCTGACGCTCCTTGCCCAAGGAAAATCCACTCAGACCAGGTGACCAATGAGATAGTTCTCCAGAGGCCTAAGACGAGCCAGGAGGAACCACTGACCCATCAAAACCCAGCAGGGCAGTTAATAAAGCTTCCCTGCTTTGGCTCAGGGGCAGAGCTGGGCTGGACGGAGGAGCAGCTCCTAAGGGCCAATGCAGGGCATGGCCCGGACCTGGGCCTAAGTGCTACAACTAGATGGCTCCTGAGTGGCTGTTCTGGTGAGAGACCGATACCAACCTTATGCCATGGGCCACCCTGCCCCAAGCAGCTGGCCAAACTAAGGCAGGGAACGGCTGCAGTACCAAGCATGGCCCTGAAGGGGGCACTGCAGAGCAGCTCTGCTGCCCACGGCATCATCCCTAACTCCAGCTCAACAGCAGCCCTCATCTAATGGTAGAACCACCAGCAGGACAGCACATCCAGTTGGCATTGCACCGCACTGTGTTCAAAGCTTCGCTCCAGCCATTTGGCATGTTTTTTACAGGAACAATTTCCTTCGCTGTTTACAATCCCGTTTCCTTACTGCAATTTGCCCCTCCTGACCTCCACCACCTGCACACACTGGTTTGTTGTTGTAGGGTTGCATTTGAGCACTGAAGTTACCGGAGGGTTGTTGATGGTGTGGGCGCTGTGCACACTGCAGAGATGTGCACGCTGGTTTGTTATTGTAGGGTCACTCACAAGCACGGGTGCGGCACCCGCTGACTTGTTATTGTAGGGTTGCCCATGACAGCTGCTAGCTGTGCATGCAGTGATTTGTCATTGGGGGGACAGAGGCGAATCTTAACTCCCTCCAGCTCTAAGAAAGCTTGGATCCATATGTGGCTAGGGCTGTACTGAGGCTCACAAGGGCTGGGTAGGAGAGACCGATTTGTTTTAAAGCCTTTGTTTTTAAAAGGACCACACTGACTCTGCAAACAAACAGTGAAAAAAAGACCTGGCTGCGGCAGGTCACAGCCAGTTCGTTTCAGCGCTGGGCCCTTTCTAAGCTGCCTGCTTTGCACAGACTAAAAGTGGCTCTACTGTGCTTCAAAGAAGTAAGAGCCTTACTTGACAGCACTGCTCAGACACCAGCAAAACAAGATTAGCGGCAGACATGATATGAGCAATGCACCGAGACATTCTCTCCGCGTACGCTGCCCACAGGCAAAGGGGGCTAAGCAGCTGTAGAAGAACTGTAGATGCTGATATGATTACACGGGCTGAGTCTAATTCACTAAACAGATCTGCTGTGAGTCCCAGCCCCAGACCAAGAGCATGAGCTACATGGCGCTGAAATGCAAGCTGATTTCTGTCTTGATCTAAACAAGATCCATCTCTAAAAACCAACCCCAAATCAAGCCTTCCTCCACAAAACCACAACTGAGTGACTATGGAAGCAGACAAGATTGCACTTGTGTATTCATTTGAAGATAGCAATAATGCCAAGCTCTTGTCCTCAGTAAATCACAGAGTACTTTGCAATGGAAGTCATAGTATCATTATCCCCATTTTATAGCTGGGGAAACTGAGGCACAGAAACTTGCCCAAGGTCACCTGTCAGGCTAGTGACAGAATCAAGAACAGAACACAGGTCTACTGAGTCCCAGTCCAGGGCACTATCCCTTAGGTCACGCTGAGTTACTTGATGTGTTTGTATAGGGCCAAGTGCAATGGGGTGCCAATCCTCTTGGGGCACCATTCAGACAATAAGGCACGAAATCAATAGGCTGCAGCAGAGCTGCTGCAGACATTCGTAGGAGGAGAACAGGCAGACTGGCAGGCCGGTGTGTTTTGATCCACGTTAAAAGGAAAAATTCTCTCTTACCCCACCTACACAACAAGATGAAACAGTACAAGAGCCAAGACACTACTACATAGTTAAAGAATAACACTGACTTTCTTTAACAACATAGCATGAAAATATGTAAGTTACACAAATGGAATTGTAGGGTCTTACTGTATTTTCCACTGATAAATTAATAATAGTCAACATTTCAGTAAGAGGCACTGTGGTTAGTGGATAGGTCTCTAGCCTAGCAGTCAAGAGACCTAGGTTCTGTTCTATTCTCTGCTCTGTCATTGACTTATTATGCAACCTTGGGCAAGTCACTTGAGGTTTTTCCTCTTCTACTCCTGTCTATTTAAGTCATAAACTCTTCATGGCAAGGATTGTCTCTTACTACCTATCTGTGCAGTGCCTTGCATAGGGGGGACCCAGTTTGGGGTCAGGCTGGTAGATGCTACTGCATTATATAGTTAAATGGCACTTTTCAAAATCAACTGTCAAAGAATCAAGATGCAGGGGAAAAACAGATGGGCTGTACAGAAAATGTAATACAAAATTACTCTTAAAAAAAATCTACAGACCATAAATTAATATCACCTCCTTTTATATGGTTTCACAAACTCCCTTATAGAACTCCAAAGCATAGAAGTGTCTCTGAAATTTTGCAGGATGGTTCAAAAATATTCAGAAAACTGTATCATTTCCTTGTCATGGCTGCAGGACTTTTCCATAAAGGCTGTTTGCTAAGATGAACCACAGTTACCCGGAGATAGCTGGACTCCTTTATCAAACACAAAACACCAGAGCTCCGAGGGTAATTCTGCTATGAAAGGTGGGGAAACAGCGGAAACAGGGCCCTTGTGTTAAAATATTCATAAATATTAAATAGAATGATAGTCATTTAATAAAATCCTTAAGATTACAGTATTAATTATTTGTATCTTCCAGGACCCCAGCGTGCAAGAAGAGGCAGTCTGGCATAGTGCACAGGCAGGATTGGGACTCAGAACTGGGTGCTATTCCTGGCTTTACCAGTGGCCTGCTGGGTGACCCTGGGCAAGTCATGTCAACTGTCTGTGCCTCAGTTTCCCCTTCATCAGGAGAGCGATGCCCTCTGTCAAGTGTTTTGAGATCGTCTGACGCAGTACCCTTGATAAAAGCATGGTATTCTTAACATTACAAATATGTGAATGATGCAGCATCATTTAGGCCCCAATTCAGCAAAGCATTTAAAAACATGCTTGGCTTTAAGCACGTCTAAACCAACCCCTGTTCAGCCTAGCACTTGGGCATATGCTTAAATTCCACAGAAGCCAGAGGGAGAATGACTCTTTCCATTCACACTTTGGGGCAAATTCTGTCCTAAACGACCCTTCGTGCAGCTCTTGTGAAATTGGTGGGCTGCATGGGGTAGGTCTGGTCCATTTCATCTAGGCATGTATGTGGTATGGAGAGGTACCTCCTGCATGTTCTTACGTTTGAAGCCAGTCAACATTCAGGGATTCCATCTAAGCTCTTCCTTTGAAATGCTCCCTTCGCTGCATTGTGCTTGTGCTGCCCAAGAGAGACATCTAGCTGCAGGCTGAGGAATGAAACTTTTCCAAGGTGACGTTTGTTTCTGAAATGCTACGGGCAGATGTGCTGAGATGGGGCAGTGGGATATAGAACAACAATTCCAGCCACAAAGAACAGTAGGGTTCTCTCCCACAGCCCTGACCAGTTGAGTGAGGGAATGTAGAAACAGGCAACATGCTCTTTCACGCAAGGAGAGGGCTCAGAGGAGCAGTACCGTGGCTTCATTAAGCTGAGCGAGGAGCAGTGAGATAAGTACACAGATGACATCACAACAGCAGTGGTGTTGAGCAGTGCAAGTGGGGATGTCGGGCAAAACTGCAATGGACCAGCCTGTGCTGCCCCATCAGGTCAGTTACTAAAGGTCCAATGCCGTGGGGATGGGCATGGTGCAAGAACAGAGAGAATACAATCGAATTTTCGGGTCTGGGCAGGGCCCAAGAGCAGAGCTGATCAAACTGTATAAGTTACCTGATAGATGTAGCCTTTTCTCCTTCAATCACAGATTACCTGCAAACAGGTCGAGCCTTTTATTACCTTGGTCATTACACACCTCGGCATTCCAGCACTGCTTTGCTCTAGAGCAGGCTTAAGGTGACCAGATATCCCGATTATATAGAGACAGTTCCAATACACAGGGCTTTGTCTTATATAGGCACCTATTACCCCCCTTCACCTGTCCTGATTTTTCACACTTGCTCTCTGGTTACCTAATGTGGGTTAGGACATTTTTCCAAAAACAGTTTTCAGGGATGTTTTTGCATGTTTCCCCCAGTTTGTCACCAGCGCAATTCAGTGCAAGATCATTTTAACCAACGGATTATTAGTAAACCTGGTGCTATTTGGCACTAGACAGCCATGTGTTGTGCATCTGCTACTCAGATTTGCTATTTGCATTGTGCGTCTGGTTACCTACAGTCACATGGTACTGTTTCCACTTCTGATTGGTTGGTCTAAGCTTTATCAACCAGAGGAGTCCCCCTTTCTGTCTGCAGATTACCTGTGAACATGCAGATTTGTTCAACAAAGCTACTGTTTGAATAATAACAATGGGTGAAATAGGCCTTGGATGCACACACTGAATGTGTGCGCCCTGCAATCCAATGTCTGACTGCAGCTCAGGGAGACATACCTGCACGAGCGTGGCAAAATACAGCATCGTAGATCTGCCACTGTGGGCTGTACAAGGATGCCGGAGATCTCGAGTACATACTCCCATTGCTATCCCGCGCTGAAGCCATTGCAGTCACCTCTATTCTGCCCTGTTTAGGAGCGCGAACATGGGCGCATCTACCTGAGCTGCAGTCACGGCTCAGACTGCAATACAGACATACCCAGTGATTCACAGCATTTCTGCTTTCGGGGGATATTCCTGTGAGTAGGACCTCACTCCATCTGAATGTCTGTGGCTAGCCAGATAAAAGGGGCCAGGGATGCAAGCTAAGCTCAAGAGAAGGCTTCAGTGGCAAGATTATTCACAGATGTTTCGTCTCTGTATTCACCAAGAAGAGCATCTCCTAGAGAAGATGGGACACACAAAGCCACCTCTAGGAAAGGAAAGGAGGTTGGATGTTATGGAGAAAAAAGTGTCCCAGATCATAGAAGCAGTTGTGAAAACCAGGAGACACCCCCACAAATTCTGAATCAAGTCTCCTCCTGAAAGTGCCCCCAGCACATGTGTCTGTCTGATGACAAACCCTCCAGTCAGAGAAGACGAGCAATGAACTGACCTGAATGCCCTCTATCCGCTCCGTCACCACGTATGCATGCTGCATAGCCACCAGGGGCACGTTTACACCAGCCATCTGGCCCAGGGCTCGGGCCCACACTCCTGTCGTAAAAACAAACCACCGCACCATGAATGACCACTGGAATGTATGAGGAGCTGCGCCAGAGATCAGAGGCTCAGAGTCCAGAATGCCTGACGTGTGGAAACAGGGAGTTAAGACTCTTTGGCTCAATGTTAAACACCATCAAAAGCTTCATTCGCTTGGCATCTTTCCCCGCTCTGAGCACAGCCATGGTGAACCACAGAATGCCTCAAAGACTGGACAAAGTCTCCTAACTGCTGGGACAGGAAGGACTAGTATCCCCATCAGATTACGCCGAGTGGCAGGGCTGTAGTTACGTTACCTTGATTTCCTACCTGCACAGTTCACCACACAGGGAGTCTGGATGGTCCCATAGTTTGTTTCCACCGCAGCGACCCTTTGCACACCCAAGTCATCGGCTGTGACCTGAATACCAGTCACTGGGCAATTCTCTATTACCTGGGGACAGCGAAAGAGAAGCACAGTGACAGCCCCCTGGGGTTTGAATGTTAAGGATTCAACTCATAATGCCAAAAGAGTAACCCAGATCTCCTGAGTCAAGCTGGCTGAATAACACATTGTTAGTTCATTGGCAATTTTGAAAAAAATCAAAACAAAAATTGTTTCAGTTTCGGCTGGAAACAAAAATTTTCAGCGAATTGAAAAAGCTGAAAAAAAATGTACATTTCAGCTAGAATGAAAGAGTTTGTTTCCATTTTGACCATTTTTTAATTAAAAAAATTACATTCAAGGAAATTTTGAAACAAAAAGTTAGTTCAAGCTAGGGGCCCCAAAAGCTGGACGTGGCCCGGGCCTCTCTGGACTTCTGAGAGGGCCTGTTGGTCACACATCCTTTTCCCTCCTCTTTACTTCCCCATCTCTTATGGCTCCAAGCCAAAACCACCATCTCTGATGAGGCATGGCCAGGACTCCCTTCAAAGTCAGCCAGCACCACACCCAATCTGCCAAAGGGGGGTGCTGTTAAGCAGAACAAGGCAACACTGAAACAGAGATCTGGCTTTGAGAATGGCGGAGGGTGGGAACAGCAGGAAGCAAAGGATCGAGGGTGTGAGGGGGGAAATGTACAGAGAGAGAACGTATGACTGAATGTGTGAGTTGTGAAAAGCTACAAGGCTCAGACACCCTCCCAAATGTGCAATAGTCAATTACCGAAGCGCCTCTGGCGGTAGCTGCCCTGCTGAGGGTTGTACAGGTGCCAGCAGGATCCATTGTGCCATCCTTGGGAACGTAAAGTGTGCCGTAAAGATCATCCACGTTCATGTGCGGGTACAGGTCCTTGGTTTCTGCAGGGGACAGGACGTAGGATTCTATGCCATAGACCTTACCCAGCTACAAACGAAAAACGAGAACAGGTGCATTAATGCAGACAAGACAGTGTGGTGTGGCATCTCTGCACAACAATCAACAATGTGAAGAAACCACAGGGGCACATCTGGGTCCCAAATAATTAAACGCAAACATGCCAGGCCTAGCTACAGACACACTGACAATCTAAATGGTTTCTGGTGGATTCCCAAAACACAGCATATGGTGAGCACCTTTAGTGGGCTCAAACTACTTAAAGGGACATTACCCTATTCCTATAAAAGTAAGTGGTGCAATTGGAAATGAGATGCTGTACTTAATGGAGATGGGCAGTGGATGGGTTTCATTTTGCAAAGCCCAAATCAGGGATGCATCAGATCCAAGGACCTTTTTACCTTAGTGCCCAAAGCTGGGTATGGTGGAGAGAGGTTTAAAACCAATGATTCTGCTTTCGCTCCCTCTACCTCTCCTGAGCATTAAGTGTCCATTAGGCCATTGAATCAAAGAGTATTAAGATGGACATGGACATTTTCATAGCATGTATTTCACTACAAGTGCAGCAGTTCAGGGGTTAAAGAAGAAACCAGTGTCATGTAACCCGTCTTTGTTGTGACTCTTTGAAATCAAATGCTAACATGTGTACTCCCCAGCAGGAAAAGGCAGGACGACTGGCCAGGACTGTACATCTCTCTGCTGCTTTGGGAGGAGGAGACAGCATTATGATCAGTAGCGAAACCAGACTTCACAGCTAATCCTGCATAAAGAGTCCCTTTCACGTTGTGGGGGAGACCAGTGTTGAGATTCAACTGAATCTCAAGGACCCCTCTACTAAGCAAGAGGCCATCATCATAAAGACTGCAGTAGCCACCAATGTGCATGGTTTACTGGCCAGGGCAATCCCTCAGCTAGAATCTCAGCACACAGCTGTATCACTTGGAACAATAAGGTCTGTGTGGGCTGTGCCACCAGGGATCACAAGGTGATCTACGGGCAACCTCCTCTCTGTGGGTCTCTATTTGGGTACGTCTACACTGCAGCTGGGCACACGCTTCCCAGCTCAGGTAGACAGACTTGCACTCCCTTTGCTCAAGCCAGCATGTGAAAAAGAGCATTATAGCGGAGGTAGCATGGGCGGTGGCAGCTTGGGCTAGCTGCCCCAGTATGTACCCGGAGTCTGGTGGGTTTATACTCAGGCAGCTAGTCCAAGCTGCTGCCTGTGCTGCCCCCAACTACACTGCTATTTTTAGCGCACTAGCTCAAGCAGAGCTAGCCTGTGTCTGTGTATCTGGTTGGGAAGCATATTTCCAGTTGCAGTATAGACATACCCTTTGATCTCCAATCCCACCTCCCTCCTTCCTGGCAGCTACTGACACTGCATTATCTTTCTTCTACAAGGGCATCCAAAGTCTGTTGAAATCAGTGGAGACACTCCTGGGCTTTGGATCAGGGTTTTAGAACCTGCCATCAAGGCTGCTCCATGAATGATAAATGAGACCACGTTTAACTTTCCAAGCGGGGTGGAAAAAATGAGCTGTCTAAATAAACAGCAATCACCGCAATCAGGATTGATTGATAAAATCTCCCTCTGTGCTGTGGGGAGAACAGGGGTCTAGGCACAGCAGAAGATAAATAGTTGCCCGAGGACAGGACAGTCCTGTTTTGATGCTGCAAGTCACAGCAGCTGGGTTGAAGATTGACGCAGTGAGTTCCCTGCGATATGGTAGAAGACAGGATCAGTTGCAGACAGGATCCATCTCCTCCCTCACACTAACCCGTTTTCTAAGGGCCATGGATGTTCTCCATAAATACTGCACAGACATTCAAGAAGGTTGCTCTTTTTACTTCAGTCTACGAACTGATCTTCCGGGACATAGCAGAACACAAAGCCCTGGCTAGCCTAGACCAACACATGCCACAGCCAGGGAGGAGGCGTTCTCAGTAGAGTGGATCAGGCTATTGGACAAACATCCAGAGGAGATTAGAAGACTCCAGAGTCTGTCCCCCATAACCAGTACAACTTTCACATCAACCGCCTACAGTCACCACATCCTGAAAAAATAACTGCCCCAAGCAAAGATTTTGATAACCCACTAAGAGCCAGAGACGCCAAGAAATCCACTAGGGATTTCACTATCGCCCATCTTTTTGCATGGAAGGCATTCAGAGACCATGGTGATGGTTGGTAGCACAAAACCCTCCAGGAGCTGGACCCCCTAGTCTAGCATCAGCCCTGATCCAATGATCTGTGAATAAGTAGAAGGAGGAAGGAGATGAGGAGATTCCTGCTTACAGACATGAGTCTTTTGTACTCATCCAGCCGTTGCTTGTTGGAGGCGATGAAGAGCCCACCGTTCTGAATCCAGCCTGTGTGCAGACCCGTCTCCTCCTCCAGATCTTTGCAGACCACGTTGCGAGTATGAGCCAGCAGCTCCACTTCCACGTCACTGGGACGCAGCTGCCACAGCAGACCTGGGAAAACCACAGAGATTCCAGTAGACTCTGCCATCACGTCCCCATTCCAACCCCACCTTACAAGCCAAGCAGACAAACAGGTCAACAGTGAGAATTACACAACAGGTGTTTTAGCAATAACAGAATTCCTGGCCTAGATGTAACCCACGATGTGGTTTGCTGGCTCTCTCTAGTAGCTAGACCACATAAAGGTCTTCAGCTACCACCGCTTATAGATCTCTTAGCTCCACTTAGAAGAGGCTCACGCTTTTAGGTCCAGAGGTTGAGGGATCAATTCCTATTGCTGATGACCCACTCAGCAGCCGGGTGTAACAAATGATGGTCTATTCGGGGACTAAGCAAACAATCTAGGTATTATCAGCACCAAGATATGAGCTCAGTGTCCTCTCACAACCAGCACACACCCTGCAAATGCCACCCTCAGGAGAGCAGTAACTGCCTTTGTCGGACATCTCAGGAGAGAATCCAGACTGATGGAGAGACAGCAACTGCACCAGCCTCTCACCCTAAGCAGTGGCCCCTCTAAGTCAGGACTGGCGGGGAGCTGACGCTGTGGCTGACCAGCAACAGCTGGGAGAAAAAGCTCCAAGTCAAGCAGAGTGGCAAGGGCTGGAACAATTTGTATAATGGGGATGATGAGAGCACTGGAATGGGTTACCTAGCACTGGAATGGGTTACCTAGCACAGGAATGGGCTACCTAGGGAGGTGGTGGAATCTCCTTCCTTGGAGGTTTTTAAGGTCAGGCTTGACAAAGCCCTGGCTGGGATGATTTAGTTGGGAATTGGTCCTGCTCTGAGCAGGGGGTTGGACTAGATGACCTCCTGAAGTCCCTTCCCACCCTGATATTCTATGATTCTATGATTGACCCGAACTGTATGGAATTGAAACCACTTCAAGGCAGGGGGTTCAGCACCCCTTGTTCCAGCACCTATGCAGAGTGGGTTGGCTGCCAGAGGGGCCAGAGACTATTGTAAGGAGCTTCCTCAGTAGTCTGGCATGGGCTTGCCCAAGGAAGGACCCAGAGGCCCGCCATGGGGAGTGGGGGTAAACTGCTGGGGTTTCTTTCCCCTCTACCCTACAAGGTGGGGAGAAGGCCAGACTTCTGAAGGCCCATGTTATCAGGTGAGACTCCTATATAGGGTCAAGGAGTAGCTCGCTGAGGCCTGAGAGACTGGGCTCTTAAAGGGCCAGAGTACCACAATAACCCCTTAGATGAGAGCTGAAGGAACGATTCCTTTCCCAGGTCTCCAAGGGGGGCTCATCCCCATCCAGGTAGCAAGATCGGGATAGTCACAAACATCCTGACCCGGAGAGCAGTGGAGCTCTTCCCATGTGGAGCTGAGCAGCCACAGTGAACTGATGGCTGCTCAGCACCCAGCAGGATCAGGCTCCAAAAGTCTCCCTCTACAGCTCTAAGTTGGAGCCTTTGCAATGCTATAGACAATTCCACATCCAGAGTTGTGCTCACCAGCTGTGTGCCAGGTGGTCCCCGACGTCAGGCGGTCTCTTTCCAGTAAGACCACGTTGCTCACCCCCATCTTAGCCAGGTGGTAGATGGTCTGACATCCCAAGCTGCCTCCACCCACCACCACGACGTTGGCTGATTTTGGGAGCGGCCTGGTTGGCCCTTTGTCTTGAGAGCTTTCTTCCTTCAGAGTCTTGTGGTAAGGGACGCTCTTCTCTTTCGTCTGGCCCAACCCGCTGCTGAAGCACCTGAGGCGGACAGGTGCTGGCATCTGGCGGGAGGCAGCTCTTCGGACCATGTTGCTCAGGTAGGACATGGTGACCTGAAATTCCAAAGACAAACCTTCAATGGACTGAGCAAAGATCTCGCCACATGCTAGCAATACAAAAGTCCACACTGGAGTTATTATCATCATGGGTCAGGACCCCATTGTGCTAGGCACTGTACAAACAGAGAACAAACTTAAAAAACAGTCCCTGCCATACGGCCACAGCCTGGAATTTCAGGTCCCAAATGGTTTTGGAGAAAGATAGGATGCTGGGGGAGAGATGGGAAAGAGAATCAGATGGCACCTCCTTGGCCCCAGCTCCTTAAAACTCTAACATCCACCTGCCACTCACCTTGTCTCTATTAAACCAGGTGAACAGTTACTGACCTTTGGCAAAAGCTACAAAAGGTGGCTGTAAACTGAAATGCATTTGCAACAAACGAAAGCTTCCAATTAAATACAGACCCGCTAAAAACCAGCTGCTTCCCTGTGATGGAGTGGACTAGTCCCAAAGGCCCCCGCTGAAGGCCTCAAGGTTCTGCTACACCAATCTCTCTGTAGAGCTGTGGAGAGGGCCTACAAGCAGGATAGAGCGGCTGCAGAGGAAGCAGCCAATCAGGGCTCAGAAGGGCCATATAAAATGAGCTGCAGAGCAGCAGTCAGTTGCTGCCTAGAGCAGGAAAAGAAATGACTGCCGGTCTGGCTGCCTGGAAGAGCAGCAGGGCCATGGACAGTTTGCTAGCAGGGACCAGGGGAGCACTGAGGGAGCTCCTGGCTGGTCGTTAGGACTGAGTAGGGACTGAGCCTGGGGAGGGCTGCAGGAAGCTAGTGTCTCCAGGGAGGAAGCCCAGGGGATACATCCCCATACCAGGGTTGGACTACTTAAAGACCAAAGCCCAGGGAGGGCTAGAGAGAGCCACCACCAGAGGGGTACTGAGCTAGGCTCCGGTGGACCGTGTACCACGGAAGGGGTTTGTGCTGGTTAACATGCAGAGCGTGTAACTCGGCCAGAGCGCTGTCTCACTGACATACGCACCTGAGAAACACTGAAAGGGGTCACCAGAACTAAAGAATTCAGACACACCCAGCCAGAAGGGGGCACTCACGAGAGATGGGTGCCAACACTATTACATGCCCAAAGCAAACACTAAAGCAATAGCCTGAAGAATCAACTTTTTGTTTGACAGAGGCTTGCTAGTGGTACAGGCCTAAAGGACTGAGAATTTCTAAAGCCAATGATCTATTTTGCACGCACAAGAGTAACTGCCATTAGCTTTTATGAGCTTGAAGACATTGCTGCTCAAATACAGTGGTGCCTGTTTGTCAAGTAGCTCAAAAGGCTTTGCAAATACAGTATTGGTAAGTCTCGTGATTTTACTGAGAATCTTGTGATTCTTGGTGCTTTTCTTCAAGCCCCAGCTCCTGGAGGCAAGTGATTTCAAGAGAATCTCAGCTTTCATTTTAAAAAAAATATTCTAGCCTTTGCCATGGGCTCGAAAAGCTTGAAAACATGACCTGAGTGCTCCCTGAAGGCTCAGAAACCAAAAGGCCAATAAATTATTATATTTTCAAAATCTTGTGATTTTTAAGGCAGACTCATAATTTGGGGGGCCTGGCTCCTGGTTTTTTACCACTTGGGCTTGGCAAGCCTGCAAAGGCATGCTTCAGAGTACTCAGAAGTGCTGGGCACATGGGCTAGGGGGAAGCGCACTTCACTTTTAGATTGTAAGCTCTTGAGGGCAGGGGACAGTCTCTTTGTTGTGTGTTTGCACAGCACTTAGCACAGGGAGGCCCCCCGACCTATGCCCAGGGCTAATAAGAATCATGTTGTTGCAATCAGGGCCCCATGGACACAATGAAGGGAGGCAGGATTTGCCCCTATATACAACACATGGCAATCCCTGCCCCTATGGTCTTAAAGGATAGGTGACGTGTGGTAGAGATGGACCCAGGATTCACGGCTGGGTGAAACATCTAGTCCTCTCTCCTGCCCCCCGTGCATGCGTCTGCCCAGTTGGTCTGCTCAGGCGGGGTGCTGGCATGAGGCTCTGGCCCTACATGCAGGTTTGAGCGTGTTCTTTTACACAGCTGAAGCGTGCAGCTCCCTCCTCCCCTTGCTTTAAGTCTTGCTCTGGGTAAATGTTTCTTCCTGGCTCTTGCAGAGTCAGCAGGGCTAAGGAATTCCTTGCCAGGGAATCTAGGGTCATGGTTCCTGCAGCAGAGACCTCAGACTTCAACCAGCAGATCCCTGCTCCTTTTCTCTCCACTCTACGCTGAACAAGCCAGACCCCAACCCTAATGGTTTTCAGGCTGATTCTTCCTATTACTCTGCCACAGCGGCAGGGGAAGGGTTGATATTCGTGTCTCCAAGCTCCAAGAAATTCTTCCCTTTGCAACCCCATTTCGTAAGATTTGCCAACATCTGGTCTTACCATGAACTTTACAGCCTGAAAGCATTCCTGTCATTTAAGACACAATCTCCCCTCTGAGCCAGTAAAGGACCCTTTGGCTGCTCAGACACAGCCCCCACTATTCAGATTTCCCCTCTGCTTAGAAAAGCTCAGCTTTCCCTGCCAGCAACGTGAGCTGACTGCACCCAACACACTCCCCTCAAAAGGAGTTCAGTTCACTTTACCTGCTCAGAGAGCTGCGAGGTTCTTGTTTTCTCCGACACTCTCCCGCTGTCTCTCACATGTGTGCCACGGCCCCAGAAACAGTAACTAGCACTTGAGAGAACCGCAGCCAGACTTCAGTTATTGCCGCTGCTGGCCAGTTACAACTATTCCCAGAGTCTGGGAATTAGTACAGTGCAGCGTGTGCACTGGCTTGCCTGATAAGAGAGCTCTACTCAGCAGGCCTAGTCACCAGACAAGATGGATAGTGCACTGTCCTTTATTAGCAGAGACTGAAGGCTGCAAGGATCAGAGCCGTTAGAGATGGAAAAGCCCTATTCGTTTACCCAATCTCTCTTCCTTCTGACCAAGGCAGGGTACGAAACAAAGAGCCCAGATGGGAACTGAACGCACAGCCTCCAGCCTCACATCCTGATCACTTTCCCCTGAGCTTGGCCAGAGCTATTTCAGCTGCATGCCATCTGTTATGGCAGAAAGAGAATCCAGTAAATAAGTGGAACATCTGAACATTCAACCCAATTTTCCTGATGTTAAATTATCCTCATGCCCTTAAAATGTCAGTAGAGTAAAATCAAACCTGGACTGGAGCTTTAACTGGAAGTGAGCCTGGACTGCACTATTCAAAGCTCGGGTTTGGATCCCAAACTTTTTTGTTTTTTAAATATTTTATTTAGAACATTCTCCTCCACCAGAAAGAGGATTATTTATATTACAGTAGTGCCTAGAGTTTCCACATGAGATTGGGTCCCTTTGGGCGGAACACGAAGACATTGTAAGCGGCTTGGGGCAGCCTAGCAAGGAACAAGACATTCTGATTAAAACACCAGTCAGCAGGACAAAGGATGCTATTAAGTGAGACTCCTGCGTCACGCTTTTTGCTCCTGCTTGCAATGGGTTGTTTTCGTTTGACACAGGAAAAGCTCAGGGCAGAATCGTTCTATTTGTAATTAGAGAGACATTAGACTGCCTCTCTACTATCCTGGGACTGACTATGTTTTCAATTAGCATATACCCAGCTTATCTGTTAGAGGTTGGGTTTAGAAGTGATCTCATGTTAGCCTTGGTCTACCCTGGGCAGGGGAATCGATCTCAGTTATGCAACTTCAGCTACATGAATAATGTAGCTGAAGTTGACGTACTTAGATCGACTTATCACAGTATCTTCACTGCAGTAAGTCGACTGCTGCTGCTCCCCTGTCGACTTCACCTGCACCTCTCGCGGCGGCGGAGTACAGGAGTCGATGGGAAAGCGCTCGGGGGTCGATATATCGGGTCTAGTCTAGACACGATAAATCGATCCCTGCCGGATTGATCGCTGCCCGCCGATCTGACGGGTAGTGAAGACATACCCTTAGAGACAATACAGCTTGGCGTTCAATCTTTCCAGACTACTGTACCCCCTTCCAGGAGTCTGATTTGTCTTGTGTACCCCCAAGTTTCACCTCCCTTAAAATCTACTTGCTTACACAATCAAACATAAAAATACAAAAATATCACAGCATGTTACTACTGACACATTGCTGACTTTCTCCTTTTTATCATAGAATTATAAAATAAACCAGCTGGAATATAAATACTGTACTTACATTGCAGTGTATCTTATAGGGAGCTGTATAAACAAGTCATGGTCTGGATGACATTTTAGTTTGTACTGACTTCACCTTTTTATGTCACCTGTTGTAAAACTAGGCAAACATCTAGATGAGTTGATGTACCCACCTGGAAGACCACTGCGTACCCCTCGGGGTATGCATACCCCTGGCTGAGGACCACTGACCTAGGGCATATTACAACAGCTTATTTGAACATCAAATTCAAAGCAGATCTAGGAGCCAGTCGTTAAAAGGCCTGTGTCTAATGGTGCCTTGACTATGTTGTTCGCTCACCATTGTTACCAGGAGGGAAGTCACGCTAATGGGAGCAATAGAGCAGGGGTTCTCAACCTTTTTCTCTCTGAGGCCACCCCAACATGCTATAAAAACTCCATGGCCCACCTGTGCCACAATAACTGGGGCCCCCACAAAGCTACGTTGCTCATCTTCAGCGCCAGGTGACAGGGGTCTGGGCCCTGGGCTTCAGCCCCAGGCGGCGAGGCTTCGGCTCTCTGCCCTGGGCTCCAGCGAGTCTAACACTGGCCCTGCTTGACAGACCCCAGGAAACCTGCTCGTGGCCCCCAGGCCTGTAGTTAAGAACGGTTGCAATAGTGATTATTCTAGGCAGGATCTAAGCCAGTCCGGTTCCCACGTTCCACACACAGATTATGTTTTTGTAATAAGCGCTGGAAATGCACTGCAGATGGAGAAGTGAAATATTTTCTGAGAACCGGCTGGAGTTTTCTCAGTCATGTAACACCTTGTGGCTAATGCACAAATGAATCAGTCAATCATGTTGCAAAATTGCTGCTCACAATGAACAAGGTGCACGAAGCTGGAAACATACAGCAATTTTATCGCCGCCAGAACTTGGCATCGAGACTGTACGTGACTCCTGCCTCTTTGTCCCTGTGCATGGTGCCAGCCTGATTTTAAGCGTTTTAGGAAGGTGCTACTGCATGGGTGCATATCTCAATTAAGTCTCCCCTGTGAAGGGCATGGAAATGGGAGTCAGGAGACTTGGGTTCTGCAATCCAGGACTTGGGCAAGTCACAGCCCTACTCTGTGTCTCAGTTTTCCCCATCTCTAAAATGGGGATCATGATAGCCACCATTATACTGTGCTTTAAGATCTCTGGTTAAGAGCTATAGTGCGGTAGGAGCGATAGGCTCAGTACGGAACTCCGGCTGTCTCATTTGGGGGAAGGTTGCAATGCAGTGATGTTGCAAAGATTTCCAGGGCCTCGTACTACTGAGCTGTTCAGAGGCAATAATGGTTCTGCTTGCACTTATGGTCGGCCTGTGTTGCTCGTCTGCGTACTCTGTGCATTAGAGACTTGCCTGCCAAGACTTTCAGAGGAGAGGGGAGGCGGCTGCATGCTGGCCTCTGACTGGCTCAGAGAGGCAATGGAGGGCGGGTCGGAGGCATAGCAAAGGAGGCAGGGACATGCTTAGTCAGCAGCTGTGGTGGTGCTGGTGCAGCCCAGCTGGCTGCTGTGACAATTTTGCTGCAGACTCTGTCTCCACATGGGACCCGGTGTCTGTTGATCACAGGCTGATTAAAGGGACAGCAGAGACATAACCAGCTGCATCTGTTTGCTTATTATAAGAGGCAGCATTTCCAGCAGCTAGGGCTCCTTTTAACTGAGTTAATAAATCAGAAGTGTCAGCAGTTCCCATTTCAAGGAAGGAGCTTCCAGCATGTGTCTACTTATACCCAGGTGGTGTCCCTCCAAGGTTTATTGTTATTTGCCTCTGCACTGATCAAGGTGTGCGTAAAGCTACTATTGCTCCCCTTGGCTTCATGCTTCCTCCCATATGCCTGAAACTCCCAGCAAATCAGATTTCTGCCCCTTCTCCCTATTCAAATCGCAATCTGAAACTCACTTTCCTGAGAAGCCCAGTGATGCTGACTGTGGCACTAAAAACATGGCTAGCTAGCCTCTTACATTTACCCCCCTGCCCATGCTCTCAAACGGAGCCATTCCAGTCAGCCTCTGCACAGCTCTCGCATCTCAGAATGCTTCCTGGGAGCTGAAGGATTCTCTCTCTTTCTTCCCTGCCACTGAGCAGCCACCTTGGGGTGTAAGGGGATTGGTGCCAGAAGAACAAGAGTCCCACTGTGGGAAAGGCTGGGTGGAGAGGTAGGTTGTGCATTGACCCGTGTATGCAGTGAGCTTAGTAACAATTCTTACTCCTCCTGGCAGCAAGCTCCATGGCCTGGGTCTGGTGCCGTGAAAAATTCCACTAGTAAGTTTGAGGATCTGGCAAGGACCCAGAGTTCTCAGGAGTGAGCCATGGGGTTAGCTTCCGCTTATCAAGTGATGGGGCAGGTGCCGATTCTCTGCCTCTTCCAGGGCATTGCGTGTCTGGCCTTGATTGTCCATCTACAGCAGCGGTAGGCAACCTATGGCATGGGTGCCGAAGGCAGCACGCAAGCTGATTTTCAGTGGCACTCAACACTGCCCAGGTCCTGGCCACCAGTCCAGGAGGCTCTGCATTTTAATTTAATTTTAAATGAAGCTTCTTAAACATTTTAAAAACCTTATTTACTTTACATACAATAGTTTAGTTATATATTATAGGCTTATAGAAAAAGACCTTCTAAAAACGTTAAAATGTATTACTGGCACCCGAAACCTTAAACCAGAGTGAATAAATGAAGACTTGGCACAGCACTTCTGAAAGATTGCCGACTCCTGATCTACAACAACAGCATCGTTGGGAGTCTAGATTCAGCTCAGGGTTATGGCAGACTCTGATGGCAGAATGAAAGTGTCAAGGCCTCAGGTGACAGAAACTCTGTGGGAAGGTTCACAGATGTCCAGTACTGCCCATAAAAAAGGGTGACAATGGCTGGGGAGGTGGTGTGGCTAGGGCTGCTGGAAATATCCCCAGAGGAGTGACATTTAAAGCAACCTCGACCGCTATTGAGAAGCAACTTTCTGAATCAGCTCCGAAACTTTGCTGAGAAAGAAAGCGAAATGTCACCAATGTGCATTCTGCTGCCACTAGCAAGTTCTCCTAGCTAATGTGGGAGGACAGTTAAAGGCTATTGCTGAAGCATCAAAGAGAATAAGGAAAAGCAGCAAGGATACTGTGGGACAGACCCATTTAATAAATATTTTATTATTAATTCAATTATATGACATTTCATAGTGAAATTTTGGGTCCCCCTTCTCTGGGGAAACAGGCCCATCCTGGAGGAAAGCCTCGGGCATAGCTTTTACGCGGCTTTATGATTTTTACACTGATAGAGAATGCTGCTGGATTCAGTATATGACTTTCTGTAGTAACTGAAGATGATGCAGAATTGTGACTTATCTCACATAAACCTGTATCTTAACTCTGTGCATAAAAGCCCATAGAGGCAAAAAATGCAGTGATCTTCACCTAAGCGACCAACTGCTTAGCAAAGTCTCAATGTTGCAAAAATTCTAAGTTATTGTACTATCAATGTGCCAGTATTTTTAATTTGCCCAGAAAATGGAAACAGCTGATGGCTGGGCAAGAAGAAAAAGCTGCGCTGTACAAAGCATAGCAGGCTTTAAAAAGGATTGGTTGTTGCATTGGAAAACATGAGTATTCAACCTGTAATAGTAAGGATTTAAAAAAAAAAAAATGGTTTAGGAAGGACTATGAACTCTCATGTTCCAGGGTATAAGCAGCCAACCTCAAATTAGTAGGTCAGGAATAAACTTCTCTCTCAGCAGATTATCTCATAGCTGGCTGGAGCAGGGTTCTTGCATCTTCTGCAGCAGCTGGTGCTGGCCTCTGCTGGAGAAAGGAAACTGGAGTAGACGGGCCAGGGGTCAGATCCAGTCTGGCAAAACCTATCTTCTCAAAGCAAATGTTTTGAAACAAGAAGTCCAACATGAAACCAACCCTCTTATGCAGAAAAGAATGTAGGTTTATTTGCAGTAAAAACCATGGTTTGGGGGGACAAATAATCTATCAGTAAAATTACACTTTGTTTTTGTTGTGGGATTTACTTTGATGTACTGTAACTGAAAAAGATCTGGAAAACCTCATGCAAGAAGGGTTTCTAAGTCGCAGCTAAAGCTTCTATTCCAGCATTACAAGCTACTCCAAATGATTTCCAAATTCCGAGCTAGAAACTATTCCATAAACAAACTTTTTATCTTACATTCCCTCCACCCACCCCCTCGATCTCAATTAGTGCAGTGCAAAGGAAAAAAAAAATCAAGGAGTTTACATATTTTCCAACATATCTTGTTACAATTTTGAATGTTTTGCGATGAACTAAAATATATATACAATTTTCTCGCCATCATAAAAAACATTTCCCCTTCTTATTCACAGATATATAGCGTGGCAATTGGCTGAATAATTAATTACAAACAAGAAGAATCTTTTGTAACAAGTTTCTTACAACAGTAAACACGAGAGAGAGAGAGAGAGAGAGAGAGAGAGAGAGATGGAGATTTTCTGAGGAATGATTCATTTTTGCTGAGTGAGGAAGGGGAGCCATTCCTGGTTACGCGCAGAGACTGTACAGTATCTATTACATGGTTTGGTAACAGGCAAAGATAACTATACATGCTACATGAGAGAACGAATAAGGCTCCAGTGATATGGGGTCCATGCTTTTTTATAGGGGTTCACTGTCCACAGACCCTCACAACATAACGACTTTTTTTAACAGAAATTTTAAACAACAGATTCAGCTAAGGCTTAAGAAATGTCTGAGGCATAAATGAAACCATCTTTCCATACGAGGAGAGATTAATAAGACTGGGACTTCTCAGCTTGGAGAAGAGACGACTAAGAGGGGATATGATAGAGGTCTATAAAATCATGGCTGGTGTGGAGAAAGTAAATAAGGGAGTGTTGTTTACTCCTTCTCATAACACAAGAACTAGGGGTCACCAAACGAAATTAATAGGCAGCAGGTTTAAAACAAATAAAAGGAAGTCTTTTTTCTCACAACACACAGTCAAACTGAAACACTTTGCCAGGGGATGTTGTGAAGGCCAAGACTATAACAGGGTTCAAGAAAGAACTAGTTAAGTCCATGGAGGATCGGTCCATCAATGGGTACTAGCCAGGATGGGCAGGATGGTGTCACTAGCCTGTCTGCCAGAAGCTGGGAATGGGTGACAGGGGATGGATCACTTGATGATTACCTGTTCTGCTCATACTCTCTGGAGCACCTGGCACTGGCCACTATCAGAAGATGGGATACTGGGCTAGATGGACCTTTGGTCTGACCCAGCATGGCCATTCTTATCTTGAATTTTCTTCTCTTTATCCATTTTTTGTTGGGTCTTCTGGACCCAAATTCTGCCCTCAGATGCTACCAAAGGTTGAATCAGGTCCTTTGGGTCTACATTTTCAAAAGTGACTAGTGATTTTTGGGTGCCTAACTTGCGATACCTTAAAGACTTTTTTTCCCACAGAGAGCAGATACTCAGCAGTTTTTGGAAATCAGGCCCCTTGAAGTCATCTCAAGATGGGCAACCAAAATCACCAGTGAGCCTTGAGAAGCTCGGCCTGTAGGCTGGGATTCTCAAAGGAGCTTAATGGATGGGGTACCCAACTCCCAATTCCCTTTCAGTGGGAGCTAAGCCTGCAGCTCATCAGATGACTTGTGTACATAGTGACACTCAGGAAAATTAATCTGAACTAACTAAGGGTGTGAATTCACAGTGGATTAATTAAACTGCATTACGACCAGTGTGGACAATCATTTAGAATTAAAGTGTCCTTAGCTGAATTCAAACTTAATTTCCAAAGTGAAGTCAACTGATCTGAATTAAGGCCACTTTACTTCTGAATAAGAGCATCCACAAAAGGATTTAATGCAGTTTATCTAATCCACTTTAAAAATTAATTCAGATTAATTTTCCTGAGTGTCCCCATGTACACAAACCCTCAGTCTCCTTTTGGCTTCCTTCTCCAAAGCTCTGCCTCATTTCCTTTCAATACTGGCAGGCTGAGATGACAAAAGTCAAAAGGTACAGAGGTTGTGGACAATCAAGAAGACTGAACTGAGACAGGTTAGCACCGGACAATATCCTTTAACAAAACCACAAGACATCTGACTGCTCTGTTCTTTCCAGCACTCTGCAGAGCAAAATGGGTAAGAGGAACCGCCCCTGGGCTGTGTGCAAATTGCAATCCCCTATAACCTGACCACAGGTATGTTTAGACTCTGGCATTTGAGCAGCAGGCATAGGTTAGTCAATCATCGCTTAAACTAAAATATTTTCTAATCAATATGGTGCAACGTGAATGTTTCACTGGCGGCTTTGGCACAAGGAAGAACGAGCAAACAGGTAGTTCACACTGATTGAGACAGAACACAGGAAAACATACATCAAAACAAGCAGCACAATTATTCAGCTTGTGCTTGGTCACTAAACAGCAATTTACCTTCAAAGGTCATTTGTTTTCCTTTTCATTCAGTGCACAGAATTCTCCTTTTGGCTTTAGTATCCCAATCTGGCAGCAACAATTTGGCTATAATTCCACAGATTATACCTGGAGCATTTGCAGAATGGCTAGATATCGTTTCTTTATTCATCCATTGTAAGATGTGTGGCTGCAGCTCTTCTCTAAAGGCGAGCAGCCGTGATCACTTCAGTTGGTGTCCATTACGCCAGTGCAAATCTAGAGTTCCTCTGGATTTACATCAGTGCAAATGAGAGCAGAATCTGGCCCAACGCCCAGTAGCAAAGTCTCAAAGCTGTTGGGCTGCAGAAAAATGTGAAATGGGAGCAACGATCCAAAAGTGCACTGAGGTCATGTCTACACTAGAATCTTAGGTCGACTTACAACAGCAGTGGTTCATGTCCACACTACTCTTCTTCTGTCGATGGTGTGTGTCCTCACCAGGAGCACTTCCACCGACTTAAGAGGGGCAGTGGTGGGGTGAGTGGGGGGGCTGAAAGCCCGGGATCTCAGCTCCACACACAGCTCCGCGCTGGGAGCCTGGCTGCCCAGCTGGAGCCGTGAATTTGACAAGAATGACAGCCAACAGCCAATGTAAGTAATGCAGTGTCTACACAGACACTGCATCACCCTAACTATACCAACATAAGCCCTATGCCTCTCTGATGGAGGTGGAGTTATGATATTAGCATAGTAGGGCACTTACATTGGCAGGAGCAAGGCTGTAGTGTGTACACTGACACAATTAGGTGGACGTAAGCTGCCTTAGCTCGACCTAACTCTGTAGCGCAGACCAAGCCTCATTTAAAACAACAGGAGGAGAATTTCTTGGACTTGGCAGTGGGGGAAGTGGGAGTTGTTCCTTGTCGGGGATGCATCATGTTTGTTTTAAATAATGCACTTTGAAAGGAAATGCCACCCTGGTGAGCAAAGAGCAGTACTTGGCAGAGGTCATGTGAAATTGATTCCACTGGACAGTTCTGCCTATCCCATAAAATAGACATAACTTGGAAAGCGAGAGACACAGGAGTACATTATTCAGAGCAGTGTAATGATGAAAAAGACACAGTGAGGGGGCAACATAGAATTTTTCCTTATTGGCTGCAGGGGTGACGGGAGGGGGAAAAACAGGTGGAAAGACTTGGGGTGTAACCTCATGGTGCTGGTGGATGGGGCAAAGAGACTTTTACAATGTCCTTTTCGATAATGAGGGATTCACCCTGCGGTCCTCAGTCAGGTGAGTAAGCCCCATTGGAGGTCAATGAGGCAGATGCGTATAATGGCTACAGGAACGGGCCATTAATCTGGCAGGGGCTTCTGTATTCTTGTTAAGCATAGGACAGATACGCTGCGAATGGTGCACACGCTGGAGCGGATGATGCACATCTGGAACTATTACCTTATGTGCCAATGGCTTCCAAATACTCTTCCTAGAGAGGGCACATTCCACAGCCCCCGCACACCGCCAGACATCCTGATACAGGCGGTACTGTCCCTTCTGCCCTGGGTGAATCTAGTGGGACCAAAGTTAGTCTGAGAGAATGGACCCACGTTGCAAAACTGGAACTCTCTCATGATGTCTGGGGGTGGCTGTATCCAGTTTGACTTCACGCCTCTCTCTCTCTCTCTCTCTCTCTCTATTCAAAAACTCATTCCTAGTTTACAACGGGTATCTTACAAAGCTCACAGAGAGACGCCTCCTCACCATGCCTCTGCTCTGCTCCCCAAATCACCTCGGGGGGGGAGGGGTAGCAGAGTTGGGCTCTGCCGTCAAACACACTGACTTGACAAGAAAAATCGTTATCCAGAGGGGTCTGTTCAAGCAGCAGGGGGAGAGAGCAGGGTGGGGTGAGGTCGCCTCTTCTGATACTTTGGGGCTGGCTTGCTCCTTCTCAGTAGAAATCTGAAACGCTCCCTCCACCTTCAGTCAGAGTGAAACTTTGGTCCCTGTCGACCATGAGCCCCAGCATGGCTTTTGAAACACCCTCTGTGAAATGGGTTTGGATGAAGTGTCTGAGCAGAGCTGTGCTGAGTTATCCTTGCTCAGGCAAGGCTGTTGAGCATGATCTTCCCAGGATCCTTCTGCTGCTGTTACAGACAAACGTTACCTTATAGACACTCTCTCTTACACACAAGTAACACAACCCAGGACTGAGAGCCAGTGGCACCCCTGACGCGCACACACACTTTACAGAGGATTGACTGTAAACAATTCACAATAGACTCGTTAATACTGGAGGATTTCTGATTGCGTTTCACTCAGAGCCCTGGGCGTTGGGACCACTGTGCACACTCTGCAGTGGCTTTTCCTGGGCGCTCGGCAATGCCTGCAAGAGATCCAGTCCTCGTTATACTCCCTCCTCCTCCACGTAGGTCGAAGGAAACCAACCAATCTGCAGCAGAAAAGGAAAGATGAGCAGAACCCCTTGGGCATGGATATGCAAAGAAACCCACCCAAACTGAGCAGAGAGACATTTTCCTCGTAGAACGGGCTCCATCATCCCACCATTTACGTTGCCCCAGAAGTCTGGTCCTATATCCATAGAGCTGACACATATCCAATGTCTTGCTCCCAGCTATGGGGGGACTGAGACTTCAGTCTGCGTGGAAGAGCACTTGGTTTTCCAGCATGGTCCAATAATATGAACATGGGACAGAGTCAGACTAGGTTGTAGTCCTGACTATGCTACTGATTCTGTCTGTATGACCTGGGCCAAGTCATTTATCCACTGTGCCTCAGTCTTCCCCATTACTAAAAAAGGAACAACAAATCTCCCCCCCAGAGGGCTGCTCTGTGGATTAACTCAGTAGTGTCTACAAAGTCTGATGGGAGGCACTGCAGATCAGCATCATTACACTGTGGAGTAGTCTCCCTGGGGGCGTCCTCAGGCACCATCATTTATATCCAGTACAATTGCTAATGTCTATGATTCTGAGCCATGGACTTTCAGAGCCATTCTTGTGTCAGTTCCCAGCATAAAGCCATAAGGTGGATCAGATCCAGATGCCTGCTGTGCCTGTGAGACTGGCCCTGATGCCGTTCCCGGTCTCTGTGCTGCTCTACATTTAAAGGTCACTGCCAGGTGCTGTCCTTTTGAAAGGAATAATTTTACAGTATTGGCCAAGGACTACTTCCATCAGAAGGAGGAATGGGATGCTGGTACATTGCATAGTAAAGAGAAGCAAGCTGGAGAAGTCCATTGCTTTCCCAGGCAGGAATCCAATTGCAGAGCTGCAACCCTGGTTTCCTGAAGTCTTTTCCATGTGTCCAACCTTTAGCTGGTGCACACAATTCACTCTTACTAAAGGTGTGTAGAGTACATATCCCAGCACAGATATAAATAGCAGAGTAGACAGTGAGTTGAGACATGCAAGAACCTATGGGAAATACCCTACACAGCTCTCTACATGCCCAAGCCATGCCTCCCATGGTCTACACTGCTGTTTTTACAAGGGTGCTGTCCCAATCCCTCCCTAAAGCCGGAGGCCTGGAAAGGCTCCAGCAGCAGGGAAAGGCTCTGGCAGGGGTAGGCAGCTGGGAAAGGCATCCAGCAGCTCCAGCAGTGATAACTCCCCCCGGCCAGAGCCTTTTGCTGTCACACGTAGCTACACACCACAGTGTGGACGCAGCCTGCTTTTCACTGCAGCGTGTACCTGTACATACAAGACATGCTGCCGACAGTGTAGATAAGGCTTAAGTTGAAACCATAAGGCAGTGTGGTCTGGAGGAACAAGCACAAAATTGAGAGTCGGGAAGGCCGGGGTTCTAATCTCACTGCTGTCACCTATTCATTTCAACACCTTTGTCAAGTCACTTTCCCTGTCTTAGTTTTCCCCATCTGTAAAATGGGGCTAATTCTTACTCTTCCACCTCCTGCGGATTAATTAGTAGAGCTGGCTGAAAACAAGGAAAAGGCAATGTTTCCTCACCCTGCTTCCGTTTCTTTTTTTTTTTAAATAAAACTAGATTGAAATTTGGAAAATTCTGACCCGCAGTCTTAGCGAGTCCACATCTGAACACACCTACTATTCTAAAAAGGCAAAGTAGTGTTATTTAAATATAAAAGAACCCTCATCTCTCCATCACTTACTCTTCCATTTGTTTCTCCCTTCCACCATCCCTGGTCCCCGCCTATCCTGCTGTAGATTTTCACCACGTCGCCCTCTCGCAAAGAGAGCTCTCGCATGTCCCGTGCGGCGAAGTTGTAGCGTGCCACAGCTGTCCCTATGGCCGGAGGCGTGACCACTGCAGGTGGACAAGGAAAAGGAATTAGAGGCCTGCGCTGCAGTGTGAGATCATCTGAAGCCTGGGAAAAGCTAGACTGTGTTCAACCTGGGTTTTTATCAGAGTCCTCATTTCCATTGCAAGCGCAGGGCAGAAAACAGCTCTGTGGACTAAGATAGTCAGTACGATATTGAGGTGGCTCTGTTTTAATCCTTCAGCCATGCATGAATTGGAATTGCATGGTTTCCAAGGTGCTGGGTTTTCCATTATCAACATCTCATTGGTCTCATAATGGGCCTCAATCAGTTGCATCATCCCTCTAGTCACTGGATTTAAAACTTTGAAGGACATCCAGGAAAGGGACTGTCGTGTGTGTGTGTGTGTGTGTGTGTGTGTGTGTGTGTGTGTGTGAGTGAGAGAGAGAGAGAGAGAGAGAGAGAGAGAGATTGTCGGGTGTTGCTACAGGTGATTGGGCCAAAGGGTATCTCTATGAAAGGGGGAAGTGGGATAAAAGCAAAGGTTTTATAAAAAATAAAGGGAACAAGAAAAATCTATTCCAAAGTTATCCCCATCACTTCCAGTTGTTGCTTCACTGCTCTGACATCTAATGGGCCACCTCATCTAAGGGAGATTCCACAAAGCAATTTATATTTAAACTACCTCTTTATAGCTGTTGGGATTAGCCACAATGGCAAAGTCTCTCAATGGCACTGAGATAAGGAACCTGTAAATTGCAATACAAGGACTGACCACCTAGGGTGGTGTCCTCTCTCTGACAGAGGCTATTGGCCAAAATAGGTGCTTTGGTGAAAAGGCCCCTATTTGGGACACAGTTTTTCAACAATATCCTAGCAATGGGGAATTTCTTTCTGATCCCAGCTCGTAATCAGTTTGTAGACCACACACTTCAGAGCACAATGTCAGCAGAACTGCAGATGCTATTCTTATTAACAGACATCGCTAATCCTTTTTTAGAAACTGTACTCATATATTTGTTCAGAAGGACCAGAAACTGGTCATCAGTTTACAACATGCAAGGGGGATTCCATTATTAACATCTTCCCCGGGATTAGGAATTGAACAGAACCAGATTGTAGCAAATGGTGCAGATCTCAGTTGCTTCAGGCCAGGAAAGAGAGGGGTTATCTTCTGTAGCACAGAGGTTGCCAAGGCAATATGGGAAATGTACCACCTGAATTCTCTGCAACTTTGTCCTGCAGGTTATACAGGCAGAGGGAGTCAGGGGGTTTAAATGATGTGAAGGGACATGGTTATCGCAGTGATCATGCTCTCAGAGTCACAGGCAAACAAGGGGGTGAAAAGGTGGTTTTTTAAGTTTACAAAAGAAGTTTTTTTTCCCTGCTGTTCGTTTCTATGAACTGTCCTTTAGTCTTAAGGACTTTTCAGTTAAAAAACTGTTCACAATTTTAAATATTTTGCAAACCGAGGTTGAACTGGGTTTGGAGGAGGAAGCTTTGCCCAGGTTTTCAGCGCTCAGGATGTAAGGAGATGCAGATGGTAACAGACAATGAACACACAGAAGATACATTTACTGCAGGGCTCATATGGCCTAGTAAAGGTGCCAGGCTGGAGAATAGAGTGTGAACGATGAAAGCTTTGAACTCTTTCACCAGAAGCGTGCTCAGAGCTGATTTTTTGTATCAATCTCATTCACTTGCAGGATGCAGATTTCACAGAAAAGCTCTCCGGGGAAGGAATCTTTCTTTTAAAATTATGTAACCAAGCCCGGCAGGAATAAGATGTGATTTTCACTGTCCAGGCTGATGAAAATGCTAACAGTGAAAAGGCATAAACAGCGAGAAGCGATTGGATTCTAAACACCTTTTTCACTTCTGATCATTTAAGGTGTTGCTGGTACCGCAGGAGAAGGAAGATGCTTGTTGGATGCACGTTGGAGTTGAATATTGCTCCAACATTTTATAGGGGATTCCATCACTTTTGGACAACATGGGCTCCTCCCAGCTACCCTAATTATGATGCTACTGAGCATGCTCAGACATTAGAGCTCAAAAACTACTGGCAATGAAAGTTCTATTATTGTAGCAAGGAAAAAACAGTCTTTAAAATGGTGTGATGCCAATGTTCTGATCTACGAGAGACAGAGGAAAAACGGGTCAAGCTTGAAGTATATCATGAGATCCCAATGCACCAGATTTAGATTTCTTTTTTCTCCCCTGACCGCTTTTCTCAATATTTAATTCACTGTGTTTTCTTATTTGGTTTCTTGCATTTTTCTGGTTACCAGATTCTGGCCCCCAGCTGATACCCCAAGGGGGGGCAATACCTTAGCTGAACTTTTTATATAGATGGGGAGGGATGGCAGGGGGCAGGTAGAGGGTCCCACAGCGGATGGCTTTCAAGCTGATACCGTTTGTGTCCTGTCAAAAAGGAGGCAGAGGCCCTGCTGCCCTAGAGATGGCCAGTAGATGGTGCTTTCTTCTCAAGAACAGAAGGGGCTATATACCTGACCAGAAAGGAGTGGAGGAATTCTGAGAAGAAAAGTTGAGGCCCTGAGGACTGAGGAAAGAAAAGTTGTAGGAAGCGCAGGAAGCTGCAAAGAGGTTAGAAACAGAGGCAGAAGAACAAGAATTAAAAAGGAAAATTAAAAATCCACAGTGCAGTAGAAGCTTGCAAAAAAGAAAACACTAAGCATGCAGTCACTCTTGTTCGGGAGCCTCAGCTGTGGCTAAATTAAGGCAGGAAAAGCTCTGGGAGGACTTAGGATACATCCACACAGTTACAATCCAATGGGCCAGATTCTCCTCCTGCTTACGCTGGTGTAAATCAGGAGTGAGTCCATTGAAGTCAGTGGGCCCAATTCTCTTGCATTTGCTGGGAGCAAGAGGAATAAATTGGGAGCAACTTGCCATTGAAGAAAAATGGACAGAGCCAGTTGAACATTTCCGGTTTTGATGGAAAATGCCTTTTTAACCAAAATGAAAATGTTCACGAACAAAATTCATTTTTGGTTAGCTCAGACTCATGCTCAGGATCATGGGTTCAAGTCCCATACTGGGCACATTTCTTTCCAGAGGTCAGGCTAAATGATCTGACAGTCCCTTCTGGCCTATGAACCCCCTTTGTTCGCTGGAGACCAGCTAGGGCTCCTACATCTATCACACAGGTATTTCTTAAAAGGGGAACCAGAGGGGTGGCTGTCCATGAAATATCTGGGCTGTTGTAGATACAAGTCACTGTCCTAGGCACGCTGGGTTTTACCTGGGGAGCGAGTGAAGGTTCTGGAGGTAGAACGTTCTCGGGATTTGTATGGATATTTTAATGTTGTATCCAGCTGTTTAAAGCTCTCCTTCAGCGAGTGGGTCTGGTAGTATTCGACCAATTCCTAGAGAGAACACATCGAGTACACGTGATCACCGATGGGGCTCAGCGCGGCTCCAGAAAAGCAAGTCACGCGCACAGTGAGAAAAGCAAATTTAAAAACATACCAAAAGGCTTTCAAATTTTTTGGCTTCTGTGATGTGAATCCAGTTGTCTTTCTCCACCACCTTAATGTGCTTGACTTCCTCATTAAACCTGTGACAATAATCGCAGCAGGCACTTCAGAAACACCCTGACCCTTACGCTTCAGCTTCTGTCCCGCCGTATATTAGCACGTAGCACTCTGCCTTCTACCAACGCTTTATCACCACCACCCACTTGGCTCAACCCCCCGGCAGGTGCACCAGCCTTATTCCCATCCCAGATGGGGAATCGAAAGCACAAAGGGTAAGTGGCCAAGGGAGTCAGTGTTGGAGCTGGGAACAGAACTCAGCAGAGGGGCTGGGTGCAGGGTTTAGAACAACAATTTATTTGCCAAAAAGTGCAGCGCTGAGTGACCCAGAATGATTCATGAATTTGCCAAACAGTTTCAGCCCCAGCAAAAGTTTTCCGGCATCATTCACAAAATGGCCAGAGGAGGTGAAAATTGTGGTAGTTTTGCCTCCCTTATAATTTTTAGCCCAGTGGTTAGAGCACTCACCTGGCATGGGGGTGACCCAGGTTCAATTCTCCCCTCTGCCTGATGTGGAGCAGGGATTTGAAATTGGGTGTTGTTCCCTGCAGGAGATGCTCTAACCAATGGGCTATAGGATATTCTAGTGCCAGTCTCTCCTGTTGAAGCTGTTCCATTGTGTGTAAATAATGAAATGAGAGTGAGATGTCACGCTCTGGTGCCTTACCAACCATTCTGAATGTTCACAATATGCTGGATTAACCAGATGGCTATACAGCAGCACACTAAAACCATCAATGGTGCCTTTACTTTAAAGGCCAATACTTCAATAAGCCAGAAATCCTCACGTTTAAACAGTCCAGTACCAATCTCTAACCAGCACTTCATCGGTGTGCACTCTTTTACTTCACAGGAACCTCTATGAAGCTAAACCCAGCCAGAACGAGACTCTCTCATCCCACAAAGGGGCACGAGTACTAATGAGTCTTAAAACACAGGACTCCACGTAGATCAGTGGGACTGCACTGCACTTGCCATTTCAAATCCGAAAGGGAAAAGGGAGCATCTTCTGTAAACAGCTTATCTGATGTCTAAGGCGATCAGGCTGTCATTAAAATCACAAGCTTTCCTCAGGTGCAGAACCAGAGGAAAGTAAAGCTTATCGGTCCAACATGGTCAATTTCATACCCTGGTGACATCAGTTCAATGCCTCGCGCCGGTTACCCAGCAGTCACTTTACCACCTTGTCCGAGCTCTGTTAACAGAAGCACCCGTTGCTATACTCACTTAATACTGATGGCAAAGCGCTCGGCCTCTGCTGGTCTCTCTCGAATCAGGTACGTCCCGCTGACGTGCGACTTCAGCAGGTTGTCTGTCTGTTGCCTCTCCATGTTTCCTGCAAACCTAAAGGAACACGCCCTGTTCGGTGCTGAGATCACAGAGCAGCCAGTACTGAATGTAGGTTTCGCTGACAAGGCTCTGTCTCGTAACACAGGATTTCTACTGTGTTTTGAATTGGGCCGGGGTCAAAAAGTCTACAATCATCCCTCCTGACTGGTGCGGCTCCCTAACTGGCAGGTAACAGGGACCAATCAATTACCTTTCCTGGCTTTTGCATGAGCCCATGAGCCACTCATTAAACCAAGAGCTCATGTGGACTTTACAGTCACTGGTTATCGCTCAATCTTCCCCACAAAACATCCTGGATGGCAACATGCTCCAAAGACGAGCAGCCTGCTTGCTGATACCAGGCATATAAATACCATGTCACCCTGACACAGCACAGAACTGGAAGTCCTAGCAGCAAGTCTTCTACGTGACTATACAGTCCGGTCCGACCCTGGGGGCACTTGCTGCAAGTGTCAAATGACCTGAAATCCCACCATAGTCACTGGGAGCCCAGCGTCCCCAGCACTTGGCAGGGGTGGGAGCTGAGCTGGGACAATGGTGAGAGCTTTTGAATCCTCAGCATCCAAGTGTCTTCTTAAAAGGAAACCAATGACTATCAATGCAGTTCATTTCAAACTCCTGCTTCTGGGAGTCAGAGCTAGCCATCTTCTAGGTCAGAGCCTCCTTGGGGCAGGGATTTCTGGGGGGAGATTTTCAAAGCTACAAAGGCCAGTTTGGTGCTACCTTGCAATGGGAGTTGGGTACCAAACTATCCTTTGACAATCTCCTCTGTTAGCTGTACAGCAGTAAGGACATTGACTACGGTCAAGCAGAACAAAAGACACTATCCTGGATAGGTGTGGAGTTCACAGCATGAGCACAGTCATGAGGGGACTTCCTTGCTTTGCCAGGTTATCCAGGATGTAGGTAATTTTAATTTATGGGAGTTTTTATATTAATATTAAAAAATATGTTTTAACAAAAAAAATCTATTTGTAAAGGTCAGGAGCGGGATGGGTGAGTAAGAGAGAAAGGGGGTCTGATCAAACCCTTTATCAGTAGGCAAAACAGTGACCAGAGGTAACTTACATGGCAAGTAACTGCTTTGCAAGTTAAGAGAAAAGATGTAATGGTGCAGAGTGCAGCCCCTTCCCTCCTTTGAAGTCTTTTGTTTTTATACGGTTCCCAGAAAGCCACCTGGATGGGGAATGAGTCCCAAGGTGCACAGGTTTCAGTGAAAAATTTCTTGGGCTTAAGTAAAGCACTGATACTAATGGGCAGAACTAGAGGGAAGGGCAAGCTTCTCCTGCAAAGATCTGCCCATGCCCTACACCAACATCCAACACCCTTCTCCTGAGCAGGGACCTGCCAACCCAAGCAAAGTAGCAAGAGCTCAACAAATGCATTTCCCACCTGTGCTCTGATCCAAAGCCCACTGCAGTCCATGTAAAAGGAGTCCCATTGATTTCAGCTGCCATTGGATCAGGCTCTGAAGTCGGCATTAAAACTCAAGACTTCGGAAGTGAAATGCTAATGCACTAACTGACTATGCCATTTTAGCCCTACTTGTCTGAAAGTCGCACGGGCTCCTGTACATCGACAGTGGACAGGGGAGTTGGGGAGAGGTGAGGATGAAGGGAGCTTCCAAAGTGCATTCATAATTTATCCCATAGCGGATTTGTGACAAAAGTAATGGAATTAAAGGGTAAAGCCAATATATCTTTATGTCGGTAGTAAAGCATTTCTATCAGAATGTCTCATTTAACAACCAACTTACCAAGGATACGCCGTGTAGTCTATTTCTCTTGAAGGAGGCCGGCTGATGGGAGGCTACAGCAAAGAGAACACCGCTTATTACTGTGGAGCGCTGATCCTAATTAGATTATAGATCATCTTGGACACACTCCTCTGTATGGGAGCATTTTTATGTGCCAAGCATTTTACGAGTTATTGGCCTCGGAGTCAGAGGAAGAGGGTTATAATCAACAGATTCTCTCATTGGCGCGCACACACAAACCAGCTATGCCAAGTGTATTGGGTATTTTGATTTATCTGACCCGTCTGTGGTGCTACGTGTGGCTACATGCTGCAGTGAAAAGCGGGCTGCATTCACACAGTGGTGGGGTGCTATACGAGACAGGGCATGTCTCTAGAGGAGAGATAGGTTCCAGCAGGGGGACACTGCACTGCTTGGGCAGGTAGAGACCCTGCAGGGTTCCTTCCCTAAGGTCTCGGCATGTCTTTGCTCTACTCAGCTAAGCAGGGGCTTGCCGTCCACACTGCTATTTATACCCGTGCTAGGGGGACATGCAATTCAAGCCCCCGTAAGTGCAGACATAGCCTAAGAGTAATTCAAAGCTTTGAAAACTTGTTAACAACCAACCACCACTTAGCTTCTTTCAAGTGCAATCTCAAAGCACCTGACAGTGCTGGGTCAGCATTATCCCCAAGCTGCAGATGATGAAATCGGGGCCCACAGAGGTAAGTAAACTTGCCCAAGGTCACGTAGCAAGCAAGGGGTGATGCTAAGAAGAGAACCCAGGTCTTCTAGATTCCCAGGGTAGTGCAGTGCCCTATCCACTGAACCACACTGCATTGCCCACTGGCTGAAAACATCTGGTCCTCAACCCGTTTTTATTTCTGTTAACATTTTGGGACAATCTTTTTCTTAGTCCAAGCACAAAGATAAGGTGGAGGGGAGCAGATGAGTCACTGGAAGTTATCCCTGACCAACACTGGCCCCATGGCAGCACGGCTTGTGGTCTAAAGATTATACAAATAGCCCCACAAGCCAGCAGGTCAGGGAATTGGCATCTGGGTCAAACCATGGCCAAGCACATCACCCAAGCAGACTAAAGGCTATTGCCAGGGTTTAAATGGGGAAGTGAGAGGAGCATTTGCATGGGTTACATGTAAAGCCTGAATAGGAAGAATGCATTTACTGCAGTACTAAAGATACGTTAATAAAGTTATATGTTTTACGGGGCTTGGGCATACTCCCCTAAAATAGGCCAGCAAAGGTGCAGAGAATGAGCAAGGCTGAGCTAGGCAGTGGGTTTTGTGAATGAAGACCCCAGATTTGGAAAGAAGCCCAGGTTGGAAAATTAGTCCCTGACTTCTGGCTGTCACACATCCTTGTGCTAAAGCACTTGTTAAAATGCAGTTGAACGGAATGAAGAAGTTAAAGGTGCAAGGGCAAGGAGCCGGGGAGTTGCAATAGGAGTGAGGGAAGAGTGTGCTAAGGGAGAAGCAAAGTGCATGTTACACTAAGGAGAGCGCACAACATGCACGAGACACCTGCAATTGCTGTGCAGCGTGAGTCGAGAATTCACTTACTCAGAAGACTCATTTACTCTAAGGGTCCCAAAGCCCACAGGAGTTAATGGAAAGATCAAGCCCCAAAACCCAGTATGGGCCAAATTTAGGGTTTAGGGCTGGACTGAAGAATACCAGGCTCCCCTTACTGGGTAAGTGCCAATGATCTACACTCCTCCAGTCCTTTCATAACTGCTAGCAAATGGCTCAATGCACTGGCTCAGTTTCAGTTAATTGGCAGAAAATGGAAAATTAAATTAATAGATGGGACTTCACTTGGTTACCCATTAACACAACCACCCAACACATTAGAGGTCTCCAAGACCAGGCCACTGTGAAGGTACAAAGCACCATCAAAGGCAATTCTTTTAGCCTGATAAATAAGCATGGCTGTCCCCCTTTAAGTGAAATAATTTGCAGACTCCATCGAGTGTCCCTGCCTGACCTTGAGCCTCGGTCAGAAATCTCCCCCAACACATCCTTCAGTCCTCCGTGACTGAGCCAGGCCTGCAGGCAAAACTCACACTTCAGGAGGTGCTATAGTCTCTCCTAGGCATAGCTGGAGGTCCCAGGCAAGGCAGCGTGTGAAGCTACGCTCTGGAAAAAGGCATCCATCCAAGCCAGCATCAAGTGATGAACTTGCCCATTTTGAGCATAAATAATCACCCATCTCAAACAAAATCCCGACAGCAAGGAAGACAGTTCCCAGTTGAGGCTTACATCAGTTATATCCGGAGTGACTCCAACAAGCAGAGATACTCCGGCTGCATGCTGGTGTACAGCCCATGATTTAAGTTGTCTTGCTTTAGGAGATGGGTCCCAAGCCAAACCCCCCAAACCTGAGCATGCCCAAGCTTGGAGGTGTTGGGCTCAGGTCTGTTTTTATGCACTTACCCTGGCGTCCACAGGACAGGGCTTCACTGATGAACTGGGAAAATAACCAGACTTCTTTGTCTGTATTAACCTCCCCTGTAAATAAAGATTAATGTCAGCACCGTGCCAAAGAAATTGGATTCTTTGCTCCAGTTTCGGAGAACTGCGCATGTTCGGAGAACACCCTGACAAGCTGAAAATATGCCTCAGAGAATTTATTTGGAGGACGGCTGGCAAACTCCAGTGAATAAAAGTCCAAAGGGGGAAATAAATAAGTAAGAACTTTATGACTAGCCAGTAGCCTCTGTGTAAGGACTTCTGAACATTTCCAAAGAACAACTTCACTCACTTCCCACCACTGCGAATCCGGGTCCCCTCTGAGCAGTTCTATTATGTCCCCGGTCTGAAATGTTAACACTGGCTTTCCTGGGTGAGCTGGGTTGCCATGGTAATTCTGAACAGCCACCATTTTAGGACCTTGAAAGAGAAAGAAAACAAAACCTATTGTTACGAGAAGGCCATCTTGTGAGCCACTAACCCAGAGAACACTAGCGGTCAGGATTTGCCGGCGTAGCTCATTCATGCTCATGGAAAGGCGCTTTGATTTGCTCAAGCTACATGGCTAGCATGAGAGTGTCTGGCAAGCTAAAACATTGGGGGCAGATAACGATGGGCCCAACTGACCCCCAGCTGCAAAGATGGCACCTGCCTTGGAACCGTGAAATCTCAGGCAGGCTTTAGTTGGGCAACAACAAGCCACGCGCGAATCATCCCAGGCTGAGTGACACAGATTAGGATTTCTGAGGGGACAACGAGTTAGGTGCCCAGCTCTCATTGACTGTTGATGGGATTTAGAACTGACATTCTGTGCTGCGAATGATCATGTGTTAAATATACCTCCCCTGCCGCACTCAACTGACAATATTTAACTTAGCTTCTTTTCAGCTGCTTTTACCTCACTCCCACCTCGCAGCTAATGAGAGCAGCATGCTCATGCTCAAAATGTCCATGTCACCAGCTTGGATTAGGAGGACTTCTCCCCCAGTCCGGGCTTTCCTGTAACAACCACACTTATACTGCCCTCACTGCCGGAGTATCTGAGCACCTCCCCATGTTTAATGTATTTATCTTCACAATCCCAGGGAGACTGGGCAGTGCTGTTGTCCCCATGATAGACATGGGAACTGAGAGGCGGCTAAGTGACTGGTCCAAGGCCACACAGAAAGTCTGTGGTGGAGCAGTGACTTTAGCCTGGGTCTTCCAAGTCCTAAGCAGGTGCTCAGACCATAGTATCATCCTCCTCAATCTCAGCCATAACTGTGAAGGCACGTGCCTGTGAGCAGAATGAGGGTTACCCCAGTCTCATGGCTTCTTAAGGCTTGTCTACATACGAAAGTTTTGCTGCTTTAAATATGGCTACACCCACACTTAAAATGCAACAGCAGTGCTTCAGTGTAGACACTTACTACAGCAAAGGGAGGGGTTCTCCCATCAGTGTAGTCATTCCAACTCCCTGAGAAGCAGTAGCTAGGCTGATGGAAGAATTATTCCTATCAACCTAGTGCTGTATACAATGGAGGAAGGTTGGCTTAACTACATCTCTCACGGATGTGGATTTTTCACACCCCGAGAGATGTAACTCTGCCAATGTAACTTTTCTGTGTAAACCAGCCCTATACTGGTACTGTTAAAGCAGCAAAACACAAAAAAACAATCACCACCACCACCCCTCAGTGTGGATGCAGTTATACTGGTATAAGGCACCTTCATAGACTCATAGACTCATAGACTCTAGGACTGGAAGGGACCTCGAGAGGTCATCGAGTCCAGTCCCCTGCCCTCATGGCAGGACCAAATACTGTCTAGACCATCCCTGATAGACATTTATCTAACCTACTCTTAAATATCTCCAGAGATGGAGATTCCACAACTTCCCTAGGCAATCTATTCCAGTGTTTAACTACCCTGACAGTTAGGAACTTTTTCCTAATGTCCAACCTAAATCTCCCTTGCTGCAGTTTAAGCCCATTGCTTCTTGTTCTATCATTGGAGGCTAAGGTGAACAAGTTTTCTCCCTCCTCCTGATGACACCCTTTTAGATACCTGAAAACTGCTATCATGTCCCCTCTCAGTCTTCTCTTTTCCAAACTAAACAAACCCAATTCCTTCAGCCTTCCTTCATAGGTCATGTTCTCAAGACCTTTAATCATTCTTGTTGCTCTTCTCTGGACCCTCTCCAATTTCTCCACATCTTTCTTGAAATGCGGTGCCCAGAACTGGACACAATACTCCAGTTGGGGCCTGACCAGCGCAGAGTAAAGCGGAAGAATGACTTCTCGTGTCTTGTTTACAACACACCTGTTAATGCATCCCAGAATCACGTTTGCTTTTTTTGCAACAGTATCACACTGTTGACTCATATTAAGCTTGTGGTCCACTATGACCCCTAGATCTCTTTCTGCCATACTCCTTCCTAGACAGTCTCCTCCCATTCTGTATGTGTGAAACTGATTGTTCCTTCCTAAGTGGAGCACTTTGCATTTATCTTTATTGAACTTCATCCTGTTTACCTCAGACCATTTCTCCAACTTGTCCAGATCATTTTGAATTTTGACCCTGTCCTCCAAAGCAGTTGCAATCCCTCCCAGTTTGGTATCATCTGCAAACTTAATAAGCGTACTTTCTATGCCAACATCTAAATCGTTGATGAAGATATTGAACAGAACCGGTCCCAAAACAGAACCCTGCGGAACCCCACTTGTTATACCTTTCCAGCAGGATTGGGAGCCATTAACAACTACTCTCTGAGTACGGTTATCCAGCCAGTTATGCACCCACCTTATAGTAGCCCCATCTAAATTGTACTTTCCTAGCTTATCTATAAGAATATCATGCGAGACTGTATCAAATGCCTTACTGAAGTCTAGATATATCACATCCACCGCTTCTCCCTTATCCACAAGGCTCGTTATCCTATCAAAGAATGTTATCAGATTAGTTTGACATGATTTGTTCTTTACAAATCCATGCTGGCTATTCCCGATCACCTTACCACCTTCCAAGTGTTTGCAGATGATTTCTTTGATTACCTGCTCCATTATCTTCCCTGGCACAGAAGTTAAACTAACTGGTCTGTAGTTTCCTGGGTTGTTTTTATTTCCCTTTTTATAGATGGGCACTATATTTGCCCCCTTCCAGTCTTCTGGAATCTCCCCCGTCTCCCATGATTTCCCAAAGATAATAGCTAGAGGCTCAGATACCTCTTCTATTAACTCCTTCAGTATTCTAGGATGCATTTCATCAGGCCCTGGTGACTTGCAGGCATCTAACTTTTCTAAGTGATTTTTTACTTGCTCTTTGCTTATTTTCTCTTCTAAATCAACCCTCTTCCCGTAAGCATTCACTATACTAGACATTCCTTCAGACTTCTCAGTGAAGACCGAAACAAAGAAGTCATTAAGCATCTCTGCCATTTCCAAGTCTCCCGTTACTGTTACCCCCCTCCTCATTGAGCAGTGGGCCTACCCTGTCCTTAGTCTTCCTCTTGCTTCGAATGTATTGATAAAAAGTCTTCTTGTTTCCCTTTATTCCCATAGCTAGCTTGAGTTCATTTTGTGCTTTTGCTTTTCTAATCTTGCCTCTGCATTCCTGTGTTATTTGCCTATATTCATCCTTCGTGATCTGCCCTAGTTTCCATTTTTTATATGACGCCTTTTTATTTTGTAGGTCACGCAAGATCTCAAGGGTAAGCCAAGGTGGTCTTTTGCCACATTTTCTATCTTTCCTAACCATTGGAATAACTTGCTTTTGGGCCCTTAATAGCGTCCCTTTGAAAAACTGCCAACTTTCCTCAGTTGTTTTTCCCCTCAGTCTTAATTCCCATGGGACCTTGCCTATCAGCTCTCTGAGCTTACCAAAATCCGCCTTCCTGAAATCCATTGTCTCTATTCTGCTGTACTCCCTTCTACCCTTCCTTAGAATTGCAAATTCTATGATTTCATGATCACTTTCACCCAAGCTTCCTTCTACTTTCAAATTCTCAACAAGTTCCTCCCTATTTGTTAAAATCAAGTCTAGAACAGCTTCCCCCCTAGTAGCTTTTTCAACTTTCTGAAATAAAAAGTTGTCTGCAATGCAGTCCAGGAACTTATTGGATAGTCTGTGCCCCGCGGTGTTATTGTCCCAACATATATCTGGATAGTTGAAGTCCCCCATCACCACCAAATCTTGGGCTTTGGATGATTTTGTTAGTTGTTTGAAAAAAGCCTCATCCACCTCTTCCGCCTGATTAGGTGGCCTGTAGTAGACTCCCAGCACGACATCACCTGTGTTTTTTACCCCTTTTAGCCTAACCCAGAGACTCTCCACCCTTCCGTCTCCTATGTCCATCTCCACCTCAGTCCAAGTGTGTACATTTTTAATATATAAGGCAACACCTCCTCCCTTTTTCCCCTGTCTATCCTTCCTGAGCAAACTATACCCATCCACACCAACATTCCAGTCGTGTGTATTATCCCACCAAGTTTCAGTAATGCCAATTATGTCATAGTTGTATTTGTTTATTAGCACTTCCAGTTCTTCCTGCTTATTACCCATACTTCTTGCATTTGTATAAAGGCATCTAAGATACTTGTTTGATTTTGCCTCCCAGCTTTGCCCTGACCCTCCTTCCTCTCTGCCATTATAGCCCGTGCTCCCTCCTGTTTCCAACCCATCTCCCAGGTCTTGTTCCCCACTTTCCTGTGGGCTTTGCTCACCTGTCCCCGTCGAACCTAGTTTAAAGCCCTTCATGCTAGTATAAGTGTGGGGTTTTAGTGGCATAACTATGTTGGCAAAAAATCATCCTCCTAACCAACATAGTTGTACCAGTATAACTTAAGTGTAGACATGGCAAAGAGTCCTGTGGCACCTTATAGACTAACAGACGTATTGGAGCATGAGCTTTTGTGGGTGAATGGCCACTTCATCAGATGCAATGAATTCACCCATGAAAGCTCATGCTCCAATACATCTGTTAGTCTATATGGTGCCACAGGACTCTTTGCCGCTTTTACAGATCCAGACTAATATGGCTACCCCTCTGATACTTAAGTGTAGACCAGGCTTTAGGTGCAAGCATTGTATGAGAGCCCCTTCCAAAATGTGCCATCATCAGCCTCTTTGAACCAGATCCCAATGCTGCCTCCCCTATGTTACCCATTTACAAAACACCAACACCACTCTTACCAGGTCCTGTATTTAATGAGTCCTGCAAAGAGAGAGAAAATAGTTTATGTTCACTAAAACTTACTTCAACTGAATGTATTTAAAGATAAAATGAGATGCCCTTAAGTACCATAGTAACCTCTGCTCTTGCCCTGATCACCGCAAAGATCCCTCTGCAGATTCCATTTTTTCCTAAGGCGAGGGGCATATCATGCTGCAGCTACCCACAATCCTTCACTTGAGGGACAGGAAGGTTTCCATTCTCTGTATGAGGAACCTTCACAGTTTTAGCAGGGGAAATACTGAGGTGAAAATTTATCCTGCTGCCCAAGTTCTCCATCTGTGATAGCTCAGAATGCAGAGCCATTGCAGCATTGTGAGTCAGCACATCTGACGGTGATCACCACAACTGACAAGCAAGGCACATGTGGAACAGGCCAATTCTGGTCTAAAATGAAGGACATCTGTTAGCAGTACTTATCCTGAGAGGTGCTCAGATCCCCAAAATCCCACAGAAGTGAAAGGAAATTGGGGGGTGATCAGCTCCTTGTAGGATCAGGTCCCTAGGATGACGTGACAGGGATATTATCCAATGTAACATTTGCAGTGACTGCTGGGGACCCTCCCCAAGGCCCATGGTGCCTCCAGGGTTAGTTGAAAGCTAACAGCTGTAATTCAGTCTGGACTAGTGAAACACAGATGCCCCCCACAGCCCCTGCCTGACGGAGTTAGGAGGGAATGAGAGGCTTGTTAAACAAACGTACCTGGTCTGCTGGAGAACCTGAAAATAAATGTTAAAATAATTGGTTAATTTAGGGGGAAACAGCCCTCTGTTTTGCACTTTCCTCCACTCCATGGCATAACTCAAGCAGCTGCAGTGCTCATCATCTTGACAGAAGGGACCAAAAGTGAGGCACTACAGACTTCCTCCAACGCCCACTGAAGTCAGTAGGAACCTTTCCATCCATATCACTGGGCTGTGGCTCAGACCCCAAATCACACTCAGCTCTGCCAACACACCTCAGGCCTGCAAACAACTCTTTGGTGACAAACACATCCTGAGCCGCACCCTGCGGATTTGCGCCTGGCTGCGTGTGTGGTGGGGGCTTGAGGGTGAGAGAGAGAAAGAGCATTGTGTGGTTATATTGCCCAAATGCCAATTAGAAATTAGACTCAGAACTGCCCCAGCAACCACCACATCAGAGCAGTTGCAGGTGTAAATATAGTACCCCAATGGAGCCATCTACTGGCAGCCTATTTGTTTGTCTCCATTATACACACACACACACACACACACACACACACACACACTCCCCTGCCCCCTTAGGGGGCCTGATGGAATTTTCCTTCATTGTTGTCCATTTTCCCTATCCTTGTTGCTTTCTAAGCGGCAACACTTTTACCTTCACCTGGAGGAAAGAAGACTTCGTCTTCTCAGAGACTGGTTTGACAAGACTTAGCCAAGAAGGGGTATTAAACAGTGCAGTAAATTACCTTCTGTAACCCTTCTGCGTCCCACAACCCGCAGCCAAACTCTGCAGCTTCCCAGTCAACAGCTGTTTGGGTAGGAATCTCAAGATTGCTCCTAAATCGGATCTATAGATCCTGTACTTCATGTCCTACTAAAGTAAGTCTCTTCTAACATTAGCTTCAGCGAATCTGCCTGCAGGGGGATTTATTTTACGGGGGAGAGATACCTCAGTGGTTTGAGCATTGGCCTGCTAAACCCAAGGTTGAGAGTTCAATCCTTGAGGGGGCCATTTAGGGATCTGGGGCAAAAATCTGTCTGGGGATTGGTCCTGCTTTGAGCAAGGGGTTGGACTAGATGACCCCCTGAAGTCTCCTCCAACCCTTATATTACATGATTCTATGAATCAGTCAAGTTGGTTGCAAGATCCCATCTGCTGCATGGTAGGGATTATTAAGTATCTTTCCAACTTGCTGGCTGGCTTTATGTTCCTTTACTGTATTCAGAGTAGTCCCCTGAAATATATGTATATTTACTACAGGGGACTACTTGAAATAGTCAGAATATACATATACCCATACATACTCACACACACAAGAGCTACACACAGTGAGTTGCCATATTAGGAAGTGGATGGAAAACTCTTAAAAAATTTTTCTTAATCTATTCAAAACTGGCCATAAAACAGTGGATGACATTTAGTGCTAGTAAGAAAACAACCTTTATCTATCAGATCATTCATAAGAAGCCACGCCCTTTTAAAAAACACTAAAATGTCAAAAGACTTACTGATCTTGCAGGGAGGAATAATTTCCAAGCATTCTTTATGAGCACCTGCTCCACATTTCATGCACAGATAGCCCTGATAGAAAGTTCCTCTGTAAAAAGAGAAGTTGAAAATTTCTTCATTCCAGTCCCCTCCTTGATATTCTTACCCAGTTCTCCATTTGTTTTACTTCTTGCATGATAGTTCATTCTGTAAACTTTTTACTGTTTTTTTTTGCTAGTGACTAACATACGTGAAAGGTGCCAGATTGACAATGGTTCAGTGCATCCATCCTGCAGGAATAAGAGTACTAGGAAGGAAACATGGCTCTACTCTACTCTCCACATCTGGGGAGATGATGGTTGCTCAGCCTTCTCCTTCATTCATTCATCAGCTTCTCTGCTGATGATGGCCCACGTGGGTGGATCTGTGCCAACGACAACTGTGACTTTTGCAACGTGGGCATGTGTCCCCTAAGAAGTGGATTGAAACCACCAGCTCATTTCATGTCAGGGCCCCAGATTCATCAGGTGGTAACCTGCAGTCACCTCTAACCTGGAGCTTCAAGCTGGTGACTTGGCAGTGAGTAGACTCCCTACCCCGTACCATCCCTGCAAGCCATCCACTTATGAAAGCTACACCCTTATGGAAGGCCAAACACCACCTGATGAAAGCCGAACACCAACACAGAGCCCTATTTCCCCGTTGAGCTTGCTGTATATCTGCAGAAGGCTAGACAGCTGACGTCATAATGTTGGGATAAAATCTCAGCCATTTTCAAGCAGGGAAGGTCAAATTCATTCAATAAAATCTTCCACTGAGTCTAAAATCCCAGCAATAAGCATTGGTGTTTTTGGGCAGAGGAGGATTAAGCTAAGGTATCAAATTGGTCAGTGGGAACACATGAACAAACCGGAGAAGAGTGTATGATCTGTGTTTAAAAAGAACCTGACACTTCTACAGAGTTAATATAGACAAATCTACACTGGTCATGAAGTTATACTACCACTGATGGGCATCACACTGAAAGGAGGACATACCTCTGGTGTAGTTAAGACTATCAGACTCATAGACTCATAGACTCTAGGACTGGAAGGGACCTCGAGAGGTCATCGAGTCCAGTCCCCTGCCATCATGGCAGGACCAAACACTGTCTAGACCATCCCTGATAGACATTTATCTAACCTACTCTTAAATATCTCCAGAGATGGAGATTCCACAACTTCCCTAGGCAATCTATTCCAGTGTTTAACTACCCTGACAGTTAGGAACTTTTTCCTAATGTCCAACCTAAAGCTCCCTTGCTGCAGTTTAAGCCCATTGCTTCTTGTTCTATCATTGGAGGCTAAGGTGAACAAGTTTTCTCCCTCCTCCTGATGACACCCTTTTAGATACCTGAAAACTGCTGCGATTTATTCCCAGCTCTGCCATTTGACCTTAGGTAAATCACTTAACCTCCCTGTGCCTCAGTTTATTTATCTGTGAAGTAGGGATAATAGGATTTAGCCACCCTCAGGAGGCAGAGATAGGGAGGTGGTTTTTGAAACCTAATTTCTTGTGATGTGCTTTCAAATTCCCCCTATGAAATATGCAGTATTAAGGTCAAAGACCTCTTACTAAATGATAGCTTGTCATTAGTTACCAGATCATGAGCTTGCAGGACTGTATAGCAAAAACCCACATGGATACACTGTTTATGTGAATCCTGATTAGTTTAGCTATTAAATGTTATTGATGGAGAGGGTCTCAGAATAGCATATAAAGACCAGCAGCGACAATGCACACAATTCTATATTCACAAGGAATTTCTTAATGCAACATTTGTTGAGCTAATGAGAATTTCATTTGCCATTGGGTAGGCCAGGCAATAAGCAGCCCCCTTGGGCAGGTTATGGCGTCAGTGTATGGTCCTTGCATGCAAGATTTATCTATAGCCTCAGGCCAGCAATTCTTGCTCCTTGCTGAAACTCTGCAATGATGCATAAAGGATTCTGTTTCCTGTCAAATGGCCAGATATTTGTACCTGCTTTCCCATAGCAATGGGACAGGGGCATGGACTTATAGCTCCTGTAGTTACTAGGCTATCCTGATCATTAGGGTCATTTATGCGATACAGCAGAGATGAGCTGGAAGTCTGGCAGTTGGGTGTGAATTGAGAGCAGAGGAAAGGAAAAGAATGAAAAGAGGGAATAAAAAAGACAAACCCATTTTAGATGTTGAAAACAACTAGCCAAAGGGCTGAGAAGTATACAAAGACCTCACATGTGACAGTCTCCCATTATTGTGTCCCCGTGAAATGTCTGTTAGATCAGTGGTTCTTGAGCAGGTTTCAGGGGGGCCACCAAGCAGGGCCAGTGTTAGATTCACTGGAACCCAGGGCAGAAAGCTGAAGCCCCCACCAGATGGGACTGAAGTCCTGAGCCCCGCCACCCGAGGCTGAAGCTGAACTTAGCTTTGTGGGGTCCGGTGGTATGGGGCCCCAGACAATTGCCCTACCTGTCACCCCCTAACACTGGCTCTGGCTTCTATATGCAGAAAACCAGTTGTTATGGCAAAGGTGGGCCACGGAGTTTTTATAGCATCTTGGGGGAGCCTCAGAAAGAAAAAGGTTGAGAACCCCTGTGTTAGACAGTCGACCCACTGTGCTGAATATGGAGTCCCTCAGAAGATGGAAGGTTATGCAGAATCCAGGTTTGGGGATGAGTTAACAGTCAAGAGAACTCTTGGTTGCTCCCGTATTGGATCAGCCTGCCTGCGATGCAACAGCAGTGGGGTGTCAAGTAAGTGGGCTGCCCCAATGTGGGAAGACAGCCAGGCTTGGTGCAGATTAATGAGTTAAAATCTATAGTTCAAATATAACCACAAGTCGGGAGAGCTAGAAGACGCCCATGAGCCCAACTGCTCCACACAGGGAGTGGCTGAGTAGCGTGACCATGATACTGCACAGCTAACATCCCAGCTGGTGACATGACGGCATGGTTTGTGGAAAAGGCTTAGGCTGGGCTTCCCATTGACCTTCAGCAGGTGTTGGGTACCTCTTTGCCCACTGTGCCTTTGAAAATCGCCCCTTTTGTGGGCCAGAGTAAATGCAGAACAAAGATGGCTCCATCTTAGGGGAATGGCAAATACAGCACAGCTATCAGTTAACGTTGGGCAGGTGTGTGCATGAAATACTGATAAAACCACAGCCCGTTCCCACCCACATTTGTCCCCCTGGGTCAGGGCAAATGGGCCTATTGTGTGGGATTCTGTGCTACCATTCGCAGTATCGTTATCCCAGCTAGAGCACTGCAATCAGACATATGAAGAATCATGAGAAAACAGCAGCAATGCGGATTTCAGATTCGCCACAGCCTGAAATGCCACAGCTGACAAGCGGTAAGTCAGAGAATCTCAGATTCCTAGCCTTTCCCAACTCACATCTTTTCTCGACTGGGTGAAAGACCAGGGAAATGATGAATGAGCAATTACACTTTTATTTTTAATGGGCATGTTTTTTAAAAAAGTTTTCATCTGAAGAGTCAGAAGAGCATTGCTCACCTTAAAAACATCTTGCACGCTTTGCAGTTGGTCGTCTTTTCAAATGTGTACATCTGGAAGTTGTGGTGATTCGCGTTGGCTTTATCTGGCTTAATGTTGGACCTAATTCCAAAGAGAGGAAAAACCAAAACGAAAGACAAACCCCCAAAGTTGCATCAAGATGCCCTTGCCAGACTTTCTGAGTTCTATGGTCTTTGGTTGCAGCTACTGTCTGGATTTCAGGGCTTGTCTACATCACAAAGTTGCAGCGCTGGTGAGGGGGTTACAGCGCTGCAACTTAGGAGGTGTACACATCTGCAGGGCACCACCAGCGCTGCAACTCCCTGTTTGCAGCGCTGGCCGTACTCCCGTTTTGTCTCGGGTGTAGAGGATCCAGCGCTGGTGATCCAGCGCTGGTAATCAAGTATAGACACTTACCAGCGCTTTTCTTGACCTCCGTGGAATAAGCAGGTATCCCAGCATACCTGAGGAAGCCTCTGGTAATCAAGCTGGTCTCCTTTCCCGGTTTGCTCTCGCGTTCCCCGAACCCCGAGCAAGCAGGTCTCCTTCCCTGCGGTTTGCAGGGTGGTTCGGGGAACGCGAGAGCAAACTGCGGCGAAGCTGGTCTCCTTTCCCGGTTTGCTCTCTCGTTCCCCGAACCCCCGAGCAAGCAGGTCTCCTTCCCTGCGGTTTGCAGGGTGGTTCGGGGAACGCGAGAGCAAACCGCGGCGAAGCTGGTCTCCTTTCCCGGTTTGCTCTCTCGTTCCCTGAACCCCCGAGCAAGCAGGTCTCCTTCCCTGCGGTTTGCAGGGTGGTTCGGGGAACACGAGAGCAAACCACGGCGAAGCTGGTCTCCTTCCCCGGTTTGCTCTCGCGTTCCCCGAACCCCCGAGCAAGCAGGTCTCCTTCCCTGCGGTTTGCTGGGTGGTTCGGGGAACACGAGAGCAAACCGGGAAAGGAGACCAGCTTCGCCGCGGTTTGCTCTCGCGTTCCCCGAACCCCCGAGCAAGCAAGTCTCCTTCCCTGCGGTTTGCTGGGTGGTTCGGGGAACGCGAGAGCAAACCGGGAAAGGAGACCAGCTTCGCCGCGGTTTGCTCTCGCGTTCCCCGAACAAGCAGGTCTCCTTCCCTGCGGTTTGCAGGGTGGTTCGGGGAACGCGAGAGCAAACCGCGGCGAAGCTGGTCTCCTTTCCCGGTTTGCTCTCTCGTTCCCCGAACCCCCGAGCAAGCAGGTCTCCTTCCCTGTGGTTTGCAGGGTGGTTCGGGGAACGCGAGAGCAAACCACGGCGAAGCTGGTCTCCTTTCCCGGTTTGCTCTCGCGTTCCCCGAACCCCCCTTGAAGCCGCCCAACAGCGCTGCAGTGTGGCCACATCTAACACCACTTGCAGCGCTGGTTGCTGTAAGTGTGGCCACTCCGCAGCGCTGGCCCTATACAGCTGTACTAATACAGCTGTAACAACCAGCGCTGCAAAATTGTAGATGTAGACATACCCTTAGTCAAAGTTTTGAAATCACAGAGCATGGTATAAGATCTTGCACAAGAGTAAAAGAATTAGCGAATCATTTGGGGCTAGCTGTTGGGAGGAGTTGGGAGGGGGTTATGTGTGGTGCGTTAAACTTTCATTGATATTTTCACACAAGATCCTGTCTTTCCCTCCTAAGCCAGTCATTAACTAGAATTCACCACTGTGCAGAAGGCCAATATGAGACCTACGCACTGCTTATGTCCTCAAAATAGGGCTTAAATAGGATGCAACGCCCTTGTGCTGACTATCTGTGCAGACTTTAGCCCTTAACTCCAGTTGTTTGGTCAAATACATGCTCAACGCTGCATGCCATAGGTTTTCTCCCAAGGTGGCAATTTCTATAGACATCTTCCCTGCACACGCTTTTTGCATGAACCATTTGGTTAGATGCTATCACATCAGACCCAATTCTAGAAGCCCTTTGTGCATGGAAGTCCTATGGAAGCCAGTGAGAGTTGCAGATCAGAGCTCTGGGCTCTAAGAACTAGCAACTGAGTTGACCAGGCCATGTTTCATTAGCAGCAATAGTGTGTACCCAGAGATGATTTTTGCAGAGAAGCTTAAAACACTCACATTGCCATTTCAAACTGCTCCATCCACTTCCTCTTCATGTCTTCCGTCTTGCAGAAAAACTGGAAGCCCTGTTTTCCTTGAAGGTGAATCAGGTAGAACCCATATGACCACTGCAACAGGAAATCAAAATAAATGATCAGATCAAAATAAAGGATCAGGTTCTTTCCCCCTCATCGCTTTGTACTGAATGCTCAAGCAACAACATGGGGGGGGGAGCGCGCTAATTCAGGTCCATTTGTAATCTGTTTTACTGTGCTCTCTTTACTTGCCTTTGTGGTTACAATGAATCTCTGGTGACAAAAGCAGGGGAGTGGTGCAAAGACCAGCTCTGTATCTCTATTGTACCTTGCAACAAACGACTTAATGGTTGACTCCGGTGCACACCATCATCAGCCAGAATTTCATGGCAGCAGACGGGAGAGAACCCAGATCCTGCAGCTCCAAAAGCTCAGGTCCCTGCCATTAAAGCTAAAGGAGACTCTCCATTCACCATCAGCCATATAAAGCCTATGACACACATCCAACCTGCCTGAAGAAGGCAGTGGTGCATATACATGCTAGCCAGTTCACTACAATGTTAAAGAAAATAAAGTGGATCTCGTGGTTGCTTACCATTTTTCCATAAGACTAGAAAGCATAAGAGAGCAAAGTGGAAACACAATTCATTAAAACACAAGGTTGGCAATCTCTCTTCAACATCACAGCAGCAAAACCACCAATTATTTTCAAAATGGCACAACAGCTCCCTTGTTGCTACCCTGTACATTGTACCACAGTAACGGGGTGGCCAAAGCTGCTAAGCTGTGGAGTCTATTGGGATGCAGATTTTCCTTTGTGTCATCGCCTCAGCCCAAAACCAGGCAAAGTATGTGTATCTCTGATAGAGAAACTTGGTTTAGAAGAGTGTACCCAATGCAAAAAGCCTGCCATGTCCATGCTAACCTTGAAAAATATACACTTTCTACAGCTTTGAGGGTTATCTGCTGAGGGACAAGACCAAGAAGCTACAAAGATCCCACCAGACAAAGGCTTCCACCACGACCTTTGGGTCGGCCATTTTTTAAAGAAACAGCATTCTTTACCGGGATATTTGAACTCCAGTACTGATAACTCCCACGCAGCACTAGGAAGGGGTAACCATTAGAGATGCCTTTTCCAGAACAGTTATTGCTGGAGATTTCATTCCCGTTAGCTTTTCTGAATAACAGGCAATGATAAACCTGGCCACCCAGCTCACATTCCCTCTCCCAGTGACAACTCAGGAGCTCGTGCTTGAGAACGCAAGAGCCGCTGTGCTTGCCATGATCTGCAGTCTAGAATATTAGTTTAGTATGCTGTAAAATGCACCGAGGCATGGGGACCGTGAAGCTTGGAGCCTGGAATGAGAGACACACAACTAACGCCCAGTCACCCAGATGAGTGAATTGGAATAAACACACGTATGTCCTGCCCATTCTTCCCCATCCTCCATTTTTTTTTAGGTCATTTTTATCCTTTCCAATTTGTCTGTGAATTAGTCTCTCTGGCAGTGGCTTCTCTAAAAGAACAGAGCAGCTTCCCCCATTCCAGTCAAGTCATTCGAACTTCTCGAAGGCTCTTTTGTAGGCCCCAGGTCAGGGGACCCAGCTCAGCCTCCCATTCCTAAGCTCCTTGCCCTGAAATCGAGGGTTCATTGTCCAGATTTTACAAGCGCTATTTCTGTTTTAGAAGTCCGATGGGAGAGGAGGTACCCTCGGACACTGACCTGCATAGGTATGGAAAGCTGCCCATGAGAGCTAAGCCAGTTCCTTGCTCTGTCCACTTACCTTCTTAATGTCCTTGTTGTTCATGGGATCGTCGGTCATCTTGTGGAAAAGCAGCTCGATAATTTCTTTCAACTCATAATTGTATCCTTTCCTTTTACAGACGATCACCACTTTATCGAACAAAAATAAATACCTGCCAGAAACCAAATCCCACATCTAATTATATATACACCTTTCACAGAAAGCTCAGCGGAGATTATTTCCCGGTCAGGACAGTGAAACATTGCTAGCTATATAATGATTTAACGTTGAAGGTGCTCGGCGTCAACGCACTTCTAAGTAACGACCAAATTAATGAGGATCAAATGTGTGGAAACACAGGACCAAATGTTCTGCTGGTATCACTCAACTGACTACAAGGGAGACAATTTGGCCCATAGATAGTCTTACTGGGCAAGGGATTAGGTGAAAAATAAAATTAACCTTCAGTTTGTTTGTTTGGAAAAACTTCAGAACAACAGTTCTTTTTATAAGAAAATGTTCTGACTCGTGTGATGATAGAGCTTTCAAAGAGGGTTTTAAAGGTGTTTCATATGCAGGCCACAGAGTGAGAAGACATGTGAGTTTTGCTTCCTGAGGCTCTTCTAACTGTAAACCAGAGCCCCTAAGAGCTGTTGTATATTTCACTTGTAGGTAACCTCCAGGAAACATACAGTACTCTGTAATCACACAGGAAAAAGCTCCCCAGCTCTGTTTGAGACACCCTGAAATCAGCCACTGGAAAGGTTCACCTAGCACACACAATCCCCTCAAAAGGGACGCAGCTTTATTTGCCTCTGCAGAAAAAGTAAGAAGAGAAGGCTTTCCTCTGAGTGCCCTCTCTGTAGGACTCAAAATCAGTGTAAGCTGCTATAACCTAACTACACATCCTACAATTCCACGGGTTGGCGGCGAATCTAAATGGGAACAGAGAAGAGTTTGCATTTGCAAAGCCCAAGAGAGCTTTAGCCCCCCTTACAATGAGATTTAAAGTAACAAAAAACAACCTAAGCATTTCACTGTGGATGAAACTTGTGGACTCTAGAATTGCCAGTTTTTTATGATTTAACATCAGACTTGAAAGCTTCTGCCTCTGGGCATTGTGGGATATATGACTGGGGCCTGAGGAGACACCGTGGAAGTGAACACTCTCCAGGCTTTGGGAGAGTGCTAGTCAGCATCTAAACCTGGGCCTAGAGATCAATTTCACAGCTTACCTGTCACCTCCTTATAATGGGCCACACCTGCTTTCAAACACACTAAACTGCTGGGAGGCGGAGAGCTGAAATCCATACTAAGGTCTGACTTCTTATCTCTAGAAGATCGGGCCTCTTCAAACTAGATGCCCATGCACTACAAAACGTACGGTAGGGAAAATCCTGCATTGGCAGAAGGATGGACGGGATGATTATCCAGTCTTTTCTGTGTAATGCAACACTCCCTAGGTGGGTTGTCAGCAATGGGAATTGAACCTGGAGCCTCTGCACCTAAAAGCAGGAGCTTCTACTTTCCAAGCTTCTTTAGCTTAAAGACTGTAGGCGATTCATAAACCTCTGTGCTTCAGCCACTAGAAGGGGACAGAAAGCAACGCCATCTACCTGCAGGTTCCGCACACACCCTGGTCAGGGAATCTCAGAAGCCTGCCCAGCTCAATTTCTTATACCAGCCACCAAGTGTAAGGCGATGCCCCTGGGTGGATCAGCATGAGCCAGGACTGAGCCCGTGACCTATGGATCTAAACCCATTATGATTCTACGACAGATGTTAAGCTGCATCAGAGCCCCCGGCTAGGGTGACCAGCCAGCAAGTGTGAAAAATTGGGACAGGGTAATAGGTGCCTATATAAGACAAAGCCCCAAATATTGGGACTGTCCCTATAAAACCAGGACATCTGGTCACACTACCCCAGGTGCATAGCAATAAGGAGCCCTGTGCTACATTTAGCATTTTGAATGGTGTTTCTTGTAACTTGGCTTTCTGGGAGAATGTTGTCTTTTTTCACTGTCCATTTCTTTGTTTCTTCATTCGCTCACCTGTCCTGCTTGGTATGGTTCACTATTGAACGGACTTTCAGTTCACCATCTATCTTTGGCCTCCCGAATTCTTCCAGTTTCCCTTGCTGCGGACAGCAAAACGTATGTTAGCAAAGAGAGGCCTTTATTTCTGAACCCAAAAAGTCTCTGAATGTGGCACAAAAACGTAAAGAAACAAAGACGACAGTTTCCAAAGGGTAATAAAGTCCCTCCTCCCCCACCATCACCCAAACCCAGCTCAGATTCCAAAATGGGCCCCTAGCAAAGGAAAGAACCACCACTCACCAAAACACATAACCAAAAAGTGAATCACCTCACTAGTAATGTTAGCTGGGATGGACTTGAATACACAGAGGGAGAACATTCCAAAGACTCAGTAAACAGAGAAGGTGCACTCGCATAAGATTATACTATGGGGTCTATCTTGAATGGCAGAGATTCATATAAACAGTATCACCTAAAGCCAGATGGAATATCAATAGGTGACAGTTACCATAGAAAACAACCCTAAAAGTGGTGTTAGAACCCTGAGGCTAGTGTTTGGGTTTGATGACAAGTCAAGTCAAGAATCTGGGTGCAAAGTTTAGCGGTCAAATAATTTTTGCAAGATTTCCACTCTGGGTGGCAGAAATCTCACGAGATCAGCTACTCTCAGGAGATTTTCTATTGAAAATGCACTGGAAACAGAAAATAGAGGCCTTCCAATTATGGCTCCCATCTGGAACCAAAACCAGAGATTTGGGGCAGATTCAGAGACCAGAATCATGAATCTCTCTTGCCCCCCAAAGCCCTTGCAAATGCTACTCAATACACCACTGTTATTGAGTGATATGAAACACTTCACCTACAGAGTGCTCTTTTTTATTAAAAAAATCTTGAAGCTTCACTGTTGATCAGAAAAATACATATTGTATACAGCTGTGCATATAGTCTATGGTTATTTCATTGCTGAGCTGTGTGGGTTGTGTATACATAATGAGAATAAATCCATAACATCCGCTTCCGAGGAACGAAATTAAACACAGAGCAGAGTGTGTGTGGGATTGATTTGAAGCAAGAAATGACTGCTTTGCTAACATTTCATCTTCTGCATGTCACACCAGCTCTCAGACTGCAGCAGGGAAAAGCAGATGCTAAAAGTACCCATTCGCATTCCAATTTTTAAAGAGCACCACACATCTCATTTCTCATACAGATCATGGCTTATCATGACTGTTCCAATCAAAACCTATGAGCTGCAAAGGTCTACATCCTTCTCTGGAGTTTTCTCAGGTTTCTCTTGAAAACTGGGGATTCTGTCTCAAGTCTGTTAAAGAATCATCTATTAAAGTCGACAGTGTCCTCCGGACTCCGGATAACACAAAGAGGTGTGCAGTGCTGAGTGTACTCAGCTCCCATTGACTTCAGCTGCACTTCAGCAGATCAGTCCCTCATGTGGTTTGAAAGATAGATGTATTTTTGGAGTTCTATGCTCAGAAATATATTACTGGTGCTGCTCTTTCCCTTGTACACCGGGCTATACTCTTGTTCATAAAAATGTTTATTCATCTCCTCTCTCTACCTGCTTAACACCAAAATAAAATTTTTTAAATTTTAAACAGCAGCCAGATGTGCAAGAATTCATTTTTGGAAAAGGACGGTCCCCCAACATTAGCGACATGCTGAAAAAAAGTATGGAAATCCTTTCATTGGAAAAAAATGACAGTCCCACATCAGGATCAAATAGATTTATAATGTATGGGTTCCACTTTTTGGAATTTGAACAAAATTAATACACAGATAATAATAAGAGGTTGATCAAATACAAACTGGTCTTTTAAAGATAAGTATAGGTGATAATGAAATTTGTTAATACTTTCCTGGAGAGTCCAAGAATGTTAATAAAGATAAAAGTAAAAGTCGGGGGCTAGGAGGAAAAGAGAAGATTCTCAAACTCACCAAGTTTTCTATAGATTTCTGAAATTCACATATTTTCTTTAAGGTCTCTTTGTCTCTCTTGACTTCATTTATGTACATGGCCAAGTCCTTAAGAGAAAAGCAAATGTTGATTCAGTATTTCTGTTTCCCTTCTAATCAAGAATCCTTAAAAAAACCCCAAAAACACTCGACTTCAGGAGTCACTTCAGAAAGTGAAGATAGCAGCAGCTCTGTGGGAATCAAACCACCAGAAAGCACATTGGCTGTGTGGGAGAAAATACAAATTGGGGAACTCAGAACTAGCGCAAACTATTTCTTCTGGAATTAAAACAAGAATCAGTTAATTAAAACAAAGTAAGCAAACCACCTAAGCATGTCTGGTATCACTGTCTATAATCTCTGCATCGGTACATTGCTCATACATCAAGAGTGCTCAATACTCTGCCAGCTGTATCATTCAACCCTTCTGAGACTCCTTAAGCATCTTGGCCCAAACATTCTCCATCCTTTCCCATGTGCCCTTCTAGGATTTTCTTGTTAAATAACTAGATAGGCACTGCAACTCTACCGATGAACAGAAGAGGGCAATATTTTAAATTAGCATTAGAAAGTATGACTGACTTAGGCCTGGGCTACACTAGCGGGAGGGTTCGAACTAAGATAGGCAACTTCAGCTATGCTATTTGCGTAGCTGAAGTCAAAGTATCTTAGCTCGACTTACCTGGCCATCCTCACGGCAGCAAGTTGACTGCCGCGGCTCCCCAGTTGACTCCGTTTACTCCTCCTGCTGAGGTGGAGTATGGGCGTCGATTAGCGGATCGATTTATCGCGTCCAGACGAGATGTGATAAATCGATCCCTGATACAGCGAACACTACCCGCTGATCCGGCGGGCAGTATAAACGTACCCTTAGAAAGTCTTAGAAAGCACAGTCCTGACTTTCCATTCAGTGGCTACCTGAGCTTACGTTCCAGTTCCATCCAGCATAACTCTTTGAGAAGGGTCAGAAAACTCTTTAATTTCTTTCTACTCCATTCTCACTCAGTGCCTTTAACCTCAACACTCCCTTTTCTTTCAACTCCTTCTTCACTCCATTCATCATCAGCCTAGTGCAAAAGGCACGTGCCAGACATTCTTAACCACTGTACCTCTGCCCATCCTCTGTCTACATATTAACTAAACAGACAGTAAGCTACTCTGGACAAGGACCATGTCTATATTTGCTCCTAAACCTCTTGACAACTTTTTAGCCCTAAAAACATTTCAGTCCTCCCATGTACTTTGATGTGACTTTAAACATGTGCTTAAGCACTTTGCTGGATTGGGACTTATTTCAGCAACAGCAATGGAGTTCTTATAAAGGTAAAGCATCTTGCAAAATAGCTATGGGAGCCCTGAACACACACAACCTCTAACATCCCAACTGCAAATGGTTCAGACATCTGTAAAATAATTCTTCCAATACAAGGGAAAACTTTAGTGGAACTGTTCCTGTGCTGAAAATAGTCACAGTAACCAAGTGTGCCTTTGCATTACAGAGATCAGATTTCTCCTGGTTAGTGCATTCTCTGGCCAAATTCCCCAGTTACCTGAATTCTGATCCAGAGGGCAGAGAAAGACTTCTCTAACCCTTCCACCACACTAATTTCTTACTACATCTTGAACAGTATTTTTTAATATATTTATGGCCTCTCATCTAGATGCCTCTGTCTCTTTTCCCTCAATTATAATTCTTGTCAGCTTGGATTAAATCTGAACAACACAGAATTTTTCAAGACATCTCCCTGGGTGCAAACTTTCTACAGCTTTCCAACATAAGGATTAATCAGAGATGATAATCGTAATCTTAAGTGACAATACTTATATAACATCACATAATATCCATTAAAATAGTCAGTGTTGGTAATAGTTAGGATGGGGAAAAAGGGGAAAGTGATCAGGTGAAGTAAGATTCCCCTGTATGTCAAAGTCACCTGAAGTCACTTCCCTTCTCATCTGCTTCCTCCTATGGAACAGGCCATCTTGCAAACATGGGAGAACCACAGCCTTGAGAGCTACAGTGAACCATCAGCTTGACCAGATGTGAAAACTGGGCCCCTTCGCAACGTAACAAGCATTAAAGAAACCTTTGCATTGTACGCAGTGATTTGTGTGCAAAACTGGGCACCCAGGCGATGGGATTTTGCATAGCCAAAGACTTACATGTGCAAATCTTGCGCAAATGCCATTGTCTGGTGCAAATTCTACTGCTAGCTCATGCAAATGACCATGCATGGAAAATCAGAAGTGAGGTTGAAGCCCCTGGGACAATTCAGCTCTAGGCTTGGCTAACTAGACGTCTGAGTTTCCCATCACTGGTGCACAGGAGCGCTAGAATCGTCCAGCTAATGAACAAGGCTGGACTCTAGATGAAATAAACCATTTGAAAACTAAGCCTAGATTTTCATACCAATTAAAGTAAAATTTTGCTGCTTGCTGTGACCATGGCAAGTCCAACGCTGAGTCAAATCTATACCCTTGTGATGGTGTGAAAACAGAAGCAAACGATCCTGTCTGATGGTGTCATAAACAGATAGCTAAGGGTTAATGTCACTTTCACCTGGAAAGGAGTAACCTGAAACACCTGACCAGAGGACCAATCAGGAAACAAGACTTTTTCAAATCTGGGTGGAGGGAAGTTTTGGGTGTGAGTTCTTTGTCCTTTGTCGTGTGTCTGTGCCCTCTCGGCTCTGAGAGTGATTTTTCTATCTCCAGCTTTCTAATCTTCTGTTTCCAAGTTGTAAGTGCAAGAATAGTAAGACAACAAGGTTTATATTATTTTCTTTTGTATTTACATGTGTGTAGTTGCAGGAATGTTTTGAACTGTATTCTTTTTGAATAAGGCTGTTTATTCATTTTTCTTTTAAGCAATTTGTCACCTTAATACAGAGAGACCATTTTTATGTCCTTTTCTTTCTTTTTTTTATAAAGCCTTCTTTTTAAGACTTGTTGGAGTTTTTTCTTTAGCGGGGACTCCAGGGAATTGAGTCTGCAGCTCACCAGGGAATTGGTGGGAGGAAGAAGTCAAGGGGGGAAAATCTCTTTGTGTTAGATTTACTAACCTGACTTTGCATACCCTCTGGGTGAGGGGGGAAGTACTTGTGTTTCCAGGACTGGAAACAGGGAGGGTGGAGTCCCTCTGTTTAGATTCACGGAGCTTGCTTCTGTATATCTCTCCAGGAACCCAGGGAGGGAACACCCGGAGGGGGGAAGGGAAATGGTTTATTCTTCTTTGTTGTGAGACTCAAGGAATCTGAGTCTGGGGGTCCCCCAGGGAAGGTTTTGGGGAGACCACAGTGCGCCAGGCACTGTATAGATTCCTGGCTGGTGGCAGCTTTACCAGGTCCAAGCTGATAACTAAGCTTGGAGGTTTTCATGCTAACACCCATATTTTGGACACTAAGGTCCAGATCTGGGAAAAATGTTATGACAGATGGCTACTGGCAGCTTTAAAAAGAAAACACTGAACCTTTAGCACAGCCAGGATTTTTTATTATTGACATTGCATCTTATTCAGCAAAACCTGATCTCTTCAGAACATACACAGCCACCAAAGGAATCAAATAGGGGAAAGACAGAATCCTGCAATGCGTGAAAAAGTCTCTGTGACTCTTTCTTCCTTTTTTAAACTATCACCAAATTTCACTAATCGCCCAGTGAACAGTGAATTTTTCAGGTGGGGAGTTCCGGATATCAGACGGAATAGCTCACACCAGCACTTGCGGTATATTTACATTGCAAAAAAAAAAAAAAAAAAAAAAGAGACCCACTGTAGCAAGTCTCAGAACCAAGGTCAAATGATTTGGGCTCACGTGATGGGGCTAAAAATAGCAGTGTAGGCGTTCGGGTTCAGGCTGGAACCTGGACTCTGGAACCCAGAGAGGGGGATGCTTTTGGAGCCTGGACTCCAGCCTAAGTCAGAATGTCTACATTGCTGTAAACTTGCTGTAATGGGTCTTTTGTTTCTGCAGTGTAGACTTATTCTCAGATAGTGAAAAGTGGGGGAAGGGAAGGACACGTCGTGGCTCTTTCTTTCCATATATTTTCAAAGAGTCTCCTTTCCAATTCCTCCTCTGCCATTTAAATCCTTGCTCACCATCCAGGTTTATATTATAAATCTCTGTCCATGGACCTCAGTAGTCCCCCACCCCGCACAATCCCACCCATACATTGGTTGAATTTTCCAATGCAGTGGGAGAAATCTCAGGGATAATAATCAATATGATTCAAGCTCTACGGGTCTGACTCAGTGCACACTGAAATCAATAGACAGATGCCCATCAACTCCAGATCAGGCCTTATATCGTAATAGGGACTGTTCCCCCTTATACATTTGTGCGTGAAACGTGGATTTCAGGCACTACAACCTCAGCTCAACAAAGCACTTAACACACGCCTAACTTAAAGCACGTGAGCAGTCCCATCAACGTGGAGCTAGGCACCTCTAAGTTCCTCACTGAATCAGCCTTTCCCCTCCCCCCAGGCATTACTCTGGAAATTGCTGGGCATCCTTAATTCCCACTGACGGTGGCAGGCGTCAAAGGTACATTGCATGCAACAGTCTTGGGCACGACTGGTGTAATTCTTGATCCTTGCAGTACAAAACCAAAAACTTTCAATTCACAGTTGGTCTGGAAGGTAAGAAGCCACCCACGGCATTCAGGGAGTCATAGGCAGCACTTAGATCATTCACGTTGCAGAAAGAAGGGCTTCAGAAAACTACTTCGGTGGAACCCACAAGTTTAGCTTTGTAATGTAAGAGAATCAAGGTAGGTCAGTGCTTGTTAGCAACAGTAGATTAGACTGCAATGTCCTTCAAACAACCTTCATGTTCCCATGAACTATATACCAGCGCTGGATCACTGGCTACCAGGGATAATGACTAAAAAGGTCACTCAACTTATGTAAGTCCTAGGAAATGCAGTGTCATTAGAAAAAAAGCTGATCCTCTGAGGCAGAAAACAAACAAAGTGATCTCAGAACATAGAGGGCAGCTCAGTGGTAAATATTCTACAGGGTCATGAAGACAATCTGGGTTTAATGGCTGGTCCTACAAGCCGATTCCGCTCTGAATTACATGACTGTAAAACCAGAGAAACCTGCAGAAAACTGAGGAAAATGAATTTTTTTTTTGTGATTTTTTTCAGATTTGGGGGTTTCAAGGTTTTCACTGAAACTCCCAAAACTTTCAAAGACACAGAAATTTCCATTTGTGGACAAGCCATTTTCCATCAAAAAGACCCAAACAATTTAGATAGAAAAATCCCAACCCACTCCACTCAGTGGTATTTAGATCTGGTTGATGGTGCAGCCCCATCTATGCTCCATGCAGACACAGTACATAAACACACAGAGGGACAGATTTCCACAACACTGGTGTAGATTCGAAGTAACGCCACACACGTCAGTGGAGTGACTCCAAATTTACACTGGTGAAAATGAGAGTCGAATGTCGCAGTACATCTACATACAATGGTTATCAGTGCAAAACTGTCAACCAATATCAGCTTCCCACTGTGCTTTGGAGAGGAGATAATGGTGCCAACTATGCTTTTGTTGTGAAATGACTTCTAATAGCAACTAGAGTGCACACGCATATCCTAAAGCAAAGCATCCTCGGCCCAGATGTGTTACACTTTTCCCTCTGAAGTTTTTGCTACATGTAATTGACCTTCCTTCCCCTCCCAGGTAGAAGTATTTCACCTGAGTAGTGACACACATCTCTCCCTGCAGCTTTTGCAAAGAAAAGAAGCAGCAGCATGTTTACAGAATCTTAACACCTCTAAGCTAAGCGATCTGAAACGGGCTATGCCTGAACACTTTGCAAGCATCACTATCTTTGAAGAAATAAGTCTTTAGGTTTTAAGTTCTTTGGGGCAGGAATGGTTTCTGTTATGTGTTTGTACCGGGCCTAAAGCAACGGGGCACTGACCTCTTGGTGCTACTGTAACACAGATAAATAATAATAGCGTGACCCTGACTGATCTCCATCATTTCAGCCTAACGTTCAAGGGCATGTTGCTTCTACCAGTTCCCTGTGGGTGGACTGTGTCACTCATCTCCTACCTGCATGGCTTCCAAAGCTTCCTTGAGTTGTTGCTTTTCTGGCCGATCAGACGAATGGCTGAGAAGCTCCTGCAAAAAATATTCTGAGCGCGTTAGGAAAGTTTCACACACCACTGCCCACCTCCTGTAACAGCGCACAATACAAGCAATCACTGCATGCCACTGTGAACATATAGCAACGAAGCTGTGGCAGTCAGTCGGCAGCTATAACTATAAGGAGACGAACCAGCAAAGCTCTTGGTGCTTGGTGGATCTGTTACACTGAGCTGACGGGAGGAATTTCACACAATCAGATTCTATGAAAGATTATTTTATATTCATTAACTGCCTCTCATGGCCAACTAGTGCGGAATTACCCTTGGTCATTGTACTTTAAAAGATGACACAAACATTATGTGTCTTTAAGCAGCTCTAGTAATGATTTCATTTAAAGATAAAAAATCCCTTGCTCTGCTGATTCCATTTGCTATAGGAAAAGCCCAGAGATGCTACAACAAGAATGGCCACCGCAAGGAAAATTTTGATTCAGAAACACTTACTTTTAACAGGAGATGATACTTCAAGACCCTTTGCATTGGTACCACCAACAGATCTTGCAATTTAAACTTCCCATCCTGGACCTTCAATGTGCATTCCTAACAATGAAATAAAATCAATGATGAAAAAATTCTTCTCAAGCTGCTTTAGTTTGCTTCTGTAAACTCTCAAAGCACAATGCATTATTCGCTCCTAATTTTTCCAGTAGGGTTGGGGCGGATGTCCCAGTTCCATCACACACACACAGTGCCACCTCTCACTTCCACTCCTGCACAGCTAGCTGTGCTCCTTTGCATGTGGGAGACCTAGGTTTGAGACTCTTGCTTCCTCTCTCCAGGGAGGGGACAGAAGTGCTTGGAGCAAACTCCCCAGCCTTCTGGGGAGTAGGGGAGTGGCACCATGTTTCAGAATGCTCAAGTAGTGACCACTCCAGCAGATCCAGGGGCAGCATTGGTCGGTTTTGATGGGAATCCGATCCAGTTCACAGAGGGGAAGTAGTGACAGGGACATAGTGAGCGACTGCCCCGAATCTACTAGAGCGGGGAGCCACCTAGAAAGTGAGAAAGCGTCTCCCTTATCCCAGACAGTATTAAACTATAAGACTAGTGCATTGCGATGGGCCTGATACAATGTGTATTAGGCTACGCAGAGAGATAGGCTCTGCTAACAAGCGGAAATGTAATTAAATAAGGAGAAATGGATGAACAGCTAGAGGTCACAGCAGCGGCACTGTGGGTATTGGGCATAATCTGGATCGTAATATTTTGATGTGAGAGCCAAGGGGTAGGGGTTATAAGAAGGGATTCAGTTCGTAACCACGTCACTGCATTTGCATGGTGAATCACAGGCCGTTTGTGGACAGTAAAATAACATGCAGAGGCAGCCCAGCAATTCGAGATTAACATCGCGAATGAAGCAGGAATAATGGCTGGAAACAACTAGCAGCTCAAGCAACCTGTCCTTTCTGGCTCCTCTATCTAGGGTGACCAGACAGCAAATGTGAAAACTCGGGACAGGAGGTGAGGGGTAACAGGAGCCTATACCCAAAAATCGGGACATCTGGTCACTCTACCTCCACCTCACAGGGGTATTGCGAGGATAAATACACTAAAGATTGTGCGGGGCTCAGCTACCACCATAGTGGGGGCCAGAGACGTGTCTAGACTAGATAGAGAGATCATCCTTAGCCTGGTAGCCCATGCGATAGATTCCTATTTATGTAAAGAGAAGATGGGTCTGGTGGTCTTGCTGTCCTAGCCCCAAGGAGCTATCTGGGCACACAGCACAGGAGACAGAACAATTCAGTCCCCAACGCCGAGTCAGTGTAAGTAGGCCCATGTCCCCATTGACTTCAATAGGTCGTAACAGCTTGTGCCAGAACTGAACATGGTCCAAAAATCTGTGCTCAAGGGAGGCACAAAACTGGAGCATCAGAGGGAGGAAGGGCTGGGCTGACCCAGAGCATGAGCTGCCAGAACTGCACGTGGAAACTGCCCGCAATGCACCTGGCTCCAGCTGCACAAACATCTGCCAGAAATTCAGCACCAGTGACATAGGCACCTGATCCAAAGCCCACTGGAGTCAATGGAAAGACTCCCCCTGGCTTTGGATCAGGCGCAGAACGCCCCAAGGACTGAGGCAGGGAGTGATTTCATCTTCCTGGGTGGAGCCATCAGAGGTGACTTTCTCTGTCTTGGGGGGCAGAAACAAGGCTGAGAGTTATTCACACATGCAGTCCTAGGATGCTTTTGAAACGTGAGGAGGTTGCAGATGGGCTTTACTGAGGGGGGAAATGGTGGATGGGAATGACAGGATATGTGGGAAATCTGCTGTGCTGAGTTAGTCCAATCCACTGTGAAAGCCGTTTCACTGAGGAGGTGGGCTGAATGATCCAGGGGCCAGTCCTATAAGGTGCTGATCTTCCAGCGACATGAACAGTGATCTTCCGTGGGGCTCACTGCAGGAAAGACTCGGTGAAATCCACTGGCTTGTGCCAGGTAGGAGGTCAGAGAGAACGATCCTTCTGGCCTGAAAATCCATGAATCTCTAAATGGGCGCTGAGGGTGCTCAGCACCTTGCAGAGGGATGATGAATCAGATCTTTCCCATCATCTATGGCTCTCATTTATCGTGACACAACTGGCTGGCTGGGGGAGGCTTTGGGGGCCTTCTTGCTACAAAGCCAGAGTATTTAAAAAGGGGGGGCGGGAAATGAAACACATTCATGAAAGTCTAAACATGGTAGCTTTAAGCCTTGCGCCATGGAGGCTACACAGGTGTCAGAGGCCGATTCTGCCCCCTGCTCCGTACAGTGGCTTTTAAAAAGCTACAAGGGGCTAGTGGGAACTTCTCTAGCACTGGCCCTGCATGGGGTGGGAGTGGGAGGCAGAAGGACAATAGTACAAGGTATTGTGGCGATTCTGGGCTGCTCAGTAGCCCAAGTAAAGAATGCCTGGGCTGCTCTGATTTATGCCAGGTGGCAGACTGGCAGACCCACAATCTGAGTGGCTGACGCTATCTTTGCCAGCCAACCCCCTTGTGCTGCCCCAGAATCAGCCCCCCCAATTCTTCCTTCCCTCTTTCATCCAAGCTATTGGGAAATTCGCCTTAATCATTCAATCCCAGCAGCTGTGTCTAAACCCGACAACGAAGTAAAACCAGGAAGGGAGGCAGAACACAAAAGAACTTTTGGATTGAACACCCCGGCCATCATCCCACTCCCCCCCACGTCCACTTACCTCAACTTTTTGCCGAACGTCCTCTTTGTTTGCAATGAGACCGTTCAGGGTATTTTGGGCGCATTCCATATGGCTACAGTACTCGCCATAAATCAACAGCCTGGAGAGGATTTAATCAGAAACATTTGCCGGCAGTTATTACTCATTATAAAAAAAAATGGGAAAGTGCAAAGCAAACAGCTACTCCCCCGATATAACTGCTCAGTGAAGTATTAACACTCTTTTACGGCACCGCCTTTTTAACATCGAAACACTGAGGTTTTTAGAGAAGCATGTTTGAGCCTGTGTGGGAAATTCTGTCACCAAAATTACGCTGGTGGGGAGTAGGATGACCAGACAGCAAGTGTGAAAAATCGGGAAAGCAGGTGGGGGGGAAAAGCCTCTATATAAGAAAAAGCCCCAAATATTGGGATTGTCCCTATAAAATCGGGATATCTGGTCACCCTAGTGGGGCGTAGAAGGGACATTTCAATTAATCTGTCCTCCCCCAGGGGTCCCCAATGCAGTGCCTGTGAGCGCCATGGCACCCACCGGGGCATCTAAGTGCGCCCGCGAATTGGCCGGTGGACGAGCATCCGCCGAAATGCCACTGACAAGCTGTGTCATCCAGAGGCGTCACTGCTGAAATGCCGCCGATTTTTGGTGGTATATTGGCGGCGACACCTCTGGATGACGCTACTTGTCAGCGGCGTTTTGGCGGCGACAGCTATTGATGCTGCTGCCTGCCAGCGGAATTTCGGAGGATGCTCGTCTGCCGCCACGGAGGACCAGACGAAAAAGGTTGGGGATCACTGCAATATGCAAAGTAAAGTGGCTCATCCCTCAACCGCTAGGTCCCAGAGCCCTGGCATAATTCCAACATTGGCCTGTAACCTTCCTAAGTCCAAGCTTGTTTGGGTGAGAGCAGATGTTAAGCTGTAATTATATGGTGCAGTGCTAACACCCCATCCACTCTGGATTGCTATGAAGTTCCTGTTCACACAGGGGGAAGGACCCTTTCCTTTTCCCTCTTTCCACTGATTGAGAAGCTCCAAAACAACCCAGTAGAGGGAATCTACCTATCTGCTCTGCTGCTACTTCTCAAATAGCGTATTCTGAGAGCCGCGCCTTCCTTTCTCTTTTCAGACACCAGTTTCTTTTCTGGTAACTTTCTGAACAGAGATGGGTCTGGCTCAAAACTCTGAATCGAAACACATCAGGACTTTGGAAAAGTCTGGATCCGAATCCAGATCCCAACTTCCTACCGAGTTCTTATCTCTATAGGGAGACTAGACAACAAGTGTAAAAAATTGGGATGAGGGTGGGGGTAATAGGAGCCTATATAAGAAAAAGCTCCCCCCCCCCCCCAAACGGGACTGTCCCTATAAAATCGAGACATCTGGTCACCCTAATAGGGCGTTGTACTGAAGTCCCAGAGCTCAACACCCTTGTTTCATAGACTCATAGAATATCAGGGTTGGAAGGGCCCTCAGGAGGTCATCTAGTCCAACCCCCTGCTCAAAGCAGGACCAATTCCCAACTAAATCCTCCCAGCCAGGGCTTTGTCAAGCCTGACCTTAAAAACCTCTAAGGAAGGAGATTCCACCACCTCCCTAGGTAACCCATTCCAGTGCTTCACCACCCTCCTAGTGCAATTTGTTTCCCTAATATTCAACCTAAACCTTCCCCACTGCAACTTGAGACCATTGCTTCTTGTTCTGTCATCTGGCACCACTGAGAATAGTCTAGATCCATCCTCGGGTTTTGTTAAATTATTTGTAGTATTATCTAAAGTATTATTTGCAGTAGCACTTGGGAGCCCCTGTCATGGACCAGGACCCCACTGTGCTAGGCGCTGTACAAAACACAGAACAAAAAGTTAGCCCCTGTTTTCAAGAGCTTGCAATCTGGATATAATACTACAATCTTGTGGCTCAAGGCTATTTGCAGGACAGATATATTTAAAAAGAATCTGTTTCAGGAAGGAGCATTTTAAAAAAAAACAAAAAAAAAACCCACCTCTAGGAAGAATCTCCTTCATAGCATGTTATGAAATGGCTCCATCAATGGTAAGCAAATACACCACCCCACGCACCGTATCTCATACCCGATGATTGCAATACAAATCGCACTGCCCACATACTAAAAGGAGCTGTGGGGATGTATTAGCAATTATGTAGTTAATGCACCTTAACTCCAGCGGCCCAGGTGCACCAGTTACACTGTCTATTTCGTTGCCTCCCCCAAACCACACATCTAGAGATCAACAAGCCTGTCGAGCTGGGCATCCCAATAGTCAAAGCCGTGGATGCTGTCCAAGGCACGGGAATGAATGGATGGGCGACCTCTATTTAAAGTTCACGCAGGGTCCTACAGCTTCTCCCTCCCCAAACACTACTTCCCCTCTGATTCCTTTCCGTTAACTCGCTTCCCCCATTTGATCCTAGCTAGCTTGATGTTTAAGCAATAACTCTTAGAAAGCCTATTGCGAAAGATATTGGAGATTCACTGGTCATCACAGTGCCTTTCCTCCTTGCTGTATGTTGCATGCAGTTTATTCAAACTGGACATTGTTAGGGGAGGTTAGTGCGTTGAACTCGGAATCAGACTGGCGCTGGAGGCTCAGTAAATACAAAGGTAAATGGTGCATGCACACCACAAATCCTACACATACACCACTGAATGCAGAGGCGGCTAGACAGTGAGCCTTGTGCAGTGAAGTGTTTTCTTCAGGTGACACCATAGGCAGCAATCCTCTCCCCACGTCTTAATAGACTTCCCCCCCCCCCAATCACTTCTGCACAGTTTACATCAGGTTAGCGCTGCAATTTGCAAAAGCAGATCATGCGCGGCATTAAAGCAACAAAACAACTTAGATCTCAGAAGGCTTAAAGGTAAAATAAAAACCTTCCAATTGAGAAACGTACTTAATTTCTCCAGCGTGGCTCACAGCACATCCTGCCAATGCCGTAAAACTACATAACTGGCTTCCAGCCACACTGTGACAATGGCCAGGCTGCTGGTGTGCTAATATCCCTGCCTATCAAACTGACCTGTGTTGTCTCTGTTACCGTGTACTTCCCCGTCATTCTGGCTGTCTGTCTGCTGTCTCGGTTTATACTTGGATTGGAAGCTCTTTGGGGCAGGAACATCTTATTTTGTTCTGTGTTTGTGCAGTGCCTATTGCGGTGGGATCGTGGCCTGTGACTAGGCTCTTAGTATGATAACATACCGAAACCATAACATTTTCCAAACCACAAGCGTTCACGTTTGATGAAACCACCAACACCATATCCAGGCCCCTCTTTAACTTAAGGACCCCCAGGCATTTACCATTATCACTTAAGTTTCCCAGCATTCCCGTGATGTAGGCAAATATGATCCGTGTTTTACAAACAGAAGCAGAGTGACTTGCCCAAGGTCACGGAGCAAGTCAGTTGCAGGACCAGGTAACGGAAGCTATGACTCCTACATTTCAGTCCAGACTACATGATGTCCCTTCTCTTCTAGCAAAATGCTCAGAAAGGACTCAGCAAGTATTATTGTTTGCATTACCGTAGAAAACTAGAGGCCTCGCCTGAGATCGGGACCACATTGTACGAGGTGCTGTACAGACCCAGGTAAGAGACAGTCCCTGCCACGAAGAGCTTACTGTCTAAACAGACAAGACAGACAAAAGGTGACGAAACAGAGTACTAACATCATTTTCCAAAGGAGGAGCTGAAACATAGAAAAATAAGGCCCTGATCCTGCAAAGACCCATACATATGTCAAATCTGCAATACGAGAGCAGTCTCATCAAACAACCCTTTGCAGGTGCAGGGCCTAAGACACTTGCCAAGGTCAGGCTGTTTTATATCAACGGTTTGTGTACTTTTCTGGGCAGGTGGGGTCGAGAACAGAGCTGGGATATTTGCATCCTTCAGCTCCACACCAGTACTATAGGGCTGGAAACTGATGCAATGATATACCCATCCAGGGTCAGATGCAGAGAGACAGGTCTTGCTGTGGATTATGTTTTTTTTTTTTTAAACCCTAAATCCCATTAATCCTGTATGTCCCCCGTCCCCCTCACACACTTTCTTGCCATTAAGTATATTGTACCTGGTAAAAAAGGACACGTGCAACCACATACTGTAACTCATCCATTATTTCAGAGACCTGTCATAAGCTAGGGAAGAGCCTAGCCTAGTGTCACTGTGTAAATCTGTGATTCTCAAACCCAGCCAAATAATTGAATGGAGAGATTTACAGAACACTCAATACCCGACGAAGCTGCAGCCAATACAGATTATTCCTCTGGCTTTTTCCCTTAACGATATCTCAACATGTGCAGAAACATGCAGCCGGTTTAAAAGGAGCTCCAAGAACACACATTTAAATCTCCATTTAGCATATGAGATTTACAAAGTGTTTCATTTTTAAAAAATCCACAATGTACTGGAGTGATGCATTGCTCTGCTGGGGACCCTTGGAGGGGAGTGGAAAAGCAGGAGTGGAAAAGCACTGATACCTGAGACAGAAAGGATGGTCTCATGGGTAAGGCTAGGATTCCACAGAGCTAGGTTAATTTCCTGGCTCCGTCTGTGGGTACATCTGTACTGCAAAGGCAAACCCTCAGAGTCAAGTCTCAGAGCGCGGGTCAACTGACTCTGGCTTGCAGGGCTCAGGCCGCAGGGCTAAAAATAGCAGCGTTGGACACTCCCGCTCAGGACAGAACCCGGCTCTGAGAACCAGTGAGAGTGGATGGTCTTGAAGCCTCAGCTCCAGCCTGAGCAGGAATGTCTACACTATTTTTAGCCCTGCGAGCCAGAGGCAATTGACCAAAGTTCTGAGACTCGGCACTGCTACACTTTTCTTTTCAGTGCAGACACAGCCACAGACTCCCTCTGTGACACTGGACTAGTCACATTAGCTCTCTTGGCCTCAGTTCCTCAGCTGTTCAATGGGGAAAATACGACTTCCTTGACTAGGAGTTCTTTGCGGCAGGGACTGTCCCGCACTCTGTGTCTGCGCCTTGCCCAGCACAATGGGGCCCTGATCTCTAGGTGACTGTGCGATACAAATAACAACAACATGTTAGAATAGCTCTTCAGACACCAAGACCAAAGAGAAAGTCCAGTCTCTCTTCGTCTCCTGTGAAACTGCCGTATGAAAACATAACTTTGGCAACACTAAACCAATGACACCCGACCAATTCTGTTCTGTCGTGAGTTCGTTTGGAGACCCTCTCGGTGAGCAGCTGCAACTGTTCTTCCCAGACTCCACCCACCATGGCAGCCTTACTGGCCATTAAATCAGCAACACAGCTCAGTTCGTACATAATGCAGCACCTTGAAATGCTTCTCTAACTCTTCGGTGACACGCACAATAAGCTCTTTCTGGGACGAGCGGCATTAAAATGTTACATTTACACACTCAGTGGCTGCAGGCAGCACTGGCGTTCCAAGTGGGGAGGGCAGCAAGTCAGCCGCAAAGCTGAAAGACAAGCTGCACCGGGGGGGGGGGTTCCCCTCATTGCGCTGCCCTTAGACACATGAACAAGCACACAACTAGGAGGCGGCACTTTTGGCTTCTCCTGCTGAACCCAGCCTCCTCTCCTCTGTCCATCAGAGCCCTTGCTCTCACACCGATGAGCAGCTATGCACATTGTCCAGTGTCCACAGCTCCACGCGCTCCCTACTTCTGAGTCAGTGCAGGAAGAAGATACCTTCCCAGTAGTTTATGGGAAAGCAGAGCTGTATTTAAATCTGCTGCTCACAAGATTTCTCACTGCCACACCTTACGTTTCAACTGTCCCCCTCTGATTCTAACCCAACAGGTGGTTATATCTTGGTCCATGTTTTTGGCTCATCTTCCATGGTATTTCTACAGGGCCATATCATCTAAACCCCAGTACATGTCTAGCTAGCATTGCCCTATTGTTCTGGCCATCTAGCAATACAAATGAACCACAGTATCAAATAACACTTTGCCCGTCGCACGCAAGGACCTCAGGGCACTTTGCACACAGTGAGGAAGGCAGTCTCCCATCCCTCTGGGGGAGGTTATGTCCGTGTTCAGAGCTGGGTGAAATCTTTTGACAACATCCTTATCCCCGCACCAGTGATTGTGTTAACAATTCCCTCCACAAAACAGCCCCTGGCTCTGCTCAAGTCGATGGCCAAACTCCCCTGGGTTTCAACAGGGCCAGGACCTCGCCCACCACACAGTCTTTAAAATGCCAGCTCACTCTATTTAAAAGCACATTTCAGTAGCCGGTACAAATAGCTTTAATACATCGATAGCAGAGCGAGCCCATAGCGAACGTCAAGCATTACGCAGAGGGCACATGGATTAGCTGTGAACCCATTTACAAGGGAAATATTAGATTTTTTTTTCTGGAACGGGGTGGTCACATAGTTCTTGCTGTCCTGGGTGGGGAGAGGGTGCAGTGCAGCGTTTGCTGGGATTTGGGAGGTGCACCACTGTGTGCGGAAACAACAAAGTTCTTATGGAACCTCCTGTTCTCATGAAACACACATTGAAAACTTCGAGTGCACTTCTCCCCTTGTCTTAACAGAACTTGCACTAGCAGAGAGGTTCCCACAGGCCATTCTGGGAAATGTAGTTCTCACAGCTTTAGAGAGGTACGATAGAGTGATGGTGACATTATTGGAGTGGGCCTCAAGAGGGGGGTTCAATTCATTTGTCTGCCACAGACTCCCTGTGTGACTCTGGGCAAGTCACTTAATTTCTCTGTGCCTCAGTTTCCCCCATCGTGAAATGAAGTCAATACTTCCTTTCTCCCATCCTCTATCTATTTAGGATGCAAGCTCTTGGTATATTCTCTCTTGTTATATGTATGTTTGGCATCTGGCACAATGGGGCTTTTTAAGTTCTACCCTAATACAAATAATAAAATAATATATTAAGCAAGAATGCCTGGCAACCAGCTTACAACAATGGTATATGCTAAAGCCATAAGCGTGGAACAGGAGATGAGTTACTCAAATGTGCAATGCCTCAGCACAGAAATCAAAGCCCCAGGGCTAGTGAGACATGGCATGAAGAATGCCACACTTACATAGATCAATATGGCTTGGAAGAGGGAACATCCACTAAAATGTACAGTGCTGGCATCTCCTGTGAATGAAGGTGGGGAGTCACTGTAAAGGAGGAGGGAAGACAAAGGAAAACGGACCCACCCAGAATAAGAGCCAGGGCAGATAAGTAGCTTATACAATTCAATGTACATAAATCTTACGAGGCTTAGGATAAAAGCAAAGGAAGGGAATATGCTTTCAGATGTCATCCGCTAGAGATCCTCAAAAGGAGAAGGATTTTAAGATTATACTGGAGGGAAAAACCGTATCTGAGCCCTCTGGCAGAGTGAAGAAACCAAACCCCAAACCAGACACAGCTGTTCTGCTTTGAACATTATTAACCGTAGCCTTTAATAAGGGACAAGCAAGGCCAGATTCGGAATATTCTGTGCAGTGCTAGTCAGTGTATTGAAAGGAGCTGATAGCTGATCAATAGCAAACTGCAGCCAGAATGACACAGGGGCTTGAGGGTTTGGGGTGCTCGGAAAGGCTGGGCGGGGGGGAGGGGGGAGTATGTTGCCCGACATGTTTCAATGGTTGATCTAACAACTGGGTGGGGAGGGCTTGGGGGGAAGAGACTTAACCTTGTTTGTCTCTGTTCTCTCACTGGCACCTCCAGCCAGGATTGCCCTTGTGACACAAGTCTACACTCAACGTTCAGATTCCAGAGCATGCTCCCTAGTGCACAGCCAGTTCACCATGTTGAAACAGCTGTCTTTGGTAATCAGCGTGATTTTGTTTTCCTGTGAGCGTGTCCCGTTAGAAAGGGATGTTGATGACAGACCTTCCTCATAGCAGCGAGCCAAAACAGGCGGACTTGGACTCCTTCGCTAAAGAAAACAGTTACCAGGCAAAAGGGAGAGGAACTCTTTTCTTAGCTCCGTATCAGGAATTGACAGTTTGCTTTGGGCCTTGTTTGCACTTCCAATTTTTCACGTGGCAAGGTGCCAAGGCATCTTCGGAAGACACGAGTGGCACTGAAGTTTCACTCTATGGCTTGTGGTTTCTCTCCTCCCTCCCTGCCAAATGCCCCAGGCACATTGCAAATCTGAGCCCAACGCACTGTCCTCGCACTGGCCTCTGGCGTGGTCAGGAAGACTTAAATCTTCAAAAGCTGCAAAAGAGCGATCACCTCCCCTGACTTACTGACTTTCTGCAACAAAATCTGCTCTCTTCCAAAGGAAACTCTCCTCTCCCGCAGCTTGCAGGCGTAGTTAAGAAGCACTGTGCTTGACCCACTTTTATTCTCTCTCAAGGCTTGTGACAAATACCAAAAAAAAAAAAAAAAGTGTCAGCAATTGGCATTTCGCTGCTTGGAGCTTCTCGTGGCATACGCCAGAGAAGGAGCTTCGCACAGTTCAATTACCCTTTTGAAGCCGGGTGGTTGACTTGTTTGTTGGAATAACCCGGCATGAAGAGTAATTTTAAGAGTTAGCTAGCACGGCCTTTTGGGGGGAGAGAGGGGTTGAGAGAGGATTAAATACAAGCATTTTATTTCCAGCTTCTGTAGCAAATTGATGCTAGAAAGAAATAGCCTCTTGTCTTTAACCTATTGACTTTGATTGCCTTAGCAGAGGAGCTAACCAAGTTAATGCCACGGATTGAACCACTGGCAAGCACAGTGCAGTTCTAAGGGGAGGGGAGACAAAGGGACAGCGACTAGTCGGGGTCACAGGCAGAACTGGAAATAGAACCCAGGTCTCCTGAGTGCCAGCATCATAAGACTGACTACATTGGGATAGACAATGGCCCATCTAGCCCAGTATCCTGTCTTCTAACACTGACCGGTGCCAGATGCTTCAGAAGGAATGAACTGAACAGGGTAATTTATTGTGTGATCCTTCCCCCGTCATCCAGTCCCAGCTTCTGGCAGTTTAGGGACACCCAGAGCCTGGGGTTGCCTCCCTGATCATCTTCGTCAGCAGCCACTGATGGACCTATCCTCTATGAACTTCTCTCATTCTTTTTTGAACCCAGTTATGTTTCTGGTCTTCACAACATCCCCTGGCAATGAGTTCCACAAGTTGATTGTGCCTTGTGCAAAGACGACTTCCTTATGTTTTAAACCTGCTGCCTGTTAATTTCATCGGGTGACCCGAGTTCCTGTGTTATGTGAAGGGGTAAATAACACTCAGCTATTCAATTTCTTCACATCATTCATGAGTATAGACCAAATCCCCTCTCAGTCTCCTCTCTTCTAGGCTGAGCAGGCCCAGTCTTTTTAATCTCTCCTTACATGGAAGCTGCTCCATGCCCTACTTATTTTTGTTGCCCTTTTCTATACTTTTATTCCAGTTCTAGTATATCTTTTCTGAGATGGGGTGACCAGAACTGCATGCAATATTCAAAGTGTGGGCCTACCAGGGATTTATATGATGCCATTATAATACTTTGTCTTATTAGCTAACCTTTTCCTCATGGTTCCTGACATTCTGTTCGCTTTCTTTGACTGCTGCTGCACGCTGAGCAGATGTTTTCAGAGAACTATCCACGACGACTCCGAGATCTCTTTCTTGGTAACAGCAAATTTAGACTCTCATCATTTTGAATCTGTACTTCGGATTACGTTTTCCAGTGTGCAGTACTTTGCATTTATCATTATGAAATTTCATCTGCCACTTTCTTGCCCAGTACCTCCGTTTTGTAACTCTTCACAGTCTGGTTTGGACTTAACTATCTTGAGTAATTTTGGACTGTCTCCAAAACTTTGCCACGTCACTGTTTACCCCTTTTTCCAGATCATTTATGAATATGTTGAACAGCACTGGCCCCAGCATCAATCCTCGGGGGACCCCACTATTCACTTTTCTCAGCTGTGAAAACTGACCATTTTTTCCTACTCTTTGTTTCCTGTCTTTTAACTAATTACTGATCCGTGAGAGGCCCTTCCCTCTTGTCTCACGATTGCTTACTTTGCTTAAGAGCCTTTGGTGTGGGACCTTATCAAAGGCTTTCTAAAAGTCGAAATACACTATATCCACTGGATCACCCTTGTCCACATGTTTGCTGATCCCTTTCAAAGAATTCTAATAGATGGAAAATCATGCCTTGATGTTTACAAATGCCATGTTGAAGCATCCCTAACATAATGTACTTCTCTATATGTCTGTTAATTCTGTTCTTTACTATAGTTTTAACCAATTTGCCTGGTACTGAAGTTAGATTTACTGGTCTGTAATTGGCAGGATCACCTCCGGAGCCTTTTTAAAAAATTGGTGTTACATTAGCTATCCTCCAATCATCTGGAACAGAGGCTGATTTAAGCAATAGGTTATATACCACAGTTAGTGGTTCTGCAATTTCATGCATTCCTTCAGAACATTTATGTGAATATCATCTGGCCCTGGTGACTTATCACTGTTTAATTTATCAATTTTTTCCCAAACCTCCTCTAATCCAGTTCCCTATTGAGAAAACTCCACATCTAAGAACCTCTCTGTAGACATCTGAGAGCCTTTCATCTACATTAAAAAACAAAACAAAACATAGTAAAGAAGAGCAACACAACTCATCAAAACAGCAACCATACTTCTCCTTTCTCACCCTCAACCACATCTCATGCGAATCGACAGGCAGCCAACCCAATACGGATTAGAATTCTCACCCCAAATTCCTTCAACACACACAGGCTTCTAGCATGCCCAGAAGTGCAACTGGTTCAGGCCATTTCGTCCCAGGAGGTGGGAGAAGGCAAACATACCAAAGCCAAAAAGGAGAGCTCATGGAGATCACTCGACTGGCAGCCCCTTTCTTTTATACCATCGGGGGAGGGTGGGATGCATGTCATTAGACTGCCCACCCCCAGATCTGGCAGACACTGGAGCCCTGGTGTCATGGGCAGTGGGGTTGCACTAGTGACTTTGTTCACATGTGCTGCTCCAGCTTCCCCTGGTTTGTGATGGCCACCATACCAAGGACTGAACTGGGGAACTCCAGAGCTAAAAGCAGGAACTGTTACAGCTTGAGCTAATGAGCCAACACTCTCCAGGTGGGGCTGTGACAGACTTATCTCCTCTGTGGATCAGGCACAGAGGGTGGCCTTTGCACACATTCGTGAATGGGTCGCACTCGATCATCACTGAAGTCTAGGATGTCCCTGCCTGACAACGGGACAAACAGGGGACCTGAGCTGTGAGACATCTTTGCTTTTGAAGTGGACATCAAAAAGCTTCGAGAGTGGAAAAATCCCTGCTGAAAGACACTTTCAAACTCTAATCTCACTTGAGATACCAGGAACCCCAAGCACAGTCCCACGTGTGAGACAAGGGATGTGTTCAGAGCTTTACAACAGGCCTTAAAAAAATTCTATTGCTGTGCCAGCCTGCCTGTTTCCCAGCTGCTTTATCGATCCTGCTAGCGGTGATAGCTGCTTATGGAAATGCTGGGCTGTTGTCCATGTGAAAGGCTGTACATGCCCAAGGATTTATAACATGATTCCTGAGCTGTTAAAAATAGGTTGCTATTTATGGCACAAGAGTTTGACAAAATTGCGGTTTTAGCCATTCTTAGTGTTAAACATCCGAACAGGCAGACAGGCACTGCCAACATGTGTCAGTCTCTCTCTGATTGTCTGATATTGCAGATCTGTAATTACACTTACTCGTGCGTGGTGAATGAGATTTGTTACACACATTTCTGTGCCCATTGTGCCTTCAAAATACAATTGTTGTGCATGGGACTCATCCTCTAGCAGCTGTAACTTAGTTTGTAATGTCTCACCTCGCTTACGTGGATTTGGAGGTTAAGAGCCAGGGTTCTATCACAGATGCATTGATGACTAAGTCATTTATCGTCTGTAGCACATGGATTTGACATCACATCCATTTACGTGTAAAAACTTAAGCAAGCAAGGCAACTCTGTGCACAAATGGATAACAGAATGTGCAAGTATATCTTTTTTTAATTTCCACCTAAATACCTGTGTGCAGTAGGGCTGCCAGGTGTCCGTTTTTTGAGCGGAACGCCTGGTCGAAAAGGGACCCTGGTGGCTCCAGTCAGCACTGCTGACCAGGTCATTAAAAGTCCAGTCGGCGGCACAGCAGGGCTAAGGCAGGCTCGTTGCCTGCCGTGGCTCCATGCGGCTCCCGGAAGCAGCAGCATGTCCCCCCCCCGGCTTCTATCCCCCCTCCGCCCCCATGCCCCAACCCTGATCCCACCCGAACATCTTGATCCCAGCCTGGAGCACCCCCCTGCACCCCAAACCACTTTTCCCCAGCTCTACCTCAGAGCCTGCACCCTCAGCCCTCACCCCTTCCTCCCATGCTCCAACCCCCTGCCCCAGCCTTGATCCCCCTCTCACCCTCCGAACCCCTCGATCCCAGCCCGGAGCACCCTCTTACACCCTGAACCCCTCATCCCCAGCCCCACCCCAGAGTCTTCATGACCAGCCAGAGCCATCACACACCCCAACGCCCTCCCCCAGCCCAGAGCCTCCTCCTGCACCCTGAACCCCTCATTTCTGACCCCACCCTAGAACCCACACCCCCAGTCCAGAGCCCACACCCCCTCCCACACTCCAACCCCTTGCCTCAGCCAGGAGCCCCCTCCCATGCTCTGAATCCCTTGGCTCCACTCCCCAGCCCAGAGCCCTCTCCTGCACCCAACCTCTCATCCCTGGCACCAACCCGGAGCCCACACCCCCAGCCAGAGCCCTCACCCCCTTAAGCCAGCCTGATGAAAATGAGTGAGTGCGTGAGGGTGGGGAGAGTGAGCAACAGATGGAGTGAGAGGGGGTGGGGCCTCAGGGGGGTGGGACGGACGGGGACAAAGGAGTTCAGTTTTGCACGAGTACACAGTTGGCAACTCCAGTGTACAGGCACTAATACATCTTCTACCAGCACCACCAAGTTGCAGATATGGGAAAATCCCTCTAACCTGCCAACACTACGCCCACTTTGTGCAACACATCCAGCACAAAGTGGCCTTAAACCACTCAGAGGCGGCCAGGGGAGAATTCTCCCTGCGCAGGGGAAGTCACTGTTGGAGGTGAGCTGGTTCTTCACCAACCACTCCCTTTCAACTCCAGGCATTTGAGGAAGGAGCAGGCATGCTGGGGTGAGGCAGGGTGAAGCAGAGCTCTGCTATGGCCAATCTCGCTCTGGTGTAAGGTCCCTGAGGGATGTTAACTGAGCAGTAGGGCTGCATCTACCTTGCACTGGGGCCAGGTGGTCTTAAATCCGGGAACTGCAGCAGGATTCCTGATGCACCTCCGATGAGCCCATTACATTAGAGAGAGAGAAATGCTACATTTATGTTCTCCACTAATTTCGGGGTAGACTGACTGTCATATCTTTGCCCTTTACACAATATTATGAATATGAGGAACCCACATGGACAGCTGGGGGCCAAATAATCATGTTTACTAGCCACATACAAGGCTGGACCACATGTATCCACGAATCCTCTGTTAGGTTCGGGTGGCTTCTTCTGTAGACGATGGGGAGTCCCACTAGAGGGCTCCCACGCTGTTTAAAGGGACACCATCCAATGCCTCTACATTACATGATGGTTCTTTTAGTTAGCTTTATAAACACGTGCAAATACGCAGTCACTCCGGCATACGCATGGCTACTCAGACACTTCTGCAGCCAGCTGGCTAGAAGACTTGACATCTCCCTTCAAAGCCCAAGGTACTGCTGGTAAAACCTGAAATCATCACAAGGGCTAGAAAAGTGACAGGCCTTTCCATTTGGAGCTCTTCAGTCCTTTAGCTGGGCTTTCAGGTTCCCTAGCACCAGTTTCTAAACCCCTCTGGGGACAGCAATAGCTTTAAAGCAACCCCCTTGTCTCCTGACCCCGAGGCATGGAGGAGCTCTGCAGCCAGCTCAAGCTATTCTTTGGGAGCAAAGAGGGAATAGACGGACTGAAACAGCAGTTTGGGGGAAATTGGCTTTAAAAAACTGAGCCGCCAGGCTGCTGAATGGGAGGCACAGCTCTGTGCTGAAGGCGTTTCTCTTGCTGTTCATGCACCAGACAGGTAATTCTTGGCAGATGGCACCAGAAGGAGGTTGGACATTGGATATGTCTACACAGCAAGTGAAGGTGTGATGGGTAGGCAAACCACAGCAACCGCTAATCCAGTTTGCACAGGTAACAATAGTAATCTAGATGCAGAGGCATAAGCTAGCCACCCAAGTGCAAGATAGCTGAGCAGCCTGGCTCTTAGCCCGCATGTACACCACTATTGTTACCCAAGCTAGCTACTGTCCAATCATCATGCAGTCTGAGAGGAACAAACCTTCCCCCCCAACAGGCAACATCTGAACTGGGGATATAACCAGAGCAAGGCCTGGTTAGTTTAGACACAGATGCTGTATAAATTAACCCTCTCCTTTCTCATATGGCCTATCTGCAATTTAGCAATAGTAATTTAAAAAATGCCCCTGCAAAACCACTGTTCCACCTGAGTGATTAAAACTCTCTGAACAATAGATCTGAAGAACATTTTGGTATTTGAGGTCTCTGGAGTGTGTGTGAGGATTTGCAGCTGCCAGTCGAGATCTGGCTGCTCACAGCTGGAGGTCTGATTAATTCAGTTGTGTATCTGGAAGGTTTTCAACCTCTTCAAAAAAATGTTATTTGTAAACTCCTTTCGAAAACGGATTGGCAAGTTCACACGCACACAGACGCAGCAGCCACCTAACTATCTCCCCTCTGCCAAGCTCTAACTCCTCAATTAACAGCAGCAAACATTTATTTACAGGGTCCCTCGCACCCACAGGCTCCTCACATAAGTGTCAATGAAATACAAACACAACATAAGCAGCACAGTCCAGGAGTTTTCAGACAGAGATTGCAAAACCCTCTGAGCAACCCCTTCCCGGTATACTATGGAGAGGTATTCTGTTGAGTCAAGGTAAGCTTATGGATTGATGGACATGGTATCACTGCTTCTAGAAGTTCTGGCAGTACCATCCTTGACTAAGTTCTCAGAACATGGAAGCCTGGGGTATGCTACTTGTCTGCAGATAAATCCGGTATTTCTGAGACACCCAGCTATGCTATGTTTCCTGGAAGGTGAGCTTTCTCTTGAAGGTCTGTTTTCTGAGACTTTCCTGAATCAGTGCCTGTTGTGACCTTCATAGAGGAGAAGAGAACAGATTTGGTTGTGAGGAATAAAGAGGGGATTCTTTATTGAAGCTGCTGGACACAGACAGACCTTGTGGTTCTCAGGGGTTCTTCAGCTCCGAGACTAATCCAACCTGTGCTGCCTTGCGTCACCATACAGGATGTTCCTAAATTCTGATCTGGACTATACAGTCCAGAAAAGACTGCTCCCAACATGACAGTATCGGAATGTTTAAGGACAAGCAAAGCCAGGAATTAGAAGATCAAAATGATATTTTTAAAAAAAATTGTTTTGCATTCTTTTCCCAAACAACTATTCTCTCTTAATCCAAAAACATTTACTTTCTAAAAGCAGCATCATGAATGATGGACTATCTGACCTTGTGGTTTGTTATTAATGCAGATGGTATTTCTGGAGTTATTGACTTCTGAGAGGCATTTTCACGTCTAGACACTGGTTGAATCATACAGCAGTAACACCCTGGCATTATTCCACAATAAATCAGACCCTTCATTATTATTAAGAATTTTATTAAGACTTCCATTAACCTTATCTGCATGTTCCTGGATAGTCCTGTTTGCAGCTGCCAAAACTTAGACTCCTCTATGTAACTTAATCTAGGCTTTAAATCTATTAATCCTCCCATAGGTGCGGGATGTCAGCAGCGCCAGATGGAGGAGAGAACAGTCGCTTTGATCTACCAGACCGAGGTGCCCTCTGTAGACAAAGGAAATGATTCTGCAAGGATGCAGCATGCCCTTAACTCTCATTGACCCTTTGTGTCCCGCAGGATACCCTAGTTAAACACTCACAAAGGTAAGGCGTTATTCTGCCTCTGAAGTTACAGGCTCTCATCTTTATTCTCCTGTGGGTTTTACAGACAAAAGCATTAGTTGCATGACGTTCAGCCCCTGGGACATCCAAACCAGACCATGGCACAATGGGGTCTGGGAAAGGTTTAGACCACGCTGCCTTTGAATGCAGATGTCCGCATGGGCTTCTCCCCCTCTTGGTCCTACAACACACGTGGGTTTGGCAAATATGAGGAAAGCTTCAGTCATGCAATATGGCCAGGAACATTGTGTATGGGAAGAAAACGGTTATAGGACAATCTACCCAACGACGTGTTGTCCTTGAGGCTACCATTCCTGATGCCATCATATCCTTTGCATCGGGTGCTAATTGCAGTCTGGGACAATAGGGCAGAACGAGGTTACACTCATAACGATCAAACTATCTGGGTGCAGGTGGTCACTAACCTATCACTCACTGTGTGGCACATGTGCTTTGGAAGGACACCAAAAGGAGCAGAACAAGAACTGGTTTGGAACAGGAGCTCCTATGCTGATAGGACATTGGCACGGCATCAGGACCTTGCACGTTAACAGAGAGTGGTGTTTTCTTACCTCATCTACAGTAAATACAACACTGGGACTCCTGAATATCTGATGTTACAGGGGGATTTGTTTATGCTTCTGAAGAATCCTGAGGATGCTGCCAAGGACCCGGGGGAGCTGTTTAAACTTTCTGGTGTGTGCAGGTGAGCTTTTCACACACTGGGCCACCCCTTCAGCTTGTGTAAATTGAGTCAGCTCCTTTTAACATCAATAGAGCTATACTCATTCACCCCCAATAGGGATCTAGCCAAGGTGTTGTGAAATAGCAGCAACGGTTTATATAGGGACAGATTCCCCTCTTTCTTCACGTTTTCTACCCTGTTCATACCTCCATGCCCCTTCCTATCATTCCACCCTTTACCAGACATGTTCCCCCAACCGATGGCCAGAAATCCTGGTGGGCAGCAGGTACGTTCTTTCAGTCATTTCCCAGTGTAGGCAGGAAAGGGAAACTACCCAAAACAGGGTCTTAACTAAGTAGAAGTGGGAGGGGTTAGCAGAGGACAGGGCTTCCTGGTCCATCAAGATCGGTGTTTTTCTTTTCAATATTTTTCACTCTCAGATTATGCCCTGTAATGAGCAACGCTCAATCAGGACTTAGCTTGTCACAATTAGAGCTCCCTGTATGTTGGCTTTGTCTTTCGTTCTTTTTACCTTTCTTTGAATTCTAGAAAAACTTTCGCCAAGCTGCTTCCTCCAGACATCATACAGACATCGATGGCTCTCAGGAAATTGAAGTGCACTTTAATTAGGTCCTAAAACAACAAAAAAAATCAATATGTTAAAAATCCTGAAATTCAATCTATGCGCATGCATGTAAAGTGTCTAGTTAATGCACATGCATTACTTTAAGTAACCTTGCAATCATTTTTTGGATATGTCTAAACAGACTGCTGCAGCTGCCGTTCTCCCATCGGCGTAGGTAATCTACCTCCCCGAGAGGCAGTAGCTAGGTAAACAGAAGAATTCTTCCATTGACCTAGCACTGGCTGCACCAGGGGTCAGGCTGGCATAGCTACGTCTGTCAGGGGTGTGGATTTTTCATTCTCCTGAGAGACGCAAGTTCCCAGTGTAGACCAGCTCTTTGCCTATTAACTGTTTTAATGCAAGTGACTCCAGTGAGATATATCCCTAAATCACCATAAATACGAGGGTATAATTAAGTTAAAAGGTTATACAATGATAAATGCATAGAGGGGTTCTGGGCATGTTACACTCCCTTTACTAGGTCTACTGGGAGCAGTCTAGCAGCATACAATAACCTGCCGTAATACCGTAAAGCCCGTACAAAGCAGCCTTGTGAAAATGGACCACGAAGGTGGAGCGATGCCTGTATTGAATCTGAGTCACTGACATGATCGGCCTATGCTGATAATGGAACAAATGTGTCTGGCCCACTTTGGTTAGGAAAGCTCAACTGCTTAATTACAGCAACCTGTGCGGCTGCCATCACCATGTCAGACTGAAGCAAGAGCTAAGTCTCCTACGCTACTGCAGAGTAAACAAGCCATGAAGTTTTCGTGGTGCACCATCCTGATAAGCCCTGAAGTCTCCATTAACGAGGCTCATGCTGTTCTCCGAGTGCTGCCAGCTGTCTTTGGCAGTGCTACTATGGGAGAAAAGCCATTCATCATCTTGCCATCCCAGATAGCACTTAGGTGATAACATGGTGGCCACCTGGGACAGGAGGAGGATCTGGCCATATGTGGAGATGATAGGTCAGATAACTTACTACCTCTCCTTGGACTGTCTGGGAAAGTGGCGGGAGGCTGGGCGTGGGGGAGCAGCCAGAAACTGATATCGGTAGGTCAAACACCAAAAGATCAGAAACAGATCATAAATCAGATCTGGAAAGCAGGCTGAACACAGAATTCACTTTAACTTCAGTGGGGTCCCTGCATGAAGGGGGAAACTCACCCCCTGAAGAGGGCTAGCGGGAGGACTAGGCAGGGCCTAGCTTGCCTTAAGTAGGACTTAAATACTATGTAGGCCTTATGCTAGCTTTCTGCCCAGAGGCAAATCTTCACCCAATAAGCACCTAACAGAACTTAACCCTGTATCAGCCTCACTGTACTCAGATAAAAGCTTCAAATGCTGGATTATGGCATCACAGCAGGATCAAACTGGAGGAGAATCTAGACTGTGTATGCACATGCATAACAAGAATACCTAGTATTTATATAGCACTTTACACAGGCAGAAGGAACCATTATCCCCAATTCACAGATAGGGACTGAGCGAATGAGGTGAAGTGACCTGCTCGAGTTCTCCAAGCAGGCCAGTTGCAGGGCTGGGTATAAAACCTCTCTCTCACATCCCTGTCTAGTGTGATACTCACTAAACCACACTGCCTGTTCCTGTATCTATGTAATTCTTTACAACAGACATCATCTGAAAACGACAGAAAGAAAGAAAGAAAGAAAGAATTTCCTTGTTGTAAAATTGTGTCCTTGTCTTTATACAATACCTAAGTTCCACTTCAGTGTTAAAGGGCCCAAGCCAAGCTCTGTGGCCATAACAACTGAAACCACACACACTAAACCAATGAATTTTACATGAAATCTGAGTGCTGCTTCTTAAACAGGATGAAGCATAAGCTGCATCTGAGAGGAGCAAAGATTTAAGCAATGATGTTTAGACTCTGTTACCTCCAAATTGATAAAAATAGATTCCATCTCTTGTGGAGTCAGTACCAGCTTTAATGGATTCATATAGTTCTGCAAGAGGTAAATGGAAAACTTAATGAAATAAACGAGCAAATACAATAAGATTCTTTCTTTTTTAAGCTAAAACTGTTGCAGTAGTTGAATTGTCTGGAGGGGAATCTTGGTGAATTTTCACACTCACCAAGGGATAAGACTGACAAGACATTTACTAAAACCAATCACAGCATGGGCAAGGATCATGCAACCTGCCTCATTGTGCTTATGCTCAGCCACATCTCTGTTGAGGGTAGGGCTGGACCGTCCGGGACTGGGATGCCACAAATGTTTTGTGAGGTGGTCAGGTTGTCAAGAACATAAACAAGATTTCACTTGGCTTAAAAGCTGGGCTGCAAGCCAGACCGTTGACGGTGAACAGCTAAGGCATTACCACCCACTTGTGAAGGAAGCTCTGAGCTAGAATACAGTTAATTTAAATTAACTGCACATTCTCGCTCTGTGGACTAAGTCAGTGTTTCGCAAACTGGGGGTCCTGAGGCAAACAGGGGGTTGCAAGTCTATTGTAGGGGGGTTGTGGTTTTGCTACCCTATTTCTGTGTGCCTTCAGAGCTGGGCAGCCAGAGAGTGCCGGCTACTGGCCAGGCACCCAGCTCTGAAGGCAGCCCTGTCAGCAGCACCAGCGCAGAAGTAAGGGTGGCATGATATGGGGGATAGTCACTTTGGAGGGGTGGGGGGTCTTCACAGCCTGAAATATTTTCAAAAGAGGTCCCAGCAAAAAAAGTTTGAGAATCCCTGGACTAAGTTATACCTCTTCAGAGGGAGAGGGAGAAGGAACGCTGCCAAGTGAGGTGTGGAAGGATTAATGCCTGCAGAGACACTAGGGAGATGGGAAAGACACCCTTTAGAAGTTGCTCCCTGTGCATTCCTCCCTATTAACAGGTTTCAGCGGGGCAGCTGTGTTAGTCTGTATCAGCAAAAACAACGAGGAGTCCTTGTGGCACCTCAGAGACTAATACATTTATTTGGGCATAAGTTTTTGTGGGCTAGAACCCACTTCATGTTCCGTCTATTTATACCTGCCTACTATATTTTCCACTCCGTGCATCTGATGAAGTGGGTTTTAGCCCACGAAAGCTTATGCCTAAATAAATTCATTAAGGTGCCACAAGGACTCCTCCCCATTAAGAGGAGTCATACTCAGGAGCGTATAATGTGGCCTTACATGTCTACACAAGATATGCACATATCTAGCTATCTCTGTAGACAGAGATATCTATCGAGCTCTCTAGCTACAGCTATAGATATACCTACCAAAACCACACTTCAGGATTGTTAATCTGTATGCAAATTAAACCCGTAAAACTGCCAGCTGCCCGGCACTTTGTCAGAGCAACAGCTTCGCTGGTTTACAGTTTGCTGCTCTTTGGGATGTTTACTCTTAGCTTCTGCACCCTGCCCCATTTAAAACATCAGCCACTCAGTGAGGGGGAAAAGCACGAGTCATGATCCTGAGCACCAGACAGGCCATAGTATGTCTGTATCCAATGCGGGTGGAGGGCGGGGTTCTTTTTGTTGCTGTTGTTGACTTGCCAGTTTTTTCACAAAGTAATCACCGGTTGCAATGGTGAATAGCATCAGTTTTAGCTGTTGGATTTGTAGAAAAACTCCTAGTCAGTTGAATTTTTGCCTTTGAAGAACATGACTACATTGGAGATGCTTTTCTGACCCAATGGGTATTAATGGGAAAGTCTGCACCTTCCATAGCTACAGAACATACAGATAGAATATAGCTTATTACAGGACCTTAACCCCGCCACAGCAAAAAATCTCCTCTCAGAGCTCCTACCAAGGGAATAATTTACCTCTTCCTCTGGGCTGAAACATAAGGTTAATAGTGGTTTTCAAAGAACAAGAAATGTGTACATCACTAATATGAATGTCAAAGCCTGGAATCTTGTTTAATTGTGCAGCTCTCTTTCAGAGCTTCTTTGTGAGAAAGGCAAACATTTTTAAAGGGAAAGGAAAAGAAGTAGAAACGATAACTGGCCTTTTTAAATTCTACTCATCTGTAATCACTGAAGGGGAAAAGAAAATATCCAGCCTCCAGTCGGATGCATTGCATCTTTCTGTTGCTGAAGTGTTCATTCTTTTAAAAGAGAGAATGCAACCAGAATTTATCAAAACTGATTAAAGCCCGTGAATGCATGCCGTGAAATGTTACTTTTAATCCAATTAGTTTCAATGACAAGTCAGCACGGCTTCAGCACTTTCAAGAACTGCCTAGAATAAATAGGTTCTTTCAAATTATTCAATGGCGATCAAAGAGTGATAAGAAATCTATAAAAGCCAGTCTTATCTAGAGATTGGGCCTGGCCACGTAAAGAATTGAGTGCGTCTTACTGCTGAGGTTGGAATCTGAAATAACAAGATGGTTTTTAAGTATACTTTAAATAGGCAACGATCAGATAAAATAGGCTCTTTTTTTCTGCGTGTTCTGATACCCAGCATGGGCTTACATTTGAATGCCTCTGTCCTGCCTTCTATCACAAACACCCAGTACTATGGAGCTCAAGAAGCAAGAACTAATCCTGCAAGAGTAATGCAAGATCAAATGCAACCTGACGCTGTTGACATGAAACGTAGCAATAGAAAAGAAGGCCGGCTCTCACCTTTTCTATGTCTTCAAGTGTTTTGTAATATTTGGCCTCGGTCTCCTGAATTTCTAGCAAACAGCAATTTCTTTTGTCATCTTCTGTCATTCCCATTTTCTAGAGAAATAAACAACGCATGCTTGAGTGTCCTTAGAGCGTTTCAACCTGCTTGCTTACAGTGGTTCTTTAATGTGTCATTCAGTGACAGCAAACTCCCAACTCACACAGCTCAGGAAGCCAGAAACCAAATTTTCAATCATTTATGTGAAAGGGATCCATTTCTGTCTGCAAAATGTTGGGTGAAATCCTGGCTTCACTGAAGTTAATGCAAAACTCCCATTGGGGTTAATTTCACCCTTTGCATGTACTATACAATTTACATAGAGGACTATAACCAAAAGATGTCAGTCAAAAGAAAAAGTGTCTCTCTCCTTTTTTTAAACTGTGTTTTCTTGTGTGAAGCTCATAAGTGCCTAAAAGAGACTTAGGTGGTACACTTGTATGGGTCATCAGTGTTGCCAGCCCCCAGGATTTTACCCCAGCTCTCATATTTGGTACTTTTCTTAAAGCCCCAGCTCCTGGAGTCATGTGATTATCTGAGAATCTTAGCTTTCCTTTTTTCTAGAAAAGTAAGATTCTAGCCCTCATGGTTGCATAGAAAAGCTAAAAACTGTGACCCCCCCAAAACGCTCAAAAAATAGAAGACAAATATAAAATAGTCCCAAATGTATTTTTTTTTCATCTCATGATTTTTAGCACAATCTCATAATTTGTGGATGGGGCCCTGAGTCATGATTTTTGAATGTTTGGGGTTAAGCAGTACCGAGTCTGCAATACGGGAGAATTACCACTCTTTGTACAACCCATATGAAAGAGCGCAAGCCAGCATATTGGCCAGACAGAAACCAAACTCTCTTAGTCACTGTCTCCTACTTACCTGCATATATCTAATCTGAAGCATGCAGAAATATAAGCAAAACCAATTAACATTATACATTTGGTATTACAAATTGCCTTTTTTTAAAAAAAAAAAAGAAATGTCCACCAATTTTTCTTCAACATTTAGATGAAATTAAAGGCCACTATCATAAAAATAAAGAACTTTATGCTTTTGCTAGAGAGAAGGAAGGGAAGTCAGAAGCTAAGAAAACACTGAGGACCAAATCTTCAGCATGCGTGTATCAGGGTAGCTTCTCCGGAGTCAGTCACTGACCTTCAGTGTCTGCATGAAGTATTAAAAAGGGCATAATTATGAATTCATAGATCATAAGGCCAGAAGGAACCCTTAGATCGTTTAGTCTGACCTCTCACATAACACAGACTAGAGCAGAGAAGATCATCCAGTTACCTCCATACTGAGTGCAATAACGTATGTCTGGCTACAGCACCTCTTCCAGAAATGCACCCAGTCTTGATGCGCAGACTTCAAAAGATGGAGAATCCATCACTCCCTTTGGTAGTTTGCTCCCATGGTTACTCACCCACACTGTTACAAAGTCCTTGTTTCTAAACCTGTGCCCAGAGTTCATCTGGTTTTAACTTTCAGCCATTGGTTCTTAACACGACTTTCTGCACTAGATTGAAGAGTCCTGTGAGTAACTAGTATTTTCCTCCCCACCATCAAATCACGTTGTGATCTTCTTTTGGGTAAACCAAACCAACTGACCTCTTTGGGTATCTTTACACTGCACCTGGGAGCAAGCTTCTCAGCCCCAGTCCACACACTTGTGTTAGTGGGACTTGTGCTAGCGCTCTAAAAATGGCTGTGTAGATGACGTGACTTGGGCTCTTGAGTCTGGAAGGGCCGGGGCTGGAGGGTTGCGCTTGACAGCACAAGCCACAATACCAAAGTAACATCTACACAGCTATTTTGAGCGTGCTAGTGGAAGCCCTGCTAACACAAGCCTGCAGAGCAGGGCTTTCGCTCTCAGGGGCAGTGTAGACACACCCGCTAAGTCTCTCCCTACAGGGCACTTTGCAAGTGTCTTAAGGAGCTTACTGTTCGAGTTTTCCTTGAGGACAATCCAGTCTTTTTTTGAAGGGGGCCTCCAGGAAGGTGGTTGTTGCTTGAAAGGTCATTTTTAGGGTGATTGGGATATTGTTTCCTCTTGCTGCAAGGTCCCGTTGGTGGCCACCCTACATGGTGGAGATTGCTCAGAGTCCACAACTGAGACCAGATGTTCAAAAAAGCCCCATACCCAACGTGCTGAGCACTTCAGAAAACCCAGCTCCAGCTGGGAGTGCTGAACCCGGCCGAAAATTCCAGCCTCAGTGTGGCTGGGGACAAGCCAGAGTTTGCACCTACTCAGCTAACAGCACTTCAGTCCCAAGTCCCCATTAGTTCAACGGGCTGAATGTCTTTAGGTTACGTCTACACTATGAGATAGGGATGTGACTCCCAGCTTGCACCAGCATACTAAAAATAGTGTAGCAGCCGTGGGTAGCACGGGCTGCAGCAGCACAGGATACGGTAGCTGCAAACTCTATTTTGCCCCGGGAATAGGCCTAAGTGAGGCTACACCTTCTGCTGAACTGAGGCTATAGATACAGAACCTGCATCTTGCATCATCATACTGTTCTCAAAACGATGGTGATAGCCCAAGATCTCAGCCTGTGTTGTAACAGAGAGGTGCATCAAAGCCTCAGGACTCAGGCATGAGAAAAACAGCATGGAGCTGTTAGAGCCAGGAGGGGGCTGCACCTTTAAAACATCAGTCTGATTCTAAGCCTTCCAATAACCACCTTCCTTGAAGTCCTTGAAAAGCTATAAAAATAAATCTCACACTTGTTACACCCATTTAAAAGCAAATTAAACCTCTGATAGGAGCAGACTCCTCCTTGGGAACGACAGCGTGCATGGATGTATATATTTGGTTGGCGTCTTTTAATGTGCATTTTTTATTGACATCTTCACATTTTACCAACATGCATTAACTTGAAAGCATTCAGCAGTTACTTCGAAGATACTGAGGGAAGGGAAATGGTTTATTGAATTTTTAAATCAGAGGCTAAAGCTTTTATTAATCAGCCATTAATAACAATATTCAGGACAGCATAACAAAATCTGAGGTTGTAAATATGAAATATGCAAAATGAGCCATCACAACCAGTGTGAACGAACCCCAGGATTTTAGGAGAAGCATGTCGGGCATAGATTGCTTCCAGAAAACTGGGGGAATGACAAGTGGGGAGGTTTTCCTTCATTTTAGCCTTACTTGCACTAGGGAATTCTACCCCCCAAAATCCCACTAACGGCATCAGTAGAAGTCCTAGTGCAAATAAAGCTCCTGTGGGTGGATCTCTTAGGTTGCATCTACAGTTTGAGCTGGGGGTCTGATTCCCAGCTTGTGTAGACACACTCATGCTAGTCTTGTGGCCGTGGCAGCACGGGCCAGCTGCCCTGAGTACAACCTGCCTGAACCTCGGAGGTATGTACTGGCGACAGCTTGTACTGTGCCATTGCTGCCTCTGTTACTGAAGGTACACTACTCAGATGAGAGCATGTCTAGGGGAGCTGGGAATCACAGCCCTAACTTGTAGTGTAGAAGTAGCCTTAGTGATAAAAATGCAAGCAGCTACTGGTGTTTCCACCGGTGCTAAGATCAGTGCAGCTAACCCAGAACTAGCACCAGTGGGAATTCCTTTATCACGGTGCTTAGCACAGAAACAGCCTCAAGACCTGACCCTGGGCATTGCTGAGCCCCCTCAATTGACACTGATTTATGGGTGCACCCTCTCAAGGCTGGGCCTTCAGAGACTCTGATTCTGATCTCGATTAAACTAGCAGACTCTCTGTCGAGGTCTATGAATTACACCAGGTGGAGCACGGAGGAGAGATCAGAGCACACATTCCTGGCAGCTCAATGACAGAATTTGCATCCTGGGCTCACTTGGACTCCGCAAAGCAAAGTTCCTGCCAACTCACACCTCTGGTTGTCAGCTGCAGTGATCTCTGATTTACGATTACAGGCCTCACTCAGGGAATTTAATTGACCAGTGAACCTGTCCATTTATCCTGCTTTCTCCCAGAGTTATGAATCTTGGCAGCTGTGGTGTGCAGCCAGAAGACAGTAATTAGAATCTACATGGATCCCGGGGGTGGAAGAATTTCACATGAATCTCAAGAAATTTGGACATTCATGCTCCAGTGATGAGTTCTCTTGAAATTTTCTATCAGCAGAAACAACAAATGTAGTGCATCTAAACGTTTAGCTGGGAAAAGAGCCTCCTTGGCTTTTATCCTTTTTCATGATACTAATTATTTGGTAGCATGCTCCAGAAGGACATTTTCCATGTGCATTCAGTGTAATATACCCCTCTGTTCCTAGACAACACATGGCTTTGTTCACAGAGTAAATGCTCTAAGGGAGAAATTCTCCGCCATGCAGAGTAACGTAGGCAGCATTTAAGTCCTCAGAATAGGACTTCGGTGGTTTATCAGCGTTGTCCCAACCCCTCTGCACAGGGGAGAATTTCATTCCTGAGAAATTCCAGACAAAGCTTGGTACCACAGAAGCAATAGGGATTGATCCAAGGCCCACTGAAATCAGCATGAGCCTTTCCACTGGTGTCCATGGCCCTGTAGAGCCTAGAGCCCTGTTATAATTCCCAACCTCGTGTAGCTTTTGGCTGCGACTTTCAAAGCTGCCTAATGGATTTGGATGCTCAAATACCCATTACAATTAATTCAGGGAGTCAGGCATCCAACCCTCCTAGGCAGCTTTGTAAATCTGAGCCTTAGGATATACCAGAGCTGGTGGATTTTAAGTGGTACAGTAAAAATATCCAAGAGAAAAACTACATTTTCATTGCAAATATCTGCAACTCACCTGGACCTAAGAATACTTGCAGTGTCAGACACACAGCAGCCTAATTGTGCAGGTATGAGTCACATTGCTCGCCTTAGAAAGGGCTGAAGCGACACACGCTGCTTTGGCTTAGCAGCGCGTTCGTATTTTTGCACTCCTTTACAATGGGGATTCTTAGAACTTCTTTCCTCCCACCCTTTAGATGACAGCACCATGAAAAGCCTTTGAGGAATCCTACAGGATCAGCTCAATCACTCTTCCTCTCACCGTCTCCCTTTCCCCGGCCACCTAGCTCACTTCCAAGGAATGACTCAACCAAGTCTGAGATCATTATCTTTCATCGGTGGGTGCACTGCGTGTTTGTTTTTAACCCCCCTTCAAGATATGGTATTTAAAATGCATCAGTTGTTACCATGGGTTGCTGAACTTCCACTTTGATGATATCTTCGTAGATATCATCGCCTTCATCTTCACAAGGGACGCAGTCGTAAATATCCTCCCCCAGATCATGTTCACTGAAAGGAGAACAAGAGGATTTAGAAATACAGAGGATACATTCACTATAGGTAGATTACGCAAGTGAGCCATAGCATCCAGTAAAGAAGGGGGAGGGGGAAGAGGGAGAACTCCCCCACCCCCACAAAACGGTAATGTCCTCATTTCTCTTTCCCATTTTGCATTAAGGAGGAACTTTTTTGGTATCAGCTACCGCAGTATGATTTCACCTCCACCCCACCCACTTGGATGCTGGAGTGATGCAAAACACTTTGTGGTGTAAGCCCAGGGACCATAACCGTCATCACGAGGTGGCATGGTCTAGTGGATAGGAAACTGGAGTGGGAGTCAGGAGCTCTGGGTCTTACTCTTGGCTCTGCCTTGGCTTCTCTGTGCACTTTTATTTCCCTCCCCTGCTTTTGTCTGTCTTCTCTATTAGACTGGGAGCTTTTCAGGACAGGGACCATCTCGCTAAGTGTTTGCGCTGTTAGCTCGGGCCTATGGGCACTACTGCAATCCAAACAACACCTACATTTACACCAGCGTCTAAGGTAAAACTCCACAGCTGTATCACTTCTAACAGACCAGCCTATTTCAAACATCAGTAGAAACTGGCTCCCCTCCTGGCCCCAAACACTGCAGCTGTTTATAGCACTTTGTCTGTTCTAAGCACTGGTTAGACATCAGGCCATGGCTACACTAGAGAGTTGCAGCGCTGGTGAGGGGGTTACAGCACTGCAACTTAGGATGTGGCCACACTTGCAAAGCACGGCCAGCGCTGCAACTCCCTGGTTGCAGTGCTGGCTGTACACCCGGTCGAGCCTCGGGTGTAGGGATTCCAGCGCCGGTGATCCAGCGCTGGTCAGCAACTGTAGACCCCACCAGCGCTTTTATTGACCTCCAGGGTATAAGAAAGTATCCCAGAATTCCTGTCCACAACAAACCGGAAGAAAGGGAGAGCTCGGAGTTCAGCCAAACTGCTTATTTAAAAAACAAACACAGCTCCTGTTTGCTGAGCGAGCGGAGGCAGGCAGGGGAATTACTTTGGAATGTTCACAGCTGTTTGCTTGAAGAGAGAAACAGCACGCTCACACGGCAGGGGTGGAGGGGGAAGTCCGTGTTGAGCAGTTGCTTATCTGGTCTGACGGGTATTTAGCAGTACATAATTTGCATTTAGTGAATGAGAGAGGAGTGGGGGTAGGGAGTTAGAACTTTTAAAATGATTGAAGGTAGGCACTGTGTGTCTTCCAGTCCTTAGAACTTGCAAGGCAGGGAGCTGAGAACAGTGTCAACTCCAAAAATCCATTCTGTCTGTCTCCTCCACGCTCCCTGTCACATTCCACCCCACCCCCCTTTTTTGAAAAGCACGTTGCAGCCACTTGAATGCTGGGATAGCTGCCCACAATGCACCACTCCCAACAGCGCTGCAAGTGCTGCAAATGTGGCCAAAGGCAGCGCTGGTAGCTGTCAGTGTGGCCACACTGCAGCGCTGGCCCTACACAGCTGTACGAACACAGCTGTAACTACCAGCGCTGCAAAACTGTAAGTGTAGACATGGCCTCAGTTAATTAGTCCTGCCAACACCCCTGGGAGGCTCACAGATTCATTGATTCCAAGAGCAGAAGGGACCATTGTGATCATCCAGTCTGACCTCCCAGGAGACGTGTACACTGCACACTAATCCTGGGTTCGACTCCGGGTGGAACCCAAGGCCCTCTTCTGTCCACACACAGATCAGTCTGACTCGGCTCAGCAAGCATTCAGGACCCTGCTAGGCAGGTGGGTCAGAGGCCAAGTCCCACCGCGACTTGGTTCCGAGCCCTGTCACTTTGGAGTGTGGATGCATCTCAAGCCGCAGACCCGAACCAGAAGGCCTGCACAGAACAGCGTGGACACGTTAGCATGACTAAGAGACCTAGGTTTAGCAATGGTAAACCCAGGTTTACAATGCAGTGTGGAGGCTCAAGCATAGGCTTGGGAACATCGGGTCTACAAGGCTGGGTCCCACAGACCTGGGCTTAGTGAGCAGTGTAGACAGGCTACAGACAAGATCGGGGCCAAGATGCAGGGTACTATAGAAACACCGAGTGAGAGTCCCTGCCCCAAAGAGCATTATTATCCCTTTTACATATGGGGAAACCGACTGAGAGGTAAGGGGACATGCCCAAGGTCACACAGGGAATCAGTGGCAGAGCCACCATTAGACCACAAGTCCTCCTCACTCCCAGCCCTGTGCTCATTCCTCCAGAAACTTGCCTTCCGACTGGCTTGGGGGAAATGCATGCGGCTGATGAGAGCCCTGAAAACACAGATGTGCACCCAGTTGCTTCTTCGCTATGAAACAGATGAAAGAAACAGGATCAATGTTCTTGACACTTGGTTACTCTTTCAGCTGCCCCACAGCGTTGATGAACTGTCAGCACATGAAGAAATTGGCCATTCATTCCTATTCCACTTAGTAAATACCGGCTCAGACCCTGAGCTACTATCCATCAGCGTAGCTCCATTGCCTCAGATGGATCTAAGCCAATTTACACCAGCTGATGGATCTCGCATTTTATCCATGGTGCCAAATTCAGACCTGGGCCAGCTCCATTAGCTCCAACAGATTAGCCCTCATGTACACCAGGGATGAATCTGGGCCACAGGGGGGCCTGGAGCAGTAGCTCATATGCTCTTTATTGGTAGTATTGGCACTGTAACAGCACTCAGAGGCCGCAAATAGGGCTGGGACCTGCCTGTAGTAGCTGATGTACAAACACATATTAAAACACAGACCCAGCTCTGAAGAGCTTAGAATCTAGACTTTAATCATTGGCACATACACGTACCCCGCAGAGAGAGAATGAATGACTGTGAGCAGCAGAAAAATAATTCTGTATAGGATTTTTACAGTCTTATTTTTCAGGTGCTAAATATCTATTACTCTGACCATCTCCTATATGTCTGATACCACACTTACATTCTGTTACCCACATTCCCAAAGCCGTCCGTATCCCGAGGCATAATTAGAAGTAGGCTTGGCACAATTACGCTTTTATTTTTTTTTAAATAATTTTGATGGGTAACATCGATGTTTATTTTTAAGCATTTTTTAATCAATTTAAATTTTCACAGTTGTGGGCATTTATTGGGGGGTGGCGCGGGAGGGGGTCCAGATGATTATTGTTTAACGACAGTAGACACTGAAATTGAAAAAATTAAAGCTTTATAGAACCCAAATTGTCAACATCACATATCAAAATATACAACGTAACTGTCCTTAAATCAAACTCTAACAAGTCCTCAAGCAGCACTTGTCTTTCGTTACCTATCTGTACATTTTGATCCTCAGCAAAGAAAATATTTTGTCACCAGTTTCTGTGCGTACGGGGAAATAGACGTTTACTGATAAAAATCTAATCCTTCCAAGCCTAATTATAAGTGTTAATGGGCTTAATAAATTCTACAGGGTTAAAAACAGCAAGGTGGCTCTCTGAGACCTTGAACTGTCAGGTCAAGTTTATGCTAACAGTTGCCTGAGCTGTAAACTTCCAAAAGGGCATCTGAACTGTACTCTTTCTCTTTCTTTTAACTCAAAACGCTTGTGGCGATCTTGCAATCAAAACACAAAGCTTTGTTTCTTGTAGCACAAGAGGAAATATTGCCGCTCTGTGCCAAAGCTTTCTTTAGACGCTGTGTGTGATAGAATCATGCATCCTGTGTTCAAAGCCGTGCTCTGGCAACCTTTGCTTGCACAAGTCATTGAAATGCTAGAGAAGATCCCCACACAGCCAGAAGAACAGGGGAAGGTTCAGGCGGAGGGGAGAGCAGCACACAAAGAGATTATATTTAAGCAACAGATCATTATTGTTATTATTTTAATTAATAAATATAACTATTATGGCAGTGCACAGAGACTCTGATTGGCCCCTACTGTGCTGATACAGATCCCAGATCTGGAGTCAGATCAGGGCCGGCTCCAGGGGTTTTCCTGCCCCAAGCAGCAAAAAAAAAAAAAAAAAAAAAAAAAAAAAAAAGCCGCGATCACGATCTGCGGCAATTCAGTGGGAGGTCCTTCGCTCCGAATGGGAGCGAGGGACCCTTCGCCGAATTGCCGCTGAATACCTAAAAGTGCCACCTCGCCCCCGAGTTGCCACCCCAAGCACCTGCTTGATAAGCTGGTGCCTGGAGCCAGCCCTGAGTCAGATCCATATGGAGGTACTCCTGCACGTGCATGGGGCCCTGCTGACTTTCATAGGACTCTGCGCAAGTGCACAGGTCCAATAGGGTTGATCCAACTGGGGAAATCAGGATGCAAGAGGAAGACACAGAGATGACAGCCACATTCAAATAGCCATTGCCCACTCCCATGATTTTACTGTGAGTCTTGTGATTTTTGGTGTGTTTCTTAAAGCCCCAGCTCCTGGAGTCATGTGAATACATGCAAATCTCAGCTTTCGTTGTTACAGAGTGAGTTTCTACCTTGATGGTTGCGAGAAAAACTTGAAAACACAACTCAAGTGCACCCTAAAGACTTATGGGGAACAAAGCAGACGGTAAATGAGAAGAAACCAACGTTTTGTAAAAGTCTCATGATTTTTACACCAAATTCATGATTTTTGAACACTTGGGATTGGTGATATTGAACTAGAAACATGAACCTGGCCTCAGCTTGATTTTAAACACATTTCTTTTACTTTACACACGCACGGAGAGAGAGAATCAAAGAAACATGGGCTTTGGATTTACAGTGTTTGTTTCATTCAGTGGCTCAGTAAATCTAAAAGAGGCTAAATGCTGATCTCAGTTATTCTGATGTATTATTTATACTGAGGTAGCATGTACCAGTCACTGATCAGCAATGCACTGTGCTACGTACTGTACACACATGGTAATGCAAATAATAATAATAATAATAATAATAATGGTCCCTGGACTGAAGGGCTTGCAATTTAAGCAAATCCACCCTGCTTCTTTTAGGCTGCAGTAATAGAGTAACCTGCATTTAGGGTGACCAGACAGCAAATGGGAAAAATCTGGAGGGTAATAGTAGCCTATATAAGAAAAAGACCCAAAAATCAGAACTGTCTCTATAAAATCAGGACATCTGGTCACCCTACCTGCACTAAGCTTAGTGCAAAATACCAGATTTGTGGGTAAAATGATCTTTGACCTTCAATATCTTCCCAAGAGAAGAATCTGGGTTGAACAATGGCTGAGTCCACTCCCTGAGCGATTTCTAACTTGTCTCTGTGCTAGGCAATGTATTTTTAGAAGCCTGGATTTGAATTATTTTAACTCTCCCTAGAAAAAACATAAACAACTCTTCAGGATGAAACTCAAAGCAAACTGCTGACTGACCAGCCAAAGATGCTCACACATCAATGCAGAGGTAGCTAAGAGGCACAGAGAATAATGTGATATTCTGCAGAATCATAGTTGACTGAGAGGCCTACTCTCAGAAAAGCTTTGAAGAGGGCAAACAAACATTCTTAGCTGTGTGAAGAACATCTCCTTCTGCCAGAAATAGAAGGGAGCACGTAGAAGTCCCAATGCCTTGCAGCATAGAAGGAGAGAATAAGATAGACACAAAATCCAACTCAGGATCAGGGCTGGCCAGATAACAAGACCGAAAATATTTGCAAAAGTGGGTTTTATTTCTCTTTTACATGCCATTATTTCCATTTCTAAATAGAGATGTAGTCAATAAAAGTATGTTTTTAAATAAATGCACCGGTGTTCTGTATCAACTCTGTTCCTACCGAGCGATACGCTGTAGCTGCTGTAATACCCACTAATAGCCAGCGATCTGTCTTCCCTTCTTCCAAGTGTCGTCGCTGCAGTTATTATCTGTCCCAATATTTGTATTTGAGCTCTTCTCCACAGCCAGAGCGACTACCTCCAGATTCCCCATTTATCTTCCATTCCAGCAGGCACCCATCAGATTTCTAGCTGCATCGCCATGCATCATTCTGGTGGTTGGAAAGTCATTAGGAAGCTTATGGTTGAGTTAATACCACACCTGCTATTCCTTCTATCAGCCAGCAGGACGATGGACGGGGTGACCAAGGCAAAAGAGCCCCGTGTGAAGCCCCCAAACGATGCCAGCCCAGCACCCACATCTACTGCACTGCCACGACTAGAAGTCTCAGTGTTTGGTGCCAGAGCATCGTTCTGTTTCCAGCTCCTGCACTGCCGCTGGCTTCCTTGCAGTCCTCACTCTAACATGCATCCTGACCATAGGGAATGACTGGAGCAAAACCAACACTGTAGATCAAATGTCTCCTGGTCACATGGGCCCAAAACGTAGACAGACTAACTGATCGTCTCCCAGCCTCATGAGGCCCAGCTCAGTAACATGTAGAGCTTTGAATGATGGGAAGTCTCAATGCTGGTGACAGAGATCTGCCAGCCTGCTGCCAAAGCCCCCAAGGATAAACAGAAGAGACAGTGTCGTTAACTTGCTCTAGATAGATGGCACGGGGCCGCCATTTACCCCTGAAGAGTTTCTCTTGACAGCCCTGTACCATCCTGATGTTAGGTAGAGAAATAGAACAAGGCAAGCAACAACCAGGATGTCACCATCAAGGGCGCAGGCTGTGGGAAGCAGACAGAATGAGGAAGAAAGCCCTTCACTGCAGCTAACATTGGACAACCTATTATACAAACCTCTCCCGCCCAACTCCACTCTCCAGCAACCAGCATTTAACTCCGAGCTCTCCAGGGCGAGGATCAAACTCTCCCTTTGATTAAGGCTCAGGAGTAAACCACAACCACATGAGCGAGTGAGGTGGCCTTCCTGAGTTACAAGTTGGCTGAAAGTCACAGATGGGTTAATGTCCATGGTGCTGAGAACCCACACCACCCACTGAAGTCACAGGGAGATGCTGGTGCTCAGCACCTTTGACAGTCAGGCCAAGGTTTCAGAATGAGAAATCCATGTGGCAGTTTACACCAAATGAAATCAGGAGGAGGTGGGACTTCAGGGCTGTTTTTTAAGCTTATGCCCAAATAAATTTGTTAGTCTCTAAGGTGCCACAAGGACTCCTCATTCTTTTTGCTGATACCGACTAACACGGCTATCACTCGGAAACCTGTTTTTTAAAAGTCATTTTACATGTGTATTGTCCACAACCAGGAACTGAAACCAGGCCTTCAGGCACTAAAATCATGAGTCTCTGCCATTTGGCCTAAAGGAGTCATTCCTCTAGGTGGCAGCAGTAGGAGGCTCCCATCCTTGGTGGACCAGCCACTAAGCATGGGCTGAATACAGAATGAACAGTGAGTCACATGACAGGTTACAGACAACGAGTCTAAATATCACATGGGGCACATCCGGCAGAATTCTATTAGGGTAAAAGTTGATTCTGTGACTTATTTTCACTGAGGGTTTGACTCTTCCTCCCCACATTCATTCCAGTGTATTTCTCCCTGAGTTTCCCCTCCTTTCCTCTTTAATCCTCTGAATCAGCTTCCTGCGAAGGTTCCCATCCTTGACCATAAGCACCCTTCTGGCTTTTACAGCCACTGACTAGCAGTATCATCATTAGGACTAGATTGTCCCCACAGGCACAGTGGCTCAAGAACCCCAATGCACAGAGGCTCAGAACTCTCACTTCCAGCCTCCTCCATTCAGCCCATCTCTCAGTGTTAAGGGACCCTGGCAAGAAAGACAAGCTCTCCCTCAAACTAAGACTGGGGTCTTGCACTGCAATTATGCTCTTAATATCAAAGTGCAAACCATTTTCTGAATGACAGGCTGCAACAGAAACACCGAGAAACACAAGCATCAGTTAGATTAATCCATCCTGGGGCTGAAGCGTCAGTATTTAGGGGATGAGGGAACATTGCTAATTCCCACTAACCAGAAGAGACACTAACAACGACAGAATTATGTGTGGGAGCAGCTAAGAGTCATGTATGTAGCTGTTACTCACACAATCAGTCTCACCGATAACAGTAATTATCATGATCAAAAGCTCCAGAACGGTCCATTAACACCTCAACAGGAATTTTGTTTGCTTATTTTGACACCTGTGGCTTTTCCCGTTAATCAGTACTGTTCACACTTCCTAATGCAGCCCAGCACTTAGTAAAAGTGAAGTATGCACCTGTAGTTAGAAGAGATCAAGAATAAGAACACGGGGTTCTATTCCCAGCTCTGCGACAGACTTGCTGTGTGACCTTTGGCAAGTTATTTAACCTCTTTGTGCCTCAATTTCCTTGTCTGTAGAATGGGGATGACAATACCCACATCACCGGAGAGATGGTGGGAAGCAATTCGAGTCTGTCGTTTAAATGCAAAGTTCTAGAGCTCCAAACAGCAAGCAGCACTGGTGTTACAATAATGAAGTCTCAGGACCTTATTTACGAAAGCATTTTCCTTTTAAACCTTTGCTGAGAAGTGGAGAGGGACTGCTATTCTTGGGGTGAACTATCAAACATGTAGATCGGACAGAATCTCCCAGGACAGACTGTCGGTTGTAGAATCCTTCTGCTTTGTATATTACTGTTGACATCAGTGCTTTTCGCATATTGATTTTCATCGATCTTTGCAAGTCACGTGCCCCAGTTGGAAATAGACCACTATTAAAAAAATACATCAAGAGGATTTTAGTCTATAGCAACTTAATAACAGGGCATCACAGTGACAATGAACAATGGCCAGATGCTCAGATGACATAAATAGCATCATTCCATTGATTCAGTCAGAGACGTGCAATGTTAAGCCAGCTGAAGATGTGGGGTAAAATTCTCAAAAGAGCCTCATTCCTGTTTTCAAACGTGATTTAAGACCATAGGAGCCTAAGTCTCATTAAAATGGGGTCCAGGCGCCTAAGGGCCTGTGACGGTTCTGGGGGCACCCAGGACAGAGTCACGTTGTTATCCCCTGCCTCCAGTGTGATGGTATCTTGCCTACATGGGTGTCAGCGCTCTAACTCTACCAGCCTTCCAGCCGCTCTCCTCTGGGCTGTGCCAGCCCAGTTTCTGCCTTGCAGGTTAATAGGATGTGTGCCCCCGTCTCCGAGTCCCTTTGAAGCTTTCCCCTGGGATACCCAGCTCCTAACACTGGCTACTCACAGAAAGTCCAAATCCTCCGCTCCCGAAGGTGCAGTGTACTGCAGATCACCAGTTTCACCTTAAACCACCACTCCTGTAAAATGCACTACACTCGTGAGCACTTCTAATAAACAAAAGTAGGCTCATTTAAGAAAGAATAGTGATTTAGCTAGAAACAAGAGAGTGTGGTGCGAACAAATGGGAACAATACAAAACAAAAACACAAAACACAAACCTGGGTCTACGCTTATTGATAGTTACCTTTTCTATTTAATAAAGTAGGTTTCCCCACAAAGTTATGCCTGTTGCAGAGCTGGCCGGTTTCACAAGAACCAGGATCCGAACATTCACGAAAGCTCTTGCACGCCACAAGGGGTTTCCTCAGTGACTAGATACCAAGTGTTTCTCCCTCCTCCATCTCATATCGAAACAGTCTTTTGTTTCTCTTCATAGACAGCACCATCTCCTGTCTTGTTGTAAGTTCCTTTGTACACCTTCAAGTGGTTTCGATTGTTTGCAGTTGCCGTTGACGGTTTCCCATTAGAAGTCTTGGGACTGAGCAAGGCTAAACAATTCAGTTTTGCATTACATCACTGGGTAAACAGAGGGAGAGGGAGGGAGAATGATAATTCTCCCAATGGGCCTTCACCAAGACACTTTATCTCTGGGTAACCAATTTTTACTCCAAGTCCATAAAGCATACTTTCAATATCAATACATTATTCCTTACATAGTACATCAATATACATACCTCTCACAATGATTATGAAGCTTGACAAGTTACAAACTTTCCTAAGATAAGTTACATGCTACTCTTCATAGATAAATATGCTGTAAGACGTGCTTGGTGTAGTGAGTTTGTTAGGACCGAGGTGAGAGGAGTTTGCAAAGAATCAGGGATCCTTTGCTAAGGAGCCTCTGTGTCAAGGGACCAAAGTCACTTTTGAAAATAGGACAAAAGCTCCCTCAGTCACATCAGTGGTTTCGAAAATTTTACCCTGGTCTATAGAGAATGATCTCCTTGCCAAAGGATTTTTGAGTCACCTTATAAAAGTGTGTAGCAGCAATATCATTCTCTATTCTACAAGATACAGTGCTCTGGTCTATAAAATGTGTTTAAACTCCCCCCAGAGAAAGGATAAAACTTTATATTAAATTCTACTGGACTTTTCATAAAGCTGCGGCATCACTACTTGGTATCTAGGGATGCGAACAGAAGGATCTCACAGATACTGTGCCCAGGTTTAGCATCCATCAAAGCAGCTGACTGCAAATATATGTTTGGAGAAAGATGCTGTGTACGAAAGAAACAGAGATTGAAACTCACAACTCTTCGGAGGCAGATTCTTGGATAATGTAAGGCCAGAATTGTAGCTGTTTAATAATTTTTTAAAGTTCTATAAAATCTAGTATTAATAGAAACATTTTAAAAGGAGTTTAAAATGAATTTTAACTGAATTATTTCAATGAAGTATTTCTAAATCAATTATTTCTTTGTTCCTTCTGTGGTCCTAGCAATTCACACATCATGGTGTTATGGCAGAGCCGTCACTACTGCCAGCCGTAGTTGTTCTACCATGAGGAGACTGGTTTAATATCATTATTTAAAACAGATCTTTATTTGCCTTGCTTTTGAGCCTTTAGCGGTCACTTTTTCCATGCTTTTCTCTGTGACCATGAGAGCTAGAGACTTACTATTTTAAAATAAAAGCTGATATTCTCATGTAATCACCTGACTCCAGGAGCTGGGTCTTTAAGAAACTCCCATATATTGCAAGACTCATCACAAGAGCTATCAGCAATGTACACAGAAACCAAAAAGTAAAACTGACTAGAAAGAAGTGCGTCTTTCCACAATATTCACCCCAGTCCAGTGGGCCCAAACTCTGCATTCCACAGCGACTCCCCCTTCCCAGGTAAGAGCTTCACAGAGACATGGGATATGAACAATGATACTGCAGGGATTGCTTCATGGTATGCACTTGACAGAGAGTCCAACCCCGCTTCTGTTGAAACCAGAGCAAACCATTGACACCAATGGCATCTGTATGATGTACACTCCCCTAATAGAAACAGTCGCACCTTTTAACATATGTGGCTGCCTCTATGTGCTGGAGGGTGGCACCACCCTTATCCTGTGTGATCATATATCATGGAAAGGCCCAGGGGAGAATCAGAGGTGGTACCGCTTCCCTGTCTCCCGAATAACATCAAGATACAGGCTGACAGGCAAGGGGGGGATCAAAGTGCAATTTACATTTCTGTTGCAGGGCAGCAACCTAGGCGCAGCATGGGGGACTGTGCTGTGTGCGCTAGTTTCTGGCTTTAAAGAGGCTTCTCGTTAGCCTGACTGTTTGCAGCGTTGGGAACACTTGCGCAGAGGGGTCAATTTGTGAGGAAAATAAAGCTCAGTCAATAACTGAGTATTCTGCTACTTTCCTGCTTCAAACCTGCTTGTGAACGAAACTTTGTGTGTGTGAAGGAAAATTTGTGTGTGTGTGTGTGTGTGTGTGTCCGTGTCCTTTCCTGGCTAAGCAAGAGCTATAGGATTGCACAGGAATTGCTATAGAATCCTATTGGTTTCACCCAGATTACGTTCTGCAGGGCATTTCCATAAGCTGCATTCTAGCAGGGCCGCTCCCGTTACGAGTCTCACACGACACCCACTGTGTTTGCACGTGTGTATCCAAATCCTTTCCACGGAACAATATGCTTTTCTGAGACAAAGCAAAGTCTGTTAGCAAATCTGTCCCTCGCATGAGCGCACGAACCACACTGGAGTTACACCAAGGATGAACATGCCCCCAAACAAAACAAAACAAAAATTAGCTGCTGAACCATCAGGATCCAGGGTCACTTTCTCTGAAAGTCTTGTAATGTTTTCCAGTGTACTGAAGAAGTCAGCTGTGCCCGGCACATCAACGCAACTGTGTTTAAAGGAAGGGAAATAGTAAAAAGTATGATACATTTTAATGCCTTGAGCAAAGCCATATTTAGGTCACTCTAAGTGCACAGCAAGCTACGGACCTGTAGATTCACACCCCGGCTCGCCACACTCTAACTCGCTGCATAGACAACTCCATATAGGTTTATAGAAGAAATAAAGAGTGGTACCGAGGACGGGGCTCAGTATCCTATGGGCTTTCAGTCAGTCCCTCTAGGTAAAATGGTCTTTGACCTTCAATATCTTCCCAAGAGAAGAATCTGGCTTGAACAATGGCTGAGAACCAGTGATACCTTGTAAAGAAGTTTTCTCAAAAGTGGGTTTGTGCCAAGATGCGGAAGGTTTATTTTTCCCAGGGCTGCCTGTGGGGGTGGGGAGCAAGTGGGGCAATTTGCCCTGGGCCCCGCAGGGGCTGCCACGAGAATATAGTATTGTATAGTATTGCAATTTTTTTATGGAAGGGGCCCCCAAAATTGTTTTGCCCCAGGTCCCCTGAATCCTCTGGGCGGTCTTGTGCATGAGTGGAGAATTATGAGTCCAAACATGCCTAGACTGTCGACAAGGCTTTAGTCAGGCAACCAAAGTTAGCTCTCTGCTGATCTCACCGCCCCACGAGTAGCAACATGTCCTATACCACTTAGTAATGAAAATCCTGCAGGAAATTCCTCCTCAGACAGATTTGAGAGAGACAAAAAACATGCATCAAATACGCACAGGTGTGAAAAGGGAGGGAAGGAGATGGTTTTGTATTGTATCAACAATTCCACTAGTGGGAAACTAACTGTCATGTTAGCAAACCCCTCAGCCCAGGTGCCAGTGCTGAGTATTATTATTATTATTTGTATTATCAGTGTCTAGAAGTCCTAGTTATGGGCCAGAACCCCACTGTGCTAGGCTCTGTACAAACGCAGAACATAGTCTGTCACTGCCCTAAGGACCTTACAATCTCAGTAGTGGGTAGGCTGGATTATCACTCCCCGTCCCTGAAACTGAGAGTTAAACTTGGCTTCCTTAGGACGATTCAAGCTTGCATCTTTGCCTGCTAAGCTATGAATGAAAGACAAGTGCCACATTTATTCAACAAAAGGAGGAATACAATGACATTAGGACAGAAATCAGGACACATGAAGGACGTTTGAAGATCCTAGGCATATTTAATCAATTCGCACATGGTCAAACCCAAAGGAGGGGGAAAAGCAGCCCAATGACAGGCATCTTTGAAAAGTTTAATTAAAACCCACTCCTTCAGAGAAGACACATTGCAAATCATCTAACATGGTCACGTTAGAGGAAGCAGTATTGGCGCCTTTCATCACTCACTGAGGCAGCACCGGGCACAGGATCAGGGCTCGGGAGACCTGCATTCTATTCCTGGTTTGGCCGCTGACCTGCTTGGTGACCATGAGCAAGTCACCTTGTCTGTTGGTGCTTGTTTTCCCTCCCACTGCCTCCCATTTTGTCTGATTGAGCTAGCGTCTTAAAAATAGCAGCATAGCCACAGTGACGTGAGCAGTGTGTGTGTGGGGGGGGGTCTAGGCACCCCAAGTACGTGCCTAGGGTCTCGGATGGGATCATACTCAGTGAGTTAGCTACTCCCACTGCTTGCACTGCCCAGCTATGCTATTTTTAGCACGCTAGCTTGATGACAGCTAGCATGGGTATGTCTTCTCCAGCTGGCAATTCTACCTGCCCACTCCAGGTGGATGGACCCATGGAGACTGTAAGCTCTTTGGGGCAGGGGCTGTTATACCCTGTCTAGCTCAAGGGGCTATTGATCTTGGTAGGCACCGTGAGACACTACTGTAATGCTAGTACCAATCACATAAACCCAACCCTCTCAAACACAAGCGTTTCTAAGGGATACACGTTTCCATGTCAGGATGGCTGAGCATTTGAGTTCTGTTAAGACTGAGCCTTCCTCTGCAGGCTTGGGTTCAAATTCTACCCTGGAAAGCATGTTCACCCTGAGAGCTACAGTGCACTCTACTCGGGTCCAATAACTTCAGGAGCACCCTGCAACTACATTCCTGGCATGTGTGTGGAATATGCACCCACCTGAAGTGAGGTATTTAAAAAGGACAGGATAGGCATATAGTCGCTTCGCCAAATCTAATGTTCTCCACAATCCCCTAGCAGCTATGATTGTGTATTATAACAGTACCTAGAAGCCCCATCTCAGAGGGGAGTCCCGTGACGCTAGGCACTGTACGTACATATAAGAGCCAGGCCCTGCCCCCAAAGAATGGACAGTTTAAATGAACAGGACAGAAAGAGGTGGGAAAAGGGGATAACAATCTCTCCTCTTTTCCAGACAGGGAAGTGAAGCTTTAAGAGGTTAAGCAGCTTGTCCCATCACACAGGAAGTGTCAACTGAACCCACGTTTCTGGACACCCATTCCAGTGCCTTAACCACAACCCAGTGTATCTTCCCTTACAAGTTTTCCTGTAACAACCCTGTTCTTCCCTCGCCCCCACAGGTCTTGCTCAAAACACATTGTCCTAAGTTTTCCCACATGTACTTTACAGCTGTTTGGGGAAAACCCAAAACAAACTGATGTACAGAATCTCCCAGTATTGGGACATTCCTCGTTTCAGAAAGGATCAAAGAAATACCCCCTTTTTTTTTTTAATGGACTCCAGTTCATCACGGAGATTGACAAGCTCTGCCGTCAGATGATGTGAAATGAACCAGAACAACAACATACAACGTGTAGGGCAATGAAGCCAAAATGGGACTGCTGGATTTTTACGAGCATAAAAGGACTGCGTCATAATAATAGTGGATACAGTCGATCAGATACACCCTACAGAAGCTTTTTGATGATGTAAAGAGGACAGGGATTGATTGGTTTCATAAATCTAATGTGACAAAATAAGCAGAATGGGTGTAAGAGTCAAGAGAGAAAATTTAGGTTAAATGTTAAGTAAAACTTTAGAGTTGTAAGAAAGATGAGGGCAATTTAAGAAACCATCAAGGGAGGCTTGGAGATGGGATATGGCCATCTGTAGATACAGTCAATGCTAGATTGGACAGCCATCTATCAGAATTGATTTCAGAATGATCAAATCAAGTCAGCCGTGATGGGGGAGTGGGGGGCTAGCAGACTCACCAGAGGTCCTTTAGGACAAACAGTGCTTTGATTTTTATCAGCTGGTGCCAGTGAAACAGGCTATTGTCTTATCACCAGCATCTGGATCAATTCTGGATGAGAGCTCAGCCTCTACCATTTTCAGTGGTCTTTTCCCCATAAACTCTGTGATCAGACCTCTCTGTGGCAAGCTGAAACATTTGACATCACAGGACTCCAAGAGAAACTGCACAGTACAGAAAACTGATCCCCCTCCTCTCCCGATCCCCTACTCACAGCACTGCGCTTGCACTGCTTAAACTCACTGGGCCTTGCCATCTGCCCCACTACACCAGCTTTCTCCAGTCAGCCATCTGGCTAACTGAAAAGAAAACATAGGGGGCGGAGGCAGGGAACTCAGCAACCTTTAGCTCCCTTGAAAGATTTGTTTTTTCTTAACCTCCCTTTCAATGATCAGTCCAATTTTTATGAACTGTTGTTGCAAATAATTATCTCTCGATCTTCTGAATAGGTTGCCCTCACTCCCTTGGCAGGCAATTCTGTGTTCAGAATACGCGACTCGGAACCTCAAATCTGAAAGCACAATGTGTGCATCAAGGCATGAACGTTCTTCACATGCTCAAGTTTCCCTGTGGCAAATTTGACTTGCATTGAAAGAAACAGCTTGTTTGTACGATACATATAACCCACTGAGCACAGTTCTATTGATTTATATCAGTCAGAGATTTTTCTTTTGCCACAGAATGTTGTTGTTGCTCTTACAGTAATTACAATAATAATGTAACAATTCTATGGCCATTGAGGATTTCCCAGTTGTCAGTGTGCTGCGTGCCCTGGCTTCTTGGGAGTTTTGTAGAGAAAACGTGGCTGGAACTCAGATCCTCCTGCTTCAAAGGCTTACTATCACTTAAGCTAGAAGATGAAAAATTGAAATTTCAAAGCTTTTCACCAAACAGAAGTTCTGAAAAATTTATATTTGGAAATATCAAAATGCTTCATCTCAATATTTTTGATCAAAATGAAATATTTCAACATTCCAGAAATTAAAATGTTTGTTTTGGTTTATTGAACTGACCTGAAAGTCTTTGTTTCAAGTCAGTTCAAGGTTAAATCACATTCTTTACAGTGGTGTGTTGCCCCATGGGAGTCATTGTTTGGGAGCCAGATTCCCACATTCTTGCCTTTGGGCCAGGTTCCCATGGCTAGACAACATGTCTGATGATGCACCTAGATTCATGTACGGCAGATAGGGATCTAGGGTTATAGTGGACCACAAGCTAAATGAGTCAACAGTGTGATACTGTTGCAAAAAAAAAAAGCAAACGTGATTCTGGGATGCATTAACAGGTGTGTTGTAAACAAGACACGAGAAGTCATTCTTCCACTCTACTCTGCGCTGGTTAGGCCTCAGCTGGAGTATTGTGTCCAGTTCTGGGCACTGCATTTCAAGAAAGATGTGGAGAAATTGGAGAAGGTCCAGAGAAGAGCAAAAAGAATGATTAAAGGTCTTGAGAACATGACCTATGAAGGAAGGCTGAAAGAATTGGGTTTGTTTAGTTTGGAAAAGAGAAGACTGAGAGGGGACATGACAGCAGTTTTCAGGTATCTAAAAAGGTGTCATCAGGAGGAGGGAGAAAACTTGTTCACCTTAGCCTCTAATGACAGAACAAGAAGCAATGGGCTTAAACTGCAGCAAGGGAGATTTAGGTTGGACATTAGGAAAAAGTTCCTAACTGTCAGGGTGATTAAACACTGGAATAAATTGCCCAGGGAGATTGTGGAATCTCCATCTCTGGAGATATTTAAGAGTAGGTTAGATAAATGTCTGTCAGGGATGGTCTAGACAGTATTTGGTCCTGCCGTGAGGGCAGGGGACTGGACTCGATGACCTCTCGAGGTTCCTTCCAGTCCTAGAGTCTATGAATCTATGAATCTATGCACCTCCCATGATGAACCACACAGCTCGGTCAGAGGGAAATCCTCATTGCATTATGGGGCATGTAGTCCTCAGGGGTGCCTGACCCTAGGAGAGAATGTGAGCCGGAACTATAGCTACTGTAAGGCAACGTGCTGATGGGGAAACACAGTGTGATGTTTTGTTGAACTTTGAAATGAAAGGCTTTGAATAAGTTCATCAAAATTAAATATTCTGCTTTAGATCAAACTAAATATTTTGTACTGGCAACACTGAAATTTTCCCATGAAAAATTTTTATTTTGCGGAAACTGCATTTTTGGTCAGAAAATATTTTGGCTGGAACATGCACAGCAAGCTCTACTCCTAACCCTTTCAAATACATAAATGAACATGTGGGCCAAACCCTGCTCGCTTCACTCACACAAGCAGTATCACTGAAAACAACTGGTGAAAACCTGGCCTGACGGTAGTCAACAGCAGCTTTGCCATTAACTTCAGTGGGGACCAGATTTCACCCAACAGGATTGCTTGGCCCCATGTATGTATTGGTCCATCCAAATATTAGGTTTGTGCCATTATATCTCCTGCAATTCCACCTGTGTGCACTAGAGGCATTAAGGATGAGATTTGCAAAAGCACTCAGTATTGGCCAAACTCTGCTCCCATTTAAGTTAATAATAAAACTCTCAATTGGGAGCAGTTTAGACCAACTCCGTTTATTTACTATGTATGTAAATGCTCTATGCGGCATTCCTCTGCAGTGGCTATCCATCCCAGGCTGTATCCTACCATACTGAAGCATAGGTGCTGGAACTAGGGGTGCTGTTTACAGTTCCAGTCAATGGCTCTCAGCAGCCCCACTATACAAATTGTTCCCCTGGGCTGAAGTTAAGGAGGATAATTTGCCTCCATTATTGATGGAAGCTTTGACAGTTATTTTAAGAACAGGGCTACAACCCATTTTAGAAATAGTTGAGGGGGGGAACGGGCCAATAATCTGCAGTAGAATTATGTCTGGGTGGCTAATGGGGGGGAAAATACAGAGCAGCAAAAAGCAGTGAAAGGTTTACAAAGTAGGGAAGATTGTTACATGCGGTTTTGCTGTTCAATAGTGGTTGTACTTCCTGGAATTGGATCCTTTTACAGCTTGCTGTGAAAATCATTTCCCAGCACCTGAGAAACATTTAAGGATGGGCTCGTACCTTCCCCATGGCCGCTGGATGCTAAAGACATTTGGGACAGTGAATCATTTCCAGCTCAGGAACGACCTCTTCTTTTCTCATGCTATCCTGGGCTTGCCAGGATGCAACATTATTGCACAGTATTTGGTATTGTGCATCTCAAATTAGAGTCTTCTTGTGGAAGACAGAACGAGAGACCACTACTAATGGATCATGCTTCTCAGGCCACCCCTCACGGAGCTAGAACGTTAATATTGAGGACGTTCCTAAGGGTACGTCTACACAGCAGCTGAAGGTGGGATTGGCAACTCGGGTGGACATACATGCACTGGCTTTGATCGATGGGATTGTACTCGGGCGGATCTGAGCAACCACAAACTTTGTAGCCTGGATCTCACGAGGAGGAGAGAAATGTGAGGTTAAAGAATGCAGCGAAACTGGGACAGTGAGAAGCCTTATTTTTATTGAAAGACAATGGGAGTGGGTTTCCTAATGAGTTAGGCTATTAAGTCCATTAGGAACTTAGGAAATATATTAGTCCCATTTTACCAACTGGGAACTGAGGCACAAAGAGATCAACGGCAAACTTTTCCAGTCTCACAGGGGCTTTGTGAGGATAAAATCCATTAATAATCCATCCCTTACTCAGGTAATCTGGGAATGGGGGTTATAGAAGAACATATACAGATAGAAAGGAACAGTCACATCCTAGAAGCAGCACAGACCAGCAGCAGAGTAATTACAGGTGTGAATCCTTCTTTTTAAAGTATAGTCTGTTCCTTGTATGGAGCACAGACTGAAAACATTTATTTTAAGGAAATTATTGCCTGCCCACACTGCCTGGATCACAGCCAGCTCCAATAGCCCTAATCGCTTTAGCAAACACCAGGAATTCACACACAAATGTATTCCCCAATTTAAAACATGCATATGGGTCAGAATCAGAAATTTTAAAACCCAATATTAAAATGATTTTAAGACCATTAGGAGGGGGAAAGTCTTATTTTTGATAGGGGCCCTATACATGTTAAAATGTATTCAATCAACACTGCTAGGAACAAACCACAAGTTAGGGACTCAGATATACTCCATTCCAGGTATCAATTTATGATTTACTTTTGTAATAACTGAAGCCATAAGGAACTCATTGGATTAAGCTTTATTATTTACGCTGTTGAACAATAATATTTAACTGTATAAAGCCATATATCCACCCTTGCAAATTTTCTCCCCATATGAAACGGATTGCACGTTACTGAAATCCTGGCCCTGCTGAAGTCAATGGGAATTTTGCCATCAACTTCAATGGGGCCAGGATTTCACTCTCTATGATTTGGTTCAAGGTTGTTAAAAATCTTCAATATTGTCACAATAACAGAGACAGACGCCAGAGATAAAGATAGAAATGGATCTGCCAAAGGCATTCCCACAACACACCATATGATCAGACATAAATCCAATTAGTCGTGTGTTTGAAGCCCTAAAAAGACTGGCTGACATTTTCATTGTAGCCTAAGGGAGTTAGACACCCCACTGCCATATACCAGTACTCATCGGCTCCTGTGAAAATCCCAGTGTAGATGAACACACTATTGTGGAACTACAAGAGCCGCAACCAGATTCCAGCTTTACTCTAGTGACAACATAAAGGCGAGTGTCCCTTATCTCCCATCACCAAGCGTGAAAATCACCGATTGGGGAGCGCCAAAGCCAGGAACCCCACAAACCAATCACTGCAGACACTAGCCTGGGACTCGGGAGACCAGCGTTCAAATCCGGCCTTTTCCACAGAGTTCCTGTCTGGCCTTCAGCATCCCCCTCTCTGTGCCTCAGTTCCCCATCTGTACATTGGGATATTAATACCTCCTTTCTCCTTGCCTTGTCTATTTAGACAGTTTCCTCAGTACACACACAGTCAGGATCTTGTTCAGGGTCTCTAGTAGACTCACTGACCCCTCTCTCCCATTCCCTACGGGACCCCATGACATTTTCTCCATCTCTTGTTTTTCCAGTATGGCCATTTCCCAAGTATCTGACTTTCTGGACCGCATGCTCCTCCGGTCTGGGACAGTGCATTTTTGTAAACTGTACAGTACTGAGTGCACTGTTAGGATTAAACAGAGCAACGGGGACACGTGATGTGGAGTTTCCAGAATTATGCTCTGCACAAGACCTTCGTGTGTGGATTGTCTACTGATCTGTAATCCCCTAACTACCTGCTGCTGAGAGGAGACAGTTAAAGGGGAGGTACTCCCATCTCTGAGCTACTCCTGACTCAGACAATCAGGGGAATCACATACGGTCCCCATGTATTTAAATGGGATTTAGAGTTATGGAGGAATCTTCATAGTCTTAGCCTCCAATTACCTCCCATTGAGCTCTGTTAGAATTGATGTCTCCCAGCGCTCTACATGGGGAAAAAAATCCAGACTATTGTAGCAGCACAAAAATTTCTTGGCAAGAACATAAAATAGGACAGCTGGGATCTGAGTGCCGGGTCTCCCTCTTTGATCATTCCTTGCCGAAACTGAATTGCGACTTTTTGTTTGTTTTCTGCACAGCCACTTACTCAGCCAGTTCCTCCAAGCTCCGATAGACGTCATCATCGTTCTCTGTGGTCTCCTCGGAAGGGAAGGGTCTGGAAGAGAGGAGAGAAAAATACATTATTGGTAATGCTGACCTCTTGCACACACAATCATCATTTACTCTAGCCCATGAGAAATCAGATCAGCACATCATGTAAAAGAGGGGTTGCTTTGGAACAAAAACATCCATCAGTTTTACACTGATTTGTATGACACATATCCAGCCCCACGGGCATCAGCTTCTGATAAGACCTCTTCTCAGTTTTCAGCTTGGGCGCAGGGTTGTGGCTGCAGTAGGAAATTAGGTCATACTAGAGCACAACGCTAGGGAAATCCGTTAACTATCGCAGTGTTAATCAGGACTCTGCACTCAATGGAGACACGGACAAGATGCAGTTCACATTGTGGCCGCTGGCCATGGTTAGCCCTAGGGTTTATCCATGACACAATGTCAGACATGACTTGTCCCTTCCTGCAGGGGTGCAGAGTTATGTTTGACATTGTGTTCGTTTACACGACTTGGGTTTTGCTCTACCCCAGCCAAATCGCCTCTTGAATACAATCCCCGTGGTGCCTATGGCGATACATGCATCGGTGATCACAGGACCCTCTGGGTCTTGGCCACCTTGGACTAAGATTTAAAGGTATGTGGCTAGAACACAGTAGCTAGCTCATGCTAACTAATGCTCTCTAAAACAGACAAGGCAGCTCGGATTAACGTATGCTGAGCCAGTCAAGTTGATGCCTAGGCTCCAACAAAACTAGGTGATGGTTGTTGGTTTGTTTTTTCTTTTTTTTTTTTTTCGTGGGGAGGTTGGGGTCAGGGGGGTGGTTGGCAGGGTGCTACCTGTACTTTCAAGGGAAACTCCACACCAGACACTAGGCTTGTTCCTCCATGGCCTTCCATCTCATGCCGGCATTTATACCTGGTGGCAACTGGGCGTTAAAGGCTAACAAATCACAACTCTCCATTCCCGGTGAGAGCATTTTTATTATAATTATTTATTGTGTGTTGCGGTAGCACCCAGGAGCTTCAGTCTTGAACCAAAACGTCACTGTGATAGGTGCTGCACAAATGCACCTTTGTTTCTGCAAACCCAATTTTATACCCACTGTGACCTCACTTAGCACTGCTGGAACTGACTTTAGCACAAGGTGCAGGGAACTGAAGAATCAACCAGGGGTGGTGGAACTAGGGGTGCTATCACACCCCTGGCTTGAAATGGGTTCCATCATATACAGGGTTTACAGTTTTGTTCAATGGCTCTCAGCATCCCCCCCCCCCCCGTACAAATTGTTCCAACGCCATTGGAATCAAGTACAGCATCTGGGTGCCCCATCGTGCTACAGTTACCACACAGAACTGGTACAGCCATAATGGCTTCCATCTGCAATGAACAAACCTGTCTTCAAGTGTAATGCTTGTGAAAAATGCTCTTATTTACTTAAGCTAACAACAGTCCGATCGCTTTAAGCAGTTAAAAGCCTGGGGGGGAGGGAGGGGGAATGAACACCAAAAGAAAAAAGGAAGGGGCAGATTAAAAGAGCAAAGATATAAATTCCTTGGCTCATTCTGAAGCAATAATCAAATAATATATGGAGGAGATGAAAAAATACTGCTTTAATTAAACCCAATATATTATTGCTGGCACAGGCCTCAGTGGGCTAATGTGCTGGTAAGGATGGATGCCTCTGGTTACTAAGCAGTCCCTGCAGAAGGCCTCGCCCATCTTCCATAGTCAACCTTGCACTTCACTCCAGATGGCCAAGCTGTGATTCCCCGGACTGCGAACACAATGACCTTTGCTCAGAGCTGCTAGCTGGCTGGCTGGAAACTAAATAAAGGCAGAGGGATATCAAAGCTGATCAGTTTCCCCCTTGTCATCTATTTGTGGCACTGCTGTTAATAGATATGATAGCAGAGGGAGTGCAGGAATTGAGAGAGGGGGAATAAGGTGCATGGAAAGGATCCATGAATCATAGAATATCAGGGTTGGAAGGGACCTTGGAGATCATCTAGTCCAACTGCCTGCTCACAGCAGGACCAATCCCCAGACAGATTTTTATCCCAGTTCCCTAAATGGCCCCCTCAAGGATTGAGCTCACAACCCTGGGTTTAGCAGGTGAATACTCAAACCGCTGAGCTATCCCTCCCCCCACATAATGTATGGAGATATACCTATCTCATAGAACTGGAAGGGCCCCTGAAAGGTCATTCACTCCAGCCCTGTGCCTTCACTAGCAGGACCAAGTACTGATTTTGTCCCAGATCCCTAAGTGGCCCCCTTAAGGACTGAACTCACAACCCTGGCTTTAGCAGTCCAATGAGAGTACCAATGAGGCCCTGAAAATACAAGTGGTAGTGGATTCCCCATAGCACCGTCCAGCTAACTGGGATACTGCATCTGAGGTTTATGTTGTCGGTGAGCAAAATTGGATACAGGCGAACTTTTAACCACACCCAAGTTTAATTTCCTCCTTCTCCGGTTTCAAAATAGATGGATTCGTATGAAAGGTTTAATACATGGCCAGCAAGCCTCAGATTTTGCTATTCTTGGATCGGTTCACTAGCACTAACCTGCCTTACTTCTCTCCTCCCTTGGCAATCACATCAGACAGAGTACGTGTTTCTTAACAGGGCTCAAATCTGCAGTTAGTTTGGTTCAAAGTAACACAGCATCAAGGCACTGAACTAAAAAGGGAAAGGCGCACCACTGCCCACTGAGCTGTAGAAATTGGCTCAAACTGGGTAAATGGGATCATGTTCTGAGAGTTTGCATTCATGATGTGAACAAGGAAGTTAAGAAAAGAGTTTGAGACAGCCACTTCTACCGGTCTAGTCACAAAGAAGCAATGTTAGGGAGCACAGCCCATTGTTGCCAACCATCATGATTTTATCACAAGTTGTGTGAAATTTGCGATTGTCGTTTCCAGCCCTTGTGGCTGCAGAGAAAAGCCTGAAAACATGAAGCAAGTGCATCCTAAAGGCTCAGAAATCAGAAGACAAAGTAGCTGATTATTTTAACAAATCTCATGATTTTCAGGGGCTGATTCATGGTTTTTTGAACACTTGTGGCTGACGATCCCAAGGGTCTGTGGTTTTCATTTAATCAACGCATATTTGAGTGTGCACGTTTCTTGTCTCCTGCTGCAACCCAGGGGTCAGTGACTAATAGAAAAGACACATGAACCTCCGACAAATCAATGCTGTGCAAGTCACCAGCTACTAATGCGCTCGGCTAAGGATATCATGGAAATTGGCACCAGATTCTGCTTGAGACAAAGAAAACAGAGGAGGGTTAAGGAAGTGGGTCACTGGGCAGCAGGACTAGAGTGATTTCAAGGGTGGGAAAAGAGTTCCTCCCGCCATAGGTCGAGCACAAAATTAATGCATATAGGGTGGAAATGCACACTGGGCAGCGGTCAAGCATGAGGCCTATGTAGCAGCTAAGTCCAATTTGGGCTCTCAGTGGCACTTAAGCAGTGACTAATTCTAGTGCTGGCTTTCTGCACAATGGTGAATTTGGCCCTAGCTGAGGAAAAACTTATACAGGAGAATAATTAACTCCCTTGCTGGGATGCTGTGAGGCTTAACATTTCTTTAAATGCGTTGAGGTCCTTGGGTAAGGCGCTAGACACCTGCAGCTTTGTTTGATGCCATTAAACGTTTACCGAAACTTTAAATCCATGATGACTGAAATCTTCAAACTTAATAAAAAAGAAACAAATCAAATAAATCAATCAGCCAATCCCACAATGCCTCATTGTGTCCTGGCCTCCTGCTTTCATCTGAATAAAGGCAGCTTGGCAACAGGAGCCAACATAGGACACAGCAGCACCAGACTGGGAATCAGGCCACCTGGACTCCGTTCCCAGCTCTGTCACCATCCCCCTGGGCAAGACATTTAATATTTCTGCCACTTGGTTTCCTCATCTGAAAAATGTGAATAATACTATTGTAATAGGCTGACAGGGTTTATTCAAAACAGGTTACCCATCTAGCAAGTGTGGATCCTACCAGTAAAGGTTAAGTGGTTACTATTGACTCAGTGTGGAAGGTTGTGTGTTACACCACTGGGACATAAGGGAGGTGAGACTGTCTATAGTGGGGGCAGGGAGATGACCTACGGTGTAGGCTGAGCAGTCCTGAGGGAGGACCCCACGAAAAAGCCAATCCTGGAGAGACGGTTTAAACCCATCTTTATTTTACATTATTGTTAATTCCCCAGTAGGTAAACTTGGACTTTACAGTTGTGCATCTATAAGGCAGATTGGAAAAGAATCTGGCTCCTCGATATTTATCTTTTATCATCAAGGGTTTTGAGACCCACAGATGGAACGTGCTACATCTGTGGTAAATATTGTTACTTCAATTGCAAGGTCTTCTGGGCAGGGACCTTGTTCCCATGCATGTTCTAGAAAGCTCCCAGCACGCTGTTGGTGCTGTATGAATAGCCCTCTGCGCACACTATGTGGCTTGATTGGAAATAAATAAATAAATACAAATAAAAAGGAGCCACGAAAAGTCATTTTCGTTTTAACCGGTGTTTGTTTAGAAAGAACACTGAAAACACGGTGCACAGCTTTCCCTCTTTTAAACGTAACTTGCTTTTAATCTCTTACACGTTTCCTTCCTTCTCTACAGTTCAGCCTGGCAGGAAGCAAGGAGGTAAAACAGTACTTAAGAATAATAAAGTCACACGTTTCCAACTGAAATTCTAGGCTATCGGTTTGATCAGTGGCTAAGGTAAAGAAATGACAAAGAGAAAAACATGGGGGCAATTTCACATGCTGTCCCAGCTCTTTCACTTTGACCGAGGGGAAAAACAGAAAAGTAAAAAAAGGCAGGCATGAGATTCACAGCCTCTCTCTCTGCAGCCCCAGTTGCTTCGTGGATAACTACAGAAACAAAAAGTGCAATTCAAGAGGAAAACACAACGAGGCGGAGATTACACAAATAACTGGAGAGGAAGGATGATATTTGTGGCTACAGCTGGGACTTGGAAGACCCTGGATCTGTTTTCAGTTCTGTCACAGACTGTGTAACCTACGGCTAGTCCCCAAGGCTCCGGTCCTGCAGCATACAAGTGGACTGCAGCAGCCACACAGAGCCTCCCTCCACGTTTTCAGGGGGGCAGCAATTCCCCTGTGCTGATCAATTGCAAGAACAGGGCTTTACTCTCTGTGTGCCACATTTCCCCATCTATAAAATAGGACAAACTGTCCTTCCTTCCCCCCAGCCTTTGTCTGTCTTGTCTATCGGCATTGTAAGCTCACTGGGGCAAGGGATGTCCCTCACTGTGTTTGTGCAGTGCCTAGCACAAAGGGACCTTGATCTCAGCTGAGGTATTTAGGCAGTATTTTGATACAGATTAGTATTATTATTAATAAGCTGATTATCTAAAACTTCTCCCTATTTATATCCAATTTTCCCTTCACTTTGTAGAGAAGAAAGTACATTTCTGCATCACACGAGAGAATAAGAAGAAATCATTATTACAGGAATAATTTTTTTTTTGCTAAAACTTTCCACAGAATTTTCCTTCAGCACATTTAGGGTGTAGTGACATGATTTCCTAGCACACACGGTTTATCTATCCAGGGTGTTGGTTTGTTTTTGGTTTTCTTTTTAGTTTAGCTATTAGCCAGGTGCTGTGCTGTGCTATCATGCCTGAACTGAGAATTAGAGTCACAGGCATTAGGTCATCTCAGTCCCTGCTTACCAAGCCAACCGCGACGGCTCCAGGCACCAGTGCTCCAAGCATGTGCCTGGGGCGGCAAACCACGGGGAGCACCCTGCTGGTTCGTGCAATGATTCGGCAGCAATTCGGTAGTGGGTATGCCAAAGCCACAGGACCGACAGATCTCCTGTAGGCAAGCCACCGAATGCATGGGACTGGGGATCTCCCACAGGCATGCCTGACTGCTGTGCTTGGGGCAGCAAAAAAGCTAGAGCCACACCTACAAGCCAACACAGTCTAGTTCCCTTTAACATACCTACTTCTACTTCCATGGGAGCAGGATTGAGCCTGACACAAAGCCAGCTATATCGTAAAATCAGTGGGGCAGATTTTGTCAAAATTCAAACCATGAGGAACTCAGAGAGGAAGGCTGGCCCAGTGGGTAGGACAACAGCCAAGGACTTGGGAGAACCCAGGTTCAATTCCTTGCCTTGTCACAGACGTCCTGTGTAACGTTGGGCAAGTTCTTTCATCTCTCTGTGCCTCTGCTCTGCATCTGTCCCATGCCATGTTATCAGACACTGCAGCAATGCAGGCCACTAACACACCTCCGATAGACAAATAAAATGGTCAAATTGTAACCAAGATTTTTTTATAGCACTTAATGTAGACAAAGAACACACATTAACGAACATGCTAAAAAGGAGGCTGACCCTTAGCAACACTACATGAAGGACAACCTGTGCCCCAGGCTTTCAAAGGGGAAGGCAGGTGAAGTGCATGCATCAGTGCTGTTCATTCAATTCTTACAGCACTTTCTTGTATTTCCTGCTTTCCATTAGATCACCTTCCAGGGACCTTTTATCAGGTTCCCTTCCAGAAGAGCTCTTGTCCTGTGTCTAGGAAATGAAGTTTTCCACTTCAGTTGCCGGTATGACAGATTTTGTGTCTTTGTGAAAAGAGCGTCCCTCTCTTGTTTTTGTCCCATGATGATACATGGGTCAAATCTACCCTACCAAAAAAAAAACAACAAACCCACACTAGGTGAACTTTCAACTTAACCATTATTGGCTAAACATACCCAGTTTGCAGGTTAGTTTTTGGTTAACATTTGTATTTAGATACACTGAGGCAGCCTCTTATATTTGGCATTAGTTCATATGGAGCTATACTGTGTTATCTAAAATATTGGGATCAATGTTGCTTTTATATAGACATGGGACCAAATCATAAAATTCAGATCCAGATATGAACTTCCCCAAAGTTCAGAGACATTCAGAGCTGGTGTATTGATATGGGCCTGTTTGTATTTTATTATTTAGCTGACCTTTCCCCCCCACCCCTTTCTTTAAAGGGCACTAAAAGGTGACAATTCTCCTGGGGCATGAACCCTTCAAATCTCCAAGTATCACAACTTCGGAATCAACATCAGATGGACACACACCCTGGAAAGATCTTCAAAGGGTGCTGGGAGAATTAGAACCCTAATCCTACCGAAATTCAAAGGGAGGTGAACACCTCACTCTTTGAAAATTCCAGGCTCAATCCTGATAGGAAAATGAAGAAAGCCAAATAAAGTTCCTCCTTATCTGAAGAGAGCGAATGCATTCAGTTATCGGCAGTCAAAATAGGGATTTAGAGAAAGAAAATGAGGCTGCTGCAGGGTTGGCGACTTGCGATATTGAGCCCTGGATGAGCTTTCACTACAAGCCATCGGCACTAGAAAGGAATGCTGTTCAGTGCTGGGAATGTCAGCTTTCCAAAAGACTGACATCTTGTTTGTTTCCTGCCTTGGTGGCTCAGGAGATATTCTGATTACTGTCTTGCTTTGCAACACTCCTTTCAAAACATACTCGGGTTCCAGTACGATTTGAGCAGCCAAAACCTCAACAACTGCTAGGCCTAAAATTAAATTTCTGTTGCTGGTATCAGTTATGAAGGCAACTTGGAATGAAGCTTTCAGTTAGCACAGGGTATTAGAGCCTCATTCTAATTTTCCCATTAGTTTTACACCTGTGTAACTCCACAAACTTCAGTGAAATTGATCGCAATTTAAACTCACATATGTGAGAGGAGAGTCAGGTTCTGAGGGAGAGATTTTCAGAAGCCTCCCCCCACTCCCACCCCCACATCTTGAAATAGGACTTCTGCACCTCACTCTCTCAGGCACCTCTGACAAACATTTAATCCCTTAATCCAGTGCTTGGTGAGATGTCAACTCCCAAAACCATGTCATGTTTCGGGGGGGGTGGGGGGGTGCGGGGCGGGGGGAAGGTAAACTTCTCTAAACCACAGCCTAGGAATCGAGATCTAAGGCGGTTTCTATCCAAAGGTGCAGGATCCAATGCATAGCTAGCACAATAAGAGACATAAATAAAAATACAGTATATCGATCTCAAAACAAGGGGGTAAGATTAGTTATTCACATTCTACACAAGGGGAAATTAAAGCAGAGACAGATTAAATGGCATGCTCAAGGCCATACAGCAAGGTTGTGGCAGTGCTGGGAACAGAACTCATGTCCAGATTCCCACTCCAATGTCTATTCTATTCCATATAGTCTCTAAAACCACTCTCCTCACCATAGCATGAGACTACCTTCCAGTTGTGCATTAAGCAATGTGACTATCATCATCTGTTATGGGTGGTTTCTGAGTGTTTTGTTTTGGCAGGGTTTGGGTGATTTTTATTAAATGTCCATGTTGCTCTGTTTATATTGAAGAAGGCCAGTCAGAGACGTGCGCCTGGTACTTGGAGCAGAAGGTGGTGCAGTTTGTGATAATTCTTAGTCCCTGTGGGAGTTTGTGGCCCAATCTCAGACTAGCCTCTGAGAAAGCTCTGCCTCCTGCACAGATGTGCATTGCCCTTTCTGGGGGCAACAATCTCTCTCATTTTACACTATAAAAATACACTTGGTTTCCTACTCAATCTCCCCTAAACAGCACCCGTTGGCCAATATCTTCCCAAAACAGCCCTTAAGCCTTGGGAGCAGCTAAGCCCTGATCCTAATTGCATTGAAGTCAATGGCAAAACTCCAAACAACTTCAAATGTTTCTGGAACAATCCCCTGCAGAATTAAGATAATAAACCTCCCAGAGTAAGTTTCTTAACAGACAGAAAACACAACGTTCAGCAGTGTGTTATTTCCAGAGAACAAAGAGCAAATCACAAGTAGGACTGATCTGATGCATTTGATTTATAGTCTTCCAGAAGGGGGAGAGACTCTGTGCTATTTGTTATGGAATTTGGAACAAAGCTCTTTTTTCTTTTTAAAGACAACTATTACAGCGGAAAATGAGCAGTCTTGGCATGCAATGCAAAGTACGTCCTTGATCTTATGAAACACTTAGGGTATTTTCCGGGTCAGAGAGCTTATGTGCATGTGATACAGTGTTTTCCTGGAGCTTAAACAACTCAGAAGCAAATGCAGAAATAATCCTGTGACCAAATATGACACACATGGGTACAATAAATTAATATCTGAAGAGTCACCTAATATGAAAAAAACCCAACCAATCACTCCGGTCACCTTGTGCTGTGATGGTACCCTGGCCATGTCCTGTGTGTATATGGATACAGGAGTGGATATTGCAAGTGTGTGTGCATGCATGTGTAACCCACACCCCTTCTGGGTGTGGTGTTCTGTCCCCTATAAGCTTAGATATTAAAGAATGCCACAGCCTTACCTAATAAATATGGGACACTTAGCTCATGTAGTGAAGGCTCATGCATTGAGGTCCCAGGTTCGATCCCGATGACTGTGGTCGGTCGGTGTTACACAGACGCGTGCACACACACACACAAACATCCTTCATTCTGATGGACCCAGCACAGCCCACGCGTTGCCTGGCTGCTATTCCTTGTGAATTATTAAATGGGAATAGGTAGATAAACTGCAACTTGATGTTAACAGACAAATGGGAAGATGTATTCCTTGTTATGTTTTCACTGTCTGGGTATCTGGGCCCAGAACCCAAAAGCCAGGCTACAGACTTCTTGGGGGTGTGGTCAGAGAGTGTTAAGGGTCATGGAGCCGGCTCATTTTACTAAGATGATTTCTCATATTAGCTTGTTATTACAGCAAACCACGCTGTAATAAAACACAGAGGAAGCGGCATGATTTGTTTCCCATCCCTGGAGGTATGGAGTCCTTACGAAAGTGAAACACCAGAAGCATGGCTAAAGGCCAGCTGTGGTATCAAACAAGTGCTGGACAAACGTCTCACTCCTTGCTCTGTTACAGTCCCGGTCAGCTGCACCCTCCCTGCTTCGGTCTGTGGCTACTGAGGCGAAGACTCCATGCAAATGACTTTGTGATAGGAGTGAACAGCCACCAGGGACTAGGATGAGATGACTCACCCCTGGCAGGAGACGCCCACATGCCTCTAAGGGCTCAGGGCTGACATGCTATGCTGAGCTGTGCTGTGCCTTTTTTTCCCAACCCAGTGATCATGCTTTTTAAAACCTGCCTTTTAAAGGGCTACAGTTAGGCATATGCCACTGGTGAAATGGTGGCTGCTTCCATTGGAGCCATTTCACCTGGAGATTTCACGACAAGCACGATGGGCCAAATCCTCTGCTGGTGTAAACTGAACTGAAGCCAATGGAGTTATGGAGGATCTGGCCCAATCACATTTTACTGACATAAATCATCAGACTTTGTCACCTGTGGTTATTCTGTAAAGTTAGGGCCTGGATCTTACTTCCAGTGAAACCCCAGGGAGCTTTGCTATTGGTTTCAACGCAGAGTCAAGGCCTGGGCAGAGGGGCGTGCAAAGAAGACAGGACAGACTGACACTGATGTAAAGTGGGAGTGGCTATATTTTCTGTAAGCACCAATAAGAGCACACGGGAGTTTTTTTCCTTTCATCAATAGGAAATGAACACCGATGCCCTTGCAATTCAGGCAGAATATAACATAGATCATCGTCCTGTACTGATATGGCTGGTCGCACTGGGAAGCTACATTTCCTGGACAGCTCTGCCACACTTAAGGGCATAGGCCCACATTTTCAAATGGTACCTAAGGTTAGGCACTTGAATCCATATTTAGGCACCTATTTTCCAGAATTGCAGACAGCGGCTAGAGAAGTCAATAAGAAGCAACGGTGCTAAGCACTGCTAAGAGTTAGTCCACTTTTACTTAGACACCTAAATGTGAATTTAGATGCCCCAGTTTGAAAATTTTGGCCCTAATGCCTGTAGCTATGCAACCAGCAGAGAAGGCTTCAGCCAGGATCTGTTTCTTGGTGGGTCACAAAATATCACTCTCTCTCTTTCTCTTCTGTATAGATGGAGGAGGGAGTCATTTAACACCAGCTGTGAAAATCCATAGTTAAATCCAAGCTGGGGTTTTGGGTTCATCTAAAAGTCCATCAGCACCCTTAGTGCAGGTCTCGAATCCGTTCACAAGGTTGCATGATATAGTCTCTTTTGCCACAGAGAGGGACCTGAACGAAACCCCTAGATCCAGTCCCTGTCCTACTTGCTCAAATCTTTGGGATGTTTGAAGTCTCCATCTCAATTTTACAGCTTTGTTCCGGGGACAGATCCTCAACTGGTGTAACCCCTTTCCTTCTTAGTAATCATTTACATTGCGACGCCTGTATAAATAAGACTATTTGAGAAATCAAGAGAGAACAGGATATAGTTTAGCTATTTTAAGGATGAACTCCCCTAATGTTGGGCAGGATTTGAAACGTTTTGAAGAACCTTACACAGGAAGCACAATGAAACTTGAAGGCAAGGTGCAATGCCATCAAGATGATAACCTCACAAGTTGAACCTCACTTTAGAAATCGCACTTTCAGTATAAGCTTTTTTGGTGCCTGATCATCAGCCGGCCTGAATGGACATTGCTCCACTGGCTTCAAAGAAGGGATGCTGATTTACAGCTGAGAAAGATCTGGCCCTTTGCTGTCAATGGATCGTTTTCAACACTCCCTTGCTGGCCTGGAGCCATTGTCACATCTGTGTGCCTGAGGGAAGCAGTTGCAGGGTGTGAGTGCAGATGGAGGTTATTTTAAACGCTAAATGGGAGTGAGGAGAGGGGCTTCCCATAAAGTAGAACTTTTCAAGGCACATCAATACGGGAGACTTGACAGCTTCCTTTCAATAATTAAACACGCAGCTTCTGATGCTGCAACCTGATTGGCTGAGATGGTTTGGGACTCCAGGGCATGGCTTATAATAAATCTCATCTATAAAAAATAATCACAACTGTCACAACATGCAGACATTGCTTTCTGTGACAAAGAGTTTCTCCTCTGACCAATTAGTCCTAAGACAAGCATTTACCACCCATATGGCACACTTAGGGAAGGTCACTTTTCAGTCATCGCCTTAGATTTCTCCTGCATCTGCACAGCCCTCCTGGGATTTAAGGGTCTGGATGTTTTATGAGTAGCCAATCATCCATCCAAGAAACCAGGTAGTGGTTTGATTGGTTGGTGTTAAGTACTTCCAATGGATTGAAAATATACTCCCCCCTCCCCCATTAAAAAAAAATATGTTGATTTTACAGCAGGTTCCCTGGAACACTAAGGGTATGTCTATGCTGCAGTTAAACACCCAGGGCTGGCCCATGACAGCTGACTTGGGCTCATGGAGTGCAGGCGGCGGGGCGGGAAAATTGTGGTGTAGACATCTGGGCTCAGGCTCTGGATCTCTCCTCCCTTGTGAGCCCGAGTCTGCTGACATGGGCCAGTCCCTGGTGTTTAGCTGCAGGGAAGACAAACACTCAGAGTGCTTGTTTCTTACTCTTGAAGGCTGGTCTTAACTGTTTCCGAAGGATTATTTTAAATCTCAGAATGCATTTCTCATCAGGAAGGACCCTAATCTCAGCTATTTGGAACTGTCAAAACAACCAAGTTTTTACCACCTTTTCATTTCTTACACAGTGATCAGTTATTCCTGAAACATGAGATTGTCCCCTCTCCCCCTACATCCCATTATGCTTTTGCTGTAGCTCACTTGCCATCCATTGGCTTTGGCTTCCAAAAGCTTTAATGGGCCTCATGAGATCACACAGAAATGTAATCCTTTTGGGCGTACCCAGGGAGTCGTTCAAAGAAAGCCAGGCGGTTTCACAATGCATTTAATCACAATTGAAAACACACTCATCGCTGGCTTCAGTGGGACTGCAAAAGGAGTAAGTTAGCACTGAAGTCAGAAGTTCCTCTGATGACAAAGCAGCTGCGAGCTGAGTAGGCCTTCAAATCAAGAGCCTTCATGTTCTATTACTAGCTGTGCTTCTGACTGGTACAAAGCACCAGGTGAGTCACTTCACCGCTCTGTCCCTCGCTGCCCGTTCTAGGAACAGGAATAATGGTATCAACTCACATTTGTGAAGTGCTTTGAGAAGGATGAAACATACCAAAGTACCATAAATGCCAAAAAGTGTCATTATTATAAAGCAGAACGCGACGAGTGTTTCCTGCAGTGCAAAGATGGAAAACTCTGCACTTAATTAAAAACTGACCATTCAGTTACATTCCTCATATCTCAAAAGAAATGGCTCATACTGGGCAAACTTTCCGAAGGCTGCATCAAACCATTATGGTTTTTCTGTTAAGGGCAGTCTGGGTGTGACAAAATTTATCAATGCGGGTCTGATTGCAGCAGAGCTCTAGTGAGGAACTCATAAGCTACACAGTAGTATCGCACATACACTGTTACATGATAATTAATACAGCATCATCCTGGGATATGCCTACTCGGTACACTTCTTTTGGCAGCATGTAGAGGACATGGATAGGTAGCCACCGCCCTCCCCCGACAGCATGGGCATAATCAGCGACGTAGACGGGGAGACATGGCTTAGATGGGTAAAGAGACTCCAGGGTGAGAGTATAGACCTTAGTACAGAACCTATGTGGCTGTCTACTCGCCCAAGCTGTACCCCCCTGTCTACACTGCGACTGGAGTGTTTCTCCTGCCGCAGGGACAGACTCCGGTAACAGGGAAAAGCTGAGGCAGCTGAAGTCTCTCCTCACTGCCTCCTCCCTGCCCGAGCCTTTCACTGACACACGTAGCTACGTACTGCAGCGTGGACACAGCCTGCTTTTCACTGCGGCATGTAGTTACACCTCCTCCACATGTCACCCTTGTGCAGACAAAGCCTTAGTGCACTATATGCAAGGCGACGTTTTAGTCATGGGTATTTTTTAGTAGACGTCATGGACAGGTCACAGGCAGTAAAAAACTTACAGCCCATGACCTGTCTATGAGTTTTACTATATACCCCTAACTAAAGTTTGGGGTGGGGGGCAGCGGGTGATCTAGGGGGCCAGTCCAGGGCTGCCACAGGTGCTGGGGGAGGTGGCCTGTGACCACTGCTGGTGCTGGGGGAGGGGGAAAGATGGCAGGGCTAGCAGCTCCCTACCCAGCTCCGCATGTTCCTGCAGCTCCTAGGCAGTGGAGGGACCAGGGGACTCTGCACGCTGCTCCTGCCAAAAGCGCCAGTGGTGCAGCTCCCATTGGAGCTATGGGGGCAGGGCCTGCAGGCATTGGCAGCGGGCGGAGCCCCCTGGTTCCTCCATCTAGGAGCTGCAGGGCCATGCCAGTGGGAGCCCCCCACCTCAAGGTAAGTCCCCCGCCCACACCTGCCAACACCCTGCCTCTAGGCCCCTCCCACACACCAAAATTGCTGCTGCTGACTGCTCCAGAAGTCACAGATGTCATGGAAACCATGACATTCATGACAGACTCGCAGCCTTAACTATATAGTACAGTGCCCGTTGTTTATCTATATACTCTGGTTTATCTTTCACTAAGATCTGAAGCAAGTGTTTTTAGAGAGGAGGAGAAAGAACAACAGTTCATATACTTCACGTGTTTCAACATATTATCACATTTAAGGGGAAAAGTTTGACACCGCTAGCATTTAGCAGTAGAATGTGGTGCCGCTTTCTCCTCACTTCAGCTCAACTGTGACAGTAACAGATGGATATGATCCAACGGGAAACCTCTCCCCTTCCAGCCAAAACATCCTCTCCAGAGCTTTAACTCAGCCATCACCAGAAACAAATTTGGCCAAGGCCTCCAATCCAAAAGAAAACCAAGTTGGAAAAGACCGCAACCTGCAACTGACAGCATACTGCATTGTATATGGCCTTATCTGCCCCGCTTGGCTTCTTTGAGGTTGCTTGCTGAGACAGAAAGAAGAAAGCAGGTGGAAGCCTGCTATGCTAGATAGTTTCCACCTCTGGCTGGCTTACTACAGAGAGGAAGGATAGTCCAATGGTTCCGATGCAATCTTGGACCTTGGGAGAGCATGGTTCAGTTCCCTGCCATGCACAGACTCCCAGCGTGATGGTGAGCAGCCACTCTCTGTGTCTCAGCTCCTCATCTGTAAAATGGGGATAATAGGACTGCCCTGCCTTCGAGGGGTGACGTGAGGATAAATACATTAACGGCAGGGAGAGGCTCAGACACTGGGCTGTATAAGTACATCAGACATCTCAGAACCCATCTGGGCTCTGACACATCTCTACCGGTAAGCACTGAGCACACCCCAGGAAGAAAGGGATCAGAGAGTCAGGGCTTTCTATCTCCAAACTGTAAACGTTACCTGCCGTGAACACCTGTTCCCAGCCCTTAGGTAGGTACCTCCATTTTGCAGAAGGGTTAAGTGAGGGAGTGAGCAGCAGAGCCAGGGTGAGAATTTGGGGATTGCTGGCACCTCTCTCATCTCCGGGCCTTCAGGAATAACGCCTCCAAGTGATTTAAGGCTTGTTTTCACTGTGCATTAGCTCGAGACATAACCCAAGTTTTGCTCCAACCCAACTCCCATCCACACACAAAGCTCTCTACTCGTTAGGTGATGCTTTCAACTCAAGCTAGCTGTGTGTCGCAGGGATTAGGGGATGGGAAGGGTCTGTTTGAAGCCTGAGAACTGCTGATGCTTGAGCTAAGAATGCAGCGGGGTTGCAGTTACAGGCAACAGTTCAAGTGAGTGCAACTCATCAGCAGCTGATCCAATCATTCTGAGTAGCTGAGGCGTTGTTTTGCAGCGTAGCAGCTCTCCCTTGAGCTAGGCTAGCTCCAGTGGACGAACTCCAGCAGTGAAGACATGCCCTAAATCACTTGGAGAGGTCATTCCTGAGAGACAGCCTCCTTCCACTGGAGAGACACCTGACTGGGCATCACTGGGCATCAAGAGAACACGATCTGGCCACACTGCAGGGCGAGGCCAAAATGGGGAGCTCCTTGAGGTGCCGAAAAGGATGAGCGTGAGAGGAATGAAAAACTAAAGTACTTCTGGCTAGGGCCACTTCACAGAGCAAGGTCTCTACACAGATCTACGTATGTGTAATTGTGTGTGCACATACACGTTTCTTCCACGTGCACCTAGGATGGCCACCATCTTGACCAGTTCACTGAGAACTGAACCAAGGACCACCAGAGCTGACAGCCCGAATTGCTGTAACTTAATCTAAAGAATCAAGGCTCTGTAGCTCTGGCTGAAGCAGACACAAAGCTGTAGATTGAGCACAGAGAGGGACCTGTAAAACATACACACCAAACTCCGCTACCCAACACCTGAAATACTCTAACATTAGGGGCTGGGTAGGGCCACAGAATGTACTTTTTCGTAAAGGGAACAGCACTATTCTGAGCTCAAACACACCAACCCTCTTCCGTGTGAGAAATCGGAAAGACGGACCAAGCCACAGGCTGTGGCGGCTTTCAGCTATTAGGTCACAAAATGCCCCCTGATTACTAACCTCATCATTGCCAAACAAAAGCAAGCAATAGCTCTGCCAAAATTCACAAGTCTTATTCACTCTCTGCTGACTCTACCTTTTTATTCAGAAATATAAAGGTAAGTGACATCTATGCATCCAAGAGCCAGAATGTGCAGAACTGCAATGCATTCTGTGGATGATTAACAGTTTCCCCATGTTTCCCTGAAATTTCCTGACATTAGTAAATATTTTCATTAACAGAAAAAAGCTATAAACTCCCCCTCCCAAGTTATGTTTTACCTGAATCTAAGCAAAATATGAAAATATTTTCAATAGTCCCAGCAGCAGACATGGTCTATGAATCCTGTGCAGGCACCTTACGCTCTGGAGTCACCATGAGAAACACCCATGTCCCAACAGCAATAGAATCACCCATACATAATTTCTCCCTAACAACTGATCGGCATTATTGTTGGTCATTATTTGCATTAAAGTAGCATCTACAGTCCTAAACAGAGAATTAGATACATTCATGGAGGATAGTCCAATTAGCCAAGATGGTCAGGCACACAATCCCACACTCTGGGTGTGTCTAAACCTCTGACTGCCAGAAGCTAGGACTGGACGATAGGGTAAGATGCATCACTCAACAATTGCCCTGTTCTGTTCATTCCCTCTGAAACATCTGGTACTGGCCACTGTCAGAGTCCACAGGGCTAGATGGACCAATGGTCCAACCCAGTATGGTCGTTCTTATGTTTTCAGTCATTTTTCTGTTGGAGTGTCCATTGAATGTGGTTCCAAAGGGATTCAACACAATTTTGCCCATGTCCTTTGTTGTCTGTCATGCACTATTGCAGTTAATTCTGAGATAGGTCTTGATACTCTTCTAAAGGACTTGGGGGAAATGGGTAGGGCATTAGAATGGGGTCACATGGCCTCAAGCCAGGAGAAGGTAGGCACGTTGGAAGAGGCTGGGTCTGGACAGGGTAATACTTTCTCCATTGGATCTCACTAACGACGACAGATTTTTCAGCAGCTTTATCAGACTCGGGGATGAATCCAGCTGAAGCAAACAGAGAGGGGCGGAGTCAGAAAGACACTAAAGAGGGAGGGCTCTGAGTTACTACAGAGAATTCTTCCCCAGGTATCTGCCTGGTGGGTCTTGCCCACATGCTCAGGGTTTAGCTGATCGCCATATTTGGGGTTGGGAAGGAATTTTCCCCTGGGTCAGATTGGCAGAGACCTCAGGGGTGGGGGTTCACCTTCCTCTGCAGCATGGGGCATGGGTCACTTGCAGATTTAAACTAGTGTAAATGGTGAATTTTCTGTAACTTGAAGCCTTTAAACCATGATTTGAGAACTTCAGTAACTCAGCCAGAGGTTAAGGGTTTGTTACAGGAGTGAGTGGATGGGCAGGCAAAGTTGTTTGGCCTGCAACGTGCAGGAGGTTAGACTAGACCAGGGGTCGGCAACCTTTCAGAAGTGCTGTGCTGAGTCTTCATTTATTCATGTAAGGTTTCATGTGCCAGTAATAATTTTAACGTTTTTAGAAGGTCTCTTCTATACCTCAATAACAGGGTTCGGCAACCTTTCAGAAGTCGTGGGCCAAGTCTTCATTTATTCACTCTAATTTAAGGTTCTGTGTGCCAGTAATACATTTTAATGTTTTTAGAAGGTCTCCTTCTATAAGTCTATAATATATAACTAAACTATTGTTGTATGTAAAGTAAATAAGGTTTTTAAAATGTTTAAGAAGCTTCATTTAAAATTTAATTAAAATGCAGAGCCCCTGGACGGGCGGCCAGGACCCAGGCAGTGTGAGTGCCGCTGAAAATCAGCTTGCGTGCTGCCTTTGGCACCTGTGCCATAGGTTGCCTACCTCTGGACTAGATGATCACAATAGATTAATAGATTTTAAGGTCAGAAGGGACTAAAAGAGCTCTCCTCTCTAAACGGGCTGATGGTGGGATTCCCAAACAAGTGTTGGTACCATTGCCACATTCCTGAGAGGATAAAACAAATCAGTGCAGAGTTTTCCAGTTATATCAGCCAATCTCTACAGGCAAATCTGCATCTGGATCTGAAATTTTCCGGACTTCAGGATTGTCCAGACTTCAGGCCGACAGGGAGCCAGGGGCTGGCCGTGATCTAAGCTTTTCTAATGTACAGCGGTGGTTTGGAGCTGGGGTTTTGGTTCAACTCGTCAGCGTGGATGCAAAGCATGGCCCATATTTTGAGCTGGTCCCTTCCTTTTCTTCTCTGGTGCTGTATCCCCTTGGGCATGTTTCTGCCCTTTCATCAAGTCCTTGGCTGTTAGGTGTATTGGGCTGGGAAATCATAAGCACCGACGGCCATATCCTCAGCTCATCTAAACGGTCACAGAGCCACTGAGTTCAATGACTTAAACGGAGCCATGCCGATTTACACCAGCAGAGAATCGGCTCCTTGACGTCTTGATGAGAGTCCATTTGGGTGTTTTGTAGCATGCTAGCATTTATCCCCTGGGACTTTGCCTCAAGTTCACTGAGGTAACGTGAAGTCTTTATACAAAGGATGGGGTCTGCGACTCTTGTCAGCATCAGTATTACTGTGTGCAGATGATGATGAGCAAGGACCACATATGCAGCGCATGGATTCATCATGCCATCGAAGCAATCTGTGGCATTAGTTTAAAGGAGTTTCAACACACTAGTCTTTCACCACAGGAGACTCAAATTCAAATTGGATCCCAAGAGACATAGGGGGCCACTCAATCCTAAGGTCATGACATTTACCCTGTTGGGTACTGTATTTAAAAAATGGGGAAAGAAAGTGTCTTTGGGAAAGCTGGCTTTACCATTTTGGTATGGTACCTCCCATGCGAAAAATCAGTCATGTCCCCGACAGTGCAGGCACTAGGTTTGTTTGTACTGACTGTGGAAACACACAGCCTAAATAAAGCCTGACCTTTAAATCTATTCCTAATTACTGTGCCCTTTCCACTCTGGACTGCTGGAATCCCTAAAAAAGGTACCGCGACAGAAGTCACTACATGCATTCGCTCTCTGAAGCGTACTGGCTTTGAATGTCTGAGTGACAAAAGCTCTTACCCTCCAGTAACTGGCCGACAGATGGGGTATGGGAGTTACTGCCATCCGGAGGTAAAATCCTTTTGGCTCAGCTGGCAGAGGTGTGAGTTTGCGGAGCTGAAGAAGCAAGTTCTAGTAGTAACCAAGGGTGTTTTCAGGACATGGATTCATTACACAATCTTCTAAACCCATTTTATAGTAATACTGAACTTAAAATATAACGGGCATAGGTAATTACTGAGAGCATAATGACAGTGAATAAAATGGTCCTACTAAACCAAACCATCTAGGATAAGAGATCCCATTAGTACCTCCTCCTCAGAATCACTGCCTGCAGACATTTCCGAACTTAATCACTAGAGACTTTAATTGCTTGTCAGATTCACATCTGGCTAGAGACACATCCTGAGTTGATCTACCATCCCGTGGCGCGAAGGGACTAGAGGCCAAATGCAAACAGCATGAGGGCTGCATTACACAGGAGAAATTTTTCAAATCCATATAAAAGATTTTCACTTATCATTCCTTCTCTCCTCTGGGATGGTGAGTGGAAGTGATTTCTTCTTGGTTAACTGCCTTGGGGGGGACCTGATGCTTGGATTTGCAGGAGCCGAGTTTTGTTGGCAGGAGCACAAACTTCTGTTTCCGATATCATCCCACGCCAAATTTCAGGCTGCTCCCATCCAGTATTTGGGTTCAGACAATTAGGGAGTGCAAAGCAAGATGGAGAATTTGGCCCTAGCTCTGGATTTAATTCCTGAATCAACACACCAGGCGTGGAGGAGTTTGGATCCAAGAATTCTGACTCAGGCCTATGTTGGTCCAACAGATAAAGTATTGGACTGGGATTCAAAAGATCTAGGCTCTATCCCCAGCTGTGTGACCGTGGGAAAACCTCCCTGTGGTCTTTGTTTCCTCCCCAGCCTTGTCTGTCTCTCCTCTATTTAGACTGTAAACATTCCAGGGCTCTTATGAAAGGAACTTTTCTTCAAACCCTCACCCCCAGTTTGGCCACGATACCAAAAGAATCAATAATTTCTTCAGCTCTAGTCCTGGGTGCTTCTTGAAAAATCATCACCCTGGAGAGAGACTAGTACCTCGCCACGCTTCCTCTGGGCTTGACAGAAAAACAGTTAGAGGCATGTGCCTTGATAGGTTAAAGGGACACTCTTGGCCTCAGCTACCGAAAACCAGATATACCAGCCTTGGTTTGCTCTATGGGCAAGTCAGGGCAGCCGCCTGCTTAGTCGGCCTCCATTCCCTTTCTTCCAAACAGGCAGGGCATTATAATGCACAAACATGAATGCTGCTCCCTCACTGCTCTAGAGGAATCCTATAATGTTACCATCTCTTGAGCAGTATAGGCAGGCTGAGGGGAGAGACCACACAACATGCATGTGAAACCCCTCGCCACAGACACACTCACTGGAGACAGTGGCAGGTTCCTTAGTACAGAAGCTCAAGCAATGTCAAAGCTGCAGCCCTGGCTCTGGCAGGCAACAGATTTCCTCACAGCAGGAGGGGCGGTTTGTTTTGAGGGTAGCGTTGGGCAGAGGGATGCAAAATCTTGTCAGTCAGGCTTTGGTTTTGTTGACAGAGGTGGGGTGCAGGAGTTTTCCATTTGAGCTAAAGCTGCAGCATTCAGAGGGTTCAGAGACATTATCTGAGATCTGGGGCATGTCCATTTTGACAGTGTTCCTTTAAATAGAGCAGGCAACATCCTACTCCCTTCTCAGCAGCCGCAGAGGGCCCCAAACGCAATGAAACCAGTGCAGTTCTGCCGTTTCAGACCTCAATGCCAGGGTTCCACACCAACTTGTTCACTGCAGGCCCAAGCTCCCGCCACACCAGTACTTGGCCATGGCTGGGGACAGGGCAGAGGTGAGGGAGTTCAGAAGCAGGGACTGTGGATCCGTTGCTAGGTAGTCCCCAATCCCCACTGTATAGAGGCATAGCAGCAAAGGGTCCTTAGAGATGGAGGGGGATTCCATCTCCCCTAGCCTTCCATGCATCGCAACGCAGCTACTCTGGGTTGGGAAAAGGGAAGGATGTTGCACTGAGAAATGACAGCCACAGGGGTTTGAGCCTGGCTAGGAGGTGCCTGTTTCGTCCTATTGTCAGCCTTCTATTGTCAGCTCTCTCCTGTGAGAGAGGTTTTCACGGCAGCAAACAGCGCTGGGCTAAGGGGAAAGAACAAAGAGCGGAGGATGCAAAGGCTGAACACCGCACGCCTTTGCAAACACGGTGACGCATCATTAAGCAATGCAAGTTAGGAGAACAAGTCAAGGACTGCAGAGGAATGCTGCAATTTTTCATGGCACCAGGCTCAATGGCATATGCTGCTACACACAGCAAGCCGTGGCAGCTGTAACAAGAGAAAAGCAACACACTCTTTAGGATTTGCTCCAGAAGCAACACTAACCTGGTACGAGCTAGCTGACATTAGCATGTGGTTGGCTCAAAAGGCTTCTGTACCCCATTCCTTTGTGGTATTCCCAGCTGGAATACGTCAGTGTGAACACGAGCGCCGCAGGGGTTCAATCAAGAAAGAGATGCACTGACTTTGAATTTTACTTGCCTTTATATGTACCAGGAGCCTCCGACCTCCTGCAAGCCCTGGAACAAAAGCGGAAGTCAGAGCACACAGCTGTTTGAGAGCCAGAGGATGGGCTTTTTTAGAGCACTCAAATGAGCTGGGAGCACAAGGCCAAGATAAAGGATCTTGTGTGCCTATGTCACTTAGGCCCTTCTTCAAGTATCACTCTGAGCCTTTTTCACAATAGGGCCTGACCCACACACAATGAAGTCATCAATGGGAGTCTTTCCATTGACTTTAATAGGAGCTGGTGAAATAACAGTTCGTGGTGATATACTGCCTCCCAAGTGAGATCTGAAAACACTTTCCAGACACCATAGAAATACGCCTCTCCTTCCCTCACTACTCGCATTCAGCGAGGCGGAAGCTGAGGCCCGGTGGCGTTAAAGCTGGCATAGTCACACAGGTAGGTGCCTAAAATACATCCACATTTAGACACGTAAATAAATGGCCTGTGATTAAATGCCCAAAAGCTCCCATGCAAGTCTGTGGCACTGCCTGGAACAGAACCCAGCTGCCCACTCTCCCAGGCCTGCTGCCTCTCCATTCCCCTCACCCACCATCTCGCTCACTCTCCTTGCTGGCATGCAAAGCACGACATCCCTGCTGATGATCGAGGGTGACTTCTCCGGGCCCTGTAATCAACAGCGCCTCATCCCCTGAGATCAGGCACATCCCCTCAGCAATGAGTGCCATGAATCCTTGGGAAACATGCTTGTCTTCACTGCTAAGAAAGATGGCTTTTATTTTAACCTTGGGGCAACTAGCATTTGTGAGCTCTCCTAAGGTAAAAACGAAGGGAAAACAAGGCACTCTGGTTCAGTTAACCTCCTGAGACAAACCCCAGGCAGGGGTTAGTGTACTTTGCTTTGTGGTAAAACTAACATGCCTTATCTCATGGTTTTGCCTGGGGAATCGCTCGCACACACCGTGACCCTGAGGCAAAAAACTCCAGCTCTTTAGCAGTAGGAAAAAAAGCCTCAAGAAAGATCAGAATCCATACCTAGTTCCCCAAAGCAAGTACAGACAAGTTCTCATTCTTTGTCCCTCCACCAAAGCAGCGTCCGTGCACAGCCACGACTTGGCCAAGAGGCGAGTGCCCTCACTGTGCAAGCATGTCTGACCAAAATAAGATACCCCCCGTCCCCCATTTGCTAAAATAGTGGGATTTTAAAAAAAAAAGTCCATTTTATTAGCTGCAGTGTCAGTGCAGAGTCACTTCAGGGGTTTCAGTTCACGTATAAGGGATTTACTTTCAAGAAGGGCTCTTTGAACCCGCTAACTCCTTTATCTTTCAAATAGTTGCACTGTGCACACACATTAAAAATGGATGAGGCAGCATGAGCTGTTATTTCTAAACCTCCTGCTCCACTTGCAGAACTTGGTTTCCAAGGGACACATATATTTCAAATAGATAAAAGGACATGCTTTCCAATCCACCCAAAGCAGCCCACATTCAGCTCGTGGAACTCACTGCCACAAGGTATTACTGAAGCCAAGAGCCTAGCATTATTAAAAAGTGACTTTGGATATTTAATTTTTCCATAGCAACTTCCCTTTTAAAATAAAAACAAAATCCTTCCTCTAGTTTTGGACTGTTTTTCTTTTTGCACTGCAGCTGTCAATCCCCAAGCATCTACTAGCCAATGACAGATTAATTCTTCATTTCTTTTCGTTTGACCATTTTCACTAGGCAGCCCCAGGAGAATCACCAAGGGATCCTTTGGTCATAGACATCCAACAGTTTGTAATACTTGATTATGAATGGCTTTCAATAATCTCTAATGACTGGACATGTCTAACAGATACGCTTAAAATCTCCTCTTTCACCACAATGTCTCCATCATTTATCCCCATTCAATCTCCCTCTCTCTCTCTCTCATTTAATCTGACTGGTGATTAATCAAAAACATGTCTGCAACACACGATACCTTCTCAAAGCCTCAAAATGTATCCAATAATTTCTAAAGTATCAGAGGGGTAGCTCTGTTAATCTGTATCCACAAAAACAATGAGGAGTCCGTTGCACCTTAAAGACTAACAGATTTATTTGGGCAGAAGCTTTCGTGGGTAAAAAACCCGCTTATGCCCAAATAAATCTGTTAGTCTTTAAAGTGCCACCAGACTCTCCAGTAATGTCTTGTGTCCTCCTTGCATCAGAGGAATATGCAGCCTGCTTGAAAGATGTTTTCACACTGTAGATGCAATTAAGCAGCAACCACATGCATGTGGCTGGGAATAAACCCAGCTGCCACTTCCTGAAGCAACACGTTCATTTCTGAGAGACTGGCAGGGGTCGCACAGAATCCAAGAGTGTTTCCTGCATGTGCTATTCGTAATCAGGCAAACAAGAGCCGGGATGTAATTACAAGTGCCGTGGAACTGTACAGAATCCATATATCCCTTGCGTTAGCTTTCTGAGGATACTAATCATACCATCTCACTAGTTTGATAAACTAAGGCACAACGTGAACAAGCCACACTGGATGATTCTACAGGGATAGTTGAAAACCTGGCACCACTTAAGCTAAGTTCTAATTTGGAGCACTCACCCTGCTTGGGCGTGCAAGATGGATTCCAGCACTTTAATGAAAGAAAAAATGCCCTCGCAGACTAAAGGACCAATTCTGTGCTCATTGAAATCAATAGGAGATCTGCCACGGACTTCAGTACGCAAGCACATCTTTGAAAGCCCAAGGCTTGCATGACTGCCTTCGGGAGCCTTAGTCCGCTGCAGCGTGCATGGAACAAGGATGGTCGTTTGGTTGAGCCACAGGACTGGACTCAGGAGAATGGAGGTCAGTTCTCAGCTCTGCCATGGACTCCCTGGGGCAAATTACAATCTCTCTGCCCCGATTCACCAAGGTACTTAAGCACTTAAGTACTTTATAGCTCATGGGACTACCCACAAGCCTAAAGACAGGCAACTGCTTGTCCAATTGGGGTGTCCCCATCAGTAAATGGAGACAATAATACTTCTTTGATCTCACTCTTCTTTAGTTAGACTGTGAGGTCTTTGGGACAGGGACTGTCTTCGACTGTATGTTTGTGCAGCACCTAGCACAATGGAGACATGACTTCAAGTTGGGGCTGTGTTGGCTATTCAGTGCAATAGAACACTGAATAATTACCATTATCTGTAGGCTAAAATGCCCAGTTAAAATCAGTACCAAATGTCTCAATGGGCTTTAATTTATGGCTAGAAGGTTGGTCTGAAATCCATTAAATGATCTCCCTTGCCAAGGAAATGTGTATTGAGGTTCTGTGGGTGGGGATCCCAGAAGACCACATGTAATTCTTATTACCAGTGATCACAGCATGTATTACAGCATTTGTTGCTAATCCCATCTGTGCTCCATAACGAGCACCATTCACACTAATTTGGTGATCCGTCCCAATTATTTTCCTATGCTGCAATTATCAATACCTGTGTACATCATGCAGCATAGAGTTTCAAGGACAAAGGGTTTTTTCTTTGGGTCTCATCGGCTTTGGTATGTTGCCCAGCTCACTGATTACTGTAGTCATGGTAGCTGTTTTAATTACACAAAACTTCTCTTTAAGAACAGTCACTGTATTGTAAAGCACTGGGGTTTTGAAAGTGTCTCAACCAGAGTAATTCAGCCGCACACTGAGAGTGGGGGATTTTTGCAATGTACGTACTGTTTATAGTTCCATTTTTTACACAGTCTATAGTCCATTAATCCAGTTATTAGAAATTTACATTAACACAAGATCTGCGAATAGCTGGGCTCCCAAACAGCTCTCAAACTCATCCATTTGAGAATTCTCTTCTCGTGACAGCTGTCCTCTTTAAAAGGAAAGGAGATGTAACTATAGCAATGCAAGGGCAAGGCACGGAAGAGTCTGTTAAATCTCAGGGAAGTGACCAAATTTGGTACAGATGGGATTGCCGGATCCCCTCCTCTGTCCTCTGGTATCAACAAGACTACGGTCCATTCCTTCAATGGCAGCTCTTCTGCTGATGCGCCAACATTTCCTCACCTGCTTCAAGTCTGATGTCAGCGGTGGGATTAACAAAGCCACTGGGGAAAAGGAAAGCAGTCAGCTGACTAGACCTGTGATTGACTGAGGAGTGTATTGACACTATGTGGCAGTAGCGCCAGAGATTCCAGGAAGTCCACTAGGGCCTTCACTACCGCTACTGATTTTACACAGAAGATACTAAGATACTATGGCAAGGGTAGGCAACCTATGGCACGCCAGCCGAAGGCAGCACACGAGCTGAATTTCAGCGGCACTCACATTGCCCAGGTCTTGGCCACCGGTCCGGGAGGTTCTGCATTTTAATTTAATTGTAAATGAAGCTTCTTAAACATTTTAAAAACCTTATTTACTCTACATACAACAATAGTTTAGTTATATATTATAGACTTATGGAAAGAGACCTTCTAAAAATGTTAAAATGTATTACTGGCACGCGAAACCTTAAATTAGAGTGAATAACGAAGACTCGGCACACCACTTCTGAAAGGTTGCCGACCCCTGTACTATGGTGATGGGTAGCAGTACGAAACAGAGAGAAAGGCGTTAAACAAAGATTCCTTCTCTCTAGGGATGAAAAATTACACCAGAACTACCTCCGTCTCTGTATCTCCCACAATGTATCCACTTTGCACTATGAAAAAACACTACTCTTGGCTATTACAGTGAGACGTGCTATAAGAAAAAAATACTATTCAATTTCTGTAGTGCCTAGAGGCCCTGACTAAGCTCAGAACCCAGTTGTGCTAGGTGCTGCATATAAGCATAACACTCTAAGAGACAAGACAAAGGAAGTACCATCATCCCCATTAGACAGATGGGAAAAGGAGGCACAGAGAAATCAAGTGACATGACCAGAATCAGGCAGGGAATCTGGGGCAGAGCAGCAATTGAACTCAGGCCCGTCTAATGTCTTAACCACATCATCATCCCCTTACTTTGAAGGCCTTGAACCAGAGATACAGGCAGAAAAAGTCTCTTCTTAAGGGAACAATAAACCTCCCTTTGCATCAAGAAACTCATTATGCATGGAATAGTATTCAAAAAGTAAAGGTACATGGTCACTGTGGTGTGTCACGGTTTAAAACAAAACTGGCCTTTGTGGCTTGAGCTGCCCCACAGCAACCCAGAGCACAACAGACAGCAGGTGGCGGGTCCTGTAATTGTGTGTGCGCGGGGGGGGGGCTTTTTTAATTAATGGGGAGATGAAGGTGGGAGGGATAACAACTTATGTTGAACAAACCACCTTGTGAGACAGATAAACCCCATTTTTATCTTGGCAATCAACAGAAGCAGAGCAGCAGCCAGGAGGTAAGTCAATGCAACATGCACTCAGGGCTACACAGCACCAAACGAAGTAAGAAATTTGCCACTGAAACTATAACACAGCACAATTAGTAAACATGCAGCGCCGTCTGTAGCTACAGCTGCCATATATTAAGTCCAACAGCAGTGATATACTGCAAACAGACCATTTCATTAACAATAGGCTTTTGCTATTTGTAGCTTGTTCTTTGGAGGAAACACACTGTCGTCACTCCATAGCTACACCTGAATAACTCTGTGAAACAGGGTTTCTCTGGCAAGGTCCACGCAGCTAGAAAGTCTTTATTAGGTAGAAAGATTCTGAGTAATATACAAGTTTTGTTTTATCTTTCTGTCCTTCGTGGGAGATTGCATGATCATGGAACATATTTAAGAAAAACAATAAGCTTGGGGAGTTGTTTTTTTTTTAAGTAGGGATTTTCCTGCATGATCCCAAAGCCTAGAGCCAAAAAACGCATTGTGGGAGAAAATACCTTCATTTAACAGTGCTGAAGATTATATACAATGTGTGAACAAGTGGACTATATTTGTTTGGTTTTCTAAGCCCTTAGGGCTTGATCCAAAGCCAAAAGTCAATGGGAGTTTCTCCACTGATTTCAACAGACTTTGGGTCAGACCTTTAGAGTACACCTGCACTGCAACAAAACACCTGCAGCTGGCCTGGGTCGGTAACTTGGGCACATGGAGCTTGGGGTGCGTGGACATAAAATAGCAGCGTAGACATTCGGGCTAGAGCCCAGGCCCTGGGATCCTAAGACATCCATAAAAAAACAACCTCTCTAAGGCAAGGAGGGGGTTGCTGCCATCTGTGGAGACCTGCATCAAAAAGGAGCAGAGATCAGGTTCCGAGATGGCAGATGTCTGCAGTCATTTCAGAGAGCAAAAGCTGCTGCTAGTTTTCATATAAAGTTCATCTGCGCTTGGCTTCCATAGTCAAGGTTTTTTAAGATGACAGTGCAAGAAGTGACCTACTTTAAAAAAAAATTGCAGGAATGGACAAAAGGTAGGTATGCATTATCTTATTGCTAAGGTAAGTGATGGTGAGAAGAGGGAACTTTCATGGGCTTTTTTTTTTTTTTTTTTTGAGGGTAAAGAAAGTGATCAGCACGCCGTATTCCTGTACGGGCAGCTGACGAACAGGGGAAGGTGCGGTTAACATGTAGGAAAAACACAGAGTCAGAAGGTGCAAGAACAACAACAACAAAGTATCAACACTTTGCTTCTATAATTACTATGCCAAAGATTTCCAGATAAGAGAGTTTAATGGGAGTTTTAAAAGTCTGTAATAAAATAAATGTGAAAATTTAATTGATATACTGTAGGGGGGGAATATCACACCAATGGACTACAAGTCATCGGGCCTCTTGCATCCTGGCTGTCTACTGGACTTGGGGTTCCAACCAGCCTCCCGTTAAACTTAATGGGAGTCTCCCAATTGACTTCAATGGAAGTGTGATTCAGGCCTTGCAGAATGTTATTGATCTACAGCAGGCTTAGCAGTATGGCCAGCTTGCTCTTCCTACACCTTTCAGACCTGGCTAAGTGATTAGAAGAGAGAGAAAGAACTGCAAGATGGTGTAAGCAACACACCAAGCCAGGGCCTATACTTTTAAGATTATCTTTCACAATGTCAGTGTAGTCTATACATGTGGATTTCCCTTCCCCCGCTCCCACAATGCTTTGATGCTTTTTTCCCCTTAAAATAATAATCACTATAGTCTTCTCCAGGACTCAAGACTACTCTGAATAATAAACAGTGCCTGACTGAGATGGGGCTTTTGATCCTCAAAGCACTTTACAAACATTCACTCACTATACTGCCCATTGTACCTTGTGGAATCTGTCAGTTTCACTGTTTAGAGCTCATCTTACATGCAAAAAACTTGCATCTCTTTAAACTATATCGGCATAGTTACAGTGGCTACGTCTACACTACAGCATAAAATCGAAATTACTAAAACCGGTTTTATAAAACCGATATTATAAAATCGATTTTATGCGTCCACACTAGGGCACATTAATTCGGTGGTGTGTGTCCATGGTCCTAGGCTACCATCGATTTCTGGAGCGGTGCACTCTGCGTAGCTACATTAAAGGACTGAGACCAATAACTTCGATTTCCGTCCACACTAACCCTAAATCGATATAGTAATATCGATTTTAAGGTTACTCCTCTCGTTGGTGGAGCAGTACAGAAATCGATTTTAAGAGCCCTTAAAATCGATTTAAAGTGCCTTGTAGTGTGGACGGGTATAGAGTTAAATCGATTTAACGCTGTTTAAATCAATTTAACTGTGTAGTGTGGACCAGGCCTGAGGTACAAACCCCCAGAGTGTGGATACAGTTATATCAATATAAAGGCACTTTATACCTATTTAGTATGGGAAGGGGAATCAGCTGACTGCCGCTATGACTGTCTCCACACTTGGGGTTGCACTGGTATAACCATATCAGTAAAAACAACAAAAATCATCCCCCTAACCAACAGTTAGACTGATAAAAAAAATCTGTGTGTAGACCAGGCCTAAAGCAAAGGGGTGAAGTGACTGGTCCAAGGCCATAGAGAAAGGATCAGAGCTGGGAAGTGAACTTGAGAGTTCTAGACTTTGACTCACTCAACAGCAGTAGCCTGTATGTGCAAACTGAAGCACCGTTTTTGCAGCTAGCCTGCCATGGGCAGATGTGCAAAAGGGAAGCATTCTCCCCAAACAAGCCTGCACTATGAATCTGCTGCAGCCCCACGCCGAAAGTCAGTGCCCCAAAAGCAGCCCCCCCCAGAGTCAGATCCCTGATGGTGCCCTGCTGTGGTGCTCAGTGATTGCATGGCACTTAAGATGTTTGCAGAAGCTCAGCGCTATTTCATTTCCAGTTCCAACTGGCTGTGCCTACGAAGAGCGAGACAGCACCTAGCCCAGAAGCTCAGCCCCTTACGACAGTCCCCCCAGTACAAGAGTTGTCAGGTGCAGGCTGAGGGGGCAGCCGGAAGCCAGCTCCCCCAAGGTTAGTGGAATCAGACCATCACAGCAAAGGGGATCAGCATGTCAAACGTCAGTATCAAGCTTCCCACACTGATCATAAAGAACGAATTGGACTTTCTAAACAATGAAAACAGCTTTTCCCTGTTCTTTCAGTCATAGCCAGGACAACTGACCCAATGAAATCAGGCTCCACATTAGCTCTGCAGGCCAACTGGCTCCCTCCCTTCATTTCAGAGCGGTAACTGTGTTAGTCTGTATCAGCAAAAACAACGAGGAGCCCTTGAGGCACCTTAGAGACTAAAATTTATTTGGACAGAGGCTTCCATGGGCTAGAACCCACTTCATCAGATGCATGGAGTGGAAAATACAGTAGCAGGTATAAATACACAGAACATTTCAGAGATTGGAGCCTGATTTGCTAGGGTTTTCCTGGCCAGTTATTTAACCGTCATTAGCATTTCAATGACAGCAGCCAGCCTTTGAAGGGAGTAGTATGAAAGGGAGACAGCCACTCTTGTGGGGGCGCTTTGTTTCAGGCCCAGGATGGCTGTAGATCCAACAAGACAGAAGGATGCTTATTCCCAGGAAGAGGAACTAGGCTTGCGTGCCCAAGATCCCAGTTTTCCTGCATGGAACAACCCAGGATTCTACCAGATGCCAGAAGAGAGTTTGTATTAAAAAACACACACACTCTGTGGGAGTTATTTTGGGAACGTACAGAACAGAGGTGCAAGTCTCCATAAAACCTAAGGACAGTTGGGGTGAAAATGCAGGAGTGTTGCAGATTTACTGGGAGAGGGGACATATACTGGACTGTATAAAGCTTAGGAGGAGGAAACATCTCCCTCTCACTTCTATCTGCAGTCAGGGCCGGCTTTAGACACTGCGGGGCCCGATTCGAAAGAGCTGCCTTCAGCAGCATGTTGGCAGCGGGTCCTTCTTCCGCAGCAGCGATGGAGCTGCCACCGAAGACAGCGGCGGGACTTCGGCAGAAGATCTATTGGCTGCTAGTGCCTTCGGTGGCACAGTGGCAGAGGGTCCTTAGGGATGTTGCGGAGTTCTCTTAGGGGTGCGGGGCCCGATTCAAGGGAATTGGGTGAATCACCCTAAAGCCAGTCCTGCCTGCAATGACTGTGCACACATGCAAACTACCTACACACTCTTTGCTCCGATGTTGTCTCACAGGCTAATAAAACTGCATTATAAGCAACTCAATCATTTTAAAACGTTTTTCAAGGAATTCCATAAAGACGACAAGAGAAGGATGGATTTGTACCGTTGATATAAAACACCTTTCCTATTGTTCAAGCAATTAGGAAAAGATCCCTCCCAACTACTGTGCCAAACAGTCCCTAAACCAAAACTGTTCCCCTCCATTAATACCTGTTCATGTCCTAGCTAACAGTGACACCAGCAGTTTCTCTGTATTAAACACTATGTGAATCCTCAGGAAATTGAGCAGTGTCCTCATTTTTGCACTGTGGAGCTTTTATTTTAAATTGTTGGGGGGCAGGGGAGAGTAGTATCATCAGCTACGCCAGGGGTGGCCAACCTGCAGCTCCGGAGCCATGTGCGGCTCTTCAGACGTTAATATGCAGCATCTTGCATAGGCACCAACCCTGGGGCTGGAGCTACAGGTGCCAACTTTCCAATGTGCGAGGGGGTGCTCACTGCTCAACCCCTGGCTCTGCCACAGGCCCTGCCCCACCTCCACCCCTTCCTGCCCCCTTCCCTGAGCCTGCTGTGCCCTCGTTCCTCCTCCTCCAGAGCTTCCTGCGAGTCACAAAACAGCTGATCCGGAGGTGCGGGGAGGGAGGGGGAGGCACTGATTGACGGGGCTGCCAGTGGGTGGGAGGCACAGGGAGCAGGGTGAGAGAGCTGATAGGAGGCTGCTGATGTATTACTGTGGCTCTTTGGCAATGTACACTGGTAAATTCTGGTTCCTTATCCGACTCAGGTTGGCCATCCCTGAGCTATGCGATGAAGTTCCAGATTAACATTTCCTCTGGGAAATTTGCCAATAATTAATAATTACAGGAGCACAATGCCACATAGATTGCTGCTCTGGCCGTTCCCCTCGCTCAAGGTAGCAGAGACCTGTGGTTTTGTATAAGTCATCCTAGGTTGCATTCCCCTTTATCAGCATGTGGCCAGAGTGAGCAGAATAGCTGATGATCATGAAGGCAACCACAGCTGCCTGAAAACTCCAGCAGATAACGAGTGCAAAGAGGACAGATATTTGTGAGAATTCCTCGGGGGTCTGTGGCTTGATTTTTTCCAGAGACCCTGATTCACAGTTGGATATTCTATGAGACTCAACCAGACTCAAACATTAGACGAGAAAAGTCTGGATGAAGTTAAGAGCTATCCTGCCCCTGGCTCTTCCCCCACAGAAACTTCTCCAGGAGTCTGCTAAGCATATAGTGCACCTAAGTACCGGTAATGATCTGAGGAATACTTCAATTATCTGATCTTATCTAACTCAGAAGAAATTCTGTAACTACCAAGTACATTTGTAAGACATCCCTGGTTCGATCCAGGGAGGAGTCTGTACTGCTGAGGAAATGAATAAACTATAGTCAGCAGTGCACTTTAATAAGCATCACAAAAGCAGCCTGTTTGGTGTCCAACTTTAACATGCACATTGCCAACTTATTATCTTTGCAGATTCTGATGCGATTAAGCACTAGGGGTGGAGGGGAAGCCAATTTTATCTAAAGCATCATGTTAAAAGAATCTTACCTAATTCCTTTGGTTTGAACGATACTGTGGTGGGAAAGTCTGGATACAGCTGATATCACCTGGAAAGGAGAAAACAAAAAAAAAACCTGGTGTGATTACAATAGAAAAGGGAAGTTATAGCTAAAACTAATGGAGAGAAAGATACTTGGGGATTGATTTTCAGACTTGCTGAACGTCTGCTGCTCCCATTGACTACTACTGAAATGTGAGTACATGGCCTCCCTGACAAACAGGCCCTTATGATCAGTTGTGTGGTAGTTCCTAGCAGCCCCAGTCATTGATCAGGACCCATTGTGTTAGGCACTGCACAAACACAGAATAGAAAGATGGTCCCTGCCCCACTAAACTTTATTAAAACTGAGATCTCAACCCTATCAAGAGGCAAAGTAAAACTGGAACATTCCAACAAACCAGAAGACAACACATAAGGGCTTTAAAGACTGATGTGACAGCACATAGTGATGATAGTTTTCACATGACATTCTATCAATGCTAACACAACTTTTGTTTTTGCTGCTGAATGGAAACACAAAAATTCTAAGGGAAACAAATAGGTAACAATGTAATACAAGGAAATCCCATCTTGGAGCTCATGCACAATCATTCTAGATCTGCTCTAACAGTTTTATGCAGTAACCAGTACCTCTTGACAAATTCTAGCCTTGCATTCTTCAGTTGGATGATCTGTGATCTTTTTGCCCATGAAATAAATAGATTGAGCCAAATTTCACTGCTAGCACGAAGTGGGCTCAACTCCTATCATTTCAACACAGTTGTGTCCACTTATATCAGGGTGAACTTGGCTCACTGTCTTGTTTTCATAATAGACCTGACCCAGAATCTGATAAATGGCCAAAAAGAAAGAATCATTAATATTTCAACAAGAAAAAAAGCCAGCATGAATTTTTTGTGTGTATGCTGTGAAAAATTCATCCTGGTTTTCTACCAGGTATAGCTTTGATAACTTTTGTATATTGACAAAACACATTGCAATTTTAACCTTTAATGAGAAAAATTGAATATATTTTTCATTTTAAAAAAAGAAAAAAAAGTTTGTGTCTTTTACACAGATGCAGCCATCAATTTCCAGTCCCTGCAAAGAAAAAAACAATGAAAACCTGTTTTATATTTCACTGCAATACTTTCTTTCCTTGGTCTCCCCTTTTCCAACTCTGTTTCCTCCACTGCCTGGCACCACAAAATTCTCTTTAGCTAGTGAACTTCCAACGAAGTGGTTAGTGCCTGGGAGTGGCAGTCAAGACTCCTGGGTTCTATTCCAGGCATCAACATAGAATATCTGATCTTCACTAAGTGCTACCTTCCCTGGGAATCAATTTCCCCATCTGTAAAACGGGGATAAGAGTTCTTACCTACCTCACAGAGATGCTAGGAACTGTTTATAAAATTGCTTTGAGACCCTCACGTGCAGGATGACATGTAAACGCAAAGCTTTACTAGACTTATCAGGTGACATCATGAACTGGTAACTCAGTATTAGGATCAGGTTTTCTGAAGATCTTAGCATCCATCAACTTCCACTGTGTTGGAGTTTCTTTCAAATCTGGCCACTTCACCTTTATTGCCATGCAGTAAAACATGGGCTCTGCTCTTGGATTCTTGCTGGCCAGGCTAGCAGGGGACAGGAATGCCTCAGGCCATGCTCACTACCATTAGGGCTGGAACAATTTTTACAGTGGGAATGCTGAAGGCAGAAATCATGTATTTGGGTTATTACTACTTCAAGCCAGGAGGTGCAGCAGCACCCACAGCAGACCTAGTTCCAGCACTTATGCTCACTACCAATTCCTCTGGTGGATCATGATTCAGACCCTGTCAAAACTAAAGTCTTCTTCAGCCCTTCTTAGCCAGAAGGCTGGTGACGGTACGATGCAGAGTGGGGGGTTGGGCTGGTGACATTTATAAAGCATACAAGACAGGTATCCGCAGGCCTGTAGCCAGCACTATGAGGATCTCTCCGGAAAGAGAGAGATCAGCCAAGACACTGCCAACGAGACACTTAAGAAAGCAAGATGAAACCTTTTGACCTCTCAATATGGTCAAATTCCTCTGGATTCTGGACACAGCTGGATTCAACAACATTTGGTAGTATCTGAGGTGCTATAAATGGCTTTCATCTTTCTTAGCATCCATTTTTTGTCAGAGGATTTCAATTTTTTTTGGTTTCCCCTTTTGGATTCGTTGGTTGCTTTGTTTTTTCTCTCCCCCTAAATCGAACTTTCTTGCATTTCACCTTTTTGAAAACTACCTACATTCAACTTAAGAATCTTCTGTCTACACAAAGCTGAAAATGCAGGTGTAATTAAAGAAAGAAGGTGGGTTGGTGGCTGTGGGATTTTACAAAATAGGATCAGAATTTTTTTTGGAGGGGGAGAAGGGGTTAAAAAAAGAAAGGATTTCAGTTGAAGGAATTTTTTATTGCATTTAATTTTTTTTCCTTTTTCATTTCAACATTTCCCGCAGTGTTGAAAACCCAACCCCAAAGCACTGGACTCCTGTAGACACAGCAGAAAGTGAAACTGAGGATAGATAAGGCGTAGTTGCTCTGGAGGGTAGGTGGGGAGAGGAAACAAACACCAAAAAAGGGAGGGTTGCACATGGCCTATGAAAAGGAGTTTTCCATTTCAGCACTCTAAGGGCTTGTCTACGCTGGCAAGTTTTGTCACCAAAAACTGCCTTTTGGCGACAAACAGCAAGACCGCACACATAATGGGACTTCTGTCATAAAAAACACCCAGTTTTGGCAACAAAAATCTTCCACCCCTACAAGAGACTTCTGTCTTTTCCCCTCCCTTTAGGGTATGGCTACATTTGGAATTTCAAAGCGCTGCCACGGCAGCGCTTTGAAGTGTGAGTGTAGTCAGAGCGGCAGCGCTGGGAGAGAGCTCTCCAGCGCTGCATGTAAACCACATCCCTTACGGGTGTAGCGTGCAGCGCTGGGAGCCGCGCTCCCAGCGCTGCTGCCCTGATTACACTGATACTTTACAGCGCTGTATCTTGCAGCGCTCGGGGGGTGTTTTTTCACACCCCAGTTGCAGCGCTGTAAAGTGTGAGTGTAGCCAAGCCCTTATTGTCAACAAAGAGCCAGTGTAGACACTGTTGATTGTTTTGTCGACAGAATTGGCTTCCGCCAGTATCTCCCAATACCTGCCCTGATTGCTCTGCTCAGTGTTTGATCTCTGCTGCCCTGCAAGCATGCGCCCCTCCTCTTTCAAAGCTCCGGGAAGTGTCTGTGTGCTGCTCCATTTGGGGAACAAAGAGCAGCAAATCATCCTGCAGCCGGAGGGGGACAGACGCTGTGCTGCTTTGCCATTCCTCAGCACAGAGAGCTCACAGAGCTACTCAGGATGCTGCTCTCAGCAGCTGAAGGGGCTGTGGGAGAACTCGGAGAGAATCCCAAGATTCGCAGCGCTCAGCTCTTCCTTCCCACAACACTGCACTGTGGGATCAATGCACCATGGGTATATGTCACCCTATCAATGATGGTGTCCCCAATGTGGACATGATCTGTCAACAGAGGGAGCAAGTGTGAACACCCTTTGGCGATTTTTGTTTTGTTGACCCTTGAGTGTTGACATAAGTTTTGTCAACAAAACTTGGTGGTGTAGATAAGCCCTAGGGTGGTGTCAAGGACTTGGGTAAAGGGCTGATCATCTTGTCTTTGGCCTTCAAGGCCCTACATGAATCCCCTCTTGCTTTCATATCTGACAAGAGAGCCAAATTCTCTGCTAGTGTACATGGGCATGACTGCATTGACTGCAAAGGGAGTTATGCCCTCGTACACCAACAGAGAATTTATCCCAGTCTTACAACTCTGATCCACCCCACTCCGCACACACACACTCCCCACCTGCTTGATTCCCCAAAAGTGTTGCCATTAATGCTCACACTGTCCTCCTACACAAGGAATGACTTCCGCTCTAGCACGCTGAACCCCTTTTAAATGAATCATCAAGGTATCCATGTGCCATAAATACATAACAACGGATCAGATATTATTCTTACTCAACCCACTCTCCCTCTATTGTGCAATAGCTTCAGTCGCCGAGTCACATGTAAAATTAAAATCCTTGCAAATACACGAGTGATGTTAACCAGGCCTGACTGATCTCAGTGGGACTAGACACACACATAAGAGTGCATAAGCTCTCCTGGGCACATCTATCTGGACGGGTCGGATGTCTAGCATGCTGCAGTAAAAATAAGTAGTATGCTCTTATATGTTTAAATAGCTTGTTATCAGGCCAGAGTCCCTTTAACAAAGGGAAAATCTATAGGGTTTGATGTAGCAAAGTAAAAAGCAAACATTCTAGTTGTATATAACATATTGGACAGCTCTTCTAGCCAAGTGCCAAAGCTGTGTGTCTCGTGGTGTATTTTCCACTTGAACATAGTCTGCAGGGTTTTCTCATTTTTTCTCAACTGTTTAGATCTCCATAAAATCCATTTGAAAGCACAAAAATCACTCAGTAAAATCAGTATAGCCATGTAGTATCAAAATGCTATGGTGCCAGGCATCAGAGGGGTAGCCGTGTTAGTCTGTATCCATGAAAACAACGAGGAGTCTAGTGGCATCTTAAAGACTAACCAATTTATTTGGGCATAAGCTTCCGTGGGAAAAAACCCATTTCTTCAGCTGCATGCAGTGAACATGACAGATACAGGCATAAATATACTGACACATGAAGAGAAGGGAGTTACCTTACAAGTGAAGAATCAGTGTGAACAAGCCAATTCAGTCAGGGTGGACGTGGTCCACTCCCAATAACTGATGAGGAAGTGACACCCACATCCACCCTGACTGAATTGGCTTGTTCACACTGGTTCTCCACTTGTAAGGTAACTCCCGTCTCTTCATGTGTCAGTGTATTTATGCCTGTATCTGTCATTTTCACTCCAGGCATCTGAAGAAGTGTGAGAGGGTTTTACCCACGAAAGCTTATGCCCAAATAAATCTGTTAGTCTTTAAAATGCTATGGGTTATTCTGCCTGGAAGCAATTCAGGAAGGCATCCCTATTTTGGTATGGACAAAGCATACCAAAGCCTTAAAAAAAAAAATCACAAGATTCACGATTTTTAAAAACAACAGATTGTGGGTTCTTTTCATTTACTTTCACGTTTTTGAGCCTTCAGTGTTCACATCTTCACGGTTTTCTTTGCAACCATGAGATCTAAATCTTTTTTAAATTAAAGAGGAGATTCTTATGTAATAATATAACTCCAGGAGCTTGGACTTTGAGAAAAACATCAAATATCATGAAACCCACTATAAAATCATAGAGTTGGCAATGCTGCTATTCAGCAAAATACTTCGGCACTCGCTGGAGTCAATGCATGCACATATTTATGCAAGTTATTTAAGTTAAGCGCTTTTTCAAGCGCTTTGCTGAATCTGGTCCAATGTACGTGTTACAGAATGCCAGCTACAGGTACGGCAAAGTTTAAAAACAAAGTGTTTAATTACTAAAATTTACTAAATGTCATCATGAGTATTCAACTCCATTAAACAGAAGTTATTTCATTAACTTCAGCCCTCTCTCTAAGGCTTCCTGCAATTGAGGCTATAGCACAAGGCATCTCTCTCTCTCTCAGACACACACACACACACACAAGGTGCAAACATTCTGTCCAAAGAGGAGACTTCTCAGTCAGCCCAATAGACCTTTTCAAGACTCTCACTCAACATTACAAACCTCACCCTTGAGCACTTGTCCCCACAGTTGTTCTGCCACTTAAATGTAACTGTCATTTCTGATTTGTGAAGAGGTCAGGAAAAAGAACATATTATTAAGAAGAGACAGATACTTAAATGGAGTTAAATTTACCAAACAAGCAGAAAAACAATCATCTGACCTACAAAAGCCCAGGCCGGAGGCATTCCATCTGCTTCTGCTACAATTCTTTCCTGTTTTCGAGCTGACATGAAAAGGAAAAGCTACTTTTCATTGTCTCCCTCCCGCTTGCCCCAACATGCAGTCAACCCCATAAGAGAGACTTCTTGCTCAATCAATCATGGAGAAAATGCAGCTTAGGGGGCTTGCTTTAGGCTAACTTCATACTCTAGGTAAGGATTCCGCAATGAACTCCATGCAGACGGATGCCTGCCTCTGTGCCCGACGTGGGCACCAGTAGCTCATTGTGGGATCAGGGCCTTTCTGTGCAATCTTGTTTATTTTTGCTTTCTGTATGCTCCAGATCCCTCAGATCATCCAGGCAAAGATACAAGCCAGATTTTCAGTTAATCGGGTGGGACATGGGCCATCTTAATGCCCCCTGCATTCTAGGGCCGTGGAGTCTCCTGCAAGTTAGACCAGTCTTGGGGTTGGCAGAGAGGAGTTGTGACATTACACCCCATATTCTTCATAGAAATATTATTATGATATGAATATGGCACAACCAAGATATACTTTATGCAAGATGGCTCATGTAAAGTATCATTGGAAAGGTTGTAATTTACTGAATGTGATTATCCAATTTATACGCATATATCATTTCTGTATCTAAAGTTCGGAATATTAACCACGTATCTGTATTTCAAATGTGTTACTTTGGGTAAAACCCACAACTAGCCTTCCAGGTACAACAATGAAAAAGTCAGACAGGGCTGATGGCCTATCAGCAGAGACAATGGACTCTGAAATTGCTCAGTCTTCCTCTGGACACTCCAAACAGCCTGTGAGTAATGGCTGCTACAACCCTGCAAAGACATGTGACTGAGTCACCTGGTACTGGACTGCACCTTGGAATGCCAGTGTTTTTCCACTGGAAGACAAAGTTCCTACCATTCACAACAGCTGTTCAAGGCAGGGGAGTGACATCTCTGCCTCCCTGCCCAAAGAGACACTGAAAAACACCCAGAAGCAAGAACTGAACTTGGGGGAGAATAGTTGAGCCCAGATTGGAAGGGTGTTTAGCCTGTGAGTAATAATACCTGTAGTTTCAAGCTGCAGGCCAGTGCAGCTGGCTTTCAAGAATCAATGATAATACCACCACCACCACCACCACAAATCATGCAATTAAAAATAACCGTGTAAACTGGGCAGACCTCCCACAAGGAATGTTTGTTCCCCTTGGCATGTTCTACATGGAAAACCACCAACTCAGAGAGGCTTCACAGTAACCCAGCGCAGGCTGTGGTTTGCACCAAAGCTTAGCATGGAGCTCGAGAGTTTAAAACAAGAGCAGAGATTGATAGGCTGCTATGCCACGTCCCCTCACCTCCACCCCACTAGGATGTTTATTGTGCTTCACTTGTGTGAGAAGTTGTTGTGAATGATGCTAGACAGTCACACACCCCAAGTGACCTACTGCTGCAGACAGAAGAAAAACTACTGAATGCTCACTCCTGCGACTAAGAGCTGCCCTTTGGGCTCAGCATGGCCCTAATGCGCTATGGCAGAACGTTTATTGCTGTCCCTTAGGATCATGAACAACATACCTCTGGTTACACCTTAAATCAAAGCATCAAGACCCAGTAGTGAGGTATATAATCATAGCTTTATTCATTATTTCTGCACTGCATGGGTAACTGCACAGCATTAACTCTGCTCCCAAAGTCTGGTCCCAGCACGTATGGGGTTCATTGTAAATCTGAGGATGGTTTCTCTGGGAATCATCCCTTTTGTGAGTTTTCCGAAGTCATCGTCAGGCATTTGGAAGGCACGTCCCTGGTACGTTAGTGCTACCTTGCTGGCTGCTTTGCAGAAGAACGGATTTCCAAAAGCATTCATCCTTGGCCTCTACCCGTGCTCCCCATGCAGTCAGTGGTAACTGAAAGTCCTGCTCTGGTTTTGTTCTGGAGTGGTGTTTATGTGACGCCATGATGCAAAGTCAGATCTCTGAGGAGTGAAATTTGGTCACGTTTCACTTTAAACAAGAAAAGAGGAAGAACGTGCAATGGGGAAAAGCAGCACTGGGAGGCAGAATAGAACTACTCACATTCAGGTTAACATGAAAAGTGGCATGGAACCTTTAACAACCACACCGTCTTCAGGGCCTCCACTTTATGTATCATCCGCATGGCTGCCAATTTTGGTTGGATGTATTCGTGGAGATTTAATCACAGGACATTAATCTTTAATTAAAGATTAATCTTTAATTTCTGGAGACTCCAGGCTAATCCTGGAAGGTTGGCAACCCTAATAATCTGGAATATGGTACCCTCTATTCGCTCAATGGCCTCAAACACCAAACTGGGGCACTGAGTCAGCGTAGCAACTTGGAGGAAAGAATGTCCCTTAATGGATAGTCCATGAAGTTCTGCCATTCAAATAGAGTGACACTGGCCCTACTCTGCTTAGCTGGGGACAACCATCGAGATGCCAGGAAGTGTTATGAATCAAGGCATAGGCAATGTTAGCGCACTCTGAGTTTACAGACAATCCTGAATACCAGCAAACTACAGAGACCAGAAACTGCCGCTTGGCGGCATCATTTCAATCCAGCTGTAGGCATCAGCTGTATGGTTGGCAAATGCTTATCGTCACACTCCCCTGGGGAGAACATCATGTGTAAAGAAATAAAGCAAAGCCCAACAATTAATACAGCGAAATGCAGGCCACGTAATACCCGCTTCCCCCACAGAAGGCCAGAAAAAGAGCTCAGTGGAGGTCAAAAGCTTGTCTCCTTTCACCAATGGATGGATGTTGGTCCAACAAAAGATTCCCTCCCCCCGTGTCTCGCTCATTCCCTGGGACCAACATGGCTACACCACCACTGCAAATCTCCCAGAGAATGTCTAATACATGGTGTATATGACTTAACAGGTGCACTATGTGGATTGCGATCATTATTGCAATGGCAAAAAGAATTGCTTTATTGAGGCACTGGACAGTGGAAACAATATTACTGGGAAGGGGTGGACGGTGTGAGTAATGGAAATCACAGCTTACATGAAATAACCTAGCGATGACAAGTGAGGAGACCCATCTCGGACCTGTTTTTGTTGTACAGGAGTGAGAAAAAGTGCAAGACTTCCTGGGTGGACTCTTACTCCCCCTGGTCCCCTTGATCTTAGTGGAGCCAGGATGTCATCTCAGAAGTCCCTACCTCCTCATTCATATGTTTGCAGCCTATGTCATTCTGCCATTTCTCTAACCGATAATTACTGGAAATTCCAGCATGAGGCCTGCAAGAGGAACCTTCTGGTCTTCAACTCCTGCGACACATGGCTTGGAACTGAAGCATAAGAGGCAACAAAACTGAAGCATAAGAGCCGTAGTTTTGCATTTAACAGTTAACTTTTACATGGTGAACAGAGAACCTGAATTATTCCGCAAATTGAGAGCAGAACTTGGTGAGTGTCAAACCTTAGCCAAGTTTCTCCTGGCTGAAATCCTTACTAACTGGAGATCAGCACAGAAAAATTATACCAGAGTGAAACAAGGAACTTTTCCTGCATCTTGGACATCTTCCTGTCCCAGCACATCTGAGCAGAGTACTTCCAGAACCCGATATTTTGACAAATCAAAGGCACAATAGAGAGTATTATCCCAATAGCTCACAAGGCCATCTCTCTTTCGAGTCTGTTACGGACAGTCCCTCCAAACACACAGCTAAAATTAGGAACTAATTTTATTAGACAAAGCATCCTTTTTTGCTACTATTGCTGGCATTTGCTTGACTTAATAACTTTGACCCCTCACCCCTAGTGAGAGCGTTTAAAGGTTTCATTCAGGCAAACACCAGATAACCCTCATCACTGTTATTACAGCAGTGCAGGGAGCCCCAGTCATGGACTCAGTTGTGCTAGGCACTGTACAAATATCGAACAAAAATACAGTCCCTGCCCCAAACAACTTACAGTCCAACTCCTTCAGTCTAAGTCACAGCTAAGATCCTCACCCAGATATACTTTGAAAATGAAATTAGAGCTAGTCAAATAACTGAATATACAGTTTGAGTGGTGGTCCCCCTGCCCCTCCAAAAAATGGAATTGGGTCAACCTGGAACAAAAATGTTTAAAATTTAATGGCAAAATAAAAGTCAGAAATGCTCATTAGGGTTAACAGATGTTTTGGAGCATGAGCTTTCGTGGGTGAATACCCACTTCGGATGCAATGAAGTGGGTATTCACCCATGAAAGCTCATGCTCCAAAACATCTGTTAGTCTATAAGGTGCCACAGGACTCTTTGCTGCTTTTACAGATCCAGACTAACATGGCTACCCCTCTGATACTAAACATCATTAGGGTTGACTCAAAACAAGACATTTTGTTTCAATTTGAAGTTTTTTAAAGACAAAAATTCCAAAACAAAACTTTTTTTTTTTTAATTCAGAAAACCTTTTCTTCCCCCCCCCCCCCCCAACTTAAACAATTCACCCAAACCAACCCGGATTCATGAATTGTTTTGTTGACCCGAATCTGCATTTTTCAGCGAAAAAGGTTTTTCATGAAAAAATTCATCCAGCTCTTAATGAAACAGTTTATGAGAGGGGATTTAAAAAAAAAAACAAAAAAGAACCAAGGCACTTCAATCAACAGCTCTTCTGATCGAAAGTTCCAAGGAGAAGAAAAAAACCAAACCAAGCTGAAAGGAGCTCCGTTTCCATTGACGGTAGCTGCTGGGAACCTGGCTCTATATTTCATCTTTATTCTTGTGCCGCTTATCTCCGGCCATTCCCCCATTTACTGTGACTCTGAGAAATGTCAAGTAAAAATGTGATTTCTGGTAATGTCACACTTCAGCGAACAAATAGGTTCCAAACAGAGAAAGTGAGAGAGAGAGAGACCAACCCTACTTTAAAATATGAGCCAGCCCTGCTTGCAAGCTCCAGGCTATGCAAAACACTGCCTTCATGTGAATGACAGGACATCAATCTTAGCATTTTAAAAGGATAAATGTGCAAACTGTCATTTTAATGAGCGTTTTTAAATAAATGTTGAGTTTCCCTTTTAAAAAATGACAGAAGCAGCAGGAGAGGAAACAAGTTTAAACCACATGACTGGAATTCAGGGAAACTGGGTTCTATTCCCAACCTTTCCAAAACACGTGTGACCCCCTCCCCCACACACACACCCTAGGTATGTTATTTAGCCTCTCTGTGACTCAGTTTCCCCCATTTATAAAATTATAAGACTAGAACTGGATTAACTTTTTCAGACAAAACTTTTTTTGGTGATAACAAAATATTTAGTGAATTTGGTTTCAAACTGCTCATGGCAAAATTGCCCCCCAAAAATTCTCAAAAAAGTCAAAATATTTCATTTCAAGATTTTCTTAAAGAAAATATTTTGATATGTTTGGTTCAAAATGACTTTTCATCTCAAACTTCTCTTTAATGTTATTTAAAAAACACAATTAAAAAAACTTTTAAATGGTCAAAATTAACCAAACATTTTGTTCAACCTGAATTTTTTTTCCCCAAAAAATTAACCAAAAAATTCCAAAAATCTTAGTTTTCAGTTCAACACAAAACAAGCCTTTCCCCCCAATTTTTCAGAATGGCCGGTGAACCAAAAAGGAAAAGTCTGTTATTTGCACAGCTCTAGATATGTGCCTTGAGATCCTTTGACAGAAGGAGTTATAGAAAATGAAAGCTCCACCACAGGCTAGAGGCATTTGAAATATAGTAGGCCAAATTCATAATAGGATTTGCAGAGCCAGTTTGTAGCATCAGATAAAGTTCATACTGTCTAATATACAGAGCTATACCTATCTCAGAGAACTGGAAGGGGACCTTGAAAGGTCATTTGAGTCCAGCCCCCTGCCTTCACTAGCAGGACCAAGTACTGATTTTGCCCCTGATCCCTAAGTGTCCCTCTTAAGGACTGAGCTCACAATGCTGGGTTTAGCAGGCCAGTGCTCAAACCACTGAGCTATCCCACCCATGCATGACTTAAATCAAGAAAGGGCTTTTCCTATCCTACTCTGATAGCACACTGCAGTGTGCTATTACTTATCAAGCTTATTAAGCATAAGAGTTCGCTTGTGAGACATGGGCAATCATGACAGAGTTTGATTTCCAGCGAAATTAAGGATCAAGTAGATTGTTTGCTACTTCTGGGTATTTTTCCCTTTTTTTAAAAAAACTGGAACTAGCTAACTTCTGAACATTTTGCCAAATCAAAGCCATCAACTTGGATTCCAAATATAAAGAATGGCTAGAATTTACAAACGTGGAGGTCTAAAGTTAGGTGCCTAAATCTCGAGCGAGGCACTTACGCAAATGGGCCTGCTTTCTAAAGAGGCCCTGGGAGCCAACACCTTCCACGGACTCAGTGGAAGTTACAAACGCTCAGCACCTTGGTAAAACGAGGCTTTAACAGCCACCTTCTCATGTCAAGAAAGCATTATCACCTTCACCATTGTCTTGGAGCAAACGCACTGCACTGGGACTCAGGAGATCCTGGTTCAAGAGCCTGCTCTTTCTAGAGACCCCCTCAGTACGAGTCTCTCAGGCCCCAACCCAGCAAAGTGTTTAAATATGTGCTTAACTTTAAGTCCCCATTGATTCCAGTGGCCTTACGAACATGCTTAAAATTACACAAGTGCTTAGGTATCGGGGTAGCCGTGTTAGTCTGGATCTGTAAAAGCAGCAAAAGGTCCTGTGGCACCTTATAGACTAACAGACATTTTGGAGCATGAGCTTTTGTGGGTGAATACCCACTTCGCCGGATTCATGTAGTGGAAATTTCCAGAGGCAGGTATATATATGCAAGCAAGAAGCAGGCTAGAGATAACGAGGATAGTTCAGTCAGGGAGGATGAGGCTCTCTTCTAGCAGTTGAGATGTGAACACCAAAGGAGGAGAAACTGCCTTTGTAGTTGGCTAGTCATTCACAGTCTTTTTTTAATCCTGAGCTGGTGGTGTCAAATTTGCAGATGAACTGAAGCTCAGCAGTTTCTCTTTGAAGTCTGGTCCTGAAGTTCTTTTGCTGCAGGATGGCTACCTTTAAATCTGCTATTGTGTGTTCAGGGAGACTGAAGTGTTTTCCTACAGGTTTTTGTATATTGCCATTCCTAATATCTGATTTGTGTCCATTTATCCTTTTACGTAGGGACTGTCCAGTTTGGCCGATGTACATAGCAGAGGGGCATTGCTGGCACAATCAGCTTAAGAGTTTGCTAAACTGGGGACTTATTCTCTCTATAACTCAGTTCCCCTAAAATAAGGACAATACTTCCTTTCTGCCATCCTCTGTAAGCTCTTCACAGCAGGGACTGTCTCCTGCCATGGGTACATGTACAGCACCAAGCACAACGGGACCCCAATCTAAGAATAGGTCTACACTGCAATAAAACACCCATGCTGGCCCATGTCAGCAGTCTCGGGCTCCCGGAGCTTTAAAACTGTAGGCCACATGTTTGGGCTCAGACTGGAGCCTGAGCTCTGGGACCCTTGGAGAGGGGAGGGCTCCAGCCCGAGTGTCTACACTGCCCCAGACCAGCAGTCCTGTATTGCAGAGCCAGGGCCGGCTCCAGGCCCCAGCGCGCCAAGCACATGCTTGGGGCGGCATGCCACGGGGGGCGCTCTGCCAGTTGCTGGGGGGGCGGCAGGCGGCTCCGGTGGACCTCCTGCAAGCGTCCCTGCGGAGGGTCTGCTGGTCCCACGGCTCCTATGGAGCTTCCGCAGGCATGCCTGCAGGAGGTCCACTGGAGCCGCGGGACCGGTGAGCAGCAGAGCGCCCCCCACAGCGTGCCGCCATGCTTGGGGCAGCGAAATGGCTAGAGCCAGCCCTGTGCAGAGCAGACATACTCTAAGTGCTGCCATAATGCAAACACATATTGCTGCTAATAGTAATACAGCTATGATATTAATTATAATAGTAGCCTGCTCCCATCTTCATCCAAAGCACTAAGGAGGTGGTAGGACCGCGCCTCCCCCCCTCCCCCCGGCTTCTCTTTATGAATGAGAGATTACAAACAAAGCAAGGTCTTGCCACAGGGAATTAAAAAGAAAAACTGCCAGAGCTTTCATTTCCTTTAATGAAACCAATGCACAGTTCTGAACTTTAAACAAGCCGCACTGTGGCTGCTGTAACTTTAAAATGATATTGCAAGACGCACAAGAAATCATAAGCAATAACTTCCAAATGTGCTAGTCCCTTGAACCATACTCGAAAGGGCTGTAACAATCAGAACCGCTTTATAGCTCTGGCTGCCACACAGAATCAATCAGCTGAGATACCACTGGACATTCTCGCCAGGCAGTCAGGTTTTACCATTCCATAAGCAATTACTGCAAGAGTGGAAATAAGGACAGAGCTTAGTGCAAGCCGATGAGACAAGATTATTAAAGCCATTTACACATGCTGCTTGGGAAACTATACTTGAGGATCTGAAGCCTGATTTTGCTGCAGATTATGAGGCACAGCTTTATGAATAGTTTTCCCACCCCGATTTCTCAATCCAACTTCCCCCAACAAAACTGCACTAGTCTTATTCAATATGCAAAAAAGAGAGTCCATAAAAGCCTCAGATAACATTCTGCTGAATATAAGATGCCAGAAACTGGGCTATAAACAATGAAACATACACACACAAACATACACTTGCTGCACATTCAAGCTGTAAAGGGTAGTTGGAGAATTTTTGTTGTTGTTTTCCCATATCAGTGTGGCTGTGAAGTGCTGCATTGTTTGAATTCTTGACATTTAGAATTCCTTAATATTTTTGGAACGTCAGCAAGCAGATCAAATGATTTGGCTGGCCATTTTCCAATGCAATCGATTCCTCAAGGAACAAAATGAAAAATACTGCGTGGCATGAGATCATCAAACTGAGCCAATGGGACACAGGAATGGCATGAGCGGCACAACACTTTCAAAAGGTGATTTTGGAGGCTGAACTTGAGATGGCTTGAAGAGGGTCCTGATTTTCAGAAGGGGGCTGCGGAGCACTTTCTGAAAATCAGGCGTTTCAAGTTTAGTGTCCCCAAATCACCAGTCCCTTTTGAAAGCCTTGGCCAAGAGAACAGATGGAAATTTCCTCAACAAATTGAGTTAATTTTCCCTTCAAAGGTGTGGGTTTCTTTGGGGAGAGGAGGAATTTAAAAATAATACATGAATAAACAATAAGAAAAAAAAATCAGTGTTATGCAATGTACTAGTCTTCTCTTTCTACCACTACCTTTCATTTCTGATAATGGAGTTTATTCTAGGGGTCTCTAGACACAATATCTCTCTCCCCATCCCAAAATGCTCTCACTGACTGACATTATAATTGACCAACTGCTGATTGACTCCAGACTGACAACATCATAATTTGCATGCTAGAAATCCCCGCAGCCTCTCTCTGTTCTACGGGTTTGCCCCTACAGTCGGAGCAGACTTCACGAGTCTCATCACTGGGCTTGCAGTTGCAAGCCACCATGACAGATTCTGAGTGAGACCAGAACACAGTCCTGCATCCAAACAAAGTCGGATCTATGCTAAGCAGAGATGAACCTGAACCGAAATCCGACCTCTGGGAACACACACTTCTAAATATTGGGGGTGGGGAGGAAGGTGGTTTCAGATCCAAACCCATACACAGAGCTTCATGTTGCAGTTGACCCACCCCATAATAGGCCAACCCAAACCCCAGAATCCCAACACTCCTGAGCTACTGAGCATCCAGAATCTGGGAGCTAGAGTCTGCAGAGCTGTTTCCGAACTGGAAATATCATACACCACCTGCACGGAAGGGAAAGCCCCTCTCTCTGAAGGCCCAGCTGACAGGGCTGCTAAAACACAATGGCCCCAAGAGTATTACTGGGAGGGGCATGTGGAACTGCTCACAATTTGGGGGGGGGGGGGCGTGGTAGCGGGAATAAGAGCAAGGGGAAATTTCCATGTAGCCGCATGACCAGGGTTTTCACACGAACTGGACAGTGGAAAGAACCACATGTGACAGCACAGCCCGACGGTAGACTGAAGCCCTCTCTTTATAGCAGCATAAAGGTTAAACTTGGCAGGGTGCAGGCTAGAGCAATGCTGCTCCCTCATCTGTCAGATCCCAGCTGCAATGGCATCTCCGGGAAGGGGAGCATGCAGCACACACCCCCTGTGCTAATCGCTGCAGACAGCTCTGGAGGATGGGATGTGACAGTCCGATAAGTATGCACTTCACAAGGATGAGCTGCTGGTGGGAGGCTGAGTTGCCACCCACCATGTTCCACCCCGACCGTCGGGTTTTCTTAATGTCACGTTCAGTGTCAGGGTAAAGATAAATGTGTCAGTTTGCTGGAGCAACTTAGAGCGAACAATCAAACCTTTGAAAATCCATCTTGTCCTGCCACTCCTATTCCTGCTTAGAAACTGCTGTCACTTGCGCTCCTCAGTCTCTTTACTCTCACTTCTCTTGGGATTTTTCTTTTACATTAAAGGGCTGCTGGAGAGGATGGCTCAGCTATCTTGGCATCAGGTTTAACCTACCTTAGGCAACCTGGAGAAACAGACTCGGATCTGGTGGCACTCACTTTGGCCTTCATCTTCTCATGGGAGATAAACTGAGCTCCAGGGAATTTATACTGTGTTGGTCCCTTGGCATGAAACCTTAAAAGACTCAGTACTATCTATTCCTAAAACCTCATGCTTCTAGGTTTCAGCTGGTCACTTGCTGGGGTCAGGAAAAGATTTTTTCCTCCCCTCCAATGTATTTTGGGGTTTCTTGTTTTTCTAGTCTCCTTCCTCTAAAGGATCAGGGATGGCCATGGCTGGAGATGGAGTATGCCAGTGTTCTGAGGTGCCATCACCGAACATTCTCTCTCTTTCTCTCAGGTGCTGGACTGGTGGTTCTTGCTCAGATGCTCAGTGGCCAATGAAGCATCGTACATGAAGTCAGGAAGGAATGTCCCTCCAGACGGATAGGCAGTGATTGGGGCGGGAGGTAGTTCACTATCTTCTGAAGCATGGGATCCCACTTACTGGGATTACCTGGGAATACCTCACTTCATTCTCTGCCATTGCAGAATCCTCAGGCACTTGTCCACCTTGGTCTCTGCTATTCTCTGTCTGTGGCACATAACAGCTTAGTTTCCTGTGGGCTGTAATACTTTGGCCTCACTTTCGTTGTTGGAGTTACTGTGCGGGTGTCAGGTGGTGTTGGTGGCTGTGACAGAGGAGATTGGACTAGATGGTTTGGTCGTCTCTTCTGGCCTTAAACTCTGTGTGGACATTGAGGGCCCTCAGGCTTAGACTCTTTGTCCTTGCCCAAAAATTCCTCTCCATCTCTGATACAGTGGCGTGAACCCATTCTCTCCCACCCACAGCTGTTTCCATTTCAGTGACAAAGTGCTTCTGGAAATAGACACTACATAATGCATTTTGGGATGAAAGGTGATTAGGAACAGTCAACACGGATTCGCCAAGGGCAAGTGATGCCTGACCAACCTGATTGCCTTCAGAGATAACTGGCTCTGTGGATATGGGGAAAGTGGTGGATGTGATATACCTTGACTTTAGCAAAGCTTTTGATACAGTCTCCCACAGTATTCTTGCCAGCAAGTTAAATAAAATTAAAAAATGTATGGAGATATACCTATCTCATAGAACTGGAAGGGACCTTGAAAGGTCAGAGAGTCCAGTCCCCTGCCTTCACTAACAGGACCAAGTACTCTCCCTGACAGTTTTTTGCCCAAGATCCCTAAAAGGCCCCCTCAAGGATTGAACTCAAATCTGGGTTTAGCAGGCCAGTGCTCAAACCACTGAGCTATCTCTCCCCCACACACTGAACTATTCCCCCGCCCCCCTCCCATCCAAGTATGGATTGGATGAATGGACTATAAGGTGGACAGAAAACTGGCTAGATCATCGGGCTCAACGGGTAGTGATCAACAGCTCGATGTCTAGTTGGCAGCCGGTATCAAGCGGAGTGCCCTAGGGGTCAGTTTTGTTCAATATCTTCATTAATGATCTGGATGATGGAATGGATTGCACCCTCAGCAAGTTCGTGGATGATATGAAGCTGGGGGGAGAGGTAGCTACACTGGAGGGTAGGGATAGGGTCCAGAGTGACCTAGACAAATTGGAGGATTGGGCCAAAAGAAATCTGATGAGGTTCAACAAGGACAAGTGCAGAGTCCTGCACTTAGGATGGAAGAATCCCATGCACTGCTACAGGGTGGGGACCGATTCAGCAGCAGTTCTGCAGAAAAGGACCTGGGGATTACAGTGGATGAAAAGCTGGATATGAGTCAGCAGTGTGCCCTTGTTGCCAAGAAGGCTAACAGCATATTGGGCTGCATTAATAGGAGCATTGCCAGCAGATCGATGGAAGTGATTATTCCCCTCTATTCAGCACTGTTGAGGCCACATCTGGAGTACTGCATCCAGTTTTGGGGCCCCCACTACAGAAAGGATGTGGACAAATTGGAGAGAGTCCAGTGAAGGGCAACAAAAATGATTAGGGGGCTCGGGAACATGACTTATGAGGAGAGGCTGAGGGAACCGGGCTTATTTAGTTTGCAGAAGAGAAGAGTGAGGAGGGATTGATAGCAGCCTTCAACAACTTGGGGGGTGGCGGGGGGGAAGTTTCCAAAGAGGATGGAGCTCGGCTGTTCTCAGTGGTGGCAGATGACAGAACAAGGAGCAATGGTCTCAAGTTGCAGTGGGAAGGTCTAGGTTGGATATTAGGAAAAACTATTTCACTAGGAGGGTGGTGAAGCACTGGAATGGGTTACCTAGGGAGGTAACAGAATCTCCATCCTTAGAGGTTTTTAAGGCCTGGCTTGACAAAGCCCTGGCTGGGATGATTTAGTTGGGGTGGTCCTGCTGTGAGCAAGGGGTTGGACTAGATGACCTCCTGAGGTCTCTTCCAACCCTAATCTTCTATGATTCTATGAAGGTGCTAAATAAACCTTATGGCATTATAATTCCTTAAGAGTCTACTGTGAGAGACAGAACAATCCAATACAGCCATTCCCACTCTGGCTTCACTGTAAGGATAACCAAGTGTTACAGGGGGAAAAGGGGAGGGATTAGAAAATAGGCTGGAGAGCATCCCATCACCACTAGACTGAGCTCTGCAAGAACAATCACGCACGACAACCCTGAGTGGGGAGGGGAGTAAAATCCGTGGCAGAACAGACACATGGTAACACCCAAGAGGAAAATCTAATGGTTACATGGGGCTCTACTCACTCACACATATTACTTCGGTGGGCTCAAGTTTGGTTCGATTTGCCTGAACTCTTTTCCCAGCCTTAGCGCTTTCCCTAGAAAGGACGCCCTTTAGACAGGCCATAGTGCCTTGCTGTGTAAGCCACTGTTGGAACACACTCAACGAGATGCCCATAGTTATTTAAGGGGGCTGAATCCATCCTGCAGACTGCAATTAATTGATCTGATGGTCTCCGTTCAGTCCACAGTGTATTATACAGCACTCTTTATTTTACGAGTACAATACTAATGGACCTTAGGGGGGACACAATTGAGGTCAGTCAGTATGAGAAGCCAGTGCCCACCACTTCCCCTGCAACAGTAGGGTCACACAGAGTGCAATTCCTTGCTTCTTCAAAAAAGCAGTTGCAAGGTGTCCCCAGGCCAATAAACTGGATGGCTAAGCAAGGGGGATTCAAAAGCATGTCAGTAACGTAGTCAGGAATGCCATCCTCTCAGCAATCCAGTTGAACACAGCACCATGCAGGACACTATTAGCCATCTTCAAGTTAGACAGCAGCAGCAGAATTTCTCCAGCTCATGGCTCAGGAAAAATAGATCTGGAGAATTACCAGGTGCATTTGAATGCCTAGTGCGTGTACACAATCGCGACAGCTGTACGTGAAGACGGTCAGGCAACCATCTAGGTGGCTGCCTTGGTACACAGATGGTGTCACCTAGACATACAAGTGGACATTTGCCTGTGCAATTTCCCATTACTGTGTACACACACACACACACACACACACACACACACACACACACACACACACACAGTTGTGCACCTCCAGTTCTGATCATTTGAACCCCAAAGTCACTGGAACCCTTCAATTACATCCCTTCATTTCCCATCCTCAGACTCCTCAATCGATCACTCACTTCACCACCACACATGGCTCCTGAAAAGCTTCTCCACTAGTTCAATTATTCATTGGAGACACACCCCAAAAGTTGTAAGCCAGCACATAACACGCAAAACATGACAACCTACTTACTTCTGATTATTTATGCTCCGTTCACGTTATTGCCCATTGCATAATATCAATGCTCCTTTCTGACCTATATAGTACATGACCGCCCAGTGCAATGAGTGTTAAACCAACGGCACCATTGGTTTATTGCTACATACACTAGCACATAATAGAGGTAATTACCACTCCAGCATTCCACAGACTTTACTGAGAATATTTGTTGTTAATTAACATCTCCTGGATACAATCTACTCCACTACCAAATGGTCTTTTTTGTGATCATCTTGTATGCAAAGTTGCTCTCTAATGTTGCTATGGAACAGTGATAACTCATTGCCAGGTAAAGAAAAGATTAATTTACTGTACACGGTTTCCTTTGGACACAGGACATCGGTAGCTGGCCGTCGGAACGACGGCATCAGGGCTATTCACTGCCTCTCTATGCAGGCTGCTAAGGGCTCTCTCATCCCCACTAGGCAGCAACATTTCCTCATTCCACTTGGCTGGCTGGTGCTGGGGGTGGTTCGTAAATAACAATAATTTCTGATGACTGGCTTAAACCCTTTCCTGCTCCAACGTGCCTGCTCGGAGGGTTTCACCAGAGGCTGACTTCCAGCTGCTTCCGGATGCCGTGGGTTCCACAAGGGACTAGGCCTGATTTCCACTTATGCCACATGCTGGAAGGAAGCACGCTGATCCAGCTCCATGCTGAAGCCTAAAGAGTAAAGAGCAGCATTTGGAGAAGATCCCACTGAATAGATTTTGTTTTGCTTTTTTAAAAAAAGGAAAAAAAATCAAAAGGGAAATTCTCTCATTATTCGCACTGTGACAGCACCTAGGTACTCTTGTCATGGACCAGGGCCCCATTGTGCTAGGCGCTATACTAACAGAGCAAAAAGTTGAAGCAACTTGGATAGTCGCCTGGGAGTTACGAGACCTGGGTTCTATTTCAGACTCTGCTATTAACTCTTTCTGTGTGACCTTGGGAAGGTCAACCTCTCCGAGTCTCTGTTTCCCCTACCTGTAAAATGGGACTAATCAAGCTAACTTTGTAGCTGTGTCCCCAACAGGATACTACATCCCATGTGGAATTAACACAAAGTATCAATTCAGGTAGATCGCTCACTGATCCAGTGGAGCAAGAGTCACATTGACCTTGATCCATCCTTAGCTACCAAGAAGCAGGGCTGTATTTCCTGAAACTGTTAATCCCCGTTGTTTAATTGATACATAATCTTTTCCCTACATTTCTCAATTCACTGACGGCTGAAAACTATCCAGTGAGGTCTGTTTCGCTTCCTGGATTCTCGCACATAAATTCCCCTGAGTAAGTGTAGTGCAACAGGTAACAGCTCGTTGTTATAGCATGTAACTTCTCTCTTTTTAGTTGGTGCATGAGATCAATTCAAGGGGCAGCACCAGGGGCCTGTAAAAGGACTAATATTCCATCCTCTCCCCTGCCCTTGGTCTGGATCATTTATTTAGGGGGGGCAGTTTCAGAAGTGCATTAAGGATACAGGCACACAAGCGCTCCACTGACTTACAATGGAACTTGTGCCCCTAAATGCCTCGGGAGCTTGTGAAAATCCGCCCCATTAGACTGTAAATGCCTCGGGGCAGTCTCATACTAATATTTGTACAGGGCCTAGCACAAATCCCAAATCTCTGTTGACGTCTCCAGGCGCTACTGTAACAAACAGGAATAAGGATGGGAAACGTTTACAACTGGCGTCTTCCCAAAAGGGCTGCAAATGGATCCCCTGAAGGCCAGCCAGATCTCAGAGGCAAGCTGCTCACAGAAAAAGAAGAGTAAGTAAAGTAAATGAAATAAAGTAAAATGAAACAAACAAGAGCATTTGTCAGGAGGCTCAACGAACCTGCTCAGCTTCCCCAGTCTCAGGGGGTGGATGACTTTGCTGACACGTCTTGGTCCTTGAAATCCTTCGGTAACAGCTGTGAGCAAGTGGGGATTTTCCGTACGATTTTTATGAATGATAGCCATGACCTGGCTAAGGATTGCTACCCCGTGTGTGCAAGGGGGTTAAAAAGCTGCTCTTGGGACAGAGCAGGAGACTTGAAGTACGTGTGTCAGTAACTGTCTGGGTTGGTTTGAATGGGTCATTGAGAGCTGAAACTCACTCACATGAATGAAGGATCTGGAAAGACAACGGGACCCCCAAGACTGAACAACTGACACCTACCAATGGGAAGCTGGGGGAGGCGGAACATATGGTGTCAGCAGGGGTCTGCAGGGAGAGGTGACAGGAGGCTAGGAGAAGTGCTGACCGAGGGTGTGTAAAAGTCCCTGACCAGGAGTCTCTCACAGCTGGACAGAGCTGGGCAGAGCTCACGGTGTGAAACAGGAGTGCCGGAGGCTCCGTCTCAGAGGCATTAGGCCATGGTCCCTATACTTAAGGAACAGTAGAAAGCCTGGGGGAGGGGGGTTGGCACACTGAAGAGGTTCCTCAGGGGGACTGTTAAAGAGCTCGGGCATAGCACAGAACCCCTGGATCTGTGGCGATGGTTAAATGCCCTTCAGTGTTTGTATGTTCGTTTTAAACAGAAAGTGGTGAATTCAACCCAAAAGCAAGATCGGAGAGCAGCTCAGTTGTCTGCTGAGTCCCTATGCCGAATATAATGCGCATCAGCAAACGCTCGCGAGACATTGTCAGCACCCAGGGTGGGTTTGACTTTTGTTCTGCAAGATGGAAGCGAGACACCAGATGTGGTATAGATCCAGTATCTGAAACTCATTAGGAAGGGCTGAATAAATGGTGCTCTTTTCTAATAGGGGTCTTGGGTTGTAGATGGAGGAAAGGGTTAAAATAATCCCAAGGGAGATATTTGATAGGCCATTGGACTGTTCAGAAAATCCGTGTGGGGCCTTGTACAGTGGTGTTCCAGGGACACAAAATTACAACTCTCAAACTCATAAGGTTAAACCCTTTAACAGGCACTGATCAGAGATGCACTTCCAGAAGGAAGCATCATTATTTAAGTGAACAGCTCCAGCTCCCACACATAAGGGCAGCCAGGGGGCTCTGCATGCTGCCCCCGCAGCTCCCATTGGCTGGGAACTGCAGCCAAAGGGGATGTAGGGTGGCGCCTGCGGACGGGGCAGCACACAGAGCCGCCTGGCCGCACCTCCACATAGGAGTTGGAGGGGGGATATGCCACTGCTTCTGAGAGCTGCTTGAGGGAAGCACCGACCAGAGCCTGCACCCCTGCCCCACTGCCACAGCCACAGCCCTTATCCCCTCCCACCCTCTGAACTCCTTGAATCCAGTCCAAAGCACCCTCCTGCACGCCAACCTCTCGTCCCCAGCCACACCCCCACCCCAGCCCCCCTACTCTAACCACCTGCCCCAGCCCTGATCCCCCTCCTATCCTCTGAACTCCTCAGTCCCAGGCCAGAGCACCCTCTTACACCCCAAACCCCTCATTCCCAGCCCCACGTCAGAGCCCACATCCCCAGCCAGAGCTCTCCTCGCAGCTTAATCCCCTGCCAAAGCCCAGAGCCCCCTCCTGCACCCTGAACCCCTGATTTCTGGCCTTACCCTGGAACCCGCACCCCCAGCCCAGAGCCCATATCTTCTCCCACACCCCAGCCCCTCAGCTCAGAGCCCCCTCCCGTAAGCTGAACCCCCTGGCTCCACCCCCCAGCCCAGAGCCCCCTCCTGCACTCCAAGCCCCTCATCCCTGCCCCCATCCCAGAGCCTGCACCCCCCACCAGAGCCCTCAGCCCCTCTTGCATCCCAGCCCACTGCCTCAGCCTGGAGCCCCCTCCTGCACTCATTTCTGGCCCATCCCGGAGCCTGCACCCCCTCTGTCACCCCAGCCCCCTGAGCCAGCCCAGTGAAAATGAGTGAGTGAGCGAGGGTGGGGAAAGCAAGCGAGCGACAGAGGGAGGGGAGAGGGAGTGAGGGGGGGTGGGGCGGGGCCAGCGTTTTGGTTTTATGGGAGTAGAAAATTGGCAACCCTAGGTGAGTGGGCTCTAAAAGAAAAGGTATCATTTGAGAAGGAAGCATTTTTACAAAACCTCTGTGTTTTCGTAAAATATCCCCTTGATAGATTGTACAGGTTGAACCACATCCTGATGAAAGCATGGCCAAGAGCTACAGGGGTTCTTGGGATCTAGTCCTGGCCCCGGCCCCAAACCCACATGGGAGCTGAGGAAGGCTACTCAGGGATGAGCCTGCACAGCTCTGTGCCATGCCGGTAGGCACTGACATATGAGACACCTCAGTGACTGCAATGGGACGATGTATGTGAGGAAGTGCTCACTGATCGAGTAAAGGCTGTGCAATGTAACCTTTCACCTCTTTATGCCCAGGGGGGCAAGTGGGGCAATTTGCCCCAGGCACTGGGCCCCACAGGGGCCCTCACAAGAATATAGTATTCTATAGTATTGCAACTTTTTTTTATGGAAGGGGCCCCCAAAATTGCTTTGCCCCAGGCCCCCTAAATCCTCTGGGCAGCCCTGTTTATGCCTCCAGTCCCCATCCATAGCACAGCAATGATCCTGCTTACCAAGCACAGGAGTTCTTAAACCTTTTCCATACCAGGACCCCCATCACATCTAGCCAGGCCCTCCACCCCACCACAAATCTTACTGAAGAGACTCATGTTCCCAAATCACTTAGGCACTTGCGCAAATCCCACCCTCAAATAGTAAAAGTGAAAAAAAGAAATTCATTCTGTAGCAAACAGGCTGATCTGCAATGAATGCAGAGCAGGGTCCATCATCTCTCAAAAGGAGCTGGAAGGGGAAATGACGCAGACGGAGTGGAGCAAAAGCAAAGCAAGATGACATTTAGATGCAGTAAAAGCTACAAATAAATATCACCTCCGTTTAGCTATAGACTGGAGACTGCAGCCAAATTAGCTGCACAGCTCTCTCCTCCTCCTAAGACTCTCAAGATAAGTACAGAAATTAATGCTTTGAAATGATAGTGCTTTTTTTTACGTTGCCAGGTTCCTTTAATACAACAGCAATAAATACTTATTCTACCACTTAATGGCTTCTCCTCTCTAACATGGATACGAGCGTGTGTGTGTGTGTGTCTCTCTCTCTCTGTTTTTTATGCTGACACTAACTGATACCCTAAAGCTGACTAGAGTGAAAGGCTGGATCTGATTTTACAACACCACCGACAAAAATCTGCTGTGGTTTCTTCTAAATTTGAGATAACTCTACAGCTGGAACATGCTAACTAAGCCGGTGACTGCTGGAAGCAGACTGCATTGGCATTTGTACACGGGACTATAGGAGATATTGTTTGATCAGCCTGCTAAAAGAATGGAAATTATTCCTCGGAGAGAGCTCAGTAGCTACTGATCTGCTTCACCTCAGGGCACTCCTAAAATTCCAGTGATGCTCCCTAGCTGGCATCAATGAGTGGCTTTACGGGGAAAGGCTACGGGGATGGTGCAGATACAATAACTAAAGCCAGAATTTTACCAGGGAGTTATAAAAGCGACTGAAACCGACTCAATCCAGGTCAAAGTAGCTGAACCCTGTAACAAGTCTGTGGCTGCCTGGGACTTTATAACTGACCTATGCTGCACATCACCCCCACCCAGAGTCTCATGGCAGCAGAGAGAGAGACACTCAGATCCTTCGGCTTCAGCAGCACAGGTCTCTGCTAGCTGATCTAAGGAAATCTGTACTGGCTGATAGCAGCATCAGGCCTATGACACAATGGAACAGTTCGGACTCGCCCCAGTAAAAAAGAAGTGGCACCCACAATATGCGCACACAAGCCAAGTCCTCACAATCCCTTCCTCATGGCTCATCACAACTGCAGCCAATGGAAAATGAATGCAAAGATTCAGAGGGACATGAAGGAAGTTTTGCCAGCAATAAATCAACAGATTTCCTAGATGCAAAAGCAAAATAGACCTGGCTACACTGCACATGATGCATAATGGCCATACTGTTCCGAAGCGTGATTACTACACAGGAAAAGATGATGTGTGTGTTTAAATTCCCCAGCTGGCTTTGGCAGAAGCAATGAAAAAGACAAGGATAGCCCATCAGTCAGTGCTCCTCCTTTCTACTTGGAGAAGCTGATTCTCCCAATGAGAAGAACCTACATCCGAGTAAGGTCATCTTTGGGTTCTCACCCACCCATGATCCAGCCAAGTATTGCTTTTGAGAACCGGTTCTCTGCCAGATGTAAAATGAAAATAGTGACACACACACACCAGTGAAAACACACCCTTCTCTGCAGCAAATGGAAATATAAAATAAGCCTGTTCGTAAAGCAACCCCAAACGAGTAGAATACGACCTGAAATCTGGGTATGAGAAATGGAGCCACCTTTGTTAAGACCTTGATGTGCAAAAGTAACCACTTGTAAAGTGTATCTATCACATCTCCCTCTAGCAGCTGGTCTGTATAAAGTAGTGGTCAGGAAAGTTTGGGATGCGCAGGGTGGGGGCCAGCCCCACGGTAGGGGCAGGGAAGAAGAACCACCCAGCTCCACTCTGGTGCCTGACTCCAGCCCAGAGCACTGGCCCCAGCCCAACTCTGCCCTCATTCCCTCTCCAGCCCCACGCCAGCTCTTGCCTCTAGCTCCAGCTACTCCCCCAGAGTCAGTTCTGCCCCCAACTCTGCCTTCAGCCCAAGCTCTTCTGCTGAGGAAGCCTTGGCTATGCAGTAATGGGGGGTGGGAGCAGACGGATTCCATGATTGGGGGGGTGCAACAGGAAAAGTTTGGGCAGTACTGGTATAAAGGATAACAACCGACTACTCCTGCCAGCTAATGGAGTGGCTGAGGTCCATGCTTGTGTGCTGAAAGTCCTGGCATCTCAGCACTGCTGGTGAGCCATGCTGAAGACTTTTAGACACACAGTCCCCGCCCCAGTTGCCCTATTGCATAAGGTCAAGAGATTCACAAGCAATGCTACAGGAAAATCTTCACAGAAATGACATTCAAATCTGCAAGGACACTACCACAAGAGCAATATACTACCTGTTTCCCCTAAGAAAATCTCTTCCTAAACTTTCCTTTGACTATTGTACTTGACTTAATTAGTTTAATTACTTTAACAGAGCTGTGAAAATAACTGAATATGACAATTGTTAAGTACTACGGTAAAAAATTAGTTTTATCCCCGTGGTATTCTAAAAGGATTTATTGGAAAAACACGGTAATTCCATGAAACACAGTTTTTAAAAGGATCCGGAGCATGAATTACAACACCCGGCTCCAACATCACAACATCACAGTCTCACATTTCTGAATGATACTGGATCCCGCATTAAATAAATATAAGCTAAGCTACTTTAGTTCCTCTGTGCAGCAGCATGTGAAACTGAAACCAGAGTTCTTAGGAACCGTGCGATTAAACGCCAGTACCTGCAGAGTGCTCTATCCCTGCATCACACTTTGAAAGCCCATCAGTTACAAGAATGGAATGCCAAAGGCGTGCTCCATTTGTCAGAGACTAATGCTGAAACTGACAAAAGTGATTACTGGAAGGATGACAGAAGATCTAGGCAGGAGCAATATTTTTCGGGGTTGCTTAAGTTTCGATGTCAGAGCGGCAGGGTGAAAAATAACGAAATCTAAAGGACTTGCATGATCATCAATAGGTGGTAGTAATTATTATCCCCGACTGAGGCACAGAGAGACTAAGTATCTTGCCCAAGGTCATGCAGGGACTCTAGGTCAAAGCCAGGATTTGAACCCATTTCTCTTATCAACTAAAACCATCTCTTCTCTTCCACAGGCAAGTGTGCACAGAATCACAGACATTCATGGGCTGGAAGGGACTTTGAAAAGTGTCAAGTCCAGCCTTCTGCGTTGAGGCAGGGCCAACTAAACCTAGACCATCCCTGACAGGTGTTTATAAATGTATGTGTGTACACAATACATGGAGACACACATGGATCAATTGTATATGCACAACATATATGTATACATATGTTTAAATAGTGTGTATATATCTATATGTAGATATATAAATCCCCCAGGAGGAGCAGAAGAATGGGAGATGTGGTCCTTCCTGCTCTCCATGTTGCAACCCTCACCAGGAAAAGCGGCATAAAGGAAGAAAGAAGTTATATAAATATACATACACACATGCACTTCTCTTTGTATCTAGATCTAGACAGATACAGCCAGACATGCAGAAGTTGTGTGTGTGTGTGTGGTGTGTGCGCGCGCGAGAGAGAGAGAGAAACACGCACATAGACACGGCCAGATCCTCAGTTTGGTATAAACAGGAGTAGCTCCACTGACTTCACTGGATCTATGCTCTTTTACTCCAGCTGAGAATCTGGCCCCACATGTATAACCAAATAAGTGCTTTCATAAAAATCACTGTTGCCTAAGTGATACCGTGGCAGAAACATAAATTATGTCAGCCATGATTTTGTTTGAATAAAACCCTTACTAAAAAGTCAGCAGTAAACACATTCGCTTATTCCTTTGCTAGTGAAGTAGTATAAATTGCTCTCCCATGAGGTGCTCAGACTCACCAAACTCGTATTTCGGCAAGTGCTTTCACTTGTACTTCTATAGCGCCTGTCATGGGAGGCTCTCAAAGTTCTTTGAAAACATTAATTGAGCCTCAACACACCTGTTAGGCAGGTAGATATTTGACAAATAGGAAAACAGAGGCATTGAGGGTAACAGCTTCAAGAGTGCCAAAGGGAATTAATAACCTACTGTGACATTCTATACCATGGGGAACATACTGTAACCCCCATAGTCTGCATTTTCATAATCTTATATATAAAGCATGCCTTGTAAGGTATCAGGGAATAGGTTATGATCTGCTGAAAGGTTTCAGAGTGGTAGCTGTGTTAGTCTGTATCAGCAAAAACAGCGAGGAGTCCTTGTGGCACCTCAGAGACTAACAAATTTATATGAGCATAAGCTTTCATAGGCTAAAACCCACTTCATTAGATGCATGGAGTGGAAAATACAGTAGGCAGGTATAAATATACAGCATATGAAATTATAGGAGTTGCCTTACTAAGTGTGAGGGGGTCAGTGCTAATAAGCCAATTCAATTAAGGTGGAAGTGGCCTATTCTCAACAGTTGACAAGAAGGGGTGAATACAAAGGAAAGAAAAAAATCACTTTTGTAGAGCTAATGAAGCCAATGTGATGGGAGTTGGACTAGATGACCTCCTGAGGTCCCTTCCAACCATGATATTCTATGATTCTATGAATGTAATCAAGATGGCCCATTTCAAAACAGTTGACAAGAAGGTGTGAGTATCAACAGAGGGAAATTAGTTTTTGTAGTGACCTAGCCACTCCCAGTCTTTATTTAGGCCTAATTTGATGGTGTCCAATTTGCAAATTAATTCCAGTTCTGCAGTTTCTCATTGGAGTCTGTTTTTGAAGTTTTTTTGTTGAAGAATTGCCACTTTAAGTCTGCTATTGAGTGTCCAGGGAGATTGAAGTGTTCTCCTACTGGTTTTTGAATGTTATAATTCTTGACATCTGATTTGTGTCCATTTATTCTTTTGTATAGACACGGTCCGGTTTGGCCAATGTACATAGCAAAGGGGCATTGCTAGAACATGATGGCATATATCACATGCATAAGGTAAGTTGATGAGAGAGTTTCTCCCATCGACCCAGCGCGGTGTAGACACCACAATAAGTCGACCTAAGTACATCAACTCTAGCGACACCATTCACGCAGCTGGAGTTGCATAACTTAGGCCGATTTAGCTTCGTAGTGTAGCCCTGATCTTAAACTTGTCACAGTGGCCTCAGAGGGCAGGGAAAATACAAGATTTGTTATAATTAAGGTACATTATCCAGCGAATAGCACTGATGGGCTATAACATCTATGCACTTATTAGCCAACCATATTTTGGTTCTGCTTAAGACAATAACTGAATTCATCTTTGGGGCAGAAGGAGAACTAGGACGTCCATTTTTATTCGAGATGGGCCCAAAGCAGGACTCTGGACCCAAAAGCCCTTGAACACTGAGGTGAGGGAATGGGGCCACTCTTTTCAAGTTGATCTTGTCTCAGCTTCTTATGACATTTCAAAATTGTCCCATTAGAAAAAAAACTATGTACGATTTACATGGGTGTTGTGAAACATTAGGGAACACAGCAAAATAATCCAAAGAACTGTGTTTGCCTTGCCATTAAAATAAAAAAATCCCAAAGAAGAGAGTTTGATTCAGCTTCCTGGAGCTGTCACTGCAGTAAGTGCAAATCAATAAAGCAAATCTATCCTGCTAGCTGAAAAGAATCAGATGACCTCAGAAATGGCTTACCTGAGGCCTGTTTACACTCCAGAGTTCTTCATCTGCCCATTTAATGGACTTTAATAAAGAAAAAATTGACTCTATTCTCCATATGGTCAAATTGGCTCCTCCCCTCTGCCCCCAATTAACATTGCAGATGATCTGTAATTTATCTGGAAAAGACGCCAAAGGCTGAACAATGCAGCAAGAACCAGAAACCAGGATTGCAGGGAGATGAGCAGTGTTTGGCACAATGTTTGCCATCTACAACAGGGTTGTAATTTCCAGTTCACATGGGAAGTTAAAATGTTAATTGATCAAGAGACCTCTGTCTAATTAACTTACCCAGTGAGCAAATACAGCACAATCAATGGGTTAAAAAAGGGGAGGGGGGGGAAGAAGAGGGAATGCTGTCTAGGCTTACCTAGGGGAAAATTTTCAAAGAGAGAAAACTCTGCACACACTCAAGAGACAAACTCATCTTCTCAAAGACTGTAACATCTTTAGAGTCAATCAGGCTTAAGTTACACGCCTCTTATAGGAAACTGTTCCAACAGCACAATATCATATCTGTTTATAATCCATTTATGGTATGGAGGTTCTGATCACACAGTTTTAAACACACATGCTCTGTATTTTTTTTTCCACACACACACACACAAATATATAGTACACACAAACAGGCACAAAAATACACACAATTACACACATCTCTAGCTTAGATTTTCATTCCAGATAAGCATACACTATAATTCCTATAGACACACCTCTACCCCGATACAACACAAATCCGGCTAGAATGCGGTAAAGCAGTGCTCCGGGGGGGTGAGGCTGCGTGCTCTGGCAGATCAAAGTAAGTTCGATATAATGCAGTTTCACCTATAATGCGGTAAGATTTTTTGGCTCCCGAGAACAGCGTTATATCGAGGTAGAGGTGTACATGTACATAAACACACAGGCACAGATATTCACACTTACTTACACAATTCATATTCTGTATGCGCATGCGCGCGCACACACACACGAATTGCTATTTATATATCTGATAACTGCAGTACAAGTCTGGAGAGCTGAATGGTGCGGTGGCTGACTTCGGAACATCAGATTTTAGCTTCTGTAGCATTTGCAAGATCACGGCTCCACTGTTATCCCTAAAGTAATGACTAGGGAAAGGAATGAAACAAAGCAGCTCCTAATTGTTTTGTTACCCACACAAAGAAGTGTAAGATTGCATTACAATATTAGCCTGGATCTAGCTTCTCCTAGGTTCTTTGCATCCTTCAGCCTGTGCTGGTTTACTGTTATGTAGGCTTGGAAGGATTCAATTTTTATTGGAAAATGTTGATTTCACCATATACACACAAAGCAATCAAAAAGTATTGCCATCAGTGATCGAAATGTACAGACAGGCAAAGTGAGACAATGCTGCTTGGGAGCTTATTAGAGTTTGATTCAAGTATATTTAGCTTGTCTATTTTGGCACGCGACGTGGACAATGTGTGTTTTGTGTTATAGATGTTGAGATTCAAATGGTTAAACCTCTACTGTCATTAAATAATTATTGCCTGCCACACACGCCCATAGTTTCGCAGAACCAAGAAAATTTAAATTGATAAAAACTGAAAAAATTCTTAAAACTCATAATTTTGTGCAACTGTGAACATTGAAATGGAGAAAAATAGAAAAAATGCTTAAAAATTAAATGTCTGTCAAAATTATATCAGAAAATAAAACCTTTATTCTGCCCTGCCTCTATATCTTTATTAAATAGCATTATGGAAAACAACGGAGTCTAGCAAATCCCCACAATACCTGCTGTATTGTTTCAACTATGTGTTAATTTCCAAGCATGTAAAACACAGCGGTGTGTAACTCTGCTGTCTGCTCCACCTGTGGTAGCCTAAAGGTTGTATTCTGTTCTTTCCTAGTGCTCTTCTCTTCCCAAGAAGGAGCTGTAGATATTTCTGATCTCAAAAGTTCCACAGCCAGGCACAGCTGAGAGTCAATGTAACACACACAGGTACCGCTACAGAAAAACGAGCACCTGGTAGGGCCAACCAAGCGCCTTAGAGGGGGTAGGTGTGTTTGATTGATTGGGCATGGGGGAGATAGGAAAATTATGGGAGAACTCATTTGGGTGACTAGGTAATAATTCAGTATTTGTAAAGATCAGTTTTAATTTTGAAAAACCACCAGCGTGGCAGCATTCTTTAGATACACCTTTGCATGACATATGGGAAGGGTTATTCCTCAGGGCTGGTCCACATTACGGGGGGAAATCGATCTCAGATACGCAACTTCAGCTACGTGAATAACGTAGCTGAAGTCGAATATCTAAGATTGGATTACTCACCCGTCCTCACGGCGCGGGATCGATGCTCGCGGCTCTCCCTGTCGATTCCGCAACTCCGTTGGGGTTGATGGAGTTCCAGAATCGATATAAGCGCGCTCGGGGATCGATATATCGCGTCTAGATGAGACGCGATATATCGATCCCCGAGCAATCGATTTTAACCCGCCGATACGGCAGGTAGTCTGGACGTAGCCTCAGTGCAGTCACTAAATTGGCCTTTTTAAATGATACAGCATCCTGTTACCTACATACTTAAGGTGCAGAACAGTGCTGGCCAAATGCTTCCACTACACTTGCAAACTCATTACCTGGAAACGAGAGACAGGACATGAGAAAACAAGGGAAATTCCCAGCATCAGAATGACAAGCATGTTATTCTTCACTGGAGACAGGGTCATGCCACAAATTTAAGAACTAAGTTTGAGATTTTCTCTGAAGTTTGGGGGTTGTTTGGATCTGGGATTTTGGTTCAGCCAATGATGAGAGAGAAAGAGCCAGGCATGAAGTTTTAGGTGCTCAGAAACCAGTGAGCATGGCCTACACAAATGCCTACACACAGACAGATATAGACACACCCCAGGGGTCTCATCGTCAGCTGCTGCAAACTCCACTTAAGACAAAGTGACTATGCCAATTTATACCAGCTGAGGTTCAGAGCCAGGTCTTTGTTTGGGACCACATCTCTACTAAATACATCTGTATTATGCAAGATGATTATCTGGAAAATTGGGGTGAAAAGGTTCCAGCAGGTGACTTATAATTTCGGAGCACAAATACAAGTTTCATAAATCTCCCTCCAAGCAGGCACATTACGGAAGGCAGCGTCAGGCAGAGAAGCGTTTGAGGGAATGGGGGAGCTAGGCTGAACCCCACCAACAACTAACTGCATTTGCTGAATATCTGTACTGCAACTTGCATGGCACCCGCTTAGAGGACGCCTTGGTCTAAGGGCTAATAGCACCAGCACAGGAGAGGCTAAGGGCTGGTTGCCTAGTAGGATACAACCATGCAGTGAACAGAGGTGTTAGGGTGGGGGACAAGCTCGCACAGCACTTTTGCTGCAGGTCAGGACCCCGGCAACACACCTGCCACCTCAAATCACCCACAAACACAGGAGGTGAAGGCAGAAATATGGGCCTGGTGTGCATCAGCTGAACGCAGGCTCTGGGCCTCCCACAGCAGAAACTTCACCAGGAGTGGGGGAAGGCGCACAGCTCTGAGAGTTGCACACAAGCCCTGAGCAGCGAGGTGGGTTGGGAGCCTGCCGAGTCTAGGGTTGCTGATACGCCCTTATTCTTTCATCTTTGTACAATAAGATTGGGAGTTGCTGAGTGCTGCAAACATCAGCAAGGAATACCCCTGGCGAATGTAAGTGAGTGCTGCTTATTAAATATTATTATTTATAGTAATAGGCAGGGGTGCTGGAATCATTTTTATAGTGAGAGGGGCTGAGAGCCATTGAACCAAAGTGTAAACCCTGTATATAATGGAAACCACTTAAAGCCAAAGGGTGCTGCAGCACCGCCCCCCACCCCCCATAGTTCCAGCACCTATGGGAAGAGTATGGGGAGGAGGGGTGGGGCGGGGGTGCTAAAAAAGCTGTCCCTTATTTTTGAAATACAATGTTAGGAAGCCTACCACCAACCCAGCCCCATATGTAGATGTGGTAAGCTGGCAGGGAAAGTTGTTGGAGGACGGACACACCTCCTTGCTAGAAGGATTCAGGACTCTTCCCCCAACTCCAATCAGGAAAAACATCGCCCAAAATGCCCAATAGCTTAAATCTTAATATAAGACCCCCAAAGCAGAGACCCCTCTGTCTGGTGTGTGAGCAAGAGCGGAGGCAGGAAAACTGTAGGGAACTCCAGGGTAGAGGTCTATCAAAGACCCTTGCATATGGCCAACTGATTGTTCCACTTCTATGTAACAGGAAAAAAGGGAACAACCCACTGGTCATACTTTTGGCCAAAGAGGAGAAATGAGAAATGAAGCTACAGGCTTGTGTACACTTGAAGGTTAATTCAGGTTAGGGGACATTATTAATTTAAAGTGTAATAGCTATTCCTGAAAAAGGTCACGTGTGGACGCTCTTATTCTAAAAAAAGGATGCCTTCCTTGTTCCTGTTTAGCAAAGCAGAATAAGCTACATAGGAACAAGGCACTCTTAGGGCTTAGCTACACGTGCAAGTTAGAGCACACTAAAGCCACCCAGCGTGCTCTAACTCACTTCCCGTCCATTGGGAAAGAACGTAGAGAGCTCCTGGTACTCCACCTCGGCGAGAGGAATAACGTCTGATGCGTCTTGGCTGAGACACTCCAGCGTCAGTGTGAATGAGGTGTTGCATTACTGCACTCTGACTGACCTCCGGAAACGTCCCATAATCCCCTTAAGACAAGTGGCCACTCTTGTCATTGCTTTGAACTCGTCTGTAGGAATGCAGATATGCTCTTTCAAAGCTCCGTTTCTGACATCCGGCATGTTTATCTGCTCTGAGACAAAGCAAACATTACTTAGGAATGTTGCTTGCTGTCAGTGAGAGAAAGAGAGAGAGGAGGAGGGGGTCTGAACTTACAAGACAGCATGCTGACACATTCTCATCACCCCAAAAACCCACTCTCTCCCCTCCCCCCTCCCACACCACACTCCCTGTCACACTCCACTCTACCCCCCGCATTTGAAAAGCACGTTGCAGTCATTTGGAATGCTGGGATAGCTGCCCATACTGCACTACTCCCAATGTCACTGCAAATGCTGCAAATGTGCCCACGCCAGTGCGCTTGCAGCTGTCAGTGTGGACAGACTGCAGCTCTTTCCCTACTGCGCTCTCCGAAGGCTGGTTTAACTCAAAGCACTCTACATCTGCAAGTGTAGCCAAGCCCTTACTCTGGCTATTCCAGAATAAGTGCCCTTCTCCAGGGGTCCCTGCCCACTTGGCACTCCTGGGACAGATTTTAAAGCTGTCCTCCCTGCCAAGACTCCCCTGGAAAGGTAGTGACCATACCACCATTGCCCTCCCATGGGATGAATCCCCCTTCTGCAGATACAGTTGCTCCCACGAGAACAGGGAGGATGTATTTTGCATCCTTCCCTGTTGCACCTGCAGGAGTGAACCAGCCCAGTAAAGAGTGTACAATAAACCTTCTCCTTTTAGATCAGAACTGTGGACAATCAGATCTGCACACGGTGCTCAGATTCCACAGTGGTGGGCAACTTCTAAGAACTTCAGATGAATGAGATTCATACACCAGGATCCAGCATTATGCTCTAGGACTGACTTCATTACAAGAAACAAACTATGCAGACTAAGCAGCTCACATTAGATGAAATACACTCATCCCATCCCTTTAATCAGCTCTACCCTAAAGACATCTAAATAACTTCAAGCCAACAAGAGTGCTAAGGACTCCTGTATACTGTAAAATCAGCTTCCAAGCCTCAAGGCTACAGGACTGCAGTGGCAGGCTCTTTCTCCATAAAGGCTTCATGGCCAGTTAGCCCACCCTCCTTTATTGATTGGATTTGTCGAAACTGATGGAAAACACACACAGCTAGTCAGATGCAAAACATAGATATTCAAACCTGCTTCTGAGAAAATGGCTTAAGTCTGTATTATGTTTAATCCCTTTTGATCAAGGCCTTCTATGTAAGCAAAAAATTATAATAGATTTTCACATACCTTCAAGGGTAAAGGCCAGATTTCATATTGTTCCAAACTGGAGTTAGTGCAATTTTTTATTTTTATATATGCATGCATGCAGCATACAAAGTGGAAAGGTTTTATGAATACTCATGTGTTAAAAACTCTCATATAAAAATCAACTGACTTGCACAAAGGTAATTCGCCTACCAAAGAAAAACAAACAGTCTGACATTATCCTTGGCTTATTTCCTTCATCTTTACTCCAGCAGCTAGAGAACTACAACAGTAAGCATGTTACGGCTTGCACCAAGAATCCAACCCTGTGGAGTTTCTTAAAAGTTTAGAAAGCCCTGGGACTTGAGCACAATCTTGTTCATCCCATGCACAACAGAAACAGGTCCTGGGCTCTGCCACTAGGCTGTGTTATGCCTCTCCAAATACCCGCCTTTGTTGTATCCACTGAAGACTAATCACCTAGATGCAAGGTCAAAGCACTAGCCTGGCCAGGGGTCCTCAGAAGTGATAGATAAGAATCAGTGTTTGTAAAGGTGCAGTTCATAAACTGAAACCCCAGAGTGTTTTGGCCCCCACCTGCCGGGGGGGATGCGGGGGGGGGGGGGGGGGAGAGAACACTTGGAAGACCTGAGTGAGAAACAGCCTGCTTTGCAGAGGGCTGAGCAACTTCAGCTATCTGAAACTCAGTCAAAATAATCTCTGATCACACCATTCCCAACTGCTCCTAATTGAACCCCACTAAAGCAAATACAATATGGGACAAAGTTCCTCCTTTACCTTGGCGGGTCCTGCGCTTATTGGCGGATTTGCTCACCTCAGCGATCTTCCCCTCTGGTGGAACCCACAGTCTGGGTCAACTCCTCCTGTGTCTGATCAGGAGTTGCGAGGTTCGGGGGGAACCTGGGCCCGCCCTCTACTCCGGGTTCCAGCCCAAGGCCCTGTGGATTGCAGCTGTCTATAGTGCCTCCTGTAACAGCTGCATGACAGCTACAACTCCCTGGGCTACTTCCCCATGGCCTCCTCCAAACACCTTCTTTATCCTCACCACAGGACCTTCCTCCTGCTGTCTGATAATGCTTGATTGTCTGATAATTCCTCAATCCTCCAGTAGCACACCCTCTCAGTCTCAGCTCCTTGCACCTCTTGCTCCCAGCTCCTCGCACACGCTTCCTCTCCTCTGGCTCCTCCCTGCCTGACTGGAGTGAGCTCCTTTTTAAACCCAGGTGCCCTGATTAGCCTGCCTTGATTGGCTGCAGGTGTTCTAATCAATGTAGCTATCTCCACTGCCTTCTAGAAAGATCTTAATTGGCCCCAGGTGCCTTGATTAACCTGGAGCAACTGCCATTTGGTTACCAGGGTACTAGGGATTTGTTTAGCCTGGGGCTAACATACCTGTTCCTCAGTACTTTACTGTAGCCATCTGGCCTTGCCCCATCACAAATAGAACAATAATAGAATCTCTTTCAGCCTATTATTACTATTTTCTTTCCCAAACTCTGCAGACCTGTGTTTAACATTCTGCCAACCGTCTCTAACATGGCTCTCTGAGCCCCTCTGCAATCCAGCTCTTAATTTGCTCCCAGCTACTCTGATCAAGGCAAGAGCTGTGTATTTAAATGTCCAGTCTCCGAGCATAAGGTTCTGCAAGGTGACACAGGACATATCGAGGGATGATTTACAAAGGCACAAAGGGCTGTTAGGTGCTCAGCTCCTAGTGAGAGAGTGAACACTAACTGCCCTGTGTACGTTGACCCTCTTCCACCCCCTTACCATTCATTTCAACATTCCTGTTTTCCCAGCTGAAACTATTTGCCAAATTTGACCTGAATTCACAAATAGTTTCAGTGCCCCCCAAACCACATTTTCCAGCAAATTTACTAGTTGCCAAAACAACGGCATCCACCTGCCTCTTTTGAATGAAGTTGCTAGGATAACATCAATGGGAGTCTCTCTCTTGACATTGTCAGGCCTTGGCTCAGACCCCAAGACTCCAAAATCCGTTCATAAAACCCAACTCAAGGGCTAAGCTAGACTGGAGATCATTTCATCAAAGGAGGTTAAAGAAGAGACCCCTCTATATTTTAAATTTGTACAAATGGCATTAAGCTAAAATAAAATCCCATAATATTTAAAAAAAAAAACCCCACACACACATAAAAAGGACCAGGATGTCCAGGAGCCCTTCCAAGTGTACCACAAAAGGCATCATCATGAATTGGGTCGGGAGTTCTTGCTTTGACTTTTCAAAGCTACATGTGCACACTTGCAGGGAGGTTTGACCTTTTCTGCCGGCATTGCTTTCCCCACAGCTAGAATCTCCTAGAGCTTTGAATAAGAATCCCCCCAGAGTCAACAGACCTTCGAACCATTCAGCTTCTCGACAAAGCAGGCGGACGTTCACCTGGAAGAAACGTTTCCACCTCAGCAGCTTTATGAAGGTGAAGGGAAAGAAGCTCAGAGCAAAACGAAGCTGCGGGAGAACTTAGGAGTTGTGCAGGAGGTAAAGAGAGCAGGAAGCCATGCTCAAGAAAGAAATTAAACATGTCAGTTCAGATTCCATCTTTTGCTATTATTTGTTGGGTCTTAGAGCCTGGAGAAATTTTTTGACCAAAACTCCCCCCAGCCCTAAGGAAAAAAAATATATAGATACAGTGATACCAAACATTTTGCATATTCATGTCAATTCTCCAAATGGTTTTGGTAAAAACTAAACATTTTACACAAATCTAAACATTTTGACATTTACAAAACGAAACACTTTGATTCTTTACTTCACGACGACTTTTGGTTCCAACACGTTTAATTTTGTTTTTAAAAAATTAAACATTAAAACTACTCGAAAGTGAAATGATTTGTTTGACCTGAAATGTTGGGTTTTTTCCTCCCCAGGATTGACAGCGCACCCAAAAAAAGAAGAAGAAAAAAGTATTATTTGTACAGCTCTAGGCCTTGGATAGGATAAGGGAGTACATCAGGAAGTGTGTGCCACAAGGACTCCTCGGATTTTTGGCTCATACAGACTAACACGGCTACCACTAGGAGATCCTTTAAGGCAGCCAATGGAATACTCTGAGGGGAGCAAAGATTTAAGTTGCCCCTGAACTGAGAGAGGAAACTAGAGTACAAATGTTAGAAGACGACACTCCTTGAAGTTATTATAGGACTGTATGTTGAGCAGGCAAGCCGGTCAAAAGTCATTCTGACCAAATCAACTGCACTTGATAATGACACGCAATGTAGATGCTGCACCGCAGATCTGGTGATAAGGGGTTTGAAATGACAAGGGTCTTTAAAGAGGCCAGCAATAGAAGTGTTATTGTCCTTTTTAAAAAGCAGGCTTTGCAAGACCAAGAAAGGAGTCAAAGAAATTGGCCGGGACTCCTTTATGGGAAAATGGAGACACATTTAAGATGAGCATGGGGAAGCTGCATTCAGAGCCCATTCAAATGAAACTGGGGGTGGGGGGGAGCTACTGATTAGAATCTTTTGGTTTTGGGGGGGGGACAAATTTAAAGTTTTAAAAGAAGCTAACTTTTTTTTTTTTAAATTTTAAATCAAATTCCCCCGTTTTTCCTACCAATTCTCTGCTACCAACACAGAATCCTAACTAAGACATAAGACAACTTCTTTATCAGTATCTCTCTTTCTTTGAAAGGAAGAGTGGTCTGGTGGTTAAAGGTACTGAATTAGGAGCTCTGAGTTCAATTCTCCACTTTGCCACAAATTCGCTGTGTGACCTTGGGCAAGTTACTTAATTTCTCTGTGCCGCAGTTTCCATTGAACTCAGTGGGACTCCTGGTGGAGTAAGGTGCTACACCGTGCATAATAGCATCACAATCTGACCCACAGTGTTCTACCAATTAATGCTATTCACAAGCCACTTGGATCATAATAATAACTACCCTTTCCTTGTTAACAACTTCCATTCACTGAAAGAACAATGAAACAGAGATACCATAGACAGGGTTCTGCTTCCAAAACGAAGCCATGCAGCGTTTATGCTTTATGAGTGACACAAGGGTCCCAGAGCATATCAAAGCATTAGATATTTTAGTCGAGACAACAGAGAGAATAATAGGAAAGAGCATTAACTGGGCTACAACACAGCATGCATGTGCTTTGATTATTTCATTCACGCTAATCTTCTCTTCGGCTCCAGAGAGCGGCAAACATCTTGTAAACTTTTTTATTGTTATTATGTGCTTGCTTGCCAAGTGGATTTCCCCAAAGTCAACCAGCTCTAATCCCACTATGCCCCCTCTGGATCACCTCTATTATGCCTGTTCAAACATCTTAAAATTCTTCGGCCAGGGACAGCAGACAGAATTAAAACTGAACCTCCAGCCCGTGGGCACAGGCTTCTCTGGATATTCCTTGGAAGAGGCACTGCAAGATGTTCTACGGACTGTATCACTCACAGCGTTCACAAAGCGCCTAGCTCGTAAGAGAGTGTAGAGCCCCGCTTCCACATGGCTAGTAATCTTTGATAAGTTCACTGGAGGCACGACGGTGATAGCTCAAACGTGGGACACAAGTCAGGAGGCAAATTCTCTCTCTGCAGACTTTTGAATTATTAAAATAGATCATTTATTTCAAAGGGGTCCCCTGAACATTTCTGCCCCAAAGAATCCAGCCCTTCCACCTAAAGGTTGCAATGTCCTGTCCTAATATTAATTCCACCCACCACCACCACCAACACGAAAAGGTATTTCATCACACACACGGGGACTGAGGCAAGTAGAGAGGATAAAAGGCCACATCTGCAAGCTTGAGTGCCTAAACTTGCATTGAGGTTTAAGGTCAGACGGGACCATTAGATCACCCCTGTACTGGATTTTGCTGTTTTACTGCCAAAGTACAAGGTTCATGCCTTATGTTTTAAAAACCACGGCCAATTGCTAAGACAAATTCTTACTGAAACTGATTATGCAATGAGGCAGATTGGATTTCATTCCCAGATATGCCACTGGCTTTCTTAGTGAACTGAAGTCATTTCCCCACCACTCTGTGCCTCAGTTTCTCCATCTTTAAAGTAGGGCTAATGATACCAACCTCCTTGTCAAGTGGAAACTTAAATTATTACAACCATCTTCACTTGGTCACAATTCACTTGGCCCTCAAACACAGCACAGTTCACAGATTTTGATGAAAAGGGGCTTTAAAAAGCGGCACACGACAGGCTGACCTTCTCTTTGTCCTTTATGACAAATGATCACTCAAGGGGCTAATTCTGGCATTGGTGAGAATACACTTGCACCTAATAGGGTATGTTTACCAGCTATAGAATGGAACTTGTAACCGTCTTCTCATCCCCAAGAGAAAAAATACCATTCAGCAGCACCACCACCATTTGTGAAGCACCTGCGGTACTATATACAAAGACAATAAAAGGATAGGCTGAAATTCAAGCTCTATTGAAGTTAATGACAAAGCTTCCATTGACTTCAGTGGGGCCAGAATTTCACCCTTGATCTTTCCGCCAAGAAACGTACCAAAAAGAATAGGCTGAATTGGGCATAAAAGCTAGTCATTAAGGCCTTGAACACCTTAAAGTTGTCCCCAAAGCTTAAAATTTCCTCACACTGATAAGCTTCAAAAACAGCCCAGGGCTGACCATGCTCTTTGCATAGCAACGCCCTGAAATGCATCACTAACAGAACAGGAAAGATTCAGCAGGTATTTCAAAATACACCATCTGCTCTCAGTTCAGTCCCTTCAGCCCATTGGAAACTGGAGCCCAAGTTAGCTAGAGGAATAGTCCAGGAGCGAAGAGAGACCGTGAGCGCGCCTCACTCATAGAGCTGGGTGGGAGAGTGGCTGGGCGGGAGAGTGGCTGGGCAAATGCAGCTCTCCTCCTGTCTGGAGGGACCGCAAGAATTCCGCATCAGGAATGACTGCCTAATTTGTCCAGAATTCTGAGAATAAATCTAAATATCATGAGCATCGGTTTTCACTACATAGCTGTCCAGTTTCACTCAAATAGCCACTGCAGAGAGTTACTGACATTGTGACCATTACAGAGCAATCTAAAGCTGCAGGATACTCTGCTCTGTCTTAATCTTTAGATGCTCCTAGCCAGAGGACTTCTGGGACTCTCATGCACATGTGCCCATATGATGTTGTTATTGATTTCTCCCTATAGCTGGAACCTGACAGAGATCACACTAAAAAGACCATGTTTCTCTGCAGATTTCTTCATTCTGTGTTACAGCGTCAAGCTAAGCAATGAGAGACACGAGACGAGCAAGGTAACATCTTTTATTGGGCCAATTTCTGCCCGTGAAAGCGATAAGCTTTCGAGCGCCACAAAAGCTTGTCGCTTTCACCAACAGAAGTTGGCCGAAGATATTACCTCACCGCTCGTCTCTCTCATATCCTGGACCCAATGCATCTACAATCAAAGAAGCTAGACAATGACACTCAGGAGCTTGTCTACACAGGAAAGTTTTACCAGTTAGTTATACTGTATGGTTATACAGGTATACCCTGTCCCTGCGTGTGAACATTTTTAATTTAATGTAAGAGGGGCCTTTTTTTCAGTTTAGTTTAAACCCCTTCCCAACCAGCATAAGCTAAACTGAAAAGGGGCAATCTGTAGCAGAATAAGAATGTGCACACGGGGGGGTTATATTGGTATAACTGTTTAAATTCACAATTTAGCGAATGCTGATCTAACTTTCCTGTGTACACCAGCCCTCAGTTACTTGCAGTCTCCCTTAAACAGCTCACCTTTGGGTTTCCCCCCATCAGTTTACACAAGGATGGATGTACTCGCACAGCGCTGGAATTCCAGGTTCTAGAAACAGAAGAACAATCAATAACCAGCAGTTAAGCTGGGATGTTTCTGAGGTTGGGAAGAATCACGGATGTGCTTGTTCTGGGCACGGCCTGCTCACAGGATTATCTTGAGGTGATGGGAGACGGTAGAAGACTTTTTTCTCCCCTTTTTAAATAAAGGAAGTTAACTCTGAGGTGTTTCCAGCCTGAACAACAGGGCAAGTGGAAATGAACTGCACTGCTCTATCTAGAGCAGGGCTCGGCAACCTTTCAGAAGTGGTGTGTCGACTCTGCATTTAGTCACTCTGATTTAAGGTTTCGCGTGCCAGTCATACATTTTAACGTTTTTAGAAGATCTCTTTCTAGAAGTCTATAACATAGAACTAAACTATTGTTGTATGTAAAGTAAATCAGGTTTTAAAAATGTTTCAGAAGCTTCATTTAAAATTAAATCAAAATGCAGAGCTCCCCCGACTGGTGGCCAGGACCCGGGCAGTGTGAGTGCCGCTGAAAAAATCAGCTCACGTGCCACCTTTGGCACGCGTGCCATAGATTGCCTACCCCTGATCTAGAGAATGCAGTTGAAGCGAACCGCACAAAGCATCAGTGCTTGCTTTTTTTCTTGTAACATCTCCATTACAAATACCCAGGCTCATCCTCAGCCTAAAACATGTGCTGGGCTAATTCATTTCTGAAACTAGGGTGGTTAGCCAAAACAAACCGATTCCCAGAAGTTTAGAGCTACAAGGGGAAATTCCAGGATTCTGAGGCAACTACAGTGATGAACAATTTTTTGTATCACTCAGAAGATAAAAATGATGAAATGCTTAGCCTGGATATTGCTACCACGGGACAATTGTTGGGTGAGTGACATAAGGCAGAGGTCTCCATCTGATTTCATAACCTTCTCTCCCTCAGCAGCACAATTTATGCTATTTTGCATATTTGCCCAATTACTGTAATAATGATTTCAAAAGAAAACTTTATTTATATATAAGAGAGAAGACTATTGTCTAAGAAGAGCAGGTGTTTATGAGGTTTAAGAATACAATTAAGAACACTAAAGGGTTCCTATGTCTGTAATTGTTAGATGGTTTACACAAATAAGACAGTTAAGATTGCAAAATATAGTAAGAGTCAGGAAATTATAGCTAGAATATGTTCAAATGCAGTAAGTCGGCTATTCCACTAGAGGGGAAACTGTTGCTTTTGAATCTCTGTAGCCCACAAAAGCTTATGCTCAAATAAATTTATTGGTTTCTAAGGTGCCACAAGGACTCCTCATTCTTTTTGTAGTAAAACACTAACTTTTACCGGAGATGCAAAAACCTCACAATGCTAGCAGTGGTAGAAAGTTAACTAGGAGATCTTCACTAGAGCTAGTTGGAAAATGGTATATCCCTTCTCCCTATCTCCCCCTCTTCCCTCCCCCATTTTTTTTGACAGAAATAAAAAAAATATATTATTTCATGGACATTTTCTGTTTTTTTTCCATTGAAAAATCTGAAAAATGTTGAAATTTTTTTTCCAGGAAGATCTTTGTTTCTGAGTGATTTTATTAAATACAGAAAGTAGGATTGAAGTGATTCCAAGTAATAGCAGACAGAACAAAGTGAATTACCAAACAAAATAAGATAAAACATGCAAGCTTATGCGTAATACAGTAAGAAAACTGAATATAGATAAAACTTCACCCTCAGAGGTGCTCCAGTAAGCTTCCTTTTACAGACTAGTCTCCTTCTAGTCTGGGTCCAGCAATCACTCACAGCCCCTGTAGTTACTGTCCTTTGCTCCAGTTTCTTTCAGGTATCCTTAGGGGTAGAGAGGCTACCACTTGAGTCAGCTGAAGACAAAATGGAGGGGTCTCCCATTAGTTTAAATAGCCTCTCTTGTGCGTGGAGTCTCTCCTCTCTCTCATGCAAAGCCCAGCTCCAAGATGGAGTTTTGGAGTCACATGGGCAAGTCACATGTCCATGCATGACTCAGAACTTACAGGTAGCAGCCACGGGTCACCTGCTGCCTTGAACCTTGAACATCCTCAAGTAGACGACTTATGTGGATTTGAGCCTTCCAAGATCCATTGTCTGTTAAGTGCTCCTTGACTGGGCACTTAACTTGCACATTCCTTCCTCAAGAAGCTGACCAAATGCTTTACTAAGGCTACTTAGAAATTAAGTAAGTACACAGCCAATATTCACAACTTCGAACACAAAAATGATACATGCATACATATAGGAGGAATAGATTCAGCAGATCATAACCTTTACGGAGATATGTTACATGGCATGTGTAGCATAAAACATATTCCATATATACATTTATAAGCATATTTCCATAAAGCTTTATGGGGTGCAATGTCACAGCCATACTTGGGGTTGAGAAGGAATTTTTCCCCAGTCAGATTGGCAGAGACTTGGAAGGTTTTCACCTTCCTCTGCAGCAGGGGGCACAAATCACTTGGTGGTTTGAACTAGAGTAAATGGTGGATTATCTGTAATTTGAAGTCTTCAAATCAAGATACTTCAGTAACTCAGCCAGAGGCTAGGGGTCCATTTCAGGAGTGGGTGGGCAAGGGTCTGTGGCCTGCAATGTACAGGAGGTCAAACTAGATGAGCATGATAAGACCTTAAAGTCTTTCTGGCCTTAAAGTCTCTGAGAACCTAAGGGCACAGTCCACTATGAAACTCTTTTTGGACAATATTATACAGAATACCCAGATGCCATAATCATTTCTTAGAAACTGCAGTGGTGCATAGAATATAGCTAGAAAAAGGCCCTTTCTTTAAGTGAGTAAATAAGAGCTAGCTTTTACACTCTACCTAGCTGTTTCTATGGACACCAGTTTTTAGTACCAAGTAGGCTGCTTGAAATCTGGATCTCTCCAGATACCATCACATACTAGCCCACTTGAGAGTTGCAATAAATCCCATCCAAAATGTTAGCTTCCCAAAAGCGATGTGCATATTACTTCTCAAAAGTTACTTGGCTCACTACAGAGGTAACCGTGTGAAATTATATGGTGTGTTATACAGTAGATCAGACTACATAATTTAAAGGTTCCTTCTGGCTTTAAAAATCTATGACTATTAAAATCCCATAGATTAGATCTTTACATTTAAAAAAACAAGAACATGCAGATGATGTTTTTCGTCATCAGTTTATAAAATGTAAATAACCGCATTGGAGAAGTGAAGCCGGGTTCCATAGATGGAATCGTCATGTGCTCATTTAACTGCACTCGCACGAATAACAGAGAAACACAATCAAGTATAACATTACAAGAAAACTGGATGGCAGATTGATGCAGCATCAGCAGGAGGGGACCCAAATGAGGACGGAGGGGGAAGAATTGCCTTGCTGAATAGCTGCCCCCAGAACGTGACAAATTCCAAAAGGCTGCTGTTCAAACTAAAGACTTTTGCCACTCAGGGTGGTGTGTAATAAAGCGCAACTTGAAAACAAAAAAATTACATGGCTCGGTGCTCTCCCTAACTCAGTAAATCAGCCTGGCAGATATATGTTAGTGACTTGGAGGATATAATACAGTTTTGAAAGTGCCACCAGCTGTTCATCTACCGCTAAAATGCAAGTGTTTAAAAATTAACAAGAACATATTGGACAAATATTGAGTCTACAGAAACCACCCACTCTAATGAATTTCAACACACAACATTAAAACAGAATATCTACTCAGTTACAATAAAAGATGTGTGTATACGCACAGTGTACAGTGCTTCCTGCTGCAACGTTGCACATGTGCTTTCCCTGATCCCCTTATTGGGATATTATAGGCAATAAAAGAATTCAGGAGGCATGTAGTTACCCTCTCTCCTCTTCCTCTTAACCACAGTGTATCTTATTATGGTAATATGGAGGAGATGATCTCACGTGCTGGGGTGTGGCTGAAAAAGTCACATTTCAGAATGAATGCTGATGACAAAGGTCATCTAGTTTGCAGCATAAAGATGGATGTAAGCCCTTGACAACATCCCTCATGAGAGGCTGTCAAAGAAAAGGATAAGAGGGAAAGTCATACCATGAATTAAAAACTGGCTATGGGTATGTCTACAAAGCAAAATGCCACCTTTGGCAGTGACTCACAGAGCCCAGGTCTCAGAGCCCAAGCTCCAGTCCCAGATGGAATCTCCACTGCTATTTTCGGTCCCATAGCGGGAGCTTGACCTGTGCTCAGTCTCACTTCCACAGAGTTGTTTGGGGTTTTTTTTTTTTGGTTTTTTTTTTTGCAGTGTAGACATACCCTAAAAGACTGGGAATAAATGGTCCCAAAGAGACAGATCTCAGACCATTATGGCTTTATAGGTTAAAACCAATATACCTCAAACTCCACCCAGAAAGCCAGAAGCCACCAAAGCAAATCATGAAGCCGGGAATGAAACAACTAGGGAAATCAGCCCTCGTGTTTTAAGGCATGAGCGGATAGCTAGTTTCTTGGGGGTTAGGAATAATCTTCTCCTTTAAGATGATTATTCCATGATTGTTCACTACAGGCTTTTTTGTACTAAAAGCAACAAGTGCTGGCCACTACCAGAGACAGGCTAGATGGACCTTGGGTGTGATCCAGCTTGTTAGTTCCTATAGCTTGGTGTTTACACTGTGTGTCAGGACCCTGGTATCAAATCAAGGCTCACTAGATTCTTGGGAAGCAGCTTTGGCCATCAAGCCAAACTGACTCATCAAATTGCCCCGACTGGCCAACACTGTCGTGACTCTGATTGGCTGATGATATAGAGGACATCCTGTTTCTTTTCTGGCCTCGTCTGAGCAACAAGCCATTGCGCCAGGTTGCTACTCGGACCCTGCCTGGCTGCCTCACCTGACCCTGCAGCTGCCCTGATGTTCCTTCCCCTTCAGACTGGATCTCCTGGCTATCGGATCAGATCAGCAGACACCATTTCTCACATTTCAACATGCTTGTCTATCTCTGCTCACGGGATGCCAAGTACCAAGTTAGCCTAGAGACTAGCCTATCACTTGTAAGTTTCAGGTCACCAGAAAGCAAGAGTGAGAGTGTCTTAAACTTGAATGTTCCTGTCTCACTGACTTCACTGCACCAGGGTTAGGAAGAAAACAAATGAGATTATCAGTGCTAACAGTTCATTCAGCCAGTACAGAATCCAAGTACAGCTCCCAAGACACTGATGTGGAGCAGAGATAAAATTGCCCCAAACTATGCAGTGTAAAGAGAAATACTGGATAGAAAGACTCTTTTTGCAGGTTCAGCTGAAATCCTAAAAAGAAAAAACTCTGCCTGGGATAAGTTTAGGTGTTGGAATAGGTGCAAATTTTTTTTCCTCTTCTCTTGGGAAAATTTTCAGCAAAAACAAATGTTCAATTTGTCAAATTTTTACAGATATTTTGGATTTTCATCAAAGAAATTATAAGCCAAAATACTTTCCCTTTTTGGACAAAAGAGCCCTACAAAATCCACTGAAAACAGGCATTTCCAGTGGAAACTTAAAAGTTTTGAACAAAAAATTCTGACCAGCTCGAGTCGTTTGGCTTGCACTAGACTGAATGTGTCAGACAGCGCCACTGAAAGGGAAAAATGAAAAGACTGGGAATTTCCATTCCAAACAAGGACTTTAACTTTGTCAAATTCTCTGTGTTGCATTGAACCAGTATCATGTTATTGAGCTTCACAAGAAGCCAGTCCACGGGGATGAATCTGAAAGGCTTGAATAATTCCACATAAAAATGAACTGCACTTGGACGGAACTGACTTCTGTGCAGACATCACAGCGGTACAAGACAGGCTTGCAAAAGGAAGGGAAGAAAAAAAATTCTTGTCAAAATGACATTCCCCTTAGGAATACAATCTACACAAAAGCATTTACCCATGCACCTTATTTTGCATTCCAGCTTCTGTACTTCTGAAATACATATGCCAGGATAATTATGTTTGACTTATTTAACAATTTAAGATTCACCTGCTCAGCTTTACAGCCGGAGGAATAAAAATCACACGTTAAACTCTTTTATTCATTTGATTATACGTACAACTTTTCTCCTCAAAATTACATTCTCAAAGGCAAATGTTGGAAAAGCAATTTTCCTCCTACTTGAGACCAAATGGAATTTTTCAAAATGGTGATATGGGATAGCAGAACAAAAATAATTGCACAAGTTGGCAAATGAGTGTGGTGAACTGACTGACCAGTGCTCTGGACTGCCATGCGAGACCCCCAGAGTTCCCTTTCCCCTGGTTGGTTTCCTTTGTCTATTAAGAGAAGAGCACATAAGCAATTGGCTTGATTTTCAGCAGTGTCGAGCATTTGCAACAACCACTGAAGACAATGAGCACAACAGGTGTTTGGCACGTAAACAAAACCAGGTCACGTGTGGCTAGCCCCTGGGATGAAGTCAAGTGGCACACAGCCACACGGCCTCTTCTCCACATATATGCCTGCATTGATGCATTAACCCATAGGGCTTTAAGAGGGAGTACCCCCATCATAACCCTGCTCAGAAATACTGAGGTAGACTAAGGACGTGTTATTTCAGTCCACCTCCCCAAGTATCGCCTGTGCTCAGCTCCAGCAGAGTTCCTTCCCTTTTCTCCTCCTCAGAATGAGTTCTCCTTGGAAAAGGGCCAGATAGAATAGAACAGAGTAGAGACGACAAAAGTCGCCAAGGGGGTTGATAGGCAAATAAAAGAAAGGAGGAAAATAGCAATAACTGCCGTGTATTTAGAGCAAATCTCCAGTAAAATGTCCAAATCTATCCTAACAAAGGAGACAACCCCTCCCGTATTTTAAAGGGACATCTTCCTTTTGGCAGTGGCCACACTACATATTACGATTCCATTAATAAATGCTTCATAAGAGGTTAATACATGATTACCAGGGGCATTCTCTGTGGAAGAGGATTAAAAGCCCAGCAGTAGAATGTGCAAGTGATGGTTATAAAGCGGTGTTTCTAAGTAGCCTGTTGACCTGCTGCACTCCACACAGTGGTTTTTTAAAATATCTATTAATTATTTATTATAACTTGCTCATAAATGGAACCTTAAAGTGTGATCTTGACAGGTAGTATCTTGCATGACTTTAGGACAGTGGTTCTCACCAGGTGTCTGGGGTCCCTTGTGGGGCCATGAGCAGGTTTCAGGGGGTCCACCAAGCAGGACCAGCATTGGACTCTCTGGGCCCCAGGGCAGAAAGCCAAAGCCCCACTGCATGGGGCTGAAGCCTGGGGCCCTGGGCCCCACCACCTGGGGCTGAAGCAGAAGCCTGAACAACTTACCTTTGCAGTATCCTCTGTGGCATGGGGCCCCAGGGCAATGGCCCTGCTTGTTATCCCTTAATGCCGGCCCGGGCTTTTTATATGCCGAAAACCAGTTGTTGTGGCACAGGTGGGCCGTTGAGTTTTTATAGCATGTAGGAGGCGGGGGGCTCAGAAAGAAAAAGGTTGAGATCCCCCGCGAAGGATCATACACTAAGGGACAGGCCTTGAGCTGCTGTAAATCAGCGTGACACCACTGCAGCCCTGCCAACGTACCGCAGCACAGAATCTGCCCCTGGCCACATCACATCCTGCCTGGCGCACGGCTTCGTAGCATGGGCACAGCATTGTGTCCCTTAAAAATAACCGTTGCCCCGTGTATATCACATTTGTCCTGCATTCCCTTGGCACGCTGATGGCATTCAAAGTTCAGTGCACTGGAACATGCAGAATGGGGGGCCCCTGCATGCTGCCAGGTGGTTGCAGTGCTAATCAACGGGTAATGGTGAAGGAAATCGCACGGAGGGGCTTGTGGCTGCGGCAAACGTTACATTTCAAAACACATCCACAAATTCATTATAATTCTCAACAGGTTGGGATTTTAATATTTTAACCCCTATTAAAATACATGGGCCTGGTGCCCATAGCAACCACTCCCTGATTTGCCACAGAGGAGATGCCAGGTTCACAAGAGCACTTGAGGCCCCGTGCTGTGGGCTGCCCAGAGGTTGGCCGCGTGACGGAGAACTCTGACTCCAAAGAGAGCGAGACTGCATCTCACTCTGACTGTACTGCTCAGACAGTGACAGCCACACCCCTGGCCTGCTCACAGGGTAGCAACACTGATGTCTCCTCATTGCCAGTGGCTAAATATACATGACTGGCCAGCAGCTTGATGCTGTGCTGAGAGGAAAGGCTAGAAATCAGAGTAGATCAAGGGAAAAGGTCTCTCCTTCCCCTCCAGCTCACCTGAAATGTATTTCTACTACAAAACAGCCATAACAAACACAGTTATGTCCAAATGGGTATAAGGAACGACAGAGGCAAACAAGGGAGGAAGGCAGGACACATGTGCGAGAGAGAAAGGGAGTGAGAAAGAAAACACAGCTGACATAGCTGGAAAACGCTCCTGTTAGAATTCTATTTGAGTTAGTAAATGTTGGCAACTGTTTAATAAGGTGTATTTACTGATGCCCTGCATACTCCAATTGGCAGAGCGAGGGTCAGGTGAACTGTTTGGTTGGCTGTAGCTAGGGACTGGGCCAGTAGGATTCTGACCTCAAAGAGCCTCAGCTCAGGCTAAGCAGACGATGCAACATGTTTAAGGCAATTAGATCCTGGCACCGGAAACGTTTAAATTGACTCTGTTGCGTGCAGTATTTAATGGCTTGGTCCCTGGCTCTTCTGCAGCTGCTTCTCAGCTGATCCTCTATGGTTCTTGCAAGGCATTCCAGCCAGTGAACGTACCTTTCCATTTGCAAGTGGCAGAATTTTAAATCCCAGCACTTGCCCCCAGCCAGGTTCCTGTAGCAGAATAGGTGATTCTGTCCATGGCTCATCCCCAGACCCCTGAACTGAGCTGAGACGTTCATACCGTAAAAGCAAATGATCTGTATTACCTTAACCTCCATTCAGCCTTGAGAAAACCCCCTCTTGCTCTTCCTCATCTATTCCCAAGGGGGTTAAAACTTTCAGTAGTGTTTGAAAATGAAACTATTACATGCTTTGCTGCAGGCAGGAGTTTCAGGAGCAGCTTTTGAAAGCCACCTATAATACTGGGGGAACTAGCTATGTCCGGGCAGTACTGAACATCTGTGATTGCCAGATGTGCCTGGCACTGCTAAGGCAGTAGCAGTTAACGCAGCGTGAGAAAGAATCCTCAAGACTGAGTGCACCAAAGGGACAACGCAAACAAGTGCACCGACTTAGCTGGCACAAATCAGCACAGCTCCATTTAAATCAGTGGAGCTGCACTGATGTATGGCAGCTAAGGATCCGGCCCATGGACAATAGAGAGTTCTACAGTTCAACAGAAGCAGCCTGGAGCTTTTCCACTCCTGGTTACATAATTCTGCTAGTTTCCTTAACGCTATCTATCACCCAGAGGTTGAACACTCAGATCCATTTCTCGTCCATTGCTGATCATTCCACTGGCAGACCTTGTACCATTGCTGGGATTTATCCATGGACATTCCAGGAACATAGAAGCATTAACTGATGCACCATATGGATGCAGGGCACTGTAGTCCATGCTATCGGAGCCCCGCAGAGGTGTCATGACCCTTTCTAGGCACTTCATGAGGAAATGCTGCAAATTTTCCTTGTGAAAAATACTGCTGCCAAAAACGTTCACTCACACACGACAGAATATGGTCCACTGACTCCCTATCTAATGCTGCAGAGCCATAATCGTTTTGCGTCACTTCTGGCTGCTGTACTTTCTTGTGTCACTTCTAAGGTGGCACACGCCTTGGAAACATCGTTTTGAGCTGGGTTTGTATGTATTACGCCACGCTGTTTTTAATCCAAGACTAAGCATCAGAGGGGTAGCCGTGATAGTCTGTATCCACAAAAACAACGAGGAGTCTGGGGCACCTTAAAGACTAAGGGATTTATTTGGGCATAAGCTTTCGTGGGTAAAAAACCCACTTCAACATTTTTATGGTTGACTTAGAACAACGCTTCCTCAGCTCTCGTCCCCTAGCGCCCCTCCTCTCCTTGAACTACATTGATGACATCTTCATCATTTGGACCCACAGGAAGGAGGCCCTTGAAGAATTCCACCTGGATTTTAACAATTTCCACCCCACCATCAACCTCAGCCTGGACCAGTCCACACAAGAGATCCACTTCCTGGACACTACAGTGCAAATAAGTGATGGTCACATAACCATCGCCCTATACCAGAAACCTACTGAAGGCTATACTTACCTACATGCCTCCAGCTTCCATCCAGGACATATCCCATGGTCCATTGTCTACATCCAAGCCCTAAGATACAAAAGAATTTGCTCCAATCCCTCAGACAGAGACAAACACCTACAAGATCTTTATCAAGCATTCTTAAAACTACAGTACCCACCTGGGGAAGTGAGGAAACAGATTGACAGAGCGAGACAGGTACCCAGAAGTCACCTACTACAGGACAGGCCCAACAAAGAAAAAAAACAACAGACCACCACTGGCCATCACATACAGCCCCCAACTAAAACCTCTCCTGCACATCATCAATGATCTACAACCTATCCTTGAAAACAATCCCTCACTTGCACAGACCTTGGGAAGCAGGCCAGTCCTCGCTTACAGATAGCCCCCCAACCTGAAGCAAATACTCACCAGCAACTACCCACCACACTACAGAAACACTAACCCCAGAACCAATCCCTGTAACAAACCCCGCTACCAACTCTGTCCCCATATCTACTCTAGCGACACCATCAGAGGACCTAACCACATCAGCCACACCATCTGGGGCTCATTCACCTGCACATCTACCAATGTGATATATGCCATCACGTGCCAGCAATGCCCCTCTGCCATGTACATTGGCCAAACCGAACAGTCTCTAGATAAAAGAATAAATGGACACAAATCAGACATCAGGAATGGTAACATACAAAAGCCAGCAGGAGAACACTTCAATCTCCCTGGGCATTCTGTAACGGATTGAAAAGTAGCCCTACTTCAACAAACAAACAAACAAAACTTCACTAACAGACTTCAAAGAGAAACTGCAGAGCTACAGTTCATTTGCAAATTTAACACCATTAATTTGGGCTTGAATAAGGACTGAGAGTGGCTGGCTCACTACAAAAGCAAAAGCAAAAAAAATCTCTTGGTATTGACACCTCCTCCTCAATTACTGGGAGTGGACCACATCCATGCGGATTGAATTGGCCTTGTTAACACTGGTTCTCCACTTGTAATGCCTCAATCTGTAATTTTCACTCCATGCATCTGAAGAAGTGGGGTTTTTCACCCACGAAAGCTTATGCTGAAATAAATCTGTTAGCCTTTAAGGTGTCATAGAATCATAACCACCAGACTCCTCGTTATCCAAGACTAAGTGCTTTCCAAACCTTATCTAAGAATTTTTAATGAAATATTAGAACAGGAGGCTCAACCAGGTTTATGCCCACAGATTACACAAATTAAAAGACAGACATCCTACAAAATGTTATTCCCGTAACAGCTCCTACATAGACTTCACATCCACGCACCACTCCAGTAATAGACCCCTAACCTCCGGCTGAGTTACTGAAGCCCTCAGATCAGGATTTAAAAACTTCAAGTTACAGAGAATCCACTCATTTACACTAGTTTAAATCTACTAGTGACCCATGTCCCATGTTACAGAAGAAAGCAAAAGAACCCCAGTGTCTCTGTCCATCTGTCCCGAGGGACAATTCCTTCCAGACCCCAAATATGGCAATCAGTTAAACCAGGGGTCCCCAATGCAGTGCCCATGGGCGCCATGGCGCCCACGGGGGCATCTAAATGTGCCTGCATCCTGGCCGGCAGTCAAGCATCCACTGAATTTCGGCGGCAATGCCTCTGGATGACGTCGCTTGCCGCTGACAAGTGACGTCATTAAGAGGCGTCACTGCCGAAATGCCGCCGAATTTCAGCGGCATTTCAGCGGATGCTCGACTGCCGCCACGGTCCTTCGTCTGGCACCCGCCAGACGAAAAGGTTGAGGACCACTGAGTTAGACCCAACCTGCAAGAGGCAGTCCTCCTGACCGTAGACCATGAGCCTCAAATATTCGCTCTCAGTGAAGGTCTGAAAGAGGTTACAGATTTACATAACTACTTTCCTACCCCTTATCTTTTCCTTCTGTGTCTTTACTCTCTCTGAAGAGCACTTCTGTGTTTCCAGCACTCTGTTTTCATTAAATGCCTTGGGATACATTTGCCTGAGAACTGCTGTGTAAGCTCCTCTTGTACGGCATCGTATCGTGAAGCGTAATGAGTGTGTAATTGATACCGCACTTCAGGACAATCTTCAAATAAAAACACAGAAGTGAGTTAAATAAAACTGTGACCTGTTAAGTGCACAGCTCTGGGGTTACAATGAGCATATTCATTACCGGATTTTTAACTTCAGAGCATCTCATCACTTGAGTTTAGTCATTCATAAATTTGCATTTACTATATATGGGGCCCCATGTGTTGCACAGAGGCTATTCTAAAATTGGGTGCTGGTAAGATAACCATGGGGAAATACAGCTCTGATGGGGAAAAGCTATGCAGAAAAAAACTCTGGAAATTATTCCAAAAAGCCCCATGAAAAGTACCCTGGGGCTCCATTTAACAGGCATATTCTTGTATTAGATAGTCACAGATTGTTTAGTAGGTTTCAATGGAGCATTGGGTGGATTGGCTTGAGACATGAGGTCTGGATCCAGATCCATGGTTTTGCCCCCACCATGTATAGGAAGGGGCAGCCACACAGTTCTGAATTGTTCCAAATTGGGAGTATTCTCCTCCAGGGCTTGGGCTTGGCTTCGTCACTGACTAAGGTTATGCCTACACTGCAGTTGTAGGTGTGGTTGCAGCATGTGGAGACGTACGAGCTCACTTTAGTCTAGCGAGCTCAGACAGCAATAGTAGTGAAGCCCTAGCAGAACAGACTTCAGCGGGAGCTAGCTAGCCCATGCTTGTGTGTGCTGCAGCCACCCCTCTGATTCCACTGTGACATACGCTAAGCAGCAGCAGATCAGTCGAGTCGAGTGCTTCACTGAAGACCACATCAGCTCATTCTGCATCCCCCAGGACGCTGAGACATTAGTTTGCTGAAACAACCAGATGACAGGTTCTGTGTAGCCACAGGGGCGGGGGAGGAGGAACAGACCCCATTGTCTAGTGGAGTGTTTGTATTGTCATCGGTGCTATCTTTGAATCCCATATGCCAATATCCACAACTACGCAATAACCATCCCTGAAGCCAGACATACACACACACACACGTACATAAAAACCTAAAATGCACACACATAAAACCCTAACACACACACACACACACACACACACACACACACACACACACTAACCTGGCCGGTACAAGTTGATTACAGCAAATAAGAATTAGAAAGAGCCCTGGCACATTAAACGAAGAGCTCAAGAATCTGAATTCCATACAACTCCAAAAACAGCAAACCAAGGGGAAGGGAGCAGATGACCATTACTATTTCAGCAGACTACAGTTCTAAAAATAAAAACGATTGCCCCCTTTCTGATTCTCCCCCGCAGTGACAGAGGCCGTGCACCAAGCATTGCTTTACATTGTCCAGAAACGTATGAACTAGTGACATGACAGTGACTACACTATGGGCCCAGTTGTTATCACAGCTGGTGTAAATCTGCATGGCTCCACTGACCATGGTTAGGCAGCTGGTTTGCTGCGATGGCTGTTTTTCTTGCAGACTGGTATCATTTCATTATTCCTCGTGCTCCCCCTGTCCCGTTCCCACTACCTACTTGTTGTCTATAGTCTCAAACTGTGAGCTCTTTGAGGGAGGAATTGCCTCCTTGTTATATGTTTATACAGCACCTAGCACCTCCCGACACTATGGGTTGAGTTCTGATTTACACCACTGTGTGAGGGAGAATGAGCCCTACTGATTTTAGCAGTTACTCCTAATTTACACCAGCGTAAGGGAAATCAGAAGCAGACCAGGTACTTTTTCTGTTTAACGGAGTTCAAGTGATGGCTGCTGGGGAACAGGGCTCTGCATTATTTCCCTATCGCTAGAATGAGTCGAGTTGCTCATTTACCCAGAAAAGGGCTCTTGGGCAGTCACAGGAGCCCCACAGGCCATTCCAGGGACCTTGCATTGTGCAGGCACCGCCCCAAAAGCCACTTCCCATGAGCGGTCCGGCTGGACTACGCCATTAGTGAGTCACGGCAGAGACTGGGTTCTCTAACCACTTTCCCTCATGACTGACTTAGCAATCAGCTCTCAGGGACCCATCCTTTGGCTTCGTGGCCCACAGAAGTGGGTCACATCAATGATCCCAAAGCACCGGGAGGCAGGTGATGGCAGAAGGTGGTGGTTGTTTAGGGGGAAGCCATTGGCCCATCAAGATGGGAGCTGCATTTACCAGCAATGACCTTATGTAAAATGGAGCAGCAATTCCCTGTGCTCATCACAGGAAATAGCTGAAGCATCTCCGATACTATAGTGTTGGCCAACACGGACCTTGTGGGGACCCCGGTCCTTCTCTTATGATCCTGACATGAGATTCATAGCATATTTTCTGCCCTCATTACCGCAAGTGACCTTGGTATGCAAACACGGATGGAAGTTTGCCTTAAAAGAGTTCAGCTGCTGTTTATTTACCCACCTCCGATCACAACCCCCTCTTTGTGAGAGTAAGTTTCCACAGCAACTGAATGGGATTTCATAAACAGAAGATTACGGGGAATAAAACAGATGAACTGTCTTAAGGAATGTGATCCTATTGTCATGCAAATATCCTTAGTAATAAAGAGCGGGCAGGAGATAGGGAAGAGGCGGGATGTAACATAATGGATATGAACAGGATAAGGTTAAAATGAGACTGGCATACTCACTGACGACTGAACGATTCAGGCTGCATACGACGGTCTCCAGCACTAATGCAAACTAGCAAACTCAAAGCAATACTCTGATTGATTCGGTGTCATTTTATTTCCAACCTTTCATCAGGATGCTAATTGCTTAAGTGAAATGATCTTTTGACACACTAGCAAAGAAAGCAGAAAGGCCGCCCATCTTCAGCCATCCAATCGGACAGTGACCCTCTATGCTCCCTTCAGCCCCGGGGACAGACCCAGGGATTTGCTGCATACCCTGATTACAATACTGCATAAAATAATGTGGAGGTTTGAATAAAGGTGATGTGCATTCCACTAGGCCTTTTCTGCTTCGATGAGCATGCTGCTGTCATCTCTAAAAGTTGTGCAGTTGAAAATAAAATGAAAATACGTATCCTTTGGCCCTAACGGCCAGAGAGAGAGATGTTCTATTACCCAATACTAATCATATAATTATGCTTTAATAATACTTTCAATAGCACAGGGAGGCTTTTTTGGCTTGTCATTTTCTTAAACAATTACACCTGACCTCGAATCCAAAGCTGAACAACAGGTATCGCTCAGTTCTTACAGAGTATGAGCCATTGCTCACTGCAGTCAGGGGGAACCTTTTCACTGACTTCAGTGGGCTTTGGATCAGATCCAGCCAGTGCTTTTCAACGGTAGATCTTAAAGAACTTGATAAATGATCATGACTCCCTTTTTGCAGATGGGGAAAACTGAGGTACAGAGCTGTGAAATGACCTGCTCAGGATCATACAGCAGGTCAGCGACAGAGGTCAGGATAGAACCCCGCACTCCTGACTGCTAGTCAAATGCCAGATCCAACTGGCCAATATATTCATACTGTAGTCAAAACTGTGGTTGGAGGTATAGAGGTTAGTATAGACCAGGGGTCGGCAACCTTTCAGAAGTGGTGTGCCGAGTCTTCATTTATTCACTCTGATTTAAGGTTTCGCACGCCAGTAATACATTTTAACGTTTTTAGAAGGTCTCTTTCTATAAGTCTATAATATATAACTAAACTGTTGTTGTATGTAAAATAAATAAGGTTTTTAAAATGTTTAAGAAGCTTCATTTAAACTTAAATTAAAATGCAGAGCCCCTCGGACCAGTGACCAGGACCCGGGCAGTGTGAGTGCCACTGAAAATGAGCTTGCGTGCCACCTTCGGCACGAGTGCCATAAGTTGCCTATCCCTGGTATAGATTGTACATGGGCCTTCAGAAATTAAACTGTATGTGCTCCTTCCAGCACCAGCAGGCTCTCAAGTTTAGTGGGGTTCTGGACACATCCCCATTCCCCACCCATGCTGGCTCTCACTTTTGGTGCCATATAGCTACTGGGGACTCATTATCCAATTCACCCTCCTTGTGCGCAGGGAGTGCTAATGGCAGCCTTTGCTAGGGTCCTATGCAGGTGTATAAGGTCACTGCACTCTTTAACACGCCCTCGTAAGAGTTCGCCTGAATTCAGTACATCTCAGATATTGCTGAGGTTGGGGTATGTGAATGGCATTTGCGGCAATCCAAACGCACCAGGAACATAAAATATATGTTCCTTCCCTCTAGCAGTTGGTCCACATAGACGGTAAGAGCCTACTACAGCTGCCAACTGGTGGGGTTATTCCTTTCGCTCATTGGAAGAGCTGTGGGTTATGCTGGCCAAAAATGAAGGACATAGGCAGAGCTGTACTGCTCATGTTTCACCTGCCTGAGTTATGCCTGTACCATCACTAGCTCACGTCTACGAAACATTAAAATGCTACTAAAATGAGGAGGGGGACCCCAACCCTAACGATACATAATGATTACATAGGATCTAATGACAATAATGATGCATCATGATAAACGCACAGCTTGTTAAACTCTCTCAACTGATGAAGGCCAGAAGGGACCATTAGATCCTCTAGTGTGACCTAGGGTGTGACACAGGGCAACACATTTCACTTCGTTACTCCTTCACTGAGACCAGTAACTCGTGAGCAGTAACCAATTGGAAAGTTAACCGTTTGGTTGAGTTTTATTGCGACTCTCCCGTGAGCCGGTATGTGACCGTATTTGAAGCGATAAGGATTTAAAGCAGCATACTTGGTACTAAAAACTGGTTTCCATAGAAACAGGTAGGTAAAGCCCAAGAGCTAAATTTTATTTACTCAGTTAAAGAAAGGGGCTTTTCTAGTAACATTTTAGACCTTAAGACAAGTGCCTAATTGCTGGAAATATGGAAATTTAATTCTATCTAAAAACCACCAACTTTAAACAAACAAAACACAGGGTTTTTTTTAATACCAATTAGTGTAATAAGCCTTACTTAAATTAATTTATGCTTTTTTCTTCTTAGAGACACTTAACATTTAAAATATCACAATCAAAGGCGAATGCTATTAAGAAGATTAAGCACCAAGTTCCCCCCCACATCCCTCCCTCCCAAACAAAAAAGTCAATTTCTATTGCCAATTAAAGAAATCTGCAGCTCTGCTAGCTGGTTAATTATTTATTGTATCGCAGACATAAACAGCATTTAAAATCAAGAACCCAGACTCTCAGTTAAAAGAGTCACCCAAAAGTGGAAGCTCTCATATATTTTGATTCAGACTTTGACCTTCCAGATCTGTTTTGTTTTTTTCCCCCAGGACTTTGGCGTGTTAATCTGGAAGCATCAGAGAGTAAATTTAAGCTTCTATACCTGAGCTTGTAGTTAGAAATAACATACGAACACAAATCACCGATTTCCCCCATTAAGGGTATACAGAGGCTGCCAAACTCCTGAATAGTTTCACTGCACTGAAAAACAGTGCTAGGTGTTTGCTAACCATTTCATTTGGAGGGGATTTATCTTCCTCTGTTAAGAAAGAAAATCTAATAAGAGTGTTTCACACACACACACACACACACACACACACACACACGCACACACACTCCCCACCCCAGGAATTTATTCATGCTTTGAATGTTAATATTCTGTGGCTGGAGATTTCCTTGGAATTACTCTCCCTTGCCCTGTACAATTGCAGTGTTAGAATATGTATTATTTCAGCTGAATAATACATGACGATACTGTAAACCAAGTCCCAGCTGAGAGTGCACCACTCTCTGACGAGGAGACCGGAAGGCTTCTGGAACTCTCCACTGTGCTGTCTGGAGGTAGCATTTTTCTCCTTTTTAATGAGGGAAACTGCTACCTGGGAATGGAACTCCAGTTAATTAATGGCATTCAAAACACATGCACCTCGGCGTCACTGACAGTCCCAATCTTTATCCCACTGGAGATCATGCAGCTAACTGTGGGCCTTCCTTCTGGGAGCTGAAGTCAACTTAAAATAAATGAAGTGTCTGAAAACATTTCCTTTCTTGTCAGTTAAAGGTAAGGGCATATTGTTTAAGAAAAAGCAGCTAAAAAAGGTGACCTGCAAAACTTTGAGCAGGATCAAACAAATAGACAGGGCCCAATCATCCTCCCACTTAAGTCAATGGTAAAACATGCTACTGATGCCCTAGGGCAGCAGGGGTGGCCGCCAAATCACAACAGAAGGTGTGTATTTGTATCTTACTGATTGTATTATGATAGCATCAAAATGCCCCAACTGAGAACAGAGCTCCATTGTGCTGGAGGCAATACAAACACAGTTTGTTACAGATCAGCATGGAGAGACTGCCTATGTGACCTTGGGCACGGCATTTAGAGCGAGTGGAAGAGCTGGGACCCGAAAACAGATCTTTGAGATTCACTTCCTACTTGTACAAGCCAATCCAAGAGGTCGTAGCTCCTCACCTGTTCCCAATTCCCTAAACTAAAGCAGGAACATTTTTGGATAATTCCTGCTTGCTGAGAAAAAAATACATCCTCTTCCTCTCTGGACTTGAGGAGCCCACGGAGAAAATGCTTCTCATATATTGGCCAAGTGGAGTCACACCCATTTATGCAAGGGCTTAATTTGGCCCATTAAGTTTTAAAAATATGGCCCCAATCCTGCAATCTGACCCTTATGGGCTTCATTTATGTAAAAAATCTGCCTTTAAATCAAACAGCAAAGAAACTCTGTGATCACACTGCATCACATTAGCCACAAAGGAAATGGACATCTCTTTTTCCCCATCTAAAGCAGAACGCCCTCCTCTGATGCAAACACATGAAGAGCTGGGGGAGAGCAAAAGAGAGAATGGCTTAGTCATCCAGCTCCCTTGAAAGGGACGTCCAGGAGAGGATGAGGCCAGGGAAAGGCAGAAGGAGAACATGTCCCTTTGTACTCTCCTGTGACTGCAGACGTCAGAGTAGCTGCGCGTTGGGTTTGCATGCCTGCTTGTCCATTCTGCATCCCAGAGGAGATTCACTTGCTGTCAGAGGATTTCTTCCAGCCCATCTTGCTCGGACAGATCCTCCTAAATTCCACAACATCTGTCTCCTCCTATTATAAAGCTGACATCTTTTCCCTCGGAGGGGCTGGAAGTCTCGCCTCATCAGTGCTCTCAGAGTGACAAGATGCTCCAGCAGCCCTCAGTGGCCTCCTGCCCATTGATAATGTTCAGCCATATTTCCTGTGTCAAACTGGACATTTAAATTCAGCAAGTCATGAATCTAGACCAGCTTCTTTTCATGTCTGGGTTTCTATATGCAGGGCTGTTTGCTGAGAGGGTTTGAGTCCCGCACAAACATTTCCCATAATTGTGTTTTTTTAAATGACTAGGCTGATCATATCAGATCTTTTGCTCATTAGCCAAGGCCTGAATGAAATTGCTCTTGGCTCTGCCAGTGAAATAAAGGATGCAGCTAGCTAGTGAAAACAAATAAAATCCATCAATAGATAAATGTTATATTTGTCAGCGCATGCTTAGTGTGTCTGACCTTCTCAGTGCAGCAATCAGAGACAGACTTGCACACACACTTACTACGACCATCAAATGAAGGGAAATATTCAAATTCACAACCAGCACATCGGAAAGTTTGACTCATACATATCACATTGACTGAGTCTAACCCATAATTTGTCCAATCAAGATTAGATTAGACACACCAGCTTCTAGCCTGTGGTCACGCTGTGGTTGAAACTGTGAGAGCCACTGTGTTTAGCACTAGTTTATTATTTGTCATGTGGTATCATGGCAGCAGCTTGAGGCCAAAATCTGGGAACACAGTCCCTTTCTCCTGAGAGAGAGGGAGTGTGGCCTAGTAAATAAAGCAATGGATTGTGACTATCACAACCTGGTTCTATTCTGGACTCTGCTACTAGCCTGCTGGGTGACCTTAAGCAATTCATGTCACTGCTGTGTGCCTCGGTTTCCCCATCTTTACAATGGGGGCTATGATATTGACCTCCTTTGAACAAAACTTGGAAATCTGCCAGTAAAAAATGCTATCAAAGAGCTTCTTATTATATACACGTATGTTACAGTTCTAACAACTACTAATACTCCAACAGTATGTATACATTCCCTGCCCCATAGAGCTTACAATCTAAATACAATGGTGGCTAGGAGGATTCAACCATAATCAATGTGGAGAAAGACTAGTGTGTGAGGTCCATGCCTATATCACCACACCACCACTCAAGATGGTATTTAGTAGTAGTTTTCAAGGGTGGTGCCAGGGGAAAAATCTCTATTCATGCTAGAACCCTACTAAGCCTAGTTTGGGCAGACCATCTATTTCACCTTTTGCCAGCCAGGCACCGTTATCCAGGAGGAATCAATAATACACCTTTCCTGCTTGAGCCCTTAGGAGTGGTCTGATGACCAGTCACTTCACCCATGCCATAGTAAGGACTCCGAACAAAAAAATGCATTACAAATAAAGAAAGCAATTTACTTGAGTGGCGAAACTAGTGGCTTCTTGCTCAGGGTGACCAGACAGCAAGTATGAAAAATTGGGACAGAGGGTGGGGGGTAATAGGTAACTATATAAGACAAAACACCAAATATCAGAACTGTCCATATAAAATCAGGACACCTGGTCACCCTACTCTTGCTGTCGATTTCAATAAAAGCAGGCCTTAAACGCAGGTGCCAACAAGGGATTAAAAATCCTCAGAATCTTTGCTGCACAATTAACACCAAGAGTATTGCAATTCCTGCTGCCTACTGGCTGCTTTTGACACTCTCCTTAAGTCTATTCCCCCCAAAGACCATCTATTACCAGGCATTTGTACAGCTCCCAGCACAACAGGGGCCCTGAACATGAGCACTCCCACAATACAAACTACCACCACCACACGAGCAAATTGCCTAAATCAAGGCAGAGAAGCCGAGAAGAACCACGAGTCAATTGAAAATGGTTTAGCACGTTTAACTGTCAAGTCTTAATAAAAATCATCAGGTTTACCTATTTGTGTTCAGTCTGTCCCTTATTATTTGTATTGCACCATCATCTAGAGACCCCAGTCAGGACTGGGACCCCATTATGCTAAGTGCTGGACAAATGCATAGCAGGAAATAGTCCCGGTTCCTGGATAAGCAGTGTATGAAGAAAGGAAAAACACCAGACAGGAAACGCTGCTAATGAATGCAGCAGAGAGACATCCTTTTTGAAGCTCTCTCCTCAGTGAAAGCAGTGACCCTGAATGACTGAATTCCAGAGAAAGCAGTAATTTTGCTGAGGGTCCTGACTGAGCTCTCTGGTCACAATATCTTAGGCCATGGCTACACTGGCGCTTTACAGCGCTGCAACTTTCGCGCTCTGGGGTGTGAAAAAAACACCCCTCTGAGCGCTGCAAGATACAGCGCTGTAAAGCGTCAGTGTAAACAGTGCCCCAGCGCTGGGAGCGCGGCTCCCAGCGCTGCAAGCTACACCTGTAGAGGATGTGGAGTACGTGCAGCGCTGGGAGAGCTCTCTCCCAGCGCTGGCACTGCGACCACACTCGAAACTTCAAAGAGCTGCCATGTAGCCATACCCTTAAACTCCACAGTGTCAAGTATCAGGGGGGAGCCGTGTTAGTTTGGATCTGTAAAAAAGCAGCAAAAAAAGAGTCCTGTGGCACCTTATAGATCAACAGATGTATCGGAGCATGAGCTTTTGTAGGTGAATACCCACTTCGTCAGATGGCTGTTGGTCTATAAGGTGTCACAGGACTCTTTGTCGCTTTATTAAACTCCACAGTTGCAGAGATTTTGAATTAAACTCACTCTAAGACAGACCTTTGTTTTCAACTAGAGAGGGGCCTATTCTGTAATGGCTGACACCCAAGATTAACAGAGGAGCAGGTGAAGTGCTAACTTCTGCTTTCCGGATGCAATACACATTGGGCACACCTAGCCAATCTCCACCCTCGCCCTGTTTGTTATGTTAGGTGGAGTCTGAAATATTCAGGTTAAAAGGGATTAATTAGGATGATGCAGCAGATGACAAGAAGGGACATGTCTGGCATCCAAGGGATTAAATGAGATATGTACCAACAATTCAACACTTTCGGCAGCCAAGATAAAGCAGTTTTAGGCTACAATTGGAAAGAATCCAATAATTAAAACAAAACAAAACAAAACAACCCTCTGGCACAGGACGTGTAAATAAAGAGTTAATCAATGACCTGATAAAATCCTCCTGCTTTAACACCTGAAACGCAGAAGTGGTGGAAGCAATATTAAGTATTACTGAATGCCTGCTTAGCACACAAAATCCTCAGAGGATGCCAAGCCAAGGTGCTCAGGGACAGAGAAATTAAAGGTTAATCAAATTGCAGCCAAGCATCATTTTAAAAAACTTTAAAATAAACCATTTACTCTCCTCTAATTAATCTCATCATGCTACCCACAGCTAGCAATAAGACCCTGATTCAGTAAAGCACACACACGTGCTTAACTTTAATGCTTCAGGCCCACAGAAGTCAGATATAAGCATGTGTTCAGGTATTTTGCTGAACTGGGCATGAAATGAAAATCACCATCTCCCCAGTCCAGCTGGCTCTCTCCCACGGACCTAGGGCTGGTTGAAAGTTTCCAAAGTTCAATTTTTTGGTGAAATGGAAGTAGTAATTTGCCTTTAGCGTAGGCAAATTGAAAATGAGCATCCCCAGGGAGGAAGAGAGGAATTGAGTCTTGAAAAGGGCATCTCTAAGATGTTGCAACTTTATACGCCAATCAGGAGCGGCGCCAGGGTTTTTGGCACCCTAGGTGGGGGTCCTTCCGCGCTCCCGGTCATTGGTGGCAATTCTGCGGGGGGGGGGGTGTCCTTCCGCAGCTCCCGCTCTTCAGGGCACTTTGGCAGTGGGTCCCGGAGCGAGTGAAGGACCCGCCGCAGAATTGCCGCTGAAGCCCTGGAGCGCGGAAGGACCCCCCGCCGCCGAATTGCCATCGAGGGTGGCAAAATGCCACCCCCCTCAAATTCTAGTGCCCTAGGCAACCGCCTAGGTCGCCTAAATGGAAGCGCCGGCCCTGACACCAGTGCTGGCTCAGGGCTTCGTGGCTAATATCACCCCAAATTTATCTTTATGCTTTAAACTTATGCACTGGTGGGGGTGATGGTGGAAGGGAAACCACAATGAATTTTAATAGGAGGAGGAGATCAAGATTAAGAAACAGTGTGGGAGAGAAGATAAGAGGTTAACGTTCCAGGAAAAAGAAAATCTGTGCATGCCTTTTATGCATGAAAGACTCCATCCCAAGTATTTGCTGTGATCTCCTGCGCTTTTAAAGTAGTAATATTGTAATTACATTTAGATTTGTTTAGAGAAAATGCTCAGTCAATGGCTCAGCATTTTATAGTATTTACACAGCAGTTTCAATGTATTTGCTATGTAGATATTTGAGAGAGAGACTCATTTTGAAAACAAAATTCCCCGGCATGAGATAGCCCATCCTTTCAGGAAGGGGAGCTGAAAAGGGGCCCATGTTATTAGCAGAGGAGAAAAATTCCAAGAGATCTTGCAGGATGAAACTTGAGAAGTAAACACTGTGCTGCAGCGATAAAAAGAATCACTTATGTGTTTACATTCAAATGGGGAGGCTTCTAAGTGATGTCTGTAAACAACAATGAAGGACTTGACTCTTTACACTTATTGTCTGAAGCCAGAAACTATAAAGGTATCAGGCCTCTGCCCACTTCTTGTAGGCCTCTTACAGTGACTTCTCCTGCATAAACCCAGCCACGAAAGAATGAACTTCTGTAGTTAAGAATACTTTGCATTTTACAAAAAGGACAGTATCATTATCCCTATTTCACAAAAAGGGAAACTGAGGCACAGGGAGTCATGGCAAGAGTGACTTGCCAAAGATCATGTAACAGGTCAGTAGCAGAGACAGGAAGAAAATCTCCAGTCTCCTGACTCCCAGCTCAGTGCTCCATCCAGGAGACCACACCTGCAAGGAAATATTTTGAGGCGCATGACAATTTGGTGGGGTCCCTTTTCAGATTTCAGTTCTCTGGCCCCAATTTATGGTGGACAGGCAACGACCTGTCTCCATGGGAAGTCTCGCGGGTTAGAGACCACACTTCCCTTCTCCTGTGTGGTGTTAGGCTGGGGAGGGGGGTCATGTTAGCATAGCTCCAAGTGGGCATGGGAAGGCAGCAGAGGATGGGGGAGACTTTGAGGCAGAAAGGGGATGGGGAAGGGAAGTGTCCTGGCCTGCACTGCTGTGACTGGAACCAGCTAGGAAGGACCTGAGGCAAATCCAGGGGGCTGGAGACTAAACTCCTAGCCGGGCTGCACCCTGCAGTTCACTGCTAAGCAGATGGTGCTCTTCCCGCCCCCCACACCCCCCCCATACACACACACACCCCTCGGCAGGTTTCACTCATGAGTTGGTCATAAGATCTGACCAGGTCCCCGAAGCTGGACAGACTCTTCTTCCTGCCCGTGGGCCGCATCTGCCCCGTCAGCCATGCTTCACAGCCGCCCCAAGCCAGGCCAGGCATGTCCACTGAGGGCAGAGACTGGCGCTAAGAGAGAACAACTATTTTTAAGCACATTAGCTGAAGCAGAGCTAGCACATGTCGCTTCCTTTCCCTGTACCCTCCAGGTACGTCTGCGGTTGAGTTGGGAGATGCGATGCATCTACTGCCCTCAGGAAAGGTTTATAAAGGAAAAGTGCTATTGAGCTTTGTCACTGGACACACAAGTCTGGCTGCATCTTTCATGTCTTTAGCCAAGGAACAGTCATTCAGACTATCAGAGAGTGCTACAGTGCGGAATGACAGGCTGGCAGATACACACAGTATAGATTTTCGTGGGTAGTATGGACACAAACTGACCCCCACAAAGACAGACAGACACAAACCGACCCCGACCAACCATTGGCAGAGCGGGGGCCAGCGAGCGATGGCGTTCCATACTCCTGCTCTTCAGGCCCACGTCATACCATCAAATACAGCCCTGCTGCAGACACTTAAATAACCAGGAGTGTCGTCACCATCGAAAGCAAAGCCACAGAAGCCGGTGGGCTAGCCAAGGCAGCACTGGACCCATAATTACATTACCCACAAAAAGCCTTTGTACTCGTGTGTGTTTTTTTTTTAAGACCTGAGATTGCCATTTAAGAGGTTTTCAGCCTATATCAAGATAACATCTCTACTGCTGCAGCTAGGCTTTCCACATCCAAGTAATGCAACACAGGCTCAGCGTCTCAGCTGGAGCAAACAGTAGCAGCTCATTTGATGTCTAATGGATCCGCACTCTAGTTACACTGGCTGAGGATCTGGCCTGGAGTATAAATTACTTGGAATATGGGTCCTTTATACATGGGACTCCCTTAAAAAAAAGGCATTGATGGTAGAAATGATTGAACGACAGATTGGTTTCTGTAAAGTGGCATATTTAAAACCAAATAACAGGCTACGTTAAGGAGAATAAGGGGGCGGGGGTGCAGGGCTAAGCTTGGCCTTTTAGCAGCCTGAACTTGGGACTCCAGTCAGGTGTGTTATTCTGGGGATCCTAATTCCCACCTTCAAACTAGCAGAGGCAGCAATTTACACTTCCCTTTTCTGGTCTTTCAGCTACAACCATTTTTGATGCATAAACAAAGCAGCTCGCTATTGTTTATGCTTAGCCACAGAGGATCCACTTAATTGTTCCCAACATATGGAGTACCTAGTAAGCTTCTTAACATTGCGTAAGCTAAGCTGAATGAAAAACAACGAAACATGCCACAAAAGCCAACCTGGATCTATTACTCAGATTTAGTTTGTTTATTTTGAAGAGCACTGTCCTGTCTTATGAATTTGCCTCACTCAGGAAGACGTCTACAGGGCCTGCATGGTCTTTATTTACGTTTTGCACAATGACACTATGGAATCTATGACGAGAACCCAGAATGAGGAATAATCAGTGTCAGAGCATGCAATTTTATGTACATGCCCACTGCAATCAATGGGATTTCTTCTAGAGCCATTGGTGGAGCATTGGATCTGCCCCATACAGTAGAACATCGGTTATCTAAATCTCCTTTGCAGACAAATCAGGGTCATTTCTCCGATGTCTGTCATAGTGAAAACTACCTCTATCATCCACACTTAATCAATGTCCCCCGTGGCATTTGGATAGTCAAGATTACAACCTGCTGCTCTTTCAGACACGGCTTCGGATAAAAAAGGGAGAAGTTCTTTAAAAGAAAGGGTACACTGCAAAAACTTTAATCCAATGTATACCCGCCACCAGCCAGGACCAAGTTAGATGCTTTTTCTTACCCTGGTGTTTTACTAACAAGTCCATTCAGCAGCACATGGTCTCTATTTTCTGTGATGTTGTCTTAAAATAAACTACTTAGGGTAAACAATTGAAAAGCAATTAAGGAGGCTGAGTCCCATTTTCAAAAATGGGCACAAGTCACTTTTGACTCTGCACTTTTGAAAATTCTACCCCAAGATTCAGACTTTCAAGTCTGTTGAGGATTTGAATGTCCGCTACCTGTTTGCAGCCACTGGAGTGTTTGCATTACACACACACAGGAGTAGCCCCTCCCCCCCGAGACTCAATGCTGAGATTAAATGGGTGCAAATGGCTGAGGATCGAGAAGCTGGGCTTCCAACTGGGAGCTAAAACCAACAAAACAGGAATCTCCTCAGACAGATCTTTCTATGGCTGTTTATTTTATTTTATTTTATTTCTATCTTGATAACACTACAGCTGATTTCCTTCGATGAAGTGAAGCGAGGAATTCATTTCTCTCGTATGTCAGGTTGGTTTTTAGTAGCTAGAAAAGGATCATCTAATGTAATAACAGAGAGGGGAAAGAAATGATTCTTCCATGGCTTTGCGCTCAGTGATTAAAAAGAAACCATTGATTAAACTATGAAAAATGGGAAGAGGAAGTGGCTTCTCTGCTTTATAAACAGCTCAGGACAAAATGGCTTAAACTGTACATAATTTCAGACTGAGGAATAAATATTCACTTCTTGGACTCTGGCCTGAATAAAATAATCACAGTATGAAAACAGTGCTGATGACTGAAGGAGCAGGACTGCTTCCCCAAACCAAATGATAACTAAATTAGATAGGGTGGGTAGATAGATTAAAAATGTAAAAACTGTTTTGAAATTGACAAAACTGCAGCTGATGGTATCCAACCCCCAAGTTTAGGGTGACCAGATGTCACATTTTTAAAGGAACAGTCTCATATTCAAGCCCTCCTGCAGCTGTCCCAATTTTTTCTTAAAAAATGAGCAAGTTGTCCCATATTTTCTGTCTCCCCCACATCAGTACTGGCAGATCCTGCTGCTGGCCGGATCCCTGGTCTCCAACCGCCTGCTCACTGGCAGTGAGTGGGGGCATCCAGTGGCCGATGATGGGGGTGAGTGTGCAAGGCTGGTAGGGGAGCAAAGATGCAGCATGCGGGGGTGGCCACTCCCCCTGCTGGACCGTCAGTTCAGCCCCTCCTGTACCAGCTCTCGGCCAGCAGGGCTGGACGCTGGCACTAGCTGCATGCTGCGCCGGCTGGCAAGCGCAAGCACGTAACACACGGCGGCCAGTTCTGTGTCACCTTTGCTGCCCACCCATCGACCCTTTACATGCTCCCCTTCTTGCTGTTCTCTCTCTGCTTTGCCCCTTCACTCCCCAGCCCCATTGCTCCTCCATATTCACCCCCTCCCCTTTGCCCCCAACGGGGCACATCCCGCTGCCAGCTCTGTGCCGAGAGCAAGCCCCTAGTCGGAGCACTCAGCTCACCAACAGCCTGGCCAGCAGGCTCCTTCCTTCCCCCACTGCCTCCAGCTGGCCCGACGGCGCAGGAAAGCTCAAGACCCTCTGGCCCAGGCCGCTGGCCAACAGGAGCCAAGCTAAGCTCTGGAGTGATGGGGGGCCGGGGGACGAGGGAGAGAGAGAGAGAGAGAGGAGTGATTTCCAGCCTGTTCATGCCCTGACCCTACAGGCTCCACAGCAACAACTGGGCACCCTCTTCACCTGCCCCCCTCAACCCTGTGAGAACCCTGGCAGAAATCTGGGCATGTGACCCTGCATGCCCCCCATGTGTGGCCTCAGGAAGATGTGGCACCAGGTACCAGGAGAGGCAGGTCTGTCCCAGGGGCTCAGCCAGGCATGGAGGGCAGAGAGCACCAGGCAATCACCCTCCCTGTGTGAGGGAGGTGTACAGAGTGTGCGTGTGACAGAAAACACAGGCCTAAAGATTATTAAGCAACTTGACCAAGGCAGAAACACAAGAATTGCACTTTTGCTTCTTTTCCTCTGCACGCTTCAGAAGCCCCCAAGGTACAAAGACAGCCAAGCTATTCCTAGAGCGGCCAAGAAAAGCCAAGCCATATTTATATGCATGACTATTAAACAGCAGGTATAAATGCATAAAGCTGTGATTCAATACAGCCGTGTGCAATAGGGAAAGGGGGGGATAGATATGTATTTTAAAGGAAATTTTTATGCAATTCACTGCACTGATTAAGATGCATTCGGAGAATGATGCAAAATTCCTTGGATTTACCAATGCATCTTTACCAAATAATTCTGCCATAGGTCCCTCTTCAGCCAGCCATGCTGAACTGGACCAAGCTGTTCGATGAATCTGTGACAGACAAAAACATCTCCTTTCGAACGAGGTATGAGCCACTCAGTTCATCTTCACTTATAACCTAATCCAGCCTTCCACTGGAGAGGACACTAGTGCATTAATTCATTGCACCTTTGGGGCCCTGAGGTGGGGAAAGAGGCGATTCTGGCATAGGTCAAGGGGCACTGACTTTCGGCGGATCAGCCTCACTCCTTGTGCCAGTCACTTTAGCCTAGAAACACAACATGAATGAGGGGGATGTTATTGTTGGAGATGAGAGTCAAAATCTTCAAGGGCACAATCGGAAAAGTGGGAGGGAAAAAATGCAGTTTTGAGTCTTTTGAAAAAAAATAAATTAAAAATAAACTTGATCATCCAGAGGATAACTCTGCTCCCTTTTTTCCCTAGCTCAACGTGCATAAACATATCCTGCGGCCCAGGCTTTTCATGTATGGCCAGGGAGATAAAGACACATTCTTCCTCCCATTTCTGGGCAGCAGGGAGCATGGCTTGCTGTGCCCCTGAAAGCTTGAAGAATGGAATGCGATGCAATCCACGGAAAGACAAGGAGGTTTGGAGAAAACAGAAAATCGGAAGACAAAAAAAAACCCCACTCTCGCTCCACTCTGCTCTGGACAGGTCAGAAAACAGGCTCCTGTGGAAATCATCGTTATTTCTACTAGAGTAACACTGGAGAAACCCCTAATTAAGGATCAAGGCTTCACTGAGCAAAGAGGAGAGTCCCTGCTTCAGAGACCTTACAGTCTGGGCAGAAATTCAAACCACCAAGCCTTGAAAAGCCAAAGCGACACATCACTGTTTCCTCTATCTTCTGTGTGAACTCAGGGCTCAAGAAACAGAGGGAGGAAAGCACTGCTGTTAGCCACGCCTAGCTCCACTAGGTGCTGTCAAGGGCAATGGAGGAATGATAGTTCAGTGGGTAGGGTGTGAGCCTGGAGCTCTCTGGAGGAATAGAGAATTGGACAAGTCACTTAGGGCCAGATTTTCAAGGTATTTAGGTATCCAACTCCAATTGCAATTAATGGGATTTAGACACCTACAACCCTTTTGAAAGTCTGGTCCTTAGTCTCTCTGGGCCTCAGTTCCCCATCTGTAAAATGGGGATGACGGGCCTTCCCTACCTCCCAGTGCATTGTGAGGATAAATACAAACTTGTGAAGTGCTCACATATACTATGATATTGGGTGCCAGAGACATACCTCAGAAAAAAAGGAGGACATGCACGGAGCTTGGGTCTGGTCATGTTGCTGGCAGGGCCAGTCTAGACAACGTGCCAGAGGAACAGCCAGAGGGAGATGAGTGAAGAGTGGTGACTTACAGAACAGCGGTGACAACCGAGTACACGTGCTGGGTCCCTGGGGGACTTCCACAGATGAGCAAGGAGGAGGAGCGGGAGGAACACTGGCCAGGTTGGGGAAGATGGAGGTGGGCTATAGTGAAGGAGGTCTAGCTGAGGTCAGCAGGGGGTGTTTTAGGCAATGATCCTTCAAGGAGCTCCAAGAACGGATCTCTGCACACACCTCCTTACAGGATCACGGTCTGTGCTCACTAGTTTGTAATCAGAGGCCTGATTTTTAAGGTTCATGGGACTTATTCAGGGAAAGTGAATGCATCTGGAGGCACGAAATATGCTCAGAGACAAAGAGCAGGAAAACTGAAACACGCAGAAAAGACAAAACAGAAGGGCCAAGAAGCTATTTGGCATGTAAGCGTAAATATCCTAATCCAGGATTTAAAAGCAGATTATCTACGCTAATAGGTATAAAATAAAAGGGTGAAATCACCATCTCCATCTGTTTCAAAATTTGCTTTATGCTTAGATCTTCCTAAAAAGTCACCGGCACTTTTTAAATCAACCTCAAAGCAGAAACACACATACAACCCTGCTTCCTAACCAGCTAAATATATTATCACTAATAACTTTACATGATCCTTGATTGGTTAGAAATCTAGCCTACAGCAGATGACATATCCTGGTGGGTGACAGACGCAGGCCAGCAGGAAGTGGAGATTGCTCCTAGCAGACCATGAGATGTAGTAGGGAAAAAGAGACAAAAAGACAGGAGGGGACTCTGAGTAAGGTGTTGTCAGTGTGGATAACTGGACTCCCTGGGGACTCTGCATTGTTTAGCGCTGTATGGAAAAAAAATTCCATTCCATTCATCATCAGGTTGGGGTTGGTTTTTAATGACTTTTTAAATGAAAAAACCAGTAGAGTCGATATCACTTTGTCACCGTTTATGAGCTTTTATGTTGACTTAAATAAAAACTTTCCAGACAGCTTGGACAGGTGAAATGAGGTCCACTAATATTAACTTAGTCTTCTATTATACTGCCTACAGACTTCACACTCAGGTACAAGGGCCATATAGTCTCCTGCCGAGAATAGAGGCAGGTAGGCGAGTAATCCTGAACACAGCGCTGTGAGAGTGGCAGGACTGCCAAGAATTTATTACGAGTCTCCACTTACATCCGCTCTTTGTCAGCGAGTGCTTAAGTCTCACTTTGCTGAGCTATAGGTGGCAAAGAAAATGACAAAGCAAACGCGGCGGCAGTGATAAGATCTACATTGAGCTTCAGAGAACGAGAACTGAACGCATCTTTGAAACATAGTCTGATGCTCTAACCTGCTGTTTAAAGGCTTGATGTTTTTTCTGAATCACAAAACAACAAATCAGCTTGGTCACAGAGGCTTTATACCTCTCCTTACAAATGCTGGCAATATCCTTGCTCGGTAAAGAGCATCTTATTGATATGGATACAATAATATTTCGACTTTGATACGCTTATCATTCAAATGAACGTCTAACAGCATCAGATCCAGCTTTCAGGGAAAGCATAGGAATAGTCAATATTTTTGAAAAATGTATCTTTCATGGGATAGCCTAAATATCATGTAAATTGCAAGGGGTCCTGCATATATCAAGGGACTGATTAGAGGATTTGATAAGAGGTGGAGGGGAAGAGAGGGTAGACCCCAAGATAGAATTTGGGCTTGGTTTGGAATTTAGCCATATAGAGTTCAGCAATGCATGAATGCGTTTAATATACATTTATTTCACATACATGCACACGCTACTCTAAACTAACCTCTCTTTCCCTTTTCTATGGGATACACACAGAGTGTACACATCCCCAGACACTGTCAAACAAATACATCCATCTATAATTAAATACACCTTATATATCCAAGAGCTGCAGTCGGAGGTTGATAACGAGCTGTAACCAAAACTACTTCAACATTGCAGTCCTTGGGACACAGTGACCTGTATCCCAGTGTTATAATCAGTTGACTAAGGGGCCTCATCACAGCAACAGAACAAATATACTTTGGATGGAAAAAGGATAGTACCCAGGGTAGCCGCCCAGCAGTTGCCAATGGACAGGTGGAAGCAGGGAGAAAAGATGCATCTAGTGCCAACGTCCCCATAAAATAGAAAGGAAGTAGCTAGTGGAAGCCTTCTATTGATTATTTCCTATGGCACCATGAAATGCAAAAGGAAGAACACAATGTACAGCTAATTGCACCACAAAGGTTAGTAGGTTCCAACAGTCAGAGAAACTATCTGAGAAGAAGCGGAAAAACCCCACAGCATAAATGAAATTATCTAATAAGTCCCTTGCACACTGGGCTACATCAGTGCAATAACGACCGTCATCGTGTTAAGCGCCTTAGGCGTCACTACTGGTTCGCTGGTAAAAAAACAAGGAGAGGGCTTTATTTCTGAGGTATACTATGGTGGAACGATCTCAGCCAGTTGGAGCACTGACATGCTGTACAGTTACTACAGGCCGATCGCTATCTTCAAGGCCCTGATCCAAAGCCCGTTGGTGTCAAGGCAAAGACTCCTTTTGCCTGCAGTGAGCTTTGGATCAGGCCCCAAATCCTTACTGCCTCTACACTCTCATCATCCACAGGCCCAGGAGAGGTAAGATCACTTTGACTTCTCACTTCATCCAGCCGGTAGAAGACAGCTCCAATAAACCATTTCAGAAGGATAATCTTCAAAGTTGCCTTCTCATTAACAGGGTAACTGTGCCCAAGGTTAGCAATTGCCTCAGAGGGTACGTCTACACCAGGGGTCGGCAACCTTTCAAAAGTGGTGTGCTGAGTCTTCATTTATTCACTCTCATTTAAGGTTTCGCGTGCCGGTAATACATTTTAACATTTTTAGAAGGTCTCTTTCTATAAGTCTATAATATATAACTAAACTATTGTTGTATGTAAAGTAAGTAAGGTTTTTAAAATGTTTAAGAAGCTTTATTTAAAACTAAATTAAAATGCAGAGTCCCCTGGACCAGTGGCCGGGACCCGGGCAGTGTGAGTGCCATTGAAAATCAGCTCAAGTGCCGCCTTTGGCACACGTGCCATAGGTTGCCTACCCCTGGTCTACATGCGTCCCAGCGAGGGAAGACAGACGTGCTAGCTCTGCTCGAGCTAGTGTGCTATACAAAGCAGCGTAGCAGGAGTGGGGGATCGATCCAGTTGTTCAACTACATGCCCATGAGGTCCCGAGTGGGTTTGCACTCGGGCGGCTAACTTGAGCTGCCACCTGGGCTACCCAAACTACAATGCTATTTTTAGTTGTGACCTCAAGCAGAGATAGCACGTGTGCTTACCTGTACTAGAGAGGATGCTCCTAGCAGCAGTGTAGATGTACCCAGAGTTAGTTTAGGACACTTGCAATCTTGCGAAGGGTATGGCCCTGTATTATCTCATACCATGTAGGATCTAGGACAACAGCCTGCTAGAAGGTTGGACTTTGACAAAGGAGAACTATAAATATGCACTATGTTCATCAGGATACAGCATATTCATAACATTAGAATCTCAGCTGTGCAGAGTAGGCCTCTTACTCATCATGCCCATATGCAGTGCTATCAAAATGACCTAACAACAATAAATAGAGTATCAAAATGCATTGGTTCCCTCCTGCAATATCACAGCTCGAAAACAAGGAATTGTTCCATGGTTTTGGACAGTTAGGACCAAATTCTATTACCCTTATTTCTGTTAGACTCTTAGTCTATGAGTTGCCCCACTGATTTCAATGAGATGATTTGCAGATTATTCACTGTGTCATAGTATCCAAGTCCAGCACTGGGAGACAGTGATTTCTTAAAACTGTCACTGGTCCACCCCCGAATGGAACCACAAGGGATGTACCAAGGAGACGGTGTTCCTATACAGGTTACAGTGAGAGTTTGGGGTCTAGGTTTAAGAACAAGTCAAGACTATGGATCCAATCTGGGGTTTGACAGCCCAAAAACAAAAATCTTACTGAGCTGCCCCAGTGCTCGCCAGGCCCAGAAAACATTTTTGAATCTGACCAATAACCAAACACCACACGAGCGTATCCAAAAACGAAATCAAAAATCCAAGGGGGTTCTGACGTGAGTTACAGCTTCTGCCCATCTCTAGTCAAGATCATCAAAATTCCTAAGCAAACCCAGGATTTCAATTTGGCAATTAGGAATGTGGAAATGATCATCCCATTTGTGTTAGCTTAACATTTGTCCTGTTCATGTTGAAGAGCACAGACACTTCAGTTGTTCATTTTCTGCTGCAATTAGATAAGACACAAAAGGATTCTAAATGAATTCAAAATCCAGCTGTTTCACAAAAGGGGGATGGCCCCTCCCAGCAGTATTGCCTTGGGTGCCCCACTGGCTGGCTGCTCTATCAGATTTCTTCAAAATTGTATTCACATAATTAGAAACACTGTAGTTCATCATCTCAAAGCCACTGACGACTTCCACAGCCCCAGCCGTCACCTCTCAGATAAAGCTGGCTAACTAAGAACTTCCAGTCCTCACTCCAGCAAAACTCATTCGACTTTTTAAATAAATGAGAGCTGATCGCTCCCTTCACTTTTCCAGAGCCCTGCAGGTTAGCAAAGATCAAACCTCCGGATAAAGCTGAACGGCACTTATGAAACTGACAGATTTTTACAAGGCTTGCTCTAAATTAAAGCCCCATCCAGAGCAATGAGAGATCACACACCATTTGATGCTTGCTGGAGCCAATTCTGTCATACAATCACTCACTGGTAAAGCAAAAGCCAAATATGTATATAATGTTTCTGCCCTAGAGAAGTTGCATCGGGTGGCAATTTCTGGTGGTTGTTTCTCAGTTAGAAAAGGAACTTCCTATCTCTGGGTATGTCTACACAGCCTTGCAGCTTGGACCTGCTCAACAGACTCATGTTCGCAAGGCCTGCTCTAGTGCTCTAAAAACACCACTTGGATCTTGCAGCTCGGGCTGGAGTTTGCACTCCGAAGCCTAGGGATGGAGGTGACTTTCAGAGCCTGAGCTCCAGCCCAAACAGCAACTTTGAAGTGCTGTGTGTGCAGGTATTCTTAGAGAGCTAGCATAGGCCCTGCTAGCCCGAGTCCCTTGATCTCGGCTGGGAGGCTCATTTCTGCAGTCCGCATGTCTTAATAAGCTACATGTTCTAAGGACAGCAGGTATCAACAGAGGACTACGGTATCGATGGGCACCTTCGTTCAGCATCAGGGAGGCAGTATGGTGCCATGGACTGGCAATCAAGAGAGCTGGGTTCTACGCTTTGGTTTTACCATGGACTCACAGAGGAATGTTGAGCAAGTCACTTCACCGTTCTGTGCTTCGGTTTCCCCAGCTATACCATAGAGATGATGAGACAAAACACAGATCTACAGATGAGCTATGCATGGTTATGAACTGGGACACAACAGATGGGCTTGCCAAGGTGGGATCATTCTATTACACTGCAGCCTAACTTGGCTGTCTCTGATGGTCGTGGCCCTGTCATTGCAGCATTCCCACGTCCAGAGGTGAAAGTAAGCCGGTACAGTGTACTGGCAAGAGTTGGTGCACCGTACTGGCGCAGCCTGGCTTCCCCAGGCAACAATTTAAACGGCTTGGGGCTCCCAGCAACAGCTGGAGCCCCAGGCCCTTTAAATTGCTGCTGGAGCCCTGGGCTAGCCCTGGGCCCTTTAAACAGCCACTGGAGCCCTGCTGCCATTACCCCAGGGCTCTGGCAGCTATTTAAAGGGCCCGGAGCAGTAGAGGCAGAGGTAGCCCCAGGCCCCTTAAACAGCCCCCAGAGCCCTGCTGTCGGAGCCCTGGGGTAGCAGCGGCAGCCGGGGGCTCTGGCAGTGGTTTAAGGGGCCCAGGGCAGTAGCAGTGGCCGAGCCCTGGGCTCTTTAAACCACTGCCGACTCCCCCGGCTGCCGCTGCTACCCTGGAAGGGGAGAGGGAGGGCACTTACAGGTACAAGGTGGGCCAGGGCTGTCTTTGACCCCCCCCCAACCCCACCCCTTGTGCGCAAGGGGCCAGAGCCAGCCCCAACCCAGCCCCGTACCGGTAAGTCCCTATTTCTACTTTCACCCCTGCCCACGTCCTCCATTAACTGAGGTTTTTGCAACTAAGGAGGAGAGCTATGGAGTAGCAGAGTGGGAGGGGGCAAGGGAAGAAGATGGGTAAACTAGAACAGAAGAGAATTAAGTTACAAAAATGGATGTTAGCAAGAGATGCTGTCTTTGTAGATATAGTTTAGGGACAAAGCAGCAGGTCCCTCTTATGGTAATATAGGCTCTTTTAATGTTTCAATTAAGATATGAAGATGGAACAAATATAAAGTGATGAGTCAGGCAAGTGTACAGTGATTCAAATGTGTGTGCTAGAGAAGACGTCAAAGCAATTTGAGTAGGGAGAGATACATTGCAGAGAAGCAAAAGTTAAAGACAGCAACAGAGATTACAAATAATGAGATGTAAAAATGATGTCATAGTTGACAGACCTTGAATTACATTCAGAAAAGAAGCACTCACTAGCAATTTGGTCAGCCTGTGTCAGACAGGATGTCTGGAAGGTAAGGGTTCCCAGACATTCCTGAAACACATCCATTTGTCTACATTCACTCTAAAGACCAACGTTTCATTTCAGATGGCCCTCTATTCAAAGTGACATTGTCAGACCACACAGACTCAGAATAAATACTGACCTGCCCTAACAGGGCTTGTTTATTTAGGAGAGTATCTTCTAGATTTGATATACCCATTTGCAAAAAATAATCTACTTCTTTCTCCTAAGAAATATGAAGAGAGAGACTGTCCCTGCTGTTTTCATGAGGCACAGGAATAATTAGTGTGTGAGCTCCCTTCCCAGGCTTTGCTGCTAGCAGCTAACATGGTTAATCTCAGTTATACTCCTGGGGAAGGGGAGAAAGCGTTAGGATCCTTCTTATCCTGGCTTCCTCCCAAACCATGAACATCTGATTTTATTAGTTGCTTGATAGCAGCCAAGCACTATGAGGTTCCACCGTGAAGCAGCATTCAAACGCTATCACTGTCTTATACAAGAAGGTGGCACAATTTGGAGCTTGAGCCAAAGGATATTGACGCCAACTGGGATCTTTCTGTGGATTTTGGATCAAGCCCATAGGGCATAAGACATACATCCACCAAGCAAAAGAAGAAGGTACAAAGCCCAAACCCACCACACGCTCTGCAGAGGTCCACCTCTAGTTTTTGTGGACGTTCACCTTCATACGGGAAGGCAATGCACCAAATAAGTCCTACTCGGAAGGACTAAGGGTATGTCTATACTGCAGTCATGGGGTATGATTGACTAGCTCAGATATGTCCACGTGAGCTGCAGTTTGAGTACTAGAGCTGTGAAGCTGTAGCAACACAGGCTGTCCACTGCCCAGAACCCTGGGTAATTACTCAGGTTAGCGCTGACACAGCTTCATTGTGATCAGGACCTGAGCTGGCTAGATGAAACCTCGCTCGGGTGTGGCTACATGAGCAGCAAGCACACCCCATGTTTGCAATAGATACATAGCCTAAGCCAGGGTTTCTCAAACTGGGGTCGCCGCTTGTGTAGGAAAAGCCACTGGTGGGCCGGGCCAGTGAGTTTACCTGCCCTGTCCGCAGGTCTGGCCAATCGTGGCTCCCACTGGCCACGGATCACAGCTCCGGGCCGAGGGACTTACTGGCCTCTGCTTCAGCGGACTCCATTGGCCCAGAGCAGCAAACCGTGGCCAGTGGGACCTGCGGTCGGCTGGACCTGCGGACGGGGCAGGTAAACAAACCAGCCCGGCCCGCCAGTGGCTCTCTCTATACAAGCGGTGACCCCAGTTTGAGAAACCCTGGCCTAAGCCATGCAGGGTCTTTATTTTGGTTGTCTGCACAGGGGTGAATTTCACCTCCTCCGAATTTTGGGGCAATTTAATTAAGGGCCCTCTTAAAGGTGGTCAAAGAATACCAGGTGCATTCGCTTTCTATTTGATGCCATGTAACTAGCTAGTAGCAGTAGGCACGAAACTGAAAAATCAGAATCTTGGCTTGGGAGCACTGGAGCTGTATGGTCGTTTATGTCCCCAGAAATGCAGCAGCTGTTCCTCATGCTACTTTCTGCTATGTCTCCCAATTGCAACCGGCTTGACAGATGCACTCGGAGAAGGAATGATTTGCACAAAGCTTTGCAGCCAGTCAAAAAGATCAGGCTAAAAAACAGACTCACACACACACCCCCTCCTGGCTCTCAGTCCTGCTCTTCACTCATTTGTTCCCACTGCTGTCACTATTACTGGTCCCTGTTTAAAACCATGGCATAGCCAGCCATATACTTGTGCTAAACGGTTAACATACTGCATAGATTATGTAACATTTCTATCTCTCTATTTATACCATAAAGAGATAGCTATCACTATGGAAAAAGGGGCAGATCGGTAGACACTGATTCTTAATATTTTTAAAAGCAGCAAAGAGTCCCGTGGCACCTTATAGACTAACAGACGTATTGGAGCATGAGCTTACATGAGTGAATACTTACTTCGACGGATGCATGTATCCGACGAAGTGGGTATTCACCCATGAACGCTCATGGTCCAATACGTCTGTTAGTCTATAAGGTGCCACGGGACTCTTTGCTGCTTTTAAAGATCCAGACAAACATGGCTACCCCACTGATACTTAATATTTTTAGATGATCTTGTAAACATTAGTCCTATAGCTCCTCTCCACTTGTCAAGGACATCATACCATCACTCTTGTCCTGCAAGATTTCAGGTGTCACTGATGCAGAGCTCACAATCTTCTGAGAGCTACAAGGTTACAGGGGGGAAAAATGGATTTTTTGAAAAACTTACCATTGCATTCAGGACCCAAGCCTGCCAGCACTTCAGTAGTCCTGCTGAGTTCCATGGGAACACACGTGTGTCACGTTAGATACAAAAGGGTGCAAGCTTCTGCAGCATCGGGATCTCAAATCACAATAGCCACGATGTCTAAGTCAGGGGTAGGCAACCTATGGCATGTGTGCCAAAGGCAGCACGCGAGCTGATTTTCAGTGGCACTCATACTGCCTGGGTCCTGGCCACCGGTTCTGGAGGCTCTGCATTTTAATTTAATTTTAAATGAAGCTTCTTACACATTTTAAAAACCTTATATACTTTACATACAACAATAGTTTAGTTATATATTATAGACTTAGAGAAAGAGACCTTCTAACAACATTAAAACGCATTACTGGCACACGAAACCTTACATTAGAGTGAATAAATGAAGACTCGGCCCACCACTGCTGAAAGATCTACATGATTGTAGGGGCTCAACCTGAGACACCTAAATGGGACCCAGTTGATCGAAAGTGTTGAGCATTCACTCCCTGGAAAATTAGGCCCCATTAAAGGCCTCTCAAGTTGGGTTCCCAAAAAAAATCGCTTGTCACTTTTGAAAATGTAGGCCTATGTTCTTATAGGTTTGTACCGGTGTTATTTTTGACCAGTGTATTAAAAACAGATTTGTATTACAGCAGCTGACTCTTCCCTGAACCAAAAGCCTCCCACCTGACCACATCCCGTAAGGCAAAGTTATGCCGAGGCCGCGACACACAGCATGTATCAGTATTCACTCATCTCTGATGTGTAGTTACTTTCAAGAGGAACTCTGTAATAAAGTGGGTTCCGTTATGTTCGGATACCTAGGACTTCGGTAAGCTCCTAGACGTGGCACAGTGCCTCTGGAGCCGATTTATAATTACGGTATAAAGACTCATTGGAATCAAAACCAATTTATAGACTCCAGAGGGAACATTTGACATTTTCTAGATCACACACCATCCCCATAAATCAATTCCCATTCTGCGCCTCTGGTTCAAACTCTTCCAGCCTTCTGTAAATAAATGCCAAGTGTAATGAGTTTTGAAACAACCAGCCTGAAAGTAACAAAGAAAATGACAGTCCTTGACAAATCATTGTACTTCCGGGCTATCCCAAGCGCAGTTCAAAATGATTACAAAGACCCAGATGAGACGGCAGAGAAGAGCCAGGGTGGGACAAGCTCTTTGCTACCTCTTTGCCATCTGTTTTCTTTCCTCCTTCAAATCATGTAGCATGGGCCGTATGATCCCTCCCTCATTAGCCATCCCTCCATAGGAAACAAGCGCTTGTCAGGATAGGATGAGACAAGCAGTGTATGGCGCGACTGGCAATTACTGACTTGCAGGTGTTATATCACCTGCAAGTGACATAACACAGTGATCCTCTTAGCAGCAAAAAAAGCCAACTTTGGGTCAGGAAGCTTTTTAGAGTGAAAAGAGAATAAGGCAGCAGCACAGATCTGTCTGCAGGGTAGCATGAAACCTGTCATGAATCCGTCACGCCCATCCCCGTCACAGGGTCAGTTATCAAATTGGAAACTGTAATTTCCCAGGAGGAGAAGTGCTTCCTGCATCCTTGTTTTAATTTTCTGCCCTGAAAGGCCTTTATTATAAGCTCTTACATAATTCCCTGTTTAAGGTGTTCCTACGGTGAGAGCACAATTCAGACTTCTTCATCCCTGTCGCGGCCTGAGAGTTGGGATTTACCAGCCGCGAGCACACTCTTCAAACTGCCCTTGTGCTCTCATGATGACCCACTTATGTGCTAGGTACCATGGCTTTGGAGGCGACTTCCTGCAAGCCACTCCGGGGGACCCCTGAGCCCACACAGAACAGCCTATGGGATCAGAGCTTATTTTTGTTTCTGTCTCTTCCCCCAGATTCCTACCAACTCCCAGGTGAATGAAGGGAGCTAAATCCAGCCCTTTGTTAGGAAAGGAAAGGTCTCAGTGACAACACTTTGCAGGTGGGAGTTTAATGGAGGAACAGAGCTCCTGGGCTATGAAGAAACTTGTCCCAAACTCACAAAGGATTGAGAAATACTCTGTGGGTACCAAATCTGTCTCTAATCCAATGCAAACAGAGAACCCAAAATTAAATCCTTTGGAAGCAAGTGTATCTCAGGTAAGCTCAGTTAGCAGTGGGTAATTTTAGCCATCTCATAACCATAGGACACATGTATTTCAACTCGATCTTATAAGGAGAGACAATCCCGAAAATGGTTTTTAATCCGTATGTTGACACTAGTAGCTCCAGAGTGGTTACAAAGCTTATTAGTGACTGGGGAAACCAAGACCCCAAGATCAAGAGTTAAAAAAAACAAAAATTGCAGCAACTCACTCAGTAGAAAACTAATTAGGGGGAAACAAATCATACATTTTCTTCAGTAGATGTGGATGGGTTTCCAGCACCATGGGAGGCCGAATGTATTACATTCATGTTCTTGCATATATCAATACTGGAAAAGTAGAAGAAGAATCACCACTTTAAGTCAATTTGCTGAATGCACAGGATACATGACGGAGAAATGAGTGAACCAGAAGACATCCATGAAGGGATGAACTAATCTAGCCATTAATTGAAGTATGCAGTGTTGTAACCATGTCGGTCCCAGGATATTAGCGAGACAAGGCAAGTGAAATATCTTTTATTGGATCAGCTTCTGTTGATGAGACAGACAATCTTTTGAGCTACACCTCTGTGAGCCTGAAAGATTCTCTCCAGCCACGTCCACACTACAGCATAAAATCGAAATTATTAAAACCGGTTTTATAAAACTGGTTTTATAAAATCGATTTTACGCGTCCACACTAAGGCACATTAATTCGGTGGCGTGCGTCCATGGTCCTAGGCTACCATCGATTTCCGGAGCGGTGAACTCTGGGTAGCTCAGTAAAATAATGAGACCAATAACTTCGATTTCCATCCACACTAACCCTAAATCGATATAGTAATATCGATTTTAGGGTTACTCCTCTCGTTGGGGAGGTGTACAGAAATCGATTTTAAGAGCCCTTAAAATCGATTTAAAGTGCCTTGTAGTGTGGACGGGCACAGCGTTAAATCGATTTAACGCTGTTTAAATCAATTTAACGCTGTAGTGTGGACCAGGCCTCTCTCACCAACAGATGTTGGTCCAGTAAAAGATATTATCTCAGCCACCTTGTCACATTAATTGAAGCAGAAAGATTTGCGAGAATTATAGTTGGCAAGATTCATCAACTTTACAAAAACACCAGCATTTCAGCTTTATGATATACTCTTGGGGGAAATCTGCATCACTGTGCAATGTAGAATTTTGCAGACTTCTCTGTTTCCCCTGCAGAATTGAGGCTGCACAGCCGCTGGCCGCCACAGGAGCTGCTGGAGCTCTGGCTGGGCTGGAGACTGCATGCTCTGCTTGCATTCCCTCGACGACAGGAGAGGGCCCAGGAGACCCAACTCTGGCAAAGGGTGTGGAAGGGCAGAGCTGCACCACACCATGTCCCCTGGCAGGACAATAAAGAAACTGGAGGTGAAGGGAGGCTCTGGGGGTGCTGGTGTCAGGGCCAGGGGTGCCCCATGGCTGGGCTCCAAAGGAAGGGGGGGTCCTGGTGTCTGGGCTTGGGGGTGCCACGCAGCTGGGCACTGTGGGGGGTGGGAGTGCAGGCGTCTGGGGCCCTACATAGCCTGCTCCAACAACCCCCAACTGGAACTGGGTTGCCATAGGGGTTTCTTTAACTCTCTCCTCCTGGGGGAATCTTTTTTGCTGTTGTCTGTATTATTGACTTACTTCGTGGCAGGTATTTTGAAATAAATTACCAAAACAATTGAATCTGGAGTGATTACATGGGGTGATTTTGACAAATAAAATATGCAGAATTTTAAAATATTGTGCGCAGAACTTTTAATTTTTTGGCACAGAATTCCCCTAGGTGTAATGGTAGAAGGCCATGTATTGATTTGTCTTTTCACAGGACTCTCTGCCTTTTGACTTTTTGTACCATTTCCACCTCAATATAAATGTATTAACACTGTCACCGAATGAAACATGGAAGTAGAATAGCGACATTTTCAATATAAACTGAGGAAGTGGCTCTCTCAGAGTGTTTTTCCTCTCTGGACTAGAAGTGATGCATTCTGACAATCTGTTATTAAGAAAAGGAGAGGATACTTTGGAAAAATCTTTAGCCTTAACTGGTAGAACAATGAAAGAAATTATAACAAAAACCTGCACAAAGCACTAACATTGCCCTAAAGAATCGCTCCTCATACCTATTCCACAAATACCTCAAAAAGAGACAGTTCTACACAGTTGGCCTGTAACTCCTCACTCCAGTGGCTCTTACAGGTGTGCTCGGTTTCAAATAGTGATTGCCACAAGGCTGCTTCTACAGTAGCTTAAAATGATGGCTTCAAAATGAACTTTCAGGTGTCCAGTAGCTGTCAGTACCTTGATGTTTACGTTTAACAGCATTAGCCCAATAATGTTATGGAAACAAGATGGCCAATCCCAGACCTCAGATGTCTTTTGTAGGGGTAACAGCATTACTTATAGGTATGCAGCCTCCAGTCAGGCTTTTAAATGAATTAATTTAAGAGCTTCAGCCAAAGTCAGGGCTCATTTGTTCTAGGCACTGAACAAACACATAAGAAGCAGCCCCAAAACACCCATTGCTTTGACTGCAGTTCTCCCCAATAGCAGACCCGTTTTTCTAGTGAGATCCCTATAGACACATCAAATTTAAAGTCGGATGCTGTCTTAAAACCCTCTTTAGCTGCTCCTCTAACACATGAAGTCACTTGACATATAAAGTAATTTAAATGTATTTAGCAGAAATGCACATTGAACCCAAAGGCTATTCTCCAGTACGTGTTTCGAAAGCCTCCTGATAGACACAGGCCTTCAACACTGGAGACTAAATAAACGCTAATTATTAGGTCCAGGACACTATGGTTGGGGACAAACAAAACCAAACCAAGTCTGTGTTTAAAAAAAATAAATAAAATCCAGCTGTGAGAGCTGATTTTCCAAAGGAAAGAGAAAATGTTCAGTCTTGTTTGTCTTTATCACAAAGACAACACACGACCTGGGACAATTCTGCACGAGCTGGCAGTGTCTGATCAAGACAAGCCATGGCTGGAAGGGAGGGATTGCCGTGAGGCAGGATTCAGGCAGACTGGCAAAAAGCTTCTACAATACCCGTCGGCAGTGCAATGCTGGCCAGTGTCCTTTGTCCTGACACTCCCATAAGCACAGAGGGCTCCTCTCCACAGCTCTCTCCTTTAATGTTGCCAATATGAAGAAGTCAGTATTTGCTTGTATGGCTCAGGAGCAGATCAGTGCTCTGAAGTTTATCTGTTGGCAAGATAATGGTGTGTTTTAAGTAAGCAAATAGCTTACAAAACACAAGCGGCTCTTTCACTGGAGCAGCTGGTGGTTTTGACAGGGTCTGAGGTCAAAGTAGAGACTCTTGCCATAGGAGACTGGAGATCAGGAAGAAGTTGATGGATTCTCTCTGACGCCTGCCCAAGGTCTGTGAAGCAGATATCCCATGAACATTCAAGAGCTAACCAAAATTATCCAAGTTGCCTTCTGCTTTTAAAAAAGGCCCTTTTCCCAAGAACGGGAGGCTATACTGCATCCCACTTTGAGTATCTGCTGCAAAACCCAGCACACAGTGGCTTTGACTGGTGGCCAAAAAATAAATAAAAATAAAATAAAATAAAATAAATCTATTTCCCCAGAACATGCTTATCTGAATTAACGATGAGAATGAGATACAGAAATATCTGAAATTCGAGAGTGGTTGGACCTTGGCAATGGGTTTAGACTCTCTCTAATTCAAGGGAAGGTTCCCTCTTTCAAGCTTTATTCTTCTGCTGATCCAGTTAGCCAAGGCACTGCTTCTCAAGAGATGGAAGGCTGATGTGGACTTGAGATTTTTCTGTTCTTCTGGATAGCTGGGATAATTCCAGCCTCTGTTTCCTGCTTCTTGTGCGATTGTCAATTTATCTTTCTTGCTGTCATATCTGAAGAGTTGCCCTCTCCAAGCAGGGTGCATCTCCAGCTGCACACCACATGGACAAAGGTGAGGTTGCAACGGTGCATTTTCAGCATGGGATCGCTCCCCATTGCTCATCGTCCCAGCATGCCAGGCTGCTCCAAACAAGGCATCAGACATCGACTCCTAGAGGTGTTGGCTTTTCGTGAGTCCGGTGATTCTAGGTTCAGCTGAAAGCTCATGATGGGAAAGTATTCCTGCTACTAGGGAAAGCTGAATCTATGCTTGTCTGATAGCTGCCTTCTTGATCACGACTGAGGATTGAACTGGGGACCTTCAAAGCTAGAAGCATGACCCTCCAGAGCCTGAGGTAAAAGGATTAAGTGTTGTAGCTGGGGGTTGTAACAGATGCAAATCCTCTGTGGCCTGGGCACAGAAGGGGATTTATAACATACCTTGATCAGTGGGTTACATCCTTTCCCTGGACAGAGGAAGCTCATCTGGAGTCTGATGTCCACTGTAGTTCAAATTCTGGCTGAGCCCTCATTTTGTGGCCATCACCATCATGGGCTTGACAGCAGATTGAACTAAGAAACTCCTGAGCTACAAGCATGAGCTTCTAAAGCCCTGGACAGCTACTGAGATCACAGACACACAGACCAGTGGGCCATTCCAAAGAACAGGCTCACAAATAATATCCATTGACTGCCTCTTGCCTGAGAAGAGGCCTTACAGTCCACCTAAATCTAAGGAATAAATCAAACTTCCTCCCTCTAAAATCAATTAATTATAGTAAAGCAAACAAATCCAAGCAGAGCCTGCTGGATGTCCCAGAAAGAGGGAGCATCATCTTAGGAAGCTGTGAGAAATCCAGAGCGTTGTCAGCACAGTGTTTTCTGAGGGAGAACTGTATCTTTGACCCCGCAACATATTGCACTCTATTATCTTCTACTACACTTCACATGTCAAGGGGATTGAGCATGCCTCTCTTCCCACCGCCTTGCCATGACTGGAAATGTGCATCTATCTCACAGAATGTTCAAAGTGGTGGAAAAACTTCGGGCAGACGAGGAAAAAAAAAAGATGGGAAACTGAAATCTTAATCTAGAATAGAGGTGATTCATACTTCCCCATCTAGCCATGGCTGCCACTGTTTGCCAAGACTTTCATTCTATTTCTCACCAATTAATCTATTTATAGAGCACCTACAGCAATTCAGTCCAGAATTAAACCCTCTGCACAGAGGCAGTGCATGTATTCAGGGTGCATCTCTAAACTGTTCAAGGAGTGAGGCTGGAAAAGAAATGGAAACTCCATATGGTAGCTCCACAAATTTAGCAGGCTGCTAAAGGAAATCTGCAGCTCCTAAGGACAATGACACCAGTTCCGGACATTGCACAGCACCAAAGGAGATAACTGTAGACAGGAAAAAGTTACTAGGTCTTTGATTTGCCCACGGGGAGAGGTCAGTCTTCAGAGTAACCGACCAGATGGTTAGTAATTGATTGACCCAGCGTGCCATGTATTATGTAGTGATCTGTCAGCTGAAAAACACCACAAATTTTGCTGTTATATCAGCGTGAGGCCCCATTCAGCAAGGTGCATAAACACAAAGTACCATTGACTCCCCATGATTAAAAAGTCAGGCACATCCTTATGTACCTTGATGAACCAGAACCTAAATCTGAAATAACTTCACCGAAGTTATCAGCTATTGAAACCACTGGAGTTACTCCCGGTTCACACTGGTGTGTCAGAGCAGAGTTTGGTCCCATGTATTTTTTCCTAGTCGCTGCAGAAGCAGGAGAAGGAGCCGGAACCGATAGCTTATCCCTCTGCTGGTCCCCATGAGGGCAGTCTCCACCTACGTGGTTCTCACTGCTGTCAACAGCTTTCCAAAGGAGCACATGAAAGGCAGTTCCCCCAGACAGCCCCAGCCTAGGTAGCCTCCAGCCACCCCCCCAGCCTGCCCTAATCTCCAACAATCACCTGCCTGGCATCCTTGGATCTTCTCACCAGACACCTCCTTGCCAGACTGTTACTATTCTCAGAGACTAGGTGCAGCACCCCCTAGTGGCTATTCATAGCTCATCTCTCGCGTCTTTGCCCTTAGCCCATCGTCTCTACCCTATTGGCTGCTATGAGTCACCCCACTAACTCACTGCTGCCAGTTCAAGTTCACCCACTCAGCTGCACTTGTCCTCCTGTCTCTCGCCTCCACCCTCCCTCTCCTTTCCCTTTGTCTCCCCCGTTCTTCCCCTCCATCATGCCCCCATCTGTCCTCTTTCAAGATACTTCCCACCTCCTTTACCTCCAATCACTTACCCTGCACGCACAAAAGGAGGACACCCCATTGGAGCAAACAGCAGTTCTTAAAAAGAAGACACCCTACCAGGAAGCTCACGTAGCGCGGGGTAACCAATGAGATATTATTGTAACCCTAGTCCTGCCTAACCCTCCCATTAATCATCCCCCATCATGCTTGGTATAAACACAGATCACAGGCTCTTCAGGGCAGTGCTGGTGTATTTTATTTGTCTGTGAAATGGTACGCACACACTGCACTACATATATAAATAAATGGTGTTGGCGCTTCCCAGAGATGCTAGGGCATTTGCCACGGTCCCTGTTCTGTTACTGGGTGGTGCTTTGAGGGGAAAAAGGGTTCTGTGGGTTCTGCTAACTCACATGCATGTGAGTCATTACTCCACCTAGGTATGAAGGAAGGGGGATGCTATCTAGGGAGAGAAGACCTAGGCTGTGGGCTGAACAGTGCTAAGGGAGGAATTGGAGGAGAAGCCAAGCATGGTGAGGTTTGAACTGATCTTTAAGTTATTTTATTGTTCATGTCTTTGTAGTTAAAGGCAAACCCCAGGAAAGGGGCAAGAGTTAAGATTTTACACAGCAGGGACTATGTTGGGAGAGGCACCTCATCACCTGTACCTAGGAACCTAGTCAACAGAAAAAGCTGACAAAGGTGCAGTCTCCATTCGACATTTAAAGGGACACTGTCAATATGAAGTGTTTTCTGGTTAATTCAAAGGATTTCTACTTTCGCTAGAGCCCCATTTCAATAGTACATCCTGACTGGGTTAAAAGGCACTTAAAAAAATCTGTTCGAGAATTTGTCTGTTCTCCTGTTTATGTTTATTAGGGCCAAAGAACACCACAAAAATAATACTCGCACCCATCCCTTCACTCCAATCCTCTCCTTCTGTGTGCACACACCTGTCTGCTGCCTCTTCAGTTCCAGCTTTGCTGCTGCTCTTCCTGCAAAAGGTTTAAAGCACTTTTGGCTGGTTTTCGACCAGCTTCAAGAGTGGAGACATTTTTCCCCTCCTAAAATTCAAAATTTAGATGAAGTTTTTGACAAAACACTTTCAAAACTGGTTTCTGCATTTTGCAGCACACAGCAGCGCAGTTCTAATCTCATCCTGCAGAGGACAGTGGTGCTTATATAGGCACACGCCAGGGTTTTATTATTATTCTTAAAAGACTGTTTCAACATTTGCTTTTGTGAGATCCCATTGACACACCTCAGTATTTTGGTATTTCCCCTCCCACCCAAAAGCCACTCATCTAGTCATGTCCAAATTCAGCTTAATTTCACCCTCAAGATACAACATTCTTTAAGCAGACTGGCAAACATTAATGGCAATGAACATTGTGGTAGGTAGCCACACCGGAACCCACTTCAAATAAGAGATCTTGGAATGACTTAAAAAAAAAAACATACAACACAACAATAACTTGGCCCAGCATGGACTTGAACAAGCCTGGATGTGTATAATAGCAGGTTACTTGCTGGCTAAGGTGATTTCCCAGGTGAACACAGGCTCCCTTAAAGGAAAAATAATTCTATTCAGCTATTAAATAGCATTCTACAGTATCCACAGCGTACAGATGGAGAAACAGGCCCACGGTCACACAGCAGATCAATGACACAGCTAGGTGTAGAACTCAAGTATCCTGAATCCCAATCTAGTGTCCTGTCTCTGGACTACACAGCCCCCCTGAAAAGCTCCTACAGTTGCTGTGAAGTCACACAATGAGTTAAGCAAAGAGCAGACACACATCAGAGAGGACAGGTTTAATTACACATGAGGGAATGATGATATCGTTTGGTACAGGGCAGTGGAAGGGAGATGTCAGAGACAAAAGGTAGGCTGTTATGTATTTAAGAAACAAAGGCCCGAGCCAGAAGATTCTGCATCCAAACAACTAGATTTCAGGGGAGGTGGGATCAAGATGACTTCTATTGTTGGTGGTTCTTACTACTGTAATGCAAATTAAAAAACTTGCATCTAGATACCCCAACTGAGTTCACTGTGCTAGATGCCGTGGATACCTACAGTGACAGGCCCGACTCCTAAGAGTTCACCATCCAAATAGATGAACCAGACAAAAAGGTGGGAGAAAGAAGTATCATCACCTCCCGTTTTACATACAGAGAGAGGAGGTACAAAAAGGCCTAGTCTACACTAGAAAAGTTTGGCTGGCATAGTTATCCTGGCAAACCCTTCTAATGCGGACGCAGCTTATACCAGCATAAAAGTGCTTTTGCCAGAATAGCTTGTACCAGGTCCTGCTGAGAGAACCAGGATTTGAACTCAGATCTCCCAAATCCCAGTCCAATACATTAACCACCAGAACATTCTTGTTAAGGAATGGATTTTGCCTCAGGCTTTCCCAAAGCTCTTTATTGTGCAGGGGGTTAAACAGAATCCTAGGAGCGCAATAACTCCGAGTCCAGAACCGAAGACGCTGAAAGAGCCGCGGGAGTCCAGCGCCTCAGAATAAAGTCTTTTGGAGGCAAAGAGAGCAGGCCTTACAGTACATGCTGCAACAGCGCCCACGCAGCCCCGGCATTAGGCCTTCTGTTGTTCACTACGCTTCAGTGACAAGTCACATCCCCGGTCAGGTCCACCAGCACGCTGTGGACACATACAAAGGAACTGGTCTGTGGAGAAGCAGAGGGTAGACTGCCTTATAGAGGGAAGCAGAAATATAAGCTCCAGACTACTTGAAATGCTGCACAACATACAGCCTGCAACTGGGGTTGCACTGAACCTCACTCAGAGTCCAGCTGCTCTGTGACAAAAGACATTTCATTCGAGTGCTCCAAACGCACTGTGAACAGCAGAGTTCACATGAGTCACAGACGAAGAATCACCCTAGTGTTCTGCCCTCACATGCCTTTGTGAGCTTTCCGCACGCCAGGGACCTTACGGGAGGCTGGCACGGAGATGAGCAGGCTCTGTTCCTTTTGGAGGGGCTGGCCTAGCATTCAGCATAACACTGGGAGACTGTCCTGCCTTCTCAGTTCTGTAAGAGCCTGGTCCACAATCCTGGCCTTGCCACACTGGGCAAGTCCCCAGGAGGGGAAAAAGACATCTCACCCCCAGGGTGCAGAGCTGATGTAGCCTCCAGGGCCTCTAACGTGCAACCCTGCTTCTCACCTTTCCCACACACACCAAGAGCTGTGTGGCTGAATTCACTTATTCATAACTTCAAGCCACTCCTCCATGCTAGGCAGCCTATGGAGTATATTCCTGGGGTGCCCATGCAGCCACCCCCACACAAGCCCTCTACTTCACTCCCTACACAGCAGAACTGCTCGGGGAGGACGGAGCAGTAAGACAGGTGAGATTTGCCCCCTTGACAATTCAACCACTCGTTGCTGTGCAAAGTTGTGCCTTCGCAGATCTGCGCCTTTCCACGTATTTTTAGCAATACTGTGGTTCCCTCACAGGGCTAGTGCTACATCTGCCTCCTTCCTCGCAGTGCCACATGTGGGACAATAATGTTTTGAGGCTTGTCTGACATAAGAGTCAGAACTGTGGCATCAGCATTTGAACCGCAGCACCATCTCATCATTACCCGCTGGAGCACTAACACGGCACGAGGCGTCGGCTATCCCGACTAGCGCTCCTGTAAAACTGCCTTCAAAGAGAGCTAAATCATAAGCAAGAAAAGCAGAATCCTCATGTTTTGTCAATACAGCCACAAGAGCTGGGAACAATGGCGCATGATTATTCATTTATAGCCATTCATGGAGAAAACGTGTGTGTTTTGGAAATAACTTGACCCGGCACCTTTCATTCCAGAACCAACGAAAGACATTAAATAAAGCTCAGAGCACCCCAGCGAAGTAGGTCAGCATTTTTAATCTACATCTTCCAGCTGGGGAATCAGACACTTGGAACAACATTTTCAAAAGTGCTTCAGTGACTTAGGAGCCTAAGTCCCATTGCCTTCTCAATGAACCTTAACAGGACCTAGGCTCCTAAACCCTTTAGATGCATCTGGAAAGTTTTCCCTACATGACTTGCCTCAGGTCAAAGAGATGAGACAGTAAGAGCTCGGAAGCAAACTCAGAACTACTAACTTCAAGTCTGCAGCTCTAACCACCTGCCTTCCATATTCATTTCACATTAGCCATTAGAAAGAGGCAAATGCTTCCAGTCCCCTCTTAAAATCCCACAGCATCGATTCCACTGAACGACCCTGAGTTCCTGGGAAAGAGAGCACGCCCTGTCTGCAGGCCACGTGGAATTTGGAAGGTGCCAGGAATGCCGTGTCACACCCACTCCCAACACAGTGAGTTGGAAAGTTCAGCTTTAACTCACACGTGACTGGCTTCACTCTGGAGAGACTATGGAAACAGAGACAATTCCTCACGGAAAATATAGGGCCAGCCTGATCCACCTCCTCCATCCTATCAATATTACATCCAGGTCATTCCAGTGAGTTAAGAGGAGTCACTCCTGATTTACACCAAAGTGGGAGGAGAATTAGGCTCAGAGTTCTGTTTTTTCCTGAGGGTAAAGGAAAAGCGTTCTTTCAAACATAACAGCAAGTACAAGTTCCCTTTGGCAATGTTTTCTTTTTTAATTGATTTTTCCGGGGGGTGGGGGGAAGAGAAAGAGGAGTATAGATACACAGAACATGTATTTAAATTGTACGCACATGCACACAAATTATCGATACATGTGTACACACACACTCTCCTTTATACACACACCCACACCCCAATGCCTCGGTTTATATCCTAACACATTATCTAAGTTTATTATACCATATGATTGTCTTTATAGGGCAATTATTCAATATTTAGTCTTGAGAGAAGAAGTAATATAAATAACTTTTTCTTTTTTTTTTAAATACTGAAACAAAAAGTCAGCTAGTGGTCCCAGCCCTGGTTTGTTGGAATTATCAAAAGGTCAGTTTTCTAATGAATCCAACATCAGTGGAAAGGAAAATTTCTCACTGAAACTTAGAAATGGTTGACAGGATAAACTGTTTTGTTTTGGATTAATAAGCTAGGAAATAATTTTCTTTAAATGGCATCTTCTCTCCCCCAAGCATTTCTGGATATTTCACAAGGCACAAGCAATAATCTTATCCTCACTCAAGATTTATTGATTCCTTGCTCATATTAGATGTCTGAGGGACAATTACCAGTAGGTTTTCTGCAATATAGCACAGGAAAGCTTAAGGATAAAATTAAAATCAAATATATATTCAAAGCCTATCCTACTGTCCCAGCAAACACAACCACTGCATGAATCATCAATGCCACAACATGGGGTTTTATATATTACAGTACACCATATGCTACAGTATAACAGATAACATGTATTTTTGCTGAAAGCAAAACTGCATCGCTGCAGGTTTTTCTTTTCCTGAGCTCGTTTTCTTGCTAGCTCACCTCCCTTCTTCCTTGGAAAAACATTAAGATGACAAGTTTAAATTACGCTAACATGAATTTTCTTGATTTGCATTTAATAGGGATTCTGATTTAGTCTTTCAATCAGCCACTTCCCTCAACGAGACAGGCAAATTAGTTCAGTGCGTCTGAAATAAATCTCATGTTCTCTTTTACTGCTGTATCATTACTTCACTGAAGCGTCTGTTTTGCCAGCAGTGTAGCTCTGCCAGGATCCTTCTGGGAGGTGCATCTCTGTTCGTAATCCAGTTGTGAAACTGGTGTTCAGTTAAAGGATCACAATGGAACAGCACAGACAACTCCTAGCTCATCTCTACATCTCTGGAGGGGTGGGATGATCATTTCAAGCCCACACTTAACTGACGCCGCAGCCAACCAAGGATCTGAACCTACAGACACATACTCATGTGAAGAGCTCCAGTAAGTGCTCGTGTGCATAGCTACCCTTAGGGCCAGCCTCCAATGCTGCAGCCCTTGCTTGCGTGAGAAGTCTGTGTGAACAAGCAGTCCCCGTGGTCTCAGTGCGTAGGAGAAGGGGTTGGAACCTGAAAGCACAGTTCTACACTGTAAAGGGACTTTGGCCTTGTCTACACGATGCACTTTTGTTGACAAAAATTGGCTTTAGTCGACAAAACAGTAGAGGCGTACACACTGAAATGCTCTTCCTGCCGACGTAACTCCCTTGCTACGCAAATACAATAAAATCGCCATGACAAGCAGTTGGCTGTGATTCTTGTCAATTTCACGGCTTCACTGAAGCCGTGAAATTGACAGGAAAACCAGCTCCCCAGCTAGGCTGCTGCCGGGTCTCGCTCCGAACTGGGAGGCAGCCCAGCTTGGAGCAGGGACCCGGCAGCAGCCCGGGTGGGGAGCTGGGAGCCAGCTGTCTTTTATTCGTTTCTATTATTACTCCTAGTTGAGCCAACACAGTTAGTTATTCATGGGAGAGCACGATTTTGGCCTCTCTTGTGCACCAACAGGACTGTTTTTATATTGAAGGGTCCTGATCCTGATACGTAGTTTTCAGCGTGAACACAATGGCTTACTCCAAAAGTAGTTCCACTGAAATCCCTCGGGCTACTCAGGGGCCCAGGGCACTCCGGTCAGAGCTGGGGCCTACCTTCGAACCAACAGCACTGGTAAAACCCCATGAAAGGTAATGGCATTGCCTGAAGACATCTGCTCACCGGCAGCCAAAAAAAATAAAAATAAAAATAAAGAAAGGCTAGTCAGGTAGTGCTACTGTAATCCCAGCTTTCAATGCTATGATCACAGTTGCACCAGGACAATCACTTCCTCCTTTAAAACTCTGTAAAACAGAAAGAACAGAAACACTGTTGTCTGTAAATATTCATGATTTAGAACACCAGAAAAAGCAGCTCGTCAAACAACGTAGCTGTGGAAACCATCATGCATCTGTTGTCTCTCTTAGTCATTCGTCATTTCTCTTGCTCTCCCGGAGAAGTTCATACATATTTAAAAAGGCCGATAAATGACGACTTTTATAATATTGTAAGATTAGATTCAAAGAGAAAAAGAAAGAGGCATCTGAGGGAAACAAGTCATCAGGATGCTGCAACATGGTTTACCCCATTCCTGCAGTCAGAAAAGTTGCAAATTTTTATCAGTAAGAGGTGTTTTGGGGGGACAGTTGTTTCTGAATTTAAACATATATATTCAGAACGGATGCAAGGCTGCAATTTTCTGTGCACTCTGATCTTCAGGGTGTGACACAATTGCTTCCAGTGAGCCTGCCATGTCAAACGAAGTCCTTTCTTTTTAAGCCAATCAGGGCAGGTCTGGGTGAGAATCAGTCATTTAGAATGCACAGCAAATATCAGCTTTCAATGTCCTCATTGTTCTCCCAGTAGAAATGCTCTGGAAAACTATTAATTAGAAACTGAAGCAAGCGTTCCTCATTCTCAACAACAACAAAAATCCCCCTCAAATCCTTCACTGTTATTAGCTATTCAAGTTTAACTATCGATTTTCCTGGCAAAACTACTAGTTAGATCTTGCTCAGGTAATGGTGAATTAACAGCAAGAACTGCAAGTGATTTTGCATCTAAAATCCCATACTTGGAAACCTGTTACTTTTGCTGGAGGTGGTTTACTCATAAGGTTTTGCCTTTTTTTTTTTTTTTTTTTTTTTTTTAAAAACAAAGCAATTTTTTTGTTTCTATTTCTTAAAAACCTGTTCTGGAAAACAAACCTACAGAAATCCCCTGAATTCAGGAGGACTACTTATAGGTACTGATATGGCCCCTGTGCATTCCTGCTTACAGTCTAAATAGACAAAGCAGGCAAGGTGTGGGTGAAAGAAAACATTACCACCCCCAATTTTACAGATGGGAAATTGAGGCACAGAGTAATGAAATAACTTGCCCAAGGTCACACATGGAGTCCGTGGGAGAGCAGGGACTTGAAACCAGGTCTCCTGAGTGTCTGACTAGCACCATAACCTTCGGGCCAACCTTCCTCTCGCTAGTCCAGATACTTGGTCCAATGGCTATGTAACTCCATGACAGTCACAGCCGCTAACATATTAAAGCAAAAGAAATCGTTACATAAACATTTTCCTGCTGAGACCCATTGATTTTTTTTACCCCCTGTGCTTTACTGATACAATATTAATGTGATTATGGTTTTATGCACTATAGAAACATTTTCTCATGAAAAGAAATTGAGGCAGAAACTCTTCTCCACAGCAATGCACCATATATTCAAACTGCAAATACGCTGAAAGCCCAAATGTTTATATGAAAGACTCTTCCAAAGCTGGTCAGGAGGACACATTGAGCTGACCTTATAGTAGTTTTCACCTGCTTTAAATACTTTGATTTTAGGACAGATCCAAAACCAAGTATTGAAATTCACTCAAATGCAGTCGGGGCGGCTCTAGACATTTCACCGCCCCAAAGCACGGCGTCATGCCGCGGGGGGCGCTCTGCCGCTTGCCGGTTCCACGGCTCCGGTGGACCTCCCGCAGGCGGGCCTGCGGAGGGTCCGCTGGTCCCACAGCTTTGCTGGAGCTGCAGGACCAGCGGACCCTCCGCAGGCATGCCGCTGAAGTCACCCTACCTGCCGCCCTCCCGGGGACCGGCAGAGTGCCCCCCGCGGCATGCCACCCCAAGCATGCGCTTGGCGTGCGGGGGCCTGGAGCCACCCCTGAATGCAGTTACTCAGTGCAAAATTACAGAGCCAGGTGTAACATGCATGTAAACATGCTTCAACTAGATTCATCAAAACATTTCCATGGCTCCTGTTGCGGAGAACCTGGACGCCTGACAATGATTAGAAATTCACCAACTAGATGAAGTAGAAAGCTACTCGCTTCCGTAGACAGAACAGCACTCTTGTTCTTAGTAGCTGCCCACCTGCCAAATCCATTCCTCCTCCTAAAAGGCCTGAATAAATTACGTTCACCTTATGCTGTGCCTTGAAGTCTGCAAACCTTGGGTCCTGGGCAGCTGAAGGATGGAGTGAGCTCCACAGAGGGACATCATGAGTTTAGAATGCCTACAGCAGCACCCCCCACTGATCATCACCTCCATGATAAGATAGAGGGGTCTTACCAAGCCCGGTCCCAGACCTGACACACGTATTCAGTCATACCTGGGAGCTAATTGGCAGCCCATGCAGAGCATGGAGCGCATATGTTCCGCAGTTCAGGCGATCACCACACTTAGGAGGCGGGCAACTGCAGTCTGCCAGCTGAAGCCTCCAGATGGCTCTCATTGCCATCACGACATCTAGGCTGGAGGTGACAAAGACACGAATAACCCAGGCGAAGACCACAGAAGTGGGGAATGGTCACTTATCTTTCCAGACCACAAAACAGCTGTTGTGACGGAAAAGATTCTGCCACTTTAACTAAGCTGACGCATCACACTGGGTGTCTAGGTAGCGGAGCTGGGTGCAATGTGGCCTAGTCACACATTTCAGGACACAATCCTGCCAACATTGAACTCAGCACACTGAGCTGCATTGCCTATTGCAGTCGCATTTACTGTGCACACAGCTAAGCGGGTACAGATGGTTTTGCAGGATTAGGGCCTTTGTGCTCATTGGCCTAGACCCTTCAGTTTTCACTGAGGGCTTTGAATAAGAATGGGTTTTTGTTTTTGTTTTTTTTAACTCTAGTGGGGACGGCTGGGCTGGAATGGAACAGGACTAGACTGCATAATTATTTTTTAATGTTGGGGATATATTGAACCACATATGCACATAGACATCCATATGCATACGTATGTACATACGTGTGTGTGTGTGTGTGTGTGTGAGTGAGCTCTCTCTCTCTCACACACACACACACACACACACACACACACACACACACACACATCCACTAATGGATACTAAATATGAGACTTTTCCCCCTTGATCTGTTTTCTCATCAGATTTCAAAAGCCACGCTGGGCCAGGCCCAACAAGCACTATGGTGGGAGGCCTCAAGCCAAAACCTGGGTGCTGCAGGAAGGGGTACCAGTGAACCGGCAGGAAGCAGTACTTATGCAGTGGCTCTAGCCTAGGGTTGCCAACCCTTCCAGTTTCACCAGGAGCCTCCCGGAATCAGGCTCTAGCTCCCGGAGGCTACTGAAGCCAAACCGGGAGATTTCAGGCGCTAACAGTCCAGCAGCACAGCAAGGCTAAGGCAGGCTCCCTACCTGCCCTGACTCTGCGCTACTCTGGAAGCGGCCAGCACGTCCCTGCAGCCCCTAGGGGGAGGCGGTCTCCACGCGCCACTCCCATTTCGAGCGCCGACTCTGCAGCTCCCATTGGCTAGGAACTGCAGCCAACAGGAGCTATGAGGATGGTGCCTGCGGGCAGGGGCAGTGTGCAGAGAACCCGCACCGGCCCTCCCCCTAAGAGCTGCTGCCAGAGTCAGTCACTTTCAGGAGCTCCCCAAGGTAAGCGTCACCCAGCCAGAGCCCGTACCCCTCACCCCCCTCCCATACCCCAACCCCCTGCCGCAGCCTGGTGAAAGCGAGGGAGGATGGGGGAGAGCAAGCGAGCGACAGAGGGCGGGGGGAATATAGTTAGTGGGGGCGGGGCTTCAGAGAAAGGGTGGAGCGGGGCAGAGCCTCGGGGAAGGGCAGGGCAAGGGTTTTGGGGTTTGTGCGATTAGCCAGGGGTGGCCAACCCCTCGCTCCGGAGCCACATGCAGCTCTTCAGAAGTTAATATGCAGCTCCTTGTATAGGCACCAACTCCAGGGCTGGACCTACAGGCGCCAACTTTCCAATGTGCTGGGGGGTGCTCACTGCTCAACCCCTGGCTCTGCCACAGGCCCTGCCCCCACTCCACCTCTTCCCACCCCCTCCCTGAGCCTGCCGTGCCCTCGCTCCACCCACAGCCCCCTAGAACCTCCTGCGTGCCATGAAACAGCTGTTTGGGAGATGCGGGGAGGGAGGAGGCGGCGCTGATCGGCGGAGCTGCCGGTAGGCAGGAGGCACTGGGAGCGGGGAGGAGACTGATGGGGGGCTGCTGGCGTATTACTGTGGTTCTTTTGCAATGTACACTGGTAAATTCTGGCTCCTCCTCAGGCTCAGGTTGGCCACCCCTGGATTAGACAGTTGGCAACTCTATGGAGGGGTAAACGGTTATCCTGGCCGCTTCTGGTCATTAATGATCCTTTGACACTTTTTGCAGGAGTCTGTACTAATCCCTGTGGCTTGACTGAATTCTCCCTTGAGTTGTTACAGTCTGACCACAATCCTTGCTTAGATTCGGCCTGGCCCTATGACCACCAGTTTATATAAACTACATTATAACATTTTAGCCATCAATTCTACTTTGAAACTAAATGAATTTCTTCAAAGAAACTCCTGCAATTCGTCATTCATTGTGCTGCTTCACAAGCTCCATTTGCCTTAGCAACTGGGATTCTAACACCATTAAATAGGATTTAATTTGCTGTTCCTAATGTTTTACCCACAGTATTAGATCATCTTTCTTTCTCCACTTGAAAGGTATCTTCGGCTTAGCAAAAACAGTGAAATTAATAGAGGAATCATTAAAAAGTGTAAGGCTAAAGCCTTGCAAATCAAACACTGCAGAAAATTATTTTCAAACAATAAAATTAATTGCTCCAACAGCCACTGTAACAAAAACACACAGGGAGCTCATGTTAAAAGACATGATTATTGACAGCTTGTGTCACTCCGTATATAAATGTTTGATGGTACAACAATTTAATTTTTTAATGCAACTAGATGAATGTTTCCCTGACAGAAAAGATTGGAGAACTGAACAGCAACACATGGCTGCGATAGAGCAACACAAACCAACACTGCAGTGCCAACCCAGAAGACAATAGCCAAGATTTTCCAAAAGAACTAAAGATTCTGGGTTAGGGTTGCCACTTTTCTAATTCCTAGTAACCGGACCCCACGAGGGCCAGTCCCATTCTCTGCCTCCTCCTCCAACTCCCCCGCCCCAGCCACTCACTGGATTGTCTCAAGAAATTGGCTGCAGGTAGGAAGCGGCCCTGACTGAGCAGGACTGTCACGGGTTAGTGACCCGGTGCCTCATTGTGCCCCCCTGTCAAACCTTAGTCCCAGATTTGGACCTTAGCGTCCAAAATATGGGAGTTAGCATGAAAACCTCCAAGCTTGGTTACCAGCTTGGACCTGGTACTTGCTGCCACCACCCAAAAAATTAGAGTGTTTTGGGGCACTCTGGTCCCCCTGAAAAATCTTCCCTGGGGACCCCAAGACCCAAATCCCTTGAGTCTCACAACAAAGGGAAATAATCCTTTTTCCCTTCCCCCCTCCAGGTGCTCCTGGAGAGATACACAGACACAAGCTCTGTGAATCCAAACAGAGTGACTCCCCCTCTCTGTTCCCAGTCCTGGAAACAAAAGCACTTTCCTCTTCACCCAGAGGGAATGCAAAATCAGGCTAGCAAATCCAACACACACAGATCTCCCCCTGATTTCTTCCTCCCACCAATTCCCTGGTGAGTACAGACTCAATTTCCCTGAAATTTCCCAGTAAAGAAAACTTCAACAGGTTTCAAAAAGAAAGCTTTATATAAAAAGAAAGAAAATACATAAAAATGGTCTCTCTGTATTAAGGTAACAAATACAGGGTCAATTGCTTAAAAGAATATTGAATAAACAGCCTTATTCAAAAGAATACAAATCAAAGCACTCCAGCAACTATAGACATGTAAATACCAAAGAAAAGAAATCATATAACTCACTATTTGATCTTTGTCCTTACAACTTGGAAACAGAAGATTAGAAAGCAGAAACTACTTCTCCAAAGCTCAGAGAAAGCAGGCAGACAGAAAACAAAGACTCAGACACAAACTTCCCTCCACCCAGAGTTGAAAAAATCCGGTTTCCTGATTGGTCCTCTGGTCAGGTGCTTCAGGTGAAAGAGACATTAACCCTTAGCTATCTGTTTATGACACCCCCAAAACCAGCCTTTTGGTACGGGTGCCATTTAGGGTTGCCATGTTCCTAAAAACCTGGCACCTGGCCACAGAAGCTAAAAACTGGACTGTGCAGGTAAAACACGGACAGGTGGCAACCCTATCCTGGGTGTCTGATTTGAGACAGCTCTACATGCTCCGATTTTCAGAGGTTGGCTGCTCAGCACTTTCTGGCAATCAGGCCCCTTTAAGTTGAATCCAGCTGGGGCCCCAGATACGTTCGTCTCTTTTGACTAGCTTGGCCATAAGGTCAGTGCATGATGTTGCCCCTCTGCAAAGAGCACCCTGCAGCACTCAATGTCGTCAGCCAGTTTGGTTTTCCACAGCAAACCCTTAAAGTACTAGAACTGATTTAGGCAGGAAGTCACTTCTCTGACTTCCAGATCTATGGACTCAGTGTAAACAGCCCCTTATAGTTCACCTGAGGACTGGACTTTGGCCAACACCAACACCCTCCCCCGTAAATCCTGTTACAAGGTGTTGGGGGCAGGGGGTAAGTTGAAAGATGGATGAGGAGAGGTGCCAAGATGGTGAGGTGGTCACTGAAGTAGTCTGATAGCTCCACAGACAACCCCCTCTTCAAGGAAAGTATCAAACTTCAAACTGAGGCTCATTCTGAGCACATTCCAGGTTTGGTGCGAATCCTTGATGTAGCTCTAATCAGTCAGTAAAGTTACTCTAATTGTTCCCTATCACTAGGATAGGGTAGTAGATACTCCCCATGTGGAAGCATATCAAATGCCTTACTGAAATTGAGGTAAATTAAATCCACTGCATTTCCTTTGCCTAAAAAGTCTGTTACCGTCTCAAAGAAGGAGATCAAGTTGGTTTGGCACAATCTACCTTTTGTAAAAGCATGTTGTATTTTGTCCCAATTGCCATTGACCTCAATGTGCCTAACTACTTTCTCCTTCAAAAATTTTCCCAAGACCTTGCATACTACAGATGTCAAACTAATAGGTCTGTAGTTATCCGGATCACCCTTTTTTCCTTTCTTAAAAATAGGAACTATGTTAGCAATTCTCCAGTCATAGAGTACGACCCCTGAGTTTACAGATTCATTAAAAATTCTTGCTAATGGGCTTGTAATTTCATGTGCCAGTTCCTTTAATATTCTTGGATGAAGATTATCTGGGCCCCCTGATTTAGTCCCATGAAGCTGTTCGAGTTTGGGTTTTACCTCGGATGTGGTAATATCTACCTCCATATCCTCATTCCCATTTGTCATCCTGCCATTATCCCTAAGCTCTTCATTAGACTCATTAAAAGACTGAGGTAATTTGTTCAGATATTGGGCCATGCCTAGATTACCTTAACCTTCACTCCACCCTCAGTGTTTAGCGGTCCCACTTCTTCTTTCTTGGTTTTCTTCTTATTTATATGGCTATAGAACCTTTTACCATTGGTTTTAATTCCCTTTGCAAGGTTCAACTCTACATGGCTTTTGGCCTCTCTCACTTAATCCCTACATGTTCTGACCTCAATACGGTAGCTTTCCTTGCTGTTCCCTCCCATCTTCCACTCCTTGTAGGCTTTCTGCTTTTTCTCAATCACCTCTCTGAGATGCTTGCTCATCCAGTTTGGTCCACAACTCCTGCCTATGAATTTTTTCCCCTTTCTTGGTATGCATTCTTCTGATAGTTTCTACAACTTTGACTTGAAGTAATTCCAGGCCTTCTCCACATTTAGATCCACAAGTTCTTCAGTCCAATCTACTTCCCTAACTAATTTCGTTAATTTTTTAAGGTTAGCCCTTTTGAAATAAAAAGCCTTAGGCACAGATCTATTTTTGTTTATCCTTCCATTTAGTTTGAACTGCATTAGGTCATGATCGCTCGAACCAAGGTTGCCCCCTACAACCATTTTTTCTATGAGGTCTTTACTACTCACCGAAACCAAATCTAAAATGGCATCCTCTCTTGTTGGTTCAGCAACTACTTGGTGAAGGAATCAATCAGCTATCGCATCCAGGAAAATCAGAGCCCTATTATTATTATTACTAGCACTTGTCCTCCTGTCTATATCTGGGAAGTTAAAGTCTCCCATGATCTCACAATTCCCATTAATGTTTTTAATGAAGTAAATATTAAAGAGGTCTCTATCCATATCTAAATCAGATCCCAGTGGCCTACAGCACATCCCAAGCACTAGCCCACCCGTCAAGTGACTCGTTCTCATGGGGTTCACACTACAGGACTAAAAGTAACAGTGTAGAAATCTGGACTCTCCGCTCTCATGGGGTTTCAGAACCTGGATTCCTGCCCGCACGGGAATGTTTACACTGCTATTTTTATCCCCGTAGCAGGAACCCAAGTCAGGGGACCCAGGCTCTGAGACTCCCTGCTGCGAGGTGGGTTTTTGGTGTTGTTTTGTTGCAGTGTAGACATACCTTAAGCACAAGACAGGGCCTCAGGAGAGCTGGGTTCAATTACCAGCTGCTCCACTGACTCACTGTGTGGCCTCACGCGAGTCGTGTAATCACGCTGTGCCCTCAGCTTCCCCTCAGTGAAACAGGAATAACAGCACTTCCGCATCTTGCAAGGATGTTAAGAAAAAAATCCATCACTATTTATGTGGGGCCCATGTAATTATCTGGACCAATAGCTCCCAACCTAGTCACCATTGTGGGCCGCACATGCAGCTCTCTATGTGGGCTGCATCCACACACTATATATACACGACCTATAGGGCCCTGAGGATATCACATGGGCTGCAGCTGTGTGTTGATTGGGCCGCAAGCACCCGTGGCCCAACAACCACTGATTTAGACAGATATTCTGATCCCAGGTATCACCACTCTGATCTTTCATAGAACCCTTCCCCCACGATCATTTGAACAGCTTTACTAAATGCACACAGTTCAAACAAAATAAACCTTAACCTTCTGTTATTATTTGAGGCCTTTGCACCTGTCCTCTGTTAATCCTCTGATATTTATAATTTCACTTAGTATTTTTTTCTATGTCCTTGTTATGACATTAACACGATTTATGTTTCTAAAACCATTTTTACACTGTCTTGAAAGTGGCTAGGAATACAAACTAATAACGAACTAATAATGAACTAATAACAAAAGATTTGTTTGCCCTTCAGATCACTTGTATTCTAACAAGAACTTACTACGGCTAAGAGTAATCAATAGGTATATCTTGACAAGACTTTTTGTGGCAAAAAGATGCAGGATACATCTGGATTAGTGTGCAGCGAAGGGGAGAGGCATGAACGTGCCAAAAGTTAAGTGGATCTGTCAGTTTTATGGGGTTTCAAAAAAAGTCTACATTTTATTTAAACAGGTCACACATAAAGAGCTGCCTGTTGTAGGGAAAAAAAACAAAAAAAAACAAAAAACCGACAATGCTATTTTAAAGGAATTCTTCTCTAGTCTAGACATGTCAATATCTGCCTGGAATAGTCAGATGAGAAACTTTGTTTATAAGAATTAATTATACTGCATGACACACAGGGCGGTTGTATCTCCAGCTGTTTATTTGCTTCCAGAAGCTGGACATCTAAAGGATGCTATCTGAAAACAAACCTGAAAAAATGTCACCGGAGAGAGAAACCCACCTCAGCATTTTGCCAGCTTGTGTACGCTGCCTTTGAAGGGAGCTCAATCATTTAAAAAGAACAAAACTCCTGATTTAAAAAAACAAAAAACAAAAAAAACCTTTCATTTCAATGTTTTTTGTTTGCAGCTGCCACCTGGCCAGCAATTCTGTCCAGATCTCTGTCCTTGGAGGTGAATTTGCAACCTCCATCCTGATCCTGCCCCTCCATTTTTTGCCCCTCCAGGGCCTGCAGCACCCTTCTGGCCATGCTCTTGGAGCTGCGGCTGAAGTGGCTTGGCATGACACTGTTGTGCTGGTGGCCCACATAAATCTTGGTCATGGGGCCAACGTTGGCACCGCCTCGGAGATACAGGTGCCAGGCTGTGGAAGCTGCTCTGGTATAGAACCAGTTCTGATCGCACAGGGCCAATTCCTTGTGCTTGGCCAGCTTGACCGTATGCTGAATGTTGGTAGAGCTACATCAAGACTCCAGTCACAGCACAAACACCCTATGGTCCTACCCATTCCAGGGCGCTTTCCAAACCTTCGTTTCCTTCCCTAACTCTCCCACTCTCATTGATATTAGCAGATTATCTGATAAAACATTGTCATATTAGAGCAAATGTTCATAAATACATTATGATGAAAACTGTGAATTACTTCCAACAGTGGTGAGTGGCTGATCTAAAGAAAAAAAAAATCATAGCCCTGGTTAAAAGTCATTGGTGGGTGTGCCAAGAACTCTTCATGGCTTAGAGGAAGGACTAATCAAACCCCTTTATTTAACAAGAGCTACAAACAATGGCAGGACTGCCCAAGTCACACAACAGGTCAGGGTTAGCTTATGTGGGGAAATGACCAGATAACTAGAGAGAGACATGGTGGGTGAGGTAATATCTTGTATTGGACCAGCTTCTCTCTCTCTCTCTCTCTCTCTCTCTAACAATAGTTGGTCCAATATAAGATATTACCTCACTCACCTTGTCTTTCTAATATCCTAGGACTGATATGGCTACAATAGCACAACATACAGATAACTATACACCCTTCAGTGCATCCACACGGGAAGTTACGGCAGTATAATTCTAACAAGTAGATTTTCCCCTGTAGATAAGCCCTAAATCACGTAGATTGAGGAGTTTCACCAATTACAAATGCAAGGGCTAGGATATTGGCTTTGTAGCCTGGGTGTGTTAGAGACAGAAGAAAATCAGCAGAAGGCCTGGAGAAGCAGTTGTGAGCAGCACCCAGAGAGGACGCAGAGGGCACAGAGCTCACTAGAGTGACAGACTTGGAAATTTCTAGGCAAGGAAATCACCTGCTGTTTATTTCTACTGTGTTCAGGGAAACAGGACCGTGTGTACATTCTTTGTGAAGAACATGATAACACCAAATATATACACACACCTGACTCATAATCGATTTATTATCCTAAGGGAAACCACTCTTGCAAGACCTTGAATATTTACTAGCCCCTGCAGCCAAAGGAGTAACAATATTTCTCTCTTGCGCACACACATTTTTTAAAGCCCAGATTCTGCCCCCCTTACTCACACGGCGTATCCCTTATTACCATAAAGAGGCCTTCAATTTCACTGAGACTACTCACCAACTAAGAAATTTCTGAAAGAGAGTAAAGGTAGCAGAGTTTGGTCATTATGCTGCTAGTGCCGTGCTCTCTGCACTGTACAAACTCGCTATCCCAATTAGCTTACTATCCAAATCAGACGGACCACACGGCTCTGACAGTATAAGAGAGAGATTGATGGTCCAAGTTCCAAGCAGTGCAGGGTTTTGCAGATGATTCGTACATACACAAGACCAGAACCTCTGGCCACATAAACTGGCAGAGGTCCACTAACTTTAATGAGAGACTCTGCCCCATATTCTACACTCATTGGGCTGGCCCGGGGACTGGCAGAAGCTGGTCCTATCAGGAGCACTGGGTTTGCAAGGAGAATTAGCACAATCCAGGAACAGGGAGGGACAAAGGCGGCGGCATGAAGGCTACAGTGGTTGGAAGATGATACATATATTCAGGAAGGAGGCTCAGGAGGAGAGAGAAGAACAGGATGGGGAGTAGAAAGAAAGAAATACAAGAGATGTATGTGCTGCAGCAAACCCTTGGCTATCTAAGAATTCACGGTTGTCGCTGCAAAGTACAGGATGACGACTCAGAATCATAGCTTTAATGAAGACAGATCCCAGGGCACATAACAGCTCCGGGCTCTGCTCACCTGAGCTATAGGTTAACAGCAAAGAATCTAAGACAAAAGAGGGACAGTAAAACACCTTTGATTTCAAAGGAGCTGTGCCAATATTCGCCAGCTGAGGATTCAGCACCTAGTTCGTCTGCGCGTAAAAACACCCCCACACAAATAGAGGTGATTACATGTCTATGGATATTATAGCTATTTGCATTCATAGTTTATTCTCTAGGACTTACTAATTCAGAATTTGAGCTTGGCCACTGGAAAAGCAGCATGAAAATTCACCTTTATGAAGGGGTTTCAGGTTCATTCTCTGACCCTGAATGTACTAGTCATTGTTTTCCTGGAAAGCATCAAATTGCTTTGCTTCAGATACAATTAGCATCTTCTGGCAGTCATAAATCGCTAACAGATTAAAACAATTGACAGCAAGGTTAGAAAACAAGCAGAAAAATATGCTGAGGTAAAGCCACTAATTATATAATCACTATTATTGACCTGGATTTTAGCTCTTTATTTTCCATCACATAAAAAGTCATAGTAATAAGAGACCAGGAGAGGGGTGCTAGGAGGGGAGAAGAATGTGTCCACTTGTACTATGCCTGCAACAATCGAACACGCAGACAATGCCCCAGCTAGCTCAAGACAGCAAAGAACAACACCACTCCAACACCCTGTGCTGCAGGAAGCACAATCCTGGTCCAGTGGCGGGGGAGGGGGGACAAGAAGGGGGGAAATAACCTCTTAAAACCAGCTTCAGACTTGTCACTCCCCTTTTCCTAATGAGACTGGCTGTTCAAGTCCTGTTACTGTTGAATGCATGGCAGAACTCAGCCCAAGAGAGAAGCCTAGTTTAACTATGTAACAACATGCTGCATGGAGCTCCCGCAGTCTGATGCATATTTATCAGTAGGCTTGGAAGGATTAGATTTGTTATCAGTAAGTTTCAGTAAACACTGATTTCACCATAAACACACACGAAAAAAATAATTCCATCAATAATCATCAGAATTTACAGATAAGCAAAGTAAGCAGGATGCTGCTTAAGAACTTCTTAATCCTATCTTAATGTGTATAAAGGTGTTGTAATTAATACTGCCTAAAGCCCATATTTCCAGCTCTGCTAAAACAGCCAGCTGGGACATTCGCCACATGGGAGCTGCAGACAATTAGACAGCATTCATAAAGCTTTACCTTTGTGAATCTCAGCATTTATGGTCATTATTTACAGGCCACTCGGAGGATTCAGGGGGCCTGGGGCAAAGCGGGGGCACTGCGGCGCTTGACCTCATCCGGCGGTGGTCCAGGTCTTCGGCGACATTTCAATGGTGGGGCTCCCCGCTGAAGGGCTCCCCGCTGCCGAAATGCCACCGAAGACCCAGACCGCCGCCAGGCCAGGGCTCGCGGGGCCCCTGCAGGGCCCAGGGCAAATTGCCCCACTTGCCCCCCCTGGGCGGCCCTGAGTATTTAATTATCTGACCCATTCATTTCCCACAACTACGAAAGTTTAAGATGTTAAAAATTGGGGGGGAAATACTTAAAAATTAAACATCGATATTCTTGGTCAAAATTCTTAAAAATAAATATTGAATTCTGCCAAGCCTATCCATCAAGTGTATGAGATGACAAAATGACACAAGTCAGCCTATTGCAAGTCTCATGATATTTGATGAGGTCTTTTGGTAAACCCCAATTCCTGGAATCCCAGGATTATCTGAGAACTGGAACTTTCATTTAATAAAAATTGTTTCTAGCCCTCAGCTACAGAGAAACGCTCAACAACTAACAGAAAAACCCAAAGTTGTTTTGGTTTTTTTAAATCTCATTTTGGTGGGCTTGACTCCTGATTTTTGAACACTTAGGACTTGACCACCTGTCCCTGTTAATGTTGTTACGTGGCTGATCGATTAGAGAACATGCTCATTTAAAGTTGTGCAACGCTCCCTTAGAACGCTGTTTGGCAGCTACCTGCTTTGTTCACTGCTTTCTGAAAGAGCAGCCCATTGGAGCTAGCTGGTGGGGGCTTGGAACCAGGGTGGAGCAGCAGCCCCTTTAAGCTCCCTGTGCGGGTGGCAAGTGCTCAGCAGGCTATCAATTACCGGACAGTTCAGCTGTCCCCCCCCTACACTGCCCTGTGCCGCTCCTGCCCTCTGCCTTGGAGCTGCTCCTGGGAGCCTCCTGCTTGCTGTGCACTGAGGGGAAGGAAAGAGGGGTACTAATGTCAGGGTGTCTGTGCCCCGCTCCTGCAACCCATCTCCACACAGTAGGGGGGACACGACAGGGCTGAGGACGGAGGCAGCTTGCTGGCAGCAGCTGCTGTCTCTACTGCTGATCTGCTTAAACAGGCAGTGTACTTAGAGTGGGGTCTCTGTACTTAAAGGGGGAATGTACCTCTCTCTCATACGCATGGTGTGTCTCTGTCTCTCTCTGCCATGCGGCATCTCCTCCCTCCATTCGTGCGGCCTTGAGGAGTGTGAGGCTACATTAACAACTCTGTGTTAACCCTTGAGGGCTCAGCCGAGTGCTAGTTCATCATTTAGCATTAAGGCATTCCCTGGGAAATATCCCACCCTCTTCCATCATTTGACTCCACCACCTCATCCAAGCTTCACAATCATCATTGCTGGGTACAGTATTAAATTGTTTAAAACTTATACTGTGTATATACATAAATAAAATATAGTCTTGTCCGGTGAAAATTTTTTCCCTGGAACCCAACGTCCCCTATGTACATTAATTCTTATGGGGAAATTGGATTTGCTTAACATCGTCTTGCTTAAAGTAGCATTTTTCAGGAGCATAACTACAAGGTTAAGCGAGGAGTTACTGTATGTTATTAGTATTGGGGCACTGCCTACCCATGGACCAGGATGCCACTGTGCTCAGTGGGGTACAGGCAGAGAACAAAGAGACGGCCAGGATGTATTAGGAGAGACATTCTCTTGCAAGTTGGTGGAATGACTCAGCAGGAAAAGAAAGATACAGTCACAGCCAGTGTCCTCTCCTCAAAGGACAGTAACAAGATATCACAGTAAGTGAACATAGGCAGAAAAGAACCACCCCCCCCCCCCCAGTTAATAGTTTAGCCCAAATTCTGACCCTTGGGTGCAAATCACAATCTTCCCAAAGGACCACACTCTCCCACTCTGCCTGCCTCCTTGCACAACCTATCACCTAGCCACAGGCAGAACGAACCTTAACTCTCTGATCACATTACCTTTCACATCTACCTCCTGCTATGAGGACTGCCCTCTGGGCCAGCACACCAGAGCTTGCGCTCCTCCCAAGCTAAAAGGGCAAGGTGCTACAGCATTAGCTAAAAGAGTCACGGTTCCATAGCCGGGGGCTCTCACTTATCTCCTCCGTGGATTGGTACAGAGGGAGATCTGCAGCACATGCTCAGTGGCACTTGAAAAGCATGGTCTGTCCTTTTTTACAGATTGCCCAACAAACCTTGCCATTTTATAGCATTAACATCCAAAGCATTTTACAGGCAAGTGTGAAGACAAAACAGCTCCCTCAAAATCTAGAGACAACAGAGTACAAGGCAGAGAGGTGGGAGTAGTAACCAGTGATGGAGATGAACCCACAGCCTTTTGCCTGGATTTGTCCCTCCCCTGTACCCACCTCCTTCCTCCCTCTTGTAATTGGTTCAGGTTGAGCTTATGATGTTCAGTGATTGTGATATCTATTGACCTCAAGCGTCTAAGGGAGGGACGATCAGATGTTTTCACCAGGGAGCACATCAAACTTCACCATATTGCAGCTTGTCGTTAATTTTAAGCTTGCAGAGAGGTTGGATTCCATCAATGCTCAAACAGAATTTGCCAATGGGCATTTTAAGAGTCAATTCTTCACACTCCAATAATTTGAGCAATATTATCCAAAGGAGAGGGGGAGGGAAAGCAGGCTGATGTTGAGCTGATGCAGGAAATTGACTGAGGGAAACAAAAAGAAAATGAACTAGGCCCATGAGGTTAAAGTCCTTCACGCGGTCTTGCCAACTGGATTTATACTATGAAGCCTGTCCCTTCTGAAACACAGATTTTACACAGACATCCTGACTTCCTTCTGCACCTCAAAGCACCACTGCCTGCAACAGGTGCCTGCGCTTTCAGGGGAAAAATTCTCAAGTGCAGAATGACCAATAATTAATTATTCTAAATGCACAGACAGACTCACTATAAAGACGTCCAATTTCCTAAAAGTGCTGAGCACGTGTGCTCTGAAAAATCAGACCCTTTTGAGGTGCTTAAGTGGGGTCCCAAAAATTGGAGCACCCAAAATCCCTAGACCTTTTGATCATCTTGGCCAATACTCCTAAGGGTTTTGTGTAACAGCCATCACTGCAGTACCTTAAGGGCTTGGTCTTTCATAGTATGGGGCATCCACATCTCCAACTGACTTCAGTGAGAGTTGCAGGTGCTCAGAACTTCTGAAAAAGCAATCCCACAAGTGCTGCTGCTGGATCCATTTCTGACAACTCATTAGCAATTGGAACTACCAAGGGAAGTGGTGGATTTTCCATCTCTGGAGGTCTTCAGATCATGACTGGATGCCTTTCTGGAAGATATGCTGTAGTCAGACACTCTAAAAGGGCTCTATAAAAGGATAACTGTGTTATACAGGAGGTCAAACTCACTAGAGGATCTAATGGTCCCTTCTGGTCTTAAACTCTGACTTTATGGACCTCCAACGCTACTAGCATCTCAAGGTGAAAACCAGAACTGCAAAAAAAAACAGCTCTGATCTTCCAAAAACATTTTGAGAAAAGTTAAGGGTCCTTTAAAAGCACCTCCCTCCATCTTCCCAAATATTTTTGGGGAGAAATCTCTCCACCAGCAGCATGCGCCTATCCACACCTTTCAGAGAGACACCTCTAATTATTGCTTAAATTCTTTATGAAAATACTTCTTCCCCTCATCACTGTTGCTCCAATCTGTTCTCACAAAAAGAGGTCATAAAACACTGACATCCACGTTCTGCGCTCCAAGGTAGAAATTTCTATGTTCACATAATCACTTTTCATCTTTTTTCTAGTGGGCATGATTGTTTTTTTATTACTACTTTACACTAAATTTACTTTACAGTACAAATCAGGCTTCTGAAATGATGCCCCCAGAGTGGAATTGAAGTGCGAGGCTCGAGATAAGCAGATAACGTACAATAGTTATTCCTATGTTCAGAGCCTGGGATTCACCCAGCTCAGTTCATACCTTCAGTGTACGGTGATCTCAGCTCCAATTCTGCAGCACAGAGGGCCTTTGGATAAAGCCCCATGAACATCAGAAATAGTGCTATTTCTGTGCGAGACCCCCAAACTTTTTGCACAATCTTTGGGGCCCAATGACTTGGAAGACTGCATTTCTCCTTCCTGTCAGACAGTGATTCCATCACATCAAATTCAGATGCACCCTACAGGTGGAACAGAGCAATGTTCCTGCTTTCAACCATGATTGGCCTTTGCTCAGTAAGCAGAATTTTCACAACTGTGTTCTAACATCATCATCACATGTTTTGTCTTCTGCATGCACACACAGAAATAGCATACCACCATAGTGGGGCTTCCCTTAAAATTACATTCCAGGTTTGCACTTAAATCTTGCCTGGATGGATCCCCAGTTCCTTTCACTCTTGTGTGCCATTCACTGACTGATGCACGCTCATACCAATCGGAATGACCCCATTAGCAATGGTTTGTGAACAACATAGCTGAAGCTGACATACTGTACTTAGATCGACTTACCGCGGTGTCTTCAGTGAGTCGATTGCTGCCACTCCCCGTCTCGCAGCGGTGGAGTACAGGAGTTGACAGGAGAGCGCTCAGGGTTCAATTTATCGCGTCTAGACTAGACGCGATAAATCGATCCCTGCCCGCTGATCCAGCGGGTAGTGTAGACGTACCCTTAGTAAGAAACAATGGTATTGCTCTTTATGTAACAGTAGTTCCTAAAGGCCTCGACCAAAATTGCAAACTCATTGTGCGAGATGCTGAACGGACACACAGAAAGAAGTCCCAAAGAATTTAAAATCAAAGTGGACAAGGAGAAAGTATTACTTATGATCAGAGATGGTCAGAAAGTAAGGGCTTGTCTACATCAGAAAGTTGCAGCGCTGGTGAGGGAGTTACAGCGCTGCAACTTAGGAGGTGTACACATCTGCAGGGCACCACCAGCGCTGCAACTCCCTGTTTGCAGCGCTGGCCGTACTCCCGTTTTGTCTCGGGTGTAGAGGATCCAGCGCTGGTGATCCAGCGCTGGTAATCAAGTATAGACACTTACCAGTGCTTTTCTTGACCTCCGTGGAATAAGCAGGTATCCCAGCATACCTGAGGAAGCCTCTGGTAATCAAGCTGGTCTCCTTCCCCGGCTTGCTCTCGCGTTCCCCGAACCCCGAGCAAGCAGGTCTCCTTCCCTGCGGTTTGCAGGGTGGTTCCGGGAACGCGAGAGCAAACCGGGGAAGGAGACCAGCTTCGCCGCGGTTTGCTCTCGCGTTCCGCGAACCACCCTGCAAACCGCAGGGAAGGAGACCTGCTTGCTCGGCGGTTCGGGGAACGCGAGAGCAAACCGGGGAAGGAGACCAGCTTCGCCGCGGTTTGCTCTCGCGTTCCCCGAACAAGCAGGTCTCCTTCCCTGCGGTTTGCACGGTGGTTCGCGGAACGCGAGAGCAAACCGCGGCGAAGCTGGTCTCCTTCCCCGGTTTGCTCTCGCGTTCCCCGAACCGCCGAGCAAGCAGGTCTCCTTCCCTGCGGTTTGCAGGGGGGTTCGGGGAACGCGAGAGCAAACCGCGGCGAAGCTGGTCTCCTTCCCCGGTTTGCTCTCGCGTTCCCGGAACCACCCTGCAAACCGCAGGGAAGGAGACCTGCTTGCTCGGGGTTCGCGGAACGCGAGAGCAAACCGCGGCGAAGCTGGTCTCCTTTCCCGGTTTGCTCTCGCGTTCCCCGAACCCGAGCAAGCAGGTCTCCTTCCCTGCGGTTTGCAGGGTGGTTCGCGGAACGCAAGAGCAAACCGCGGCGAAGCTGGTCTCCTTTCCCGGTTTGCTCTCGCGTTCCCCGAAACCCCTTGAAGCCGCCCAACAGCGCTGCAGTGTGGCCACATCTAACACCACTTGCAGCGCTGGTTGCTGTAAGTGTGGCCACTCTGCAGCGCTGGCCCTATACAGCTGTACTAATACAGCTGTAACAACCAGCGCTGCAAAATTTTAGATGTAGACATGGCCTAAGGCAGGAGGTGTGTGCTGAGGATTAAAGACTGAGTGCGCAAGTACTATGGTAAAGGGGAATAGTGTCATATAAGCACCTTACATAGAAATTGACAGCCTGCAAGACCAAACACTTTTTTTTGGTTAACTATCTTTCAAACATACCGTGTTCCAAAACCAATGTATTGCGTTAAATGCGATCCAAATCACAGCAGCAGAGGACAAGAAAAAATAAGAATAGGCATGGAAGATACAGCAAGGTACTTAAGCATATGCTTAACTTTAAATACAAGAGCAGCCCCAACGGATTTTAATGAGACTACTCACACTTACAGGGAGGCACATGCTTAACTACCTTGCTGAACTGAGTTATCTGGGGGCAGTTGAGGAAGAAGAGAGATGCAAGGAGGCTCTCCCAGGAGCTGCAGAGGAGAAGACATTCATCGATAAGTAGCACTGGGTAAAGGGAATGAGAGGAGGCTGTTACCAGCATAAGCAGAGGTGGCATCACCCAAAAAATCCCAAAAGCACACCACATCCCAGGGCTTAGCTTGTAAATAACTGTACACAACTATTTGCATGTTGCTGCTGTACCCTGAAGTAGTCTCCACCTTTACTAAAAACGTAAGCCACAAAGGGTATGTCCAGACTACCCGCCGTGCCTCATGGAAGTTGTAGTTCAATTGCCTTGTGTTTCCATTCTCCCTCCATGGTTGGGCACTCTCAGACTACTACTTCCATGATGCACTATGGCCAAGGACTCCCATGAGGCACCACCTCCCATCTCCAACGGGAGATCCAGTGGTGCATCAAGGGAGACGTCAGAATGGGAGCATGAGGCACCAAAAAAAACAAAAAAAAAAAAAAAAAAAAAAAAACAATAAATCTCTGAGGCACCTCAGCTGCATCTCTAAATTGAAATATTTCTAGTCTTCGTCAAAATATTTGGGCACCTTTAATTACTTATACAATTCATGATCTACATCTCTCGGTGTCACTATCACTAAAAGCGTTGCTGTAAGATCTCACCCTCTAGGAATAACTCAGAACCCAGGTTTAACCTGAATGCCTATGGCATACAAGCTTGTGCCCATGGGCCCTTAAAAAAAAAATTTTAAAAAAAAATAAAAATTCATTTGCATGTTAATGCAAAACAGTTCTAATAAGACCATATGCAGCTTTTGCAGTTGTAGGTAGCAGGTCACCCCCCAGCATGGAAAATGTGACAGGGCTCTATCAGCTTGAATGTTTTTGAAAAGCAACTAATTTCCAAAATTCCAGTTAATGACAAAAGTTCCCTTTAAATAGCATTTCCTGAGATACTTCCCTTCCTCCCGCCCCCCATGAAGGCTATACACCAAGTGCTGTCAGATGCACAAAGTAAACACTGAAAACATGGAGGGAAATGCACTTTGTCTGCTAATGTCTTCCAGTTGTGGTCATCTAAGGTCTGACTTGTAACTATAGATGGTACAAAGATTCCCACCCCAGCTGTGATTTTCAAGTTGACGGTGTCACTAAGTCTTTTAAACCTGGCAAGACATAGTAAAAGCTGTTCCAGGAGAATGACCTCGAAGGGTTCAAATAATACCAGTCATTTCTCAAACAATGAGCAAAACAGTAGGAAACAGGTTGACTTTTGGCGAGAGCGACTTCAGTAAATGTTTTACCATTCCCAGCTATACACAAAAAAAAAGCCCCGTTTCTGGGGGTTTGTATAAAATTACTGAGAGTGGGGGTCAGAAAGCTCACAAGAGTAACAGAAAAGCAATTTATACGTGCTCGGAAAAACATAAATATATCCTGATCAACATCTTTCATTACATGCATGTTAAATATTCCTAAGGTTACTTGAGGCTTTCCAGCAGAAATTCTCCTAACCAGACAACGGGAGTTGGGAAGGGTCTTGTGAATACTTGTTTGACCTGAAACATAATACCCCATAATGGGATCCTTTGGAAAATCCCAGGGAAAGCAGCCAAGAAAAGAAAAGAAAAACTTCCCAGAACCAATATTTCTGCCTCTTTCAGTTTCACTGGAAAGCTGCAGGGCTATGAACAGCCCAGACTTGTAAGGGCGGAGGGGAGAAGACACAAGAAAAAGGCACAGGGTAGATTCACAGCACCTAAAAGCTTCTGTGGGGTGATTATTATTGGAGCCCCATCAATTCCCTCAATACTACACAAGGAGAAGTGGCCCCTACACAAAGGAGCTTACAGTACAATGGCCTTATTCTGCAATCCTTACATTGGACACGACTTGCACAGATAGCCCCACTGACACCAAAAGGGCAGTTTGAGTGAATGAGTACACTGCTACTCAGCAAGTAATATTCACGCCAACGCAGAGCCGAAGAGCTGCCCAGGCTTCCTACACCAGAGTGAGTCTCACCCCGGGTCAGGAAGGATTGCAGAACTGGGCCCATGTATCTGTATCTGACACACACCAGTTTAAAAAAAAAAAAAAAAATCACAGCCTGTATTCTTTGTGGGTTCCTTTTTGAAAGGGCTTTGTGGATAAGGAGGGATTTGAGCTAAGAGCGGGAAGTGGTTTGGCACACCAAGTACGGAGAGAGAGTTCCAAAACCTAAGTGCAATGGCAGAAGGAGATACGCTCAGACTTTTATCAGCTCATATGCCAGAGTTGAGTCACAGAAAAGCAAAGGCCTGCACCCATGTCACAAACTCCTCATTGCCCCAGAGTGCTCTGCCCAGCCTGACCCGAGAACACAACTGGAGCCCACTGGAAAAGACAGGTGGTGGGATCTGGGGTTTCTTACATGCACCATGACAAGAAGACCATGCATCCGACGAAGTGGGTATTCACCCACCAATACGTCTGTTAGTCTATAAGGTGCCACAGGACTCTTTGCTGCTTTTACATGACAAGAAATGACAAGGAAGAGCAAAGCATTTCATTTCACAGAAGTCCACTGCAGCCTCTGGGTGAAGAGGAAGGATCCTTCTTCCTTTTAAATGGTAGCACTAAAGACCTATTAAAATGTTGAGCAGGATTCGCCGGTTGTAAGTGGCTCCTTTCCTCTAGTGGCATCAGTGAAGATACCCATCTGCTGCTGGGAGTTCCAGCAGCTTTATACTGAGCAGCAGTCCCTCACCACACTCCTTTCCTCTCCCTGCTGTCAAGCAGGACAAGAGGAGCAAGTGCTTAGAATGCCATAGTCAAGGGCCACCCAAGGATGTTGCATTACATGTTTCCTTCCCATCAGCCAGATTCCGATCCATTCACTGCACATCCCAAGCTGCCAGATTTTGAAAGGAAGCATGGTTCTTAAGCTGTAATCAATACAGGGCTAACTGTGGCCAAGAGGATGGGAGGGGACATTGCCTGGTGTGGCCCAGCTCACAGCTTGGGCACTCAGCATGGGACTCGTGCTATTTGGGCTGGCAGGGTTCGGCTGTATTATCACAAGAGGGTTTGCATTAAAGATCCAGTGCAAAATTGCATAAAACCGTAAGGCAGGGGATTATTACTGGCCTCTACAGATAGCTACGTGTCTGCCTCTCAAATACCGTACACACTGTGCCGCTAAAATCCCCTGTAAGTTAACTCTGGCAACACAGGATGCCTGGGGACTCCCAGACGCACACTAACTTCTGCCACCTTGCTCCAGTGTCGTAGCACTGGCATAGCTTGAAAAGGAGGGTTTGAGGGTACAGCATACAAAAAGGTTCAAAGAAGCCCACTCTTAGAGAGTGCCCATTCTCCAATGAAAGTTCTTTTCTGCGTAATAGGACATGAACCATTCTTAGAGCCCTGGCTCAAAACATATTTTACCATCCAAAGAGGCATTGCTGCCTCATGGTTAGAGCAAAGAATCAGAAATAAGAACACTTGTATCTTGTTGCCAACTCGCCCACGTTTCCAGTAGTGTCAAAGTCACCCTGCCTATGCCTTAGTTTCCCCCTTTGAAAATGTGGGGTAACATACTTTGCAAGCATATCTTTAGAAGGCACCTCTCCTTGTGGTGACCTTGGATGAAAAGACACTAACAGGCTTTGGTGCACATTGTAAACTACAGATGCGAACTGTAGAGCACAACACTTTAAAGGCACTCTAACTGCTCCGGCCAGACCCCACTGCTGCGCTCTAAAAGGTACCTACTGCGCACTTGAAAGAGTACTACATCAATGCACTATGAACCTTTTAGAGCGTGTCAGGGTGGCATCTGCACAGGGCAACTAGAGTGAAACACTTTTGAACGCTTGATTATTCACATTGCTCCGGGGTGCACTGCTGCACCACATAGACAAGCCCGAAGTCTTATTTTTGATCTAGAAACTTCACTCCTTTGCCAAACGTTGGCTTAATAAATGTTCATTTAACTTTGTGATCTAAATTCCATGTAGTTAGGTTCTTTATGCCTAAACTTTATTCCAGGGTCAGTTATTTATTGGACAAAAGAGAGCTTTTATTCTTGAAGTCATGACATATTGAAGAGCTCTGAAATGCACAGGATAGAGATTCAGCTCATTTAACATGATTATTGTGCAATTAAATACTTGCTTCATAGGAGGTTTCACTCTATGTAGCACACCCCTCCAGATGGCCATACAGCAATTTCATAGGTACGTCTCTGCATTAGGCTTTCAATGGTTATTAATTACTAGCACGTTGGAAAATGCCACTCTTTCTTGAAACTCTTTCACAGGTTGATTTCAATGAAATTTCATTCGGAACAAAGCGGAACAAAGCACTTCAGTTTTTCATTTTTAAAACCACTGTTTTGATTTCCCCTCCCCCAACTGATTTATTTTTCAAAAGAGTCAAAATCAGTGGTAATCTTTTATCAAACACAAAAACATTCCCAATCAATCCAAAGAGAAAATTGGTTGAAAATTTCATTGGGGGGGATGGAGGGGGCAGAATCTATTTTAATTCCAATTCAGAAAAAAAATTCTGCAATATCAAAATTGCCTACAGAATGGAAATTGAGAGTTGCGACCAAATTTGAGGCCCCATTCTGGTTGGTGCTGTACAAACTCAAAGTAAGAGACAGTTCCTGCCCTTAAGAGCTTAAAAAGTAGAAGATCTCCAACCAGCTACTGGTTCTGGACAGGTAAAACCCTGTCCCACAATATCAGGGCCTCAATGCAGACTTTTCTTTAGGCACATGGCATCAGTCATCACTATCAATTAAACGCTAAACATAGTAATGTTTAAACAAACCCCAACTGTCCGCAATACTCTGCATAACAGAAAGCACTGTCTGATACATGCTTGAGCAGCCACAGAAATCTGAAATTCATTTGTCTCGTGTTTTAAGGAAGTACAGTAACAAGGCTTCCTGTACATACTTTGAGTATTTTAGCTGAAAACATCTGTTCGACACACTGCACCTGCTGAGTGCTGTTTGAAAATTTTGGAGCACCTCTCCCCCGAATAAATTACAACTAAACACTTTGCAACATTTGGTAAGAGGAAAGGATAAGAAGTTGTCTAGTAACAGAGTCAAGGTGGGTATTTTCCCCCCTTTTTCCATTCATCATAGCAGCTTCTTAGTTCTAAACTAGATCAAGTTTTTATGATCACAGGATTAAAACACAATATGAAGCTTGATATTATTTTACCTCCTGCCAAAAAGCCCTTGCTTTAAAGAATTTTTACTTACACACACCCCCCCACACACCATCCATTTTTACTGTTCATCCTGGTATCTAGAGCCCCAGGCCTCTTAATGGTTCCACTGCAGTTTTAAAATTTCTGGACAAATGTTCTAGGACTGGATTCCAGCTGAGCTACAAATCAGCTCGCTCTAAAACAGACCAGGATGTCTATCTGCGAATCTGCAGTTCTTTTAAGAAACTAGTATGCTACGGCAGTCTGTAATCTCAGCACGTTCGTTTCAAAAACGGACATGGTTGGCGCTAGGTGTCTTGATGGATTCCTGCAGTAATCCTTCATCTCTGTAAGTAAAGATCTGCCAATATTCCTCTCTCACACACACCCACACACCCTCTCTCTGCAGGCCAGTTACACTACTGCTGTCTTGGGGATTAAAGAAATACACACGCCTTTTTTTTTTTTTTTTTTAAGAGAATTCTTCTCACATCCGTACCCACCCACCCGCCCCAACGTTTGACAAGTTATACAGCAAGCAGAACCATTTTTATCTCTGATTCTGCGTTTTTTTTTTTGGTACACATCCAACTACCACGCAATGGTCACCTGACTAGTCAGTGCAGAGACGTATAAGAAGGTGAAATCTGTTCTGTAGGGCATTCAACGTGAGGATTCGTAAATAAACAAGACACATGCCACAGAGGATGAACTCTGGTGTTAAGATCAGATGCTGGTCCACAGCAGTTGGTTACATTCAGCTCTGCTAATGGCCCTCCCTCTCCCCCCACCCCCCAACCCCTACAAGGGCTATTGCAAAGAGATAATCAGAGAGTGACCATGCTAAAGAAAAACACATCGCTTTTAATTCTCTCTTGGCTGCAATAAGCCAGCAAAATAAAGGATGGGAAAAGCAGAGCTGTTTGCACTGCCAGCAGCTTGGCTGTGGGTGGAAGGGTGGGCGTTTAGCTGTCTTTGTTTATCATGGCACCGGAACACATCCATTTACCCAGAGCCTTGTAATTTTCAATTACCTATATTATATCATATAATTCTCTCTCCCTCCCCCTTGCAGCATGGAGCATGTTATAAATAAGTGCCTGATTTTGAAGACACATGCTAAAATATTGCCAAATGGGGTATTACAATACAATTAAAATTAAAAAAAAAAAGGAGGAGATGATTATTTTACGGGACATTTTATCAAAAAATGATTGAGAAATTAGCAAGACTAGTGCCAATTCTTTCCAGTGGGAATGTGTCTTCCTAAATCCCTTGACTGATTCTGAAAAAAAATCTCCCTTCTAATGCCCAAAACCAAGGAGAATTCAAATTGTATCGACTCTGGCAATATTTCACACCACAATTGCTTGGAAAAAAACTAGAAGCACATTGTAGATGTTGCTGAGCCCCCACAGCTCCCACTGAAGTCAGCAGGTGATGCAAGCGTTCTGGACCTCTGATGATCGGGCCCTGTCGAGGAATGATGTTTTCATTAACCGAAAAAAGAGTAAATTTTACAGTGTCAGGCATCTTGGTTTCTGCAGAGCTGGGGCACCTATGCATGTGCACTGGTCCATTCTTTGACTTCCCAGGCTATGGTGCAAATGCTCATCTCGCTGAAGTTTTCATAAAGGTTCCTATTATTGTGGAATCCAAACAGCACTTTGAGATCAAAAGATTCTGCTTCAGCCAACGAGGATTGAGGAAAGATTGTGAGAGTAGAGCAGCTGCCAACACAGGAGAATCCAGAAATCGGTGCGGGTCCGTCTGCAGAGCTCCTGAGTCAGTTGCATCCTGGCTGTCACCGGTCCCAGTGAAACCAGCGAGAGCTGTGGGTGCCCAGTGCCTCTGAAAACAAGGATGTGGGACAGAGGAAAGGGAAAGTCACAGACATGGAACCGCCATGGCATCAGGTCCAGAAAGATCGGGCCTGGCTTTGGACCGTCTAGACCTTTTCAAGAATATTCCACCAGGCCATCCTGCAACCTCTTGGGAGAAAAGGTATTTCTTTACATGAAAAATGATTCCGAATTTTTAAGTATGTGCTGTAAACATCTGTACACTAAGTTTTCATCTGACCGTATAATAAGCGCTTCCCACCTCCCCATCAGCCTAGTATATTTCCCTCTGCCTAAAGGTTCCCCTACTTTCTCCTCCCCACTTTCCCTCCTTCAAACCAGTAGTATTGCAACCACTCACGCATGCTACATTCACAAACACCACAGACCCCTGCCACGTGCTCCTCCTTCCCCAGGCACCAGACACGAAAAACAAACCACGGGTGCGCAACTCCCTGAGTCAGGTCAGCAAGACAGTTGCAGCACGTGAAGCTTAATTGATCAGATCAAAGATGGGCCTGGAAAAAAACTCTTGCATCCAAACACTCCCCAAATGTTTGGAAGAGTTAAGACCCACATCCAAGTTCTGTGGCTGAGGCCCATCCGTGCAAGCCAGGGATGTGCAAAGTTAAACCAGCTTTAATGGTTTGAGTCTCAGTACCAGAAGTAACACGTCCACTGAAACAACTGGTTTATCTCAGATGCTGGATGAGTCAACATCCCCCTGTATTTCTGGGGATTTATGACTGGGCTTTCCCTTCTGATTTTTATAGCCGCATCACTGCACGCCTACAGTTCAGACCGTGAGAGACCCAGGACTCGTGAAAAGGTTCTTTGAAACATTCCATCAAGTTCAGCAGAAAGTCAGGGCAGTTAAACAAGCCTGGGAGTACAGAAGAGAGAAGGAGGAGGTTAATAAACAGCACACTCCACAGGTTTATGGATAGTGAATTATCTCTCTACAAAAAAGAAACCTGAAGGGTATTACTGCAAGTTACAGAAAGTGAGTAACTCCCTTTCATGAACCTCGCTGCCTCCATGCTGACTCAGTGATGAAGCGTTTAATCCATATTTATGTACATCTGATCTCATTACATCTGGTGCCAACAAATTAAAGAGCTATGCAAGAGCTAAGCTTTATGTTATTGCTGTCATTAAATTAAATGCACATATGTACAGTGCAAAAAAAAAAAATCACAGACGTACGTGGGCATTATTTTTGTTCCCTTTGCTATTACAGGATTCTTCCAAGGACTGAACGGCCCCATTTCCTTCAGCAGATGTTCCAGGTGCTCAGTACCTCTCAGGAGGAACTCAGTGAGTTGCAGGATCTGACCCTAAATTGCAGGCAATGGTGTGCTTCCTTCCTCGGAATCCCACACCCACGGAGGCTGCAGTGAAGTCACACACATACAGGCTGAGCTTTTCAAAGGTGATTATTGATTTGGCAGGTGCAACTTGAGAGACCTTGAAGAGGCCTCATTGTACAGAAGGTGCTGAGCACCTGCCCTCAGAAAATCAGGCCTTTTAAAAGGCATCTCAAGTCAGACACCCAAAAATTGAAACGCCCAAAACCGTATGCGCCTAACGTGGTGGGTATTCACCCACGAAAGTTTATGCTCCAATACATCTGTTAGTCTTAAAGGTGCCACAGGAGACTCTGTTGCTTTTTCCAAAACCATAGTCACTTTTAGAAATCTTAGCCAGGATCTGGGAATGTCACTGTCAAAATATTATTGCTTAACAGCAGAGTCTAAACATAGGGAAAAAAGCACTGGAAGCAGGCAGACCCCTGATCTAGAGCAATTCTTTTTGGTAATTATGACATATGGCAAGAAAAACTATGCAACACCCAAGAAAAATACACATCTGTTTGCCTAGGCCCTGCATTCCAGCATCTCACGATGACAGCAACAGAACTCTTCACTTCTGCAGCTATTTCTGCCTTAGGATCCCAAACCCTTTACCAACATCAATCCAACTTCAACAACCTGTGAGACAAGCCACTAAAACCAGCAGAGAAATGACTCGCCCAAGGTCCAACTGCAAATGAACGGCAGAGACAAGACTAGAGCTCCTGGCTTGCAAGGTTTCACTTTTAACCACCAGACTACACTGTGTCTTCGCCATGACAGTCAGCCTGTAATGGAAGATCGATCTGTCAGATTCTCCAAGCAAATGCCCACATCCTCCATAAAAGGAGTATTTCAGTTACTGAGACTGGACTTTTATTTCTTCAAGCAATAAAACAACAGGGCAGCTATTTTCAGTTCTCAGAAGTCCAGGGCCTGGTAAAAGAGGGGACATATCTTTGACCCTTCAGTCTGCTCACGCAGATGGAAAGCTGGCCTCAGAGGGCAGCAAGGAAGCCCCATGCACTATGGAGGTAGCATAAAGCCAGAGATCCTGGACAGAGGAGAAAACCTGTAGGGGGCCATTCTAGCCAGTGCAATTAAAGCAGCCCCATGGGTTATAGTGGTAGAGACGGGAGTGGCGTGCGACCGTGTACCTCCCCACATGCACGGAGCTCAGACACACCCAAGCACCTGGCCCTAAGAGTTTGTGACAATGTAAATCTAAGGTAATAATACTCGGGGGGCGGGGGGAAGGGTCCCTCAGATGCCAAATAGGAGTCAACAGGAAAATGGACACAGCAGTAACTCAGCAGATGTAAAATCGGCGGTTGCTCTACTGAAGTCTGTACTGCTTTGGACCAGCTGAGGATCCAGCTCACTATATCTAAAGGAGCAAAGCATCAGCCTGTTGTTGGGGGGAAGGAGGGAAGAATTTGAGAGTTCTTTTAGCATTTTTCTTATTGTAAAGAACCCAGATGTCCATCGGAAAGCTCCTGCACATACTACACGGTAATGCCCCTTTATTTACAGACAGCCTATGAAGGTCAACAAGTAAATACAGAATAACTACATGCCGCTGGCACCTTTCAGCAAGTCCAAAGGTCATTAGTAATTATTACCTAACTGGCCTTCTAGTTTGGAGGACAGAAATAACTATAAGTGATATCTGAAAATGGAAACACCCAGCATCGTTACTCTGTGCTTACCATATAATTAAATGGTCAACCATTACTCTGCATTGTATATAAAAGGCTCTTACATGGCATGAGTGTCCTGTAACTGAAAAGTGTTATTGATCTAAGTAATGAATGGGCTCCACGAAGAATTGCGTGTTGCTGAAGTCTGCCAGTGGGGATCTAATTTAAAGACTCCTTTGCGCTCTCAGGAGTTATACAATTTGTGATTCAAAACGGAAAAGTAATTTTGTATGACTTTCCCATGGTATTTAACCTCTGATTTGCTTTCAGCAGAGGCAGAATGATGTTCTAGAGACAAGTCACAGCTCGATTGTAAGTGAGAGAAAAGGAGTGGGAGGATGTTCAGCTGGTATGGTCTCAAAGGGTAAAAAACCAGCTCCAATTAATCACCTTGCTGAGCCATTTGGTACCATAAACTGCAACAAAATGTGAAAGCAAACCAGCATTCTAGACAACAGTTCTTTCCCCAGCCCAGCTTCTGTGCATCTGTAGTCTCAAAACTGGAACAAGAGTCCCCTTGCGGTTCATAAATCATGAACTCATAAAACAAACTCCTTCAATTGCAAGTTCCAGATAATAGTCCCCAAAATAAATTAGGCAATAAATATAATCTAATCTTTCCCCATCAGCCAGTGGAAAGCTACTTCTTCAGCTAATCAGAAAAGTGGATGCCTTCACATAGCATATGCTTTGTAGCTCAGGAGACAAAGTAATGCATAGCTCCTAAACAGCTGAGTGACTTATTAACACCAATATTGCCCAAAGAATGGAATACACTGGCTTGTGTGTGAAGGCTTCCCTAGACCCGATATCCATCAAAGTAACATTACAGGGCTAATGCCATTGAATTCTAGTAAAAAGGATATCAGACAGACACTCGCGTCAAAACCATTCAGAAGCTCCCTTCCACCTAGGCTTCATCCAGAATTCAGTGCTGCCATTAAACACAGAAAATGGAAGTGCTCCCTTTGCTCTCTCATCTACGTGACACACGGCACAAATAAAACAAAATTAATGTCTGGGGGCTGGTGGTCGGAAAAGTCATTTTTCAAAAGCACCTAAGGGATTAGCCCAAGCCTGAAATCTACTCACCATCGTGGAAACAAACTGGCCTCTATATACTTGGGTATTATATCGTAAGTGCACCTAGAGGACTCAACTGAGATTGGGGCCCCACTGCTCTCAGTACTGTTTGTGCACCTATCAAGAGACAGAAGCAATTGCAGATCTCAGGAGACAAAACAGACAAAAGGAAAGGGAAACAGAGATATGAAGTAACTTGCCCAAGGTGAGCCACCAGGCCAGTGTCAAAATCTGAAGCAGAACCTAGGTCTTTGAGTCCCAGATCTCTGCCAAATCCACTAGACCCACTGCCTCCAATAACATCATCTCAGCAAATAACTGTATATCTTTATGAGCAACCATTACAATGTTTTGTTCCCCAAAAAGGAAATCTGTCGTGTGCCTAGGAGATTACACTCATCAGTTTACTTGGGCTAGGTGAACAGGCAAGCAGAATTTTGAAACTGCTCAAACTCCTGTAGAATTGGATCTTTGAGCTGAATTGTAAATTGCCCCTGCGTACACCTGCCTGTTGTGCCACGCTCTGAGAGGGTCATCAGCAGTACAGATTGAACCAGTATGGGGACCTGGGGGTTCAGCTGTGAGCTGGATGAAACCTTGCTGTGGGTTGAGTTAAAACCTTGTTGAAACTGATGTGTGAACAAGTCCTCCATTTAAGACAGCTGTAAGAAACAGTTAAGGGGCAACACAGCCTAGCAGAGTCTGCTCCATGGGGACAGAAGGGTCGACTAAGTATTGTGACCAAGTAGGTGTGGGTCTGTCAGAGAACACACGGAAAGAAACAGAATAGACAAAATTGGGAGGGGGGGGAGGGGGCAAGGAATCAAGAAAACCAAGCAGTAACCTGTGAGTGCAGTGTGACTCTGGGGCTTGTGCGGCTTCAAGCTAAGAAACGGCTCTTTTTTGTTCTTGTTTCCTTCTGCATTCAGAGACCATACTATGTTCCTTGTCAAAAAACAAGGCTGCAAGAAATAACTGGCTAGGACCAATTTTTACTCCTAGCTGGAAAACCCCCTGAGCCCTGAACTATGACTAGCCACTCAGGGCAGAGGAGGAGCAACCGTTCTAAAGGACAAGCCTCTACACTGCCTGAGCTAAGAGAGCCACTTCTGCTAGCCAAGGCTGTAGCACGCTCATCGATCGATCACAGGGCCCAGCCACCACCAGGGGCGGGGAAAACAGAGTGCCACACAGAGTGGGTGTGGGTTACACGAGCTATGCAGAATCCAAGCTGGTTGTATGTTCTGCCCAAGGCTGGGCTGATCATTTCAAAAACAGTCTCGGCTTCCAGCAGCAGTAAAAGCGCTTTCAAACCCTTTCTTCGACACAGATTAGGAGTTAATTTTTACCTTTCCAAAATCCCGAACATCGAAGAGGTCAAAGGGGTCAAACAGCTCGCTGTTCCTTAGCCCAAATTTGTCATGACAGACTTTTAAGAACGTTCGAATGTTCTTCAAACAGAGAAACTGCAAAGAGAAAAAAAGAGACATGGCTATAATTCTGTAAGAGTAATTTACTGTAGACATTAATCAAAATTCACATGCAACAGGAAGTGAAGAAGAATATGGGAACTGTCTGGTGAGAAGATGCATTTGTTTACTGAGCATTCTAGTACAAACAGGTTCCCCACTGCTCCATTATGGAGGGGGGGGGGAGAGAGAGAGCGCGCGTGTGTGTGCGCGCTCTCAAAAATACACCAACAGAGGCTCTTCTGGAAACCAAAACTTGAAGTTCAAGTGCGTGTTCACAAGGCACAGGGTCTAAACAACTTAAGAGCAGGATCTTTCCTTTTCAAGCTCTAAGTCGACCACAAATTAAGCTAAAAAATATATAAAAATGTATTACTGAGTTTGCAACTAATGACAATTTGAATCTATTCCATGGCTCCCCGTGCAAGGCTCAGACATTACACCAAATACAAGTGTGTACACACACACACACACACACACACACACACACACACACACACACACACCCCTATATATTTACAAAAATAAGAAGTACAAGTGACATGAACAAAGGAGCAAGGACAGAAAAACAAGAATTTTTTTTTCACCCTCTCAGATCAGAAACTATTGGCAGCTGATCCAAACAGTACTTTACTTTCCCCCTCCAACTTCTTCCAATGCACGGACGCGTCAGCTAATTGACATGCTAGAAAACAGAACCCCCAGCACATTCAGAGATGACAGCTGCCATTCTTGTGATCCAACCTGAAATGAAGTTGGTGGATGGTGGACCAAATCAGAGGCAGGTCACCAAGCACAGATCTTTACGTTAAAAAACAAAAAACAAAACAAAAACACACAGAACAGCAAGTCTCTCACAGCAAAGATTGTTTTCACAGCATTTTGGTCATCATTAATTTTTAGCCCATCTGAATTCTCATCTCATTTGTGACCACCGTAAAATATTTAAGATAATTCAGCCACTAGTCATATGGCTCCATCGGCTGAGTAATCCAGTGCTGCTTAAAAAAAGATGTCATCTTTGACAATAGCAATAATGGATTGTTGCACTGTGACCATGTGTGCGTGACCTTCAGGGGTCTTGTACTCTGGGAACACAGAAGGCTCTTTCTACACTAATGTATGGCAACAAGAAAGGAAGGGATCAGAGGAGTAAGGTGTTGCTTCAGTTGTTTGGCTCTCACCCCTGTTATTAATTAGAGCAGACTGAATGACTGCAGCAAATAACGTATTTAATTAATTTCACCTTCTTTCTGTTGGCAAGTTTTCCATGCAAAGTTCTCCACGGATTTCTTCCATTGCTTGCTCATCGACAAACGGTTCACAAATATTCTTAATTCTCACATTGTTACATAAATCAAGGAATGGAAACAATGTCATGTGACTACTCAGGGCAAGTTTCAAATTGCATATTTGGTTGCAACAGCCACACAGTTTGTGTTGGGTCAGTAACATTGTAGTCACACGGTACTGTAATGGTCCCCAACTGGCCAATTTAGCATGGTAGAAATTGCTACTTGCAAACTTTACAAATATGCAATTTAAACCCTACCAAACAAAAGTTTTGCAAAGAATCAAACCATAACCTTCTTGGCCAACCCATAGCTCCACAAAGAAAACAGCAAGAAGTGTGCCTATAAATATCATTGCATTTGGGGTTATATTTAAGGGGTCAGGCATAGGATTGCCAAGTGTCCAGTTTTCGACCGGAATGCCTAGTCAAAAAGGGACCTTGGAAGCTCCAGTCAGCACCGCTGACCAGGCTGTTAGAAGTTTGGTTGGTGGCGCAGCAGGATAAGGTAGGCTTCCTGCCTGCCATGGCTCCATGTGGCTCTCGGAAGCAGCAGCATGTTCCCACTCCGGCTCCTACGCATAGGGGCAGCCGGGGGCTCCTTGCGCTGCCCCCGCCACGTACGCCAGCTATGCAGCTCCCATTGGCCAGGAATGGCAGCCAATGGGAGCTGCAGGGACGGCGCCTGCAAACAGAGCAGTGCACAGAGCCACCTGGACACCTCCACATCGGAGCCAGAGTGGGGATGTGCTGTTGCTTCCGGGAGGTGCTTCAGGTAAGCACCACCCAGAGCGTGCACCCCTGACTCCCCCCCGCACCTCAACCCTCTGCCCCAGTCCTGATTCCCCACCCCCCCGAGCTCCTCAGTCCCAGCCCAAAGCCCCCTCCTACACTCCAAATCCCTCATCCCTGGCCCCACACCAAAGCCCACACCCCAAGTCAGAGCTCTCACTGCCCCACTCTTCACCCCACCCCAGTGAAAATGAGTGAGTGAGTAAGGATGGGGGTGAGGTCTCTGAGAAGGGGCAGGGCAGGGCCTCAGAAGAGGGGCAGGGCAGGGGTGTTTGGTTTTGTGGGAGTAGAAAGTTGGCAACCCTAGTCAGGCAGTGGGTTAGAAAGACCACTTCATTAATGAGAAACTAATTTAAAACTAGGCAAACAGGGAGATTGTGTCTTCCACCCACACAGTTCCAGCAGTAGGCAATAAAAAACTCAACCAATAAACACAGGCTAGAAGCATTACATCATCAGAATCATTATAAACCTCAGAACATTCTCATTAGTTGAATAGACCCGGGGGCAGAATGATAGTGTGAGTGACTGAAAAGACAAAATTAACACTCTGACTAGACTCTACAGAATTGTCTTACAACATACATACGGCTGGATAGGTGGCTATGTGAATGCGTAGGGTTCACACTTCACCTCAGTCTTCCAGGCCTCTACAGGAGCTTTCAGCCTATGCAAACTAATTTGTTTATAGAAGGGGTCTGTTTTTTTGGTTAACGTCTCATTCATCTCAAATTTCCACTAAGTATTTACTTTAAATCCTTTTAAGCCTCCAATTTGAAAAGTTAATGACACAGGTTTTAACCATAATTACAGATGATGAAAAGCGAGTTTCCTTTCATAATCCTGAGTGCAAAACAACTGCCTTCCCCTTTTGCAGTATTCATAGCATCTGCCTCACCCTGTCATTCCAATGCACAGGCAGAAATAAGGGTTGGAATCTATGGACAAGAACGACTGTCTCTCGCAGCAGTGGGTTCAAAAATCTCCCCTAGCAGTCAGAGGACTTGAAAACCAAACCCCAAAAATCTGTGCTGTAGAATTTCAGTTCAAATTCTTTGAAGAACTCAACTTCACAGCATCCAAGTTCAGAAAGATCAAGGAGCAAGTGCAGCATCAAAGCAAACTAGAAGTCTTCTGCTGACAGTATTTTCACTGGTGAGTGGGCATGAGCCATAACAAGATTTTAAGATTATCTAATCTCATCTCACTGGAGAGGAGCAAAGAGCAAAAATAATAATAAAAATTACATCAAACTAGAGCTACCTGCTGCTGTCATCCTGCATCTTATTCACATTTGGAAGCTATCATGCCGGTGGCCCCACTACCAATTGCTAAATTAGTGCAAACAAAGTCCCTCTGCGTTTGTATTACAGCCTCTTCTACTGCTCCAGGTAACATCTGCAGAATACATCAAAAACCACAGCGCATATGCAATCAGACAGTTGCCGAGTTCACACAGCTGACAAGAGTCCAAGACGACTCCAACCAACCATTTAAAGAGCCTCTGAAAAGGCTGATGGAAAAAGGAAAACTTTCTACCAATACACTTAGAAAACCTGCATCATGTTAGCATCCAAGCATGATACAGTCAATGAATTTATCTTCACCGCAGCACTGTGTGGTAGGAAATTAGAATTGTCCCCATTTTACAGATAGGGAGTCTGAGAAAGAGCAAGGTTAACAATTTGCCCACACAGACATATGCCACAGAGCTGGGAACTTAGGGTACGCCCAGACTACACGCCATATCGGAGGGTAGCAATCGATTTTTGGGGATCGATATATCGCGTCTCATCTAGACGCGATATATCGATCCCCGAATGTGCTCCCATCGACTCCGGAACTCCACCGGAGCGAGCGGCGGTAGCGGAGTCGACACGGGGAGTCGCGGACATCCATCCCGCATGGTGAGGACAGGAGTTAAGTCGGCATAAGATACTCAACTTCAGCTATGGGAAAACCGTAGCTGAAGTCACGTATCTTACACCGACACACCCCCCCGCCCCAGTGTAGACCAGGCCTTAGCCTAGGTCCTGAGTATCAGTCGAGTGTCTTAACACAAAACCTGCCTTCATCTCTACAACTCTGACACCTGTATTAAAGAGAGCCAAGTAACTGCTTCTCACCTTGCTATAGTACAACCATTGCCTGGTGATCCTCACCTGTATAATACGTACACTTATCCACTTCACATGGACATTGAGGTGTTTTAAAAATATTTCTGAAAGATCGTTAAATCTTTTGGTTTAGATGGTGCTATAGAAGTTCCACCTGTTAATTAGCTACAACTGGCTGAGAACATGCTGTCATGGGGTGATTGCAATGGCTAGCAGCATGCAATTCACATCAAAATCCATGTAAAGGGCTAGTTCAGAGGAGTACTTTAGCCCACGCTTAACTTAACATCAATGGGACTCTCACAAGCTTAGAGCTGTGCATGTGATTAGGTACGTTGCTCAACTGGAGCCTTGAGGTCCTCCTACCTCCCTCACTCCTAAGGCAGGTGGGAGTTCCACACCCTGCAAGGACAGTACAATTTGTTGCATTCTTGCCTTCACTTGCCCTGGAGTCCTGCCGTCCCTATTTGTAATGGATCACATGTGCTCACGAGGAAGTGCAGAGATTCCGTCTGGAGAATAGAGAGCAGCTGCCGATGTTTCTTTCAAGTGTCCCACATGGTGACATCAACATAAAAGCCTTTTAGCCAGGGCAGAGATTTATTTCGGAAGCCTCGCAGCTAACTGTGCTGTTCTAACTCTTGGGTCCCTGAAAGCTCCCAGACCAAGAGCCAGCTGACTGGCACCTCCACACACCTCTGCTGAACAATCCTGCCATTCATTCTTGTGGGTGCTGAATGCACCTCTCTCTTCCACTGCACACATTTACGACAGAATCGCCACTAAGTACGATTATGACAAGGACATGAACCCCCTTCTCCTCCAAACTCCTCTCAAATCTCATTTGTGCTCATGTCTTTATTGCTTATACCTCTTAATCCACCGCCACCCCTACTCATGATAATATAGGTGTAGAGTGGATACATTACCCCAGTAAATCTACACCCGTATTATCCAGCTGCGTGAAGCACCCTGGATCCAGCTCTCCTCTCATTTTAACAGATGTAACTCAACCAACATCGGACTGGAGGGGACCACCTGGTCATTGAGTCCAGTCCCCTTCTATTGCAGCACTCCCATCATATGATCCCATTCAGAAATTATTATAATTGGAGATATACCTATCTCCTAGAACTGGAAGGGACCTTGAAAGGTCATTGAATCCAGCCCCCTTCCTTCACTAGCAGGACCAAGTACTGATTTTTGCCCCAGATCCCTAAGTGGCCCCCTCAAGGACTGAACTCACAACCCTGGGTTTAGCAGGCCAATGCTCAAACCACTGAGCTATCCCTCCCCCAAAATGTAGAAATGTAGACAGCTCCATTTTAAAACTAGCATGGTGGTTTGTCCTCACAGCTCCTACTGGAATAGAGGATCTACACCCAGGCAAGAGAGGAGGCTTAGCCCTACATCCTGGATGAAAAGCAAGTGTGTTGCAGGAACGCTTCACCCAACACAGAGGCTCTTACAGCAGTGACGGGAGCTGCTCTCAGATGAAACAGACGCTGCTCTCAGATGAAACAGACATATTGTGTGGTTTTGGGGGAGGGAACTGATTTTCCTTAATTGTCAGTTCCACATGCTGCACATCAGCATGACTGGTGACTCGCCCAAGGAACAAGAAAACCCAGCACCACCTTTCCCAATTAGTTGTGAAAGCAGACACCTTGAGTGACAAACGCAACTTCCACAGCCTTACGGAAATCAGCATCTCCTAGCACCACCTCGTCTGGAGCAGACACTTCCTTTGACAGCACTGACCTTGTGGAGCGGCACTACAGTGGGAGTTCGTGGAGTTGTGAAAGATTTGGGGGCGACATCCTGGCAGTTAGCCAATGAAGCATTTAAAACCGGGAGGACCTGGGGATAAACCTTCAGCGGCGTGCAGGGGAGCGCAAGAAATAGGTTTAATAGAATGAAATTAGTCCTTGAAGCCAATCAGAACAAGAATTAAGATTCTTTGGTCAGCTCTGATTAAGAGCATGATCCTAGGAGAGCTGTAATGGGTCCTCCGTTATACAGGCTACCTTGAATGAGTCCCCCAATTACCAGCTTTCTGCAGACATGGAATCGTCATTACAGTCATGACCCCACTGTGCTGCTCTTTGCAAGGAAGCAAATGAGGGCTTGTATTTAAACAACTGAGCTGGTTTTTATGGAAGAATTCCAGAACCCAGCAAAGAGAGTCGGCTGTAAACTACAGCCAACCACAGCCTGTTCCACTACCATCCAGGACCCTATGCAGCCACACCCATATCCTCCGCCACACACCCATGCGCTCTGCAGCAAGCTGGTCCTAAATTCCATAGCGAGACTCCCCGATTTCTGAGACTCGGATGTGCGGCAGTGGCTTCTGGCTGTATTTTTTTCCTGAATGAAGCTTTTTGCTGTATTATTTATTGTTGTACTGGATTTAATCAGTACAGTGGCTCCTTGGGTTATTTGTTTTCATATAAAATCAGATTTATTTTGGGCTGCTGCCAAATTTTCAGCTTGCCGCAACATTCTGTACTGAAAACACAGAACTGCATTGGAAGAACCTTCGGGGAAAGCGGAGGAGGGGACAAGTGGGAGTATTTGGGCTGGTGGCATTCGGGAAGCTGTTGAGGCTTTTGGTACATCGATGCAACTCTTTTTTCAGTCCCCTTTGTGGCTGGAATGAACAAGAAGGTAAAGTTGGAGAGAGATGGAGATTAAAACGCCGAGTGCCCCAGAAACGAGCAGCCTGGCCCACCCCGTCTCCCAGCAATGAGCGCTACATTGGCTGGATGTTTCTGAAAAGCCAATCAGTAGAAATAAAGGGGGGTTTTTCAAGTTGGCATTAGGTTTCAGAGTTCATGATTCATCAAGATGAACATGGCAGTTCACTGCTCAGGGTGATTTTGTTTCACTGCTTACATCCTGATCACATTTCAAAGGCTTTCTTCACAACCACGAGGCTTACAGACACCAGGTACTTTTAATTACATTTAAAATCAGAAGCACCGTTCTGCATCGCAATGTAGATTCTGTGACACTGCTGAGTACACTTGGATTTGGTGCACTTAAGTAGACTTGAGGATGCTTGATGGTACTTAATATTGCTAAAATGGGCCACCCATGATCCTACATGCCCACCCTTCCACATACATTCTACGTGAACTCGCAGCTCCTTTCCCGTCCTTAGCCCAGCTATAATGTCAGCGAGGTTATCTGCATTCCCCCATTTAGGCCTCAGTCCCACAGCCCTAACTCGCACAAGCAATCCCATGGGAATACTTGAATGAGCAGGAACTGAAGAGTTCCCGGACTGGCTCCTTATGGACTAAACAAGATAAAAATAAGTTTTATCTGATTAAACCCAAACCAACTAGTTTAGGTTCCAGCAGGATTCCGGCCTCATTAGCATTCAGCACCTGAGACAAAGGAAAAGCAAATAATCCCAACCACAAGGCAATCAAAGGAAGTGCCTCAAGAAAAACAGTCATTCCCCTTGTAGTCTGGGTTTAGCCTAATGGATCTCTGTTGCAACCTGACCTTAAGTCCATACAGCAGAGATATCGGCAGCTGTGTACAAACAGCTGCACTTCTCCGGCAGACTAACCTACTTCTCAGCCTCAATCAATTACAAATCCTGAGAGACCTTGTTTAAAAAAAAATGAAAAAAGAGCCAAACCCTGCAGAGTCTAGTGAAATGCACAAGAATTATTTGGTCGTTACCTGTCTGCGAGGAAGGAAACATTCAGTCTGGTTTCACCCAGAAAAACAATGAGTCTAGCAGGGAGCTTGCCTTGGGCGGCATGCGGACTTCTCCATTGGGGAGGCTGTGTGTGCCCGGACCATGTCCCCGCCCCTGCTCAGCCCCACGCTCCATCCCCAGGCCTGCTTGGCCCTCTCCCAGCTGCTTCTGCCTTTTTACCCCCTCTCCCACTTCTTCACCCCCTCCCACCAGCCTATGGCTTACTGCTCAAACAGGCCTCTTCACCCTCTCCCATGAGGCCCCCATGCTGGTGGAGCAAGGAGGGGAATAGACGGAGCCTTGGAGGAAAGAGGGAGTGGGACCTGGGGGTGGAATATAAGTTAGGTGGTGGCGCACTCCAAAGGCAGCTGGCCTTTGGGGAGGCCTCTTATAGCTCCATAGGCGATGAGCTACTCATTTATTAGTTCTATTCCTGTAGAGCCTAGAATTCCCAGCCGAGATCAGGGCTCTCTTGCGCGAGGTGCTGTATGCATGTAAGAAATCATCCCTGCTCCAAAGAGCTTGCAGTAATACATAGACGCGACAGATTTAAAAGTGAGAGAAAGAAAGGGTTACAACCCCCCTTGTACAAAGGGGAACTGAGGCACAGAGAGACTATGACCTGCCCAAGGGCACACAAAGAGTTAGTGGTAGAGTTAGGAACTGAACCCAGCATGGAGGCCCCATCCAGTGCCTTAACCATATGGCAACCCTCCCTCTCATTTGAGTGTGTATTTGCTAAAGAGTGGAAGGGGAATAGCTTGGTTGTGTAGCCATCAGGTCTCAGGTACCTAGACCAGGGGTAGGCAACCTGCGGCATGCGAGCTGATTTTCAGTGGCACTCACACTGCCTGAGTCCTGGCCACCGGTCCAGGGAGATCTGCATTTTAAAAACCTTATTTACTTTACATACAACAATAGTTTAGTTATATATTATAGACTTAGATAAAGAGACCTTCTAAAAACATTAAAATGTATTACTGGCACGTGAAACTTTAAATTAGAGTGAATAAACGAAGACTCGGCACATCACTTCTGAAAGGTTGCCAACCTCTGACCTAGACCCTACTCCCAGAACCATAGCAAAGCCCACTCAGTCCCTCACCCTTCTATCATAGATAAATGGACTTCTTTGCAGTTGCCAGGGAGGGTCAGGTGGGGTCTTCCAGCAAAAGCCTTAAAAAGCGCAGCCTTGGCCTGTACATTCCCTAAACAGAAGATTTACCAGAGCGTCCAGAGTCAACTCTTCCCCTCCCCCAATGGCTGTGGTGCATTGTACATCAGATTAGCTACCGTCTGCCTCGGAGATGAAGCATTCACACACACACAGACACACCCCTATTCTGCATTTTGTCATGAAAGGTGATGAATACAAGCAGAGCTTAAATTCATTTCTTGGAGCCCCACCCGCCCACCCTCAGGACCCCCAACATATAGGGCTCAGGGCTTCAGCCCCAGGGGGTGGGGAGTGAACGCTCCCACAGGTTTGAAAATAATTTCCAGATCTCAGCTCCAGATGGCTCCAGCTGAATTTAAGCCCTGAATACAAGTGACCAGGTCCTCAGCCAGTAGAAATTGGTAAACCTCTCGCTCCAGCTGGAGCTATATTGCTTTGCACCGACTGAGCATCTGGCCCAAAATCCTTAGCTAAATTTTAGGGTGTTGGCATGGATGAAGGGTGTCAGGGTACAGAGCTAACAATAAAAGCAATGTTTCAGAGTAGCAGCCGTGTTAGTCTGTATCCGCAAAAAGAACAGGAGTACTTGTGGCACCTTAGAGACCAACAAATTTATTTGAGCACAAGCTTTCGTGGGCTACAGCCCACTTCATCGGGTGCAAAGAATGGAACATATAGTGAGGAGATATATATACACAAACAGAGAACATGAAAAGGTGGGAGTTGCCTTACCAACTCTAAGAGGCTAATTAATTAAGATGAGCTATTGTCAGCAGGAGAAAAAAAAAAAGAACTTTTGTAGTGATAATCAAGAGAGCCCATTTGAGAGACTGTTTGACAAGAAGGTGTGAGCAATGAGACTCACATTTCCTCAACAGATTGAATGCTTGAGATTAGCCCACATCCATCCTTCTCCATTACCAGTCATCTTGAGATTCTCCATATATGACTAGACACAGTAACACCTGGGCTGGCTGGACAGCTGTGCTTCCCCATGGTAAGACTTTCCCAAGCTCATGGGTAAAGGTCTAGTACATTGCGAGTGCTACTGGAATCAAACAAACAAATAGTTTCTCATCGCCCCCAGCATTCTTGTCCTTCCTTTAACACTACAGAGGAGGGATCAATATAAACACCAAATATGCCTGAGTTTCTGTAAAGCCAATATACCTTGAATGTTTGAGAGATTCTTTTGTTCAGGAAAATGAACTCTGAGCAGCAATATTTTAGTTTATCGTTAATATTTTCTCAAACCCTGAGGGCCCCAACCCTGGAAGGTAGAACAGGACATTCACTCCAGGCAGCTGTGTAATAACTGAATGACTTCCAGCATCAGCATCATTGTATCTGGAGTCGTTGAACTTAGATGACGGTATCATAAGTGCTTTTGATAGGGAGGCTAGTGGGCAGTCTGAAAGCTCTCAAGAGAAATTTAATAAAGCAAGAAATAAGCTAGGAGGAAAGAATGGGGCAGACGGTATGATGGATGGGATGGGATTTCATAAAGGTGGTAGCTTTGGCTCCCAAGAAAGGTAGGACTTTTCTGCAGCAGGGAATTCATGAGGCCAGAGTTAACTCTTCAGGGAGGAAGTATGTTGGAGGGGCTGTGTTAAACACAATAGAACTGGAGGGCTGGGCATCAAGCCATGCTGCTGACTGGATTTGGTCCAAACTGTGGGCTTTAAATGGACCCTGCAGCATGCAAGGAATGTTGCAGCTTTAATGCTGAAGATAACAAGTTGACGAATGACAAAAGGAACTTTCTTTAGCACTTCCTTACCGTGATGTAAGATTTCCTCTTATCTTGCCGCGAGCACAGCTCAGAAGCACGGAGCCAAAGGAAACCTCTTGCGGGAGGCCATGTGCATCTGTTCAATCACTGCTTTCATGTCAGTGAAACAAAGACTAGATTGGGGGTAGGGGGAGGGGGGAGAAGAGTCGCGACCATAGAGCCCAATAGATGAAATGTACAAATTCACAATGATTAATGAGGCAGCAGGTATCATCATACAGCACAAACTTAAGTCTTTCATGAGACTCAGTGGCCCTCAACTCTCAGTTACATTAAGGCACCTTTATGCCATTCTAGCGTCGTAAAGGGGCCCTGGGAGAGGGCAGAAAGGAGGACATGAACCCCAGAGAGCACATCCTGTGCAGGGGCTTCCCCTGGCTGGGACAAGGTTGGCAGAAGAACCCTGCACTGGCCCTGCTACCAGCCCCAGGGATAGAGGGTGTGTTTGAAGCGTGTCATGGTCAGCCGCATGGCCCATAAGGGGCCATGGGGAACAGAGTGTAAAGTTAGATTCTGCTCCATGCAGCTAACCTCCAAATGAAGGCATTACTCAGCAAATTCCAGAAGAAGTAGAAGAAATCTGAAAGACAACCAGAGCTGACGTGACACTACCAATAGCGTCAAATCCTCCATAGCTTCATTCATTCTCAATTTGCCCCACTGTCACTTTCACACAAAGCAGCAGCCTCCGAGATGATATATAGTGCCACCGTCTCCAGAATTTTCTCATTTAAAGCCCATTTAGGTTTAGATTCAAGCCGCAGCTCATCAATTATTTTGGACTGACAGATAACGTTTCTGGTTGTTACGACTTCAGATTTATCTGTTGAAAAGTGGGGACCGGAATTATTCTTGAACAATTTAGTACTAAGCAAGCTATAATTTTTCCCCATTCGAAAGACATTGCCTTTATAGAATGCTCACAAGCCAGGAATATTCCACTTAGCAAAGCTGATTAATGAAGTCGAAACACTGTGCATGGACCTCACAGAAGCTTTCCCTCTCCCCGCAACTTACCAGGTTTTAGCAACACCGAGGGATGAAGAGCATGCAATGGTTTATTTCAATCATTTCCTTGAGCAAAAACGGAGAGCTTGTCTATATGGGGAGTCTAAAAAAAGTTAAGCCAAAATAACCAAAAGGTATGACTTGAAAAACGAAAGTTTAAACTTAAGCTACAGCAAATTAAGGCCACTTCCTTCTGATAGAGAGCACCCACATGAGGGTTTAACGTGCTTTAAACTTATGCACCTTAAATTCACATCTTCAGTGAATTCGGCTTCACTTTCCTAAGCATTCCCATGTAAACAAAGCACTGAAGGTTACTTAAAAGGCCAATAACCCACATTTAAAGCTTGCAACAGAACTTCCTTTTCCACAACAAAATTATTTTACTCTCACAACACTCATTTGGGCTGAAACTCTGCACAGGAGAGAGCCTGGGAAGCAAAGTGTTTAAAGGATGCATTTTAAAAATAAATCAATCAAGTATTCAAACATTATTTGAAAAGAGAAAGTAAGCCTAGTGGTTGAAGCAGAGGGTTAGGAGTCAAAACTTCTTGAGCTATATGCATGATTCTTCTGCCTCAGTTTCCCTCCTGTCAAAAGGAGATAATCCTATCGTTCTCTCACCCTTTGTTGTGTCTCCTAGATCGCGAGCTCTCCAGGGTAAGGACTGTTTCTTGCTCTAGGTAGGAGCAGGCACAAAGGGATCCCAAATCTCAACTGTGGCCTTGTGTTATTTGGTATGAGATGACCACAGTTAATGAATAAAACAGAAGGCACTGTCTCAGTTCCTGAATTGTTACAAGGGGCAGGGGATTGGGTTGCAGGTGCCAGTTTCTTTTTAGTGGCAGGTGAATAAAAATACAGATGATTTCATATTTTGAAATGGAAACAGAGCAGCTCCCTGTTTGTCCAGGGTTTTCATTCTATTTGTTGTTTAAAAAATAAATAAAATAAATAAATAAATAGGAAGAGTAACACACAAATGAGCAAAGCAGACAATAAGAAAAATCCCCATCAGCTCACAGGAGATTTTGACTCCTGCTTACTCTCTCAAAAGGAAAAAGGTCTTTCATACAAGGATAACAGTCCATGCACTGTGATGAACACAGGCAGTTGCTGCTGTGAATAACCTAGCAAATATGCTGAAGTCCAAACCTTCCACCTTGAAGGAACCTTGATCTTTGTTTTCCCCACCTGAGTGACTGGCTCTTGCAAAATCTACTCTTGCCTAATCACAAGCAATTAACTGGAGTTCCTGATCCTCTCACAAAGAGACAGGGCTCCCGGAAGCAGAAGTTCAAGGAAGTTGGCTCACAGGTGGCAGCCTTGAGAGGAAGAAGGTGACAGACAAGGGAAAGCAGAAGAGAGACACCTGAAGAGATGCACAACCAGCTGAAAAGGAGACCGGACTCTTTGGGTTTGTCTACACCGAGGTAGGCAACCTATGGCACACGTGCCAAAGGTGGCACGTGAGCTGATTTTCAGTGGCACTCAGACTGCCCGGGTCCTGGACACCAGTCCGGGGGGGCTCTGCATTTTAAATTTAATTTTAAATGAAGCTTCTTCAACATTTTTAAAACCTTATTTACTCTACATACAATAGTTTAGTTATATGTTATAGACATAGAAAGAGACCTTAAAAATATTTAAATGTATTACTGGCACGCAAAACCTTAAATCAGAGTGAATAAATGAAGACTTGGCACAGCACTTCTGAAAGGTTGCTGACCCCTGCTCTACACTGTGGCTGGGACCTGAGATTCCCAGTGCAGGCGGGCAGACACACACTAGCTCAGCTCAAGATACACCTCCCTGAGCTCGACTTGAGGAAGGCAGGCAGGCGTGGATGCGGGCAGCTAGCCCAAGCCGCCCACTCGGCTACTTTTCACATGCTAGCGTGTGCTGAGCTAGCGTGAGTTTACCTGTGCGGGGAATCACAACTCCCAGCTGCAGGGCAGACACCCTTTGGTTGAAATCAACGTGTTTCTACTCCCGTGCTTTGGAGATGTACAGCTGTACAGGGCCCGATTCTTGCTGCTGCCGAGGTCCCTTTGTGCTGCTCTGGCAGCGGAAGGCAGCTTTCAACAGACCCCTGAGAATCCCCTTTACTGACGGGCCCCACACAGCTGGTGCTGAGCTGGCATCAGAACTCTCTTGTATGCCCTGCTCCCCAGCCTCAGGGTAGGGGCCACAGAGTAGGAAGGAGGGGACGGAGCTGGAGAACACCACTGCGCTAAAACAACTGTCTGCATCCGTGTCCCATTGGGGGCAGAATGTAAACAGAACAGCCTCAGATGCACTAACTTGGGGTGGAGATGAAGGGGGTGCAGCTGGGCAAACCCCAGAACATGGGTAGGGGCAGGAGCAGAGTTAGCTGAGCATCTGGACCACAGTATGTAACTGTCACCAGCCAACAAATAATGGAAGGGCCAAGCACAAGCACAAGCGGAGGCAGCTGTAGACTCTTGTTCCACTTTATCCTTGGAAAGATCAGCAGAGCCCTGTACTTCCCTTGTGGGCCAAGGCACAGTTGGGTCTTGTTTATTTTGCTCCGTTACATAAAAACGGGTCATAAAAAGGTTGGGCAAAAAAAAAGCACAAGCACAAGGCAGACGGGTTGGAAAAACTGGAAGCAGAAATGGGATCTGTCCAAAAACAAGCTAGATAGGATGGAAAACTAGGGCAGAATTAAGAATGTTAGCAGAGTAGCAGGTACCAGGGTGGGCTGGGGAAAAGGATTGGGTGGAATTCTTGGCCATCAGTCCCTCAGAAACTCTGAGGCTTGAGGACATCCAATGACTTCCCCTGAAAAAGCAAGCAGGTCTATCCAACTCCAATAACCCTGCCATCCACTGGACACACGGACTGTGCTCTCTCAAGCAGCAAGGCACAAAGCGGTTATTAAAGCAGGTGCAGCGGGAGTCACACAAGTATCTGGAGACATGGCCACTCTCAGCTGACATGGGTATTTGCCTTCTGAACCTTGCCAGCTACCTTTTTAACAATGGGTGGCTCCTAGTCTCTGCTATTATTTAAATCTCCTTGAGAAAACAAACCGCTTGCTAAATCCAGACAGTTTTTGTCCTGTTTGCCCAGAATTAGGTTTGCATTACTCAGCATAATAGAGAAGACAATCTTGTGTCTGTGGGTCATTAAATGAAGCTGAGACACTCATTTGAGTGTAAGCATCCAACAGCGGAAGATCAAATGGGGCCAACTGCAACACTTATCCTCCTTTGCAACGGGCTCTGACATCTATGGGTGAAAAAGGCTACATAAGGAGGACGTATTATTAATTATTATAGGAGCATTTGCATTGTATTGCCCTGCAGAACGAATATGAAATATTTACAGTGTCAGATTCTCTGGTTATCCTGAAACACAGGAACAACCCAGAACCTTCACAACAGCCACCCAGACTTTGGTGGTTCCAATAAAATGGAGCAGTTGGATCCAAACCACTTGTGGTTTTAGGGTTTGCAAACCCAAAAACCCAGCACTGAAGTTTCAGAAATCCCAAACCCAGCCTCCACACCATAACTAGTATCACCCCAGGCAGCTGACTTTGTTCCAGTCAGTTACATTTTAGAACGTGTCTTATTTAAAGACATCTGCCCTACCCATTCCCACAAGCAATAAGAACGTTTCCAGAGTCCAGTGATCCTACACCTTTAGGAGTCCCCAGGTGTCCACCAACCCTGCCTCTAACTGAGCAGGGCTGGAGCAGCCAAATGCTCCTTGGGGCAGTCACCCTTATTCCTTGCATAATGCAGGAGTGATAGAGGAGGACGCCCCTTCACCCTCCTAGACTATGAGCACACAGTTTGCACAGCACTGAAACTCTCAAGAGCAGGATTAGAAAGGAAAAACACACACACACACACAGAGAAAGTGCTAAGGGTTGCAAAGGGGCAGTGCAAGATTTAAGAATGGGAAATCATCTCCCTGTGCTGCAAAAATACTTTGCCTTTATAGTTTGCTCTTTACTCTCCAGCGGGCTTCTCCTAAGCCAGCATCTCAAGGCAAAGGAGTGGTGAGACAGGCCCTTTTCTCATAGGGCTTGTCTACATCAGAAAGTTGCAGCGCTGGTGAGGGAGTTACAGCGCTGCAACTTAGGAGGTGTACACATCTGCAGGGCACCACCAGCGCTGCAACTCCCTGTTTGCAGCGCTGGCCGTACTCCCGTTTTGTCTCGGGTGTAGAGGATCCAGCGCTGGTGATCCAGCGCTGGTAATCAAGTATAGTCACTTACCAGCGCTTTTCTTGACCTCCGTGGAATAAGCAGGTATCCCAGCATACCTGAGGAAGCCTCTGGTAATCAAGCTGGTCTCCTTCCCCGGCTTGCTCTCGCGTTCCCCGAACCCCGAGCAAGCAGGTCTCCTTCCCTGAGGTTTGCTGGGTGGTTCCGGGAAGGCGAGAGCAAACCGGGGAAGGAGACCAGCTTCGCCGCGGTTTGCTCTCGCGTTCCGCGAACCACCCTGCAAACCGCAGGGAAGGAGACCTGCTTGCTCGGGGGTTCGGCGAACGCGAGAGCAAACCGGGGAAGGAGACCAGCTTCGCCGCGGTTTGCTCTCGCGTTCCGCGGACCACCCTGCAAACCGCAGGGAAGGAGACCTGCTTGTTCGGGGAACGCGAGAGCAAACCGCGGCGAAGCTGGTCTCCTTCCCCGGTTTGCTCTCGCGTTCGCCGAACCCCCGAGCAAGCAGGTCTCCTTCCCTGCGGTTTGCAGGGTGGTCCGCGGAACGCGAGAGCAAACCGGGGAAGGAGACCAGCTTCGCCGCGGTTTGCTCTCGCGTTCCCCGAACAAGCAGGTCTCCTTCCCTGCGGTTTGCAGGGTGGTTCGCGGAACGCGAGAGCAAACCGCGGCGAAGCTGGTCTCCTTCCCCGGTTTGCTCTCGCCTTCCCCAAAACCCCTTGAAGCCGCCCAACAGCGCTGCAGTGTGGCCACATCTAACACCACTTGCAGCGCTGGTTGCTGTAAGTGTGGCCACTCTGCAGCGCTGGCCCTATACAGCTGTACTAATACAGCTGTAACAACCAGCGCTGCAAAATTTTAGATGTAGACATGGCCATAGTTAGGAAATCAAGTGGGTTGTATCTTTGCTGGATATGCCCCCACCAGTGCAGACATACTTCTGTTTACTGGACATATGAAGACAAGGCACTTCCCCCACCCCTCACCCCCGGCCCTTCCTTGTTCCTTAAATTCAGACAAATAGGGCTCTAGGGTTTTCCTAAATTAATATCTGCCCATCTGGACTCAGCTAACAACTGGGAAGGAATGCATACTGGACCACACCACGAATGGAACGAGAATCCCTCTGAAGGTCCTTTCCTAGCCTGCTGTTTCGGCCTTCTGGCTACTAAAGAGGAGCCCTACACCTTAACCAGATTGGCAGAGCTACCCTGAGGCAAGTCACGTCCATTATCCACACCTCTTTGATGAGAGCGCACCACAACATTCTGAAAAGCATCACGATATGGCTTACGGGGGTTGTCCACATTCCCCATCAGGTGTCCAGTAATCTCTCTCACTCACAGAGCACGTCAGTATCAAACACAGTACAAGCTAGGTTGCTCACCAGGTTTGCATCTGGTCCCAAAGCAGAGCACCATACAGCTGCAAAACCTGGAGAAAGACTAAGGCAGGGGTAGGCAACCTATGGCAACTGTGCCGAAGGCGGCACGCGAGCTGATTTTCAGTGGCACTCACAATGCCGGTCCAGGGGGCTCTGCATTTTAATTTAAATTTTAAATGAAGCTTCTTAAAACATTTTTAAAACCTTATTTACTTTACATACAACAATAGTTTAGTTATATATTATTATAGACTTATAGAAAGAAACCTTCTAATAATGTTAAAATGTATTACTGGCATGCAAAACCTTAAATTAGAGTGAATAAATGAAGACATGGCCCACCACTTCTGAAAGGTTGCCAACCCCTGGACTAGGGCTTAGAGGCGGTTTGCTGTTTGAGCTCCAGCTAAGAATGGAAAAATGTATCATAAGGCAACGTCAAAGCAACACTGATTTGTTCGCCATGTAATCTGTACTTGCTACTCCTTCAAAGACACTCCATTTGAGTTTTAAAAACTCCTGTGTGTCAACAAACAAGGCATATTAACCCTAAGTGTACACTCACGTGTAACACAAAGCTGATCTCTTTGACAAACAGCAAAGCCCTTTTATTTTGCTCCCAGTGAGAGTTTTTTTAATCCAACTATTTTCAGTGCCAGCATTGAACCTGGGGAGCTAGGCAACACGTGTACACACACACACACACACACACTTTAGGTGCATCTGAGTCTGCAAGACAGCCAAACCAGATGCCAGGTTTTATCTGCATACTTACTGTAAAGATCAATTTCTGCAATACTGCTGAGATAAGAGGCAGGGCATCCCCAGACCAGGAACGAGAACTTTCTGTAGGGCTGGTTCACGTTACACAGATTCTGGGCTGAGTCACTTTGATGATCTAAAATTCTCTCTCACCCCACCCCACCACCAGTTAACAAAAAGTAGAATGGACCTGTTCCAAGGCACCAGCTTCACGTACGTTGCAACTCACTACATGCCTTCTCTAACCGATTGCTTTAGTGATTAATGATTTGTATTCCGGTAGTGCCTAAAGCCCCAAGTGCAATTAGCACTCCAGAGTACTAGGAGCAATACAAACTCATATTAAAAGATGGCCCCTAAATAGACAGGCAAAGGGTGGAAAAGGAAACAGATGCAGAGATGAAGGCGCTTGCCCAACATAATGTAGCAGGTCAGTGACAGAGCTGGGAAGAGAACCAAGGCCTCCCAGTTCAGTACCCAATCCACTAGAGTACCCTGCCTTTCTCTTGTCGTGGGGATTCAACAGGGCCTGACCCTTGAAACTGCCGAGTGCTCTCCATGCCTGAGCATCTTGAATAGAAAGCAAAAGCCCGTCAGCACCCCCACAGGATCAGGCAAGGTGTGAATAACAGCAAGAGAAACATTTGGCCTGATCCTGTGGGGGTGCTGACGGGCTTTTGCTTTCTATTCAAGATGCTCAGGCATGGAGAGCACTCGGCAGTTTCAAGGGTCAGGCCCTGTTGAATCCCCACGACAAGAGAAAGGCAGGGTACTCTAGTGGATACTCAGCATTTGGCCTGAGCGTGTCTAGCCTAGGTCCCAAAACAGCCAGCGGTCACCATTAAAAGCTCATGATTTGACACACTCTCATCGGCTTATAAATGTACTTGTCATTAAGTATATTTATGCTCCCATTACCATCATGTGTAAAGCACTCCACAGTTTTTGGGCTATTACACTTTCCTAGTCTAAGTGCAGGAAGATGCCGGGGTTCCTGAATGCACCACGGTGAAGACGGTTATTAACGCTGTCCCGCTGTATGTTATTGGCAGCGATGAGCAAGAGCCTTAGAAGGTTTGGAGATTCCTTTCAGAGAAGCATTCAGACATTTGGCTGCTGATCCAAACCACTTGAGTCTGCAAAATAAGACTGGAAATCATTGGAGATTTCTCATATTTCCTGCTTCTGGTCACACCAGAAATATAAAAAGGGCAGCTTCTCCCACAGTATTTCAGAGCTGCAGCTTCCTGTCCCAGCTAAAAACTCAGAAATGAACAAGTAGGGGAGGGTGAGAGAAGAGAAATTACACGAAATATTGATTAGATCAGTCCAGGCTGCATGTTCCAGACCATAAGGATTGGAGATTAATCAGAGCCTAGCTTTTGCTTCAGCCCATTATTAGAAGAAGGACCAGAAGTGGAATCCAGATCTCTGTTCGTTACTATGACTATGTGCACATCAGAAACACACAGGCAACTTTCCAGCTCTCTTGTTCTTGCCCCACCTCCAAATAATTTAGGTTTGCTGTCATTGCAGTTTGACGCAGATTGAGAATTGCATTGGTTTTGCTGTATGTTTTTACCTTGCGGGAAAGTGATATAGAATTCGTAGGGAAGAAATCAACCACGGGTTCTACAGAAGTTATTCTGAAAAGCTATTTTCTGGATTCTCTGCTGTGGTGCACTGTGAGGGCAGTAAGAGACGGCCCTTGCGGGGAGGGGGAAAAAGGATGAGAGAGATACCATTGCCTTGAGCAGGGAAAATGTCCACTGGTGAAAACAGCCTTTACACCATTGGCTGAGGACCACCCAGGTGCAGCCCACTGGTGGCCATTTCCTCTACTTCTGCTCCTCTGATCACTACCTGTGGCTCAGGAATCCACACCTGGCTCCCTGTGAACCCCTCCCATCAGGCCTCAGTATTATTACTGTGGTCGCACCCAGGAGCCCTGGTCACAGATCAGGACCCGACTGCACTAGGCACTGTTCAAAAGACACCAAACAAAAAGACAGCCCCTGCCCCGGAGAGCTCTTAACCTAAGCAAGCTCTCCGCAGAGTTCAGGCAGGGGAGAGGATCTGCCCCACAGAATTCCTCAGTGAGTGAGATCATCCCCCGAGGTTTTTTAAAACCCTGTCACACAATTTAATTGAAGGTGGAGACTCCAGCTACCGAACACTACTGGTTATTTGAAAAATTACAAAGTATCTATACTGGGCTGGAAAAAAAAAAGGGGGGGGGCAAGAGGAAAGAGTCACACACAAGAAGTTTCCCTTTTTCATCTGAATTTTATTTTAGTCCATTTTTTCCTAACCAGCTCCAATAGAAAGGTTATGCGTCTATCAGGGCCTAACCCAAAGCCTGTTGACCTCAGTGGGAAGACTCTTACTGACCGTCAATGGGCTTTGCCTTTTCCATTTGGGACACAGAGTGCTAATGAAGGCATCCTCGCCTCTTTGGAAAGAATAACGCATTTATAAAACACAAAGTAAGTGTTTTTCCTGACTACCAGAAAATGGGGACACTTGTATGTGCCTTTTGTAATCTTCACTTCAAGATCTGTTTGTTACTTTCCTTTTCGAAGTACAGTAACAAATACAAGGAAACTAACTAACTAACTAAACATTAACTGTAAGTGGCACAAAGCTTGTGACACTAAGAGGAAACAGGAAATTTGAAAGCTCATGTATCATCCTTAATGTATGCATGAGATGAGAAGGCAAAATGAACTTTGATCTCCTGGATTGGGGGTGGAGGTTTAATATAATTTATGTCATAGCTGTATTGTCATTTCAGTGCAGCTTTTCTTCCCGAATAGAAGAGTGGAATTTATTATTGCAGAACACCATGTATTATTTCAAATCACTCAAATGTTATAATGAAAGCCAGGTGAAAAACAGAAGGAGAAGAACTGTCACTCCTCAGTCATGACAACATAACTGTAAAGGAAACCCTAGTTGTTGGAAAGGGCTGGACGTTCTGAATTCAAACAGATGTAGGCCTGCCATAATCAATACCACGTGCGGGTTTGAATGTCTCTTCTCTGGGCTTAGCAGGGCGTAATCAACATGTGCAGCTTAGTGGGCGTTCTGTAATGGCCATTCAGTTACATGACATAAATGGAAAGTAATACGTGGCTTTGTAGCTATTTTATCTTCCAGCTTGTATCCTCTAGTGGCAAACACAACACAGGTACTTCATGAACTGTGGTTTCAATGGTCCTGGCTAAGCCATAATACACAATTTTTCTAACTTAATGGAAGATTTGGAATCAACCTGCCCTGATCCCATGCTAAAATTGGAAGCAGTTCAGATCCAGATGTGGAACTGGGACTCTGCAGCCATCCTCCCTTGCTCTCTCTCTCTCAAGAGGCAGCATTGCCAAGTGGGTAAAGCACAGAACTAGGGGTTTAGACTTGGGTTCTATTCCTGGCTCTGCCTTTAATTCATTCGGTGACCTTAAAGTCACTTCACCAATCTGTGCCGCTCCATGTCCAAAAGGAGAGCCCAAAAGGCATATTATTATTACTGAGATCGATGCGTAAAAGCCACCGCATAGGTTGGTGCCAAGCACTATTCCTCTGCCCTGAATGGGACACCCAAAGACTTCCTGTTCCAGAACACTCCTGAGTTATGCACCTGGACAGCATACAGCTTGTAACAGAAGTTGGCATGGGATTAGCTATGAACAAGGCAAAGCTCTCCAGGAATCTTCCCCTGCACATGGCAACATGAGTTACAAGTTATCTGGGGTGTTTCCCAGAGCGAGTCAACAGCTGCCTCTCCTGGGGCAGAGGAGAAACTATTAAAACCAGACAAGTAGTCCTCTCTCAGACCAGTTCAACCGTCCAACTGCATGTTCTTATTTCTCAGGGAACCGAAATAGCACTAGGATTTCAGCAGCTATTCATTTTCTTCTATCAAATTTGTGTCAAAATATTTTCCCACTGTCCAGAGCTGCAAATTAGTACATTTTTTCCTCTGAATTTGATTCAGTCTGTCACAGGACACTAAGTATTTTATTATTGTTCTAACAATGAGGCAACAGCTGTTTCTCCTCTTTTATTTAGCACAGGTCCAGAGGAAATATATTTTTTCTGCTGTTCTAATTTCACTGCCTAGCCAAACTGTGGGGCCAGACTAAGAACTTGGATACGAACATGCAACTGCCAGGGAAATTAACCAGCACTGCATGCATGTTTCAGAGAGCAGAATTTGCCCTTTAGCATGAGGGGTAAGTCCCGTGAGAGGCCAGTTTTATTTTGCTTTCTTTTTACACCTTGTCAATTTTCCCTGATTCACGCTTAGGGGAGAAAATTATGCTACAAAACCCCAGCACCTTCCACTTCCAGTTATTTTTGTAAAGTGGAATTTAATGAGACACGCTGGCCAATGTCAACGTTGTACGGCAATGTTTCCTGCAGTTTAAAAAGGGATTGTGCCAAAATGAACTAAAGAGACTTCTTTATGTGGTGGGATAGTGACTTCTTATTAAGGTTTCAAACATATAGTTATATCAGATTTTGGTTATACAGCAGCCATTCAAAGCTGTTAAGCAGAGCTGGGAAAAACCTGATAGGACACTGCCCCTGCAAACTCAAACTTTCTGGATTAGATCCAAACAAACCTGGGAAACTCAGAACCAGAAAAGAGTAGCCCAGGTTTGCTCAAAATCAAACCCAGGCTCAAGGACCTGGAGTGAGTTTCAAGGCTAAGATTAGATTAAAAAAATAAAAGCCTAATTTTCAGCCTTTTAAGCACCTGCCTGATTTTCAGATGTGCTGAACAGTCAACCAGTCCCACTGATCTAATTATTCACCTACTCTCCCCTCGCCAAACTATCCTGGCAAAAGTCTGAAGAGCACACGTGGATGATGCATTAAACCTTGAATCACTGAGCCTTGCAGCAAGCATGTCTAGTGAAGGCCGCATTCCATGTATGACCCTCGCACTTGCGGAGCTGTGGGACACTTGTCTCCTTGTATTTTCTAAAATGTGGCCTCCCCACCCCGAGAGCTGAGGGTGTCACTTTCACCTGTGCCCCAGAACTATCTGGAACTGGCGAGAACACTACCGGTGACCTTGTAAATAATTTCAGAGAGAGAGAGCGAGCAAGAGAGAGAGACAGACAGAGACAGACACACACAGACAGTCTCCTCTTTCACCCAATTTGTTTTAAATCTCTCTGATAAATGTGAATATTCACCAGTAGCAGGAACATTTTTGGCACTGGAGAGGTCAACTTTATTCCAACATAGCACTTAAGCAACTAAAAGGATACAAATGCACTTTTATAGGATGCGGACAATTTACGCAAAAATGAATCTCCTGGCTCCTTCGCTCATCAAGCAGAATAAAAGGACATCTCCTCACGTGGTATGAATCAGTATTGCTCCAAGACCCTGTTGATTCCTTGAAATAAGGTTCTGGATCTTTATAGATGGTATTTTGGAATTTAATAAAGTGAACATAAATCTATAATCTAATATCCACCTCCTAGCACACTTTCAAGCCTGTAATATTTGCAGATCTAACATATTGCCATGATAAAGTGAGCATGCTGCAAAGCTGCCATCTCTAAAACGAGAGAGGAAGGTTTCAAAGATCTTCACTTTCCTTAAAGCAGGGGATATGGAGAGCCAGTCACCTCTTTAGCACCTTTTGAATGAAGTGTAAAGGCATCCGGTGTAGTATCATTATTGGAGGTGAGGGGGAGTAACTTTTGACATCCACATATTTTAAAGCCTGAACACAAGCATATTTTCATTTTGTATTTCACACCTGCTTTGTGTCAAATATTTGTTTTTCCAACAATACCTCTTATCGCCACCAGATTAACCAGGACTAAAGTCCAGCACCCCAGAGTCTCATTTTCCCTTAACGCAAGAGAAGCGTTGAGTTTAAGATGCATGCGGAGGCTTTCAAACAAATGTCCACCCACCCTCTGAATGAATTACAAATCCATGACCCACATTCAAAACTAACATCTTTCAAAAAGTGTTAACTGGACTATTTCACACAATTAGGCCAAGATTTCTAAGCATAACAGAAAGTTTTTTAATTGCTGCTCACTAACGCCTTACTAGTAAATCATACGCTGTATAGAGTCACCTAATGACCATGATTCTGCTCTGACACCCTCCACTTCAGTGAAGTTATTATGGGAGAAACTCAAGCTAACACTTCCCCCAAACATGCATGAGTTCACGTATGCACACACACAGTACATGATGAGAAAGTGACAAAGGTCAATTTGCCCTCAAGAGTTCACAATCTTGCCCTGCCTCAGCTTCCAGAATCATACCTATTTAAACCCTAGTCTACAGAAAGATTTTGTATGGGTACAACTATGGTTTGGTAGAGATAGAACTAAGTCAGTTAGTGTGTGACTTTTAAAAAAAAAAACACCCCAAAACAGTTATACCAGTTACAATGCCCAGTGTTAATGCACTTATGGGGTGTAGTTTATTCCCCTTCCTATACTGGAAGTGCTACACTGGTATAAACAGCTGTGCATCACTATAACCACATTTACAGTAAGGGGTTGTACTGCTATAACTAGACCAGTATAGTCTAGTTAAAGCAGTACAACTGGTTTGTTTAGACAAGACCTAAGAGACTCGTTGAGGAAGATGGAGATATTTTGTGCTTCGGTGGGAAGGGAAAGGAGTGCAACCTGAAACTGCATCTGATCGGGAATTTTCCTGCTTTCACATTTTAACCCCAGCTATGAAAAACAGTTTCCTAAATAACAAAACAGGTTATCCTCTTAATATCCACTTGCACTTCACTGCATGAGAGGTCATCTCCGCACAAAAGGACAATCCCCTCTACTTCTAATAGGAGCTGATCTATAAGTCAAAACAGGTTCTAGCCCAGAACGAAAGCTCTGACCACCAAACTGAAGTTATTTAAATCAACCTGCTTAATTTAACTGACCTGGTCCACACCAATATGCACCCAAATACAGGGTCCCACTACCTTATCTCCCCATGTTTTTACAAGGAGATGCCATCTGAATTCTGCCCCGTTTTTCCATTTCTACATATCACCCAATTTAAATTCATTTTCACTACTTAAACTGCCTATATAGCGCCCATAAAAATACAATCTTTGCTCTGATTTAAAGTAATCCTTCTCTTAGCAACAGCCTGCAAAAAAAACCAAACAGTGTGAAATGTAAGGAGAATTCTCTAGATCATATGTATGCAACAGCGGAAAAGTTATGGGAGTAGCAGATAGCCACTGAAGATTTGAATTTATGCAAGAGATATGCTTCCTATTTGGCTACATATTGACTAACCTCTGAAGCTTGTAGTGAATTAAAGCAGGCATGGTACTGCATTTGCAAACAGATTCGAAACACAAAGCACAACATTTAAGGTGCAAGAGCCCATACATAGGCATTTGTCAGAATAGAAGATATGCTCAGTTCTACACAGCCTAACTCAAAGTTAATAAGAACATTTGTTTACAAGTCAGTGAGTGTTGTTTTTTCTTAAAAGAATCATAAAGCAAGTAATCAGATAGGCCCAACTTCTGCGGAAATTGCTATGATGCACATTAACCAGAGCTGTTCAGGGAGAAATTGCACTGCTGCATACTGCAATCAGGGCTAGCTAGGAAAAAAGTTAAGGTTACATAGTATTTTACAGGGCCATAAACACCAGAGAAATAAAACATCCTTTCTTCAAGGTGCAGCTTTCCATGCAAAAACCCAAACATTTCCTTATGTTCCAAGAAGAAGTTCTCTTCACTGAGTGGGCATGTCCGGGGGAGGAGAAAGGAAACGTTATGTGACGTTATTACTCGTCACTTCTGGTTATACTCAAGAACAGATTGGGGCTCCTTTAGAGAGATGCAGACAGACAAGGGCCTTCCCTCTCCGGGATTTATGGAGTAACTAACATCTGTGCAACTGACATCTGGCAAGGGGATGGTATCTCAGAGGCGGGATGAAGTCAGGGAGCTTTGAAATAGTCTGTGTTATTAAATGCATAATGTATCCTTTCAGCAAACACCAAGGAGTCGATCCCACTCACTAACTTATGTCTGATTTAGACACAAAAAAATCTCCTAAGAACTACAGATGGTTTGCTGGCCGGGGGGGTAGGGGGGGAAGTTTGAATTTTCTAGGAAGTTTGACAAGTTTTATTAATAAATTCTACATAGTTCTGCACCTAGAACACGAGTTGATCTTCAAACCACAACAACTTCCATCTGCCCAGGAACTACTAGTGTATCCTACTGAGTGACAGATGCATGGTTGATTGCTGTGCTTGTTCTCCAGACCAACAGGAGTGCTCCGGTGGCAGCACACAAAGCTTCTGATGAGGAGGGAAATGTAGGGTGACCAGACTGCCAGTGTGAAAAATCAGGGCTTCCTCACCCCAACCCCAGGGGGGAGGGCGGTACAGTTATGTAGAGAAGACAAAGCCCCTAATATCAGAACATCTGGTCACCCTAAGGGAGTTCCATGCTGATAGATGAAAAAGCACCACTGATGGACCCCAAAGTGGGTCCCATTAGTCATCAGCCAAGACACAGTAGCAACCTGGCTTAGTGTGTATGTCCATCACCCTCTACTGCTGGGGTCGGCAACCTTTCAGAAATGATGTGCTGAGCCTTCATTTATTCACTGTAATTTAAGGTTTTGCATGCCAGTCATAAATTTTTACATTTTTAGAAGGTCTCTACATACAACAATAGTTTATAGAAAAAGTAAATAAGGTTTTTAAAATGTTTAAGAAGCTTCATTTAAAATTAAATTAAAATGCAGAGCACCCCGGACCAGTGGCCAGGACCCAGGCAGTGTGAGTGCCACTGAAAATCAGCTCACATGCCACCTTCGGCACCCGTGTCATAGGTTGCCTACCCCTGCCCTACCGGATGGAATCAGAACTGTGCTGCTAACACCTCACGGGATTCTCATTCAGCGCAAGCTGACAGGGGCTTGAGCTTTTAAGAGAAAGGAGAAAAACTCTCTCCCCACTGTTGCCATGAAGCTGCCACAGACTGCAGAGGACAGCGCAGCCAGTGCCAAGGTAGCCTTCGGTTTGTTACAATACAGAGCCTGGTCTAAGCCAAGGTCACTTTGGAGCTGTACGTGATCTAGCCCAATGGGACTTTGATTCATGATGACAAGGTGCTACCATAATATAAACTACAACATGTTAGCTTATGATAGGAGAGCAGGGCCGAGGACAAATCTCTCATTCTGTCAAGATTTGCGCTTGTCCAAAGTGGCTGTTGATGGCTGGTTAACAAAAGCACTGAGAGAGGAGGATCTCAGTTTCGTGGTGGCTCTCAAAAAAAGAGAAATATTGTCAATCATTCCCCAGCTAGACAGTGGGCGGGTGGGACAGATGCTGGGGATGCAAGGACATCCCGCCTTACAAGCCGAAGTCAACGAAGAGTTGATGTCCTAGATCCCTACAAAAAGTCCTTAAACAGGGGGCCCTTTGTGAAAAGGCTGTGGGAAGTACTGCTGCATGCAGCTGGGGAAAACCACAGTGGAAAACCCAGCTGTTTCACAACTGTAAGGAAAGAGGCAAAAGCTAATGCCACAGCCTAGCAGGCATTAAGGCTTTTCCCGCCTTATGCTTCAGCAACCAGCCCCGAAGGAAAACTAGAGATGCACTTGGATGACACCAGAGCCAGCGAGTGCCAGCCAGCACTCAGCAGCACGGGAGGAAGGAAAGGAAACATTGCCATGTTTCTAAACAGAACAGTTGCCTGAGTAACTGCGGAATTTTCTCCCAGCAAGAGCCATCGGCTCAGTATGATGTAACTTTCGATGCATGCAGACAGCAGGAAACAGGCAGGGATTTGACAGACTTTTTGACTTCCCCTCACCCCCAAATACAGACTTCCATTGCCCATCCAATGTATTTAAGCTGCCTTATCATTAAGCCTGTCACTGAAAAACAACAGATGAGGAGTATACCTGCCAAGTCTTAAGCTTTTCCAAGGACTTCTGCCTTGGGGAAAGTTTCTAAGTGTAAGATTTGAGACAAAGGGGATCCAACTAGTGTGCTGCTCTTAATGGAGGGATTTGCAGTTTAATAAGGCTGCTCTCGCTCAGAGCTCACGTGACTGTGGGATCAGGCAGGAGGAAACAGTCTGCATCGTTCGAGCACCCCAGGAATGATGTCACAAATTATGCAGAATGAGCTTCACTGCAGGTTAGTCAGGTCCTGCCAACTCGTATGCACCAGCTTATCATCAATGGAAATAGTAATGTACATAAAGTTAAATATGTTCAGACATGTTTGCAGGAGCCTATTTTCTTCATCATCATCAGGGATGAGAAGATGGGCCATGTTCACAGTTTAAACCGAAGCGGTCACTATTTGCCAATATGGTGAGAAAAGAAACACATACATGATGTGGTTTTAAGTTTTCTGCCCTTTCTCCGGATATCAAAATTCCTCTTTAAAAAGTAGACAACTTTTATCTCCACTTCTTACCCAACTAGACTGAAATCTCAGTCGTTTTACAACTCCACTACACATACTGATCAACTACACTTCACATCTGTGAGGGGGAAACTACGGGATGCACAGTCATCACAAATGCATCTTTTTCCTCCCCACCACCACTCACTCCTGTTATGATGCATTTAAATAGCTGGGAAGTGCGTAGTTTGCTTTTAGCCATGCATAACTCGAAATACTCCAAAAACAAAGACACCTTCCTGTTCATCACTCCACCCGTTAGCCAAGCTGGGGGGAAGCCTATCCAGTTTACATTGAGCCTGTACACTGCCAGCTTTAAACAAGGTTCACACACACAAAATCTCAAAATCCCTTAGAAAGAATGGCCTGCTGTCTTCAAACAGGACCGGACTGCAGATGCCTAACCTGTAGATCCCTGCAAATCCACGGGCATCTGCTTTATATCCATGGATGCGGCTACAAATTTTGTAACCGCGCAGGGCTCTGACACGAACATTGGGTGAGCAGCTGTGAGGAACCGCAGTGTGGATCCTCCACCTGCCCTGGACGGAAGGCCTGGAGGTTAGGGATAGGGGCCGTGGGCTGCTCAGGCCCCACGCTCAGGGCAGGTGGAGAGTCCGCCGTGGCTCCCCACAGCTGCCAGCATGTCTCGCCCCGACAGGCTCCGGAGGGGGGTGTGCCTCGAAGCCTTAGTCCAGCCCCTGGTGTAGAGCCCTACAAATCCACGGATTATCTGCCAATCGGAAGCGGAGACACATTTGTGTATCCATGCAGGGCTCTACTAACTTGGTTTCAGAAGCGCTGAGCTTTGGAAGTCAGTCCCCTTCAAGGTCTCACCAGCTGGGCACCCACATAGAGAGGCATCCCCAGAAGTCCTGAAGATCGTAAGCCAATGACTGAAATGAGAAGCTTTCACCCCACATGGAAGGCCAGGCAGCACAAGACCTATTTAAATCCCACCTAAGATTTATATTGAGGCTTTTAACTGGCGCATGGACCTCGATCTGGCCCTCTGGGCAGTTAGAATCGCTTCTCTGAATTTTCACATGACAAGGTGAGGCACAATGGTGAGAGACTTGCTTTCAAATCAGAACGGAAACGTTTCCGTTTCCTTCGACTAGGATCACCTTGAGCGCTCTTGCATGACACTGAAGTCAAAGCTTTCTGGGCAACCGCATGCTTCAAGCAGGAAGTGGATGATGAAAAATCAGCAACCTAGGTACACCAGCTCTCCAAAAGGAGGCATGCAACTTGGTTCTAAAATTTCAGCTTCTCTCCTGGGTGATCCAAACAACCCCTCTAGGGTGCCGAGTTTCCTTAGTCCTAGTCTGTTCTAATCAACTTTTGATACTGGCAAAAACATCTGGCCCAGGAGTCAGAGATATCAGCTCACACCTCCTAGTATGCCCCTTTGTGAGTCCTTGTTTAGGACAGACAGACAAATGAAATGCAAGAAGATTCTTGAGCTTAGAATCTCTTTAGGGAGCAAAACGCTTCTGTATTTCACTCCCTTGCCTGCTCACAGGAGGAGCCTGCATCACTGAAGGCTCTGAAATGCTGGAGGATTCTCTGCAGCTTGAGGTCTTCAAACCACAATTTGAGGACTTCAATAGCTCAGACATAGGTTAGGGGTTTGTTGCAGGAGTGGGTGGGTGAGAGAGACTCTGTGGCCTGCATTGTGCAGGAGGTCAGACTAGATGATCATAATGGTCCCTTCTGACCTTAAAGTCTATGAGTCTACGAGGATAAGGCCCAGAAATAGCAGGCAAGCAGACAGGAATCCACATTCAATCTCACTTTGTGCCTACAGCTGAATGCTAAAAGCACAGCTGAGACTGAAGGGGTGATTTCAACCAAACCAGCCTTGACAGTGTCCCTTGAAACAAAAACAAAACGTTTAATTCAAAAGTTCTAAGCCCTGTACATACTCAAGAGAGGAGAACTGCATCCAGCACCATTCAGTTCTGGGAGATGAATAGTCTTGTTTCTGCACTCACCCTTCTCCACTCCCCGGACAGTAACTGCTCTGGTCTATCAAGTAACTGAGCATTTTAGGGGTGCAGAGTCATTTTGACCCATGTGCCTATTAACCTGCCACCATTCCTGCATGGTTCCAGGAGCTCCCCGCTGCAGAGAAGCCAGCAGGTGGGAGGAGGGGCAGAAAGAATGGTCATTTGTTGGGTGTCCCTTCTGCCAAAGATAGGGCACTAGATGGAGAGAACTGGGAGGAGGGATAGCTCAGTGATTTGAGCATTGGCCTGCTAAACCCAGGGTTGAGTGTTCAATCCTTGAGGGGACCATTTAGGGAACTGGGTAAAGACCTGTCTGGGGATTGGTTCTGCTTTGAGCAGGGAGTTGGGCTAGACCTCCTGAGGTCCCTTCCATCCCTGATATGCTATGATTTTTCTAACTTTGTTACAGAGAATTCTTTCCCAAGACTTGGGCTGTGCCCACCTGCTCAGGGTCTAAGGGATCACCATATTTGGGGTCGGGAAGGAGTTTTCCCCCAGCTCCAATTGGCAGAGACCCTAGAGGGGGTTTGCCTTCTTCTGCAACATAGGGCACGGGTCACTTGCAGGTTTAAACTAGAGTATATGGTGGATTCTCTGAAACATGAAGTCTTTACAACCAGATTTGATAACTTCAGTAACCCAGCCAGAGGCAGGGGTGAAAGTAGGCCAGTACGGCGTACTGGTAGGAAGCTGGCAACAGCTCATACGCAGCCATGGCAGCAGCGCTTCAATGTCGTTGCCCCTCCCAGGCCACCAACAGGAGTGGGGGCGGGGGAGCTGCCCCAGGGCTGGCGATTTAAAAGGGCCCGAGGCTCCTGGCTGCTGCTACCACAGTAGCGGCCGGAGCACTGGGCAGCACAGGCCAGGCAGTGCGGATGGGCTGGCTGTGGGAGGCTGACCCCCAGCCCCTCCCCTTCTACCCAAGGCCCCACTCCTTCCACCCAAGGCTGGGAACAGGGCCCCTGTACCAGTAAGTGTTTAATATTTCCTTCACCCCTATTGCAGGACTGGGTGGAGATCAGAGCCTGTTGTCTTAGGGACTGTATTTTCACATTGTAAGAGAGCCCTGGCCCCGAAGAACTGAATCTAAACAAAGGAAAAAGAGTCCTTCTTTCTCTCACTCTTAGCCCACTATCCCCATTTTACAGATGGCGAATTCAGAGAGGGAGGTTTGCTCAAGGTCACACAGGAAATCTGTGAATAGAACCCAAATCACCAGAGTCCCAGCCCAGTGCTTTAACTCAGAAGGAAGGGCAGTCTTGTGGTTACATGCATCTGCTGCTTACAGCCGACTTACCAAATCATGCCAAGAACAAATGGTGAATGACAGATAGTAACAGTAAAATATGTACTGCATGTCGTAAACAGCTGGTAACACCCTGCCTCTCCCCCAGCTGCATTCCAGCATGCAGTATGGTGCAAAGATGGATTAACTGAAAAGTACCAAATTGGATGATGCAGTAAATCTATCACTCTCCAAGTATTTAATACCACACCCATCACTATAGTAGCTGAACATTCTGGCCAGCACTCTGCAGACCTATTCGAATTGGTCAAGGGTTTCACTTCAATGGAAAACATGCCTTCCTGGATTACAGAAATAGCAGGTGTCATTTAAGAGGAAAGCAGCTACAATTATAAATTTATACTCCGTTGCTTCAGCATCCTAGAAATAGGAAATCAAAAGGGAGGGCAAGGGATATGGGACTTTGACAGCTCTACCCAGAGCAGGGTACTAACCTGGTACCCATTCTGTAAGCCTTGCACATTTCAGGGTTAAACAGAGGAGGAGAGGAGGAGATTTTGTGTTCTTTGCATCAGATGCTGATGTAAATACAGTTTCCTTTATTTTACCTGCAGCAAACTCCTCAACAACGTTTTGTGGGGAACGTTCAAAGCTTTCATTGACGCAAATACAGGAGCCAGATTTTCAAGTGGCCTCTAATTTTTGGTGCCTGATTTAAGACTTCTAGGAACCAACTGTCAGAGGGGCTATACCACCACAGGTCCCACGGAATTCAACGGGGACAAGCAGGTGCCTCACATCTCTGACAATCAGACACCTAGCATCTAAGGGCCTGGCTATATGGACAGCATGTGGTAAGCTGGGGGTGGAGGATGAGGCAAGTCTCCATCACGCTAGCTTTCATCTACTCCGGCACTAGAGAGCTTTCAACGCGCTAGGGAGCAGTAGAGTCACACCCCATCTTATTGTGCATTAGCTGCCCAAAGATAGGGCACTCACTATTATTTATTGTAGTGCCTCAGTCATGCACCAGGACCCCATTGTGCGAGGTGCTGTACAAACACAGAACAAAAGGCCAGTCCCTGCCTCAAGAATGTGGGCCTTTACTTTTAATGATATTTCTATTGTTGCATTTAAATGAGTTGCGTTAATTGTGCAAGTTTCCCTTCACAACTGGGCTGAAATCCTGGCCCCACTGAAATCAAACGGAGCTTTGTCCTGGACTTCAAGAGGGCCTGGATTTCTCCCTGATGTCAGGAAAGAAAGGTGAAAGACAATGGAGGAAGTTATTCCTCTAGCCCTTTTAGTATGTACTAGGAGCCAGGCTTTAGAGCGATATCAAAAGCTATATCTGTGGCTTTGACAACAAGATCAACCCACCTAAACTTTTATTCTAGCAGGGTTTTCCATCGTTGTTATTATTGAGGATGTCAACGAGTGACACATATATGGAGTTATTATAATTTAGCTAATCTGAGTGCTCATCTCATAAGGGTGCAGCAGTCCCTAAATGTGCCAGTCAGTCACAGGACCAGGACTTTCAAGGTTAAGCTCTTTGGAGCAGGGTGCTGTGAACGCCCAGGTCTATAAAGCACCATGGATGAACCCAATCTCTGCATGGAGGGAGAAGAACAAGACCTATGGGGGCTCAGTATTGCCAGTCCCAAGCATTTCAAATGTCATGAGTCAGGCCCACAAACAAACTGTTTTAAAAAAAATCATTTTTTTTAATTAATAAATGTAGGACTCGTTTTAGGTGTCTTTTGGTGTACTGTAGGGGGACTTCAGAGTTCAGGTTTTCAAGCTCTTCTCTGCAGCCAGGAGGACTAGAAATGTCCCTTTGTTTTTCAATGAAAGCTGTGATGCTCAAGTGACAACATAATCCCAGCAGTTGGAGATTTAAGACCGCTCCGCCCCACCCCTCCCCCCCAAAAAAAATCACTAGATGCAATAAAATCCCCAGAGTTGTGAACAGCTTTAAGGGTTTTAATAGGACTCAAGTGGTACATAGCAGTTGCACTGGTCCTGGCTGTACACCGTGGGGTGTATATAGGGTGAAATTTCATAGTTCAACACCTGCAAAATACACCTGCACCTTCTAACAGACAGAAAAAGTCCTGAAGGAGAACTCTAAAGAAGCCATCTAGGTTTTTCCCTTCAAGATTCTTAACTTTAAGTCTCATTTATTGTTTCAGGGGTCTGAGTACAATCGTAAGCCAAGCAAGTGAACTGGAAAAAGAGTTTTGCATATCTTCTATTCTCGACTGCATGTCAGATCCTATTCACCAATGCAACGAGGAGAATTCTGGGCCATTATTAAGTTGCCTGTGACACAGAGCTTTTTTTAATCCCTTTCATAAAGGCAGGTTAAATACCACTTTTCACAAAGATACCTGTGCTATTACTTACTCCAGCCTGTCATATGGCTCTTGCCATAAAAGATACCAAGATCACACCAATAACAGTTCTCCTGTTGGTGAATAGCAGGCTTACATTCAATAATACCTCCAGTCTATACCAGACCTTTATTGTCTTTGATTGTCACACTATAACACTGTTATTAAGGGATGAACCTTCTGCGCCTCAGAATAGGACATTTCCAACTGATATAACAGAATCAGAAAGAAGACTGAAGTAATGCCTTTTTTTCCCAACCCATCTGAAGTTGGTGTTCTGTAATACACATTTTTCTCCCTGAGGTTTGCATCTCTCTTTTTGTGGACATACGTTAATCAGAAAAGCACTGGAGAAATTGTGAAAGTAAAAGCTTTGTGAATTAAGATATTTATGCCACCTCCTATTCCCCCCTGCATTTGGAAAGAGAGGGGTTTCTGCCTAAATTCAATTGGTGTTACAGCACGCTGGTGTGGAAAAATCAAGTAAATAATTGATTTCTGAAGACAAAGCAACAGCACGGGGGCTATAGGTAAGAGAAAAGCTTTTCTCCATCCTTGCTAGCAAAGTATGCTGCACAACAAATGAAAGACCAGATCTTCTGCAGGTATGAATGAACTTCAATAGAGCTGTGCTTATTTATACCAGTGGAGGATCTGCCCCGCCTCTCAGAGTCCATTCCCTCCCAATCAGACAAGAGCAATTCCAGAAGGTTCACCCTTGCATTGTACAATACAAAGACAATACTACACACTTCTATCCTGCTTTATCCATAGATCACACAGAGCTTTACAAAAGGTGAGTAAGCAATATTGCTAACCTCCACTATCAAAAAAAAATCATGAGATTAGTTTGCAAGTCGTGAGATTTAAAAAAAAATAATTGGAGTCTTTTTATTTGCCCTTTAAGGTTTCTGAGCCTTCAGGGTGCACTCAGGTCACATTTTTGCACTTTTCTCCATCAGGAGGACAAGAAGCGTACCTTTTTTAAATGACAGCCAAGATTCTCACATAATCATGGGACTCCAGGAGCTAGAGCTTAAAGAAAAATACCAAACAATCATGAAACTCAAGATAAAAATCACCAAGGTCGGTCACACTGTCAGGATCTTTGGTCCCATTTTACAAACAAGGAGCCTGTGACAGAAAAAGTGAAACAACTTGTCCCAGGTGATGCAATGAGTCAACAGAATCCAGATCCCAGGATTCAATTTTTTTTTTTTTTAAAAACACAACCGTTCCAAAGGGACAGAACCAGGAAATAACACTACAACTAGTCAACGCCAGGACCCGATTGTCAAACTGTATTCCATGGCAATGACATCATTCGTGACATACTTCCAGAAAGGACCTAACAAAGGAACCCAAGCAGCTGAAGGAACTACAGCACAACTGTATCATTCAAAGCACAGAGTTCCTTCTTGCCACGGTCATGCCGCATATATCCTGTCAAAGGGACCACAGGTCTGCCATACCAAAGACAATTCTCTGGACAAGCAGATAAGTGGGACCGAGACAGTTAAAGTTCCTATCACTTGAGTTTTGCCTCATTTTACAGTCAAGTCTCAAACGCAAGGCAACATTATACATCCTGTTGCACATTTGTAAGAGTTTGCTGTGATGGCTGCCAATTAAGATACTTGCAGATGTCATTAAACCAGCTGACTCATTGAGTGTGTGTCTGCCTCCCAGTTCAAAACAGGCTGAGAGCAGAAGGCAAAAAAAATATGCTCCAGTCCACATACCCTAGAGTAATCCTAACTAACAAGCCAATTTTATAGATTCCATAAACTCTGCTTTTATTGTACGTTCAGACAGGAAACTTTGCCAGTTCTGGTCAATTGCCACACATCAGAGCCCCCACCTCTGAGACTGCAAGCAAGATCCAGCAAGGCTGCTTCAAGTCAGGGTGAGCAGATGTCCCGATTTTATAGGGATAGTCCTGACTTTTGGGTCTCTTATATAGGCTCTTTTTACCCCCAACCCCTGTTCCGATTTTTCACACTTGCTGTCTGATCACCGTACTGCACGTGGCGTTTGCAAATGAACACTTACTAGAAGGCAGAGGGCTAAACGGGACGTTGGTTTAAGCGTGCTGGCTCTTCTCTTCTGTGGAGCTGGGTTCAAGGAGCCTGTTACCATCACACAGGCCCCCCTCAGGGCATGTCTATCCTGCACAGTGAACCTGGGTGATTGGCACCCAGGTCGGAGCACCTGAATTAGCTTAGCCCAGGTGCGAGCATCCCCACTGCAAAGCCCTGCCTGCGTTACTGTCACTGGTCCTGCACTCGCCCATGTCTCTCTGGAGGCACAACCCATATTCTTTAAGCTAAAGCATGCTAGGATTGTATCCCAGTCCATTGCAGAACTTGCCCGTCCTTCGGACAGGGGATTAGGGGGAAACAGTGGGATGGCATTGGAGGACTATCAGCACCTGCATCCTCACTGTAAGGTGGGCAGGTTGCAGTCCAAGTTAAAGTGGAGCCCATGTCCTGATGCACATCTCCAGGGAAGTAAGCAAGTCTGGATTTAAAGCACCTCCAAACCTGGGTCAGAGGTTTTTCTGCATGGATGGTAGGGGGTGTTGGGTTAAAAACCAGGTGGAGGCCAAAGTTAACTGTGCTGTGAGGACACCCACACGAGGGGATTTCCCCTCATCACAAAAATCTCTGCACCATATAGCAGAGCTGGCAGGTTTCTCTTAGCAGACAGGCATCAAGTCAGATTCCTCCCTGCAGCTGAGCTCTGCTCTGTGATGGAGAAGGGAGAGGACATCGGGGATCCAGAGGGTCAGTCTGAGCTGGCCCTGGCAAGAGTCAGAGAAGGCAAAGAGCTGTTCTAAATTCTGGCCAGAACCAGCTCTTGGCACCAGCAAACCAAGCATGTGCTTGGGGCAGCATAATTCTAGGGATCTTTAAGGAACCCCAGGCAGGCCAGGCATAGCGGAGCACTACTCCATCACACCCCTCTTCCATCCCCAATGTGCCCTTCCCAACTGATGTAGGAGCCACTTCCAACAGTTTTTATACCAGAGGAAAGTTTCCCAACATCAAGGGCCACATATGGCCAGAACCCAGCCCCTTTGAGCCACCTGATCAATGCAGAGGGGCTGGATCCCGGTCAAGAATCTGGGCCAGCATTTGAGTTGCAGAAGCGGTGTGGGGCAGGACTGGCATGCATGGGGCCCATGATTCTAGCCAATGCTCTCCCATTCTACCCTAATTAACAGGAAGCATTACAGATACCCAACCTGGAGCTAAAAAGAGAGTCACCAAGATATTGCTGATTTGCCAGAGGCTCCCGGGAGGTATAAACCAAAAAGGCCACTGACTAGCAACCAACAAAGAGCTAGGCTGAATGCGGTGGCCTCTACAGCCAGCCATGTACTTACTTTGAGTTATCCTGGTGAAATCCTTTTCTCTCTTCGTTGATCCCCTCTCAGCCTTCTCAGATGCTCATCCCACGAGTCGGAAATGAGCTTCTCTTTGTTTTAACACCTGCTGCTTTCTCACAAATAGAGCCACCGTCCCATTAAATGCCACATGACATTTTGAATAGGCCATAAATGGCTCAAACAGGTGAAAAAATGAGAATAGTGAGGAGGGGAAAGACCACCTGTTTGGCCACAAGCCAGGCAGCTCTTGTCCACGGTTTGGCTAATTCACCTGAACTTAGGTATCTTCTGTACACAGTTGAGCAGCACACGTCAAGCCAGACACACTCATCAGGCAGCGCTCCGGGAAAGACGATGTGACTGACGCCTGTTGCTGTCCGGGAACACTCTAGAAACAGGGCCAAGGTTTTCAGAAGTGAGCAGAGACATTGAGTGCCCACCCGGAGGTATCCCAAAGGGGTTCCAATGTCTAGAAAGCGCTGTGCGCCCGCCTTCTGAAAGCCCGGCTCCTTTATGGGGTCTCCAGCTGGGTGCCCAAAACCTGAAGCACTCTGGCTTGCTTTTGAACATTTACAGTCCAGTGCCCAGCCCACCTGGAATGACCAATGTGGCCATTTTGAGTCTCTTGGGAGGAACATACAATGACATTGGAAAAAAGCAAAAATATGGACAAAAGGATTCCCTTGTGCAGGCGTTTTGGGTGACGGATAATGCCAAAATACAGAGTATTCAAGAACTAAAACGTCTCGCCAAGACAGAGCCCAAATGGTGGTGTCACTCACATTTCACTCCAGTGACATGAAGGAGCAGATTTTGCTCATATTGCCAAGAAACATCAGTGAATAGAAAAAAAACCATTCATTAAGCCCTCATCTGCCATGAATACATTTACACTTAGTTTTTCTATAAAGGATTCTTTCCTCCTCTCCCCCACCCAAATGCCTCATGCGAATTTCTCCTAAGTGCCATTTTATCACTTTGGGGAACAGATGTTGCAGCCTCTTAAAACTTGGAGGTTACAAAAACTATTAAACTAAATGTGCAAGCCATTGAGTAACTGGCTGCATTAGCACCGTGCAAGAGTGGGATAAAAGGCTGCACAATCACATCCCACTGTAGGATCCCTCTTGCTATCAAAACTGATGGCACCCATGGGGAGCCCCCATTGCAAAAAATCAAGGCCTTTAGGGACTATCCACATCTGTCAGGTTAGCAAATCAGACTTCGACACTTCCTTTCCAACAGCCACTGATGAGCCTGCACCATCTCCTGCTTGAAACGCTCCTAGTGATCAATAGCAATAATGGGGTCAAATGCAAACAACAAATACCCTTAATGATTTTCTGTGAAATGGGAGGTGAGCCGGGGCATGGGAAGAGAAAATTTAAAGATAAATGATACAGAGAGTTTGAAACATCAGTTATTGGTCATTGGGGGTAACATACAGAGCATAGGGGAACGTCATTATTTTGGTATTGGACAGCATATAACAGATACAGTCTGTAATGTCCCCAATGCTGGGTGTACGGTGGGTGGGATCAAGATACAGTCAGGCAGTAGTGGGGGTATATCACTCATACAATAGGTTACAAGCAGTCATGAGTAAGCGGGCCGGGTAATGGGGACAGGATGACCCTCACATGGTGGAGTTCAGTTCAGTTGGTTCAGGGCTCAGGGGATATAGTCCAGTAGGGGGAGTTTATAGGTCTTCTACTGAACGGCCTGATCCAAAGCACGTAGAAATTGACAGCAAGAGTCCTGCTGACTTCCGACAAGCTCTGGCATTACAGATGCCGTGACCTTTTCTGGAGTTTTCACGCTGAGGTGGGGATTTTTTGGGGGCACACACAAAGTCATTTTACCCATGGATAAATTTAACTGTGAAAGATTTAGCATTCCCAACAGAATCAACTTCCACAGCACAATCCAGAGCCGCTCGCGCAGTAATTAATGTCAGAATCTGTTTATGACCTTTTGAATAAATTGTGCTTTTCTGAAGGGAAAGCCACTAAACACGTTAGTAAATATAATTCAAAGGAAAGTGATGGCGGGGGTGAAGAGGGGAAGAGGCACAACAATCTAGAATTAACTAATTAAAAATGCTTCCTGCAAGAACCTGGCTTTTAAAAAGAATATTCTATCAAGCTGGCATTGTTGCCTCAATAAAGCTTTTTTATTATGCTTCACGCCCATCTTTTATGGACACCTCAGCTGTATGTACTAGGGAAATTTACCCTCCAATAAATATATCATTCACACTGCCCACGAGGAAGTGTTTGTAGTGTAGACAAAGCTGCCTGAACCACACTCACAAACATGTGCTTGCCAAGGTTTTAAACGGGACAGTTACTGAAAGTTTACTGCAGTGCTGTTAGTGAGCATATTACGTGCATTGGTAGTATTAGCACGGTCCCAGCTAAGATCAGGACACTGCTGTGCAAGCTGCTGTACAAAACACTTGTATTCTAAACAGATAAGACAAAGGAAGAATTATCCTTGTTTTACAAGTGGGGAACGGAGGCAGAAAGATTAAGTGATTTACCCAAAAATCTCACAGCAAATCTGCGGTATACCAGGGGAATAACAAATCTCCTGAATTCTAGCGCACTGGCTTAAACATAAGACCACCCTGCCTCTCTATGCACAGTGTGGTGCATTCAGCAAGTACTTCATTAATAGAAACTCAGTCTATTTCAGGGAAGCTATTCAGTCTAAATCTTCCTTGCTTTAATATACTTTCTTGTCACGGGGACATTATTTCAGCATACAAAGAATTCCAATACCATGCAAACTAGGTGAGAAACGTCAGCATTTATACCTGAAAAGCCCACTAGGAAATGTAATAATGCCATCAGCATTAACATTCCTATCATTTGTAATGCAAATATTCAAGCTTCAGTGAATTGACTTCTCTGCCTTATCTAACAGCAACCTTTTCCCACAGAAGTGCAGTGCAGTTTACAACTAAAATTCAATTAGGTTTTAGTTTTGATGTAAAAATGATGTATATCTAGCAGGATCTAGGATTTTCTAGCTGGCACAGCAAACGCTCTGCTTTCCTTTCTGCCTGGTGGGTCTTGCCCACATGCTCAGGGTCTAACTGATCACCATATCTGGGGTTGGGAAGGAATTTTCCCGGGTCAGAATGACAGGGACCCAGGGGGGCGGCTTCCCTTCCTCTGCAGCATGGGACACAGGTCACTATCTGAACTAGTATAAAGGGTGAATTCTCTGTAACTGGAAGCTTTAAGCCATGATGTGAAGACTTCAGTAACACAGCCAGAGGTTAGTGGCCTATTGCAGGAGTAGGTGAGGTTCTCTGGCCTGTGACATGCAGGAGGTCAGACTAGATGGTCCCTTCTGGCCTTAAAATGTATGAGTCCATTTAATGCAGCATCCGAGAAGACAAAGTTGAAGGCAAAGCAGTGGGCTTGGCATTAGAAGGTCTCGGTTCCTGACTCAAACACAGATTTCCTGGGTGACCTTGGACAAGTCACCTCACCTTTCTCTCATCCTGTGCCTGTCACGTACGTTTAGTTAGTAAGTTTTGCTGGGCGTGGATCCCAGTATCAGTTAGGATCTGTAAGCATCACCACCAAGAGCTGGTCAAAGTTAGGAAAACATTGAACTTCCAATGAAATTTTTCATCGAAAAGTTCATTTTCATCCCTGCCAAGCAATCCATGGCTCAATTTTTTGCAGGGTTTTTCCAAACACTAAACAACAGCGTTTTAACAGGAATTGGTATAAGAATGACTCCACCACCAGAGAATATAAGTCTTGAAAGCTTTCTAAAAATTCCACATTCATATTTAGACTGGAATTTTCAAAAGTACTCAGCCCTGCCCTCACTTTGCTTTCTGTGGAGTTGATGGGAGCATTCTCATAGGCTTTATGGGAGCCCAGTTAGAGCATTACTGAGTGCTTTTGAAAAATTCCACCTGTAAAATACACGCATCAAAAATCCAAAAAGTTACACTGACAGAAAAATATCAAAGCTAATGTCCAACACTGCCATTGGATCAGTGAGAAAACACATCAACAGGGTATTTGTAGCAATTGTTCTTAAAACAGAACATTTAGAGACAGGCCAATACCAGAGACTTTTCCCCCCACCCCAGCAAATTGCATTTTTTGGTTTAAAATGCAGTATGGGGTCAACTAAAACTGTTTGCAAATTTAGCAAACAGTTTTGGTCCCCAAAACTGGGGAAAAAATTCCCCAAAAAAGTAAACATTTTGGTTTGATATTTTCAAAATTAAACATTGACTTTGTTTCAAAAGTTAGCTGAAGTTTAACTGAAAAGGTGAAAGCATCAGAAACTACACAAAATGTTTGGAAATATTTTGGGGTTTTCGATTTGGCAAAATAAAAAAAAATTGTTGTTTTAGGTTAACCTGAAATGATATTTTTGTTTACATTTTTCAGTTTGTTCTGAACCCCACACAATTATTCTCCCAGCTATAGCAAAAACCCTTTGTCCCACCCTGGCATTGCTATAATGTGCAGAACACAAAAGTTTACAAGATTACCCTGCTGAAGTGCCATGTATCCAGGACAATCTTCTCACTCATGCACAGACACAACAGATCCCACCTTCATTTCATTCACCTCCGCCAATCACGTTCAATTCAGTATTTAACATTTGGAGAGGGGGAGATAGTTTCTTAAGAGTAAATAATTGAGACTAAAACAACCAGCAGCTCCAGTTCTCACATCTGCAAGGCAACACTCCCGCTTGGTTTCTTGGCTGTTCCATGCACACGTCACACATTCTCTCCGGTGTCGAGTGGTTGGTTTGCAAACAAAGATGGCCCACAAGTATCAGACATTCAGCGAATCCACTGGGACATGGGGAGGAAGACTAATTGGGACAGGTGTTTTGTGGATATTTTCCTGGGAATATGCAGTCCTGCCTAATCTGAGCAGGCACCACAGCAGAGCTGTGCAAGACTCACATTTCACGACATGAACATTCTCATGAAAAAAAAAAAAAAATCGCATGATTCCAAGGGCAGTGGGTAGAGTGTGGGAATTGGGGGAAAGCACATTACATGCCTCCAAAATATTGACTTGCAATTTGACATCATGGCTTTTTTTGCACTCAGGGCCTGCAACAATTTGAATTCCAATATGTTTTTGACGTGAAAGCACTTTTTGCTCAAAAACAGATTCATTTGATTGTTCGACAATGGATAATAGAATATACATATCTTGGAAAAGCTGAATGCAAAGAGACACCACACTGCAAGTCAATAAGTATGTCCCTAACCCTGCAAAAGAGTTCCATGTAGGTGGACAACCGAGACAGGCCCATGTAAGTCAACTGGGCTCTGCACAAGTGCCGGAGTCTGCCCAAGAATTGTGTACAGCAGGACTGAGGGCTAAGGACTTAAGCTATTGAGTCTTTACTCACTTAAGTAAGGGATTACTCAAGCAAGTATTCCCCTTGACAGTGTTCCCAACTCCAACAATGCAACAGTTATGAATCAGGCCTCAAAAAAAATCAAGAGATTTTACAATCTCCACGATTCTTTTCAAGATAAGAAATACATTTTGGGTTCTTTTTCTTTGCCCTCTGGTTTGGGAGCCTTAAGGGGTCACATTTTCATGCTTTTCTCCATAATCATGTGGGCTAGAAACTGGCATTCAACAAAAAAACAAAACACCATACGCCAAGATTCTCTCATATCACATGATTCCAGGAACTAGGGCTTTACGGAAACATCAATTATTTTGCGACTTGCAATAAAAATTGCATCACTGGGTGAGGATTACTCACATGAGCCAGTGCCTGCAGGATCAGTTCCGTAGACTCAAAGAGCCTTGAAATTCTGCATGACTTTTTCCTTTTCCGGGCCCATTTTTTAAATTTAAGCTGGGATTTTCAGAGAAGCAGGTGCCCAGCCCTTTTCAGCTCCTGCAAAAATCCCAGTTCTAATGCTGTGGTCAGGCCGGCTCCAGGCACTAGCTTACCAAGCAAGTGCTTGGGGCGGCAACTCCGGAGCAGGGCGGCACTGTAAGGTATTTGGCGGCAATTCAGCGGAGGGTCCCTCACTCCCACTCGGAGCGAAGGACCTCCCGCTGAATTGCTGCAGATTGCGATTGTGGCTTTTGGGGGGGGGGGGGGAGCGGGGGGAGGGGCGCTGCTTGGGGCGGCAAAACCCCTGGAGCCGGCCCTGGCTGTGGTGGATTTAGAGCAGAGCAAACCCCACACCAAACCAAATCCCTAGATCTAAGCACCTCCAAACTTTGGGGCAGTCCAGATCCTTATCTCAACTCTGAAGCTCAAAACCCAGCACAGCTATGAATACTGGAGATACCAAATGACGTTAAATAGCCATATTTAGCGGATCAAGATGACATTTTACTACCCAATTGGCTTGCTTAGAAAACAAAACCTGCTTATAAATCATATTTCAACCCAGTGTAAATTTTCAAGGCAATTCAGGAGTCATCTGTTCAGTAAGGCCACTCACTAGTATTACGACACAGAAGATATTGCAATTTCTTTTTAAAATGTAGAATCAAACTTGATTCGGCAAACTGGTCTATTCCTAACTAGCCACTGAAGATTTCTTAGGCCATGTCTACATCTAAAATTTTGCAGCGCTGGTTGTTACAGCTGTATTAGTACAGCTGTATAGGGCCAGCGCTGCAGAGTGGCCACACTTACAGCAACCAGCGCTGCAAGTGGTGTTAGATGTGGCCACACTGCAGCGCTGTTGGGCGGCTTCAAGGGGTTTTGGGGAAGGCGAGAGCAAACCGGGGAAGGAGACCAGCTTCGCCGCGGTTTGCTCTCGCGTTCCGCGAACCACCCTGCAAACCGCAGGGAAGGAGACCTGCTTGTTCGGGGAACGCGAGAGCAAACCGCGGCGAAGCTGGTCTCCTTCCCCGGTTTGCTCTCGCGTTCCCGGAACCACCCAGCAAACCGCAGGGAAGGAGACCTGCTTGCTCGGGGGTTCAGCGAACGCGAGAGCAAACCGGGGAAGGAGACCAGCTTCGCCGCGGTTTGCTCTCGCGTTCCCCGAACAAGCAGGTCTCCTTCCCTGCGGTTTGCAGGGTGGTTCGCGGAACGCGAGAGCAAACCGCGGCGAAGCTGGTCTCCTTCCCCGGTTTGCTCTCGCGTTCGCCGAACCCCCGAGCAAGCAGGTCTCCTTCCCTGCGGTTTGCAGGGTGGTTCGCGGAACGCGAGAGCAAACCGCGGCGAAGCTGGTCTCCTTCCCCGGTTTGCTCTCGCGTTCCCGGAACCACCCAGCAAACCGCAGGGAAGGAGACCTGCTTGCTCGGGGTTCGGGGAACGCGAGAGCAAGCCGGGGAAGGAGACCAGCTTGATTACCAGAGGCTTCCTCAGGTATGCTGGGATACCTGCTTATTCCACGGAGGTCAAGAAAAGCGCTGGTAAGTGACTATACTTGATTACCAGCGCTGGATCACCAGCGCTGGATCCTCTACACCCGAGACAAAACGGGAGTACGGCCAGCGCTGCAAACAGGGAGTTGCAGCGCTGGTGGTGCCCTGCAGATGTGTACACCTCCTAAGTTGCAGCGCTGTAACTCCCTCACCAGCGCTGCAACTTTCTGATGTAGACAAGCCCTTAGTGTCAATTCAGCAGCATACTGAAGTGCCTGGGTCTTATCGACCTCGGCTAGATTTCAGCATGTGCTTAAGTGTTTCACTGAATCAGATCCTCAAAGTCTGATCTTACAAGCTTCCGACCACCCTCGGATCCCATTGATTTGATGAGGATTGGGGGATTTCAGCACCTCATGGCGATCAGGCCCTTTAAAAGCATACTTTAGGCACCACTTGTAATAACCAACGAGAAGGCCCCACACACACACGCTCAAGAGTGTCCAGGAGACGCTGATCATTTTTATTCAAATGAAATATCCTCCAACAAGAGAGAGGGAACACTGTATCGCCTGGCAACTAGAGTCCTGTCTGTTAGTTGTTCTCCATATGGCCAAATACTTTCCTTCCATGTGGGAGTATATCGGATTTGGCAAATAATTCCATGTTAGCAGTAAACAAAAATTATTTCTCAGTGCTTTCTCGCTCTCCTTCTTTTTTTTAAATAAAACTATTATCTCAATATTGCTTCCTCTTAAGCTTCTTTCAGATACCCTTTAGCAGCTAAACTACTACAAAATATACCGAAAGAGATGAACGCAATAAAAGCGCCAATTTCTGCCTCCCGCCGCCAATATCAGTGGTAAAGCACATGTTGGATGGGAAAGGGTAAATTTTCGTTATCAAGAAAATCCAACACAAACTGAACTCAGTTTTCAGACGGATTGCAGGCCCCAATTCAACCAAGCACATGTCACTTTTAAGCACCTGTTGAAGTCCCAATGGAGTCAGTGGGACAGCTTAAAGCGAAGCAATACTTTGCTGAATCAGAGCCTGGCTGCTTGAAGGAGATCTCACCCCCTCTTTTAGCCTGCTCTACGCTTGCTAAATCAAGCTCAGCATCAGGTCAGCTGTCAGTACAGGCCAGGACAAACCACGTGCAGCTAACAACTCTGAACAACGGCACAGCCATTATAAAAATTTAGAAGGTGGACTTGACCTACACAGCCTTGTAGAACTCAACCCCTGCAACAGTCAAAGTCAGCGGCATCACAGCAAGTAATGGCTGATTCCAGACTAACCATTCCGAGCAGGAATACATTGCACCATCTGGTGGTGAGGCAAAAATTACTACACAGCCCCATGAGGAATCATCAACTCAAGGACAAACACTGGGATAATGGCTTTCTAGGAGGGAGCAGACTAAGCCAGCATGACCCAAGCACTCAACTATTGGCCAACTAAGGGAAAACATGCAGTGTACACTCTTTGCTTTGCAATGCATGGAACTACCTAGACTTGACCTCAAGTGCTCGGTGGAGGAATCCTGGTAGGTTCAAGGGGACATCATGGTCTCTGCCTAGTCACCAATGGACTTTCTCCCAGATCACAAGATCCAGCACCCTTTTGGCTCCATCGCTTGGCAGAAGCTTAAGGGATGAGGTGAAAATGTGGCTAGTACACTGGAAGGCTATATGGGGGAATCCTTATGGGAAAATCCTACAGAATTTAATAGGGATGAAACCAAAAGGGATTCCTAGAAATTACTTTTAAAACCGTATTTGTTTTCAAACTCTCTACAAGTCTTTTGTGATCCTACAGAATTCTATGGCGGGGATATAATTCTTAACTGCATTCTACAGGAGGGTGGGGGGGGGAGTTGCTATTTTCTATGCAGTTCAGTACTTTAAATTGAAGCAACACAGATGAGCTACATGCTTGTTTGTATCCAATTACCTCAATTTCTTTTACCCTGAAAGCACTGACTCCTGCCTTCTTATGCACCTACGTTCCTTGTTCAAGCAAAACTGCCACTGACTTCAGTGATCGAGTCAGAAGCAAAGAATGTGGGTCTCTAGATTACCTGCTGTATGTTTCCCTAGAAGTGAATTAGGCAATCCCTGAACCACTAACAGGTAGTAGGGATCTTGGCTAATCCCTATAATTAACATAATTCCCAGACTGGGCCCCATCTATGAATCCAGGATTGGATCAAATCAGACCTTTCCTGAAGGTGAAGTCTTCATTCCTACCTCAAAATACTTATAGGACAGAGTAAGGGTGGAGGATGGAAAACACTTACTGCACCTTCCATTTGGTTAAAGCCCCATTCAGCGGAAGAACCCAATGCAGTAGGGCAGAGGCTCTCAACCTTCCAGACTACTGTACCCCTTTCAGAAGTCTGATTTGTCTTGTGTACCCCCAAGTTCCACATCACTTAACTACTTGCTTACACAGACATAAAAACACCAAAAAAGTGTCATGGCACAGTTACTGGAAAATTGCTGGACTTCTCACTTTTACTATATAATTATAAAAATAAATCATTTGGAATAAAATATTGTACTCCTATTTCAGTGTGCAGAGCAGCGTAAACAAGTCACCGTATGGAATTTTAATTTGTACAGACTTTGCTAGTGCTTTTTATGTCGCCTAATTTTACAGCAGGCAAATATCTACATGAGTTGCTGTACCCCCCTGGAAGATCTCTGCATACCCCCAGGGTGTGTGTACCCCTGGCTGAGAACCATTGCTCTAGTGGGACATTTGCTACCAGTACACATGCACATCAAACTGCACTGAAAACACACTGTTCATACCCAAGGGAACCAGTTGTTGAAAACCAGCAGTAAAGATGATGCTCGCTATAAAAAAATCCAGAAGACAACTGCCTAAATGGCAAACATTTATTAACTGTGTATCTATGAACTGTACTTCACCGCCTGTTTTCCCCGTCCATCCGTTCTACCAGCCTAGCACAGCAATTGACTTGCACAAAGAGCCCCAGTGCTGACTGACCCTGTATGAAACATGGGAGGTTGCAAATCATCATTTAACACAGACTGGGGAGGGGAGCGGTGGGTCAGATTGGTTGCAGTGGTTGTATTGCATCATCAGCTGCAGTATACCCTTGAGCTGCAACCAAAGAAAACATAAGAAGAAAAAACATCCATCTCTTTGTTAGAAACAGACTTTTTCCGGGCTCTCTTTAAAGAGAAATGTAATGTTGAGAAAAGCCATTTGATTAATACCGCGTTTGTAGCGGCAAATGGAGATTTCTATTAAAAGCTGCTTTTAGGAAGAAGGGGACAGAAAAATCCCACCCACACACACACTTAGTAGACCAATTGCAGAGGGAATGTTTCAAGGGGAACAGATGTTCAACAACAAGGGAGAGTTTAATTATGTTTCATTTCAAAACTTTGAAGAGTTCAAGTAATTCATCTGAGAGGAAGGGAGACTGGCCCAGCAGTTAGGGCACTGGCCTTCGACTTAGGAAGGTTGGACTCAATTCCTGATCCACCCCGATCCCTATGTAACCTTGAGCAAGTGACGCAGTTTGTCTACGCCTCAATTTCCCACTTGTAAAACGGGGCCAAAAATTAATAGATTCATTGATCCCAAAGCCAGAAGGGACCATTGTGATCATCCAGGCTGACCTCCTGTATTACGTATCAGAGGGGGAGCCATGTTAGTCTGGATCTGTAAAAGCGGCAAAAACTTCAGGACCAGACTTCAAAGAGAAACTGCTGAGCTTCAGTTCATCTGCAAATGTGACACCATCAGCTCAGGATTAAACAAAGACTGTGAATGGCTAGCCAACTACAAAACCAGTTTCTCCTCCCTTGGTGTTCACACCTCAACTGCTAGAAGAGGGCCTCATCCTCCCTGATTGAACTAACCTCGTTATCTCTAGCCTGATTCTTGCTTGCATATTTATACCTGCCTCTGGAAATTTCCACTACATGCATCCAATGAAGTGGGTCTTCACTCATGAAAGCTCGTGCTCCAATATGTCTGTCAGTCTATAAGGTGCCACAGGACTCTTTGCCGCTCCTGTATGTATTACATACACCACAGAGCCGCCCCCAAAACAATTCCTAGAGCAGATCTTTTAAAATTAAGATGCGATGTTTTTCTAAAATGGCCAACAATGGAGAATCCACTATGCCTCTTGGCAAAGAGTTCCAATGGTTCGCCCCATTCAACTCTGAATTCGTCTGGCTTCAGTTGCCAGCCATTGGATCAAGTTATACCTTTTTCTGCTAAGCTGACAAGTCCATTATTAAATATCTGTTCCCTATGTAGACACTTACAGACTGTAATCAAGTCAATCCTTATCCTCCTTTTTGTTCAGATTAAAAAACAAACAAAAAAACCCTTCCCTACCTCACAGTGATGTTTCAAGAATAAACTGAACCCAACCTTAACACAAAGCCTATAAAATACATTGCCATGTTTCTGGTATGCTCTTGTTTTCCTTACCTGTCTCCACCAGTCTTCAGTGCAGTTTGACCGAACCCTTCTTATTTAAGCGTCTTGCAGCCCACCAACTACTAAAAGGAATTTTGTTTCGGAAAAAGGAACCTGCACCCGGTCATTTGAAACAGGCTCCACCTAGAGACACCATGAAAGTTCCAACCCTACTCTGAAGAGCGCTGTGTCTGCCTCTGCTTCACTGGAGATGGCCGAGTACCACACTGCTTTAAGCACTATAATCCGTTTCTTGGCAGCATGCTGGGTTCTCACATAGGAAGAAACCTGCAGGCGATAAGAAATCAGGCATGTGTGGGATTGGCATATCTGAGATCTTATTTAGGTGGAGGCTTGGGTGGAAAATTAAGCAGACAAGGGAAAAGCCTGAAGCCTAAACAGAAACACCAATGTAAGAGGCTTGTGTTTTCTGGGGGGATTTAAGGGCAGACAAAAAAAGGGGTATGAACTGTGGCCCAAGAATATGCCCTCGGTTACATACATGTAAATCTGGAGTGATTCCCCCGACTTCAGTGTAGTCACCAGATTGGGTTTACATCAATGTAACAGAGCAGAATGTGGTCCCTCCTCAGAGGCCTCAAGAACCGATGAAGGAACCAAGGTGAAGCTGTGCGGCACGGTCACGAAATACTGATCCTAGCATCCGTAAAAGTCTACGGATCATTTTGTATAATCTGGTACCTGCTGCCTTGATCTGATGTTAAGCTCCAGCACTCAGCTCCCTCACCACAAGCTCGACTTGCCACTGAGCAGTGGTCAGGAAGCTGATGTATAAACATGCGCATTATCGTTGTCCTAGCCGTATAACTCACTAACTCCACTGCACGTATACACCAGGCTAGCAGCAGAGTAAGCATCAAATTCTGATTAACTTCTCAACCCTTTAACTAGCTAGTAAAAGTTAAGTATCGTAAGTGTTATTGGACGGACACTGTTTAACAACATTACTTTCTCTCTGTAGAAATATTATTAGATGGCCATTCAGAGCAAGAGGATTTCACCATAATGGTCAGGGAGGGCGGACAAGATAGCTTCTTTATAGCTGGACGAAGCGCTGGAAGAGGGCCTCAAAATACAGTCCCACCCCTGAAGAGCAACCAGGTTAAATAAATAAATAAATAAATGGCACCTTCTTACACAAGAGATCTGTTTCCTGTGGGTATTTAAATCACTCTTGAGTCACTAAAAACAGCAAGTCCGTTTTCACTACTTTTTATTCCTCTTAGCCCTGGAGCAGACAGAGCCAACAGAATCCAGCTCACTCCCTCCGCCTTCTCGGACAACAATTGTTTTATTACATTCCACTTGCAGGGTGAGTGCGTTCCACCTGGGCAGCCTCACGGCAGGCACAGACAGTGCCATTTGTGGTGGGGGCAGGGAACCAGCTGGCGTGTAGCTTATTTATTCCTGGTGATAATATGATGCAGGAGAAGGAAAGAACTCAGGTCAGTTCTTGGGCTCAAGGTGGAGCGTGCAGAATTGGCAAAAAACAAACAACACCTTTTTCCACGTAAAACCGAGCATATCTGAACGAGAAGTCATGGGGATGCAGTAAACATGGGTATGTAACGCTATTTTGCCATCATCTTTTGGAGCAGAAATGACCTGTAAGAAGCAGAGCGTGAAGGAAAACCAGCAGGGCTAGGAAAGGGCAAGCCAGAAGGTAACAAACAGATGACTATACAGACCACGAGGTTCTAGATGGATCAGAAGACTATGAAAAAAAACAAAGAACACTTTGGTTTCTGTATCACTGAAGAGGTCCAATTCTCTACCCAAACACTGAGACTAGGCCTTCACTGCCAGCCTATACCAGTTCAATACATTGCACAGGAGGTGGATTTTCCACACCCCATAGCAATGCAGTCATAGCAACTGAACTCCCGGTGTACACAGCACTAGGTTGACAGGAGGACTTCTACAATCGCCATAGTTGCTGCCGGTCAGGGAGGTGGAATATCTACACAGACAAGAGAAGTTCTCCCATGCACACAGGTAGCATCCTCCCTAAGCTCTGCAGCTGCACCGCTGCAGCATAGATAAGCCCTCAGAGTCAAAGATACACTTCATAAAACAAACTGATTCACCAATATTCAGCTTACCAGGGCAAGGCCGGCGGCAAGCTGAGAGTACTGCTACCTAGCTGCTTAATACTACACCTATGAAATATACACAGCACCAGCCAAGACAAAACATGCTCATGCAACTGCTCTTCTACATTCCCCTTCCCCACAACCCTGTTTACTGATCTCCTACACCTGGTGCATCTGGTCTTTCAAATTCTCAGCTCTTTTACCACATGTCAGCGTAGCATTTAGTGTTACAGGGCATCCAGGTTCTATACAATACAAACACCTTTCCCATTCAATGTCTATCGAATTCCTGCCAGCCAATAGGTTATTTTAAAAAAACATCCTTCTCTGTAATCTACCTCTCTTAACTATTCAGCCAATGAGGCTGTACTAATGCAGAGTTATATTAAACAACTAACATGACATGTGAAAGTCATTACAAGCACTGAAGCTATAAAGCTTTCAAGCAACATCTTTAAGTCCCAAACCCTTGTGAATAATTACTAGTGCCAAGTGTGCCGACATGCCTTGATCTTCCATGTACTGAATTTTTTTTAACTGCTCGCTTTGAGTTGTCGTAACAAATGAATGCTTAGATCATCAATAAGTAGGCCTTTGATAGCACATTATTTTACTTCTGTCTTCCAGAGAGAAGAGGAGCGGTGTGTTTTTCCAACAATTCACTGCACACAGCGGGTTATTTTAATCTAATGGAGAAAGTTAGGTGTCTGTTGGTCTTCCTATCAATAGATAAATGGCCAATAGTGTCATCATGTGGAATACGTTCACTGGACCTCGGCAGACTAGCAACAAACCACTACACATCTCAGGCCACAATTAATTACCTGCACATCTGGACGTGTTCTAAGACATAAACTTTTATAGGCCAACCATTATTGACATCTAACACACACCATGTGATTGAACCGTCTCTAGTATCCAGGTGATCTTTTACGCAATGGCAAAAATGAGCATATGTTCACCAAAAATAAAAGTAAAGGTCTTAACAGTCAAATACACAGAGAACCTGCAGCACCATGCGGTTTTGGATACCCAGCAGACTGGATGTTCAAGCCCTCAATGTGCACAAATCTATCACCTCCCTCAAGCACCTATGTATGTGTATATATGGACTTCAGCATCTTAGCAGCTATAACACCCCAGCCGGGAAACACATATGCTAAAGCAATCAGTACATTAGTGGGAAACATGCATTTTGATAATGATCAGTGACACGGAGCACTTACTTCTACAGAAAGACGTCTTTATTACCCTGTGATTATAATCAGTTGGCATCAATGTGATCACTGGAGATACTTAAGTACATAAAAGCAGGATCTTTGAACACTGAGCAAAGTTTCATCATTGCACTTGGGAAAAAGTTTAACACAAAACACTGACAAAACATGCTTTCCCTGACATGCTGGCAGAAATGATTGAACCTCAAAAGCAGACGCCAAATATATTCTTGCTGGCTTTTCTTGCCATAATTTCCTAGGTAAGACCAAAAATACCTACTACAGTCCTGGAGACTTAAAATTCCCTCTGTCCTACAAGATGGGGCTGATTTTATTGACAGGAACTCAGCGTTATTCAACAGAATTCACCCTGCCAATCAGGAAATTCACTCAAGGACGAGAGAGGCCTGAAATGGCTAGGAAAAGTCCTTTGGAGCAGGGTTCCGGTTCCAGGCGAGGTATTTTCAAAAGGCCCCCCATTTGTGAAAGGCGCAAAGAATTGTTCATGTTTGAGCTGATCCTGAACAGTGACATTCAGGCAGGGAAAGGAGCATAGGAGTAAAGAGAACACAAGGCTGAGAAAGGACAGCGGAACAAGAGGCAGGCTACATCTCCAGCCTTTATACCGCATTATGCTATCAGCAGAGCACTGCTATCAGCTTAGCTAACGCAGCTCAGGGAAGGGGTGTAGCTGTGCTGCCAGAATAATTCCTCCTGTTAGCTTATACTCCATCTCCATCAAGGGGCTCTGCCAGCATAGCTATAAACCCCCCCACACACCCCAAGACTCGGCAGTTTAGCCAAGCCATAGGAGTTATGGAAACATTACAGTTATCGAAAGGCAGGAATCTCTGCTGCCAATTGGTTTCGTAACCAGTAGAGCTGGTCAGAAGTTTTCCAACAGAAAATGTTGATTTGTCCAAACTGAGACATTCTGCGGGAACACGTCCATTTCAATTATTAAGGAGGGGTAGGGGGTGGAAGGGGAGACAGCATTTTGATAAAGTTAATTTTACTGAAACAAAACATTTAGAATGACCCAAAACAAAACATTACACTACACAGGAAATTGCAACATTGCAGTTCAAAATGCTAAAATTTCCCATGGGACAGAGATGCCAGTGCCCCACCAGCTCCAGCCACCAGTGGTGGATTAATGATTTTGCCGCCCCAGCCCTGAAATAATTGCCACCCCCTGACCCCATATGAACTTGTTTTAGTTTTTTTACAAATTCGTTTGAACTAAAATGAATCTAAATATCATTAAAATAAATTGAACATTTACAAGTTATTATAAACAAATTACAAATACAACGGCCCCTCGCTTGAATGCATGTCTGCATAGTGTGATTTCGCTTATAATGAGGGACCGGGCATGGATCCAAAACCCCGCGTTCAAGTGCGGGTCCGGTGCAGTTTAAGATTCTCAAAAGTATGTTTACTAAATGGAGTCGCACTGTCATTGGTGGTTTCAATAGGTGCTATGATTGGTAGAATCACGGCGTCACTGATGCCACGATTACAAAAATGCTGCTATTATAAATTTGCCGCCCCTGGCAATAATACGCCACTGTTAGCCACCAGTTTGCCAGGTGCATGGTTTGCCTTTCAGGGCAGGTAACATCAAGCTCAGTTGTACTTGAGTTAATGGTCTTGTTCAAAACCGGGGCATGGGGGGGAGAGGGGAGGAAATGAAGAAATAGTGACTTTCTGGACAGAATGTCTCTTAAAGCTGCTTTCTCCCACATAGCTTTAAAACAACATTGTTGTAAGAAGAAGGGTTAACGTGCCAGAAGCGAACGGTATTAAAATGCTGCAGAGGCAGGATTCATTGTCTTCCCCCAGTATTTATTATTGTTACCTCCGCCTTGAGAGTAGAACTGACACCAATTGATACATTAAGGGATAGGCATGTTTCATGGTATACTCCCCTGCAATGCTGTTCTTTCTGCATCTCATGAAGCTTACGGACTCTCCCTACATGCCTTCTAGAGCAACCAACAATTACTCCCCACCACCAACCCCAAAGGCCTTATCTTGGCTAGGACAAGAAGTCATGACCAACATTGAGTTAACATATGTAGTAGGATTGAGCGGAACTGGGAGAAGAGGGACAGGTGACAGTAGGAATCTTGTTTGGTGCAACACCAGTGGCTCAGGAATCTGAGGTGGGCCAGAGTCAGGGCCGGCTCCAGGCACCAGCTTAGCAAGCAGGTGCTTGGGGTGGCCACTCTGGAGAGGGGCGGCACATCCAGCTATTAGGTGGCAATTCGGCGGAGGGTCCCTCACTCTCAGTCAGAGCGAAGGACACCTCCCGCTGAAATGCCGCAGATCGTGATCGCAGCTTTTTTTTTTTGGCTGCTTGGGGTGGCAAAACCCCTGGAGCTAGTCCTGGCCAGAGTGCTCTCAAACACAGACCTCTTAGCATGTAACACTGGCATCTACGCAATCAGTAAAGATCTCTTTCCTACAACTGCCTGCTCACTGCATCGCTTATTGCTAATGAAAGAACAGACAGGTTGGTCATAGTCTGTCCCAATAGGAGCTAAGGTCAACCAGGAGCAGCTAACACACATAAGAAGCTATCTGCAGTCGAGGCAGAGACATGGTTGAAATCATAGTAGCTTTCACATCCTCTTTTTTCCTAATCAAAGCCCACAAAGTGGTAGCATGCTGCTAAAAAAGGCTGGACTGCTAATAAACCGAGCACTCAACATTCGTTCTGCTGATCCAATTACTGGAATGGGCGAGTCTTAGGTGACAAGGTATCTGGAACCCCTTCTCCCACCTGCAGGGGAGTACAAGCAGTAACTATTCCTTACCAAGGGCACAGCAACCAATGTAGTAGCATGTAACCTCAGCCAACAGCTCCCAACTTCTTCCATTCAAATGGATGTTCTTCGAAATCAGGAACATTAGCTGCTTCTGTAGTTCAGCTAATTTCATTTATTCATAATGAAGATACCTGATGCGTATATATAGCGCTTTCCATCCATAGGTCAAAGTTGTTTTACAAAAGCATTACTAGCCCCATTTTACAGACGAGAAAGTGAGGTGCAAGAGGTGAAATGACTTGCCAAGATTGAACAGCAAGTCAGTGACCGAATTGGGATTCAAGCCTGTGTTTCTCCAACTTTCAGCCCTCTGACCAAGCCACTAGATCACAACTGTCCAGCCCTGCCTACAATTATTAGCAAACTATGGAATAAGAAAAGCAACTTCTAGACAGAAGCAATGGCAAAGTGGATTAGTTTTTTGTTCTTGTCCTCTTGAAGGACACCAAACATTCCCTTCATCCCTGAAAGTTCACAGTATAGATGGAAAAGATCTATTAGACCAGGGTAGAACTTATAGCCTTCAACAGAGGATGTATCGGATACCATACAAGATCTTAACCAAGAGAACAAGCAGCTATTTCTATTACAAATCTGGTTAATTAGATCAGAGTGTTTGCAAGATACTCCATGGGAAAGTCTGGATCAAACCAAACCTACTCCCTGCCTGGCAAAGGAGCGCCACACAGCTGATCCAGAGCCTCACTGAAGTAACAAGGGCTCTGTGCTGGCACAGATGTTTTCCCACGCAGAGCTCCTTGTGTAATTAGAACCCGATTTGGTAGCTCACCTCTGACTGCCTTTGCGACAGCACGAGTACAAGTCAAGGTTTCCCTGTGAGGGAAAATTAATTGAGCCACATTCAAACTCATGTGAAGTCAAACAATGTTACAACCGAGAAAAATTGCCAAGTTGTATCACAGGGCAGAGGCACTTATTTAATTTATATTTGGGTCAAAGACTTAACAAAATTACAAGCAAATCTAACCAGCAATAAAAATGCGAAACTCAACTAGCAGTTATCTTTCAAGTGGAAAATAAAACTTGTCTCCTTGTTTTAATTACGAAAAGAGCAACGGATACAAGGGAGCCAGCTGGAGTGTATAACTACTGCTCTAACCCAGATCCTGGAAATTATCCGTAGTGGCAGCAAAGATTACCACCGGGGAGGACGTGGAAAGCTCCAAGGGTTCTGGGAGGAGGGAAAGGGAGGGATGATGAAGGAGGTCTGCTATAGAATTCCACCCAGGAGACTGAAGGATTTCAACCCTAGGGTTGCTGCAGCTGCTTGCATTTTGCAAACGAGGATGTTCCTTGCATCAGCTGGGTCTCCTGATTCACAAGCTGGCAAGCCAGAACTCAAATCCCAATAAATCCAATAGCAGTAATGGACAGAACAATAAGGATGGGAGGGGAAGGGGATTGAAGCCATTTTCTTACTTTCCACCACTTTGGACCTTGCTCCCGCAGCAATATGATTCGTTAGCAGAAGTCAGGTCTTACCAAAGCCAGCCTTGCACCCAAGGCTGGCTCCAGGGGTTTTGCCGCCCCAAGCAGCCAAAAAAAAAAAAAAAAAAAAACCACGTCGTGATCGCGATCTGCAGCAACTCAGCGGAAGGTCCTTCGCTCCGAGCAGGAGTGAGGGACCCTCCGCTGAATTGCCGCCGAATACCTGAAAGTGTTGCCCCCCCCCTCCGGAATGGCCACCTCAAGCACCTGCTTGATAAGCTGGTGCCTGGAGCTGGCCCTGCTTGCACCAATGTGCAGAACACAGCATTGGCCATTGAGGCCTCTACTTAGCATGCCCTGGCTAGAAAGTTAGGGCTGACTAGGGGGCTGGCAAATCTTACCCTGGCCAGCAGCATCAGGGAACAAACCAAAGTCTCCGAGATGCAACATGAATGAGACAACCTGAGACCTCGGCCTGCAGAGCTGGCTTTTAACAAAGAGTCAGAATGAATATGCCCTGGCACCAACTCCACACAGCATCAAGGAGCAAAGCTTCTCCGGTTTGACTGACTGACTTTCTGCTATGAATGGTTCCTTTGCCCAACAAGCACAGCACAGTATCGGGATGAAGCGATCCTCAGCTAACCTCTCATCAGCAGGGAACACAAGCAAGTCCTTTGTGCCTTTTACAAGGTTGTTTTTTCTGGTTTCAGGATAGGAGCTGACAGACCAACTTCACAGTGTGTTCTCTAGGATACTTCTAATGGCTGCAGGTAAAATAAATTCCACTGCTAATCAGCATGAAGGGGAAAGTCACAGACACCAGCATCCTCTGGAACAAAAAGCATTTCCTTTTCACCAAGACATAATTTCACTGCTGGCCTTTGAAACGAACTCTCACCACAGGCAAAATTCTGCCTCTTGTTCCACACCTGTGTAACCCTATTTACATCACTGACGATGAGCAGGTGAAACCGAGGGCAGAATATTACCCTGCCTGCATCATGTCTACTATGAGTTTCTCTCTCCCCAGCATTTAAGGCGAAGCGGAGAACTTCTGTAAAAAGAAAGACGCTGCTGACCTAACCAGGCCAATATGCCCTGTGTGCGTGTCTGTATTTCAAATGCAGCGTTTGGAGGATCTGTTACTTCTTTACTTAATTTTGTATGGCCTCATTGCCACAATATCTGAGCCCCTTAGTCTATAATATAGTTAAATCTCCTCCCCCCAACACCCCTCTGAGGCAGGGCAGCACTGTTATGCCCATTGTACAGATGAGGAACTGAGACTAAGTGACTTGCCCAAGATCACGTCACAGGGGAAGTCTGTGGCAGAGCAGGGAATTAAGCATGTCTCCTGATTCCTAGACTAGAGCTCTAACAGCCTTCCTTTGTCAAAGTCCTGTTACCTCCAATAGCTGACAGCCTCACAGACCCTCTAGAACACAGCAAGGAGAGGAGCAAGATGACCCTTGATCTATTTGGAGGTGTTTTGTGAAGTCACTAGCTGCCCTTGGAAAATCACTAGTTCCTGCATGCAGAAGCTGGCAGGTACCCATCTAACCCCAAAACCGCTGACATGAGTGGAATGGGCTCTGGATCGGGTCTTAAGTGAAAGAGGAAATGGTCTACAAGTCCTTTGGTTACGATGGACATCCAGGTTTTCTAATCTTATCAGTTTTAAAGATTTAAAAACTTAAAATGTTTTTGCTTTAAAGAGTACTTTGCAAGTACAACTAGAAAAGCAGGGTACTTTTAGACTAAAAAGTAGGACCATTTTAGTCAGCTGTGTGTAGTTTTACTTGAATTTCCAGAAATCACAAATTCCCATAGCTTCCAGTAATTTCATCAGGCGTAGTAGGTTCTCGACAGCTCCAAAAGCAGCCATTAACTAGATATCGAACTCCTCTATAGCCCCAGCCTCACAAAGCAGACAGCGGCCAGAACTAAGGGGTCAATAAGTTCCTTTACAAACACCGAGAGCTCTCCTATATTTCAGCTATCTGTAAATCATTTTAGTCCAACTCTGAATTCCACACACAGTCGATCTGGAACTGAAAGTGTACTTGGAGGGCGGTAATGTTTCCTTAAAAGAAAAGAATTCAGAGTGTGTCACCCTCAGGGTGTTCTAAGAACGCACAGATCACTACATTGCGCAACTAGATGTTTCCTCCAAACATAAACTATGGCTAAGAGATCAAACATTTAAATCAGATTCTTAGAAAGGCCGTTTGATCAGTTTATAACGCAGACACAAACGGGCAGTCTGCCTTAATTGATGAGTCCTATTTACCAAAACCGACCTGTGGAGTCTTATTCTTCCTTATAAGGGTTTCCCCACCCAGAGTAGTTCGCAGGATCAGGGCCTTGGGCTCTACCTGAGGAAAGACTTACATAGGTGGTCAGCTTTAACTGAATGGGACTATTCATCTGCATAAACAGGACTACTAACAGGGGCAGCTCCAGGCCCCAGCACGCCAAGCACATACTTGGGGCAGCAAGCTGCGGGGGATGCTCTGCTGGTCACCGCGGGGGCGGCAGGCAGGCTGCCTTCGGCGGCTTGCCTGCGGAGAGTCCGCTGGTCCCCTGGCCTGCGGGAGGTTCGCCGAAGCCGTGGGACCAGTGGACCCTCCACAGGCAAGCCGCCGAAGGCAGCCTGCCTGCCGTGCTTGGGGCGGCAAAATACCTAGAGCCGCCCCTGACTACTAATGTGAAAAGTTAAGCAAGTGCTTAAATCTTTGCAGAACCGAGAGTAAGTTTGTACTCAACACAAAGTCCTTGAATTTTGATTGAAAGTGCACAGGGCAATCAACAGTTTTTCAGTATTTCCTTAAAACGTACAAGTTATTATAGGCAAGAAGTCACAACAGCTGAAAACATTACTAGAAAATATATAGCAAAACCCACTCATGCAACAAATACAAAGGCAGTCCCAGGATAGAGAGGATGGTTGCAGTGCATCCATTTAGGACTCAGGATGACCTGCTATTTATCTTTGAGAGTTGTCAAGTTGAATTTACGTTTGGAAAAACCATCACACCCGGATACCCTTGCTACCAATAACATTCCCTTGCCTTTGTTACCAGTAAAACCTGAGGTTATTAGAACAGGTCACATGTTTAATATCTACTCATCAACATATAGGCTACTCGTTTATTTCCACAGTTAGCTCAGTGTGGACAGCAAAGGCAGAGGAGCCAGCTTCATTTGTGTTTCTAGTCAATTTCATTCTCTGGTTTCCCATGCACTTCTAGAGCAAATACCACAAATGCTTAGATTGTAAAAGCCTAAAGAAAATATTTTTAAAAACAAACAAACAAAAATAAAAAACATTTTTCAGTAAAATAAAAAAAATCTGGAAACATTTCTGGTTCTGATCATTTTTGTAAGACTTTTTTTTCAAGTTCAAAACCCTTAAGATCCAGTCTTGCCGTGCAGCAGGACCACTGAACCTGTGCACAATCCCAGTGGCATCTCTGGGGGATCGCGGCGTACACCCACACAGATCTGATTGCAGAATTTGACCTATAACTACTTGACAGAGCCCCTTTAACAGATGAGCCTTAAAAAGGATCATAGAGGGTTATGATACCCTTTGGTCCCGATCCTACTATGTAATCTGCTAGCACAAATGCCTGATCCAGGGGGGGATCCCATCCCCATTGGCACTGCACAGGAGTAGGGACCCATCATCAGATTGCGCTGCCAGCTGGGGGAGGAAGCTATGCTATCATGCTATGGTTAAAACAGCATTTAACAGAGTTTTGTAGAATTCTTCTCATTCAGGGCAAGTCATTTTATTTGTGTCAGACGAGTAAGATCATGGTTTGGTTTGGTTTTTTAAAATCATGGTAGAAGGTGGGCGAGATTTTGTCTCTGGGCTAGTAAGTGTTCAGGGCAGTGTTTGAAGCCCAGTCTCATTCTCTGAAATACCAACCTTAAAGGGGCACTGTCACCTTAAAACCAAAACCATTTCTATCTGAATTTTGTACACCAGTTAATTACATGAAACACCTAATAGAGCTATGAACGAAGGGAGACTGGAGGTGGAATACTTCCATTTTGCCAGTTTGTTTACTTTTCTGTAATTCACCATTTCCCATGGACGCACACTTTCCACTCTTTTTGTGGGTCTGTCGCACAGCAACAAGGGAAAGACACTTTTAAAAAACAGACAAATGTGATTCTCGAGCCGCACCAGTTAGCAAGAGGTGGGGATGGACTCAAGGGCTGATCTAGGACCTGAAGCTACTTTTAATGCAGTTTTTTTTTGGTTAACTGACTAGATTCAAGCTGATGGTGCCCCATTAAGGGTGTTAATGCTAATCATCCCCACTTGGGAGTATTTTCTAGGTGTCTAATATACACGGCTTCTTTCAAATACTGTCTGCATCCCAGTCTCATTTTACCTGTGACATCTGTGGCCTGAAATTGATGTCCTTGAGATCAATAGATCCAGGTGACAGGTTATGAAGCAGCTGGCAGAGCAAGACTCCATCTCTCAAAGCCTGAGCCAGGTCAAACACAACAGCTGAGGGCCAGACCACCCTGTGGTTCGGGGGCAAAACTTTACAGTCGATCAGCCAGCGGCCACACTGCCTCCACTCCTCCATGGTCCTTCAGAGAAATGGATCCTTGGGGGGGGGGGGGAGTTGTCCTAGATGAGTTTCCAGCGGTTCCAGCCCCCGCTCCTGTTCATTGAGGACACACACACACCCCAGCAGTTCCTCCTCCTCGGATCTGGAGGCTCCTGGGTTAGTTTCGAAGCTTCCCTTTGCAAGACCGTAAAGCGCTATTGCTCCTTCCCATTTTGATGCGCAGCCAGTGGCTGGAGTGGGGGGGGGGGGAGGGAACCGACACTTCCAAGGCTCCGTTTTATCACTCCCCGGCGGGATTTTGGCAGCGTTACTTCTTTCCTATAAACTGCTCCATAGATCCCAGCTCAGCGGCTCCTTTCAGCATCTCTTCCCCCACACGCTGGGTTCGGCTCTCTCGTCCAGCTCCAGCTCCAGCCAGGAAAGGAGAGAGACACGCGTGGGGGGCTAAGAACCCACTCCCGCCTGCCGCCTCCCCTCAGGTGGCTCCTGCTCGCGGGGGAGGGTCGCTGGTCTCTCTCCAGCCTCCCCCTGGAGTTGCTGGACGTCCCCTGCCCTCTTTTCAATGGGGCTTTGTCTGGGGCTCCCCGGCGGGCTGCCGCCGTCCCGAAGTGGGTTCACGTGGCGAGCCAACAAAGCCCCGCTACCCGGGGCGAAGGGGGAGGCACCCGGCCCTGGGGCTCGGCTGTGCGGCTTCCCGGCGCTGGACAAGGCAAAGAAGAAGAAATCCGCCCCTCCTCGCCGCTCTGGCCCGCCCGCCCCCTCTCTCCGGAGAAAGCCCCGCAGCGCAGCGCACTCTCGATCGCCCCCTTCTCTCCGAGCTGGCCGGGGGCGCAGGGGGACCCGCCCTCTCTCGCCTCCCCCCGTAGAGGGGCGGCGGGGATCCGCGGGCAGCGCTGTCCCCCCTGCTCCGGGGGGGCTGCAATCCGGCAACTCTCCCTGGCTGGGGGCGGCGGGAGGCAGACAAAGAGGCAGACGCGCCGCGGAGATACAATGTGTCCCCCCTTGGCGAGGAGCGGCGGCGGCTCCCGCGTCCCTTCCTCCCCTCGGGGTCCCCGCAGGGCTGGCCGGGGGCGGCAGCTGGCCCCTGCCTGCTCCGGGTCCGATCTGCTGCCCGGCTGCAGCTCACGGCTGGGGGGGAGGAGGAGGAGGAGCTCGGCGGCCGCTCCGCTCCCCTCCCCTCGCCCAACTCAACTTCCTCCCCTCGCAGGAGGAACCTGGCGTGGGGGTCAGGGGCAGCCGGGGGTGGGGCCCCCTCCAGGCAGGACCAGGGCCGCGCTGCCCGGGGGGGCTAGGCCTGCCCCGGTGGAGTCTCTCCCCACGGGGCGCTGAGGGGCACGGAGCGGCTGGGAGACTCCCCGCTGCTGACACTGATGTTGTAAGACACAGGGTCAGGCCTGGCGCGGATGAGTTATATTTTTTGGCGTTAAATGTTTCCATGGAAACATGTAAAGAGATACTTCCCAGGAAAGTCACAGACCCCAGGTCACCTTCTCCCTAACAACGCTTCCCATCCATTGCAGGTCCCTGCCTGGGACTAGTGGCCTGGCACTGGTTTAAAATTCGGCGCATGCTTAAGTACCTTGTTGCAAGGGGCCTAGATTATTCACTCCTCACCTTCACTTTTTACCATTCATGTTGTTTGTTCAGGGGTGTGTTTCTATAGCCCTTTTCTGGGCCTGGGAGAATCAACACAGGCTGGTCAATTTCAGCTCTGGTTTTCAGTCAGTTTCACTTACTCATTTGTAAAACGGTGTATCCAGCCCAGTGGTTCTCAAGCCCCAGGCTGTTTGTGGCCCAATCAGCACACAGCTGTAACCCCATTGACATCCTCAGGGCCATACAGGTAGCAGATATATAGTGTGTGGCTATGGCCCACATAACACAGAGAGAGCTACATATGCAACCCACTATGGTAAACAGGTTGAGAACTACTGACTTCCAGGAATCAACCAAGATCAGGCCATGATCAGGCTAGACGTTGCAGATACACTTGAGAAGGAAAAGAAGGCAGTGTTGTTATCCCATTTTACAGTTGGGAACTGAAGCAGAGAGCGAGATCAGATTTTCAGAAGTTCTCAGCTCCCATTTAGAGACTAAAATAAGCAGTCAGATTTTCAAAAAAAAAGCTCAGTAGCAGGGGTGCTGACTGGTTTTGAGCATCTGACCGTACATGTCACCCTAGGAACCCTGGAAATTTGGCCATAAGTGGCTTCCCCAAGATCAAACTGAGGTCTGTGATGGAACCAGGAGGCAAAGTCCCTCTAATCTTATCTTTGGGTTGTAAATACTGCAGGGAAATGTTTAACCCAAACAAAAAAGCATTCATTAACTTTTGAACAATGTTCATGGCAACCCTTCTAAAAGCCAGGATCTAATTATTTATTACAAAACTACACTCTCAGCCTTAACTCCTTGGGGGCATCCTCTAAATTTCACCTGTAATCTTCTGCACACTCTCCCAACCAGAGTCAGACAAACACAGTTTAGACAAACCTTTTTTATTCTGTTTTTTCTCCCTTCCCAGAGAGCTTCTCTCTCCTTTAATTGCCATCCAGTGTTTCTACAGGAAAAATGGAAGCTTTGGAATGGATAGTGAAGTGAATAGGAACTATTCATCCGCTTGTCAGAGAAATGCAATGATAACCTCTCAAATGTATTCAAGTGCAGACACAGAAGGAGGAATTTTTCTTCCAGCATGATCCAACAGGGGAAGAAGAACAGCACTACAGAAGGCTGAACTATTATTTAATTTCCTGTGAGCAAATTTCTTATGGCCTAAGACACTGGTTACCTGGCTGCTCCTGGTATGTTATTGATCAGACTGTGTATGATAGCTGGTTTGCCCTGGCAGAATAGAGATATACTAAAGGCTCAGAGGGAGCAACATATCAGTTTGTATATACATTTCATATTCAGAGCTGCACCCCGCTATGGGGTTAGGCAAATATGTGCTGTGTAGACTACAGTATGGAATTTCTAATGCCCCGGTAACATGATTTCTTAGAGCAGCTTTCAGGTTCTTTTTGTTCTTTGTCATGGTTTTCACTGCACAATGCGAGAGCTCTATCAGCACCAGCTGGGCAAGAATCATGTTACATCAAGGGTCCATTTGGCTCAGTGTGTACTATACTGCTTCATGAGATCAGTTCTGGAGGTGGAGGACTACCGCTCAGTGTATACATGTATATATATATAACGCCTCTAGCTAGACCTCGGCTTTTCACTGCTTCATAAAAAGTGTGCCTTGCTTCTGGACACTTAGGAGCAATCACTGCATCTGCAAAACTCGCATCTGCGTACAAGGTGCAGCTCCAGGCTAGTTCCTCACCTACCTCTGCAACAATAAAAAGGACTGCTAGCTGAGGTATTTTGATAACAGCTAAACTCCTTCAAGGCAAACCAAAGAAAATAATGCACATCCACCATATACTTTGCAATTACTTTATGGGTATGTTTTAAAATAGACAAAATATTTCAAGCAAAGCACTGGAGAACTGCACCTATGGTAGGTGCTGTTTGCATGCGCCTAAGCTGAGAAGCAGCCTCTATAAATTATACAAGAGTGGGTTCAGTTCTGTGATAGATCTTCTTCCCCTCTGCCTATTGGCAGTGTTAGGAATGATAGCTAGCATTAAATTTGTTACTGAGCCAACTGCTGGAGGCCTTTCACAGACAGATGCTTATTTGCTGTCCTCTACTGGAGACAGAATGTTAATATTTGTATTGCCTCCAGTGTACTGTTACCTTCCCATCCACACTGGCTAAGCCTATAGAGATTATTATCTTCAAGGAGACATTAATTGTAATAATATTTTGGCTTTTCATCCCAAGGTGCTCCCCTATCTATATACAATACAACTTACCTGCAGCCACCTCTGTGGTGGAGCATAGCAGCATGCTGCACACTAGTGCAAGAAGGGAGTATTTTGGCTGGGAAAAGCAGTAGGTTTGTTTTTTTTAAAGCAGCAATAGGACTTATTAGCCAAGCAGTGCAGGGGCGACCTGGGTTCCTTTTAAAATCATACACAGAGAAAAGTGCATGGAATTCAACCATTCCATCTCGGAACAATAAAAGACTAGAACTGACTCTGCTGCAGTTTGAACAAATGATTTCAGGGAGTATTTTAAACCTGGATCTTAGAGCACAAAGCCTCCTCTAACTTAATCGGGCCTTTCTAGTGATAACTGTGAGAGCCTCCTATAGCTAGAAGACCCCATGAAGTCGGCTGCAGACCTTACTAGGATACTTTATAGAGAAGCATTAGATACCATGGTAGTGGCTCTGCAGAAACCCTAAAAGAGATAAATTAGATAGAAGTGCGTGAACTGCCTAATCTGTATGTATTAACACTGCCATCTTCTGGAGGGAACTGGAAGTGCACTGATTTATCATAACCTTTATACTGCTAAAGCTAATGGCGATTCTTTTGGCTCAACTGTTAGGGGCCAGCATTTTTGGGAACAAAAGGATCTACGCTTGCTGTCAGCATGATGTTCAGAGGGGCCAGACCTGCAGCAATCAAACAGCTGTGAAGCTGCAGGTGCCCAATGAGTTGCTGCAGTAGATTTACTTAATTCCCTGACTCACGTTGTTTCTGTTGACTAGCTATTTTATAAAATATGGTTGTGAGCCACATATAACTTCTGAGACTAGCCGCTGCATGCCAGTTATCACTATTTCTCAGTCAACAGGGTGTCCCATGCCTAGGCCGCGTGGGAGAGGGAAGCTATGGAAGGGTCTGGCTGCCTCTTCTCTCAGCTTCCTGGTGGCTGGCTCCCCTAGTTCTGGGTGCTGCTCTGCTAAGCTGGCACAGATCAGCATACCCACTAGGTGCAGGCAAGAATTGTACCCAGCTTCACCACTGCTGCAATGTGTCTGGTCTGCCTGCACAAGCACCCTCCATAGCTACTGTTAGCCTCTCGTCCCTCTCCCTTGCTCCTATCCCTGGAGAAGCTACACATGACTAGGTTCTTATAAATTCCAAGGCCTGAAGGAACCATTGTGCTCATCTAGTCTAACCTCCTGTATAACATGGGCCATAAAACATCCCCAAGTAATTCCTAGAGCAGAGCTTTTAGAAACATCTCATCTTGGTTTAAAAATTCTTGGTGATGGACAATGCACCACCACCCTTGGTAAATTGGTCCAGTGGTTAATTACTAATGCTGCAACTGTCACTGGGGTATAGAGATGGCACTTCCCTTCCAACATCATCACCCTTTTTCATGGATACAGTCATATTAATACCTTTCACCCACAGCGCTCTGCCTTATGATCAGAGAGTAAATGAACTGAAGCTGGATAGCACATCATGCTCTTAAGGGGTAGAGTAGACTGGGTTGCATAGTACTGTAATATAGTGTAACAAGTCAGGAGAATGGAGAGGCTAAGTCATTTATAGGGAAAGAAAAATAGATGCTCTGTAACATTCATAGAATATCACGGTTGGAAGGGACCTCAGGAGGTCACCTAGTCCAACCCCCTGCTCAAAGCAGGACCAATCCCCAGACAGATTTTTCCCCAGATCCCTAAGTGGCTCCCTCTAGGATTGAACTCAGCCCTTGGGTTTAGTTGAAAGACATCAAAGTTTCCTTTGGAGAATGGGAGTCAGGCATTTGCTGGCATCAGAGTGGTGTTTGTCCGTGTAATACCTATTGCTGTTCTAAAACATTTACTTGAGAAGTGCACTTGTTGGCAGACAATGCAAGGATTCAAAGAGGACAAGGGGAGGGTCACATAGACAGACAGAGACAGCAGCTGACTTTTGGAGGCCAAGAGCTTTCAATTCTTCTTCTTTTGTTAGCTTTGCAACTTAATCACTTCAGTTACTGCGGGGGTTAGTTTGCTGTGGGCTCGATGATGACGCCACCACTAGAGTTTTGGAGAAGCTCAAGATACCTTGACCATGCCAAAAAATAAATCTGGATCCACTAAAGATTCTGCATTTTGCTCTCAAACTCCCACAAGCTGGAACATGAGCCAGTCTGCTTTCTCTTCCATGCTAGTAGGAGGCACAGACCTGATTTCACAAGCACTGTCAGAATATTTGAATGGGAACATTTTTGCAGGTTCATTCATTCCTTTTCTTCTCCTTTCTTTCTCAGGTCAACACTTTTGGATGCAGGCAGGAAGTGTAGAGTAGTAATGTATCCCTATTTGTTGGAAATAACAAGGTATTTTTTGAAATATGTAAATGAAAGCCACATGTGAAGGGGATGGTAGCTAGCAAAATGGGGTCTTGGTCCATGATTCGGGCCCCTAGATCCTATGGTAATAGAAATAAATAATAATAATCTATTTGTCTAATAATTTCATGCATCAGATATTTAGCAAAATGTTCAATGGCATTTTAGCCACAAGAGATGTGAAGTGTGAGAGTTTAAATTTAGCATCATCAGCAGGGTAAAAATAGCTAGCCTTAAGAGAAATTACCTCCTATGTTTGCCAAAAAAATTACAGTTAAGAAAAACATAAGCATTAAAAAATATGGAGATGAACAATTAAGAGAGGGTAGATAACTATTTGGTTACACTCACAGTTCATACAAGTTCTTAAACAAGCGTACATGTGTAAATTTCACACTGAATATTCCAAACATAACCTTAACTCTGACCTCCAATCCTTACTCAGCTTCAGTCAATAACTAAACATCCTCTGACACCCAACTATGGCTCATTGTATACATTTCCAATATTGGCTATAAACTCCCATAAGTGACACCCATTACACAAGGCCTAGTCTTCAACCTTCTGTTCACCTACTCACCAAGAATGTAAAAGGTTGTTATAAAGAGAAGGGTGATAAATTGTTCTCCCTAACCACTGAGGACAGGACAAGAATGTAATGGGCTTAAACTGGGAGATTTAGGTGAGACATTAGGAAAAGCTTCCTAACTCTAAGGGTAGTTAAGCACTGGAGCAAATTATCTGTGCAATCTCTGTCACTGGAAGTTTTTAAGAACAGGCTAGACAAACTCATGTCAGGGATGGTCTAGATAATACTTAGTTCTGCCTCAGTTCAGGGGACTGGACTAAATGACCTATCGAGGTGCTTTCCAGTCCTACATTTCCTATGATTATTAGCCAGAGACACCAATATCTTATACAGCCAGAGAGACATTTTCCCATCCCAACTACGCACTGTGGTCAAGGGACAACCACATCTTACAACATGGTCTTCATATTCAGCCCCAAACAACATCTTTGCTCTCATCCACTATGAAACAGAAAACCACTAAGAAAGGAAGGGAAGTCTTGTTCTGAAAACATTTGATTGGATTGAGTTCCTGGTTCAGCTACAGACTTCCTGTCTGCCCTCAGGCAAATCACTTAGTCTTTGCCTCAGCTCCCTGTATGTAAAATGGAGCTATTATTCCCTTTGTCCGCCTTGTCTGTTTAGACTGTAATCTCTCTGGGTCAGGCATTGTCTCTCACAATGTGCATGTACAGCACCTAGCGCTGATCCCAGCTGGAGTTTCAAGGTGCTGCTTAAATACAAATAAAGAATCATAAAACCCAATTCACCCCAGTCAACCTCTTTCTGTGCACTGGGAATCCTATTATATTTTCCTACTTATCCTCCTGTTAGGACACAGAGACTGCATCTCCTCCTTGCAACTCTCGTGATTTTATTGCTAGTCTCACAATATGCCATGTTTCCCTTAAAGCTCCAGCTTCTGCAATCAGTTGATTGCCTGATAATCTCCAGTTTCATTTTTAAATAGCAGTACATTTCCAGCTCTTGTGGTTGTGAAACAAAGCTTAAAAACTATGAACCCTAAAGGCCTCATCAGCAAATAACAAGAATCTCACATTTATTATTTTAAAACCTCATGATTTTTATAACAATCTCACGATTTTTGAGGACCTGACTCTTGATTTTCAAACACTTGGGGTTGGCCATGCTGCAGCAGGTGGTCAGATGAGATCATAACAATGGTCACTTCTGGACTCATAATCCATGAATCTTCAAGACAGAGATTATATATGCACTATCATCCAGTCAGTCTGATTGGCAGCCAACCTTCGAGTACCCTGCCAATCTAATCAGGCTGATTGGGTACCAATGTAACTGTTTCACTTATGGGTGTGATTGTGTTACTGAAATCATTGTATCAGTATAGTCCCTAGTGTGAATACACATTGGTGTAAACCTGTCTTACACCTGTGTAGCACTAGTTAGGCTAGTGCATAACTTATTTCCTGTAAGAGAAGAGAAAGGAGTCTGCAAGTCTGAGATGCATCGCATTGGTAACAGCTATCCATCAACAGATTAAAATCACTGCTTTTATGTTACGATTGTTATTACCTATGTATACCCAGGAATGTTACTGCTGCCCTGGTTGCACTGAGTTGCATGCCATGTGTGCTGTGCTGTTTCAGCAATCAGGAATGTCCAGCTGTCTGGTTAGAGTGGCATTTGCACACTACAGATGTGTCTCTTGCAGCTCTACCAACTCTCACAATATTTTTCTTAAAGCCCCAATGTAGAGAGGGTTCGTCAGGGTCGTCCCTTTCCGGGGCGGCGGGGAACCACACTGCCTCCCTCAGTCCTTGCACAGCCCCTTGGGGAATCAGTCAGGCCGCAGGAGTCCTGGTTCAAGCCGTCTAGCAGGGGCTGGGCACACACAGGTAACAATTAACAGATAACTAGCCCAGGCCCTGGGTCAGGGAGGGGCAGTAAAGAGCCACAGCTCAGGCCCTTAGGCAAGGGCTGAACAAACCCAGATACCCTTTAGCCGTTAATAAGCCAGGCCCTGGGTCAGGGTGGAGCAGTAAAGAGTCAAGGCTCAGGCCCTCAGGCAGGGGCTGAGCAAACCCAGATAAATAGCACACTAAGACTTCAGGCTCTGAGTGGCCTGGGAGAGGGGGAGAGTGCCACTCATGTAATGGGTGGCAGTGGGGGACACAGGCCCTCCCACTCCACTGCGTCCCAGCCCGGGGCCCTAGCAGCGGCAGAAGACTCACTGCTATGTCAGCGGGGATCCTGACCGCAACACACTGACACAGGTTCTGCCTGTGTTGCAGCCAAACTAGGGTCAGCTGCCCCCAGGCTACTTCCCAACTCCCCTCTGGAGGTACCTGGGTCAAGGTGGGGTCCTCCAGGGGGTTGATCACCATTGGATCCTCAGGTAGCTGGCGAGGGGAAGGCTCGGGGTCTCTTCAGGGTAACTGGCGAGGGGAAGGCTCGGGGTCTCTTCAAGGTAGCTGGCAAGGGGAAAGCTCGGGGTCTCTCCCACATGCTGGTCCGCGTTGAATATCAGCCTATCAGGCCAGTCTCTAGGTCTGTTGCTGGAGTCTCCCCAGCGGGAGCTGGGCCAGAGGTGTCCGGCTTCTCCAGCAGCTGCCTCTTAAATGAGCTCTGGGGTTGAGCTCTTATATTGCCTGTCCTGCCTCTGACCCTCTAGGGGGCAAGCTTAGAGTGCTCTGGCTCCGCCCACTCTCATGTCCGTCCCACTCTGGGGCACCGGGAAACCACACAGCCTCCCTACACCCAACTTCTGGAGTCATGTGAATCTCAGCTTTCAGTCTTAAAAATACATAATCTAGCCCTCAAGACTGTAGAGAAACACTTGAAAATGTGACCCGAGTGAAAAGCAAATAAAAAGCGTCCCAATTTTATTATTTTTAAGTCACATCGGGGCACGAAGGGACTTGCTGCAACACAACCCAGTGCATCAAAACTCCAAGAGACTCTCAGCGGAGTGGGGCTCGTGGTGCCACAAGCAGCACCGTGCACCCTGCAAGGCAACCAGGCTCCCCAAAATATGGAGCGCAATGAACTGCGTAGAGCACAATGGCAACGCCAGGCCCCACACCATGCACAGGGGCAGGGGGCAGCGCCAGGCACCACAGTGCACAGGGGAACGGGGGAGGGCTGGGCCCCACACAGCGCACAAGGGCAATGGGCAGTGCCAGGCCCCACACAGAGGCACAGGGCAGCACCAGGCACCACACAGCGCACAGGGCAGGGTCGGGCACCACACAGTGCATAGGGGCAATGGACAGTGCCAGGCCCCACACAGAGGCACAGGGCAGCACCAGGCACCGCACAGGGCAGGGTCGGGCACCACACAGCACACAGGGCAGGGTCGGGCACCGCACAGTGCACAGGGCAGCACCAGGCACCAGACAGCGCACAGGGGCATGGGGCCGTGCCAGGCACCACACAGCACACAGGGCAGGGTCGGGCACCACACAGCGCACAGGGCAGTGCCAGGCACCACACAGCGCACAGGGCAGCACCAGGCACCGCACAGGGCACGGGGCACGGAGCACACAGGGCAGGGCCGGGCACCAGACAGTGCACAGGGCACGGGGCAGGGCCGGGCCGGGCACCACGGAGCGCACTGGGCAGGGTCGGGCACCGCACAGCGCACAGGGCAGCACCAGGCACAGGGCACAGGGGCATGGGGCAGTGCCAGGCACCACACAGCGCACAGGGCAGGGTCGGGCACCGCACAGCGCACAGGGCAGCACAGGGCACAGGGGCATGGGGCAGTGCCAGGCACCACACAGCACACAGGGCAGGGTCGGGCACCACACAGCGCACAGGGCAGCACCAGGCACCGCACAGGGCACGGGGCACGGAGCACACAGGGCAGGGCCGGGCACCAGACAGTGCACAGGGCACGGGGCAGGGCAGGGCCGGGCACCACGGAGCGCACTGGGCACCGGGCAGGCCACGGGGCAGCGCGAGCCGCAGCGCCCGGGCGGTGGATTGCTCGGCGCTCGTGCGTCTCCCCTGCCCATCGATGCTCTCGGAACTCGCAGCCGCAGCGGTTTCGTGGCGACGGGGAAGCCGAGGCCGGAGCGCGGCGGAGCGCGGCAGGTAGCGGGGGGGGGGGATCGCTCACCCCCCGCAGCAGTGACTGGGGGGTTGGGTTGGGGGTATCGATCACCCCCCCCCACAGTGACTGAGGGGTTGAGGTGGGTGTTGGGGGTCTCGATCACCCCCCCGCAGTGTCTGTGGGGTTGGGTGGGGGGTATCGATCACCCCCTCCCCGCAGTGACTAGGGGGTTGGGGTGGGGGTATCAATCACCCCCCCCGCAGTGACTGGGGGGGCTGGGGGTATCGATCACCCCCCCCACAGTGACTAGGGGGTTGGGGTGGGGGTATCAATCACCCCCCCTCCCGCCGTGACTGGGGGGGCTGGGGGTATCGATCACCCCCCCCACAGTGACTAGGGGGTTGGGGTGGGGGTATCAATCACCCCCCCTCCCGCCGTGACTGGGGGGGCTGGGGGTATCAATCACCCTGCCCCCCCCCCACAGTGACTGAGGGGTTGAGGTGGGTGTTGGGGGTCTCGATCACCCCCCCGCGGTGTCTGTGGGGTTGGGTGGGGGTATCGATCACCCCCCCCGCAGTGACTGGGGGGGCTGGGGGTATCGATCACCCCCCACACACACAGTGACTGGGGGGTGGGGGTTGGAGATATAGCTCATCACCCCAGCAGTAACTAGTGGGGGTCGAAAGCAAAGATCATCACAAAAGGGGCTAAGGGAGTTTGGGGAAGGGAACAACTCACTCCCCTAAAATATTAACAAGGGGACCAAAGTGAGGAAGACTAAAGCATTCCTGAAGCAGACTGAAAAGTACCTGCCGGACCCAGAGCTCTGTGACCGGTGCCTAGAGTGTTCTTTGCTCTGGGTGGGAGGATGTGAGCAGCCCTGTTCTTCACGTCACTCTAGGCTGAAGCTGCACCACAGATTGAACAAAATGAAGGGTGAACCCCGGTGGGAAGCCAGTCTGCAGTGAGAAGGAAAGGCCCATGAATCAGCTTGCGAAGACCTTTACCACTCATTCATGTGCAACAAGGTATTGACACAGCACATTGTACCAGCCATGACTATTTCACTGGGATTTTCCCAGCCGTACCCCCGGCCAAACTGCAACATTTGCTGCTTTTCCATTGAAGAGTCATGATTATTACTAGAGAACACATCTTTGGGAATTGGAAAACTAGAGATAACTTAATCGATGTGCTTCAGATACACTGCACCGACCAGACCCAGCGGGGATCTATTGCCTGGTGCTTTTTAATGAAGTGACTCATGCACACGCCTATCAATAAATCCATTTTAAAGGGTAAAGAAACCAGGCACAAGCAGTGAAATGGGCGCAAGTCTGGACTACGTTGAACTCCTATATCTCTGTTGTTTCACCGTTTAATTAAAATCTCTCTAAGGGGTCCGGATTTTTCTGAGCCAGCCATTAGCCTTTAGGCCTCCGTTTCAGGTTGTTGAGGCTGTCTCTCCATGGACTCCAGTACCAAATGGGGTGTGTGCACAATAAACCTTTGCAAAATGACAGGGCATCATCAATGTACAATCGGTCCTTCAGAAGTCCTAATTTATTACACTGAGAGTAAGCACAAGTCTTCTATGGTGCTGTAACATACAGACGAGTCTGTGTCAGAAGTGTTGTACAGCATGTTATGCATGCTGACCTATATGTCATAAGCCCCAACAGTGCCATAGCTAAGGTAGATTGCCTTTTATCTCAGAGCAGTAGGAGCAGCATTGTACCCTGGCTTATACCTGTGAAGCCCCGATTAAGCCAAGGAATCCACTACAGCGCTTGAGAGCTGGTATGAAACACGTTTAGTCTCCAGTGTCATTCCAGAGTGAATGACAGGCAGAGTAATGAATGGACGGGTGCCACTAGCTGAAAAAGCCTTATCTGAGAGCTATGCCAGGCTTCGTTACAGGGACACTTCGTTGCTCATCTGGCAGCAGCAGCAGCAGAAGTTGGAGACTGTCCCACCTGGTACATACTTGAGTAGAAGCCGGAGTATGTGGTACTCACAGTATGGTAACGAGGCCATCCTGGTACGGGACAAAAACAAACTGGATGTCTCCAGAGACACTGGGCAATCAAAGTTTTGCATGATTATGTAATTTTAAAGGCTTCGTCTCAGAGATCTGTGCATGGCAAACATACATGTGCTAGGCCTCAGGCAAGTTCTAATAAGCATTTTCATTCAAAAGCCACTATTAATATTAATGGCAGGTTTGGTTACATTGTTTCCCATCACTGCTGACTATCAGATAATTGGGATCAACCTACCAAGGTTCAATGTGGTACGAAGAGATGAAGACTGGGGACACCTTACTAGAGGAAAAGGCCAAAATGTTAAATCAAGGGATCAGGCTAAAAAAGAAAAAGACATACTGTCTTCCTTGTGTGTCTAACTGCTTTATGCCTGACCTTCCCTCTGATTGGGTACCAATGTAACTGTTTCACTTATGGGTGTGATTGTGTTACTGAAATCATTGTATCAGTATAGTCCCTAGTGTGAATACACATTGGTGTAAACCTGTCTTACACCTGTGTAGCATATTCCCCTTTCCTTACAAGAATAACTATTCTGGCATAAGCAAGTTTATACCAATATAACAACATCAGAGGCCAGGGGCGGTTTACCATTTTAACTGTACCACTATCATTAGAACAGTACAACTTTTGTGTGGGGACTGGTCCTTAGAAGATTATTAAAACTGAAAGGATGTTTGAAGTTTAAATTTATTTTCACTGTTGATGCCACTGATTTCTGTTACGTATCTCACTGAGACTGACTGATGAAAATAGGCTAGTCAGTTTCACTTGCCAGTCCTTATACACTAGCAAAATTCTGCAATGGCGGCCTTCCAAATGCATCTCAGCAATGTTGGAGTCCGAACTGCTTTCATTTGAAATGATTCTTCAGAATGCTTCTAGTGAGCTTGTTCTGCAAAAATACACAGAACCTTCATTTTGGACGTTTCCTGTCCCCTTTTCATATTTTCCCTATAAATGTTCTCTTACAATCTCAATTCATGATCTGGCAGTTGAGTTGAATAATTTACAGTATTAAGCAGAATAGGGAAAGGATGTACTGAATGAAGTTACATTTGGGCTTTAGAAAGGTCTGGGTAAGGGAGGTGTATAAAGGCAGTTGCTTCTCTCTGATATTACAGTTTAGTATCATGGAGGTACCAATCTGGAGGCATCATTCTGTGAAGTCAATAGGACGACTCACATGAATAATACTCTGCTTAAGTAACAATTGCATGGGTCACATAATAGTTCAAAAGCATATCACCAGAATGATGACTGAATCATCAGATAGGCAAGGATAGATTTAGGAGAGTAATAATGAAGAAAGCTTCTGTTAAACACACACATCGCTTGGTAAGGGTTGAAAGGAAAGAAATGTCTGAAAGAAAACAGGAGTGCTACAGCCATAGGTCAGCTGCAAAAGGGATTTTCTTGTTCAAGCATTCTGTATAGTTGAACCTTAATGCATGTAACAGTTATGCATTTAGCCTTCTTAATGTGTCTCACTCTATTTATGCAGTTCCTATTTCAAACAAAAATAATGGGAGTGTCCATTATAAATAAAGCTAGGAAGGATTGTTTATTTAAGTTTTGACAAACAACTTCTCGTATTTAATTGTAGTTGATATCAATATTTAAAAAATTGTGTCCAGAAATTATTTTTGTCAGTTGTTAAAGTCTAAAGGATTTTTAAAAAAACCAGTCTTCTACATCTGGAAATGAACACTGGGGTCTGGCTCCCAGTTGTGTCTGCCATCGCTACCCTATTGTGTATATTACGGCTTGATCTAGCAGGGCAGGATCAAGCCCATAGAAATCATGGGATTTACATGGCTCATCCAGCACATGCTTAAACTCAAGCATGTGCACAGTCCCGTTGACTTCGGTGGCACTAATCACGTGCCTACAGATAAAATGCCTTAAGTATTTTGCTGGATCAGACCCCTGGACCCCAATTCAGCCAGGTACTTACTGTGGCCCTGGCCCTGATCCAACAAAGCACTCGGGCACCTGCTTAACTGACTTCAGTTGGGCTACCCATCTGCCTAAAGCTATGCATGTTGCAGAATTGGGCCCATTCTCCTGTACTTCTCAGTAGTCATTAGGCTTATTCCAAGAAGTTTTATTTTTAAAACTTTTTAAGCACCTTAAAGTTTCTTAATATACAGAAAAATTCGGTATCCAGCCTTCTCCCAAGCTAAAAATAACACATCCATTCTACTGTGGATGAACTAGTTTTTCTGCACTCAGCACTTACTGTTAGCAAGTGCATTCACTAGATCAAAGTTAGCCCTGATTTGTTTAGCTGTTACTATTTATGCATGTATCCATGACTACTGCAAAATACTGTATGTTCAGAAAGTTTAACTTGGGCCCTGATCCTGCAAACACTTATACATAGACTTTAGTTTACACACGACCTTGGTCTCCTCTGGACTATTCTGGTGGGTAAAGTTAAGCATGTCTACAGGAGCAGACCTTACACGGCACTAAGGGGATGTTGTATTGCTTGCTTTTCTGCACATCCCTCTAAATGTGATTGTATATTTTCTCATTATTTAGTATTAATGTATTCTCAGTAGTCTTGGCAGATTTGGTGGTATGACTAGTATGAACCGAGTTTCTGTAATTATGCAGTGTTGGTGCAGTTATTGTAAATGCATTTGTTGTCTATTGATGTCAATTAAAATGGTTTGAATGTGTCATCTGTACCAGCTGTTTTTTCTTTTTCACATTAACTACCTTAGCCCGTCTGATTATTATTTGTATTACAGCTCAAAATACTGACCAAGGTATTGGGCAGGTAGGTATTTATGCAGATACACCCAGTTGGGGATTGTATTAACTAGGGGTGTCTGATTGCCATCTATTCCTTAACATAAGGATGAGTCTCTCAGAACAGAAATCTGCAGCCGAGGTTACCTGTAGTTAGCTAGTTGTGGGTGAGGCTGGAGTCTCCAGGACAGTGCTGTTGCACAGCTGCTCAGTCTTCATTGCTGATTCAACAGCCCAAAGGTTTTGTGAACTCTTCCTGTGGAGCTTGAGATGGGATTTGATGGGTACCCCTGCTGTCGCTGCTTCTCATGTGCATGAAGGGCTACAGTGAAGATGTCAAAGCGAGTCCACTGAGCTGACAGGGAGCCATATGCTGTCCGTCCTTTCATAGATTCCAAGCCAGAAGGGACCACAGTGATCATCGGGTCTGACCTTCTGTATAACCCAGGCCAGAGAACTTCCCAGAATAATTCCTAGAGCAGATCTTTCAGAAAAAACATCCAATCTTGAATTATGTCCAGTAAGGACCCACAGGGTCCTGCTTACCTTCTAGCTAAACCCCCAGGCAGTCTAACAAGTACAGCTAAGCCTCAGTGGAGCCGCCTGATTGGCTGAGGGGATCAGCATACTTGCTCTTAAGACCAGCAGTAGTAGCAGGGTGCTGTCTGCTCAAAGCATGTGCTACAATGGCGCCTGCTTGTTCCCAGCCCCGCTGCTGCCTTGGATCCAGCCGTGCCTCACTACAGGCAACCCAGCTCTGATTCCTGACATCTGGCCTCTCGCTCCCAGACTGACCTTGGGCTTCAGCTCCTACAACTAGGCACAACTGCCCGCATCCCACTCCCTCACAATTTAAAAATAGCCAGTGATGGAGAATCCACCATGCCTTGGGTAAATTGTTCTGACACCTACTTACCCTCTCTGTTAAAATTTTTTTTACAGTCTGAATTTCTCTAGCTTTAACTTCTAGCTATTGAATCGTATTCTATCTTTATCTGATAGATTGAAGAGCCCATTATCAAATATTTGTTCCCCATGTAGGTACTTACAGACTGTGATCAAGTTCTCTTTAATCTTCTCTTTGTTAAGCTAAATAGCTTGAGCTCCTTGAGTCTATCACTGGTAAGGCAGGTTTTCTGATCCTTTAGTCATTCGCATGGCTCCGGTTTATCAATATCCTTCTTGCACTGTGGACACCAGATCTGAACACGGTATCCAGCAGCAGCAGTCACAGGACAGCCAAATACAGAGGTGAAATAACATCTCTAATTCCTACTTGAGATTCCTCTTGGCCAGCTTGAGGTGCAGTGGCAAAGTGGTTGAGGTGCGTTACGACAATCCAGAAGGTCATGTATTCAAGTCTAGATCAGTTTCACACTGAAAAGCTGCCTCCAGCTCACTCAGCTGCAGCATAGGCACCTGGATCCATAGGGTTGGGGAAGTCAAAAGTGGTTGATGAAAAATGACACACAGTGTAAACCACGTCAGCCTGATGGGCCATCTGTGGCTCAGGGCAGACGTTGCCTTTTCTGGGACAGCACATCCTGTGGAAGTAGCTCTCCTGCAGCAGAAGAGAAAGAGAGAGACGCCATTTAACAATAATAAAACTACAGGAAGAGAGTAAATGTCACATCATTTTTAGTGCTGTCATGTAGGAATGGCTCGTGGCTCTGGGTATCCCTAAGCATCTGACTGCCAGAAATTGAGCGTGGACGAGAGAATGGGTCACTGAAAATTGCCCTGCTCTGTTCATTCTCTCTGAAGCATCTGGTCCCAGCCGCTTTCGGAAAACAGGATACTGGGCTAGATGGACCATTGGTCTGACCCAGTACAGCTATTATTATTTTTAAAGGGGATGGAGATGCAGGAGCAAACCCTCTTGGGGCTCAGCTATCCCTGTCCTTGGGGTATATAGTGCCTGAAAATAAGACCTAAAATAGCCAGCACATGGCAGAAAAATGTGTACCTAGCCAGATCTGACTGAGTTGCCTCTCACAGGCAAACTGCAGTCTTAGCCACTTGAAAGTAGCTCCCAGGTTTCCAATACCAATTGGTCCAGCCTTTAATTAACCCCCTGACTATGCCCAGTGGTGCTGACTGTGCCTCTTACAGGTTATTATTAATAAAACACTTACCTCTCTTGCACCTTTGCTGGTTCACAAGACAGACTGGACCAACCAACTGTTGCTAGAATAGCAATGGCTGCTGCGTAAGTGGGGTCAGTGTTGGTAAAAATTCCAGCATCTGGCATTAGTTTTGGCCAGTTCAAAGTAATTAACTGGTGCCTAACCAGCTGTTAAACCACAGTGAAATTCCTCAGCTTCCCTCTTTTAATATAGCACTTCCCAAGTCAAGATAACAGGCCTGATTCTCATTTAACCTCTGGTCCTTTACCCCTCTATAACTCACTAAAAGTGAGTGCAAATGTACATTGCCAGAATGGCATAACCTTGTCTATGCCTTATGCTCTGTAATTGTTACAGAGATGTAGCTTAGCCAAGATCCTTCAGGTGGGGAACATAATGTTGACCTCACTCACCTACCCCACCGTAACAACTGTCTGCGCCTTGTTTCCACTAGGATTTTACAGCAAGATAGCTAATGTGTGTTAGCAACAACCTTGCTCTTAAAAACCCATCTTTTTGGCAGTGAAGACACAGTCTCAGAATTAGTCATGAAGAGCCAGCTAGTGGATGCAGGTGGGCAGATGGAAAGGGGAAAGTACTGTTCTACCACTTGCAAACGTGTGCAGATGACAGCTGGAATCCAAGCACCTGGGATGAAGCCCTGACCCTATTGTAATCAATGGGAGTTTTGCTATTGACTTGATTGTGACCAGGACTTCTCTCCTGGAGCGCAAAGGGCAGTCATGCAAATATCAGGCACATTAAGTATTTTCTTTTTTTTATTTTTGTTCCCCTGGAAATTTCTTTGGAAGCCGCAGAGAAATGTATCGAGAGCTTTCCATGTCCTACATCGAAGGGTTGGGTCTTGGAGGTATGGAATGTTTAACCAAGAGAGTCGTCCGTTAGACATTTGAGTAAAGAGCTGTCTACAAAAAGCGAAGTTTTAAAACCATCTGAATAAAAATCAGTTCCCTTCTCAGTAAATCAATTTGCATCTCCTTGGTGACCAGGATATCATCTCTCTCTAGTTCTCTGGTCATCCATGGAGTCTTCTAGAAAAACAGGGCAGACGAGACCTGAATTTCTAATGTAAAAACAAAAACAAAAAAAAAAATGAAAAAATTTAAACCAAACCAATGCCCCTTCCCCCAGATTCTTTTCAGGTAAACTTCAAGAACCATGCTGCAGCTTACCTATGCCCCCAATCCTGCAAATAGACCCACACTCCAGGCAGGGCCCCTATTGATTTCAGTGGGAAGGATCCATCTACATGGATCCAGTTGCAGGATTAGGGCCTAAAGTGGGATGGTTGCTGAAAAATAAATCCTGAACAATTAGTTGAGGAAACCATGGAAGCAATAGCCTAGATCACTCCAGCAATATGGCCCTGAGTCAGCAAAGTACTTGAGGCCTGGTCTAGATAGTTTTTGTACCAGTGTGGTTCTTTTTTTAACCAATATAGTTTTACAGTACAATCCATAGTATGAACACGGTTAACCTGGGATACAGGTGCCTTATACTGGTATAGCTTATTCCCTTGCTTGTAGAGGAAACACTATACCAGTAGAAGCACATTTATACCTGTATAACTACGTCCACACTAGGGGGATTATACCACTTTGACCATACTGGCAAATGCAAAGCGGTGCCACTTGCATGTGTAGACAAAGCTGTAAGCACATCCCTATCAAACAAAGCACCGACTACACTGGGATTTATGCATGCTCTTGAAGTTAACCAGAGACATAAGTACTTGGCAATATTACTTAAGTGCTTTGCTGAATCAGGACCTCATATGATTTCAACCATGGTGAAGACCTAGGGGGAAAGAAGGAAACAAGCAATGTATAAAACTTCACACGCACAGGCATTTTTTTTTTATTATGAAAACAAAACAAATGCCCCAGGAGAGGGGTCCATGATTACCAGGAACATCAAAGATTACTTTCTAACTTTTTTTAATTCTGTTGTGTCGAGGCCAGCATTTGCAATAAACAAGCTAAAACTAGTTACATTGACTCATTCTTCAGTAACTGACTTTTACAGGAATATACTAGAAATGGCACTAAAAAGTCTTAAGAAAAAGAGTTACGGTAAATTTGCATGCACATCATACAGAAAAGTAACATTGGTTTTAAATATTAAAAAAAAAAGGAAAAACGGAACAAAACGTACAACAACAAATTGTTTTGGAATTGTTATGCCAGTTATCGGAGCGTAAGCTCTAAAAGGCCCGTGTCAAATCCTAGCTGGTGGGTTGTTTTATTTACTTTTAAAAAATGATTTTTTAAAAAGATATGCAAATACCATTTTTAAAAAATGCATCTAACCATTTTACAAGGATGAGAATGCTGCTAGTGTAATGACCTCCTCCTGCCCTGTATTAATCTCCTATAACTCACAGCCTGCCCACAGTTGCACCATAATAATAATTGCTTGCGTTTTAGAACATGTATTTTTAAAATCCATTACTAAAAAGTTTTTTTTTGTCATGCCCCAACTCCCACCCCTAGTTCCACCCCTAGCCTTAAAAAATATCATTTAAAAAAAGGAAACAAATTAAAAACTGGTCTAAGAGTCCCAAAAGTAGAGAGAAAATTAAATTAGGTAACTGCAGTCTGATTCCACCAACCAGAGAACACTTTAATGCATGTGTGTGTGTGTGTGTGTGTGTAAAAAAGTAGTAACTGGTTATACATATTTTTACATTCTGAATGGAAATCAGTTCTACAATTTCAAACCCTGTTGATAAGGAAAGTTTAAAATCACAGCAATAAAAACACTGAATGTGTTTTGCCTCAACTGTATCTATTCAGTGAAAAAGTTTTAATCAACACATTCGTTTTCTAGGTGAACTAGGGCCTGATCCTTGGGAGGCCGATGTTCTTCAGCTTCCATAGGAGTCTGGGCCTTATGCTGTGACAAGAAATAGGCTTAACCTATGACCATTTTATAAAGCTTTTAAATGATATACTGACACGGGTTGATTAGGGACATGCACATTCTTCTCCTTTCTGCTGTGGGCTCCCCCCACCCCCATTTTCTTACAAGTATCAAACTTATTTTTCTTTACGTGATATAAACACTCTGGGGCAGCTCATCAGCTTGTGTGAATTGCCACCAATGACTATGTCCCTGAGTGAATTTCATATTCATTTAATAGATGTAACCCAGATGCGCATGGGGGAGGATTTCAGTATGAAGGAAATAGCTTATTTCTCAGGATTTTTTTTGCCAGATTGGCATTGAATTGCTCAGATCTATTTAAAACCAAATAGTCCTCAGTTTCTTTTAACACGCATTAAAGGTTAAAACAAAAACAAAAAGTAAAAATGCAAATCCACCCTTCAAAAAGAAAATAAAACCACCAAAAACAACAAAAAAACCACCATAAGCTCTAATTAGATGTATATTACATTTCCTCACAGTAACATTTAAAAATATATTACTAAGGATCTGTTTGGGGGAGAAGTTTTGTTGTTTTTTTAATTTAAACAACGAAGGGCAGTTTTAAAAGAAATATAAGAACTAAAATGGACCTCAGTTTAATGGAAAAGGTAAATTGTTAATTTCGGTAAGATGCTGGATACCCTCATTGATCATTCCATGCAAATGCTTTAGGGCCCAATCCTGCAAGGCCCTGAGCACCTCCTGCAGAAAGGCTGAATATCCCATTGATTTCAAAGTGACTAGAGGCTCTTCAGCAATCTATAGGAGGCATTCAGTGTCTTACAGAATCAGGCTCCATTCCTTTAGCACAACAGGATAATGTGTCCTGGGGCTTTGGCAGATTCTGTGTACAGCTGCTGCTGATTTTGTCATTAAGACACATACACAGAGCCGCTTCAGTTGCATTAGAGTTATGTATGAATAACTCACCATCTTTCCTGAAATGCTGACTGAGGTGACGATGACGTAGTTTGCAGTCAGATGCAAGGGTAAGGCAGCTATTTCATCTCTGATAGTCTATCCTCTAAAAGTCTGTCCAATAAAATGTGGTTACATGGGAATTGAGTGACAATTGAGCCTGGATACAGTAACTTTTGCACCAAAGTGAACATTTTAGAGCAAAGATGCCCCAAAGTGCAAGCCGTGGTGTTCTAGCAACAGGCCCCATGGATTCCCTCACTTTCAAAAAGGAGGTGTGGCCCACTTGGACCACACGTCCCAGCATGCAACATTTTCTCTCCAGCTCTTTGGAAGCTAAACTTGCTGGGAACATTGCATGCTGGGATATGCAGTCCTCATAGGCCACACCGCTGTATTATCAAATGAGGCCAGCTGCAACCTGCACCACTTTATGAGGATAAGGTGCAGCCCGAAGGCTCTTGGCAGTCTGCTAATATGGGCCTCTGCAGGGCAAATGTCAAAGCTTCCCATGATAGAGGCAACGAGGTAGCCTCAGGGAACTGGGGGTCGGATAGGGAAAAGCATAACTGCTGTTAAACTCTGTATATTTTTTTTCTTTACAATAAAAAGTTTTTTAAAAAAAAATCAAGAATTCAATTTACTATACATTTCCGCCCCTCAGATTACAAAGTTTATATTATAGAACTGGGGTTTTCCTAAAATTGGATTAAAAAAAAAACCGAGAAAGATCTTGTGGAAAAATTACAAAGAAGATAAAATAAAAATGTGCTGCATCTGGAAGTCATCTATACCTGTAAGTCTCCAAATTCTGTACAAAAAAAAACAAGAGAAAAGAAGGAACAAAAACAAAACAAAGATTGACTACACAAAACATGATAGAGCACCGACACAGGAAATAATGGACTGTAGCACCTGTAGGTAAAAAGTCCAATACATTTAAATAAGGTCTCAGATTTTTTTTTTTTTTAGACTGGTTCAAACCATTTAAAAAACCTCTGCATTTCTGCTGTTCTTCATAATGCAATTTTCTTAATGTTTCAAATGACCAATGGTGTTAATAAATAAAGTATTTATATATACATGAAATTAGGGACAGTGACAATGGAGTATGTGATGCAGCAGTGCAGGTTTAAACATTAGGCTGGACTCTCAGAGAAAATTGCTGAGCCTTACGAAAAAAAAGTCTTTTTTTTTCTGGTTTTCTGACCCCCTCCCCCTTTTTTTTTTCCTTGAGGTAAAAGTTTCAGTGTTTGGAAACCTGCACCCTGCGAGACACAGAAGTAGCGTTCCCTCCTAGGAGCTCCTTGCTGATACAAAGATAGGATAAAAAACATTCAATCTCCCTCCTCCATTCCATTGGTGATGTGGCCTGGGCTGAAGCTGCAGTGCTCACTTTATCTCCAACCTGTCTATAGCCTCTAATTTGGGAAGGTACTTGTAGCACATCTCTCATTTTGAGCATGTGGGTCGTCTCCTTGATGTCAAGGGGTCTGGCTCGTTAGGGTGGTTGAATATTTTGTGATGAGAAGTTGGAGGTTTTCAGTGACACAAAGTGTCTGTTCTCCTCAAAAAAATGTTGATTTTTGTTGAAAGATTGAACATGTTTTATTTTTTCAACAAAAAATCAAAATTTTTGAGGGGGGCAGGGAATTCTGACCAGCTCTATTGCTCACATGCTTAAAGTTAAGCACATGCTTAAGTACCTTCCTGAATAGGAGCCTTCTTCTCTATCCCCCTCCCCCAAAAGGATACATTTTTAACAATCCACAGTACATGAGTTTTTGTTTTTTTATGTAAAAAGATGATAGCATCTGACATTTTCATCACACTGTAGACTTGGAGATTAAGAATACTAGTGCTAATAACAAATACACCAACTAGTTCAAAAGCTAACATCTTTCAGATACAGTACCATTTTACAGAGATTTCTTTTTTTAAAAATTTTTCCTTGCGTCGTAGTGAGCCAGGTTGGGTGTATTAAAAGGGGGGGAAAAACAAACAAACAAAAAAACACCTGTATACTACACCTTGCAGATTTTTCTATGGATCTCTTGTTAAGAGTTCAAAGTTCTTGTCACATCCAAGCAACCATCTTCAGTTAAAAAATTTAGAGACTTTACGCAAAGTGAACTACTTATCATAAAGTCTAGTCACACGCACACACAAAAAAGATCTTTGACCTATTAAAAGCAAAGAAAAAAATTGGAAGATATCTTTTATAACACTGAATTTAAAAAAAAAATTTAAAAAATGAGAGAAAAAAACCTGACCACCGTGGAACAAGAGTAGTATATTAACCATAGAAGGGAACACTGCAGAGTATTGGTGTGTATGTTGTCCATTTTTTTTTTGTTAAGTGTCTAGTTTATTCTGAATCACTGCTGTCCGAACTGGATCCACTTGAACTGCTGCTTCCGGATTCTGAGGAGCTGCTGCTGCTGAGACGGGAAGGGCCTCCGGATGGAGCCGAGCCAGACTTTTCTAGAGGGAAGTAGGTTGTGCATCATTTATTTGAAAGATATCTGAACTATGAAAGATTTATTCATATACACCCCTCTCTACACTCTTCCCACCCTTGGGTTGAACAGTCATGGGGCTGGTATGGTACAATCCGATAGCTGGGGCAACATCCAAAACCTCTGGAAAATTGGAGAAGGCCTTAAAGTGGAACTGCCCAGGTAGCAAGCTTTTTAAGTGGCCAATTATTTTAATAGCAAATGTTTAATGGAAAAAAACCCAAAACCAAACAACCCACGATAAATACAACTTGAATCTCAGGTTGGTTTCAACTGGACGGCACAAGTACATAGCCCACTCTCAGTGTGCAGGGCCAGAAGCTGGCTAGCACAGCCTCCACCTGGGCAACTTCCACCAGCTGGACTCCAGCTGTTCTTTAAAAGATTCACACCAGTACAGCTAAGAGGAGAATTCAGCCCGTGGATTTTGCTGGGGACTATTCAGTGGGTATTTCCCCCAAGCTCTGGGTTCTGTACATTCTTGGAGAGCCAACCCAGGGAGATGAATAATGTTTGTTGGTAAAATTTTCCTGTAGGAAAAAGGCAGGTTTATCAGATTATCAATACAAAAGTTCTACCCAAGCTGGGCAAGATCTAAGCTTGGAGGCTGTCAAGCCTGTTATTCAGTCTACAGCCTTGTCTACATGAGGAAGTTGCACCAGTTTAACTTAGGCTACATCTACACTATGAGCAAGGGGTGTGAGTCCTCTCCTCATGTAGACACGCTCGCTGTAGCTCTCATTGAGCTATGGTATAACTAGTAGCATAGCTGGGGTAGCATGGCTCACGGCTGCAGAGGTCCAGTTTAGTGGTGCTGAGTATGTACCCACTGGTTTAACACTGGTTTGTACACAGCACTGCTAAGCCATGCTTCCACTGCCATTATCTGTGCTACCATGGCTATACTATTTATACCCACATTAGCTGGATGAGAGAAAGAGAGAGAATGTGTACACGAGCAGGGGAATAACAGCCCTAGCTCATAATGTAGATGTGGCCTTAGATCAGTTTTTAAACCAATTTTGTTAAATGAGCGCAAACCCTTGCATAAACACTCTTCGTTCAGTTTAGCCTTAACTATTACTTCTTTCATATGGCTTGGATAGATAGCAATGGCTACAAAATTTATATCTAGGTTTGATAGCCAGTACAATTCCTGCACCAGAGAGCTGGGGAATGTCTTTCAGGCCCCGTGCGAAAGAACAAAGGGGACACTCAGATATGTGCTCCATCGTTTGTGGTTGGGGACCACAGTCGCATCCAGGTGTTTGTCACATTTTCCATTTAAAGAGGGTTTGCCTACATCTCCCATGAGATGTCCTGATGCAGTTCAATCTGCACCATTCTTTCTGATATAAATCAAAACCCAGTGGTTCCTCAGAAGGGTCAACAACGAGCTGTTTTGAGCAGTCAAAAGGCTCCATGTGGCTCTCCATTGAGTCTCAGCGTCAAAGCTGAGTATAAGGGTCTTGATGTGGTTCCATAGAGGGCTGCAGGATTTGAATCTGGTCTTTGGTGGGTTCTGCAGGTCATTGTGTAGTGGGAGCCTCATGTTTGCATTGACAGGGTTGAGAAAGCAAGATGTCTGGGCAGCTCTTCTAATGGGTGGAGGCTGGATGTGTGACAGGACCTGGAGCCAGTTGTCTGGAGTCGATTTGAGCATCCCTGACACTATGAGTGTGGCGTTATTGAGTTGAACGTTTAGTGTGGCTGCTGTGAGACCGCACTGGCACACGGCATTCAGCCGCAGAATGTACCAAGGCAATTGTTGCTGTTCATAAGGTCCGTGGATTGGAGCCCCATGATATTCCAGCCGATTTCCTGATAAGCGCGACACAAGACCCGACCCTATCGCAGGTGTTGTTGAAAGGTCGAACTCCGGTCCAGCGTTAACACCAAGATACTTTGGGTTAATCTCATGCCTGACTCTCTCGCCATGGAACTGCGCACGGAGTTTGGTATTAGTAATTTGATGGTTCAGATGGAAAGCGGTCACCACTGTTTTTTTTTGAGCTAGGCCTAAGTTTCCAGCATTGGAATTAATCAGCCATTGTGGTAGGATCTAGGATTAGGGTGCAGTTGATGGTATGAAGGCTTGTGTGCTGAATAGGTAGAGCAACATCATCCACACACATGAATTTCCATCACTGGGATATCCACAGTGTATAGATTAAAAAGTATCTGGGCCAGGATGGAGCCTGAGGGATGCCCAAGTTAAGAGTTCTTGGTCTACTGATGTGGCTAATAAGGTGCAGCTTAAAGCAGCAGTCGCCAGTCATTGCTGCCAAGAGAGGGATCGTTTGCCGGCAGTGAATGATGCGGGAGATTGAGGAGGAGGCCCTGTTTCCAGACAGTGTCATATGATGAGGACAAATCAGCCAGGGCAACGATCCCCGTCTTCAACGTCCATTGGAGTCCTGCCCCAATGCAGTCAGTGAGTGAAGCTACTTGTAAGCCTTTACTGATTCCTAACTGACATAAGCTAAACCAGAATAAGCTTGGTTTAAACTGAAGTAAGACTGTCCACACAACCTTTCGCTCTGCTTTAACTAAATCACTTTAAAATCATATCCTAAGTTAAACTGATGCAACTTTCTCAGGTAGACAAGCCCAAGTTAATAAAGACTAATAATCTGTCTGGTAATGGGAATTGTGCATATATTTTTTTTAAGTGAACGCATCAGTCTGAAACTTAGCTCCACATATTAACTGATTCGCTCTCTACACATATATCTGTCTCTATATAGTAACTGATTTGGCCCAGGGACTGTACAGCAATGAAACCTAACTACATGTGACCAATGAAGTGGGGCCAGTTACCTTTTTTTGCAGGTTTCTTGTTGTTGTTTAGCTGCCCGCTGACATCCTGTAACCGTTTTTCTAACTCTTTCTTCTTTTCCTGAGCTAACTCTTCTTTAGATTTTGCTGCTTGCTTTTTCCCACTTGCAGCTGTGGAGGAGGAACGCACAATTTCTGAGACTGCATGGTTGGGGGGAAAAAAAAGTGGACATCACTATTTTACAGGGCACACACAACTAGGCAACTGCTCTGTAGTTACACTGCGAAGATCATGTGACCACACAGCAATTACACATCCCTACAGAGGACAACACACAAAGTTGCCTAGACTCTCAGATAACAATCCCCCTTGACATGATTTTTGTTTGTTTGTGTTAAGATCTCTTGGAAACTATTTTAGAAGATAGAAATATCCATTAATAACCTTGTAGTTACAGGTTACTTACCAGCCACTTATATGGTCAATAGTTACATTGTAATTAAAGAATTGTTACATGGGTTTTCTGCCCTGTAAAACAAAGTGTCCCATTAAAGGTTGTCAGAAGCAGGCATTTGCCATCAAGATTTAGATTTTTCATGCAAGAATTCAGCTGTTTTGTTGCTTAAAAAAAGAGAACTGCAACTGATACAGGCAAAAAATAGCATGTGGCAAGAATGTATTTGCATTAGCTAGGATTAAAATGTTAAGAAGTATCAACAATCCTCATGCTTCAGATCATAAATTAATGCTATCTGAGGTGAGGAAGAAATATCCCCCCACAGTACAGAATTGTATACTTTCGACTGTTGCACATCAGATGTTGGCCACTATCAGAAACAGGACAGATGGCCCACTGGCTTGATCCTGGATCCAAATACCTAAATTCCTCCGTATTATTTTAAAGTAATGATAAACCAAAACCCTCCCACCAACACTTACACAGAATACCCTCTGAACACTAAACATTGCAATAAACAGAATGTGGCAGAAAAGTTTAGTTATATTCCATGGTGTTGACATTGTCACAGACAAAGCCCTGTTCATCAGTGCAGGGTATGCAAACTTCACACGCCTGCACTAATGACACTCTGTGGTTTTCCATGTTAACACAGGCTTTGGTTGCAAAAATAAAATGCTCTGCATACATAATTATTCTGGAGCGTCTCTGAATTGCTCCAGCAGTAAAGGGATTCAGTCAAAATCAAGCTGATACAGTAGAACCTCAGAGTTATGGACACCTCAGGAATGGAGGTTGTTTGTAACTCTGAATAAAACCTTATGGTTGTTCCTTCAAAATATTACAACTGAACAGTGACTTAATACAGCTTTGAAACTTAGTATGCAGAAGAAAAATGCTGCTTTCCCTTTATTTTTTAGTAGTTTACGTTTAACACAGCACTGTACTGTATTTGCATTTTCTTTTTCATCTCTGCTGCTGCCTGATTGCGGACTTTCCGTTCCAAATGAGGAGTGGGGTTGATTGGTCAGTTCATAACTCTGGTGTTTGTAACTCTGAAGTTCTACTGTACATGAAAAAGCAAGAAAAAAACCTATCGAGATGTCAGAAAAAGATAAATTTGCTTAGAGCTCTCTGGAAGTCATGTGGCAGCAAAATGGGCTACTCTGCAGGGATCATGGTTATCTGCTACATTTGCGTCTTTGCTCCCAGAGGTGAGGGGGTGGGGACAAAGCAGAGACCATCCATCAAGGAAGGACAGTCTTACAGTTAAGACACAACTCAGGATATCAGGGGTCAATTCCTGGCTCTGCCACAGACTCTGTGTGTGACTTTGGACAAGTCACTTCATCTCTCTGTGTTGTTTCCCCACCAGGGTTCTCTGTGTTGCTTCTAGGTGTATGCACAGTACCTAGCACAAGGAGGCCTGGATTTCGGTCGTGCTTTCTAGACGCTATCAGAATACAAACAATAAACCCCTCACAGATTCTGGAGGGAAGGAGCGCCGTCCTGGGGAGCTTGGAACCTTCAGCCTTCCATGGAATAGGATTTTGGGGAGGGCAGGAACAGATTAAAGAGGAGGGTCTTGGACATTTCCACTGGGGGAAAGAGGCCTTTTAAAAAAATCACCATCAGATTGCCAACAAGTAATCAATACTTGGAAAAAGAGTTTGATAAGAAGAGGGTCGTAATGAGCAACCCCTCGCCTCCCGTGCCGGGGGGCTGATGGGGAACTCGTGAGCCATGAGGTAACTTACAAAACGGTTTCCTTTGTTTTTTCTGTAAACAAGACTTGACGTATCTCTCCAGTTCTCGTAAAGTGGTGGGCTTCAAGGTTTCAAAATCTATTTCTATCTCGTCGGGGTTGGAGTCCCTGAGGGAAGGTTCCCGGGATTGGATGATGTGCACCACCCGGCCCAGCTTTTCCCCCGGCAGGCGGTTGATGTCCAAGCTGAGCTGCCTCTTCTCGTCATAGGTCATGGGCAAGCCCTCCTCCTCCTCCTCAGAATCGTAGGGTGCAGACACCTGCTTGCCTCCTTTTTTAGGCTGCCTGGAGGGTTTGAAAGCACAAACATGCTCGCGGGTGTATCACGTTCATTTCTCCTCCCCTTGTACCAAATGTTCTATCACGAATGCGGACAGTTATAAACTGTAAACTGGCATGACCACCGATCCCTAATGTTGAGGGATGCTGTCTTGATTCAGGAGAGCACTTAAGCCTTTGTTCAAGACCCAGCGATGTCAGTGGGACTGAAGTATGTACTTATGTGCTGTGTCGAACAGGAATGTTAGTCCTGAATAGGGGCCTAACATCCCATGTCTAGCGCTGAGTCAATTTAGGACACAATTTGGTCTGGCATGTCGGCAGTTGTTACTGACTGTGAGAGCACCACCCCAGTCAATAAGGGGTTACAGAGCTCGTCTGGGCTCAGTAGGCCCCAATCTGCTGCTTATCAATCCTGGAGAAGGGCAGGTCCTTAAAAAGGAGGATCCTGGTTCAGGCTGGGCGGCATTCAAGAACAAACAGAGCTAGTGCACAGAGCCTCCTGTCCCCCGGGGGCCATCTGCTGGGGAACTTGTCAAGAGCAACAACTGAGTGAGCTCCCTGAGGAGACAGAGGGACCAGCTTTGTCCTTACTTTCCTTCTCAGAGACCCAGAACTTAGCCCAGGTTGTTTGGACAAAAGGGGTATGGAGCCCAGATCTTCCCCTCAGGACTACTGCCCTTTACCCTACATGAGACTGCAGGGACGCAACCCTTTTTGTAGGCCGTGGAGGTATTCTGGCCTTTTTCTTTTGGACTTCTTCAACACCTCTCTTCTTCCTGCCCCAGAAGAGGACAGACTCCCTTGGGCACAGCCAGAAAGTTGTACCCCAAGTCTGGAACCCAGACTACAGTCACACCGCCGTCCAGAGAAGGACATCCAAGACAAGAGAAACACCTCACCCCTCACTCCGATAGGGCGCCAGAGAGGTACAACCCATCACAGCACCACAGAACTAGATGATGGATGTAACCCTTTGGAGTGGGCTTCGTTAGGTGAGGACTGCAAGAAACTCACTCGTTTTTCGCTTGGACTTCACTGGGATCAGGTTGGGGCCCTTTCTGTGTTTTACAGTGTGTCTGCATTGGGGGAGAGAAGCCATTTCGGAAAGAACGGGCCAGATCCTGAACCCATGACAGAACTCCCACTGACTTCAACAGGGACCTGGCCCAAAGTAATCGACCCAACCCAGACCCTCTGCCCAGCTGGAACAGAACTGGAGCTTTTTCAAAGTTCTGAAATACAGCACAAGGTTAACTTTTTAACTCCATTTCTCCTTTTCAGCATTTGTAGGCACTTCTGCTAGTCCAGGCCCCCGCTGGCACTGGAGTGGAAGTTCTCATTGGCTAACTAGAGGAAGAAAGCACGAGAAAAAGCCTGATCTGGAGATGCCTTCCTAGCTAACTCCAATGACTGGGGCATTAGAAATAGGATGGATCAATTTCCAGCTCAAGACTCGAGATTCTAATCAGCGTCTGCATTTTGGGGGGGGGGGGGGGCATCTTCATTAATGCTCAGTGCTGGCCTGACTCTGCTCTCCTTGAAGTCAGCGGGAGTTTCACCACTGACTTCAACAGATGCAGAGGTAGGCCCATGCCAAGTGCTTCCGAAATTCTCACCCAAGATGTTTATTCGATGTGACCCTCCAAACCTTGTGTGGTTCCCCATAGGCTAGTATGGATAACAGAAAGCTCATTCTAGAAAACTGGCAAGGGAAGGGAAAGACTAACATATAGGAAGACTCCGGACAAGATGCCAAACACCCACCTGTTAGCTGGAGTCGTGCTGTTTGCTTTTTTAGCTGGTGCTTTCTTCTGCTGAGTCTGTTTTGCTGGTTGGGCCACCTTGGGTTTCTTCTCCTCCTCGGCTTTCACTTTGTGCTTCTCTTTTTCTTTCTCTTTCTCCTTGTCTTTCTTTTTCTTCTCTTTTTCCTTCTTCTCTTTTTTTTTCTTTGGTTTGTTCACGGGCGCTTGCGACAAAGCAGCGAGCTGCTCATGGACGGCCTTCAGCTGTGGGGAGAACAGAAGAGTCGAGCCCCATTATCAACACACTCAACTCTTCCAGGCACAGACAGCATCCATCCACCCACCCACCCAGATGTGCTCACACCTCTCCCATTCACACCAGCAGCTTTTAAAGTTAATCACTGGGCTGAGTCTATTGATTTCAACTGGGAGACTCTGTTTGATTTTTAGTAACCTTTCTTTAAAGAGTTAAATACGGGTCCACGGAAGTTGACCCTCAGGAGAAAACTTAGTTCCCATTCTTTAGGCAAATGAAAAGTAGCCACCTCTTGAGTGGAGAAACTCATGGAAAAGTAGGCAATTTAGTAGTTAGGACTGGGGTATCAGGGTAGTTGGGTTCTATTCTTGGCTCTGCCAATGACCTGCTGGGTAAGTCACTTGATTATTTAGGTATGTTCTGGTGGCACTTGGAAACCGCAACCAAGCCCCCCTTGTGTTTGGCGCTGCACGTACACATAAGAGACAGTCCCTGCCCTGCAGAGCTTACAGCCAAGACAGCCAATAGGAGAGAGAAAAGAAGTATCCTTAACCTCATATTACACAAAGGGACCTGAGACCCAGCGAAACTTGCCCAAGATCACAAAGGGAGCAGGTGGTACACTTGAGTATGCCTGAGTTTCCCTGCCTATAAAATGGGTGTGATAATCTTTTCCTAGATTATCCCAGGGGTGTTGTGGGGTTTCATTCATATTTGCCAATTGCTTTGGGATCCTTGGAGGAGCCATGCAATAGAAGTGCCAAGTATTGTTGTTACAAAGAAAAATTAACCTTCTTTTGAAAACATTTCCCGTAGACTAGGTTTTTCCTGCATCATAAAGGCTGGGGGGGGGGGGGGGGGGAGAATATCTTGATTGCCAGGTCTCAGCCCAGAGGAGATTTTTACAACAAATTGATACCCACAAGTGCTGCTCTACTCTGCATTTTGTAGACGTGCACACCACATGCACAGACACACTGCTCACTATGGAGAGGCTGCTCGGAGCTGGCCTGCCGCTCACCTGCTCCTGGAGCTCGGCCAGTCTGGTCGCTCGCTCTTCTTCAGAGTCGGAGCTGTCGGAGTCAGATGAGCTCTCCTCGCTGCTGTGGCTGCTTTCCGTGCTTTTACTGACAACTGGCGCCGTCGGAGGAGGTGGGGGCGGGGGCTCCACGGGCTCATCCGGCATCTTTGCAAATCTCATCTCGAAGACGTCCTGCAGAGGTTGTTGGATTCAGAGCGACAAAGATGCCTCAGCCACAACGACCTCATTCTGCATCTTTTAAGATCATTATTAAGGCCATGCTAGGAACCCTGATCAATTGTGTGGGACAGACAAGTAACTAGGAAGCATTCCTTGCCCCAGAGAGTTTAGGGTCTAAAGTCGTAAGAGGTGGATCCAAGCTCCTTGGAAGTCAATGGAAAGACCCTTAACAGGAGTTGGATCACACTTTAATCTCTCTTTGTAAAATCGTCTGAGACTTGCTTAGGGGCAGATTATCAGATATATCCCTCCTGTGAGGTTCTTACACCTTCCTCTGAAGTATCTGGCTCTGACTACTGGCAGAGACCAGACACTGCGCTAGATGGACCATGGGTCTGGCAATTCCCTGTGCATTTGTTTTCTTCATAACTACTTACTTGCTGCTCTGCTGCTTGGTTAGACTCTCGCTCTAGGATTTAGCTCCTCCGTCCAGTTCAGAAAAAACCCTGCCAGTATCGACACTAACAGTACCTCTTGTTTGCGAGTGTGAGAACATCTGCTGCAACAGCCTGGGAGGTTGGCTTTAGGCTGGTATGTTGCTAGCATAGTTTTCAGACTGCACAATTTCTCCCACTTCTTCAACGGGGCGTTCAGAGGGGTGTATTATGTAAACGCAAGGTCACTGTCCTAGCACCTTGCGAAGCAATGATTAGGCCATACTTTGAACAGAGTGTTCAGCTTTGAGTCACAGCATGTGAAGAACAGGGTACCGCACAGGGCATCTATGGCCCTTTCCAAATACCAGGGCAGTCAAGGACCCTCCTGGATTGACACCAAGAGGCGCTGAGCGTGCTCAGAACCTTGAAGGCTCCTCCTAAGGGGGAACTAAAATGTACTCTCTGCAAGACGCATTTGCCAGCATCTTTACCTGGAGCTTCCTGGCCATGGCTACAACTTCGTGGTCTGGGGGATTGTACTTGTAACAATTAGAGAACATTAACCGAATATCCGCTGCAAAACCTTGTGCGTCCTGGTATTCCCGGCTGTCCATTTTTTTCTGCAAACAAATAGCCAAAGGGGGAGGGAGGGGAAAAAAGCCATAAGCAAAATGCATTCATAGCGACTGCACAGACGAAAGGTGCATCACAGAGAGAGCAGAGTAGTTAAAAAACTGTTAGCTTACGACAGCAGCAGTTCGGTCTAGCTTGCTTAATTCAAGCTGCTAAGTGACATCGAGGCTTCAGATAATATTTTAAATAAATCGAATCCTTTGACTGTTGTATCACAGTGATTTTAACTCTAATATTCCAAGAAGTTCTGTTTAAACTGACAGTCTATGAAAGGTCGCAAGAGTTCATTTTCTACTAGAAATGAGGGTTCTGGAAAAAAGATGCAACTTTGCCTCTGCCAAAAGAGGTAACAAAATTCCAGTGTGATGCCAAAGAGGGAGCGCACTGAGGGGTCACCCTTCTCGGTGTCTCTTCAATCACAGTCCCTGTCCCATTCCACCAGGTTTTCAAACTTTAAGGGGCTAGATCCTCAGTGGGTGCATATCACCACCCCGCAGTTGCAGCTAATAGAGTGGTGGTGATATAAACCAGCTGAGACTCTGGCACACAGGTCTGCTCCTTAAAACTCTACCCTGTGCCCTTGATCCTAGATAATATATAGCACAATGTCAAGGGTAAATGCTGCAAAACATTAATGGGATGAGCAAGGGTTTGCAGGACGGGACACTAAGAACAGAACAGAGAAAGGAACACTGGAAGCTAGGGTCATCAGAGGACAAAGTTACAGTCATTTGGGTGCATTAAATGTGCATTTCCATCCCGTAACATGTTGGGATTTTTTTCTCCCCTCGAAGATTCATAGATTTTAAGGCCAGGAGAGACCATTAGGGTCATCTAACCTGACATCCTGCATAACACAAGCCGGAAAATTCCACTCAGTGATTCCTGAATGGAGTCCAACTGAAGTTGAGCTATAGTCTGTCTTTTAGAAACCATCCCATCCTGACTTAATGACTCCAAGTGATGGAGAATCTAACGCAGCCCTTGGGAAGCTGTCCCAATCGCTAATTACCCTCTCTGCATTAGCTAATTGTTACAAGGTAAAAAAAAATTGCACCTTATTTCCAGTCAGAATTTTTCCAGTCTCAGCTTCCACCCATTCCTTTTCAGTTTAACCTCAACTCTGAACTCCCGGGGTTTGTAATGCTTGTTTAGAGAAACACTGCAGCCGTCTTGGAGCAATGTTTTACTCTTCAGTTAGAGAGACAAACTCAGCCTTAAGTCCAGTTCAACTGTAGGGCAGTGGGATATTTTCCTGCAAGACTTCATTCCGATAGACTTACGAGATTTGTGGGTGCCCAGCAATTTCTTTTACAGAATGTGTAAAATCTAACTGTGTAGGCTTGATTTATATCTACCATATAGAAATGCTGCATTGCTGAATGGTTAAAAGCCTCCATTTTGCAGCTCTCTGTACCTGTATCTCTCCTTAAAACGAGGAGGGTTTTGCATGCAGAGGGACTGCAGGCTTGGTATGGTAAAATTCACCCTGTACAGAGGGCAGGTGGAAAGCATATGTACCACTTAAGCCAAAGGCTCCAATATTTGGTCCTAGTGCATACAGAATTCCCATTCACTTCATTGGGAGACACACATGTGTAAGGGCTATGGAATGAGCCTTGTAATTAACTCCAACAGGTTCAAGTGGGACTTCAGTGGCAGATAGGTCTTGTGCTGGCAATCTACACAGATGTGAATTTCATCCTTACTGAACTCATTTTGGTAGGAAATCTGGATTCAGAGCAGTGACCTTACTACACTAGCACTTCACACTGCCACGAGAAAGCTTGACAGACATGGCTGTGTAACAAGATCCCATTTGGGGGGATTTAATAAGCCAGAGAACGCCTCTGAGCTGCAGGACTGGGGTGGGCGAGGGAAGAGACAGATTTGTGCTCCTGCAGATCAAGAGCAGTTTGGCCTTGTATGAAAAACATTCCGGGCCAATTCCAAAACAAAACAATACATTAAAACTAAAGAGTTCTGTTACTTTAAAATATGCCTTCCTACTGGAAAGGCCTTTTTGAGAATCTTGTGTTGGTTTGGCAGGTCCACTGGCTGATTATTGCACACATCAGTGTGTGAGGGTTCGGTTCCATCCAAAACCAAAGGTTTTCTAACTCCAGGGCCTTTTGATCACTGGATTTTTTTTTACAAATTTTTGTTTTAAAGAAAATTCACTCAGGAAAGACTGAGAATATGGACGTCAAATGGCTGCATGAAATGCCTTTGGGTTCTTGACTTGCCGAGCTGCTTAGGCGCTCGCAGATGAGGGAAGTTTGCAATTGCAAGTCAGAATGAGAGAGTCTGGTGAGAGAGGGGACAGGAAAGGCTTAGGCCCGGCTCTGCTGCAATCAGGTGTGAATGCAGCACCTGTCGCTACACCTGAGCTAGCTTTAATTCACCTAGTTTGTGTGCCATGGCAGCAGGATTTCAGTGCAGGTTAGCTGCCCAGGTATATTTAAGCCTCTGCTTCTGCAGCTACCCTGCTATCGGTCTATGAACCTGCTAGATCAACGCTAGCTTGGACATGGCTGCTGTCGCACCTCCGACTGCAGTGTAGACACCTTTAGGCACCCAACTTTCACGGCCTCTCTTCAGAAAGCCAGCCTTAGGGCTTATGGAGTCTTTTAAATTAGTAATTTCATAACAGGAGACCCTGGTGCCCCAACTGTGTGGCTCAGGGACAAGGGAGTAGACCCTCAGCAGGCATAAATCAGGGTTTCTCCATCGCCTTCCATAGCGCTGTGACAATTTACATCAGCTGGGATTCAGTCCAGGACTCTTCATAACCCGCTTGCAAGTTATATGAACTCATAGGTTAGTTCTTTTAAACCTAGAGGAAATTACCCCCGGAACAGCTGCAATTAAAGAAAGCTTTGTAACTCCCTGAAGAAAAAAAAAAAGTCCCCCTGCTTTAAAACCCTGAACTGGGCTGCTCCGAAACCACAGCAGTTTGCTTCAAGAAAATTCATGAACTTGCACCTTTAACTTCCTGGAGGCCAATGGTTTATTCTTGAAGCAAATCCTCTAACAGGGCAACTGCCGAGTATGGTTACTTGTATTCTCCGAGGTAAATAAAGGGCAAACACATCCATATTTCTGTCTGCAGTGACAAAGAGAGACCTAATGGCCAGTGCACAGGGCTGGGAGTCAGGCGCTCTGGGTTCTGTTCCCAGGTCTCGCACTGGGTGATCTTGGGCATAACGTTTCAGCTTCCTGTGCCTAAGTCTTCCCATTTGGAAAACAGGGATGATGCCTCAGCACTGAGAAGAGGGCGGAGTAATATTTGTCCTTGGATACAGCTATGGGAATTGCAAAGGATGAGTCCTGAGTCCAGGCTCCATGCAATTATTTTTAGTCTATTTGAGTGTAATTACCAAATAACCTGCAGCAGCCACAGAGTTGTTAAATGAATCCATCCTCTTTCACTGATCTAGTGTACTCCAGAACCCCCTCAATGTGTATCATTCCTGCTCGCCACTCCACCGAACAGTTCCACTCTCTGCTAACCATGGAGGACTTACACACTGTACAGCACCAGTTTTGCTCTGTGATGCTCCTGGAATTTACATGGGCACACGCTCATTAAGAGTAGAAACTTCTGCAAGGAATCGGACAGGAGAGTCCTACAGTTCCCTCAGCTCTTCCCATTCTGTCTTGATCGACTTTACCCTGCAGCACCGCCTTGGTACACTTTCCCACTCTGCACTAAAGATCCTTTCTTGGTCCGCCGGCCTGTCAGAATTAGCTCAGTTGTATTACCTCATCATCTCTCCTTTTCTGGAGACAGCCCTGGCAACCAGCCCAGCCCACCTTACTGGTACAAGCACAGTCAGAAAGTACCCTCCAAACCATCCGAGATATACCTACTATACAATTCACTGCAGGGCCTTAGACAAATACCGACCGAGACATGAAATATTAACTCTGCAGAATTAACCCTCACACATCCAGGGAGCAGGAGTGACAGGAACACACAAGCCCATGTACTCTAGTTGCTAAAGAGGTTAATTTCTGCATAATGCTCCAGGGACTGTGGCTGCACTCCACATACCAGCACACTGATCGTCACTACAGAACTGAACTCGGGACCTTCAGACCCATAAACAAAGCCCAGTGGCACTTGTGCTAGAGGCGATGTAACATTCTGTTAATGTAACAATGTACAGGGCCTGTCTCAATTAAATCACACTATGGTCATTTATGAAAAAGTACCAACAAGCCAAGGGTGACAGCAATACAGTTCAGAAGAAAATAATCCCAGACAGCACTTCAAAGAGAATTTATTAAGAAAAATCCTACCCCACGAGAGGCAGTTCCAGAGTCTTTATCTATAAAAGACTCTACAGGGTTCATTGTTAATTTGTCTCCAACCTTCCCAACGGTACTAATAAAGTACAGACTGCAAATGGGAGGAGAATGTCACTCAGTTGCATAGACAGTGCAGTCAGAGGTCCACGTTTTATATATTGCAGTTAAAAATTTGAGGTCCATAAAAGCACCAAAAGCCAATGGAGAGGACCCTGAGTGTGAATTTAGTGCTGGCCAAAGAAACCACAGTGTTCTCAAATAGCTCTGTTTTTCATAAAAACATGAATAATACACAGAACTCATCTAAAGCATCTTGCTTCCACAGATTGTTGGGCAAAACCCTGGCCCCACTGAAGTCAATGGACTTCATTAGGATCAGGATTTCATTCCTTAGCTCTATATCGTGGGGGCTGGGGGGAAGGGCGAGGCAGAAATCCCACTTGCCTTACTCACTTGGGACATGATCTTGCAAGGTGCTACACATCTCTGGAAAGGCCCTCTGCACCTTTGGCTTCCAATGACATCAAGAAAGCTGAATGCACTTGGCACCTTCAAGGACTGGGCCCAAAAATAGTCCACTGAAGTCAATGCAGTACTCCAGTGAGATAGCCAAGAAGGATCCAGCCATCGGTAATTTACTGACTGTTCTTAACACAAGACAACAGAGGTGCTGGAACAATTTGTATAGCGGGGGTGCTGAGAGCCACTGAGTCAAACTGTAAAACCTGTCTATGATGGAAACCACTTCAAGCCATGGGGTGCGGCAGCACCCCCAGCACCTATGCGAGACAGCTAGAGAAGATTTTATTCATAGCTCCAAAAAAATCGTATTACCAAAATGGGAGTCTGTACTGGGGTAAGGCAGGGACTGGGCCAGGGACAGTCAGCTTTGGAACAAATATCCTTCCAAACCTCATTAAAGAAACCAGAGATCTTTACAGATATTCAGGGCTGAATTTGGAACCGTGTGCATGCAGTAGTGGGGAGTAAATAACTGCAAGGGCATGACCCCACCCAATTGCATCCACAGATATTTAACTGGAGAATTACAGACTTTGTTAGGGGTCCTCTTAAAAATTAGGGCCTTGGTCTAAATTTCTTAATTCCAGATGATTAACTCAAACACTTCAACACTGTCAGCAAAATTTCTCACGAAGGGAAAAGGGAGCCGTGTGAAAGTAATAATAATAAAACCCTACAATCTAATAGCCATATCCTGCAAACACTTCTAGGCCGCAGCAAATTTACTCACGTGAGCAGCACGGGTACTGGAACAATTTGTATAGTGGGGGTCCTGAGAACCATCGAACCGAACTGTAAACCCTGTATATAACGGACACCGCTTCACGCCAGGAAGTGCAGCACGCCTAGTTCCAACAGTCCCAGTGGCCTTAATGGAATGCCTCTTGTCAATAAAATTACTCATGTGCAAAAGAATTAACAGGATCGTGCTTTAAGCCAGGTATGTCCTTTAGGACCTCCAGGGTATCCTGTCTGTCTGTCTGATAGCCCACATCCTGCAAACACTTAAGCTTGTAACTTTACCCATGATTAGCTCCAATGGGATTACTCCTCTGCATAAGTGCTTGCAGGATTGGGGCCTTAGAATGTAAATTCTCCATGGCTGAGACAAACAGATTGTTTGGTCTATAAACGTTGCAGGTGTCTTTCCTTCCTGTATGTATTCCAGTTCCATTGCAGGGCAAGGATAGAGGCAGGAATGTCAATCCAACAGAATCACATAGACGCAGAGCTGGGAGAGGCCTGAAGAGGTCATCTAGTGCAGCCCCTGGCACTAAGGCAGGCCCAAGTAAACTAAACCATCTCTAGATGTTGGTCTAACCTGTTCTTTAAAACCTCCAATGATGGGGATTCCACAACCTCCCTTGGTAACCTGTCCTTGTACTTAACTACCCTTATTGTTAGAAGGCTTTTCCTAATATCTAACCTAAATCTCCCTTGCTGCAAACTAAGCCAATTAGTTCCTGTCCGACCTTCAGTGGACATGGAGAGCAATTGATCACCGTCCTTATTGTGTAAACAATAAGAATCAAAGTCAATCTATGCTAGATTAAAACTTCCGGGGCTGAGAGTGCTACTGAGGCAGACAGTCAGACTGCTCAAGGCAGGAGGAAGGAACTGTTCCAAAATGATCTACGGGAGAACACTAGTAAGCTTGAAAGAGAAAGTCCCATCAATGGTCTGATCCTGCTCCCTCTGAAATCAATGAAAGTTCTGCTGCTGGCTTTGATGGCAGCAGGATTGGGCTCCTGGTCAGCACTGCAGCTGCTGACATCTGGAAGTGAGTGGGGAAAATGGACACATGAAGCTGAGCATAGATTTTCTGGCAGTGGGTACGGTTCTGTGATCTCATCCATGCGGACGGAGCCTCAGGGCCACCTGGAGCCCAATGGGCCTCCATGGGAATCCACAAAGCAAATCTGAAGGGCAGAGGATAGAGCATGGCAATCCAAACAGGACACTGCCCACCCCATGCATCCCAGAGGAGCCTCCACTGCTGGTCACCCAAAGATAGCAAAGGTGGCAGCTCCATCCTAGGGCCGAAATGCCAGGGGGACCTCAGCCCTCCAGTGGGGACATGGACAACACCTCTCTCTCACCCATCCCCTACCCCTGAGAGAAAAGGAAAACGAGTCAAGAAAACACTTGCGCCCTCCCCTCAATCAGCACTGCAGAAGATATAGGCTGAAAAGTCTTTCAGTCTCCCACATCGCCGGCATTGATCTGCTCTGGTCTCCTCCTACTACAAACCATAGTCCATGCGGCCCTTCCTGCTGCCTGCCTACTCCACGTTGGTCTGCCTCCCACGTAATGACACATGTACCAAAAGCCATTGGAGCCATTGTCCCACGCTCTTAACCTGGACCCAGCCAGCGCACCAGGGCTCTGCCACCGTTTCCCCCGTCTCTTGCCTACAACAGAATCCCTTCTCTGCTGTACAACCAGCGCTCGTGCAAACTCAACTCACCCAAGCGTCTTTCCTTTTCTCCTCCCAGGAAGTCGCTGGAGGCCCCTTTAGCTCGGCTTGGCTCAGTGGCAAATCTAAAACGAAATCCTGAGCGCTGGGATGGCTCGGGTTTACAGAGTGAGGGCAAATACAAGCTCAGAATAAGGATGGTCTTTGAGTCATCACTCCACAAGTGGCTGCTTGCAGCATCTCAGCCAGCAGAGAGCCGGCCCTGGGTGGGGTAAACATTCCCGATAACGATACTTAGCACATACGTAGGGTCTTACAAACATCAGTCCTTGCAACACCCCTGTGAGGTAGGGAAATATTATTATCCCCATTTTACAGATGGAGAAAATGAGGCACAGATAGGTGAAATGATTTGCTCAAGGCTTAGAACTCACGAATTGTTGGCTCCTCACCTCAGGCTTCATGCAGTAGCTCATGCTGATAAAATTCTCTCCCTTAAAAAATAGACTGCAGTAGTAATCCCAGACACTGCAGCATCACTTGGAAGATCTTTTGGACCATTATTATCGTGCATAGAAGTAGTGGATGGGATTTTCCAAAGCACCTAAGTGACTTAGGAGCACTCAGAAAAAGGATGGTGACTGAGGAGCACTGGGTCTCTTAAGTCACTTAGGTATTTCTGGAAATCCCACTCATTGGCTTTAAGGGGAGCAGGTTTAAGCCCTCAACATAAAAAGTAAAAGCTAGCAGGAGCATCTTCATCTCTTGCCTGTGGGTGGAAAAATCTCATTTCAACCAACAGAGATTCCTATGGCCGATTGACCAGCAGAACGGGGGCAGTGGGGGGGCAACATGGAGACCTGCGGATGGAGGGAAACCTCCACGCCCCAAAAGAAAAGCACATTGACGTTCAAACCAAGGTAAGCTAAGTTGAAATACAGGCTTCTCTACAAGGCAGCCATGAACCACTGCTAGCTAGCAACACTGCTACATTTGTAACATCTACCACCGCGGAGTGAACAGGTGATAATCAGGTCCCACCTGGTGTCACACAGAGACCATCCAGAGCCCACGCCACACAAACAACTGATGGGAAGGCAGTGACTGCTGTACATGGGGTTCTATGGATCGAACCCTATGAAATACCGCACATCCTGTGTTCAGAGCACAGCGCTGCCAAGGGGGCGTTTGTTTAGATAGCCAGACTATCTGCTCAGGGAGCTGTTGGCACTGTGCAGTGTGGAGTACAGGGAAACATTCCAGGACGTGGAAAAAGGGAAACAAAATAGAAAAAAAAAAATCTGAATGGTCCACAAATCTGGTCAATTTTACACCCCACCCATCAAGAACTGACCTACTGCAAGAGCAGCAGCCCCTCTTCTATTCGCAACCAGAGAGCTAAGACACCCTGCAAAAGAGGTGGTAAATGTGGACGTACTTTCACAGTACTGAGATCCATGGGGTGTTTGATAATATCATGATAGTCATGTAATTCCAAGGCCTCTGCATCGACAGGCTTGTAAAAGGGCCATGCGTAGGCTGCGTGTTTCTTAGAAAGCATCTCCTTCAGGATGCTGTCACAGTACTTGAGGTGCTCGGAGAGTTTGCCCTTTTTCCCCGCATGCTGGGGGACCTCCCCATCTTCGAGGTCTTTCTTTGGTGGCTTGATTGGCCGGCCGCCGCTCTCTCGGCGAGCAACGACTTTCGCCTGCTTGGGGTCTGACAGCGGGATGGGCGACTCGCTCCGGCTGGCAGTGATGGCTGAGGTGGTGGGCGTGGTCGTGTCTGCTTTTCGCTTCACTCCCTTTTTCTGAAACAAAGAACAGGTGGTTGGGAATACAGGTCCTGCCTGCAGACTGTGCTGGCAAGGGCCATTTCAGGACCTGATCCTGCTCAGCCAGCACAACCGATTCCTGCCACATAGCCTGATTCTCTTCTTACTTACACCAGGTTTACATGGCTGTAACTCCATTGACTACAACGGGAGCTGTCCCTGAGTATTACTGATGTGAGGAGAGAACCAGGCCCTTGGGGAGCAACAGTGTTTTCTTGCAAAACTCAGTTTTTACTAGCCTCTTTAATATGCAGGTGAAATGTACCTAAAATATATGGGTGACTAGGAAAGGAGTTATTTGTGCACAGAGTGCATTCGGAATGAAAGAGATGTCTGTGCAGTGTGGATTTAGCTGGCAGAAGATTTGGGTTACAAATTTGCAAATTCAAGGGTTAATTCTGTGGGAAATAGAAAATCCCAAACAAAAAGCTCCATGATTATTAACAGACGCAACCTTCTCTCACCTTGTGGCATGAATCTGTAAATGGATGGTACAGGTAGTTCTGAAGTGCTAATGCCCCCATTGGCTGGAACATGTGAAGAGGATTTAAATTATAGTCATGCCATTTACGGTATTAGGACTTATTTGTGTTTGTACAAAGTCTAGTACAATAGGATCCAGATCTCGATTATAACCTCTGGGTGCTACCATGACATCACTAGTAGTATCTAGCTCTTACATAGCACTTTTTATCTTTAGATCTCAAAGTACTTTTACACAAAGGAGACCAATATCATTATCTCCATTCTATAGGTGGGGAAACTGAGGCACAGAAAGAGGATGTGATTTGGCCAAGGTCCCCCACAGCAACCGAGTGGCAAAACCGGTACTAGAATGCATATGCCCTGTGTTCCAGTCCAGGGCTCGCTATCCTCTACAGAACATTGTTAACAACCCTGTTTTAAAGTTAAATTTCAAGCAGAAAAAAAAAATCTTGTGTCACTAGATTAACACTTTCATCCAATTTCTTTAAAAAAATGGTATTCAGCCAGCAGCTGTTTGGAGCAGTAATTTAATTTACTGGGAAATTAAATTAGCCAATTAAATAGTAAAATACAGGCGTACAATTGGTAGCAGAATACAATCAGTAAGAAAGACAGAACTTGCCGATCCTACTGATATTTCTCGGGTTCTCAAAGCACAAAGCTGCTTTCAATACCTTCCAGCTGGAGTGCCCTCCTGCAGTCTTTACTGTAACAAAACTCTCACTGACTGCCCTGGAGTCAGGAATGCAGGATCAGGCCCTTCCTGATTTGCGCTATGCCCGTTTGAAACAAAAATGGAGCTGTATGTTCGTTGGGCCTGCTCTTGAACCTGAAAGGAGCAGTCCTACCAAAATCTACGGACAACTGGTGAGAGCAGGGAGTTCTTAGGTGTGGTAGGGCACTGGGCCTCAGAGGCCATTACGTTCATGCAGCCTCGTAGCTGGCTAACTGGTGGTGATATCTGTGGAGTTGGAAAGTCAAATGCAAAGGGAAGTAACTCATGTTTCTGACCAGTGGTTGCCTGTCTAAAAATGCGATACTGCCAAGAGAAAGACGGTTGGTTGCTCTGTTTACCTTGACTACAGGTGGCGTGGGAGGAACCACTGTCATAATCGGAGCGGTAGGAGGAGGAGCAGCGGCAGGAGGAGGAGCAGTTACAGGCGGGACGTTTGCGGTGATGGTTGGCACAGGCGTGGCAGCGATAACGGGTGTCTGAGAGACAGCTGGAGGGACGTTCTGGAAAGGGGCTGGCGGGGAGACAGATGACACGGCCGCTGCTTGCTGCGCTCCTTTAAAACGATACAATTAAACACATGTGACATAGCACATTCAATAGCCACTCAGCTAGCTCGACCAAGAGAGGCTGTTGCCTCTGGACTCTACAGCAATGACCGTCTGGACCTTTCCGCTCTCTCTGCAGTGTCTGGATGCCCATATGTGAGCAAACTGCTCCAAGCCCTGACTGTCACTCTGCTGTTATGGGACAGTTTCTGTTTTCCCTTCCAGTCTCTCTCAGAACTAGCCTGTGCTCAGCAAAGAAGGAGACCGATGGGAGGGTAGGGAAGGGTGTGGATTCTCTAGAAAGGACGACTGTTCACAGCAGGAAAACCTCCGCTGGGTTCAATCTGCTTTTGCTACTGCTCTGTGCAGCTAATAATAAATACCACTAGTCTATGGGGCTGAGTAAAAAAATGATTTTTCAGGTCACTGCAATCCTGGCTTTTTTTTTTAAAAATGTCCATTTTGGGTCAAACGGAAAAGAAATTTTTTTCAAAATTTATCGGTGAATTGAAAAGTTGACAAAAAATTCATGTCAGATCGAATGAAACGGTTTGTTTCCATTTCAACCATTTTTAAACATGTAATTTTTTTTTCTTTTAATAAAAGAAAGGTTTGAACAAAAAGCATCACCCCGAACCGGAACATCGAAACGGTTCATTTCAAAAATGTCAAAATGAAATGTTTACATTTTTCAGAATTTGTTTGTTTTGTTTTTTTCCAACCAAAACAACTAAGCAAAGCATTTCCATGTCGCCAAATCTGCATTTTTCACCAAAAAAGTCTCACCCAGGCCTACTTATGCGGCACTTTAACTCCATAGACCTCAAACCTCTTCGCAGAGAAAGTTCAGGTAACTTGCCGATCGTTATGGTGCAAATGAAAAGGGGAACTGGGAACAGAACCCAGGATTCCCAGACTAGTGCATTATATGCTACACCACGCTGCCATTCCTGTTATAGGGTGGCGGTAATCTGTCCTGCAGAAGTAGCTGCATTTTAATACAATGTGCAAAAGTGTTTGGTTTTTTTGTTTTTAAAGTTCCAGCACTGTTCTATTATTGATTAATGAAATAATTCTTTGCACTTCTACAGCACCTTCAAAAGACGCTTTACAGACTTAGTGCCTTAGCTGACATATGTGGAACCTGAGGCACAAAAGGCAAACTGACTTGCCCAAAGCCACAGTCAGATTTCATCTACACAGCAACTTGCTGCTGTTTCATTAAATCAGAGCAAACCCGTGTTTTCGCCCCTGTGATTTCAATGGGAATTAGGAGCTTAAATGCCCTTAGTCTCTCTGTGCTCTGGAGAGAACAGCAGTGTCCTCCCTCACAGGCCTGCTATGAGGATAAATACAGTAAAAGACTGGCAGGCAGGCAGATATTACGGTGATGGGCACCCCATAAGTACCTTGGATAGACAGACAAGCAGGATCCACACAACCTGAATCTCATTCAACTGCTCTGACCATTAGACCACACTCCTTTTCTACCCTCTGAATTGTGTGTCTAGTCAGGCAGGGAAGAAGGGGGTCAGGAATCAGCAATGGGCTTGCAACATTGATAACCATCTGCTCAGGTCAGTACCTGCACTCTGTGCGCTCACTGCTGGCTTGCGACCTTTGCCTTTAGGGACCGGTGGTAATAACTCAACTTCCTCCTGGGGCATCTGGGCTACTTTCTGCAGAAAAATCTTCTCCAGGGCTTGCGCCATGAGGACGATGTCATCTGTGGGCTGGGTGGACAGAACAAGGCAGCACTAGCATAATGCACCCGTGAGAAGCAAAGAGGGGCTGAAAGCCTTTACAATCGCATTGTTTCATTTATCCCCTAGCCGGAAATGTACACTGTCTTCCAATGAATGAACGCGCCATAGCTCTGAGAATTAAATAACTCTCTGGTGTTCACGCCAGCCTCAGTTGGTGCGTCTACACGGTGATAAAAAAAACCCACAGTACCAAGTATCGGAGCCCGGATCAACTGACTCAGGCTCAGGCTGCGGGGTTAAAATAGCAGTGTAGAGGTTCGGACTTGGGCTGGAGCCTGGGCTCTAAGAGAATGTCTACATGGGGATGAAAAAACCTGGTTGGTCCAGGTCAGCTGACTTGAACTCACAGGGCTCGGGCTCCAGGGCTGAAAAACTGCTGTGTAGATGTTGGGTCTTGGGCTGAAGCCCAGGCTCTAGGACCCTGCAAGGGGGAAAGGTCCCCGAGCTCAGGCTCCAGCCCAAGCCTGAATGTCTGCACTGCAATTGTATAGCCCCGCAGCCCAAGACCTGAGTCAGTTGCCCCAGGCCAGCCACGCTGTGGGTCTTTCATTGCAGTGTGCACGTACCCTCTGACTCCCGTCCTCGACCAGCTGGCAAATTACAGCCTCTAAATACAATGAAGAACCAGAAGACTGCTTCCTTTAGAAGCCCACACCATTGCTGTCCCACATATCAGTTCGGAAGCAGAGAGCTGCAACAGATGATTTGTCAATCTCTGTCTGGCAAAATATTCAGGAGAAGAGAATAAACACCTTCCTCGCTCCAGTACCAGCTAATTAATGTATTTATTTCAGCTCGCTCCCCAGCATGGGTCAATGATGAACTCTCTTAGGAAAAAGAATACAAGGAATAAAAAGCACTTTAAAGCCAAAAAAAAAAAAAAAAAAGCATATATAAGCAACCAACAAAGTGCACGAGAGATTTATGGAAGAACGCATGAGGCATGGACAGCGGATAGAATGATAGGAGTTATTTACCTGCCCTCTGCTGCTGAGAGGAGTATCTGATATTAGTTACTACTGGACAAAGAGAATAACACTTAGCACTTATATTCCACTTAACATCTACAAACATCTTTGTGCAAACATTAGCTAATCTGAAAGAATTCCTCCATGAAATTAAAGAGCTGAAGTCTCGGCTGACTTGCTGTGTGACCCCAAGATATTAATTCTACCTACAGTTAAGAACACGTTTGCCATTTTAACCAGTGAGGGCAAAGAAACATGCAACACAAAGACAGCTTTGTACATTTAAAAGTAATATGATTACCATTAATGGCATTGTCAGGAGAGTTTTAGCGCACAAGTTATCCCTAGTCAAAAGTTGCAGTGGAATAGCCACCCGCAGGCTTCCCTATTCAGAGCCACAGCTAGGAGTTTGTCTGCATTCTTTACCTTGTTGTAAATGTAACAGTTTGTAAACATTGTGTTGAAATCCTGCATGCATTCACTGGCACTCCAGTAATAGTTATGTTCCAGTCGCTTCTTAATTGTCCCCATGTCCATCGGGTTTTTGATTATTTTGTGATAATCCTGTTCAAGAAACAGTAAAGATGTTACACGCAACAGTGCTTTGGACATGTTTGTTCATTGGATTTGTTAGTCAGCTGCTAAAAAAGCATCTTCCTCCGTTCCCAACCTCCCCTTCACCACATACAGACACACGTCCATTCTCTGCTCAGACTGCCAAAATAACCTTTGCTTTCACTTACTCCTCACTGGGGAGATTTCAGCCCACTCTTAATTTTATTTTAAAAAAGGGGCTTTATTCGTAAACCTCGGAATTTCTCAGACATGCTGAAAGATCCACACATAAAGGGACACCATCAACATTAAAAAAAAAAAAATTCAAGTTTGCCACAAACATGTTGTACCTGATATTGGGGGAGGGGAGGGGAACAGGTTTTTCAACCAGCTTTCCATGGAACATGGTTTCAACCCAGTTGTCCCCCTAACCTGGTTATAGATGTAATTTTGGTCTGCAGCACAGAATGGAACAATGTCATCCTTTGTCGCTAGAGCAAACGCATAAGAACATAAAATGGTCACACTGGGTCAGATCAATGGCTCATCTGGCCCAGTATCCTGTTGTCTGACAGTGGCCAGTGTTAGATGCTTCAGAAGGAATAAACAGAAGAGGGCAATTATTAAGTGATCCATCCCCTGTCGTCCTGCCCTAGCTTCTGGCAGTCAGAGGTTTAGGGACATGCCTCCCTGATCATGTTGGCTAGTTGGACCTTCCCTCCGTGAATTATCTCATTCTTTTTTGAATACAGCTGTGATCCAGTGGATGCTAGAAACTGGGGCCATTTCTGTAGCCAAAGCTGTAGCACAGACAAGATCTTAACAATGGATCAGCTGAACTTCATGACGCTGTGTTACCAGCTGGTTTTGCCTCTGAAATGGGGAACGTTTCCAAACGTGGGCATTAGAAGAAAGGGTCACAGCATCAGCTGACGAACGTTAGCAAACAGTTTGGTGCCACTTCCTGAAAAACAGCTTTCCAAGGGCTTCCGCTTCAACTGGTGCCTAACCAGGCAGCTGTAGATGCTGCGATGACACAGGGCCCCCTCCCAGTGGGGGAAGGGGTGCAAGGATCCTTGTTCCTATAGCCCCGTGAAGCCCTATATGACCATTGACTATCTCTGTGCCCAACACCAGGGAATGACCTGAGAGACCAGCTATGTCTGGAGCACACAAGGAGCAACCATCACGTAGCTGCTAAGGATGAAGTGGAAAACCCGGTTTCCTGGCCCGTGTAGGTTTGATTTAGACCGTATGTGAAAAAAGCAACTGTTCTTCCACCGTTTCCTTAAATTTCTCCGTGCCCTTCCCTTAGGACCACCACTAAACTCCTCCATATGAAACTAAATCCATTAAAAAAACCAGCCAAACAAACAAAAAACAGACACAAAGGAGTAAAGTGGTACTGAAATATTACACTGGCATTAAAAAGTGTTTTACTCTTCAGGACAGAATTTTAACTAGAGCCTTTCAACATTATGAACTTCAAAAGAAGATCTTGATCCAGTCCATAAACTCAGGTAATAACATAGGAACTGGAGTTCTCCCAATTGACATCACAGAGTGAGACTGCGGAGTCGCTCTTGCTACCACCAAACCATTCAAAACAGCCAGAGCTACCTTGATGCATGAGTGTGTGGGGCTCACATCTTTATAAAAGAGGCACCGAGGTCTTGCCCTCAGTTGCTGCCTGCCTGCCTGCCCAGGATCAGAGAGGACAAAGGAAAGAGCATGACTCAGATCGCAGAGCGAAAGAAGCTCAGAGAAACTCCTTTCACCAGTTAGTAATCCGGCTTTCTCCTGTGTCCTATGGCCTACCCAGAGACTGACACTCAGCCGGGCTAGAAGCAGAGGACGAGAGGCTGACGAGAGAGATAGAAGATCAGTGCTGAGCGAGAGAGTCAACGTCTGTGCTATTTCTTCTGCTTTGGGTCCGGCATTCCCAAGGCATCTAGCAAAGAGTCGCCCCTTGATGATGGGCATTCTCCTCTTTTCTTCCTTGGCACCAAATCCAGTAAAGCCAACTGGAAACACCATTTAAACTGGCCTGATGCTAGTGCCAGAATGCTCACAAGCAGACTTCAAGGCAAGGTCTCTCTGATCTAGCTTGTTAGGTCAGGATGCAATAAGCCCTATACATCCCCAGTGAGAACACCTTCCCCTTCCCCAATGGGGGATATCAGACAGGAGGCACCTTTCCCATAAAGGGAAGACCCTGCTTTCCTGGTGGTGTCTGATTTTCAAACGGCAATCCTGAAATGTCAGAACTAGAACAAGACTGAAAAAAATACCTACCAATGAATGGGATTTAAAACACGCCTACCACTTTTAACCAAAAATTAACCCTAAATAAACCCTTTTTCTCTGCAACTAATGGGGTGGGCAGGTAGATCAAAGGGGAAGCCAAGGTGCTCAGAACTTCTGGAAATCAGATGCATAGTCCCTCCACTGCTGTGATCATAATCTGAGCACGCAAGCTGGAGTTAGCACCAATTTCCTTGAAAGGTTCCAGAGGTGGCTGGCTTGGGGCTGACTCCAGGAGCTGAGATCCGGGGAGGCAAGTTCATGCTAACTGTTAAAAGGGAAACTGTCTTTGCTGTCAGGTGAATGTGTGCAGGCCGTGGTGAAGTCAATGGGAGCTGCGCATGTACCTCTGGAAAAGGAATTGAGCCCTTGATCTTTAAGAGATTCAGCAGGAACTAGGATGTTCAGAGGTTTCTTTTAAAAAACAGCTTTGTGTAGCATGAGTTTATGAGACAAAAGCCTTGTTTGCATTTAAACAGGCTTGCTGGTATAGTTATACTGGGAATCCTCCCGCATGGAGAGGCAGTTTATTCCAGCAAAAGAATGTTTTTACTGGTATAGCTTAAACCAGCTCCCCAAACAGAATAAACTAGACTGGCAAAAAGACTTTACCCCCCCACTTATAATGGCATCTACTAGGGCTTTTGCCAGCACTGCTAGGTTGATTAGGAGTGTGATTTTTTCACACTCCTAACCAGCATGCCAATGCCAGTAAACCTTTCTAGTGCAGACCAGGCCAAAGTTAAGAGAGTCTGACATTAAGTGAAAACACTGTTTCAGTTCTTGAGTGTTCCAGATCCTACTCCTGACCCAAAGATTTCAGGGACATCTCCTGCTCTTGGAAAATCTATTGCATAATTCCACAAAGCAGTCCTTATGCTCTTTCTTTGAGCATACGTCAGAAGCTATTAAGGTAACATTCTAATCTACAACAAAAACAGCAGAGGCCTGAGGAGCTTCTTAATAAACAGAACCAAAAAATAAAATTAAAAAAAATCCATCTAATAATTGATAACAGTTAACATAACTTCTACTAGTTTTGAAGAAGTCAGGTCTGTGAAAGGTCATCTCATACTCAGGGTACTGGGAAACGAATGACTACCCCACTCGTTTCGCTATGCAGAGGCCAGTGCTCAGCACGACAGCTCTGGGGAGTTGGGGAATCAGAAGGAACCCAACAACATTTCACTTCACATGAGCAGAAATTGCACATCGCTAAAGCAGAGCTCTCCTGGCAGACTACACAAAGCAAAGGAAAGAATACTTACTGGTAAATTCAATTTAATTGCATCGACGGGTTGGTAGAAGGGCCAAGCAAACTGATGCTTCCACAAGGTCTTCACCACAACATTTTGCATGTACTGCAACTGGTTGGTCTTCCGCCCGGGCTTGTTGGGGTTGGTGACTTCTGGGGGGGGTGGATTGACAGGGCCCTGGGGAGCCTGTATCGCTGATGTGACCGTTGACATTTTCCTACCTCTGGGTCTCACTTACTGTTGCAGCGGCAACTAGGAGATTCTCTGTCTTCCTTTATGCTCCCTGAATGGGATTGACATCCCATTTCCAGGGCCCAACCATGCAACCTAGACCAGGAGAGAGAGGAGGAAGAGGTGGAGTGTAAATACAGACATTTAATTGAAACACACATGTTCAAAAACAACACACACCCTAGACATGGCTAAACCCAATCCCTTCACCTGATCCTAGGGTGACCAGATGTTCCGATTTTATAGGGACAGTCCTCATTTTGGGGTCTTTTTCTTATATAGGCTCCTATTACCCCCCACCCCCATCCTGATTTTTCACACTTGCTGTCTGGTCACCCTACCTGATCCACTGCATTTGCTGTCAAGCTCAGATACCATAATGATGGGCATGGTACAAAAACCTAGATGCATAGATTAGATCAGCAGTTCCCAAACCCATGGACTGCAGAGCACTTGCTAGTGATCTATGGCAAAGTGGCTGGTCTCATGATGCTGGTTCTGGCTCCTTGTTTCATCGGCTTCTACCAGCATCTCAGATATTCATTGCAAAGAAGAATCTGGACTGTACAGAAGCAGCTGGAAACAAAGAGCAGGAGCCAGGTGTGTCGTACACAAACATTTGCTGCAATTGTCCTAGGTACATCGCATCGTTGAGAATTGGATCTTGACCGGAAGGGGAGGTGGTCAGATTAATTGCTAAAGGAAGACAGCCCCAGAGATGATCTCTCTATTTAGATGTGCTCCATACCATAAAGTTCTTTAGGGCAAGGTCCGTCTCTTACTAGGCTGACTACAACGTGCACCCAATTTCCCATGGGAGTATCAACAGTGCTCCTGCAATTCAAGTAACAATCAAAGAGTTTGTCAGCCCCTGGAACGGACAGATAGAGATTATTCCATTCTGTCTTTTAATGGAACATCTGAAATATGAGTACACACAAAATTCCATTACTTTAGTCCAGGTTTTCTCTAGCACGCTCCAGGATGACAAACTCTCTAGCGTCATTATGTCTTGGATACCACGCTGTAAACAGCTTTGTTTTGTCATCTTCCACAAATATTTGATGGTTCAACCCACGTCAGAACCACAGCAACATTTTTTCCACTGCAAAGAGACCACACACACTTTCTAATGGCAAAATATTTAAAATACATTCAGACATGTACACAAATCCTCTCGCTGACATGTGTTTCTAGGCTATGTGGTGAAAACCTGGTCACAAAAGGAGGGAAATACAGAAGCAGCAGTGACATGTGAAGAGGGAGACAGTGCAAAGAAACATCCTAGACAAAATTCTCATTTTTAACCATCATAGCTGAAAATCAAGACAAAGTGTACAACTTCAACCTACCCTTTGAGTAGCTGATTAGATGGCAGTAAACACCGAAAACTTATTTAATTTAGGGGAGTTTTACAAAAATAGAAACATGCATCTACATAAAAGAGAGGAATGATTAAATATAAATATTCTCAGTTGCACACAGGGAGCCAAGGCACAAGCTCACATGAAAGAGAGCATTCCATGAACCTCGCTGTCACCAAGAGAACAAAGTGAAAGTATTCTGTGACGGCAATGGGATAGTGACATAAGAGGCAACTCGGCCAATCAGACTCCGCTTTAGGCTCCAAAATAGAATGCGCAGAGCCAATCATGGCCAAGCTTGTCTGTGCCCAGGAGCGGCTCCTATTTCAAAAAGGGTTTTGGGTAGAAAAGTGTTTAATCCCAAACAAATCCATGTCTGGTGTGCGCACGCGTGTGTAAAACACTGCAGCCCACCTACAATGTGTACATAGAGAACAGGAGCCCAAGTATGAATCTAACCAGCATCTATTCACAGGATGTAAAAATTCTCTTACATCCTAAGAAGGTATAATAAACCCTATCATCAGCTCTGCTTCCACAAACTGAAGGGCCTGCAATGGGAAGATCCATCTCCTTTTCTCTGACACCATGGAATCCATGGGTTTCAAGCTCCATGGGGCAAGGATGTGTAGGTTGTGGGGCCATTCTCTACAGCACTGTTCCCCTCAACCCTCACATAAGGTAATGCTGTCCCCCAATTGTGTTCCCTTTGCACAGTGAAACCCTCCAGCTAAGAGTGTTTTGTTTTTGTCGAGTGTCATTGACAGACAGAGACTGGATGGGAGCCCCAGCTGGGTGGGGCGACTGGAAAAACAGCGACGCTGGTGTGATCTGCTCACCGTTTTTCAAACTTCACAAAGTGGACTTAATTCAGCATTTCAAACTTTGTTTTTTTCCTGTTTGTATTTCATTTTCACAACAGTTTTCCCTGTTTATTGACAAAATATTTCAAAATTTTGAATTTCAAGAAAAAAAATAATAAATCCAACAGGAATTTTTAAAAAATTAAATGTCATAATGTTTCCCCCTCCCTTTTATCTCTCTCAACCCCAGCTCTGAACTAGGACTCTGTGCAGATTTCAGACACCCACCGACTAAGAGCCATAATTCATCTAAGCAGCACATATAACCCTGACTGCAGCCCTTGGGGTACATCCTTGAAATCTAACGTTTATTTCAGTGTTTTGGTTAATGAGCAGAACCCCTTTCAAAGACTGAAATTAAAAACAAGAAATTTTGGGAACAAATTTTTTGAGGCAACCTTAACTGCAGGGCATTGGTCACTTTTTTTAACTCTATGTGCCACCTCTCAAGATTGACTTCTATTGCGTTTTTAAATTATTGAGGATAAACGCAAGATCTTCAGCAAAAATCCCATTTTTGTTAGAACTTCCCTGCATCATCTTGTCCTGTTTTCATAACATTCTAACCTGAAGAGATGTTCTTTTTTTAAGGCGCTGGCCTGGCATCCAGGAGATAGGGGGTCAACTTTCTATGTGGTCTTTCTCTGTGCTTCATCTTCTCATCTGTACAATGGGGATAATCATACCACCTTTCCGCCTTATTTTGTCAATCTTGTCTAATTAGATGTAAATTCTTTGGGATGGGAGCTATCTCTTACTAAGCTTTTTCTAAAAGATATGCTATAGTGCAAGCAAGAATTATTTCAGGGAAGTTCCATGGCCTGTATTATAAAGAAGGTCAGACTAGGTGATCACAGGGGTCACTTATGGCTTTATAATCTTTGAACATGTTTGTTTTTACAGCACCTAGCACAGTGGAGTGGGGCTGATATTAGTTGGGGCCTCTCCGCAGCACCGTAATATGAACAGTAATTAAGTAAAACTTAATTACATAAACCAGAAAGGCTCTTTTAAAACTTTAGTTTAAATATCAAGAAAGTTAAGCACATTAGGGAGAACAGGAGGTGGGACTGTGACATCAGAGGCAACTCAGCCAGTCCTCCTACAATTGACTCTAATTTATTTGCATACTACAATCCAATTGGCTACAATTAAAGATGGCTCTAAACCAAAACTCTGCATACCAATGCTGCTGAATGTGTGATCATTCAAATCCTCGATCTTGCAGCTTGAGACCAAATCTAGTTCAAATGTGCCTATTTCTGCGTTTTTCATACTGTTAAAGCAACAACAATGGAAACAGTCATTACTAGCATACAGAAGGCTCTAATGTGTATTTGCCAGCTGATCCATCACTGTGAATGAGAGCACTCTGAGTGTGTCAGAGCTGAGAGAGAACTTCCTCTAGCTGGGCCTGGGAGTTTTGCTGTATGATTTATTACATATAGAAACACAAGAGGATGCTGGCTACTGAGTTAAGGTGAGTTTTTATCTCTTCTTACGTCCAAGCAGCCCAATCCTAATCCAGGCCTGAAACACCAACATTTGCCAACATTTCCCCCGACCCCATCAAAATAGTATTTATTTGTACATGTGTTTCACCATTCAAAGGGTCACAGATCTGTCAGAGCATTTATACAGAGACTCAAGACTACTGCAGTTCTTTCTTTCCTAAGTGAATAAAGTAGGCTGTTATGCTTTCAGCACACACACTGAGAAATTAGATAAAAACACTCCTGCTAGAAGGTTGCAACGTAACACTACTTTATTTCTTATAATTCAGAATGATAACATACAAGAACCTAAAACCAAAGAGAGAGAAAACAGGCTGCTCCCTCAGGCAACCAGGCACAATTCACCTCACCATGCTTTGAGCTGGCTCTTTCCAGAACTGACTCTGTGGCTGCATGTTTTCTTACAGAGTCCCCAAGCCTGCAAGCAGGACTAAGACCGCCACCCCACCACACCTACTCCAAGTGATAGCCTCCAATTCCAACACCGTCTTCAATACACCACATGGTCCTATTCCCTGCCATCCAGGGAGACTGGACAGTTATTTTCCATGCACAGTAGCACACACTATGTGCTAGGCACTTTCCAAATGCTTAAGGATGGTCCCTGCTCTGAGAAGCTCAGAAGCTAAGGGCTGACAGGATAATGCCAGATGTCACAATTTGCAAGGTTCATGAGACCTAATTACGCTTGGAAGACAGTATACAGAAGACATGGTCTCTGCCCTGTGAAACACACTAGGATGCCTAGAGGAAAGTTCGGTCACGCACCGGGTTTAAAGTAGATTGAAATAGGAGCAGGAATTCTTAGGAGACACAAGGTGGAGGGGATGTTCCTCCTGTTCTCACTCTCCCATGCCAGAAATGGGAGAAGCCCTTCCCGGGCTTTGAGTAGAGAAGGGGGGAGTTGTGCTCTCCCTCAATGCCCCTTCCTTGAACCCTCACTTCAATAGCTTCCTGTTTGTTTGCCACAGGGGTTGCTTTGATTTAGCTTTTCCTCTCTTTTTTACTTCTCTTGCCCCCATCTTTAAATGACAAGCAAGCGATGGGGTAGCAGCTTTGAGGAATTTGGAACAGGGAGGGTTAGCAGCTGGCAGGCAGGGATGAGGCGGGGATTCCAGAGGGGGCAGCATGGGAGCTGGCATGAAGACAAAGGCAGGGGAAGCTTAGCTTGTTTGCTGTCTTTAGTTTGGGACGAAGTCTAGTCATTTATTAGATGCATGCACAACACCCAGCCCAGGGGGGCCCTGATCTTGGCTGGGGCCTCTGAGTGCTACTGGAATAGAAGTGCTAAATCCTAACAACAACAGGCAAAGAGAGCATGGAGGCGGGATTCATGGGAGCAGCAAAGGGGGTGAGCGCGATTAGGGGTCCCCCTTCCCTTTGGCATAACTCCACCTTCAGGAGAAGCTCTCCCGCCGACAGAGCGATGTCCCCACTCGTGGGTAGGTCGGTGCTTCGGGGGCGTGGCTTATTCACACCCCTGAGCAACATCAATTATATCGACATAAGTGGCAGTGCACAAAGGCCCTGAGAGACCAGAACGTGTCCGACAAACCTCCTGATGTTTCCCTGATGAGAATCACATGCCAAAAGCAATGGAGCAGGTCCATATTGTTGCATGGCCACTGGCAGCAGTAAAACACACAGCTCTAGGCCTTAGCTTTGACTGCAGGGTATGTTGATGCACACGGGGCGAAATTTTTAACCCAGGCAGAGGTTTGCCGCAAAACCTGCATTATTATTTACTCTTTGTATTACCGTAGTGGCTACAGCCCTAGGTATGGGCCAGGATCCCATTGTGCTAGGCACGGTGCAAACACAGAACTCCAAAGAGCTTACAGAGTGAAATTACGTGGCACGTGGCTCAGATTGTAAAGCCCCAATTCAGCAGAGCAACTGAGCACATGCTTAAGTCTCGTTGACATCAACCATCATTTATTTGTATAGCAGTAGCATGGAGAAGCCTCAGTCACGGACCGTTGTGCTAAATGCTGTACAGACACTGAATAGAACGGCGGTCACTGCCCCAAAAGAGCTTACCATCCAAGAGCGAGCTTAGCATGTACTTAAATGATTTACTGCATAGAGACACACTTAAGCACATGTTTAACTTTGTGCATGTGTGTGTAAGTGCCTTGCTGATCAGGGCCTAAACTAAGACTCATATTAGCCCTTAAGCAATATTTTTCCATTTTAAATCATCTCTTTTCCCCTGTATAGTCCCCAGCTCTGTAATTCTGAGTAACAATAAAAGTAGCTCTTGCAGTTTTTGGCTGCCTATCTGCAATTACTGACATTGCCACTTTAAATCTGACCCCTGCACCACTAAACGTAAGGGCCCCGCGCTGCTCTGTCCATTGTAGGAGATTGCTCCCCGTCTTAACAAAACATCCGAAATAAAACCTGAGCCCAAAGTCGCCGAGAAATCTCTGCTTCCACTGAGTCACAGACTGTTCCGCTTCAATGCGCTGCAGCCTTCCCCACCGCGGAATCTGGCACGGCTGCAGGTTTTGGCTCCTCACCCAGCCAGCCTAGTCATCAGACACACAGCCGGGCTTAGAGGATTTTTTTTTTTCTTTTTTAGCTTTGCGTGGCATGCTGGAGCGACAGTTGGCCTGGAGAAATCAGGTTAATAATTCCCTCCGTCCCGAGGATAACATCTCACCCCACTGATGGAGCCCACGGACTGGGGGAGCCTGTCTGAGAATAGGCTATAAAGCCCCGTGAAACGTGCATCATGCCAGTAAGCCTGCTGCTTGGGCTAACGGTTCTGCCACTTCCTTTGGCAACGTAGAACACTGAACAGACTGCTCACTCCACTGCTGCTCTGTGTGGAGCAAGGGAGGGTGGTTTTCTTAAAGCTTGTCCTTATTGAAAACTAAAAGGGGAGGTGCTTTCTATTCACATCTGAGCCCACCAACTCTTTCTGGCTGCAGCAGTCTGCACGGTTACTTTGACAGAGCTGAGAAACAGGAAGAGTCCCAACCCACCCAGAAATGAGAACATAAATCTTTTTTATTTTTATTTTGGGGGGGAGGGTGCGAAAAATAGGACCCTGCTTCAATCAGGAGCCCCAATTACTTCAATGGGTCTCCTGCTACGAGGAGCTCGATCACGGCTGGAGATCGTGTATCTGACAGCCCCTCTCTTAGGGGCTCCGGAGAAGATAAAAAAGAGACTTACAGAAATCCTTCCCCGCCTCCTGCCCTGCTGGAGCCCTTCAGACAGCCTTTGGGCAGCCTTCAGCAGCTTGTGACACATGGGAGTAGGGAGCTGTGCTGCAAATGCTAGGGGTGTACAATTCGCAAACAGGACTTGGAGATGGCCAGTCGCTCCAAGTCAGCACTTGCCAGATAATGCGACACAAACCTTAAGTCACCCTTTAAAACTTGGGAGGGGAAGTGGAGAATCCTTGCAGCTGGCATCATGACAGGAAACTGGGATTTTGCTTTAGGATGCCACTTTGTTACACTGCAGATCCCCATGATCGGAAAGTCTCCATTGGCCTCCGTTGTTGTCATTGTTTTCCAGATCATTAACTCCAAATGCCACGGATTTATTTGTTAATCAGAATAACTCCAGCTAAAGTCTGAGACTCCGAGTTATGGTCACAATTCTGCCCTTAGCTCACCTCTGCGTGAGAGAGGAAAGAAAAGAGCACGCAGACATTAAATCAGTTACTTGGCTTTCGACTTGGGTGTTTTATACTCGCTTGATTATTTTGAAGGATTTTGCCCCATTGGTCTCTCGCTGGAGATTATATGAGCAGGTGTTTCCTCTGAAGGAGCCGGGGGTCCCTTAGGTAAATACAGATGGTCAAGATTTTCAAAAGCAACCGGTGATTTCCAGGAACTTCATTTTTGGACACCTGACTTGAGAAACCTATAAGCGGTCTGATTTGCAGAGGACACATGCTCAGCGCGTGCTGAAAAAAAGCAGGCCTTGTAAGGATGCCTCAAACAGGCACCCAAGGTTACTAATCAGTATTGGAAATTGTGACTGCGTACGTGTTGGCAGCGTTTAGACAGTTTTTTGGCCACCACTAATGAACGAAGGGTCTACCAGATAAATATGGACTAAAGCATTTATTCCTGGTGGTGTATTAATGTTGCGATATGCCTTACCAACCCCCTCCAAAGCTCAGTTTCTTATATCCCGTTCTTGCAAGCATTCAGACGTGTGCCATGCACCTTCTGTAAAGAACTTCCTGCACGGAGACCTGTGCCTTTTAACGCTGTCATACCGGGAACAACAGAAATAATCTCCAAACATTTTGTTAGGGCAGGCGACGCGTCTCCAGGTGGTGCTGTCACGCACCGTGAGCCCATTTTGACTCTTGGAAAGACATGCTGTGTTGCTGTTAGTTTTGGGGTTCCGCACAGTTTTAATGAACAGGCTTCAGGAAACAAGGAGCTAAATGAGCAGCAGAAGAATTTGCTCTGTCTGGGACCCCTAACTGCAGTCAATGCTTGAGGAACAGTTGCTCCCTGGGAACCGGGTGTTGGCACTGGGCTGAGAGTCCTGAAAGAAGGGATTGCCCTGCACGCTGTTTGACCATTTCATTTCAAGACTGGAGTACACGTGCAAATAAAGCTGCAGCTGATTTCTGCTCTGCTGGGTAGCTGACCAGCTAGGCCCGACACATGCTACCAATTGGCAAACAGGTGCTGGAAAGGGAGACTGGTATCAGAAGGGGTAACAATGGGAAGGTTCTATTTTAAAATGCGTGCGCGCGCACACACACACACACAGACTTTTTGAATTTTTTTCCTCACGTAGGAGTGGCAGCACAAGAGGAACTCGATTTGTTACTCAGCCTGTAGGTGTTTTGGGGACACATCCCATCTTTTTGTTCTGTGTCCGTACAGCACATGGCTTATGGGACCCGGTCCGTGACTGGGCACCTCAGTGCTATGGCAAGACAAATAATAAATAATAATATGGGATGGCAGGTCCATTCTTTAATAATTTCTCTGACAAATGAGCAGACAGTGAACGGGTGTAGGGATACAGAAGGAAAGTCCAGGCTAATTTCAGTGCATCACATTTCCCATCTCCTTCCCCTGCCATCAGCTGCACCCGTGATGCCAGCTTCGCACGCCGTTGGACAGCTTCACGCTAAATGTTCTTCCACGCCCATGGAATGCCATCTCTGAGCCCATCGGCAAGGCCTCCTACCTCCCCGTTTTCAAATCCCTCCCAAAGCCCCACCTCTGCTGTCTTCAGGGAATCCAGCTGACTCATACTGACAGGTAAAACATCGAAAACTAACCTTTGCCAAGACCTGGCCATGTACCACCTTGACACCTCTGCTTATTATTAGCGTTACAGGAAACCCTAGAGACTCCAGCCAACATCAGAGCACCATGCACACGCAGAGCTAGAGTTCCTGCCTAGGGCTCCTGATTTCCACCCCAGTGCACCTAGCCCAGGGGTGGCCAACCAGTGGCTCCAGAGCCACATGCAGCTCTTCAGAAGTTAATATGCAGCTCCTTGCATAGGCACCGACTCCGGGGCTGGAGCTACAGGCGCCAACTTTGCAATGTACCAGGGGTGCTCACTGCTCAACCTCTGGCTCTGCCACAGGCCCTGCCCCCACTCCATCCCTTCCGGCCCCTCCCCTGAGCCTGCTATGCCCTCGCTCCTTCTCCTCTTACCCCCTCCCCCAGCCTCCTGCACACCACAAAAAAGCTGATCCGGGTGGGAGGGGAAGGCGCTGATCGGAGGAGCTGCCAGTGGGCGGGAGGCGCTGGGAGCAGGCGGGGAGGGGTGGGGGCTGCTGACGTATTACTGTGGCTCTTTGGCAATATACATTGGTAAATTCTGGCTCCTTCTCTGGCTGAGGTTGGCCACCCCTGCCCTAGCCATTAGACCACACAATGTCCCATAGGCTGTCCCATTCCTAAACTATCACTCTTTAAAGCAGGATCTCTAAAGGCCTGGACTCTGCATTCCTTTCAATCTGGAAACTGCCTCAGCCATTCTATGCAATGCCAATAATGAACATTATTAAACATTCATCCTCCGGCAGCGATCTCCTGGAAACAGACTTTCCAAGTTCAGGCAAGAAAACTAGATTTCTGCTTTAAATAAAAAAGACAGTGGCATTAGTACAAAGCCCAGATGACACACACATAATAGGAGCATGTGTGTACATCCAGAAAGCAGAACACAGGGTTCAGAACTCCTAGTGGGATTATCGTATGTTTCCACTGTAGCAGGGTTTTTTTTTCCTTTTAAAGGATGTGATCTGCACTGTTAAACTAAAATGTAAAAGCGCAGAAAAAGCAGCCAGTTCTTTCGCTTTTCAATCTGAGTATTGTGCCCAATGCACGTTTAGAAAGAGAACCACACACTCGCCTTGATTCAGTCAGATTTTATGTTAGGAAATTATGTACAGTCTTTCCGCTACAGCTAGCAGCATTTGTCGTAATTGTTTCCTTTCCCACCCTCCCACTTCCAAAGAGAAAAGTTGCTGGACAGAAAGCTTTTTGAAAAAGAAAAAGAAAACCCTGTACGGAACAACTCCAAGCAGCACTGCCACTGCAAAGAGCTACAGAAAAGGAGAGCTAAGCAGTGAAAGCACTGGTCTGGAATCCTGAGACCGGGGGGTGATTCCTGGTGCTGCTGGCCGTGACACACCATGTGACCTTGGGCAAATCACTGTCTCTCTCTGTGCCTCCATTTCCCTTCTGTAAAATGGGCATGACAGTACTTCCCATCACACACCACGAAAATCATTGATGTTTGTGAGGTGTCACATACTGCAGTACTAGGGGCCATATAAGAATCTAGATGATGCTGTATGGCTCATTTTAGAAACAGGACCGTTACTTGCTATCTGAAGAAATTGCAGAAGTTCAGATCACCATTCGCTTGATAATTCTTCCCAAAATATTGAGGCAATCCATGAAAGGGCTTTTAAACAATAAATATGAAACCAGTGTAGGTCCCTATAAAGACGTATCAATTAGGGAAGGTTTGAAGTACTTCCAGATTGTGCTTGTAGACACAACCACATTCAACTTCCATCTGGATTCGTTTTTAAGAAGATACAGTATAAGCAACAACAAATCCCTTCTTAATTATTTTTTTTAAAGTAGCTCCAAAAGGCATGTTAGGCAGCACAGTACATACAGAGGCAATGAAAAAAAAAATGGGGTCCTATATTTTACTGGCTAGTCAGAAGATCATCATCCCCATATACATCTGATATACAAAACGCATAATTCTGGATAATACTGATTTGTATTGTCTGGTTACACATAAGAATTCCTAATGTCTTCAGGAGAGCCAGACACATGGCCCTGAACAGAACCTCATCCCAAGGTTCAGCTCAATGCGAACACTGATAATTAAGACAAAGTTCCAAACGCAGAGACAGAACTACATGCCGCCTTGCTCAGAAGCATTTCATAAGACACAACATAACTACTGTGTTGATTCAACAGAAAGCAACTCCCGTCACCAAGATTTCCCTCCAACACATTCTTTGTGCCAGCAATTGCTTCTCTTGCTCCAAAAATAAAACGAAATAAAGTCTCAGATCACAAAATAGAATGGGTTTGCTGTAAGGCAAAAATATTAATGACGATGATTGTTTGCTTTTTAACTTAATTAAGGCTAGGGATTTCAAATGGGGCCAAGTGAACGACGCACCCAATTCTCATTACAATAGTTGGGTTTCTAATGCCCTTAAACTCCTTTGAAAACCCGGGCTGAAAAGCACAGGCACTTACTAATTCACACTGATGATAGGGAAACCCAACACAGGCCACAAACTTTGCAAAATTAGTGAGTAAATTGACAAGTTAAATAAGTAAGGAGGCTGCATCACAAGAGGTACATTGTCAGAATCAGTGAACTAGTATTTCAGTTTTCATGATGGATACCTCCCAGTAAATACGTGCACTGAAATATATTTTAAAAGCAAAGACGACATAGGTTACGTCTACACGGCACACGTTGCTACGGCGTGGCTGTGCTGCCACAGCCGCAGGTGCACTGTGTGGCCGCTCTTGATCGCCAGGAGAGAGTTCTCCCAGCAACAAAATAAAACCACCTCCAACGAGGGGCGGTAGCTTCATCGCCGGGAGCACTACTCCCACCAACGAAGCGCTGGCCACACCGGCGCTTTTCATCATTAAAACTTTTGTCATTCGGGGAGAAGGGCGTGTTTTTTCATACCCCTGAGAGACACAAGTTTTAGTGATGAAAGTGCCAGCACAGACAAAGCCTTAGACTTTATCAACAGCAGTTGTACCGATTTAACAAAATTAGTTTAGAAACTAATTCATTTAAATTGGCAAAAACCCTTCATGTGGACACTCTTCCACGGGCTTAAAAGTGCCTTAAATCAGTAAGGAATCAACTAAGGTCTTATCTCCACTTAAAAGATTTGCCGGAATCGCTTATACCAGTTCCCTGAACGATATAATCTATACCAGCAAAAAAGAATTTTTGCCCATATCGCTGAGTCTATAATAGATCTTTTGCCAGAATAGCTATGATGGCAAATCCACACCCCTAACTCACCACATAATGCTGGCAAAACTGATAAATGTGGACCAGGATTAAACTACATAATTTTTTTTTTAAAAGCCAATTTTAGAGTATGTCTACACCAGGGGCGGCCAACCTGAACCTCAGAAGAAGCCAGAATTTACCAATGTACATTGCCAAAGAGCCACACTAATACATCAGCAGACCCCCCATCAGCTCCCCCCACTCCTACCTGCAGCATCCCCTGCCCGGCAGCCCCACCGATCAGTGCCTCCCGCTCTCTCCCCACGCCTCCCACCTGCCATGATCAGCTGTTACACGGTGTGCAGGAGGCTCTGGTGGGGATGGGGGAAAAGCAAGGGCATGGCAGGCTCGGGGGAAGGGGTGGAGTGAGGGCAGGGCCTGGGGCAGAGCAGGGTGTTGAGCAGTGAGCACTCCCTGGTACATTGGAAAGTTGGTGCCTGCAGCTCCAGCCCTGGAGTCAGTGACTATGCAAGGAGCCGCATATTAACTTCTGAAAGGCTGCATACGGCTCCGGAGTCACGGGGTTAGCCACCCGTCTACACATTTAAACCACTACATCAGCAGTCACTGTAGACACTCCCGCCAGCCCTCAAGACCCCATTAAAACAGGGCGGTGACCCACTTTATGGTCCTGACCCACAGTTTGAGAACCGCTGCAATATACTACACTGGCCAAGCACTCCGAGGTGTGGATGCAGCTATACAGACAAAGCTGCACTTTTACCAGTATAATGTATTTCACCGCTGCCCCCCAACCAAAATAAAATACTGATAAAAGGGCAGTTTTGCCAGCATAACTGCGTCAGTCCCAACAGCCCTTGCTGCTGCAGTTACGTGGTCAAGGTTCACACCTCTTCACGGGCCTGACTGACACAGCTAGGCAGGCTGAAGTCTGTAGTGTAGACACAGCCTACGGGTGTTGCACTGCTTTAATTATACCTGCATAGTTATAGCAGTACCACTTGTGTGTGTAGACAAGACCTTAAACCGAATAACTTCTATACAAGGGTTTGCACCAATTTAAATATCGGTTCAAATTCACACTGTAAATTATGCTGGGGCAACCTTTCCCTGCAGATAAGGCCTCGGTAAATAAATATAAGGCACTCTTAAATCAGTTTAAAAGCATCCATAGAAGTGAGTTGCATCAATTTAACTAAATCTGCTTCTAAACCAATGTAAAGGTCTTGTCTTCACAAGAAAATGGCACCATTATAATGTAAAGGTGTGAATTTAAACGAGTGTAACTGAACAGGCGCAAAAGGTTGTGTGTGGACACACTTATTTCCGTTTAAGAGTGGCTGGTTTTGGTTTAGCTTAAGTCAGTCAGGAACAAGTTTAAATAAACCTAAGCAGCCATTTTTAGGCCTCGCCTACACACAAAAGTGATACTGTTTTAGGAAGGGGCAGGAAAACTACAGCCTGCAGGCCAGAGCCATTTTAAGCCGGCTCCTGAGCTGCACCATACGGCTCAGCCATGCTCTGGCCGGGGCCCTGGGTTGGGGGCAGCACTCCTGAGCCTCTCCCCACACCCCAACCTCCTGCCCCAGCCCTGATCCCCCTCCTGCCCTCCAAACCCCTTGGTCACAGCCCAGAGCACCCTACTACAGCCCAAATTCCTCATTCTCAGCCCCACCCCAGAGCTCACACCCCCTCCCACACCCCAACCCCAATTTTGTGAGCATTCCTGGCTCTCCACTCAGTTTCTATTCCCCACTGTGGCTCTCAGGCCAAAAAGTTTGCCCACCCCTGGTTTTAGGTATACAAGTATGATTAAAACCAGTGGTTCCCAAACTGGGGTTTGCAAAATGTTACAGGGGGTTCTCGGCAAAAAAATCCTAAATAGCAGCCAGAGCTGTCCCTAGGGACCCCGGGCAGCCCAGGGCCAGCAGCCCGCAGCCCCTGGACTTCCAAGCACTAAGCAGATCAAAGCAAGCACATCTATCACACTGAGGAGATTTAAACTTCAAGACTCCTTATAAGAAATGGAAAGGGAGGGGGATATTTTCTGCTGTTTTTAAAATTAAATAGGCAGCTAGTCTTGTTTTTAAAATTATTATGAAGAACAAGTTTAAGCTTTGTTGTAACGTGCACTGTTTGCCTGGACTGCTCAAGACCTGAATGATTGTGTAGGAGGGAACTCTTTTGAGTTGGTTTCTTAAATACCTTCCTGCTGTTTCACATCTGATACTCCTTGATGAAACATAGGAGCCTTGTCTTATAACAGGTTTATTCAAAGTGATACAAGCTACGAAAGTGAGATCTTGGAAGAGTGTTGCCGTTTTCATAATGTAATAAAAATACTGTAATGATAAATAATAATTAATAATAAATAATGTGTCAAAATAACAAATTTTATATTCCCAAGATCACTGCTTTTATAATTTATACTCAGGTAAAGGAGAAAATCCCTGGAAATATTCATTTTTAGGAGGTGGCTTGCGAGACTTGACATTTTAGTGAAAGGGGTTCACAGGTTGTTAAAGTTTGGGAACCACTGATTAAAACAATACAGTCCCCCTAGTGGAGACACAGATATAGTCATATAAAAGTGCTTAGTCCAGTATAGCTTATTCCCACACAGGAAGGGGAATAAACCATACCAGTATAGGGACGCATCTACACTAGGGGTGGTGCCAGTATAAGGCCTGATCTACACTGGAGGCGGGGGGGGGGGGGGGAAATCGATCTAAGATACGTCTTGCAGCTGAAGTTGTGTATCTTAGATCGACTTAGATTGACTTACTTTGCGTCCTCATGGCGTGGGATCGGGTTGTGAGCACTAACTCCCATGAATACGTTGCAAGTCAGTGTTTACCTATTTACCGGTGTGAGTAAGAAGTACACAGTACAGCCCTTTTTTGGGCCCCAAAGTCCCCTTTGTAAAAGAAATCACCTGTTTCCGCTAATGTGGTCTGGCCAGTGGTGCGGATAGAGCGCAACTTTGCTAAAACAGTTTTAACAAATGAGCTTTAGGGGATCGATGTATCGTGTCTCATCTAGACGCGATACATTGTTCCCCCGGTAAATAGGTAAACCTTTTATTAGGGCACACAGAACAGGACGGGGTGCTCAAGAAACATACCTGGGGGAACATCCTCAAGGTGCCATGGCAACCAGAAATGGGCCCAAGCCACGCAGGTTGGACCTGAACTTTGAGGAAGTTAAGAAGTTCAGGAGTGTTCGGATCAGGTACTCTGGTTCTGACCCATCTCCCAACTCCTTGAAATTTCATACCAAATAGTACTTTCTAGGCCCATTGTATTGATGAGGGGAGGAGACAGTTGAGTTGCAACCAGACTGATGGGACTGGGAGGCGGGAAAGGACAAACAAGTAAGTATTTTTACGGCGGCTACTCAAGTGGCTGACACTCAATGAAGGGCTATGGTGCCTGCTTGTCTGACTGAGCAAAACAATGAGCTAAGAAGAGAGAACCAGTCCTGGCAAGGTAACCAAGGGTACCCAAAATAGATACAAGTGTTCCTTCAGTTTGCGCCCTATCAATTATGAGACTACTAAAAAGTAATGATAGCACCTTGTTATTACAAACTTCCACACCACTATCCAGGAGCATTTCTGTTTTTAAATCCTTGCCTTCTAAAATAGGGTCTAGTGGCAGGCAATGTATAAAACCACACAAGGAGTATTTCTAACAAATGTTCCACCTCCATGAAGAAATAATGATTTACATAAAACTGAAACCACAGTAAGATGCAACAGAAACTAACAGACTGAGAGGGGACATTTTGGAGAATCACAGAATCATAGAAGATTAGGGTTCCAAGTGACTTCAGGAGATCATCTAGTCCAACCCCCTGCTCAAAGCAGGACCAACCCCAACTAAATCATCCCAGCCAGGGCTCTGTCAAGCCAGACCTTAAAAACCTATAAGGAAGGAGACTCCACCACCTCCCAAAGTAATCCATTCCAGTGCTTCAGCACCCTCCTAGAGAAACAGTTTTTCCTAATAGCCAACCTACACCTTCTGCATTGCAACTTGAGACCATTGCTTCTTGTTTTGTCGTCTGCCACCACTGAGAACAGCCGAGCTCCATCCTCTTTGGAACCATCCCTTTCAGGTAGTTGAAGGCTGCTATCAAATCTCCCCTCATTCTTCTCTTCTGCAGACTAAACAAGCCCAGTTTCCTCAGCCTCTCCTCGTAAGTCATGTGCCCCAGCCCCGATCATTTTCATTGCTCTCCACTGGACTCTCTTCAATTTGCCCACATCGTTTCTGTAGTGGGGGGCCCAAAACTGGATGCAGTACTCCAGATGTGCCAAATTGAAGAAAATAATCACTTCCCTCGATCTGCTGGTAATGCTCCTACTAATGCAGCCCAGTCTGCCATTAGCCTTCTTGGCAACAAGGGCACACTGTTGACTCATATCCAGCTTCTTGTCCACTGTAATCCCCAGGTCCTTTTCTGCAGAACTGCTGCTTAGCCAGTTGGTCACCAGCCTGCATGGGATTCTTCCATCCTAAGTGCAGGACTCTGCACTTTTTCTCGTTGAACCTCATCAGATTTCATTTAGCCCAATCCTCCAATTTGTTTAGGTCACTCTGGACCCTATTCCTACCCTTCAGCACAATGGTGGGCAACCTGCGGTCCATCAGGGTAATCCGCCAAACAATTTATTTACATTTGCACGGCGGCCCGCAGCTCCCAGTAGCTGCGGTTCGCCGTTCTCGGCCAGTGGGAGCTGCGAAACATAGCGCAGGCCTGGCTGCCATATCCTGCAGCTCCCATTGGCGAGGAACGGCGAGCCGTGGCCACTGGAAGCTGCGGGTGGCCATGGAAATGTAAACAAATGGTCTAGCAGCCCGCCAGCAGATTATCCTGACGGGATGCATGCGGCCTGTGGGCCGCAGGTTGCCCACCATTGCTCCAGCGTATCTACCTCTCACCCCAGTTTAGTGTCATCTGCAAACTTCCATCAGCCGACTGAACACAGTGCCAGACAACAGGTAAGGTGAACCTTGCTAATTCTCAGAACTCCGCTGTTTACAAGAGTGCTCTGGGCTATTACTGCAGAAGAATGCAGTACTTTTAAAAACAAAACAAAACGTAGGGCTCATGCTAATGACTGGGAGATCACTGTGGATTAATGAATTTTGCAAATAAGCGAAGAGGAGAATAAGTGGTATTAAAGAACAATCAAGGATGCTGAGCTGCAAAATGTTCTTTGTTCATTTATTTAAACAAGTGTAGATTAGTCCGAATGGATAGTAATTGTATACCAAAGTAGATGGAGAGTGATATATTTTGTAAAAGTAATGGAGTAAGTCTATACTACAGTGGCACAGACACAGCACAGCAGCTGTGCTACCACACCATCATAGCGTAAACGCTTCCTATATGGACGGAAGGGAGGTTTCTGTTGAGGTAGTTAATCCACCTCTCCAAGAGGCAGTAGCTAGGTTGATGGAAGACTATTCCACTGACCTATCTGTGTCTACACTGGGTGTTAGGTCGACTTGACTACAGCGCTCAGGGTGCGAAATTTTTCATAGCCCTGAGCAACATGGCTAGGTCAATATAATTTTTAAGTGTAGACCAGGCCTAAGTTTTTGAAACGTGAGCCCTCTTTACATCACTCGGCTGTTGCTGAGAAGAGGGGTTAGACTTACAGGCACGGGAACTAGGGGTATTGAAGCACCCCCAGGTTTTGCACGGGGCCAGCAGCTTGGGTCCGGCCATCAGCCCCGCTCCCCAGCCACTGGCCCTGTGTCCGGGGCCCCAGTTTCAGTCCCACACCCAGGGCTCTGCTCTTGGGGCACTGGCCCCGCTCCCTGGCCACTGGCCCCGTGCCCAGGGCCCCATACCTAGCCCCCCCGCTCCCAGCTGCTAGCCTCACAGCTAGGGCTCTGATACTGGCCCCAAACAAGGGGTCTTAGCTACTGGCCCCATGCCCAACCCCAGCCTTTGCTCCCTTGCTGCTGTCCCGGTTCCCCCCTCCCGGAGACACAGCACTGCTCCCGGCCTCAGCTGCGGGGGTGGGGGTGGGCGCAAACAGGGGAAAGGGGGCTGGCTTACAGATTCTCAAGTGAGATTCTAAGGCCTAGTCTATATTACAAAGGCTTTGCTGGTGTAGCTATCCTCCCTAATGGAGACGCAGCTTAGATCTTTTGCCAGTATAAACTGAATATATTGACATGGCTATGCCGGTTCGGGTTATGATTTTTTGTACACTCTTGACTGACACAGTTATGCCTGCAAAACAATGTTGTCTAGACTTGGCGACAAACTGCAATGGGTGTCAGGCCAAGCCCTTACTGTACAGGCACATTTTTAAAAGGTCTTAAGAACACGAATGTTATGCTATATCATTTCACATGTGCATGCATTAAAGATGCACATGTAAGTGCAATCTTAACCTCTCAACACACGCAAATCACATTGGAGTCAATGGGTCTGTGCAAGCCAGGGGGCTCTGCTCAGACAGACTAAATCACAGGATCTGGGGTCATGGTTTAAGTTTATAAGAAACTCTGTTATTGTCCCCTAGTTTTACAGGACAAGACTCATGTTGGAAACATAATTCTGGAATGCCACTGTGTAATACAAAGTCTCTAGCCCAGGAGAAACTCTGCATAAATTTTGGTTTATGTCAATCCACCCGTTAAGTTTTAGTGGTGCAGGAACGCATAACTGTGGTTTCAAATGGGTTTCATTTTCAGACACTCTCTCACAAAACCAGCTTCACTTAAAAATAAAATGTGAAAGAACACTGTAACCTACAATAGAAACTAAACTCTCAGCACATTAAAAGAAAAAGAATAAATGTTAAATGTCTGGGCTGATGTTTTAAAAAGTGACTGCAGGCAAAAATTTCAAAGTCACCTAAGTCCCATTTCAAAAGACTTAGGAGGCTACATGCTACTCGAAGGCAGTGGGCTTTAACCCCTAAGCGCCCAAATCACTTTTGATAATAAGATTTAGACTCCTAAATCATTTAAGCATCTTTGAAAATTTTAACCTGCACGTATAACCATCATTTCTAATAAGGGTCTTTGGTGTGACTATCTATGCATCGAATACTGTATATACAGCATAGCACAGAGAATTGTGGTCAAGCTTACATTGGATATTGAGTACAACTGTTACACACTTGCCCACCTCATTTATTAAGCATGGTCTGAAAGCACCAAATACGTGAATGCATATTTTAAATTGACTGAGGCAAGGAAAAGAGAAATACGATCTTGGGGCTTATTCTAGTCACACACAAGAGATTGTGAACTAAACCCTTTTATAAAAACAAGGCATCTAGGCTGGAAGTCCTGCTATTCAGCAAAGCCTTGCTCGTGTATAATTTGAAACTCCCTAAAATTATAAGCTAACAAAATACATTAGAGGTCGTTTGGAGCAGTCCTGGTCTCCTGGTTCTATAGTCTTCACACTAGGAGAGCACTTAACACATGCAGCGTATTCACCTTTTTCCAAAGTATTACTTTGATAAAAGCAATACAAAACTGTAATTATATGTCAGTTATTTTTCTCACCTTTTGTTCTTGAAAGAAAATTTATTCTGCACTTTTAAACCCACCCCCTTCCCCAATGAACCCGAATATTACAGCACATATGGTAGGTGACCCAAGTCCTGTCGAACACCTTGACACATTACAGGGTGAGTTAAGGACACTGTTACAGCCTTTGATCTTAACTTCCAGTTTAATTTGGAGACAGCCCCTTAGCATGACTCACATAACTGTGTGCCTTACAAATACTAACTAGCCTGTCAAAAACAGCTCTTCCCCAGCAGGGGACACCAGGTGCGCTTTGCTAATTGTGCTTTCCCCTAACTACTATTTAATAATGCAGAGTGGCTTAAACTGGAATTTGAAGGCTTGTATTTAAAAGGAGAGAGAGAGCTTTCACAGCCTTAATGAGTGTGTTATTTCTCTTCTAAACTAAAAGGTTGGGTTTGGTGTTTTTGTTTTCATTCCTACAGCTATCCATGGAAAAATGTATCCATGTGGCAGACCTGTTACAGGATGATTAAAAGAAAACCTATGGAAAGGAGATTGTTCTCTGCCCTACCAAGGGTACTTTCTATGGGGATGTTACATTTCCTAAACAACTTTGTTAAGTTGACTCCGGATTTATATTCTGTAGGACTTCTCCTTTAGGCTAAAACACTCCCACTGTGATGTTTGCAACCCAAACATTGCAGCATAGTGTGAAAGCCTGAAAGTGAAACTGACTAGACTGGAAACAGTGGGCTAGCTCCATTTTCCAAATTGGGGCAAAGAGTAAACAAAGAGGATAAATGGCAAAGGGTGACGTTAGAGCTTTAAATGTTTAACTCCTCTCTTTCCCCCCATCTGAGGCACTGTTCGTAGCACAGTGACTGCTCTTTTATTCGGATTTCACACAAAACATTATTTGTAGCCCAGGTTTCTTTTTGCACCGAGATTTACATCTTAAGAGATGTCACTTTAGGGAAGTATCCCTTTGTTTTAATTTATCTGCAGCAGTTTGATTCAAACCCCCTCCCCCCTCCCATGTTTACATGCATTTTAAACTAGTATCGAGGCAACCTGCTTCAGACCCTCTCCTACCTTGCACGGTAGTGAACCAGGGCGGGGAAATGGCTGTGAGCAAATCAAGTGATCACTCAACATTAGCAGCTTTTCTCCTAGGAACACACTTCGCATTTTGCTGCCCTTTCTTGGCCAGACACACAACCCGGGCACCTTCGAGCCCGGTGCACAAAAACCAGAAAGCAGAGACCAACTCCACGCCTTGAAAACACTTCCACGGCCCCAACTCCTTCTCTCCGGCTTCTTGCAACTCAGAGCTCAGCAAAGGGGACTGGGGAGGGAGGGGGAGAGGATACTTTGTGCTCCTGTGAAATTGACTAGGGGCTGGTAACTGACTAGCCATTTGCTTGCAGGGGACTGGCGGAGCTGTAAACCCAACTGCGTGGCCTCAGCTACGAACGGGTCCCTTTGGCTCTTTTGTTAATTATTATGATTATTTTACATGAAGCCTGAAGCCCTCCTTTTTCCTCGCCCCTAATTTTCCCCTTCAAAAGATGGCGGGCAGAAGGAGAGAGAGAGAGAGGAAAAAATCCCTTCCGTAAGGAAGATGGACTGCGACCTCCTAGCGCCGCACAAACTCCAGCCTGTGCTTTTGGGGGGGATGGGGCGTGGGGGGGGGGATCGGCAGAGAGGGGGATGCAATGCGAGAGGGAGGGTCTCAGTTGCAGACATCCCCCCCCAGAGCTCCTTATGGGGCTGCTTTGGGCGCCGGGTTAGAGGAAGGAGGAGGGGGAAGAAGAATATAAAGAGAGGGAGAGAGAAATCAGCAGCCACACTGTATCCGATCTCCAGCTGGCTTTGTTACATTGTTGCAATGCACAAAGGCTGCAGAACCAAAGGGAGCGTTAAAGAGCTTGCAAAAAAAAATAAAAAAAAGCGCATTAGCCTTTCCCAAGTGGGTTCTGCATTCACCCCCTCCCCCCACTCCCCCTCCTCCAGAAAACATGGCCCGCTGCTAGCAATGCAAAACACAGCAAAGCATCGAACGAATAAAGGGTAAGATTAAATAGATTACTTTGCCCCGGCAGCTCCAGCACCGTTTGCCTTATAGTCCCTCCAGTTGCTCTTCTTTTTATCCTCAGCAAGGCAGCATAATAGATGCGCTAAAGCTATGGAGAGCTCATGCGCCCAGGCGCAAAGCCATGTGGGGAAGGCAGTTTTTGCACCAAGCACGGGAAAGGACAGCGGTAGTCCTGAGGACTACAAGTCCCAGCATCCCTCGCGCTCCTCCTTTCTGCCTGCCCCCCACTCTTCCTCCGTTGGACCAGTGGGCAGAAGAGAGAAACAGTAGGGGGTTATTCCCAGGTCAGCGGGTGTGTATGACATTTAAACATGCTCCTTCCCCAGGAGAGGCAGGATCTGGGTTGGTTTGTGGGGGGCTTGTGGCAAAAATCTGTAAAGATTTGTTGGCTGGGGGTCTCCCTAAGGGCAGACGTTGCTGGGTGAAGATTCAGGCTTCCCCTCTCCGCCTGGCTTTGCTCCTCTCAGTCTCTAAAGGTACAACGACAAGAGCCCTTAAAAGTGCAACTGGAAATGGGCAGATTCTTTCGGAGCCCTGTAATGCGTTTTTATCTCCTGGAAACATGCGTGCAGTTGTATACCAAGGTCATATGAGATGTATTTCTATACTTTTTTTTTTTTCATGGTTTGCATTGGCTAGAGCGCACTCAGAGTTATTATGCAACAAGCAACACAAGTCACAATAAAAACAGAATGCAACCAATGCAAGCCATAATAGCATGGCATGAAATGATTCCAAATGCAAATCAAGTTACAGTTTTGCAGTGATTGATGCATTTCATAATAAATGTTATCAGGCATCAACCATTGCAAACCAAAACAAAAAGTGATGCAATAATCCAACCCATGCAAATCATAAAAAAAAAGTGTAGATATTAAAAACACAGTCTAAAGAGCGTCAGATACGAACATTCTTGGAAGCACAATGAAGTTGTAACAAAAAGAGCAACAGAATATATGCTGAATTGGATGAACAAACATTGGTAAAAAGAACAATATAAAAACCAACGCATTATTATAAACAAAAATATGATTCAGTTCCTTCAGTACAAAATAAAATATAGCAATTGGAAAACAAATGAGTCCAGGGGAAACATTTGAATGTCAGTATAAAAAATGAGTAGTTAAGGGATTTCTCTCTGGATGCATATGCCAGTAGAGGCTTCCATGCTGCTCATTATATAAACAGCCAGACACAGATGCCAATTAATAAGTAGATTTATTATAACCGTATTTGGAGGCTCTTTCATTCTAACGCCTTGTTTTCAGAGAATACGTTTCTGAAAAATGTGACCTACGAGACTCAAATTTCTCAGGCCTGTTCTCATCACAATTATGATTTTGTTTTCTTGTGGGAGTGAGGAAAGGAATAGTCAGGGACATTCCATTTAGAGAGTTATGCAGTTATCCAAAAATGAAATAAAACAAACAAAAAGTGTTGTATATGCTTCCCCCTTCCCCCCGCTCCCCCCGTGGCAAAATGTGCTTTTAGTCCTCTCCAAACTTCCATCTTGCTATGGATTTAGTAATCAGAAACACATTGACAGTGTGAACCACTGGACCTTATTTTCGAAGATTTCTTAGAAAACACTGCCACCACAGTATTTGAGGCTGCATCTGCTTGTACAACCAAACCCACATTTATTCCTGTTAATCTGGTAAACACACCTGTAACTACCATGAACATTCCCCTCTTGGGTCCCGATCCTGCAACCAAATCTACTAGCTCAGACCTTGTGGAGTCCCATTGAAATCAATGGGACTTCACACTACTGGAGAGGCCTTGCTAATGGATCTGGTTACAGGATCTGGGCTTAATAGTCCATGTGGGACAGGAGGATGTTTATACCTTCCTTTGAAGCATCTCAGCCTGACTACTGTCAGAGGCAGGACACAGGAAAAAATGCACCACTAATCTAATCCACTATGGAAATTATGAAAAATATAGGAGACAAAACTCTCATCTGCACTCAAATAAAACATCCAAGTAGCAAAAGGAAAAAATAATTGCAGTTGCTATGCTAGAATAATTGTCACAAATTTAACAATTTGGCCCTCTGAATTTGTGCGTCTTGTAGAATTTACTGTCTTTAGCACAAATATTTACATGTTTGTACTATGCTGATTGATAACAACAATAAAGATTTTCTACTTGCCTGTATAATAAAAATGTACTTGCAGTGGTTGAGCTGAAGTTTGCAAGGTTGTTCTACATACACTCAACCTTCCTTCTCTTGTAAATACCACCCACAACCAGTCATCAAGTTATTACAAATTATTGAGATTCTACAATGAGGAAGACTTACATTTTATGCTGCAATAAGAGGCAATAAAGCAACTGGCAATAATATATGGAAGGCCTGATTTTCAGAGGTGCTGAGCTCTAATTCCCCTTGGATTCAATGGAACTTGCACTTCTCAACACTTTTGAAAAGCAGACCTGTAATCAGCATTGCCAACCCTGAGCATTCAAAAATCATTAGTTTGCCCCTCCAGAAAAGTCATGGTATTGGCTTCAAAATAACACTTAGGTTTGTTTTATTTTCCTTTGGTGTCATTGCCTTTAAAATTCTTGTTTTCCAGCTTTTCTCCACAATCATGAGGGCTAGAAACTTATTTAAAAAAAACCAACAAATCTGAGATTTTCATATAATCACATGACTCCCAGAGCTGGAACTTAAAGGAAAGCATTGAATAACTCAAGACTCACAATCAAACCATACAAGTTGGCCACACCAAGTGCAATATGCTGAGAATCAAATTCAGGATCCTGGGTCACACAGACCGACAGCATCATGAGTTAGAAAAAGAAAAGATAAATAGGGAAATAGAGCTGACGACCACAGTCATTTCTGCCACACCTCCATGGTACTGTTGGTGTTGCAGCGAGCAAGGCTTCAGCCCTCTGCTTCACCTCAGAACAACAGTCCCATTGAAAGGTCTGATTGATTGCAATAATGAAATAGGCTCAGCTAAAGTAACCTCCTCCAGCTAGAGGAGAGAACAAGCAGCATGGATAGATCTCAGACTGAAGCTCTTAATACCCCATGTGGACTAGTGACAGCAATGAGGCTTTGATCCTGTGAGCTGTCCTGTGCAGATGGGCCCCTGCACTCACATGGAATCATATTGACTCCCATGGGGCTCTGCTCATACACCTGCTTGCATGGACCATTTTGTGGGATGAAGGCCTTAAACACTCGGTTTGAAAAAAATCATACACACAATTCAAACTTCATTTCCAAATATCTATAAAGCTATGGGCTGGTCCACACTACGAGGGGGAAATCGATCTTAGATACGCAACTTCAGCTACGTGAATAACGTAGCTGAAGTCGAATATCTAAGATCGGATTACTCACCCGTCCACAGCGCGCGGCGGGATCGATGTTCGCGGCTCTCCCTGTCGATTCTGGAACTCCGTTGGGGTTGATGGAGTTCCGGAATCGATATAAGCGCGCTTGGGGATCGATATATCGCGTCTAGATGAGACGCGATATATCGATCCCCGAGCAATCAATTTTAACCCGCCGATACGGCGGGTAGTCTGGACGTAGCCTATGACTCTAGTAGAGAATCATAAGTATCTCACTGAAAATTCACAGTAGGAACACAGATTTTGCTACCTTGGATCAACTATTGGTCTGTAAGGTACATAAGAATGGCCATACTGGGTCAGACCAATGGCCCATCTAGCCCAGTATCCTCTCTTCTGACAGCAGCCAGTGCCAGATGCTTCAGAGCGAATGAACAGAACTGGGCAATTATTGAGTGATCCACCCCCTGTCCCAGTTTCTGACAGTCAGAAATTTAGGGATATCTGGAACATGGGGTTACATCCCTGTAGATATGGTATGATAGGTATGACAGGCTACCTGCAGCAATGACCAGAATCTGCTTCAGAGTAAGGAAGGTCTTATGGTTAAGGCATTAGACAGTAATGAAGGAGAACTGGGTTCTGATCCCTGCTCTGCCACAGCCTTCTTGTGCAACCATGGACAAATCACGAACTGTTCTGTGCCTCGGTTTCCCCATATGTAAACTGGGGATAATGATCCTGGCCAACTTTGTAAAAGGCTTTGAGAACTACAGATGAAAAGTGCTATATAAGAGCTAGGTGGTGGTATTATTCTCCGTGAGTGGAGATAATAAATTGCTCAAAAACTTGGATAACGCAGAATTGAGGTTGACTGGCAGAACCTCACACCTTTCCAGAACACCGAGTACACCTCTGCTTAAACCTCTGGAAAGCAACAAATTGAGTCAAAGCATGCACCAGCCCCAGCCTGCAAGCTGTCCTCTGAGTGATGAGCCATCCCATCCCTGAGCAACACCATAGCACTCTATTCTTCCCTATGATAGATAGAGCATTGTGGGGACATGGCAGATAGGTACTGTAGAAGAAAGCATCAGATTGTGTCCTCACAAAGGCAAAAACCACATTTAGTGCAGGCTTAGTGAACATCAGCTTGGTCCTCCTGGCTGATATTCAACCACGCTGCATAAATCACCCCAGAGTTGCCAGACGTCACCACCTATTGGCCCTGGTCTTAAGGATTTCCTCTGGACCATCACCTGCATTTACCCCTGCCCTGGAGAGCACATCCATAGGCCACTGGACTGCTACAAAACTCCCTTTGTAGCATAGGCCAATGTGTGCCATCAATTGCATGGTCTGAACCCAGCACCCCACTCATCTCAATGTGAAATTTGCAGAGGTCTGAATGCCCCTTAGAGATGAGGAAGGCAAAGATTTTGTCACAGTTATTTTTCATAAAAGTTTTGGACGGGTCATGGGCAACAAACAAAAATTCACAGAGCCCGTGACCTGTCTGTGACTTTTACATCTTGATGCTGCAGAGTCCTATATTAATCTAAAGAGCAACCAGTCTTGAACGGTCCCTGGTGCATGCTCACTAAGTAGTACCAGGTGTAACTCAGGACAGAATTAATCCCAGAATAACAACATTCCCCTGCAGCTAGCCAAGCATGCAATACTATATAGGGGGATGCTACCTGCCAGGCCTGAAGGCCTATCAGCTTTTATCCTGAAGCATCATACAAGGCAATTGCTCACCTACCTCCACTCTTGTGTCGATGAGCCTGGCTACATCCGCTCAGCATGAAGAAAAGCAAACCTTTGTTAGGAATACCGTAAATTCTTGTCTACACAAGGAAGTCATACTAAATTGTTTTAGTTTTATTGTTTAAACTAGTTTTGTTAATTGGGAACAATCTTTGCATGTGGGCGTTCTGCTTTGGTATAAGAGCACCTTGAATCCATTTGGCTTATGTCAGGAAAGTCTAGATTCCCCACAGGTATAGAGGCAGCTAACTCAAACCAAGGGGAGTTGGGCACCTAAATACTTTTGAGGATCTACGCCTAGGGAATCCTCTACCACCCTATAAGGCACTTTTAGCCCACAATCAGAAGATTTGTGAAAGGAGGTGCAACACTCCAGTTAAACTAGTTTCTAAGCTGCTTCAGTTAATTCAGTGCAATTTTCTAATATAGACAAAATCTGCCCACTCTTGGAAACCAGAGCTCCACTTCTCCCATGTTGTACAAGAGGGAGGCATAGAGAAACAAAACATTCAACAGCATTTTGTTTTCATTCAGGGAGCTCAGGACTTCAGCCATTCTACCTTCAACAAAAGCCCTGTGATTAGCCTCTGTGGTCCCTTTTAGTCACACCCCCAGTTACCCAATTAGTACCTCGTTAACTGCACACCTGCAGTTTATTTACTCTGCCACACTGCACTGTTGCTTTTAACCCCTTACCACCGGACTGCTTCACACACACACACACACACACACGACGGATAGCTGGCATTGGAAAGGGGAATCTGTCTGTCTATGCGAAATGGGTGCCCCTCCCAGGGCTGGGCTGCACTCTGGTTTTGCATTGATTCAACTAAATCTGCAGAAAAATCCCATTTAATGTCATCAGTGCAAAAATGGTTCTCAGAGACCATTGCTGTTAAGCCCCAGGAACAATGGGAGTCAGGTGCCCAAATGCCTTTGAGGAGCCAGGCCTTGGAACCTGGCAGGATTGGGTCCTGTCTGATTTTTATAATCAGGAGTGGCAGTGTTTCCTAGAGGTTAGAGCAGCAGACTGGGAGCCAGGACACCTGGGTTTTATTTTGCCCTAGCTACTCTCCTGCTGTGAAACCTTTAGCAAGTTTGTTTACCTTTCTGTGCTTCATTTTCCCCATCAAGAAAATAGGCAGAATTACACTCCTCTATCTCAGAACAGCGTTGTGAAGTTCCACTAGTTGAAATATTACAGCTATGACACACTCCTTGCTTGACAGCTTGGTACCAGCTTTGAAATTATCTGGATGCCCCCTTTCCCTATATACACACACTGAGCTAAGCACAGGAAAGTCTGCAGCAGTGACTCTTCCAGCTCTGCAAAGCTCAAGTCCTGCCACTTTGTCATCCGCCAGCAGCCATGGGCCTCGGGGGACCTCATGCATCCAGGTATACAAAGGGCAGCTCCCATTACAGGGCAGCAAGCTTGGCCCAGGATTTAATGGTACAGTGCTAATGGGGAACTTATTCAGCAAAAGCTGAGTATGGTGGGGTGAGTGGGGGAGAATAGTGGCCAGTTGGTGAGTCAGAGAAGTAATCGGAGTAGGAATTCATAGGCAGGGAGCAGTGGTATTGGAGTCAGGGTAGAGGTGCTTATTATTGCAGCCCCGAGTAGTCCTTACTCACGTGAACGCTCCCGCTGGAGTCAGGGGGACTATTCAGCGAAGTAAGGGTTACTTTCCTGAGTAAGGGTGACACACCAGGTTCAGGGTTTGGAAAGGAATAATTATAGTTTGCACTACTATATTGCCTTTCATCTGAGGATTTCAGAGCACTTCAATAATCATCCGAACATCCTCTTGAGGGTGGGTAAATATTATCACCCCCTTTCAGTGCCGGAGAAGCTGTGGCACAGTGAGGTGAAGGGACCACAGTCTGTCCCCCTTGCTCTAAACACTGGATAATGCTACCCCAAGAAAAATACACCATTGAGTGCATGCTAATGTCTGTCAGCGCCTGCATGGCCTTTCTCCTTCCACAGCATTCACTGCCAAGCCCTTGTTCTCCAGATGGAGAAGGGAAAATGGAGCCTCCACCCAAGGGACTCTGAATGCTAAGCTGTCTGTGGGCCCTAGAACAGGTGCACTGCCATGCTGACTAATGAGACAGTGGGGAAGAATGTGAACTATCTGAGAGCCAAAGGAGGTATCACAAACTGACCACATTGTAACCAATTCATTCTGGGGCAGCAGGTGAACCCTGCGTCAGCTGGCTCGAGCACCAGGCCACTGACCGGCCCCGGTGCCAGGCCAAATCACTGGCCCAATCACTGGCCTGGCCGGACTCTCAGGTTGAGGCACTGGCCCAACCTCTGGGCCGAACCGCTGGCCTGAGCCAGCCAAGATGGCCCTGGCCACTGGTAGGCCTGAGCTCCAGGCTGCCACTGGAGCTGAATCCCCACCAGCTTCAGGGGAGGGAGGGAGGTGAGGCTTTGGGGTGGAACGTGGGCAGGGGCATGGCCTGGGTTAGGGGAGGCTTAGCCTGCCCTGGCCTTTGATACCCACTGCCCATGAATCCATGTCCATCTAGGACATTGTAGCTGTCGCTGTGCAGCACACACTGAACACATGGGATGTTGTGAAGACAGAAGAAGGATAGAAGTCAGATCCTCCTACTCTGAATGCGCAGGCCCTCATCACTTGAGCTAACGGATACTCTCCACTAGTTGTAAGCAATATAGGGCCTATGACACAAGGCCCTAGCAGTTCTAATTCCGTCCAGTAGAAAGCAGTGGTGTGAGGGGCGTCTGAGGCGGGGGAGCGCTGCTCTGACATCAGAGATCATGGCAACCCCCAAATGGCTTCAGAACATGGAAAACAAAGGTGGCTTAAAGACACCTTAAAGTCAAAGACAGGAACCACAAATCAATCAGCCAGTTAAACACATGTCTGGGGAAAGCGGAGGGAAAGACTGAACAGAAAAGAACGCTGATAGAAAGAAGAGATACTTAGGCATGACTCTGCTGCAGCTCCCTCAATTAGGCCCACGGGCAGGAATTTGCTTTGCTTTGATCTAGCTGTATTGACAAGCACAGAGAAGCATCCCTGATGCTATTCCGTTCCAGACAGAAGCAGGCGAACATGAACTAAGGGGCAGTAAATATCCGCTGTTGGGTAGCGTTCCAGTTGTTTCCAGGGTGAGGACAGTCCTGAATATAAGCGAGCAGACGAGAAGGCAGCAGAGAGGGTGAAAAGAGAGGCAGTTCTGTGCTGCGGGCTAATGGGAAAGGCACTGGACTGGGAGTCAGGAGACTAGGATTTTATCTGCAGCTGCGGCTTGAACCAGCTGCGTGACCTTGGGCAAGTGACTTTCCCTCTATTTCTCCTCCCACCCCTTCGTCTGTCTTGCCAGTTTAGACTGTGCGGGGCTCTCTATCTATCTTAGGTACATCTATGGTCCCATTAACATAGGATTTGAGCACCGCTTCTGGCTGGGCATTTTTCCTCATGATGCTCCAGTCCCATGAGGTAGTGTAGCTTGTGGGAAACTGAGGCACAATGTGACTGATGGTACGTCTACACCACAGCAGCTGCCCATGGCAGTGTCTCTGAGCCCAGATTGCCAGGCTCGGGCTTGCACTGCCGGGTTAAAAACAGATCTGTAGACCGTGCTTTTAAGCTGCGGCTTGGGCCCACCCCACTCCTTGGGTTTCAGAAGACAAGCTCAGCCTCTGGCCTGAGCCAAAACATTGACACCATCGTTTTCAATGCAGTCCCAGCAGTGCTGGTGCTAACCCATTGGGAACCCTAAGCAGGAATATTTTGGGGGGTCCCCGCACAACACATGCTAATAATTAATAGGGCCCCCCTTTGAGCTGCTTGGGGCCCTAAATAATTGCTGTTTGCTTATGCCTAGGGCTGGCTCTGGGTAGCGCAAGCCAGAGTCTGTAGACTTGGGCTCAGAAGCTCGCTGCTGTGGGCTCGGGAGACATACCCCGAGTGACTTGGCCCAAGATCCCACAGGGAGTCTGTGGTGGAGCAGAGAATTGCCTCTGGGTCTTGCCTATACTAACAAGTTGTACTGCTTTGGTTATACCAGATTAGTCAAAGCTACACAACCCCCTGAGCGTGAACACAGTTATACTGGTTATACAGCTACAGCTGTTTGTATGGGCAGGAGAATAAGCTATACCAGCAGGAGGCAGCTTTATACTAGTATACCAAACAAGGTGTACCAAAACGATTTAAGTTACAATTCATCCCAGTAACTGGTACAACTTTCAAAGGTAGACCGGCCAGTACAATGATCTGAGTTGGGACATCTAGAGGCCTCGGTGATTCAAATAATAAATCATAAAGAAGGAAAAAGGGTCAGTGCTTAAAGAGAGGAAGGGGAAGAAAATAAATTCTGCTTGTTTACCTTCTCTTAGGCTTTGGGAAGGGAACTTTTCTAACCTTCCTCTTGTTTGTTACTTACCTGCATGCTTCACATGGCTTTGGCCAGGGATGTGGCTGTACTGGACAACGTATATGGAAAAGGGAACATTTTATAGTCTTGCAGGCGATTGTTCACCCTGGAAGAGTTCATTTAGAAAGCAGGAATTTAGGAGGAAGGTGTAACCAGGACAATGAAAAGGATTCTTTATTTAAGAAAACTCACAGAAATGCCATAGCTCCCCTTATCTCACCGACTTGTCTTTCTCCCGCCTACCTGGGCAAAATCTTCTCCTACTCTCCCTCTGGTATGCTCTTCTTGTGTGTATTGCACTCACACACCAGCTCTGTTCAATAAGCACTACATGCCATGTTATATATATTAGATTCCATATGAGGGCTCAATCTTGCAAACACTCACTGCTGGCCCTGAGGTGCCGCCTGTCCCCGATCCAGCCAATCACTTCACTTTAAATCCATCACATTACCCACAAACTTACAGCTAAGAACATGTTTTGCTGCATCAGGACCAGAGCACTGAGCAGTTTGCAGGATCAAGCCCTCTAGTTCCTACTCTTGCTAATAAATGTTTTCAGGATCTGGCCGTACAGTTGCCCATAACAACAAAGAGGCAAGATTTTTTTTGTTTGTTTTTTTTGCAGCATGACTTAATTAGATTTGATTAAAATGCTGTGATTATTTTCTTTGAGAGGGAGCGGGATTATCAAATCCGATGCATGGATACTGAGTTTTCAAGGATCATGGTTTGAAATTTTGTTTCTGTATAAGTAATTTTTTTAATGGAAAATATTTGTTTGTGTCGGAGCATCATTAATTTCCCTGTTCCCTGATATATTCTGTTTCTTGTTTAGGTTGTAAAATAGGAAATTTCATATGGTGACTAATACCTCAGCCCTGCAATGACCTCTGTGTGGGTACAGGGCTCCATCTGGCAGGATTGTGGCCTAAAACACTGCTCTAAATCTGTCCAACATCCTAATGGAGGGGCGGACAATGTATAGGAATTAAGTAATATTCCTAGAAGTAGTTTGGAAGCCCACTAGCGTGCTTCCCTGCCTTCTCTTCTAGAAGCCACAAGAATCTAGCAGAGCCGCAGTGTAGATGTGTATCTAGGCCTCGTATCTTTAGCTATAGCTAGTAAAATGGGGTTATTTGGAACCCAACTGTTTCCATGTTGTCTCCTCATATTCTGCATGTTATGTAGAGAGCAAAGACACACTTAATGTTAGCGTAATAATGTGCACAGATCCAAGTGCAGGGACTTACGTACCGGCTGAGCAAACAGCATGTGATGGTTGGGGTGTGTATTGTTAGGCAGGCCAGATTCACCCATATTAGACAAACCTCTCAGGGGATGCCAATATATTTTTCTCATCATCAAGCCCTATAACAATATTAGAGATTGGGACAGCGAGACTTTAAGCTAATAAATAACACTTAGCATTAGTATACAGCTTTCCATTTTCTAATAAATAATAATAAGCCCCAGCTCATATGTGCACTTTACACACAGTCACTACTTAAGTGTGACAGTTTACACTTGTGAAGGACTACGCCCCTTGGTCTTCAGAAGTGCTGAGAGCCTGTTGTTCCAGAGTAAGTGTCTGGGAGATGCGAATGTGTGAGACCATGTGTGATTCAAGCTGGAAGCCTCAAAAGGGAGGCACCTGAAATCAGTGGCCTCTCTGCAAAATTTGGTTGTGGCTTGCCTGAGCCCAGGGGGGAAATCAGAGTCAGAGTCAGAGCTGAAATCAGAACTCAAGAGTTTGATCTTTGTCTGGTGCTGGGACCACGCTGTTTTTATGAAGATGTGCATGGCTCCATAATGAATCTTTACTGATGTGTGGTTCCGTAGGTGTGATCTATTATTATCCGCTTTTGAAGGAAGGTCTATAATTGCCATGCCAAGGTTCATAGATTCCAAAGCCAGAAGGGACCATTGTGATCACCTAGTCTGACCTCCTATATAATACAGGCCAGGGAACTGCCCCCAATTAATTCCTAGAGCAGATCATTTAGAAAAACAACCAATCTTGATTTAAAAATTGACAGCGATGGAGAATCCACCACAACCCTTGGTAAATTGTTCCAGTGGTTAATTACTCACTGTTAAAAATGTACACCTTATTTCTAGTTTCAATTTGTCTAGCTTCAACTTTCAGCCATTGGATTGCATCACACCTTTCTCTGTTAGACTGAAGAGCCCATTATCAAATATTTGTTCCCCATGTAGCTACTTTTAAACTTTGATCAAGTCACCCCTTAGCCTTCTCTTTGTTAAGATAATTAGATCACTGAGTCTATCACTATAAACAGGGCTGACTCCAGGCACCAACCCAGCAAGCAGGTGCTTGGGGCAGCCAACAGAGAGGGGCAGCACATCTGGTTCTTTGGCGGCAGGTCCCTCCCTCCCTCCGTCTTGGAACAAAGAACCTGCCACCGAATTGCCGCCAAAGACTGAAGCGGCAGCGGTAGAGCTGATTGCGATCGCAGCTTTTTTTTTTTTTTTTTTTCCAGCTTAGGGTGGCAAAAACCCTGGAGCCGGCCCTGACTATAAAGCAGGTTTTCCTTATCCTTTACTCCTTCTCATGGCTCTTCACTGAACCCTCTCCAGTTTGTCAACATACTTCTTGAATTTTGGACACAAGAACTGGATACACTATTCCAGCAGTGGTTGCACCAGTGCCAAATATACAGGCAAAATAATCTCTCTACCCCTAACTTTTCAAGATCAGGCCCTTTCTGACCCCCTGGTTACTGCCTGTGGGAACCTATGCAGGCAGAAGGGGGGGAAGCTCACACCAAATGTGCTCACTTTGCTAATGGTAACATTTCATCACTTACAATGAGCAAGCAGGGTTTGGACATAAATTCATGTATAGGAAAAAAATAATCTGCCTGGAAACCTTTGAGTGTTTGTTTTTAAATTCAAGAGCGAGCGTATGAACATGATGTAGCTGTGGTTTGGAAAAAAACAGAGTAGCATTGTCAGCAATCACAGAGAATTTGCAATCTGTTATGGATCAGATGCTCTTTAAAAGTACAGAAGATGTTGGTGGATCTACTATGCCTAGTCTTAATCCTGAGTCAATGCATTCATTTTCTTGACTAGTATATAACTTCTTGTTTGCCATTTCACCTGGTACATGGTTTTTCTTGTCTGCAGTATTAATGTCACAGACTAATAAAAATACTAGTTAAGGCCCCAATCCTGCAAAGACTTACACATGTGCTTAACTTTGCAACAGAGAAAGTCCCTGTTGTAAATGTAAGTGCGTGTGTAAGTGTGTGCAAGACTGGGGCCTAAGGACTTCATCCAGTGCCTATCAAAACTCAGTGAGAATCTTTCCAGGAACTTCAATTTGTTTTGAACCCAACTTTGAGGGTTTGATCCTGCTGTTAGTGAAATCTGTGACAAAATTCCCATTCACTTCAATGGGAGCAGCACTGGGACCTCAGGTTTCAACAAGATATTTATTTGTTTATTTAGATTTTAAATATTTTTAAAATGACGACACCTATCCAAGACTGTGGGTACCCTAACACTGCAGTTGGGTGGGAAACCAAATTTTAGTTATGCAGAAATTTGAGTTTTCACAAATTTTCACCCTGAATTGAGATGATAAACCAAAAACTTCAAAATGTTCAGAGAACTGAAATCCCTCTGGCTGCCCAGCTCTGAAGGCAAGAGCACAGAAATATGGGTGGCAATACTGTGACCCGCCCCCCTCCCCCGACAATAGTCTTGCAATTGCCCTCCCCCACAAGCTCGTTTTCAGTCAGGACCCCCCACAGGTACAATACCCGAAATTTCAGATTTAAATATCTGAAACTGAGATATTTATGATTTTTTAAATCCTATGACCATGAAATTGACCAAAATAGACTGTGAATATGGTAGGGCCCTATTTTAGGTTATAACCAACACCTTACATTCCACCTGCAGGCCAATGGACAGCTGGTAAAGATCACAGATCAGTACTTTCAGCAAGATACCCCACTCTGTAAGCAAGAGGCTGAGTTCCACGCCAGCTTCAGTCTCCGAATGTAGGGGCCTAACTTGATACATCTGAGCAATCCCATCAAAACCTCAGGTACTTAAAATTGGGCACGTGCTTAACAGGGCCTATTATAATCAAAAATAGTTTTGCTTTATTTAAAAAAGTTATTTTATTTTAATTTTTTTTTTTAACCCAGCTCCCAGGGCAGGGGGAAATGCACTGTTGTTGAGATGCTTAATTACTGTTTGTTAAGCACTTTGAGATCTTTAGGTACTAGCAAAATAGTGATAAAAATTAAGAGAACCCTGGAAATAGTAGGGGAAATCTCCAAAACAAGGGAGTAAGTGAGAGGTGGGGCGCAGTACATATGAATTATAATCTTTAGCAAGAAAAGCAAATACTTTTTGGTAGGAACAATGTCAACTGAATAAGTACCTGCTTTTAAAATGGTGAACTTAGTCTATTTAAACAAACCAACCAACCTTAGGTTACAAAAAAGGAGAACTGAACTGGATGTGTCTCTTAATGCTGTCCCTGGGGATTGTGCAGCTTTCCAACTCTGTTTCCTATCTTCTACTTATGCCCCTCCTCCCAGTTTGCTTTATAAGGTTTCATTCTTTAAGTTCCTGCTCCAGATTTCCTAAGCAGGCAGTAAAATTTTCCTTGAATCCCCCCAACACTAGAGATTTTCCATTCCCCAACTGCCATTAGAACTTTTGGATCTCAAAGATCTTTGTTAAAGGACCAGCTCTTGACACACTTTTCTTGTTTTTTATTCTCTGTTAAATGAAGGCAGCTTGGTGCGATTTCTGTGGAGCCTTTGGCCTCAGTTCAGGAAAGCACTTAACATGCTTAAAAGTTAAGCATATGCTTAAAAGTTAAGCATATGCTTAAAAGTTAAGCATATGCTTAAAAGTTAAGCATATGCTTAAAAGTTAAGCATATGCTTAAAAGTTAAGCATATGCTTAAAAGTTAAGCATATGCTTAAAAGTTAAGCATATGCTTAAAAGTTAAGCATATGCTTAAAAGTTAAGCATATGCTTAAAAGTTAAGCATATGCTTAAAAGTTAAGCATATGCTTAAAAGTTAAGCATATGCTTAAATGCTTTCCTAAATGTGGGCCTTTGTGTGGATGTTCTGAGACCCTGTAAAATGTTATAGAGCTTGCACGGAGCATAACTGGGATAGATTCTATTTGCTAAATTCAGCCCTTATGTGTTGTAACCTTTTCATTAAAAACAACAAGGAATCCTTGTGGCACCGTAGAGACTAACACATTTATTTGGACATAAGCTTTCGTGGGCTAGAACCCAATTCATCAGATGCATGAAGTGAAAAATACAGGAGCAGGTATAAATACATGAAAGGATGGGGTTGCTTTACCAAGTGTGAGGTCAGTCAACCCAGAGAAATCAATTAACAGCAGGATACCAAGGGAGGAAAAATAGCTATTGAAGTGCTAAGAGAGTGGCCCATTACAGACAGTTGACAAGAAGGTGTGAGTAACAGTAGGGAGAAATTAGTATTGGGGAAATTAAGTTTAGGTTTTGTAATGACCCAGCCACTCCCAGTCGTTGTTCAGGCCTAATCTGATGGTATCCAGTTTGCAAATTAATTCCAGTTCTGCAGCTTCACATTGGAGTCTTTTTGAATTTTTTGTTGTTGAAGAATTGCCACTTTTAGGTCTGTTATTGAGTAACCAGAGAGACTGAAGTGTTCTCCTACTGGTTTTTGAATGTTATGATTTCTGATGTCAGATTTATGTCCATTTATTCTTTTGTGTAGAGACTGTCTGGTTAGGCCAGTGTACATGGCAGAGGGGCATTGCTGGCACATAATGGCATATATCACATTGGTAGATGTGCAGGTGAATGAGCCCTGGATGGTCTGGCTGATGTGGTTACGTCCTGTGATGGTGTCCCTTGAATAGATATGTGGACAGAGTTGGCACTGGGGTTTCTAGCAAGGTTTGGTGTTTTTGTTGTGTGGTGTGTAGTTGCTGGTAAGTATTTGCTTCAGGTTGGGGGCCTATCTGTAGGTGAGGACTGGCCTGTCTCCCAATGTCTGTGAGAGTAAGGCATCGTCCTTCAGGATAGGTTGTAGATCCTTGGTGATGTGCTGGAGAGGTTTTAGCTGGGGGCTGCAGGTGACAGCTAGTGGCGTTCTGTTACTTTCTTTGTTGGACCTGTCTTGTAGTAGGGACTTCTTGGTACACTTCTGGCTCTGTCAATCTATTTCTTCACTTCACCAGGTGGGCATTGCAGTTTTTAGAATCCCTGTATTTTTCGCTTCATGCATCTGATGAAGTGGGTACTAGCCCACGAAAGCTTATGCCCAAATAAATTTGTTAGTCTCTAAGGTGCCACAAGGACTCCTCATTGTTTTTGCTGATACAGACCAACACGGCTACTGCTCTGAAACCTTTTCATGGGCTCTCCTGTGCAGGGTCAGAACAGAGTTTTTATTATGCTTTCAGCAGTGCCACTTAGGTGCATACTGCAGCTTGTTTAAGAGCTGCTTTGAGTTGTCTTGCACAATCTAACCAAAAAACCAAAGCTGTCTTAAAAGATTGGTACAGCTGCAGTCGTTATTCACACTGATAGACAATAGTTTTCCAGAGATCCACTGAAGTATCAAGGCAAGCATTTCAAGCCGAGGCCCTTGTGTATACCCAGACATCAGTCATCACTGGGGATTGAATCCGATACCTCCAGCACCAAAAGCACTAGTCTCTAATCACTTGAGCTCAAGAAGAGATCACGTAGTTGTAGGTAATGACTAGAGGGAGACATGGTGATATGTATTAGGCCATATTATACAATCACCAGCACTGAAGCAAAAGACAAAGAGATACAGACGAGAAGGTGACTACACTGAACATTTGCATGTGGTATAGTCGTTGGGAATGCTGATTTTCTTTTTTCATTGGTATAGGTTGTTAATTTACTGTTGGTGAACCGAGCCGCATTGTCTGCTCTGGTGATTGGAGTCCTCTATCTACCCATAAAACAGATATAGCAGGGCCCATGGCAATGCAAACTTCACAGATGCTGCTCCACCAACTCACCTCAGTGCCAGTTCAGATGGAGACCTGTCTGCATGGTTCTGTACTTATATGCTGTGATAGTGTGTGGAGGGATGGAAGTGGGAGGGGGGGTTATGTGGATACTTGTGTGTAAGGAAGTGGATTAAATACCATCAGTTCATTTCATACAGGTGACTGAACAGCCATCACAGGCTGTGTCTCTGTTGCAGTTCTCCCACTGTTGCACTAGGACTAATGCAGCTACACCAATGCTGGCAGCAGCATTGACCAGTTGTGAGAACTTTCACTGTTATGTCATCTAACCCTGGTCTGAGTAGGCCAAAGGGTAACCACTTTCAGCCACTGCAGCATATAGGCTGGATTTGAACCAGCAAGGCTGAATTAAAAGGCTATATGTCTTATTATCAATTTCCTGAGTGGTTCAGTCACTTGTTTTCCTTTAGTGAGGATTTTCTTATCAATAGGGAAAGTGCTAGTGTAGCAACCCAAATGGGGCACTAGCTGTATCATAAGGGTTTGAGACTAGGGGAGTCCCTTTAATACCAGCTGTTTACTCATCCTGAAAGTCAATATTGGAAAGCACTCCACAGGGGCCCAAAAATGAAACCAGTCCCTTGACAGCATTCCTGTATGCCACACCTTTATGATTGTGAGGCACCAGGTTTACTCTGTCTCTAATTCCTGATCATATTTGCTCATTTTACAAATCAAACAATGATTTATTTGTTGCAAGCTCTACAAACTCAGCCTGGCCTCTGAAAATCAAGCTTTTTTTTTTTTTTTTTTTTTTTTAAATGCATTGTCAGTAGTAAAGATTCTTCAGGATGAATTGTGCCCTCAGCAACATCTGGGCAAATCCATAGTCTCCAAATTATGTTCTCAGTGGCACTGGGCATTGCACAAGTGTCACCAAAGGCATAGCCTGGAGACGAGGGTCTTGGCCAGGCAGGTGCTGCTGATGGCCCGATTATGAGACTAGGGAGTTGCACATGAGTTACTGAAAACATAATTCGTACTGGAGAATCTGCATTACAGGCAATAATTAGGACTCCACAAAGTTCATGGCCATGAAAAATGCATCACAGTCTCTGAAATCTGGCCTCCCTCATGAAATCTGGCTATTGGTGGGAGGGCAGGGAGGTGTTGCAGTATTGCCACCCTTACATCTGCACTGCCTTCAGTGCTGGGTGACCGGAGAGTATCTGCTGCTGTCTGGCTGCCCAGCACCGCTGCCAGCAGCAGCGCAGAAGTAAGGGTGCCTTGGTATGGGATGGGGGGTGTCACTTTTTGGGGAGGGGGTTGTAACAGCCTGAAATATTTTCAAAGAGGGTCCCAGCAAAAAAAAGTTTGAGAACCGTTGATTTAGCAGACTCCCTTACCCAGGGTGACTTACAAACCTAACAATAGTACAGTACAATGCTTATATACTGTATGGGCACATCTGCAAAATTTGCTATTTATGCCATGACCAACCCTTGAAAAATGTGGGATTTATCTGTGATTTAAGTAGACCACTAGCAATAATGTATAACAGTGATACTCAGACCTCAGGAGACAAATTAGCAATCAGCATTACCTAAGAGAGCCACAGTAGTGTTAGTTCACACAATTCCCACAACAAAATAACTGACAAGTATTTCACAATTGGTTAATGACATAGTAAAAGCATCCTGATTGGTTAATAATTAAATCACACAGTTTTTTAATATCATGAGCTTCAGGAGACACTAAAGAGCCACTTGTGGCTCCTGAGCCTAAGTCTGAGTGTCATTGATTTGTGAGAACACAGCCTGAGTCTCAGATGCCAGAGTGAATTTGCAAGGCTGGGTGCTAAAAGTCACCTTTTCATTTGCAAATGGAGTTCATTTGATCTGGAATCAGTAAGACACAATAACCATGGGACCTGCCCAAAATTTAAAAAAGTGAGTTTTAAAGCAGCGCTGCAGTTTTGGGCCTGCGTTTCCTAATATGAGCCATGTATGTTGACTGTTTGCAGAGCTGGGGCCCACATATTTTCTGTGTGGACATGGTAACAGTCAGAGCCGTGTATGTGAGAGCCACCCCCAGACCAGAACTCTCCCCCCAGAGACAGCACTTTACACCCATGTTGCCCAGTGTAAATGACTACAGGGGTAGCAGGCAGGGAAGTTTCAGGCTGGGCTTTGGTCTAGTGCTCAGTGACTTCAATGGGAATTGCACCCGTGGGCAGCACGGGAGCCTCTGGACTGGAGCTGTGCATCCCAGAGCCCAGCTGGGATCTCTGCAGGAACCTTGGCTGCTGTGCATCCGTGCGTGGCCTGGGGGCCCCCAGCCGACCAGGCTTCCACCAAACCACATCTAGTTTCTCCCCGCACCATCCCTGCCAACTCTTCACTTAGAGGAGGCTTCTAGCCCTTTAAGGCGTTGCCAGTGGACCAGGCCTGCCGCTGTTTCTGTCCCTTCTGTCTCGCCGTAGCGTCCCCAGGAGAGAGCGGCATTGTGCACCCCCCCCCCCTTAGCGCATGCGCCATCCCACATTCCCCCGCCTGGCGGCTACGGAGCTGCCGCCGCTTCCCCCCTCCCCGGCCCCGCTCCCCGCCGAGGAGGAGGCGGCGCCCCGCCCCCCGGTAAGTGACTGAACGGGGCCCGAGCCCCCCGCCCCCTGCTCGGGGGCGCGCGCCAGCCTCCGCCTCGCGCCCGGGCCCCGCTGTCCCCGCCCTGACCCGGCCCGACCCGACCCGCGGGGCACGCGCCGGGCTCTGCCCCCCCCCCCGGGACCTGCCCGCGTGGGGGGGGGTGCGCGGACCGGCCCCCTCCCTAGCACCCCTGGGGGGGGTATGGACCTTCCCCCTCCCTAGCCTCCGTGTGTGGGGCATGCAGCAGTCCTGGCCCCTCCCTAGCACCCCTGGGGCGGTGCATGGACCTGCCCCCTCCCTCGCCTCCACGCGTGAGGGACATGTACCAGCCCCTGGCTCCTCCCTAGCACCCATGGGAGGAATGCGGGGGGGTGCATGGACCTGTCCCTTTCCTAGCTTGCACATGTGTGGGGTATGCACGAGCCCGCCCTGGGGACCATGCACCTGCCCACATCGCCCCTATGCACCACCCCCTCCCTAGCCTCTGTGTGTGTTGGGGGCATGCACCAGTCCTTGGACCCTCTCCAGGCCCATGGGGAGTGAATGGACCCGCCCTCAGGGTGCATTGTCCTGTCCCCTCCTGAGAACCCATGTGCATGTATGGACCTGCATCTTCCTAGCTTCCATGTGTGTGGGTTGTGTACCAGCCGCTGCCCACAGGGTGCACAGATCTGCCTTCTCTCTAGTGCCCATGGGGAGTGAATGGACCCGCCCTCAGGGTGCATTGTCCTGTCCCCTCCTGAGAACCCATGTGGGTACATGGATCTGCCCAGGGTGTATGGATCTGCATCTCCCTAGCTTCCATGTGTGTGGGTTGTGTACCAGCCGCTGCCCACAGGGTGCACAGATCTGCCTTCTCTCTAGTGCCCATGGGGAGTGCATAAATACATCCCCTCCTTAGCACTCACCAGTCCCTGCTTCCGGGATGTATGGACTTGCTCCGCGTTTTCTAGTTCCTGTGCCAGGCTGGCACATGAATCAGACCCTGTCCCAGGGATGCATAGACCTGTCCCTGCCCCTTCCCCCTCCCCAAACAGCTCCTGTGCTAGGCTGGGGTATGCATCAGTCCGTGCCCAGGGTGTATGGATCTGCCCTCCTCTCTAGCTCCCATATTCTGTATCTTGCTTTGCATGCATCAACCTTTCCCTTCCTTGGTTCACATGCTTTATAGCCTTTTTAGGAGGCATGCATTATTCCTTTCTCCTTCCCCCACCCCTTCTGTGCACTGGTTCTGGGGTGCTCGTGTGCCCCATGTTACTTACATAACTCGATCCTGGCCCTTACCATTCATTAAATGGAGAACAGCGTGTGTGTCTCATCCTGGGTGCCCAGGCTGCTGCAGGTGACTGGATGTTGGACTGGCACACGTACGGAAGTAGAGTTTGTACTCTCTTCAGCAGGCTGAAGCATTAAGCATTAATGGTTTGGGTTGGGTATAAGTCTCTTCATGAGCTCGGTCTTAGCCATATTGTCAGCAGCCAATTGCCATTCAGGAATCCTGGACTGACCATTGCTGTTTCTACTGTTTGGTGCAGAAAGCTGCCTCTTGTTCCTGTGCTGAATGATGAATAACATTGTCCTAACCAGAGCTACACTCTGAAAAGCTGACATACGGTTTCCAAAGATCTCTTCCAAATTTCCTACCAGCGGCTCATCTCCACCAAAGAGAACTCTAGTGTAGACAAGCAACGGGCAATACCATGCTGCATAGCCCCCCAGTGATGATATGATGCTTAAAATGCTACCAGTCACCTATGTGGTCACTCCAAATACAACTGCTATCAGCAGAACGGAACTGGTGGTAGCAACAGTGGGGAAATTACACTAATAATTTGTTCCTAAAGACAGAGCCTTACTGTCTGTGTCAGAGGTATTTCCCATTGTCAGGCTGAAATCTACTTGGGTTGCAGTAGAGGTTACTCCCTCTGCAGTATAAGCCTTGATTGCAGAACATTGGCACAGCACTTACAGGTTTTGTTTCAGAAGGCGAGTCTGTTGAGACTATTACAAGGCTGGCTCTTAATCAGATGAAACATCTTCCAAGTATACGGCAGAAACGAGTGTGATTTGCTGCTCTGAAATGCAGTTAAGGAGGCAACACTTGGTTGAAATGGGTGAATTGAGAGAGCAGAGGAAGCTAATAGGATTTTGAGCTCTGGGTATGCCTGTTGCATATTTTGCATTATCATAGGTTTTGCATCATGTCTGTCATTCAGCCCAAAAGACGTCCAGGGCTATTACTTGCATCTGTTCTATGAAATGAAACCTTTGCGTCTCTTATGCTTTTGAACTATTTAATTTTAATGATATTTCAGGGAGTGTGTTGAGAAATAAACTACCCCAACCCTTGCCAGATCCTCACAGCTGTACTGTATTCTTAGTGACTGCTGAATATGGTGCAGAGGAGCCTTGCAAAATGTGATAATAGATCATAACTGAGGTTCTTGAGCTTGTATTCTATAGACCACAACTTCTCAGAGCATCACATGGATCACCTCCCTTGCCACTGGTTAACAATTCTGTGGTAACTACAGCAGTTGTTTACATGGAAAAGAGTTCTCATGAACAGTAATGTGCTTAGCTGTTTAAATGTTGTTTGGCATCTGCGAAAAAGGACAAGCACAATGTGGCTAGCAAAAGGTTCCATAGTTTGGCTTATAAGAAGGGGAGTTGAGAGGAGCAGGGCATATGGTACAAAGTCATGGGCATGAAACTTTGTGTTTTCACTGGTTATTTGGGGACATGGATTATGGTTAGGATGCACTGTTGTGTTAATGCTTTTTTTCTAAGTGCTGAAATAATTTCCTTGATGGCTAACAGTGGGGTTTCGTTTTCTCATAGGTTTGTGTTATTAGAGTGGTTCTTTTTGGTGTGAAAGGCTCCCTTTTGAAGCAGCACATTCATTCATCGCTTCAAGCACCATACATCTGACTTGCTAGCTTGAGAACCATGGCAACAGAAGAGAAGAAACCAGATGCAGAATCCACTAAAACACAATCTACTCCTTCCTCCTCAACCAATCAGACCAAGGTGCGTGTAAATCTCAGAACTATATCTCCTCCTGTCAGTACACATGGAAGTTACTTGCATCTTTTACTGGCAAATTTACGAATAGTACTGGGGTATTTAAGAAATTGAATTTTAATAACTTACATGAATTAAAAGAATTGTTCAAGATTTCTCCTAATTTTGTTTAGAGCCAAGAATATGCTATGTGCTTTGTGGACAAGACAGAGAACAAGATTCCTGCCATTGCTCGAAAGAGCTTAGTTTTGATACAGGTGGATAATGTAACCTTCAACATGTATAACGGAGGTCCAGTGTGGTTTATTGAACTTTGCTAGTTTGCAAAATTAATTAAAGAGAATATATCACAAAATGTGTAAATTTTGTTTTATGGTAACACTTCAGAGTATTCATAAATTAGGCATAGTATATTTTGTAACTAATGCCATCACAGTAGTAAGACATTGGTGTGACACTAGTATCAAATCTTTGCTGAGAAATGGGGAGACACTGCCAGGGTTTCTTGAAATAATAAACAGTGTTTCCAGTTAGCCAGGAGGGAATTATGAGGTCTGTTAGAAGTATGGTTTCTTTAATTATTTCTACTGCTAATTATGATTTCCACAATTATTACAATCAGGGTCAGATTGGGGGAATGTTATGGTATCCTACCAAAGCCTTCCAGCAATCCCAGAGTAGCTGAATATTTCTGCTGAAAAGATCACCAGTGAAATAGCCAGTGCTGGTATGTAAAGGTGACTTGCAAAAGGTTTAAAAAAAAAAAAAGAAAAAGGGGCCTTGTACCCTTTTGTGTTTTGTGATATTTAAAAAAAGCCTAAAAGAGTCTTATCAAGAAAATATTTTAGTGCTTTCTGCACTAGCAATTCACCTCTTATCTACTACCGTTGAACAGTTCTAGAGCTGCTGGAGAACTGGTGAATTTATTATCTCAATAGAGAGAGGAACAGATTGCAAGTGACTTCAAATTTTTCAGTGCCTGTGAACATTTGGGAGAAAGGATGCCTTTGTTAAAGACCATGGCCCCATCAATAAGGGTGTGAGAACTTGCAGCGCCCCTCTGAAACCCCTTGCCTAAAAAGTCCACCAGTAAAACCAGGGAAGGTTGGATTTGACATTGCTGGTATTTAAAATGAAAAATTGTGATTGGTGGAGGAGCTTTTCAGGTCTTCATTTTAAATCATAAAGAAGCAAAAAGGCTCAACCCCAACTTTTAAAAATCCTTCACAGGTCACTCCATTGAGTTCAATGGTTCATTTCACACTTCTCAGACTTCTTGGGCCAGCTTCATTCCTGGTAGCACTAACTTGGCTGGAGTTACACCAAGGATGAATTTAACCCATTGTTTGAACATGTCTCTGTCGGCTCAGGAAGACAGGACTGGCTCAAGTTTCCTTCATAAACATAAGGGCTAGGAACTTAAAGTTTTAAAACATAAAGGGTTAAATCTGGATTGCCATCCAAGTGCAGAGCACTGCACAGCGGCTCAGTCTGATACCCCAGTTACAACTGAAACGCCGAGTTAAAGCTCCGGTCATCTTACTTGTGTGACTCTCTCTTACAGCCGGCTCCTGTAAAACCAAACTACGCTTTAAAGTTCACGTTAGCAGGACACACTAAGGCAGTTTCATCAGTAAAGTTTAGTCCCAATGGAGAGTGGCTGGCCAGTTCCTGTAAGTATTAGTCTTCGTTAATTCCTTCCCATTATCTGAATTGTGCACATGTGAACCTCCTGTTGGGAGACAGGTAGAGGGCTAATCTTAATGAACAGAGATCAGAAGGTGTGGGGATATAACCACATGGCTTGTTTTTTAAAGGGACTCTCAAAGCTGGCTGTTTCAAAGTTTGACCCATGTTAATGTTGGCTTTTATGTCCTGTTGTCCAATATGCTGGATCTTCCTCTGCCTGGCTTGAAGGGCTTGAGATGCTAAACTTGTGCTACTGAGCCACTTTACAAAAAACAATGCAGAGTTACACACTGATTGTGGATACATGTGAAATTAATCCTTGTGCAGAGGGGCCCCGTGCAGCCCTCTGCACCACTTAAACTTTGGTCTTTAAATTGGGGCTTGCCTGACATGAGCGACCAGCGTGCATTCTCTGCACTGAGGTGGGATTCACCCAGAGGGCTCCTAGCTCTCCCTCCCCTCCATTGGCATTGTAATATAATTGCATCTTGGAGAGTCTGCCTGTTCCTTTCTTGTAAGTAGCCGGGTGAAATGTACAAGACTGACACACTTGACAGGTTTTTTGCCTAGAACTCAAAGCCCACCTTGATATCTGTTTAATCTTTTCTTTGGTGACCGTTGCAACTGCCTGGCAACTTCCTTTTGAATCAAGTGCCACATAATTGGTCACTGGTTACCTAGAGGGGATTGACGAGGAAAGAGGCAGTTTAGAGGAACAGGACTGGAGGTGATGGAGATGGCCACTGAAATCACCATGGCTTCTAGAAATTGGCAGTAATTCTAGTCTTTTCCTTTATTGTGACTTGCCTTTATATGGGCAGTATACTCCATAGAAATTAACTTCTCCCTCTTCATAGTACCTTCTAGAAGTTAATATCTCCTCCCTCCCCGGACAGTTCTCTAACTTTTAACACCTGGCAAATATCAACATCTTTTTCTTCTACAGAGCACAGGCTAACATGATCATGAGTAGTGGGTTTGTTTCTCACGAGCAGTAATGTCAGCCCAATTTATGGATCAGGTTTTGCTCTCTCTGAGGCAGAAGTGTTTCGGTGTGTCATGTGACATGGTAACTTTTTTTCTCATTGGCAATACATTTATTTAAAAAAATGAGAAACTAAAGGTCAGTGCTTGTCAAATACATTACACTGGATCCAGTGTTGGAACTGAATTAGTTGAGACCATTTACTTTCAAGGCAGCATGTGTAATCTCAACTCCTGCAGTGTTTACGCCCTACCTTATGCATTTAAGTCTGTACTTGATGGTAAAAACTGTAATGTGTTTGCAGAAAAGTAGCCAATGCGCTTCTCTCTCTTTAAGGGAGCGAGGTAGCTATTTTTAGTGCTGCTTGGTTAGTAATTGGGAATCTTTTCTCTTTTTAGCGGCTGACAAACTAATTAAAATATGGGGAGCATATGATGGCAAGTTTGAAAAAACAATATCTGGTCACAAACTGGTAAGTACTGAACTCTAAAGAATATTCTGCAGTCTAAATAGCTGTCCTTTCAGACAGCAATTGTAATTCAGTATTGCATCTGGGGCTTGCATAATGGGTTAATATGCTAGCTTTCACCTCCAGAAGCCTTCGTATAGTGGTTTAATTCATGTAACAGCAAATTGTTTGGTCTCATCTGAGGGTGGGGTTTATTTGTCCCTATGGCAACCCCTCATCCAACCTTGTATGATGATGGTGGCCTGGGCCTGGAATAACAGGGATGTTTCAGGTCAGGATTGAGAGAGATGGGCAGAAACCTGTGGATTGCTGATACTCAGCACCTAGATGCACAGTGTTTAGCCAGTGTGAAAGTCATTGCCTTTGTGAGCACTAACACTACCTGTTTGAACAGCTGAGCTTCCACCTAGGAAAACTACATGGTATAATGCTCTCCCTAGAGGATTTGCTTTAAATTTTGATCAGAATGGTGCAGGTTTTTTTTTTGTTTTTTTTAAAAGGGAACCTGACATTTCTCATGGCTTCACCCACTGAAATTCAGGAAATAAGAGCTAATGTTTGAAAATGAAGAAATACGTTCCAAAGTACTGAAGTCGAGTTTTAAAAAGCGACTTAGATCAGTGCTTCTCAAAGCTGGTCCGCCGCTTGTTCAAGGAAAGCCCTTGGCAGTCCGGGATGGTTTGTTTACCTGCCGCATCCGCAGGCTCGGCCGATTGCAGCCCCCACTGGCTGCGGTTTGCCACTCCAGGCCAGTGGGGGCTGCGGGAAGCTGCGGCCAGCACATCCCGTGGCCTGTGCGCTTCCTGCAGGCCCCATTGGCCTGGAGCGGCGAACTGTGGCCAGTGGGAGTCGCAACTGGCCGAACCTGCGGACGTGACAAGTAAACAAACCGTCCTGGACCACCAGGGGCTTTCCGTGCACAAGCGGCGGGCCGGCTTTGAGAAGCACTGACTTAGGTAATACCTGTGTCCCGTTCACTTCCAATGAGACTCAGACTCCTAAATCTCACTGAAAGTTAATAGGATCCAGCTGCCTAAATGACTTTTGAAAACATGACTTAGGCTCCTAAGTCACTTGGGTGCTTTTGAAAAATCTTACTGTGGGTCATTTCAGGCAGACAGTAGGGGTGAGCCTCTCTTCAGGGAGGGGGAAGGAAATCAATCTAATCCAGCTATGTGTAAGTTGTTGTTTATGAACTTCAAAAAGAGGACCAGGTCCAAGATTAACTAGAACTGCTGGTTGAACAAACCACTAGGCTCTTGCAATGCGAGGCTCAGCAAATTTAAAAGCTTCCCTGAGTCATTGGCTATCCTGTGGTAAGAGGAAGATGTGTTAAAGTTGCGGTGATCCATTTCTACCCTGACTTTCCCAAGTTAAGGTGACCTTGCTTTTCTCTCTTTCTGGCTTCAAATATGAAACTGTCTATGCTTTGCCTGTTCTGGAGTGAATGAGCAAGCAAAGCTCCGTGTTAAATTGCTTTCCTTTGTTTCAGGGTATCTCTGACGTAGCATGGTCATCAGATTCCAACCTTCTTGTCTCTGCCTCCGATGACAAAACTCTCAAAATCTGGGACGTGAGCTCGGTAAGGGTGGGGCTTCAGTTCTCTCTCTTCTCCCGGTCCTCTCTTGGGGCATCTTAAAATGAAGATTAACTTGACATGGAACATCTGTCATTAACTTTTCACCAGTGATGCAGCTTGCTTGCCTTCTGTATTGGCAATTAATATAAGCTAGTCCATTTCACTTTTGTTCCTAATCAGTTTAACTGCCTGGTTCTCCTGCACTATGAGAATGGGACAGGGTTGGGGTTGGAAACACCGTGTTTCTGTTTTGCTTAACTGTTCCTGTCCCATAAAAACATGAGAGATTTTTTTTCTTTTATAGAGGCCTAGATTTGGGGTAGAAATTTAACCTGACGTTGTCCCTTTATCACAGTCTGACTAGTCCTGAATGTAGGTCACCATGGGAACTTTGAAGGGTGGAAAGTTACTGGTAAATCAACTGTGTATATTTTACTAGTAATATTTTAAATTAAATGAATTAAATTATTCAGGGCAAGTGTCTGAAGACACTGAAGGGGCACAGTAACTATGTCTTCTGCTGCAACTTCAACCCCCAGTCCAACCTCATTGTTTCAGGCTCGGTAAGTGAACACACTCTCAATGAAGTACCTGTCCTGTACACCCTGCAGAGGTCTAGACCATCTGAATTCTTCTATGCATAACATGTAATTAAATGAAGTCTTAAAGGGGAGAGATGGTAGCATCACTACTATATTGGCTGTTGAGCCATGGTCAAAGCCCTCAGCCCAGCTGTAGAAGTTTGGGCCTTCACCCATAGCACCGTAAGTGTTGGCTATAGGTCTAGCTCCAGATGTTCCATCTGGCTTCACTAGCAGTCAGCATATCTACATTCACTTCATTGCAAAGCCTTAAGTACTGAGGGCTGTTGTGGCATGAATAGCTTGGGAACTAGAAGCTCCTTGTATCTTTGTAGTTCAGATTCTGTGATTGCTCTGGAAGATACCCTTATCTTTTTCAGGGATTATTTGACCATTTCATGCAAACCATGGCATTACTGAAACATTGCTTCATGACAATTTCAACAGCTTGCTGTGCAGCTAGGAAGCATTATGCACCTGGCTTGTGAAGGGACTTGGGAATAGGACTCTTAGGATCTCTTCTCACATTTCTCCCAGCTCGCTGTGTCACCTTGAGCAGGTCATTTAAACCTGAATTATTTTGTCTGTAAGCTAGGGATAAATACTAGCTTCCTTGCATGAATATTTGAGCTTAACATTCATAAAAGTCCTTGTGATTGGCACGGGAAAGTTCCATGAAGTGCAGAGCATGAAGGCTAGGATTTAACTCCTTTGAAGATCCCCACACTAAGTGAACAGTGCTAAGTGACTAGCGGGGAAGATGAATTCCATTAAAATCTTGGTTGCTTCTAAGCAGAAATAAGTCTGTATGCTTGAGGAATGTAGTCATGCATATTTCTTTCCCCTCCCTGTTGCAACCTGTTAATCTGTTCATGCTGGCTGGGCAATATGGCTCGGGAGTGAGCGCATTTGAAAATCACTGTGTGACTTTGTCCTCTGATCTTCAGTTCGACGAAAGTGTGAGGATATGGGATGTGAAAACAGGGAAGTGCCTCAAGACGCTGCCTGCGCATTCTGACCCAGTTTCAGCTGTAAGTGCCTTGAGATACATTAACATGCTGACATGTTTACCTGCATCTAGCAGGGCTTTTTCCCCATTTGCAAAGAAGGGAGCAGTGTCTCACTGTTATCTCTGTCTGCCGCTTGGTGAAGGACACAAAATGCCATGTGATAACTTGTAAGGATCTTAATGAACATGGAGATGTCACTGACCCATACTTACCACTCGAACCCCAGCATGGATTTCTGCTTCTGGGCATTATAACAGGCGGCATCTGCTATAAAAGCACAGATTGTGGGGACTACTCCTGTCTGCTCAATGAAAATCTGAATTTGCTATACATCTGAGTTGCTCCATAACTTTATCATTATTCTAAATCACTTCAGGAGGTAGAACGAGCTAACTTCAAAATAAACTGAATTTAAAATCTCATCCATTCGTGGATGAAAGTCACTAAACCATGAGTGGTTTTTTGTTTTTTGTTTTTAAAAATCCATTCATGGTAGGGAAAACAAAGTGTGCAGCTCTTAACAGAAATGAAATGTTACTAAATGAAAGCAGAGGTGAGCAGAATTCTAAGCTTCAGACATTTTAAGCTATGGCTGCTCTGGACACACAGATCTGATATTAAAATGGAGTATAGTCCACAATCCTTACCAGAAATTGATCTTACAAACCCCCTCTCCACCACCCTCATGGGTGTGTTTCAGTACTTGCTATTTAAAATTCACTTTACTGGGGTTTTGCGAGAAGCTCATGGGTGACTGAAGAAAATAAATGGACCAGACTGAGGTGTGCACGTAACTATAATGCAATCTTCTAGTATGGTCTCGCTACTGTTAGCAAAGTTCCTCATGACATTGGAGCAGTGAATCAGTTCAGGTCTTAATGTTTCAAGAGGCCTCTTAAAACAGTCTAGTAATTGTTATGAAAACTTACCAGCTAGTCTCAATCTCTTTGCCCAGCCATTACCCTGCTAACTGAATTTAACTGCAGCTGTTTGTATTCAAGCTGGAAAAAAAAAATCAGGCAAATGCAAATGAGGCTTTAGAATTTTGCAAGGCTGACATACAGTAGAATTTCCAGAGTGCTTTTTTTTTTAACCTGATATGTCTGAACTTTCTGTGCCCATCATTACGTTGTTGAACTCTTGCCACCCTCCACATGAATCGCAGCATACTAGTTTTGTCATAATTGGGATCCAACATACTACTTGGGGGAGAAATAATTTTCGAATGTGACTACTTACTCTTCATAAACATGAATACTGCTATTTTTCCCCCATATGTAAAACCACAGGTGCATTTTAATCGTGATGGGTCCCTGATAGTGTCAAGTAGCTATGATGGTCTCTGGTAAGTGGTTATTTCTTCAGTAACATTTATTATGTGCCATAGCCTTCTAGACTCCTTACATAAAAATAACTTTAAAAATGTAGATTCTTTTAGTTTTTCACTTATATCATGACTTTGAGGTTAAAATGTAAAGTTCTAAGTTGAGACTATTGTCGCTATGGAATGTATTGTATTGACTAATGTCTGTCTCTTTTTTTGTTAAAGTCGAATCTGGGATACTGCATCAGGACAGTGCTTAAAAACACTGATTGGTAAGCAGGCAAATGTGTGTTCTTGATTCTCTCTGCTGTATTATCGTATAGAATATGAAGTACTCAGCATGACTTTGACTGCCGTTAGGTGGTTTTCTTATTGGCTTTGGTTTCTCTCTTTTCCTTCTCCTAACACTGTCCTCTTCATACACAACCATCCTTGCAGTTGATTTTTACGGGAAATATCCTCTCTCACATGTGTAGGAAACTTTCTTAGGCTTGGAATATTGTCCAGTGTGTGCTGACAATAAATCAAAGTGCCTGTACTACAGGGTTTTTCACTGGTCATTGTAGTATTATGCCTGGCTATGCATTGGCTTTGAACTGCTATGGCAAAAGTAAGTCTTATTTCACTTTCAGAAATGATAGCTACATACTCCAGTGCAATCAATAGCACATGGCAGTGGGAGAAGACTAAATGTGTTTACAGTTTAGGATTGCGGGTGTTTAAAAACTGATGCTCTTCTTAAGACAGTGGGCAGCCTGTTGAACAGTGCATGTCATGCCTCTGATTACCAGATTCTAGTGTTAACATGAAGTGACATAGGCAAAACTACACCTTCTGGTGTTCACAATGGACAGACTTTAGCAGTAGGGTGTGTCTTAGTGTAATGGTTTTATGACTAAGGCCCTAATCTTGGGATGATCTTCAAATAGTTGCGGACAAGCCAGAGTAGACATAAGAATGGCCATACTGGGTCAGACCAATGATCCATCTAGCCCAGTATCCTGTCTTCTGACAGTGGCCGGTGCCAGGTGCTTCAGAAGGAATGAACAGAACAGGGAATCATCAAGTGATCAAATCCCCTGTCACCCATTCCCAGCTTTAGCAAAAGTCCTATTTGTTTAAGAAGAAAAATTACTGGAATGATATAAACACTCAAGTATTATGTTATGCCTGCTGTATTTTGTTTTGATAACCAGACATTTTGCTGCAATAGGGGAGGGATAGCTCAGTGGTTTGAGCATTGGCCTGCTAAACCACTGAGTTCAATCCTTGAGGGGGCCACTTAGGGATCAGCACTTGGTCCTGCTAGTGAAGGCAGGGGGCTGGACACAATGACCTTTTGGGGTCCCTTCCAGTTCTGTGAGATTATATATATATATATATATATATATATAGAGAGATATACCTAATATTTTAATATTACATTCATTAAAAAAAAAAGACTGACAATGTAAAAGTCAGTGACTACAATTCAGAAGACTAAACAAGTGCTGTAGAAATTGAGTCCAGTCGCTTTAGCCTTGAACATTTTACAGGCATTAAACGTTAGTGCAGTACTATTTGCATACTCAAAACACATGCAAAATTGTGGACTGTGCAAAGTAAGCTAATTAAAGCCAAAATTGTGGTGGAAGCTCAGTATTGCATGTTCCACAATCTCTCAAATGAAGTAGGGCCTTACTTCTGACTTACAGCCACGCTGTGGACTATAGGGAAGGTTGATGCAGGAGTGGGAAGGTTGGGTAATAAGACGATTATGGAATAATACAATGCTAGCAAACCAAATATTCTTCCTCTTGAACTATTTCACATTGCCAGTTTCCTGTATCTCCCATCAGTTTGCTTGAAGTATAAAACAGTAGCTGAACAAAAACTTAAAAACTAATCTTGAAGCTGGCTTTTGTAATCGGCGGTAGATGTGTTTTGTCACAAGAAAGTCTTTGTCCATGGGAGAAATATTTCATTATATTCTGTGTAACACCCTTGTATTTCCAATACAGATGATGATAACCCTCCCGTGTCTTTTGTGAAATTCTCTCCAAATGGCAAATATATACTAGCAGCAACTCTGGACAAGTAAGTTTTCAAAAATACATTTAAAGTACATTCATCAACTTCAAATGTAACCGTTTTTATGCTATTGTAATATTCTTATGATGGGTAAACTCAATACTTACCATCAAATTTCTATAATCCAGTCCTCTGGGAATTATATTGTCAGAACATCAGCAAATTTCATGCAATTGGCAGTCTTAGCACTGCTGTTGACATACCCCTGTGCACTCTTAGCTTTGCGTCTTTTCAGAGCCTTCATCATGAAGTAGTTCCTTGATCAAATGGTTCTCTTACTGTAACACCATGAAAGGCTGTGAGTCTCTCTCTCTCTCTCTCTCTCTCTCAAAGGCAGCAATGCTAAAATAGCTGTGCATACAAAGCAGAAAAGCTGTGCAGGGAGATTGGTTCTATTGAGAGTTCTCCGACTGGAGTATTTCCAGTGCCACTGGTTAGCAAGGACCAGCCACTCTCCTTTCTCCACCCTTAAGTATTAATTGCTGCTGCTGTAATGAGACCCTCCCATCCCTAAGTCATAGGGTGATGAGCTAGTTATCTATGAATGTCTTTTTATAAAAGACATTACAGGATTGTTCCTTCTCTTTTCATCCGGTGAGTGCAAGGAAACCCAAAATTAAGGCTATTTTGCAAGCCAGAGCAGGGGAGTCAACATTGTTGCCTCATACTTGAATATGGGTGGGGTTTTTGTGGTCTTTTTTATATGTGTGTGAAAGAGACATACCTGTCTCAAACCGGTGACTAATTTCACTTAGGCTACCAAATAGAATTTGAACATTGCCTCTTTTGCCTACTACTGACTGATTTAAAAAACTCTCATCCCATTACACAATCCCTGTAACTACTTAGATGCAGGACAGCATGTGGTTCTGGCTTGGTTTTGCTTGGTCCAAAGTCTGTATCTTGTAGTATGTGTTAGCTCAAAATGTGGGGGACGAAAGGAACTGAATGACAATTTTCAACTCTGTCGGTCACATACCTCATCATAGCGTCTATTCACGTGTGAAGAGAAAAGGACTTGACAAAATGCATTTTTAAAGACTTACTCCATATTTTTTTCACAGAGGCGAATACAAGTGGCATGTAAATAAAGTCCAATTTTTGGGTTAGCTGAAACTCTGCGTTCCCAAGCCAGACTAAAATGACTAATGTAGACTCTGGGAAGCTCTAGTATGGAAAAACTTTTATGTACTAAGAAATCATGACCAGTGAAATAAAACAAAGCCTAAAATCCTTGTTCTCCTTTTTGTTCTCTAGCACTTTGAAACTTTGGGACTACAGCAAAGGAAAGGTACAGTCACAATCTCTTACTATAAAGTCCTAGCTAGGTTTGTAGCCTGCTTTGGATGGTTTCAAATAAGGTTAAGCTTTTTCTCTGTCATCTGTACAATATAATTACTATAAATAATATTTATTACAGCCCTTGTTCTATAGTATGCATCTGACAAAGTGGGTATTCACCCACGAAACCTCATGCTCCAATACGTCTGTTAGTCTGTAAGGTGCCACAGGACTCTTCGCTGCTTTTACAGATCCAGACTAACACGGCTACCCCTCTGATACTTGTTCTATAGTAGTGGACTAAATGGGATCATTTTAAAAGTTCCTTTACATTTTTATGGTGCCCAGAGACATTGAATTTTATGTTTCTTGAACTGGTAAATTGTTATTGCCTTGTTTTTTCTGTGGGTGGAAGTGACAAATTGGGGTCACCCCCCTCCCCCCCCCAAAGTGATTGGTTAGCATTCTAGGGCAGAGATGCCCTCTGCATCCTTTGCATGAGTTGATGGGGGTGGGAAATGTGCACAGATGTATTTAGTCTACCCTGCAAAGGGAGTTTGTCCTTGACTGCTAGATATCATATTGGCAGCTGCGCTTATGGTTTTTTGCCTTTTGTTTTTCTCTTCCAGTGCCTGAAGACGTACACAGGTCACAAGAATGAGAAATATTGCATCTTTGCAAACTTCTCCGTCACTGGTGGGAAGGTTGGTGATTACTGAGCTGCTTTTAGTGATGTGGGTGCTTTTGAGGATTTATTTTTCATCAAAATTAAAGAGATGATGCAAATCTCTCTGGGCCATAAATAGCTGAGTTGCCCTTAGTGCAAAACTGTTCTCACCCTGGGGGGAGCCCAGTACAGCAAGTGCTATAATTAATGTTGCAAACTTCCAAGCAATGAGGAGGGATTGTAATAGAAGCAACGGTCCCAAGGTTTCAGTCTCCTGGAAACTTTACTTGCTGGGGGCTTGGTCGAAAGGGATCATTTTGGGGGAAGTTTTAGCAAACTCCATTCAGCTGTGTGAGTGCTGCAGGGTACCTGTTTGCCACAGGTGCCAGTGTAGGCTCAGTGCTTAGAACTGTGCCATGTTTAATGTACCCCAGTAACGTAGGGAAAACCTCAGTGATGAGCAGCCATATTAGTTCATAATACAGCACCCGCTTGTTACAGATTGTGCGTTGCTGTGTATGAGTCTTCGTTGAGATGCTGTCTCTAGGACCACAGCATCCCTGTGCAGGAGATAGAGCTTTCTTGAGGGGCCGTTCTGAGATTCCTCCGAGAACTAAGATCCATCTTAAACCACACCCCCTTCTGCTTCAAGGGCTAAGCCCACTTCTTCCATCAGCCTTTTTGGCCTTTGGCGTGGCCTAGTGGAAGGAGCATTGGACCAGGGTTCAAGAGACCTGGGTTCTATTTCTATCTCTGCCACTGGCCTGCTGGGTGAAATTGGGCAAGTTACATCCCCTCTCTTCCCCCTGGCTCTGTGTCTCAGTTTCCCTATCTGTAAAATGGGAATAATGATTCCGACCTCTGAAGTGCTTTGAGAACCACGTATGAAAAGCACTGTAGAAGTGCTGGATAGTGTGATTTAAGACACAGAAGAGTACAGACATATGAAAACAAACCTCAAGGCCTACCGAAACAAAATACTCTACTGCATGCACAGTTCTCCTCCCCCTGTGGGTGAGGGAGAGAGAAAGAGAGAATGGGCATCAGTCATGTGTTAGCAACATGGCTAACACATGACTGATGTTAGCCGCGTTGCTTGATGCACAACTGGAAGGCACTGAAGTGCTATGGTGATGAGGGTGGTATATGAACCTATATAGAGGAAATAACAATTAAAGTGGAGTGGCAGGAAAGACTAAAATGGCACATCAATAACTATTTCCCTCTGCATTTTTTCCAGTGGATTGTGTCTGGTTCAGAGGACAACCTGGTTTATATTTGGAACCTCCAAACAAAAGAGATTGTACAGAAATTACAGGGACACACAGGTGTGAATCTGCTTTTTGTTACACTGATCTTGATTAAGCATTCCTTAACTGAATAAATAACCCGCACATAGCATTTAAGGTTAATTTGATGGTGTGAATTGGAAATGTCTGTTTTTAGTGTTTGTTTAGAATTTGACAGATGGGATTTAGTATAAAAATCAGCCTGCATGGGGCATGATTAGGACACATGGTGTGTTTTCCCTGACACTTGATGGGCATTTTTACAGGAATTATTGTCATATCAGAGGCATTGTTTTCCTTGAGTTATATGGAAAGAAATGGGCCACGTTTTTCACAAGTGTTGTGTGACATGAGGCTCCCAAGTCACTAGTCACTTTGGGAAAACCTTGGCCATTGGCTCCTCCCAGAGCTGCTCTTGTCCAAGGACGAGTTCCAGGTAAGCTTGAGTCATCTTTAGAGACACTGACCCCATCTGCAAAGAGTCTTGAACACTTAACCCCTGCCCCTACAAACGGTTAAGCAGATGCTCGACTTTACTCACATGAGTAGTCAGGGGCATAACCCATGTAAATAGAATTAGGCGCGTGCTTAAGTTTGGATGATCAGTATCTTAGGGCCAAATCCTGCAGATTTATGCACCTACTTAACCTTGTGCACTGAGCGGCCCATTGAAACAAATGGGACCGTTTGCAATCTGTAAAGTGAAGCATGTGTGTAAGTCTTTGGAGGATCAGGGCTTTCAATTGTGAGTTTGGGGCACTTGTGGCTTAATCAACTATCTGCTATTTGCTTTGGTGGGCTTTTCTCTGTCCTCATTTACACCAAGAAACCCTAGGCATGCAGTGTAGTTGGAACATGGGGTCTGTCTGGTTCTTTCCTATAGTATGCTGTGAAATAGTTCCCTAAGTTCGGCCTGTTTGTAATATTGTATAAACTTTCACCCACTCTCCAGCTATTAAACTCACAACTGGTGTAGGCCCACTAACATTTGTATTCATAAATCCATCATACTCATATGTCAGTATCTGCTGTTGAGAGAGAACCTGGCCATGTCTTATGATGGGGCAACTCTGCTCATTTGAGCTGAAAATACCTGATGATGGTATAAATGATGACATCTGTCTCTCTCTCTCTCTCTCTCTCCTTTTTATTTAGATGTTGTGATCTCAACAGCTTGTCACCCAACAGAAAACATCATTGCATCAGCGGCACTAGAAAACGACAAAACAATTAAACTGTGGAAGAGTGACTGTTAAACACTTTCAGTATCACTTTAGAGACTGTCAGGAAAATTGTGGTTTTTAAAAAAAAAAAAATAAAAAATCCTCCCCCCCCCCCTCACCTCCATGAAAATAATGATGATAAAACCTAGGTTGGCAGGAAACCTGAAGAATATTTTGAGAAAGCGGTTTCTGTTAGTCTTGATCCAAAGAGAATGTCTTAGCTTGTTGCGAGAGCCGGGCAGTGTGGTGGAAAAAGAGGCAGTCTCTCCTTTTTGTGCCTGATCACTTGGCAGACAAATGGATTGTTCTAACATCGCATTAGGAGTATCAGCCTTGAATTGGAAGCCCCCGAGATACTGTACTTTGTGGTGAAGGTGTCATTGCTCCTTGGCTGTTTTGTTGCTGCTTAAGGAGGAGCTGTCGGTCTGTTTTGTAACAGTAAGTTAAGTCATAATACTAGAAATACTTGGATTTTTTTTAAATGTCTAATTTTTATTTTTTTAATTTTTTTTTCAGACCGGTAGGTTCTAGTCTCAGAAGTTTCTCGTTATTGTTTTGAATAGGAGTGCTGCATCTTTAAGGATGCCTCATTTTAAACACTCAGCTCAAACTTTGTGACCAAATAAAACCATCCAGTTCCAGAGTTCCCTTTCCTGCCCCAACTTCAGACTCCTGTGGTGAAATATCTACTCTTACTTCTGTATAGTTGCCGACCTTTCGTTACTTGTGTTCAATAGATGCTGTTATAGAACAAAGTTACAGCTTTTTTTTCTGTTAACCATTAAAATGATTCCTGCTTGTAGTTGTTCTCAGCATATTTTACATTTTTTTTCTCTACTGGAAAAAAAGCAAGTTCACAAAATATTGTAAAGTTATTTCAGTGTAGGGAAAAAAACAACCACCTCAAGCAATTTTGTATCTTGGAAATCTATCGTATCGACCTGTGTTGCTAATAGCATGACTCTGTAACTATTTCAGCGTCGCTATGTCTTTTTCTCTTTTTTGTCACACTAGTGTGGTATTGACACATCCAAACCAGAACCATACGCCATAATAAAAAGGTGGGATTTTATGTGTACGCTGGTGGTGAGAGTGCACTAATGTGAAGTGTCCGTGTCCCTTCAGCTCACAAGACTGCCTCCAAAACCAACTTTTTTTTTGCAGCCCACTTCTGCTGTAGAAGTTTTACCAGATCACTGACCCCAATATTTTATAAGAGAGGCTAGAGTCCATTTTGTGGAGGGAAGAGATGATGAGCAGAACTCCAGTCCAGATGCACTTGAAAGAAGCCAGCAGAGATAGTTACGTGGAAAGAGTCCTCAGCTTGAGGCAACACGTGTAAACTATCACAGGGACTAGACCAGGGTGGCCGACCTGCACCTGAGGAGCCAGAATTTACCAATGTACGTTGCCAAAGAGCCACAGTAATACGTCAGCAGCCCCCTATCTGCCCCCCTGCCCCGCCTGCTGGCATCCCCACTGATCAGCATCTCCCTGTGCCTCCCACAGTGTGCAGGAGGTTGGGAGGGGGGGTAGAGAGGGAATGACAGGCTCAGGGAAGGGGACAGGAAGAGGTGGAGTTGGGGCAAGGCCTGTGGCAGAGCCAGGGGTTGAGCAGTGAGCATCCCCCGGCACACTGGAAGGTTGGCACCTGTAGCTCCAGGCCCGGAGTTGATGCCTATACAAGGAGTCGCATATTAACATCTGACAAGCCGTGTGTGGCTCCAGAGCCATGGATTGGCCACCCCTGGGCTAGACTTACCTAAGGTGAAAAGAATTCTGGGCATTCTGCTGCCCTATATATAGGGGAGGTAAAAGTCTCAACTGCTAAATAATCATTGGGTTAAAGGGTTACTGCATCTTCCAGCAGGCAAAGGGGAGTTTGAGAACTAGCTGGAGATTAGTCTTGACCATTTCCAACAAAAAAGCCTAGTAGCCAAAAGTAGGCAAACACCTGCCATAAAATAACTCATCTCAAACCAAACCTTGGTTGGGCAGAAGATGTGAGAATTTATTTTGACCAGGGTGTTCCTTCTGACTGCACTTTCTGCTCTTGTGGAGGCAAAAGTGCCCAATTCTGGCAGCCCCATTTTTGCATCGAATCTTAAACTTTCAAATAAGTAGTGCAAACTCTTTGTGTTACCCATGAGAAGGGATTTTTCAGTTAGTAGTGACAGGCAGAGAGTTTTAACCATATTGAGGATTGCCTCTGCCAAGCAACAGTGCAAGAGGGTACAGGGCACTTAGAGAGGAGTTGTTTCTTTGTGTGGATGATCTGAAGGGGAGAGGGCTGTGGAAACTGATGTTTAACACCTTCAGTGTATTAACTTCCCAGTACAAAGTGTGCACCTGCAAAAGTTACTTTAGAATTCAGCTATGCCTGAGCTGGCTTTCTGGTAAATACAGTGAATCCCATGTGTAAGCCTGCCGCTCCTGGGAAAACAGCTGCAGAACAAGCTCTTGACTGAGCAGGTTTATAAGACAGTCTGCTTATAATGGAATTTTCTGAGTAATCAGCTTTAGTTTAGGGGTAGAGGTCCTGTCAACTTTTTCATGTAGTCCTCTTTTTTTTTTTTTTTTTTTTTTAAACTAAGTGAGAGTAGTTTAACAGGCTCTCAAGAGTCAGGTTCTTCACTAAAGCACCTAACACAGCATGGACCAGTGGAAACAACCTGATGCAGAGTGGGCCCAAATCTGAAACACTTGGTGATGTTGGCATGTGGCTTACTAGCTTCTCCACTCCTTGTTCAAATTGAAGCTGAAAGCTACATATTTTAATTTGTACCATCTAGGATGATGAGACATTTAAGGGTCAATATTTTTTCCTGCATAAATACAGGGTTCAAACTGGGCTGTTAAGCCAACCTTACTCCTCCTCTGCGTGTTTTCTCATTGCAGTCACTCATAGCACTGATCCAAGGGAGCACTGTGTCCCTAGTTAGATTCCCCCCACTTTGGAATTGCTGTGTGTATCAGTAACGCCATGTAACAAGAATCCTGTGAGATTCTGTTCCTATAAGGTGCTATTCGCACAGTCTAATGTAATTTCTTGAGGTTCTTGAAATAAAATCCCGTTTTTTGTGCTATGGAGAGTAACATTTACTCTTGATTAAAAGACTTGTCATGTTCCTATCGCATTCTACTTGCTGAACCTACACTATTAAATGCTATTCCAAAATGTTGAGTCACTATCTTTTAACTCATTATGGTAAATACCTAGTAGAGTTTCAAGGCGGCTGATTCAGCTAGGGTGTACGGCTCGCTTGCTGATTGTTTGCATGCCAGGGGATTCACATGCAACAAGCAGTTTCTCCAGCAAGGGCTTCCGTTTAGCTCATTGGGATTCTGCCTGGAATAACAAAGTGTGTAACTATAGGACCTACCCCTGATTTTGTAACTGTAGCTTCTGTTTGTTCTTAGCTCTTTGGCACGTGGTAAGTCACTCGTAAACTGATTGCTAAAAGTTTGAGCACTAAAATCCCTGCTAGTCAATGGGAACTGCAGATACTCAACACCTCTGAAAGTTAGGTTGTGGTAGGTTCCCCGGCTGTGAAATAAGGAACATGTGCCCTACCCACCTGTCTTGTGAGCACCGCATGTTGAACTCAGAAGGAAAGCACTGCAGAAATGAGAGTATTAACCCCCAATCTTCTAATAAACCCCTAATCTTCGGACCCAGCCCAGTGCTACCATCCCTGCCTGAGGGGCTAAACTAAGTAATAAAAGGGATAACTTCCTCCTCCCTGGAGTGTAGTCTCTGAGACAGAGTTCAGATGTTCACTTTTACAGGCTCCAGCTAGGCAGGTGTTCGTCAGTTATGATGATCCCTGCTCCAAAGAGCTTGCAGTCTAAGCATAAGATGAGATAGTTAGAGAAAGATGGGGGTAAACAAGGAAACAATGAGAGAATACATATAGGGTTTGGGACTGAACAAGCAGCATTTGGGATCTCAGCCAAGTCAGGATGTTATCAGACAAGCCTCTGCAGCAAATTTTCTCCCTCCCCAGCATTGCAGAGCATGCTGTCCACCTGGCTACTGCCCTTCTCTGTGCACAGAGCATTTCAGAAGGGCTGTGTGTCCATTTTCAGCATGTGACCTAGTTGGACAAGGAATGGCTGTAATGACATGTCACGTCCAAATCAGCATTATGACATGATGGTGCATCACAATGTAATAAATGCTGCGTTGTGCGGATCTTGAACATTGTTTTGAGAATTCGTGAATTCCCCACAGGTCTTGTGGGGCACAGAGTTGTGCTCTTGGAAATACAAGGCTGCATGTGTGTCATCACAACCATGATTTCTGAGACCAAAACAAAAATGGTTTCTTCCTTAGTTTTTCATTAAAACTCCTGGGTTTTGTCATCCTCGCCAGCCTGATTTAGAATGAGCTCGACTCCTCCATGAATGATCTAATCTCTAGTCAATTATTAAACTGTATGTAGTCTACTGGAGTCTTCCAATGGGGTTTAGGTCTTTTAAAAATATTTCAGATTTTCAACCACTTTTATTATTTATATTATGGTGGTGCCCATCAGGTGCTATGCAAACATGAGCAAAAGAGAAAATAGTCTAATACCTAGCAAATGCTGATTGCAAACAGGACCGGCGCTAGTGTTGTTAGTGCCCTAGGCGCAGGGCCATTTCGCCGCCCCGCACGCTGGTCCACGGCTCCACTGGAGCTGCCGCAAAATGCCGCCCCCCAATAATCCTGGCGCCCTAGGCGATTGCCTAGGCCGCCTAAATGGAAGCGCCAGCCCTGATTGCAAATTGTGAGCAATGTGAAATATCCTTTATTGTGCACCAGGACTTCATCTACCTAGAAAATGATTTTTGCAATGATTTTTTTCCCCATTTTTTTTAAACCATCACACACATCCAGACACTGTATCATAGTATGATGATATAGTTACATGTAGTGGGTGAGTTACACCGCACTATAAAAATGGAGTAATTTCTTTGATGCAAAGTCTCAGTTTTCATTGTCAAAATGAGATTAACATATCATTAACATTTATTTCTGTTTTCAAACCGTGGACGTGATAATGCATAAAACCCACTCCTGACAGAACTGAAAATCAGCAGGAGAAAATGGCCTTGCTGAGCTAATTTACTCTGCGGTTTTACTTGTGGTATTTATACGATACTTTGACTTCATTGCTGCATTTCACAAATGATCTTTTTAGTGGTGATATAGGATTATGCTAAACCAAACAGCCTTGTCCATTGCAATGGCTATTGTCCTCTACTGGCCTATGACAGAGGAAAAAACAAAAAACTTGGTTAGATGCCACGAAGTAAGTGGCAATGCCTTAACCATATGCGTGTTGTAAAGGTCACTAGGACCTCTTCCATCCTTATCAAGGGGAGTGCTAACCTTCTCTCCTTTCATACAACACAGGAACACAACACAGGCCCTAAGCTTTTAAATAGCCGGAATATTAAAAATTTATAAGTTATGGTGATTTCAGATATACAGTCTAAAAGCAATTAAATAGCATGAAGAATCAAATAGTAATATTTTAGCTGATTTTAAAAACTAATATGTATTGACTAACCTGGGATTGTCCTTTGGTAATGTGATTCAGAAGCCAAATAATTCAATAAAGCGACTAAAACTAGGCTGTTGCCTGTCTCTCTCTCTCTAATATATTCATCGCTTTTAGCCAATCAGAATACAGGAGTCAGATAATTCGGATAAGCAGGGGGGTGCTGAATTTTAAAAATACGATCGGATCAAGCTTTCGGCTGTGAAGCTCCTCCCATGGGGCTACTTGTTGGACTGGCCTGAAAAAGCCCCTCGCACGCCAACAAGCCGTAACATACTAGCCGAATCAGCGGTCTCCAAACAGCAGACCCATTTACTGGCCATTTTGAATGTGGCAGCTACAGTTCACAGCCCCGATCCGCCTCACCCACGATGGCTGCCGCAGCGGGGCGGGGCAGAGCCTGAGTTACAGGTTCGAATCCCAACTGGGACAAAAAGTTCATTGTTTTACAAACACTTTTTTTTTTTTTTAAGTAAAAGCCCCACAGTAGCACAGGAACTCTGTGCAAGCATAGAAGAAAAAGCCTCAACTATTGGGACTGTCCCTATAAAATAGGGACAGCTGGTCACCCTAGCAGAAGCTGGTCCAAGAAAAGTAATGAACTCCCCCACTTCATCTCTCTCAAAACTTTTTAGAACGTTTACACTTTTTTCTATTATTATTTTTTCAATGTTGGTTTTTGTTTTTAAGAAAACTGATGTAAAACCCCACATTTTTACTGTAGTTTTTTTTTTCATTTCAGGACTTTAGGCAAGGCTGGCAATTTAGCATTCTCGGGACCCCAAAGGGGCAGAGAGCAGTGGCACAACAGGGCTTCAAGGAACCCCAGGGGGCAGAGACTGGGATATAGAGGACTTAGGTTTCCCTGATCCCCACCAGTAACACTGATGTCAGTGGCGTTGTTCATACTTTGCTCCAGCATGAGGGTGATTCAGTCAGGCCCATGGGGTGTCTTCATCCCTGTAAGGCTTCTGTGTGTCACACCTCTCTGGTGCTGAGACACTGACCTGAGGAGCCGGGGAGAGATTGGGCTGGTCTGTATATTGCATTGCATCTGCAGTGCTGGAGTAGCTGGTTGAAACCTGTGAGACAACAATTATTTTAAAAGTTTGCATGAAAAATTATCAGCATTTTTCAGCTTGCTATATTTGAACAGCACTGAGCCAGATTCTAGGGCTGATATAATGAACTGATCCACCGTCCCTGATCCAGTGACCCCCAAACTATGGAAAAGGTCCAGTTTCCAGCTCAATATCCCAGCTGAGATACAGCTCTGTCTTTACCAGAGTTTTTTTTAAGGCACCTTTGGGCATGTAAGGCCTTCTGTAATGAAACAAGTGCAGAGGGGTGAGTGCACAGGATGGTGTCACAGACAACGGGGCTGGTGTAGTTATTAATTATTTTGCAGCTCTCTGGGTGCTCCATGGAAGGCTTAGAAAGACATAGCTCTTGTTTCAGGGAGTTTATGATCTCAATTTCAGCTATGACTCAGGCGAGAGAGACCATAGGAAGAGTATAGGATGGGATGAGGATAAAAGGCATATGAGTGTGTTCCTTCTTTGCCTATGGAGACACAAATTGATATAAAAGGCATCCTGCAGTTGGGATTTTACCTTCTTGGGTGGCATTTTGTAGGTCTAAAAAGCTCGAGACCCATGAATGAACTGTTGAGACGTGGGTGTGGTTTGGGGTTTAGCATTTTGAATTCTGAATCCCATGTGAATTCTTCCTAATCCCCGTGAAATCCCCCAGAGTTTAGTTCTGTCTCCATTACAGGAGGCAGATTCTGAATGGAGCAAACCCAGAACAATTTCCTTCGTCCCAAAAACAAGGAGTGCAGAATTTTGGGGCGAGGAGTCTGTCCCCTCTCAAGGTCAGCACAAAGGACTGGGGTCAGTGCTTCTGGGTGCAAATCCTCAACTGGTGTAAATTGTCATAATTCCATTGGCAATTTACACCATTTGAGGCTCTTCCTCCTGGTATCTATCCCTGGTTCTGCCAGGGACTCTCTTGTGCTTGACCCGAGGCAAGTACTAATCTCTTTGTGGCTCATTTCATCTGTCGGTAAAATGAATTCAATAACGCAGACTTCCCGGAGGTTAATTAACTAACATCTTTGAGATCCACTGGTGATAGTGCAATGTTTCATTATTTTATTTCTTCTTTTATGTTTTGAACACATCCAAATAGATTATTTACAAAGTTCAATGAAAAATGAGTGTCTAAGAGCAGCTGCAAATTCAGTGTTTACAATCAACAAATATTTCAGGTGCAAACAAGCAACGTGCTGGTTTTTGTGCCTGCAGCATTCACAATAAACTAGCATTCCAGCTGCCCCAGACTGAGACCCATTCACTGGGGGATTTGACGGAGAAGAGGAAATTAGTGCCATGTGATAAATTATGTCTCTGGTTGAGGATGAACTCTAAGAAGGATTTACCCGCAAAACCGTCTAATCTGTGCTCGGTTTATCCATCTTTCTGGGTATCCCAAAGGTTTAAGTGAGAACATGAATGTACCATGAACTTATTAATCAATTTTTTCTCAATCAGGGGAGGAATGCAGTTTGCTGATTCCAATTGTCCAGTGCTGATAAATCTCTGTAAATTACATCAGGGCTAATGACGTGAAGAGAGACGTTCATGCTAATCCCAAAGGTGGCATCAGCACCAAAAACACTCTCTAAAAGAATGGACTCCAAAGGAAATGAAAGCGAGAAGCCAAGGCAAATCAGCAATGGAAGCACCTCAAATTGGGACCTCATGAGCGGAGCAGCATCACGCTTTGGTCATTGCTTGTGTAAGAAACAGGGAGACGAGGCAAATTTCCTGGTCAAATTTCTGCTCCATAAGGTGTTAGTTGCTCAGTGACAACTTAAATATCAGGACTGTTGACGCTTCCATTCCTCCTCTGAGAAGGGAGTGGAAGGGTCACTCAGATCAGCACAATTTACCATGAGTGACATTTCATTTTGGTGACCTAAGCGGGTGGTGTTTGGAGATGCCACCTCTTATCTTAACTCTAATTGAGAAGCAGCTATGGCTGAAGAGTCCAGCAGCAGCCCTGGGTACATGCAAGCCCCAGGGTACATGCAAGCCAAGAGAAAGCCAGGGTTCAACTGGACTCCTGGAAGACTTGCCACCATGATCATATTAGGAACATCTGCACCATCTACTGCAGTGGTTCCCAAACTTTTTGCCTGCATGACCCCAATTCTGAGACTTATTGATTCCTGTGACCCCATAACTACATGACTAGACTCACAACTGGAGACTGAACCTCATGCGGCACCTACATGGGCCCAAACAGAAATACATGCTCCACAAAATGGCATCTTCCAGGCAGCATGACCTTGCACGTACGGTGTACACGAGGTCATGCTACACGGAGGATGCCATTTTGTAGAGCAGGTCTGGATGTGTTAGGATTTGGTTTGTGTATTCATCTGCTGAGGGTGCAGCCCAACTTGGGGGCACGGCGCATGATTTGGGAACCGCTGATCTTCTGTGAGCGACGTCTCTTTCTGGTGATTCACATGGGTGGAGCTTTTTTAGGAGGAGGAGCTTATGAGCTTTAAGAGACTGCAAGTGGTCAAGACTTTGTGCTGCTGGAAGTGTCAATCTTTGGTGAGCTATAAGACTAGCGTGTCAAGGTGTGAGTTCAGTCCTGTCTGAAAGAGAAGAGTCCTGCCTATTGAATCAGTGGCCTGGTTTTCCACAGCACCTTGGGATTTCCAGGTTGGGAGCCTCTCATCCAGGGCTGGCTCCAGGCAGCAGCCCAGCAAGCAGGTGCTTGGGGTGGCCACAGGGAAGGGGTGGCACATCCAGCTCTTTGGCGGTGGGTTCCTCACTCCCTCTCGGAGCGAAGGACCTGCCGCCGAAGACTGAAGTGGTGGCGGTAGAGCTCCCGCAGATCACGATCGCAGCTTTTTTTTGGGGAGGGGGGGGCAGCAAAAACTTTGGAGCCGGCCCTGCTCTCATCCAAAATACCTGGCCTACCTTATGAAACTGGACAAGTTCATGGAAGCGGATGGTTTGGTTGAAGGTTGGTGCACATTTACACTAGCTGAATATCTGGCTCTAAATCGGTGTCGCTCCATCAGCTCAACAGGGTTATGCTGATTAGTCTCAGCTGATGCCAGGTCTTCTTTCATACAATTGGTCTCTCAACTCCGAAACCAACGTAGTTCATTGAAGATTAAAAGTTAACTTCCTCTGCTTGTTGAATCCTAGGATTTATGGCTGAATGTCATTAATCCCAAGTATGCACTTGATCTCCTCCAGCAGGCTTTTGGTGTTCACCACGTTAGACATTTGTTACACTCACATTGTTCTGAGGCAAGACGCTGGCGTGTGTGTGTGTGTGTGATGATTTCAATAAATGGTCTGCATTATTTAGGCAGCTCTCCTAGGCGCTGCTTCTTTGGTTCAACATTAATTGGCCATATAGATGCTTGTACTTGACTTAGACAAGTATGTGTTTCCTCTAAGTGAAATATTAATAACCAAACTTCCTATTGAATAGGTCTACAGAGAGAAAAGTCTCAATTTCCAGTTGCTAGGTTGAGCCATACATCGTAATTAGTGGGAGATTTCCCAAGGACAAACCCGTACCATAATCATTCAGTGCTGTTGGAGAAGCAGAAGGCAAGTCATGAGCCAGCACTCCTCTTGAAGAGTCTTTTTCCATTGATTTCAATGGAAGTGAGGAGCCTAAATACTTTTGTGGATCTGGACCATACAAACTGGACATTTACTGGCTCTCTTGTGACTCACCACTGGGCTTTGAACCTGGGATTTTCAGCTTTAAAGCACTGACAGCTGCCACTTGAGCTAAATGAGTAAATTCCATTATTAGGTAGCAATAGTAGGCTATTATCCTGAATGGACGAGCCGCTAAAGGGGGATGCGTAATACATTGACCCAGTAGGTGACGTGCTCAGAACTGGGAGATCTGGGTGCTGTTCCCAATTTTGCCACTAGCTGGCTGTGCAGCCTTGGGCAAGTTACTTAACTGCTCCGTGCCTCAGTTTCCCCATCTGGAAAATGTGGATAGCTATACTGATCCTTGAAAAGCATTTTGATACGATGGAGTAAAAAGGGCTACAGCAGTGCTATGGTGTGCAGAGAAAACAGCTCCAATCCAGCCCATTTCTCCTACCCCATTGGAAGTTTTATTCATGTGGAGTGGCAGCCTAGGCACAGTGTGGAATGAAACTGACAATGATCAAGACTTCTATTTCTCTGCTTATGTTTCCCCCCCTCCCCAATCCCTTTACACATGGAGAGATTTCCTCAGGCAGCCAGCACCTCACTCTCTTGTTTGTTCCTTGTGACCCCAGCAGCATGAGTCAGACACTGGGTGAGAGGGTGTGACCCAGAGAAACTGCTTTCCCCGGTGCAGCTAACAAGAGGTTGATGTCCACGCTAGCTAAGCTGCTTATTTTGCCATTTTAATTTTTTAATCCCATACATTCGGTTGTTCTCTCTTCTCAGTAAGCATTAGCTCTCTAAGTCCAATTAGCTACATTTAAAGCTTGGGCTTTGGAGGTGGGGGAGCTGGCGACACTCGGGACACAGGGCCGGCGCTTCCATTTAGGCGGCCTAGGCAATTGCCTAGGGTGCCAGGATTATTGGGGGGCGGCATTTTGCCGGGAGGGGTCGGCAGGCGGCTCCAGTGGACCTGCCGCAGTCGTGCCTGCGGAGGGTCCCCTGGTCCCGCAGCTCCAGTGGAGCTGCAAGCATTTGCGGGGCGGCGAAATGGCGGTGTGCCTAGGGCGCTAAAAACACTAGCACCGGTCCTGTCAGGACACCACCGATTAGATGTTCAAGAACTTTGAGGGTATGGCAGGCTGAGAGCAGCGGCGATGGGGCTCTGAGCTGGCTGTTGTGTCCCTGCTGCAGGGCATTGCCACCAGCAGTTGCAAATTCTGAATCCAGTCCCGCCAGCAAATCACTGACGAGAGCATACCTCTTATCCTTGCTCTCAGTGCTCTAGGAGGCTGCATCTCAGGCTCCACTTCCACTCTGAGCCCTGTGCCCTAGTCCTCCCAGTGAGCCTGCTTCTGATCTCACATACGCTGGTGCAAATCAGCAAGAATTCCATTCATGTCAATAGGCCTGATTCGGATGTTACTGATGCAAATCACGAGTAACTCAGGCCTTGATTCATGTACCGTGCAGGGGCGGCTCCAGGCTCTAGCACGCCAAGCACGTGCTTGGGGTGGCAAGCCACTGGGGGTGCTTTGCCGGTCGCTGTGAGGGCGGCAGGCAGGTTGCCTTCGGCGTCTTGCCTGTGGAGGGCCGGAGGCAGCTTGCCTGCCATGCTTGGGGTGGCAAAATGCCTAGAGCCGCCCCTGGTACCATATGCTGGGTAATAACATGAAAGGAGTTTACGTTTGTGAAACTAAACTGACTCTTCATTAAGAGGGTTATTTACAGAGATCTGCAACTGCAGCGAGCATGCCAGTCATGTGCACACAGACTGACTTCCTGATGCCTCCTCCAAATGCTTCTCTCCTGCAACCTGTGTTCCTCCCTCCAAGTCCCATGCTGGTTGCTACAGGCCTGATTCTGATCTCACTGATATTGGTGCAAATCAGCAATAACTGAAGTGTCACCAGTGGGCCTGATTCTGATCTCATGCTGGTGTAAATCAGCAATATCTCAATTGAGGTCAATGGAAACTCACAATAGTCTGAAATCAGCATTTGTCTCTTCTCCTACTTTGTGCCCTTTTATTTTTTAACGCATCCACTGTGCTTTGCTTGTGCAATTGTCTTCTTCTTTCTCATACAACTTGTTAAAACTTGGGTCCCTTGGCTATCCTTTTTCCACCGCTGATCTCTCCTCGGGTGCTGTGTGCTCCCTGTAGCAACATATTTTTAAGCTAGCGATTGCCCAGCAGGTGTGAATTGGCTCCTTAGGAATGCAGCTGCTGGAAGGTTTCACTTAGAGCTGGTTGGAAAATTTGTGTCCAGTTTTCCATCACAATACACTGTTTCAATGAAAACCAAAATCTTTCATTAAATCATGTCAATTTCAATTGAAATCAGGTTTTGAAAAATATTTTGAAAAAAGTTTTGAAACTTCATTGAACAAATGCCAAAACGAGATGTTTTGGTGAACTTTAGATCTTTTTTGTTTTGAAAGGACTTTTCCTTTCAATTTTTTAAATATAAAAAAATAAAAAGGGTAAAAATAAAAGTTTTATTTTAACAAAATGAACCATTTTGACTGACCTGAAATGATTTTTCGGGGGCAGTGGGGGGGGGAGAATTTAATTTTAACAAAAATGTTCAAAATTTTGCATTTTTGTCTTCATTTGGGGCCATCCCTCTCAAATCTTTGCCATTTCTCACAGGCCTGAAATTCTGTTTTCTGACCAGCTAGAGTTTAATAGTAGCACCAATGGAAATGCTAGTACAGACAGGGCTGGGTTTGCTTCCATGATTTTTAAGACTAGTGCAGCTGAATTGTGGGTAGAGCCAGTGGGAAGCTTTTTATGTTGCTTGTGGGATAAGCCAGAAACAAAAGGAGTTTCTTTGTGTGTGTATTTTTGGGATGGGTGGGGGGTGCATGTGTGTGCGGGGGAGGAAGGTTGGGCACGTTGCAAGACATCAGGAAAAAAATCTGGGAGTGGAATAAAACAGGATAAAAGGCTGAACACAGGGGTCTGAGGATGGATTTGCCAATGTCATGTGTGGCTGCTGGTTTTTGTTCTTGGTATTGTTATGTGTATTGCAGTAGCTTCTAAAGATGCCAGCTGAAATCAGTGTCCCACTGCAGTAGGCCCGGTACATGCACATAGTGAAATGTACACATAGTCCTTGCTCCCAAGGAGCATACAGTCTAACAGCCACAGGGCAAACGAGTGCCTGGAGCAGAGGGAGATGAAGTGTCCTACTTAAGGTGACACAGAGAGTCAAAAACCCAGATCTCAGCCCAGTGATTCAGCTTCTCTTCCACTCTTTGTCCCCATAACAAGGTCCTCTGCCTGCCCCTCTTTCTGGGGCCCACTGGCTGCCCCAATAAAGCTCAGAGAGGCTTCTAGTTCTACAGCACCTGTGGCTTTATTTACAACCTGTTCTCCACCACCAGTGTTATGCTATGTACAGAGCTTGCAGGCCTGACCATCTCCTCTCCTACAGAGTCTGCCCTCAGCCTGCAGACTGACCTTCCCCTGGCCATTCCCAACCCCCGCTTTGTGGCTGCCTGCCAGCCTTTATAGCCCTTGAATCCTCAGGCCGCAGATGCAGCCAGTTCTAAAGGCCAGGCACCAGGCTTCTCCCCAGACCCAATCTATTGCCCCTGATTGGGGCTGGCTAAGCAGGGGCTAATTAGGTGCCTTTGCACCAGCACCCTGCTACAGTCCCTGATAAACAGGACGCTGTGTGGGTATTACGTGAAATTCACCCCTGGAGCAAAGGACCCAGCGCAAGCAGGATGTATATGCCGCATAGGCCTTCTGCTCATGGGGTGAATTTCACTCAAGATACAAAACTAGACTAGGAAGCGTTATCCGGAGTCATGCATTTCTCTCCCGCTGAAGAAAATGATTCCTTCTAAAAAGACCATCTCTGCAGATGACAGAGTAATTATTGATTCCGCAGTGACGTTGGACGTGTTCCTAGGACATCTCAGTATGGCAAAAGGAAAGCTCCGCCTTCTTCTGTAAGACATTAAACTCTGTGACTAATACACCGAACAAGGCCTCCAATCCTGCAAAGAGCATTATGCAGGCAGTGCCCTGTGCCCACGCAGAACCACTCTGAAGCAAAGTAGCTGGCTGAGATGGAGGTCGTTCCAGGACTGGGGCCCGAGTCTGTTTTTCAAGCACTCCAACCCTGGGGAGAGAGGATGTTGGGTCCAGAGGATGGTTCATCATGTTATAAAGAAAGGGAGCAGTTGTAAAATTCAGATCTAGGTTTTGGCTGAGATTTTCAGAGCAGCCTAATGTATTTAGATGCCCAAATCCCATTAAAACTAATGGGAATTGAGCATCCAAAGCTCTCTGAATTGCACATCCAAATTCCTTGGTGTGTAGACAATAAGCACTTGTACTGAGAGTCTATGTGGCCTGGTGGCTACTGAATAGCAGGGGAACCCTGTTCCTGGCTTTACCTCTGGCCTGTTGGGGATGCCCATGGCCAAGTCACTTTCCCTCTTTGTGCCTTAGTTTCCCCATCTGTAAAAGGGGAGATAATGGTACTGAGCCTTTTTGTTAAGTGCTTTGAGATGTATGGATGAAAAGTGCTTTATAAGCGCTAGGTATTATTATTACCTTACAACGCGCCTGTGAGGCAGGGCAGGGCTATTATCCACATAGGAAACTGAGGCAGAGAGAGACTCCATGACTTCATCAAGGTCACAAAGGAAATCTAACAGAGCAGGGAACCAAACCCTGGTCTTCTAAGCCAGTGTCTTAATCACTGGACCATCATCCCTCCCTAATGCTGGGGCAACACACCGTTCAGGTCCGGGATTTTATTTCAGGCCTCTCTCTAGTTTAAAAAAGAAACTGTTTTCTTTTAAATAAATGATAAAAAATTTGTAAACCATTTCTGCCTGCATCCAGTTTTGCTCTAACACCATCACCCCACCGGGGGGTATTCTTTGTTCAAAAATCTTAATTTGGGATTTAAAATCAGTCCATTTCTCTTTAATAAAATTATTCTTGGCCTCTTTAAATAGCACAGGATGTCACACAAAGTCAGTTCAACCAGATGAAAAAGCTCAAAGAGGAAAAAGAAAAAAAAAGGGGGAAAACCCCCCCAACCCTTCTGTCTAATCCAACTGAATTAGAGGATTTCCAAGTGGATTTAGAACTAAATCTTGATTAGGAAGAATTTCTCTCCAAGAGCTGCTGCGTGATAGTATTAATGGGTAACGATCGTGGATAGAGGAAATAGGACAGAAATGACCGAGGGTTACACATACACACACACACAAACACACATATACACATGCGTCTGTTCATGAAGCGAAAGAATCAGAGGAATCTCTCAGGAGGAAAACAAAAAAACCCCAACACCGCAGTGATTGAGAGACTTAGGGGACGGCTGCAAGAAGATCTTATACGTACGAGTTGCCTTTTTCTGTCTGTTTTCATGATGTGATTCTAAAGAAGGCTTCCATGGTTCTGAGTTAATAACAAGATGATTTTCAACTAGTGCAGAATGATGCACATGCCTGGAGAATGTGGTGGGCATGCCAAGGGCCAGGAATGACTGCAAGGGTTAGATGGTCTGTTCTGTCTACACTTTGCACACGCACATTTGATTTGTTTTGTTTTTAACTTAGTGTGGATCCCTGGAACTGATCCCCATGCTGTTAAGACATAGGCTTGGTGCTGCATACGGGATCCTCTCGCTGATGACTGTGGCTTTCATTCTTCCAGTGGGTAAGTGCTTCCAATCTACAAGGTTATAAATGTGCCAGCTGGTTGTTTGAAGTTGCTTTTTTAACCTCCTAGCCACTAAAATGCGATTTATTTTTGGAGGACATTTAAGGGCATTTCCACCTAGGGTCTACCTAGTCATTGCTGAGTCATGGTGGTTTCAGAAATTGAATGGATAGAGTCATATATTGTATAAAAAGAGGGGTACAGATAAAAGACGAGCATGGATCTAGCATGAATTAGGAGTCTTGGGTTCTGTTCCTGACCCTCTCCACTGGGTGGCCTTGGGAAAAGCTCCTTTGCGGCTTTATTTCAGTGAAATGCTTTGAGATCCGAAGCTGAGAGGACTTACGGAAGGGCTAAGTATTATTATTTGGAGGTGTGTGAGTGGGATGTGGAAGCGGTGTCAGGTCTCCAGCACTGGAGGGCTGCACAGAGAGCAGTGGAACAACGGGAAATCCAGTGCTGCTATAGTCAAGGAGGTGCCGACTTCTATTGCTCTGCTCATTGAGTGCAGTACAGGGATCAGATGCTGTGTCTGTCTTAAAATTCCCATGATAACTGCATGAAAATCCTTACTGCTCCTTTCTGTCCATGACCACAGTTTTTTAGGGACTTGAGATGGCTTGATTTTCACGCAGGCTTAGACTACGGGCAATTCTCAGAGGACACAACTAAATCCGGCTGGGAAAACATGTGCTATCCTTGTACCGTAAGGGGACTTGGAACACTGGGTGGGACTCACTGTCCCAGAGGTCACACACAATTGCTTTTCCATCCTGCCCCCTCTGATATTTCATTGTCAGTTTGCCGCTCTGCTAGACATCAGGGATTAACAAAGGGAAGACGTGAATAGAAAAAAATAAGCATCCAAATGACAATGATATATGTGCAAATTAAAGCGAAATTATTTTTCTTGGCTCTTCAGAGATCATAGTCTAGATTTCTGTCTGCTTAATGCCATCTTCTCGGAGTATGTATTTGTGGAATCTGTTTCACAGGCAGAGTTATTTGACTAGAGAGAGGGAGTGACTTTCAGTATGTGGGAGGGTGTATATATTGTCTCTGCTACTTGGAAACAGCATCTGGATTAACAACATTTTCATCCCACCCATAGAGTAGTGATGTCAGCCTAGTGAGAAATATCAGATTAGAGTATAAGTCTGCCCTGATAAGTTACCGGGGCCTCTTGTCTAGCCCATGTGCGTTCGGCATCAGAGATGCTGACTTTAATGGCTAAAATAAGTTTGTGCCACTTTTTAATCCTGTTAGCCCTGCACAGCTGATGGACAAGAGCTGTGCCGCATTCCCTCTTGTGCATCATGAACAGAACGGTTCTCTAAGCTCCAGCTCCGGGACTGATGAGTTACCTAGCAATGGGGCGCCACAGGAGTAATTCAGGCTCCACAAGTGTTGCTAAGGGCAGAAGTAGGCTTGTGGAATCCTTATCACCGATGATGATGTGTGAAAAGAAAAGAAACCAGTTTGGCTTTTAGCTCGCAGGTTGTGTTTGCAGGGCTGGGATGTAGGAAAAAACACATTTTGACTTGCATGCTGAGCACGTTTGATCTGGAATCAGCGAAACACAATTCGAACGCAACTCAAAACATGGGAATAAATGCAGACCCCCGGGGCCATTTTTGCACCCACTTTTCACAACAGAAACTCTTTTTAAAGCGAGATGGATGCACAATATCCTAGAGTTGGACTGAATGCTTTGTATTTAATTTTCCAGTTACCTGATGCATTTGTTGGCCTATATAATAATGATCACAATCATAACCGAACACATTCTGTGATATATACAGAATATCCCCTAAAGTCACCAATATCCATATCGTCAAAGGTACTTAGGCTCTTAAGACCCATGAGAGTTAGGCACCTAAATAACGTTAAGGATCTGAGCCTAAATGTTGACTCAGAGAGGTCTGTGGCAGTAAGATTTCTTTTACTGCTTACAAAACTGCTTCTAATTATGCTCACTCAGGCTTGGTGCCTGCTCTCTCTCATAGCTCTGGTTTTACAGTGACCTCTAGTGGGGAAAAGGAGATATTGTTATAATAGTATGAGGCTATTCCTGGGGCCCATTGGCTGCACAAATGTAAGAGAGTTGACTTTGTGATTCATAGCTTAAAGCAGCTCGGCAAGGTAATGGGCAACACAAACATTTTACTGAAGAATCTCTAAGAGGAACTGAAGTATTTGCCCTTGGAAGAATCTGGTCATGTTTCCAATGGTCTTGTTTAGCTTCTGGTCTACAGTGCTACGGCTGCAACATTATCGTTGGCACAAAGTACGTTGACATGGGCTGCTCCAACCCAGAAGTGATTACCTGCTCCCATTCTCACCAGGGCTTCAAACACCGGTTCTGCATTAAAACGGAAAGCGGTAAGTCTGCCTGCATTTCTCTTGTGCGGGGAGTTTCTCTGATCGGCAATGCTGCCGTGCAAAAGCAAAAGCGAATCAGTTTATTTTTGCGGGTATCAGACTATGACGTTGTTTTGTTACAGCCCTATGGGGGCAGCGTGTGTCCTGTAATTCAGCCTGCAAGCCAGAGCATAACAACCAAAGGGTGTTGAGATGGGTCCTGATCCACACCCATTTGAAGACAGTGGAGATGCTTCCATTGACTGCACTGGGCCTCGGATCAGACCCTGAAGTTGGTATGAGAAGCAAAAGTCATCAAGCCATTCTCAGTTGGGTAATGAAGTCCCCAGACCACTGCAGAGAGCCAGGTCTCGACTTGCAGAGACCATCTTTAATTGGGTATGATATTGAATAGATCTGCTTACATTTCCAAAGTGCAGCTCAGGACCCTGTTTGTGTGGCTTTGGACAGAGTGACACAGGACACATTTCCTGACCCTGAAAATAGCATGTGTCCACACTCAGAAGCCTGCAAGTCCCACAGGAACGAGGCAGCTCTCGAGAATTTTGTAGAACTAGCGGATTTTGCTCTTGCTCGGCATGGTGTCAGCCAGGTGAATTCACTGCAGTGAGAGTGGGGTACAAGCAGAGTAAGCAAGACCAGGATCAGGATCAGGACCACCCACTCTGAGGTTCACCCACCACTGATTATATTGCACTGTGTTTTACTTTGTTTGGACCAACCATGTCCCTCTGCCCTGACGGGATGTTCTCTCTGCTCTGTGCTTGCTCTGCAGTGGTGCTGGGAATCCTGCTGACTAGTGGTTGTGCCACGTCACGTCACTGCCAACAGCAGGAGCTGCCGGGTGTGCGAATCCATTGCTGTGACACGGATCTGTGCAATGGTTCCCCGAGATCTGCCCTCCCACATTATACCCTGGCCAGCTGCTGCCTCCTGGTGTCCTCAGTCATTATGGCCTTCCTCCTTCTCTGAGATCCAAGGGCCAGCTATCTCTGAGCATGGGCCAACAGGGAGAAGGCATCTGCTGACTGGCACGAACACTTCACTGTTCTAACAAGTTAGATTTGAAAGAAAACCCATGTTCTTTTTCTCTTCTCTCTCAATAAAGACACCAGGCAAAGTGACCCAGCAAGGCCCCAGGCTTAATCACACACCTGAAGGTAGGATACACCACACTAGCATAGGGCTTTTGTTGTTCCTCCATTGTTGCAGGCAGTTGGGGGGGAAACCCTGTGGCTGGGGTTGTGTGTAATCCACTGGTCAGTGTATTATATGTCTGCTGCTGGGCCTGACCCACAGAGGAGGAGAGTCAGTTACAACAGTTGGCTCTAGAGCAGCGGCCTGTTCCTATAACTCTGGTGGTCCCTGGTTCAGTTCCTGCTCTTAGCCAAGATGATGGCCATTGGCTGGGCAAAGGTTACGTGCCACAGCATAGTTGCTTTTCCTCTTCAGAAGTTCCCCTAGGAACGCTCTTCTCCACAGCTGAAGAGCGAGGTGAGCCGCTCTTTATAGCATGCAGGACTTCAGCGGGTAGGTTAATGGTGTTCTCGTTAGCCTGGAGCAGCCCCTGTTCTGGTCACTCAGTGAACAGAAAACTGCTTATCCAGTGCCCACTATATCTCCCTTCTACTACTCTGCTGTTCCCAACTGGCCTGGATCTATCACATTATACATCTATTGTCTTTAGAGTGATTTTGATCACCAAGGATCTTCTCTGAAGGGATTTGTTAGGTGGGAGATATCCCTCACTACTTAGTAATTGGCGATGGAATATGATACCGGCATATCTAGGGCTGCCACAGGGACAGTGGGCCAAATTCCTAGGGACATAAGATTCTATACGGACCATGTCACTGGGGTGCTAGTGGGAGTATGGAGCCACCATGCCATTGGCTCTGGCCTCCTCAGGCCTTGGGAGCTGCTGGTTGTGGGGGAATATCCTTGTTCTTCCCAAGGGGAGGTCATCCCCCAGAGAGGAGAATTCCTAGCGTATTTTGCATGGGCTTACTGGATGGAGGAAAGGTTTCACGACAGAGATAGCTTGGGTTACCTCCACTTGACCTACTGCTCTGGAGTTAGCCTGGCCTGAGTGAGAGCAGCCACTCTGCAAAGTGACCCTCAAGCTCTGTCTCCACACGGATGCTGCACTCCCTCCTTTGCGGCACTGGGACTTCCAGGAGCACCTCTCATGGTCCCTAGTGCTGCCCTACGCTGAGCTGCACTATGAATTCTTTCCCAGGGAATTGTGGGAGGGCTGGGCTTGCCTTTCTGGGCACATGGGGTGGGGAGAATTATGGGAAGGCCTTGGAGGACATGGGGCACTTGAGTGGCAGTGGAGTAGCCATATAGGGGACAGTGGATTCTGTAGACCAGGGGTCGGCAACCTTTCAGAAGTGATGTGCCGAGTCTTTGTTTAGTCACTCTGATCTAAGGTTTTGCGTGCCAGTAATACATTTTGATGTTTTTTAGAAGGTCTCTTTCTAGAAGTCTATAATATATAACAAAACTATTGTTATATGTAAATTAAATAAGATTTTAAAAATGTTTAAGAAGCTTCATTTAAAGGAGAGCCAAACCCAGCCAGCCCCACAGCACAGGAGGCAGTGCAGCAGGGACACAAGGGGCATGGAGCCACAGCGAGCCCCTGAGGCCTCATACTTGGGCTGTTCCTTCTGGCCCATTGCTTTGTCAGAGCGTGTTTGAGCAGCCATGGGTAGGTACCAACAGCCAGAGCTTGGGCCTGTTGTTGAGGGGTTCATTGAATTGTCCTCCTGCCATCTAGCCAAAGTAGCTGCCTCGTGCTTGAGGACTGCTCTTCCTGCTACTGCACATGCCCTGCCAGCAAGGGCCTGCTTCTTCTCTCAGCCCCGCACACTCCACGGCTCACGACTCGCCAGATCCCAGGGCTCCTTCCATGGCTGCTGACTGACGACCTTCGGAGTCGCTCCCGAGAGGGGCAGCAAACCTGCGTCCTGATTCCTCACGTGACGGTATTGCTAAGGCACCTCCTCCCCGGTACTAGCCCTTTGCTCTCCCTGAGCCAGCGCCGAGGGCGAGTGGGGGATTCTGACACTGGAGAGTTCTCGGTCCTGTTGGATTGTGGGGATTACTGACGCGGTGCTATAGAGCCTTGGGCTTGGAGTTGCCAGTGAAGCAAGGCGCTGAGTTCCAGGATCAAGGCCGGAGGCCCTGCAAAGAGAAACCCCTGCATTCACCCAGCCCTGGTCATGCTAAACAAGAGGCCCACATAGAACCCTGTTTTCCAGGCTCCTTGCAAAGCTCATCCTGCCTGACCCAGCTGCTCCTCAGTGCTCAGCATGAACTCCTGAAGCTCCATGTGGAAGGTTGCCCTGCAACTCGGTTTGTGCCAACCCAGGCTGTATAAATGAAGCTTCACGCTGGGATGAGGGGATAGTGCAGCCTGAGGTGGGGGGACAAGCAGGCAGCTGTGGGTTGGAGTAGATGGGTCCCAGTGGGGGATGGGTCACACAGGGCGGGCCCTGATAATACCAGAGCACTGGCAAGAACAATGCCTTCCTATTTTGCTTCATTTCTATCCCCTAACAGTGCCTTCTGGAAGGTGCAGTCCCACATGCCTGAATGAGCTGCTCAGCCAGTGCCTGGCACTTAGATATCCTGCCCTGGGTTTTCCCTGGGTGCTCATAAAGTGCTTGGAGAGCTACTGAGGCAAAGCACTGTCCGAGCTCGATATTACTATTAATTATTATTGTTATTCAATGCTGGCAGGTTCCATCTGAACCCTGCTGCCACTCTCACGTGCTTTCTACTAAGGGCCATTTTAGCCCCAGGAACCAGCACACCAACACATCCGGCTCTTTGGTCTAAGAACTGCTTCGCTGTCACCTGGAATTTCTGCCAAGGATGCAGTGGGTATCAGATGAGAATTTTAGCCACTGGTATTTGAACGCATCGCTTCTAGCTCAGCCAGTTCTTTCCACCAGAGGGCCCCCTTGAATCTCTCCAAGAGTCTCCCCAATCCCAATCTGAGCTGAAAAACTCACCCCCACCCCTACCAAAAAAAAAAAAAATAAAATAAAAAGTTAATAAGAGACAGGGGTAGCTTAAAGAACCATGAAGCCTGTAACATCAGCTTCTCCAGCATCAGTGACTGGCTCACAGACCCACTGAAAGCTGTATTTTCAAATAGATCCATTAAAGGAGTCTCCCCTGTCGTTCCTATAATCCCTTGTGAGGTTTTCTTGCTTTATGGCTGAACTCTCCAACCAATCCTCAGTCCATGGAGATGCAGATCAAAATTGTCCCATCAAAGCAGAAGTAGGGCCCAGGAGATTTTCCCAAGAGCAGCCCTGTGGAAGGCCACAATCACGCAAAGATGGCTGAATGGGGTCTGGCTCGATGCTTCTATGACCTCCATCTCCATTACTATATCTTCCTCATCTGTAATATGCATCTTCCCTCATTAATATATCTATACTCACAGCATCTCTCAGAGGGAAGTACTGCTCCCATTTTACAGATTGGGAAACTGAGGCACAGAGAGACATAGTGTTCAAAAGAGCTATCAGAAACAGAAAAATGTTGACCAGTCCCCAGAATGCTGGTGGGTTGGCGTTCAGGCAAAAAAACATTTTCACTTTTTAGATTTTAAGGTTTTGGGGTTTTTTTTGACAACCCCTCCCTCAAATTAAGAAAAATGTGAATGAAAACAAACATTTCAATTTTCCTTGACAATTTCACAGGCACAAAAACCATTTCTCGTGCTGCAGTAATCATTCAGATCACCATCGATCATTTATTTGTGTAGGTAAGCACCATGCTAGACTTTTGCAGTGAAAATTTGGTGCTTTCACTCAGGTTTGCCCCGAAACCACATAAAGGGCTTGCATCTGGATTCTCTTTGAGGAGTTTTTGAGTGTTGTTCTGGCTCAGAAAAGCCCCACTTGTTGCTGATGCCAAATCATAATGAGTCTCCAGATCTCTCATGAACCCAACCGAGTTTCTTTTGCTTCTTGTCGAGGTGGTACCTGAGTAGCATCCGTTTTTTCCGTCGTGCTTTGCATGCTCCTCCAGATGGCACTACTGCTTACTCAATTTTGCCCCCCTTCCCCAGCTGGAGTCATCCATCTTGCAATGTGTAAGAGGCCTGCTGCAGTTAAGTAGGTTGAAGTGCGCCTGAACTCTTTAACCTTTGCCTTAAGATTGCTCCTTTTGCCCCAGGGTAGCGGATCAGCTCCACTGCACTCACAAAACAGCGGCAGCTCCTTAGCTGACATTTCTTTCTCCTGCTGGATTATATTAGCACCCGGAGGTTGAAAATGCTACTCTGGAGTGTCTGGAGGGATTTGATTTATACGGGAAAGCAGTGGCAATCTATCGTTCCGTGCACACACACTACTGCGGGAACTGACTCAAGGAGGCAAGATGGAGAGAGCTATATCCGGATAACCTGGACAACCGGTGACTGAAGGGGGCTGGGATAATTGCGGGCAAAGCTTTGAACACCCAGGAGGGCCAATAAGTATTTAGGACAGTCCAAGGGGATTTAACGGGGGAGCAATGGGAAGAAATTGAGACCAGGAAACTTAGGCTACAGGATGGCTAGTGCTGACTTACATACAGTAGGTGAGTTTCTGATCGCAACTGTTGTTGGCCAACCACTTAGCTTTGCCGGGGCAAACTTCTAGCATCGCCAGGGTAAGCTGCTAGTGAGCCAGTGTTTGCAGAGGTGCAGCCCACCCCAGTTTCTAGAAGGGATGATCTACATCAGACCGGTTTCACTTGCCTGCACTGAGGGGTTCAGCTGCCTGCAGCTAGGGAGTAATGAAGACTAATCTCCAGGGTAGACAAGGCCTGGAATAATCCTGAGGCATTAAAATGGAGTAAACTAGCCTGAGCAAAGCTCTAGGGAGAAATCCTGGCTCCATGACATCAGTGGGAGTTTTGCTCTGATGTCAGCAGAGGCAGGATTTCACCCCTGGAGGGAAAGAATCCTGCACTAGCTGGGACAGGGGGGTCGGTGCAAGACAGCCAAGTTAGGTTTTTGCTCTCTCTGATGACTATGTGTAAGCCCAGCAGCGTGGTTCCCCACCTGTTTGTCGCCCCCAGGTAGGAGGATTGCAAAGCCCTTTGCATGAAGCTACGCTTGGAGCCTGTCGCAAATGGGAGCTCACACGCAAGGCTGCAGCCAGCTCCTTACATCCACTGCTTCCACACGGGCCCTGGCTGCCCTTGGATTTCCGAGAGATGACGAAAGAGTTTGTTTTGAGCCAGCCGGGATCTTCATGAGTCCTTTTTGCGGACTCCACATTCTGCGGCCTTGTTATTTCCCCAGCTTTCAACCCCCAACCTGCTTAGTTTATATGAGATCTGACAAAATCGCAGTGTGTGTTGGTTTGGCTGCAGGCTACCTGCCCTTGCTTACCTAATGTGTATGTGAATATCACAGACTAGAGAGAGCGGGAGATGAAAATATGGATTGAGTGGATCCTAAAGGAAGGCTGATTGGCTGTTAGCAGGTTTGACACACTAGCACCTAGACTTTCTGCCGGAGTCTAGGTTGAAATCCCAGCAGCGTCCTTTTTGGGCTTCTTACACAGAGAGGTGGATTTCCACAGTTTGCCATGTGTTGCTCTTTTGGATAAGCCCTTGAAAATGAGGCTGTCTCTACTCTGCACGGGAATTAAACCCTCCTGTCTCCCTCTCCCTCTCCTGCCCTTTCTTTTTAACTTAAGAGCTGGGATTTGCCCTGGTCTCCTTATCTAAAATTTCTTTTTCCTCCATTGTTCAGGGGTGCGATGGGTGGTTTCTCTCTTGTTCTCCCAGAGGTGCCTGCATTTCAGTGGTTCCATTGTACATTTGTATAATACTTTAAGATGAAACACCCGACTGAACTTCAAGATACTATTTTACACACAGACACAGACACATAGACACGCACACAGGGCAACTAGCACAATCCTTTCTTGAAAAAAACCGAAGCAGTTTCTGTGTCAAAAGCCCTTTTATGAAAGCCTCAGTAGCTAAAGCATTGCCATTGTTTTAGCGTCTAGTGAGTGCCGGTCTTCAAATATTTCCAGCTCAAAGCAGGCTTTGACATTCTGCCCAGACCAGAGAGAGAGGGAACAAACATGAGTTCGGAAATGTTCCTACAAGACACAGCTCCTTTTTCTGTTCGGAGAACCATGCTAAGCAGCTTTTCCTCCTGTGACTGTCTCCCCCTTCCCAAGTGCAGGGAAAACTCTCCCGATGCGCCTTGGAAAAGCAGTGAAGTGTTTGGACTGAACTGCACCTCCTTGTCATAGTAGATGATAGAGAACCAGCCTTCAAATAGAGGAGCCGTGAGCTGCATCAACACCATTAATGCACAGAAAGTTTGCCTTACTAAGGCTTTGCTGTGTTGTCTCAGGATAATATCTGATCTCTGGGGCTGTTCTACAGGCTTGCAAAGGGTCATTCCATCCCCTCTGGCTGATGTCAGAACCTGGGATGCCGGGACACTCAGTAATTTCAGTCTCTCCTAGCACCAGTATAAAGCTGGGCTTCTAGATTGACGGTAGAATAAATGTAATGATCCTCCTGCCTGGCTGCCAGGGGAGTTTGCACCACAGATCTTCATTATCAAAAGCATGAGCTTTTGCTACCTGAGCTAAAGGAATGACAACCATCAGCTGTAAGCAGTAGTAGGCTCTTATCCGGTTGCAATTTCCCTTCACAAAGCTATTGCCCCAGAGTTCTAACTATCAGTACCCCTCCTGTTAGCTCCCCACCCCAATGTAATCCAGCCTTGACAGATAGCCTGGCCCGAGCCCTGCCATGTCATCTCATTGTGGACCTGCAGCTTCCTTTCTATTTCAATCTTTTCCTCCCAGACAGGTCTGATCTTCAGGACCTTGACTATTCATTCTGCTCTCAGGCTTCACCAGAACAAAGGCTAATGCTTCCTGCCGTGGCGTTCCATGTTGTGTGCTGTCTTTGTGGTGTGCACCCACTAGGAAGTAGAACACCGCACATTTTGCTTGCAACCTAGGCCATGTCTGCACTATGGGTGCTATCATGCTGTAGCGCCGTAGTGTAGACGCTTCCTGCATTGACAGAAATGGATTTGATTTTCCATAGGTAATCTACCTCTACAAGCCACATCTACACTGGGGCTAGGTCAGCATAGGGGTTTTTCACACCCCTGAGTACCCTAGCTATGTCAATCTAACTTTTAACTGTAGACCAAGCCCTAATTTATAGCATGCAAACCCAAGGGGTGGAAATCTAGTTCAGTAATCCACCGTGCTACTGTGCAAAACTCTTAGCCCTGCAAATCCACAATGTGTGCCACTGCTCTTGTAGTGTGTGAGAAAGATCTAGCTATGCTATGCAAGGAAAACTGATTAGAGAAGAAAGCTTTTTTGGGGTTGGTTTATGAAACAGAGGCAAATTTCGGGCTAAAATACATGACAGACCTTCTAAGGTCTGTCTGGGGATTGGTCCTGCTTTGAGCAGGGGGTTGGAGGTCCCTTCAAACCCTGATATTCTATGATTCAGTGAGGCACAAACACATATAAACTTGGTCCAGCTGATAGTGATTTTGGATGTAAGGTGGGCAGGGTTGCCAAATAGAGCACAAAACTGGGCATTTGGAGATCGGGTTTTAATGCCATCTCCATCATAGCATTGCTATAGGATCAGGGACAATCCACTTAGCTTCTCAGGGCCTCCATTGCCACATCTGTGAAGCGAGGAGAACACCACTCAGGGCTTGTCTACACTAGGCATGGCTAGGACAGTAAAATTCCCAGTGGAGGCAAGCCCTCCCTAGCCTTTGTAAAGCACGTTGGGATTCTTGGGAGAAAGATGCAAAGTACTGTAACAGATCTGAAAGCCTCTAGAAACTTCACAGCCATTATGATGCAGAACCATGACTACTAGGAACTTTATGGCCTCAGCGGGGATAGAACTCAGTGGTGGGGGGAGGGATAGCTCAGTGGTTTGAGCATTAGCCTGCTAAACCTAGGGTTGTGAGTTCAATCCTTAAAGGGGCCACTTAGGGATCTGGGGCAAAAATCAGTACTTAGTCCTCCTAGTGAAGGCAGGGGGCTGGACTTGATGACCTTTCAAGGTCCTTTCCAGTTCTAGGAGATAGGTATATCTCCAATTATAAACTTGGATCCAGAAGCACAGCCTTCTACCACCTTAGCTAAAGGAGAATCTCTGTTAGCTGTATAAGGCCTGTGACACACGGTTGGACAGATCTGATGCTATCAACACAGGCACAGCAGCTATTTAATTCCAGTATTATTTATTCTTATGTTGTAGTCCCCCAGTGGATCATCCCTGCCTCGCTCTGGCTCAGAGAGATTTCCTGAGACACTATATGCATTGGAGAGTTCTCGTTAACATTTGCTTATCTCTGCTCTTAGTGCTTAGGTTGGAGAAAGGATTCCCATTTACCCAGGAACAACGAACGTTAAAATTTAATAAATGCTTGTGCAACTCGAGGATAAATAAACATCACTTAAAACACAGTCACATTGCAGACGTGCTGTTTAATTCATGGTCTGGAAGTGCACATTGTTTATAGCCATTCATTTCCGTAGCTAGTAAAAAGCAGGGGTGACCCACTCTCAATTTCAGACAGAGCAACAGATTCTCATTCTTCTTGTTTTGTTTCTCATTATGGTACGGACTTTGGGGGATTTCCTACACACACACAAATGCTTCAATTTTTGGGCCTTACCTGGAGATTCCTTAAAGGGTCCTGATATTCAGAAAGTGTTCAGAACCAGCCCTTGCAAAATCGAGCCCCATTGAGGGGTCTTTAGTTGAGCAGCCAAAAATGGAGACACCAAAGCTGACCAGTCACCTTGAAAGATGGGGGCCATTGTTTAGAAGTAGAACATGATTTTGCAGGGCAACTACACTGATTTTTCTCATTCCCCATCTTGCCTTGATTGTGCAAAAAAACGAAAGTTCTAGTGATTCAGAGATTCCAAAGCCAGAAGTGACCATTGTGATCACCCAGTCTGACCCCCTGTATAACACAGGCCAGAGAACTTCTCTGAAATAATTCTTAGAGCAGATTAAAAAAAATAAAAAGTCCTGTACAGCCAGAAGAGAGTTGGATCCAGAATAGTGTAAAGAATAGAGTTGGTCAGCTTTCTAGATTAGCCGATTGTGCCAGTTGTCACGTTTTGCAGATTCGTTTCTAATCAGGGGAGTGTTCAGGAAAAGTGGGTAATTAGCAGTTTATTCATAAATTGGCAGAATGTGGATGCACAAGTTTGCAGAATATGTGCTTGATAAGAATTCAGATAGTTTATTATTGTAGCACCTTGACATCCCAGTCCTGGACCAGGACCCCATTATGCTAGGCGTTGTATCGACAAAGAACAAAAAATATTCTCATGAACGACGATGCTTGATTGAGCATAGGTGATCTTGTCTTTTCCTCTAAGGGCAGGCTCAGCAATTATAACAGCCTACTACTTAACTTCAGCTAAAGGAGTTGCTCCTTTAGCTCAAGTAGTAGAGGCCTGTGTTTTGGGTGCTGAAGAGCCTGGGTTTAATCCCCGATGCTTTTGGGTTTGTTACAGCTGCATTGATGAGGATTCCAAGGTTAGAGAATCAGTGCCTCATCAGCTCTCTTTCCATATAAAAATAAGGAGAGGGGACAAAGAATGGGAAAAACCCACTCGTTCAGTATGCAGGACCAGCAGGGGTGTGGAGCAGGCAGACATCTTCAGTGGGTGCTGGGTAGCATTCCAGCATAGATCTCTCTTCTGTTAGAGCGGGCCCAAGACAGCTTTCCCCTTTGATTTGCTCCTCTCCCTTTACATATTAGAAAAGAGATGGGGTGACCCATAGCCATTAGTGACCGAAAAGCATAGTCAGGTCATGAAACCCATTCCCGTCCCAAAGCAGGAGTGCTTTCTGGCAGAAAAAGAAATGGTGATTTAGAGGAATGTATATAGGAAGATGCTCTCACCAGACCAACAGTTCAGGGCACATATAGTCTCCAACCTCATAGAATGGAACCAAAGTGCCATTCATTGTGACACAAAAGTGCCATGCTCCTGCATGAATGTATGAGGACAGCAACCTGAAGAGATGGCCACAAACCCATAGTTTATTTGAAGCTGAAGTTAGTAAGAAAGGAAGTGGGGGCGACCTTTTTCTCTTTAGTAAATAATAATACAAAACCCAGGCTATCAACTGGCCTGACCCAGACAGAAGAACCAGAGCTGCCTGGATACCAGGTGCAATTTGATTAATTGTTTACACTATTTGACAAAGAACAGCTACATTCATCGAAGAGCGTATCTGACCAATATGGCTTGGCCCCTCTTAATACTCCCATTTAGAGACATCAAGAGTCCACGCCTGGTCCCTGTGTACTGTGTAAAGAGTGTGGATTCTTCAGACAGTGAGGGCTGCTGTTTGTTGGGAAGTTCTCTGTGGCGGACTTTGCTTTCCAGTGATTGGCCTGCGATAACAAAAGGTGTTCGTTCGTGCTCGCTTTTGGGAGACCTATAAATAATGCATGCCTTGGTCGGCTGCTAATAAGTCAAAAGATGTTATTCTCCTCCGCTCATAAGCTAGATTCATCCTTCCTTCAGGAACCTGCTAATGGATCATCTGTGTATTACACCATCTTCTTGCCCAATTATCTAATTTATCCGGGGTGGCACAACCCAGTTAAACCTTTTCCTTCCATACTGTTGTTTTAGCATCTTACACCCTGGGGCCACTGCGGCCGACTTCACAGATTCTGCTGAGGAGGAGGGATGTATATTTATGTCACAGTCTGTTCTCTTCTGTCCTTCAGTGAAGGTCGCTCGCAGGGGTGGAGGGAATTCCGTGTAAAAGCTGCTGCGATGCTACTACAGGAAGGGAGAGCGTACACACTGCAGTGGTTGATACTATTAAAATTTAAGTTTCCCCTCCCACCCACCCCAGTTGAGACCAGGACATGTACCAGTAAATCACAACACCCAGTAACGTTATGGGCCTGATTCTTCTTTCACTTCCCCTGATGTAAGTCTGGAGGAAGGAACTCCCCTGGGGCTGATGGAGTTATATCACTGTAACACTGACAGGAAGGGAGGTTCAGTCTCACTGTCCTCATCCAGTGATGGCTGCTAACAGTGGTTTGTAAGGAGTCCTTTTCATTTGCTGTGGGGCTGGACGACACCATCGCTGAGCCCCCGGCTGTTTGGTGGGTCTGGAGTAGCGTATCAACAGAGGCATGTCCCCTTCTTGTAGCACAAAAGAAGACAAGAGATCGGACCACTAGACCTTTATTAAGAGACCATAAGAGGGGTCGCTCTCCTGGCATGCACAAAACATTGTGCCCTTTTTCCACCCAGGTTCTTTCACTCACACTTTGGCGTGGACGATACGGTCCCTGGACTTAAATCACAATAACTCTGGTGCGGGTGACATGTTCACGAGACTGGAGTCACTGCACTGTAGCACTTGGCTTCCTCAGCCGGACAAGGAGGGGAAGATGGGAGAACCAGTTTAGCTTATGAACCAGGGGCAAGAGTAGGTGACAACAGGTGGCCAAAGGTTGTGGGGGATGCCGAAGAAAAGAAGAAGCAGGCACTGAAGCAGGACGTGTAGTTCAGTGACACTGCGGGGCCTGGAATAGCTCACACGTTACCTTCAGAAGGCCGAACCTGTTTTGTCATGAAGAGGACTGCTGGTGGGGATGCCAGGGTTACCCACCAAAACTACAATAGAAAGTCTGCCTGGAAAAATGAAGCCACTGAATTAAGTGCCCCTGGTTAGTAGGTGAGGCTGCTACTGGATATCTCCTGGCAGGAAGGCAAGGAAAGTCATCTGGTTTAGCATGTAGGACCTGGCTGACGGAAAAAAAGAGAACTACTTTTTAAAGTTCATCCTCAAGCCTAGTGGATCACCACAGGTTAAAAAAAGGGCAGGGAAGCTGGCTGCTCCAGGGAGCAGGGCAAGGAGGCTGGGAGAGTGAGCAAAGACCTGGAGCAGGGACATATGAGAGAAAATAGACACGGCTGAGGCCATCCGTGGAAGCAGGTTTGTTAACATCATTTAACCTTCTACCCGTGTGAGTTTGATCCCCTCCCAACTTGCCACGTCTCAGAGCCCAGGCTCCAGCCCGAACTCAAATGTCTGCCCTGCTGTTTTTAGCCCCACAGCCCAACACCTACAAGCCCGAGTCAGCTCAGTGCCACGGGTCTTGTATTGCTGTGTAGCCATACCGGTTAGAGCTCCCATAGAACACAGGAATTCCCATAATACCCAGCTTGCCATGCTGGGTAGGACCAGACCCTGTCTTGGACAATAGCCAATATCATATACTCCCAAGGACGGTGCAAGAAAATGGGTAATGAACAGATACAGAATAATCTGGCCACGAGGCAGTTAGTGGTTGTCTTATACCCTGAAGTAAGAAGGTTTTCCCTAGATCTCTCCTTAGATGGGAGCCTGGTCTTTTGCTCCCCAGGAAGCTGGGAACAACTTTGTTCCTAGGAGTGGGGGTGCTCCATGTTATCACAGAATGATCATCTAGCTCACTGGTTCTCAATCGGGGGTCTGGGGCCCCCGGGGGATGGTGAGCAGGTTTCAAGGAGTCCGCCAAGCAGGGCCAGTGTTAGACTCGCTGCTGCCCAGGGCAGAAAGCCGAAGCCCCACCATATGGGGCTGACCCCCGCCACCCAGGGCTGGAGTCTGAGCAATGTAGCTTTGCGGGGGCCTCTCTGGCATGGGGCCTCAGGGAATTGCCCTGCTTGCTACCCCCAACACAGACCCTGGCTTTTATATGTAGAAAAACAGCTCTTGTGGCACTGGTGGGCCATGGAGTTTTTATAGCATGGGGATGGGAGAAGGGCTCAGAAAGAAAAAGGTTGAGAACCCCAGATATAGCTGATTTAGGAGCGGCATTGAGGGACACTGAAAGGAATCTGTCCTGTTCTCTTTGGCCAGCAGGACGATAGCTTCAATCCAAAGCCCTGAGGTGGGGTGATGCGCAGGTTAAAGACAAGACGAAGTGTGCTAGGTTCTCATTCCACGCCACGGATACACACATGTTCTGAAGGAGCAATGGAGCTTAGAAGGGTGTAGGCACCTGTACAGAGGTAGCTCGGAAGATGCTTATGTACTGGTCCAATGTCATCTAGACGTCTAAGTGGGCGTTACCTGTTTCAATGACCATGTCAGAGAAACAGACATCAGGGTGAGCTATCACCCATCAGCAGCAGCTTGGATTTCCTCCCCTCAGTGCTGTAGCTTCTCTAGCCTTTCCTTTTCCAGAGAAAGGAGGCACGGCCCATAAAGACTCTGCACCCCTTTCTTACACTGAAGGCCAGATTAATCACTGCCGTAAAGGGATCCAATGCCAGTGCAGTTGGTGAAATCATCACTGCCTACACCCACAGTGAGTTTTGCCCCTCGCTGGGTTCTTTGCTCTGCAAGAGGAGACAGGAAATGGTAACATCTAAGGAGATGAATGACAGCATCCCCAAGCCTTGCAAATCTGAGTGCAGGAGAGCAGTAGAGAACGGAAATTAAAACTGTCTGGCACTAACGATGGAAAGCTCGTTAGTAGGCACACATAGAAAAGGGGCTTTGCACCACAGAGGGGGTTTCCTGTATTATGATGATGTCTGTGTTATGTGGAAACTTGCCATTAAGCAGCCTGCATCAAAGGGTGCATTTTCTGTGCACTAAAGCCAAAGAGGCAGCAAACAGAAAATGTTTTGAGTGAAGCTGGAGCTCAGGTACTGTCTAGAAGAGCCAAGAGAGAATCCAGTGTCTTATGTTTTGTGTGAATGTGTGTGCCCAGTAAAAGTGCTGGATAGACTACTCAGGGATCTGAAATGCTTTAGCCCCAGACAGATATACAGCATAGGTGCAGCAAAAGAAGTGTCCTCTACTTTGCTGCACTGGTATGCTTTAAGGTTCCACCGCGCATTCAGTCCTTCACCTCTCTGCTGTAACCACCAGCTCTTGCAGTTCTAGTGCTGTGGATACTTCTCTTATGGGAATGAGTCTGACACCCCTCCTCTCGTTTCACAAAAGCCACCGAAACCAGACAGTGACATCTTCCCATCAGCAGCACTCACCTGGCCTGGATTTGAACCTGCAGCCTAATGCAAGGCTCCAGAGGCTAAATTCATCTTTGCCGTAACTTCGCAGAAGCAGATGGAATTATACCAAGGATGGATTTGGCTTTGTGTTACACCACAATTCTCCTTCGCTGATCAGCCCTGCAAGTCCCTGATAAAAGAACAGGGCTCTCAATGTACAACACGCCAGGAAGATAAATGCAACAGAAATTATTTGAATTTCATCCACAGGCCCACCAAGTTGGTGCTTGGTGTGGTACAATCATAGAAGACAGCATTTTTGCTGAAATTTTATATCAAAATATTGGTTTTTGAGGAGAGGGAAAACCCCCTCAAAAAATGTTCATAAAACATGTTCGGGTTTGTTGACCAGCTTTTTTTCAACGGTTGAAACATGTCAGTGAAATTAAAAAAATAATAAAGTAAATATTAAAAAAAACCAACCCCCCATGATTTTTTGTACCGTTTTTTCTACAGCTGCACTTACTAATGCGATCGGTTTAAAATTGGAAACATTTTCCAGTAGCCCAAACCAAATGCTAGCTCAGACAAATTTTACTCTCTTCAGACACATGCTGGCTAAAATCCCACCTTCCCTCAAATTCCCCCATTCAGAACATTTCTCCTCCTTCCCAAGAAGAGGATGCATATTACAGTTTCCAAGGGGCTCAGATTTTGAAACCTGCGATATTTGCCTCCCCCCCTCTACAAGCAAGGAGTGAGAAAACGTCTAAGGAATTAGAGCTGTCAGATCCAATAACTGAAAATCTTATTTGTGGCAGAGAAGGAGGGGGGCATGATGGGAGTTGCTATAATTAAGAGGAGTTGAAGTGGGGAAAAGAAATATCAGAATCTGAAATGTTATCCAGGTTCTTAACAGCCCTGCAGGTAGGAAAAGAAGAGGAAAAAACAAAACATTGAAACCAAACCCCAACAATAGCCTTATTCACCTACAGGCTTTTATCCACTCAGAGTGTTTGATTCTCCCCGCCATCTCAGCGTTCAATTAATCAATAGAACAAATCTCCAGTGTCACACCTCTCACAGCCCCCAAGGGCTCCTCGGAGATTGATTAAAGCAAACATCAATTTTCAGGGCTGTACGCCTCTGAAAACATGGCACTTTTCCAGCCTGAATTGCTACTGTGCACTCAGGGTAAATAAAGGAGAGGGAACAATATGGGAGATTTGTTGCCTTGTAGAGCAACTGCTCAGCCTGATGCTTTCTCTAGTGCTATTTTAAAAGGGGAAACAAAAAAGCAAGAGCAGGGGCAACTCAACACATACAGAGACACACACACACCAGGCAAAGGGGGAAGTGATCTGGTCTGGAGGGTGGGAGAGAATGGACTTGTTTGAGTTTATTTCAGTCAATGTACTGTAACTAATCATGTGAAATTGACACAAGAACCTGCGTCCAATTCACAGAACTAGAAATGGGGTTTAAACTCAAGATGTCAAAACTGAGACTATGGCTACAGCCCCGTTGACTTAATTCCTTCAGCCCCCACAAGTGGCAGTAGCTATGTCGGCAGGAAAAGCTGTCCACACTGGTGGTTAGGTCAGTGTAACGTATGTCCCTCGGAGGGTGGCTTATTCACACCCCTGAGCGACATAACTTATACGGATGTAAGCTATAACATGTACATAGCCTGAATGTCTTAAAAACTCAAGAGCAGTGTTTGGATTTGAATCCTTGCATCAGAAGCTGCCCCTCCTTGCTTTTGATTCTGGGACACATGTAAATATCAGAAAGGGCTGCGTCGCACAATACAGAATTGCCAGCCATGCCACATGATAACAGCACTTCCACCACTCTGGGGATGAGAATCTGCATAGAAAACCATTATCATCAGTAGCAGCAAGTAGCTCCTAGCATCCTCGACTGAGATCAGGGCCCCTTCGTGCTAGGCCTGGTCCAAAACACATAGCAAGAAATAATCTCGGTCCCCAAAAGCCTGCAATCTAAATAGACAAGTCAGACAAAGTGTGGGAAGACAGGAAGTGTTTATTGACCCAGTTGTGCAGATGGGGAACTGAGGCACAGATTATTTAAGTAACTTGCCCACAGTCACGCAGGAAGTCTGTGGCAGAACCAGGAACTGGCTTTTCTAATGCCACAGACCACCTCTTCCTTTTCATGCCAGCTGCTCGTAGCCCCCAGTCACATTGGTAGGAACTGCTCTCTCCAGTTTTATTTCTTCACTGCTAGAGAGGCTGTGGCAACAGCAACAGATGGTTAAACCGCAAGGTACTGAAAGCAGCAAGCACCATGGACTATATGTCTCACATAGCTCATCTACTTTAAAAAAGAAAAAGGACAGTTGGTTGGGTTTTCAGGGAGTGCACAGTGAACACACAGGCTGCTGTGTGATTTTTATCTCCATTTTTGTACATCAGGACCTGGAGTTGTGCCTAGGAATAGGGTGGGGGAAACAACCAAGATTTACAAAGCTGAGCTGGAAGGGAAAGCCACACAGAGAGGTGTTAAACAGAGGACAGCCTTCTTCTGTTGTCAGTCTGAATCAACCCAGTATTGTCCCCCTCTTTGGAGCCTTGACAACAAACCTTTTACACAGCCTGGATAAAACGCTCAAAGTTAAAAATGGCTTTATAGCCCCGTAGAGCCCTCAAAAGGCACCAGGCCAAATATTGTTCCTGGTGTAACTCCACTTCAGTCATTAGAATTGCACCAGGGATGATGTGGTATCTCCGTCCTCCCATGTACTATCAAGGCGCTCGCCAGGAAAAGCATTAGCAACACAAGGTTTGAGTTAATTCTCAGGCTGTTGCACTGAAAATTTGTACATTCCATCTGAGTGTCGAGTCTAACCTGAGGGAGGTTCAATAGAGAGGGAAGCCAGTGATGGTGTCAAAATGTAGCAATCATCCCTGATTTATACAAAGACAAGAAAAACTTTTGTAGGACTTAAAGGAAGCCGTCTTTAAAAGGACATGCAAACACATGGCTGTAATACACATACTTAACAGATATACAAAGCTGGAATAACCTAATTTCCTTTTCTGACAGCTTTGCTGTCCTAGTGGATGGTTGGACACACCTGTCAGAGATGTTCTAGGTTTACTAGGCTCTGTTTCAGTGCCAGAGGCTGGATTTGAAAGGTCCCTTCCAGCCCCACATTTCTATGATTCTGACCTAGTTTAATTTTTAAAACCCGTAAAAAATGTTTCAGTTTCTTTTCTCGTCAGATGTTCTCTGAAGTTGCCCCTCATCAAAATTCAGAAGCCAGATGTCAGACTTTGATCAATATATCAGTGATTGTATTGATCCCATGTGGCAGGAAGAGGGAAAGGGTGATAGGAGAATGAGATAGGTTTAAAGATGGAGTGTATAAAGGTGAGGATGTTGCACTAAACCTTTCCTCAGATTTTTAAAAAGCAATGAAAATTCTGGAAACAGGCGACATTTTGGAAGAACAAACAACACTGCAACAGCATTGCCAGCACTTGCGAGTCTTGAGATATTTAGGGTTGCTCTTAAAGCCCCAGATTCTGGAGTCATTAGATTATGTAAGACTTGGCTTTCATTCAAAAACAAGAAGGAAGCTTCAAAGTCTCATGAGTGTTGAGAAAAGCTTGACAATCCGAACTCCTTAAAGCTCCTACACTGGAAGGTAAACATAAAGAACCCAACGCTACTGGATATTTACTCCTTTAAATCTTATGATTTTTAGGCTCATTTTGCAATTCTTTGATTTTTAAATCATGGCTGTCAATACTGCTGCAAGCTGTGATAAGTTTTAGTGACAGATCCTGAGCTGGCGTAAATAGGTGGAGGATTTAGTCTTTAATCTTTTTTCTTAACTGCCCGAAAATCTTGCCAGTTCATACCAGTGGGTTTGGAAAAAATCAAAAGGGGACTTTAAAAAAGGTGGTGGAGGTGATAAATTGTAGTAATGTTTGTTTCCATCAATCACGTCTGATGGTCTTTGGAATCCAGTTTAGTAAGGATAAATCTCTATGAATAATAAAATGTGTTGTCTGGTAATGGATAGACTACAGGATGGTATGTTTGAAATGCAGCTAGACCCTCACTTAACTAAAGAACACACGAGCTGCAGATCAGCAGCAAGCTCTTTATTTCATCAGACAGACTTAAAATGGCTTATGTCCCTCCCCCACCTCCGGCCCTGTCCTGCCCAATCTGCCCAAATTCTGCTTAGGGGACCATGTCTGGGGATAAAAGGTGACGTTAGTCTCCTTGGTTCATTTGTTCCTCTGCTGAGGCTCTGACCAGTTGGTGACAGCTGTGGTGGTGGTGTTCTCTGATGTGGACCACTTTACCCATTGGCGCTTGGACTGAGCTTGTTTGATACATGGGCCACTGGACAGTAATACCTTTCAGTTATTAACAGGTTGGGCGAGATCTGAACCACTCATTCAGAAGTCAAGTCTGTATAGCCCACTCCGTCAGCTGTCCTGTCCCACCAGACGAGAGGCTGTTTGGCCAAGCTCCTATAGATGTCTGAATACGTATCCTTTTTAAGTTAACATGGTTCAGTGAAAGTCCCACCTAGTGGTTGATTCTGGAAACTATGAGGTTAGCTTGCCCATAGGAATTGTATTTTGGGAGCTGAGGAGCAGCTTGGCTGACTGTTAAGCAGCAGGCAAAGCCTACCTCCTGTAGTCTGTCCACCGTGTATTCTTGTGTACAGATTCAGCTGCTTCCTCCCTCCCATTTGAACACTTCAGCAGTCCAGAAATCAGCTACCACTGGGATTTGTAAAACAGATTTCTAACATAGATTAGGGTTGCCAATTTTGGTTGGACGTTTTCCTGGAGGTTTCATCACATGACATAATTTTTAAAGATTAATCTTTAATTCCTGGAGACGCCAGGACAATCCTGGAGGGTTGGCAACTCTACCGTGGATGGTGCAGTCCATACTGACAAAACCATATCTGAAACTAAATTAGCCGGAGGCATGTGAAAACACCACTGGAGTCCCAGGATGGACAGGGCGCTTAATACAGCCTATAACAAAACACAGGACTAGACATGCATCACAGGACTCTAATGATTGTTCTATGATATCCATCATGTCACCAAAACCCCTCTGATGCGTAGAAGCTGAGGAGTTCACAGCTACTGGGGCCATATTTTTCTATGCATCGTTCACTCTGTGGCCTATGGAGAGGAAGCCGGAAGTAATTAGAGAAAGGGAACGACTTATTCCCGAATTAATATTTATTATTTATATTCCAAAGCCCTTACAATCTAAATAGATAAGACAGGGCAAAGGAAGGATTGTTATCTTCATTTCATATATGGGGAAACTGAGGCACAGAGCAATTAAGTGACTTGCTCAAAGGCCTGGTAGACTCAGGAATTGAACCCCGCTCTGCTGAGCTTCAGTTCCATGTCTTAATCCTAAAGCACCTCTCGCATCTGTATTAATGACTAACAGGAAGCCTTTGGGTATGGAAACAGTGTGTGGCCATTGGGTGTGGAAAAAGGGATGCTGGGAATAATACAAACAGCTGTTAAATAACAATGGAGATTGGCTTGAACCAAACTCTATAGCTGAGCAGCTTTGATCATTCAGACAGATCAAAACTTTAAGGCCTCTAATAATAACAGTGATGCATGGAGTTTAGCCTGGCGTTCAGGCTTTTGAAGAAGCTGCAGTCATTTTAAATAGCTCTGTGTGGTAGCGCATCACCACATACATCCTTTCCCTGTTGGAATTCTGGGAGGAGGCAGCTGAGCTGGTCAACAGGTTTCCCCTCGCCCAGTATCCTCCTGCATAATGGCCAGTGAAGCACCAGGACGCGTGTGACCCTTTGCTGACATATAGCTAAGGCCCTACCAAATTCACAATCCATTTGGGTAAATTTCACGGTCATAACATTTTTAAAATCTTGAATTTCAGAGTTTCAGATATTTATATTTTAAATTTCACTGTGTTGTAACCATGAGGGTTCCGACCCAAAAGAGGGTCATTGGCAGGCGGGGCAGGGGGGTCGCAAGGCTACTGTAGGGTGATTGCAGTGTTGCCACCCTTATTTCTGCACTGCCTTCAAAGCTGGGTGGCTAGACAGTGGCAGCTGCAGGCCTGGAACCCAACTCTGAAGGCAGCAGAGCAGAAGTAAGAGTGACAATACCAGACCATGCCACACTTGCTTCTGCACTGCTGCTGGGTGCCTGGCCAGTAGACTCTCCGGCCATCCAGCTCTGAAGGCAGTGCAGAAGTAAGAATGGTCATGACATGACCCCCATACAATAGCCAGATTTCACAGGGGGCACCAGATTTCATGGTCCGTGACATGTTTTTCACAGCTGTGAATTTGGCAGGGGCCTATGTAAAGCCCTCGCTAAAGGCCTCCTGTCTGCTGTTCGTACAGCTAGGAGCACAGGCTTGCCAAGGGAATCTGCACAAGTTACCTTTCATCAGTGGGAAAACCACTGCTTGAATGCCCTCCAGTGGCAATGCAGTTGGCAAATAATTAACATTACTGCAGAGTCCGGGGTGTTCCCTACAGCAACAGTGGGGAAGATTGTAGTAATTGAAAAGCCTGTAATGGCAGTTGCTGTAGACTCTGCAGGCAAGTTAACTGATGTTATATGATTGGGGGAAATGGGGCCAAGTACACTTCCTCTGCCCCCTTAATGGACATGGTGCTATAGCATTGGGCACTTTTTGTATTTCATAGAAAAGTAGGGCTGATATGGCTCTCAAGAAGTCATCTAGTCTGGTGGTTCTCAACCAGAGGTCCGGGCGGGGACCCTAGGGGCAGCGAGCAGGTTTCAGGGGATCTGCCAAGCAGCGCCTGCATTAGACTCGCTGGGGCCCAGGGCAGAAAGCTGAAGCCCCACCTCATGGGTCTGAAGCCTGGGGCCCTGAGCCCTGCCACAGGGGCCGAAGCTGAAGCGTGACCTGTGTAGCTTCACGTGGGCTCCTCTGGCATTGGGCCCCAGGCAACTGCCCTGCTTGCCACCCCCCAACACCGGCCCTGGTTTTTATATGCAGAAAACCAGTTATTGTGGCACAGGTGGGCCAAGAAGTTTTTATAGCATGTTGGGAGTGCAGGGAGGGGACTCAGAAAGAGAAAGTTTAAGAACACCGATCTAGTCCAGTCCTCTGCACTGAGGCAGGATTAAGTACATCTAACCCGTCCCTGACAGGTATTGGTCTAACCTGTTCTTAAAAACCTCCAGCGATGGGGATTGCACACCCCCTTAGACAACCTGGTCCAGCGCTTAACTACTCGAGAAAGTTTTTCCTGATATTTAACCTAAATCTCCATGATACCTACTAAGCCAATTATTTCTTGTGCTTGGGTGGGCGTGGGGAACAATTGGTCACTATCCTCTTCATAACAACCTTTTACCCATTTGAAAACTGCTATCGCGTCTCCTCTCAGCTGTCGCTAGGCTAAAACCTGCCCTGTCCTTTCAGCCTTTCCTCACAGGTCATGTTTCCCAAACCTCCTCATTTTGTTGCTCTCCATGGGATGCGCTCCAATTTCTCCACCTCTTTCCTACAGTGTGGTGCCCGGAACCGGACGCAGGACTCCAGCTGAGGCCCCATCAGTGCCAAGTAGAGCAGAACTTCCCGTGTCTTACCTGTGACACTCATGGATTGAAAGAGTTTTTACTGCAGCCAAGGTTCACACAGACACAAAAGGCCTCCTTGTCATTGGCGGTGTCCACTTTAAATGAGCACACAGAGGTTTGCATGTGCAAAACTCACGTGAGCCTGTGTAAAAACTCACCTTGCTCCTGTTCTCTCAGTGGTGTCTGGGGGGGCGGCCTATTATAGAAATGAAAACAAACTACTGTTGTCAAGAGCTGGCATAGATCAACCCCTCCCCTGCATCTGCTCTTCTCATCCAGTGATGAGATAAGTACCCTCCAAATCTGCAAAAGGCTACAGAAGGGCCAATTCTGCTTTCAGTTGTTACACAGTAATGTCAACTGACATGCTATATAGGAGTCCCCAGCTCTGCCCAGCTGAGGCTCTGGAGGGATCAAGCAGGAGCAAATTCCAGAGTCAAAGGCCCTTCTCTAAACACACCCTGTTGCCCCCAGACCCTGGGGGTGGGTAAACAGCCAGCAAAAGCATTATGGCAAACCTAGGGGAGTCAGCCTCTGAGTGAGACAGAGCTCCTTAAAGTGCCCCATTGAGGCGGGGGAACTAGGGAGGTATGAAGCCTAGCAAGCATGTGTTTGTAACACTGCTAGATCCTGGTCATCAGTGGCCAAGATGTGGGGGAGAGGGATAGCTCAGTGGTTTGAGCATTTGCCTGCTAAACCCAGGATTGTGAGTCCAGTCCTTGGGAGGGGTCATTTAGGGAACTGGGGCAAAAACCTGTCTGGGGATTGGTCCTGCTTTGAGCAGGGGGTTGGACTATATGGCCTCCTAAGGTCCCTTCTAACCCTTATATTCCATGAACCTGGGACCTCTGGAGCTTAGGGCATGAGCTAAAAGCCAACTAGCTGTGGAGCAGACTCATTTTCTCTCTCTCTCTAAGTGGTTTCAGTGCCACTAGAAGGGACAGAGCACCGCAGCCAGGTGGTGTGTGGGTTACATTTTTCACACTGATCTCCCTTGCTTAACAGACACGCGTACATTGGGCAATTCAGGCCTAGCTCCCTGAGGTGCATGCTGGTAGATGTTTGTGCACGTATTTGCACATGCAAGTAGAGAGGCTGAGGGTGAGATGGGGTGAAAATTTGGAAGCCACAATCACCTGGCAGAATCAGGCCTGCAAAATGGGCAGGCTGAAGTCAGCAATCATGTTCCCAGCATATACATAAAAATCAGAAATAAAAAATTAAACCATAGCAACAAAAGGCGCTTGCATGGCAACAGCAGCGCGGGCTCCAAACAAACAGTAACAAAGAGGCTCAGGGGGGAAAAAGTCTTGGTCAGTCACTTAAGGTTTTTTAAGGTAATGTGGAGTTTTGTGCCCCAGATCTACAGCAGCCTGGAATTAATGCGCTGACTCAGTGATAATGTAAGGAACCACCCGCTTTGTACTGGCCCAGCTACAGAGTCCTACGTGAAACTCTTGTCCAAGCATACTCCAGGTCTTGTGTAAAGCTTGCAATCTCCAGGGACAGTGTGTGCCGCGATTGTCTGACATCCTTGTCAAGGACATGGAAAGGTTCTTCCTGAACGTCGCAGAGAGTTAGAAGACAGTAACAACGAGGCAAATACTGAAATCAGCAGGAGTTTTGCCGGATTAAAAGAAACGGCAAGTACAACTTGCTGGCTCCAGGACTGTGATACAGGAACAAACTGCCCCCTTTACTTGACTTAGGGTGACCAGACAGCAAGTGTGAAAAATCGAGATGGGGTGCGGAGAGGATAATAGGAGCCAATATAAGAAAAAGACCCAAAAATCAGGATTGTTCCTATAAAATCAGGACATCTGGTCACCCTAACTTGACTCTGCAGGAGGCCCTGTGCAAAGCAGACTTCAGCTGGGCCTGAGGATGCTGCCAAATGTCTCTGCCCTGGGAAGTGATAGTTTACAGTGGATGGATGCAATACACAAAATAAAGGATGGCAGCGAGATCTGACACCAGTGATGGGAAGCCAGATGCAGGAGTGGCTTTGAAGAAGGAGGGAGAGGAAATTTGGAGCCGTGGAAGGAGGAAGATGAGCCAAGCATAGCAGGCAGCATGAAGGGAGGCACCAAGTCAAGAGTGGGAGTGGTGAGGAGAAAAGCCTAATGGTTGATTAGCTGGAGCGGGTGCAGGAGGAAGGGAGAGATGAGAAGTAGGAAGGGGTGGGTGCAGGGGCGGCTCTAGACATTTTGCCGCCCCAAACAGGGCGGCATGCCGCGAGGGGCACTCTGCCGGTCGCCAGGAGGGCGACAGGCGGCTCCGGTGGACCTCCCACAGGCAGAGCACCTCCTGCGGCATGCCGCCCCAAGCACGCGCTTGGCGTGCTGGGGCCTGGAGCCGCTCCTGGGTGGGTGGACCTGTTTCATGCCAGAGATCCTGATGCAGCATGCAAGCACTTCAACTGGGATTTAAGCATGGGCCTAATTGCTTTGTTATTAGGGATGTGCCTGCAATGAAGCCTGTGCTTAAAGGCGAGAACAAGGAACTGATATCTGGATATAGGCAGAGGAAGTCAGGTGAATGATGTGATCCGAGCAGCGGGCAGAGCCAATGTTGGCAGTATTGGTATAAAACCATCTGCAGGGGTATTAGCGTCTACACAGCAGCACTTAGTGAAACAACCCCTGTTTGCCCCGGTCACAGAAACTGTGCTTCAGCAGCACCTCTCCCAGAATCCCAGCAGAAGGGGTGAGCCTTTTGGTTTGTGTCTTCAAGGGCCCATGTGCCAGGGGATGACACCTATACGTACAGACACTGTGCACAGATTCTAACACCTTGCTCTTTACTGAATGGATAAAGCACAGAGGGCAGATCATACAGAAACAAACATGCTGAATGCAGTGCCCCTTGCTCTAGCTGGGGAGTCCTGGACCATCTTAGCCTCATCAGGCTCCCTCAGCTTGAGCTGGTGAAAATGGCTGAAGTCCTCAAAACAGATTAACTCCTGCCCTTTCCACTCCTTCTGTCAGATCAGCCTCGTCTGGTGATCCCAGACCTCTACCAGATGACTTCGGTGCCAGGTATCCTCTCCCTGACAAATCAGTTTTCCTGGCTAGGAGCCCGTCTATTGTCTCTGGGATGTCTATATTTGAGGAGAGAGGACCTGGAGTTAATGACCCTCTGTCACCACTGTATCTCTAGGCCTTGGAATTTCAGTCGAACATGGAGGTAAAAAGCACAACAGAGAGGTCAACTTGCTCCCACATTCAGAATGGAATTTGCAGTTTGGAAAAAAACACAGAGTTGGTAAGTGGTAGAGACAGATGCCCAAATTGCTAACAGTGGCTGCATTTCAGCACAGCTGCAGCTAACATGTTCCTGGTTTCCGTGTATAGGCCCGAATGACTCAGCCCTTCTGCAGTACCTCCGTTCTCTCAGAGCAAGGTAACCTTGAAACGACTTCATCCTCGTAACAATTAGGGAAATGGAATGAGAGCGTGGAGGGATCGATGCTCACTCATCTAGGCTGCAACATCCATGAAAAGAAATAATAACGAATTCCTTTGTTATCCTGTTTTCAATTACATCCCAAGGTTTATTGTCTTTCGAGAACCAATAATGCAGGCAAGGCCCACCACCTGAGTAGCGGGGTATTGTGTAGATTTAATGAACAGATTGGACCATGGAATGCAGCCCCTCTGGAATTTAAAATAACAAAATAGCACAGACGGCGCAGAAAACTCCCGATTCCTGAATCTGTTCAAATCTTCACCCCCCAGCTCCCATGAGTCTGTGCGCGTGTGCACACACGCCCAGATACCATTCCCATTCTTCATGGCTAGATCAGGGACCAACCTCTTGGTAGGTGCAAATCAGCATAGCACCGGCAGGCATGTATCAGCGTTCCTGTTGCACTCCCCCGTCAGTACCTGGCCCATGGCGAGAAAGTGACTGACCCAACCAGCGGATCAAATTCGGCAAAGAATCCTGGTCATGTGCTACCTGTGGCATGTTGCCTATATGCTAAGCAGGAGCTGCATAGCATCATTGAAGCCAGCTGAGGATCTGGCCCAAGATCTGCTTTATAATCCACAGCCAATGCTAGAAAGTATCAGAACACACAGCTCAGAGTGCAAAGCTGCAATCCCTGTCCTTGTAGCTGAGATTCACCGGCCTGACTGCCGTGTGTTACTGTTGGAGTGGTCTGAAATATTCAGCTCTAACCACAAAGATGCTTGGACGGGGTTTTAACTTGACCTGTGTTTGAGACCTCATGGAACATAAACTGAGCCTGGCCTCATAGCTGGGAAGCCAATGAGCATCATACTATTAAAGCGGCCCCCTTCCATCCCTCCTACTGACAGCACCAATATCCCCCCTACAAGTTTCAGGCTGGTCCCTGAAGACCTTTAAGGTAAGAATTCTGGTAGTAATGATGGTGGTCCCCAGGGCTTGCTGGAGGATTCTGGGAGGATCTGGCCATGGTTGATCACTCTTGGTTTGTTTGAGTTTGTCTCCATTGTCTCTTTAGGGGTTTTTGGCTTTCCAAGCCTCTCTGACCCAAGCTGCAGCACATAGCTTGTGAAACTCATGATCAGCCCAACCAGACGGTTGCGATTCCCAGCCAAGCAACATTAGAATTGGAAATGCAACTAGGGTGACCAGGTGTCCCGATTTTATAGTGACAGTCCCGATTTTTGGGTCTTTTTCTTATGTAACCCTTCTGCTCCTCTGAGTTGGCAGCAACAAGGGCCGGGTTCAGTATCCAGGGGTTCCGTTTCAGTAACACAATGCATAACCGGCTCGAGCCCCCACCCAGTGACCTGGGACACTCACATACCACACCCCCGTGGGTGCCTCTAGGAGGCAATACTTCCCCTCTCGCAAGCACGGAGTCTGAGTGTAGCAAAATCTTTTTAATAAAGGAAGGAATCAATGCGGCATCCCATTGGAGAAACACCACAAACAGAGTTATAACACAAACCATAAACAAAAACCCACCTCCAAGTACGTTTGGCACTGTCCTTTCTCCCCTTAGGGTTTTAAGTCCAATCACCCCAAAGTCCAACAACCCAAAAGTCTCTGGTCAATGCCACCCCAGAGTTCGAGAGTTTATCTGTACAGGTCCCTCCCCCCAGCCTGGGTAGAAAGGGGCACCTTACGTGGTCCGGGGCCAACTGCCCTGCCTCTCCATGGGTTCTGCTTCCGCCTTCTCCACGAACTGCTCCGCTTTACCAGCTGCTCCACTCTGCTCCTCCAGCCGTCCTCAGAAACTGCTCCGCTCCACCAGCTGCTCTGCTCCATGAGCTGTTCCAGTTCTCCCTGCAAACTGCTCGGCTCTGCTTGCTCTGTGGGCCGCTCCACTCGTCCCACAGCTACTCCGCTCTGCCAGCCGCTCCGCTGCCACCAGCTGTCCCGTGATCTGCTCCAGCCGTCCCCACAACTGCTCCACTCCGCCAGCTGCTCTGTTCCGCAGTATAGCTTCAGGCTCCCCCACTAGTTAGCACAATACTCACTGCTCTCAGCTCAGTAATTTCAGCTCTTTAGTGATTTCAACTCTTAGTGATCTCAGCTCTTAGTAGGGGAGCCCCAGTGCTAGTGCACCATTAGCCCAAAGTGAATTCAGCTCAGTAACCTGTATTTAGATTCTTGAGGGAATAAAAAAATGAACTCTGTCATTCCACAGTGGAGAGAGGAGGGGGTGGAACTGGTGCTTCTGGCTCTACAAGGCGACTGCACCACCAGGCACAGATACCTGTCCCCAGCCTCTCTCAATTCACTGGGTTTTGGAACCCATGTCCCTTGTCTAGCAAGTACCACTCAACTGAGGGTGAGTCATTTCTGTCACAAAGCAGTCCCACAGCTCGGCAGCCTGGGATAGGGTAGGCGTGCCTATGCAAATACACTCTCTGAAATTCTTTCCACCAGATGTCAGGGTAGAGCTCATCCTGACTCTGCTTACATTTATATAGGCTTCTATTACCCCCCACCCCCATTCCGATTTTTCACACTTGCTGTCTGGTCACCCTAAATGCAACTGACAAGATCAACACTACTGAATGAGAGATAATCAGCCCTATAAGCAGTCAGGATTAAATCCACCTCTTTGCAGAGGGGCCAGCCCCATGCACCACTTACATCCGAAGTAAACCCTCAAAGTAGTGCTTAAAAGGGCCAGTTCCTCTGCCATAATGAAAAAGTCTGTTCTGAACTCCTGGTGCAAGGTGTGCCATTCCAGCTGAGCAAGGATCACACCTGCTGAAGATTCTCCGTTCCCTCACTCCACTGACCATCACTTGTTTCCATCAACCGTTACTGATAAAATTACTTAATAACAGTCACCTAATAACACACGTTCATAATTATAACAATAGATTCTTAAGCACTAATGAACAATCATTCTCTCTAGCAGTGTTATAACCAGAAAGATAATACTTTGCACTCATATTTGCACCAGATGGGCGTGTGTTTAAGAGAGTTGTCAAAGAAAAAAAAGCAGAACTGCTCTAAAGAGGTGAGACACACAGTACGGTACTAAAGGAGCACAAAGTAATGACCTCCTGCTCCCCAAGTCATGTTATTAGCCACATGAATGGGAAAGAAACAACAAACTGAGCATCAAACAAGCTTTAAAAAGGCTTTGTTTGTACCCAGGTAATGATCGGCTGCAGCTGTGTGGGCAGAGGGCTGCAGAAGCAAGCCCTAATGCTGGTTAATTTCAAGTGGCATCAACTATGCGAGTCAGGCAGCAGGAGTGAAGGGATGGGGTGGAAAGGCCTCAGCAGACAGCACTGTATGGCAATGAAAGTATTACTACTTCTGTTGCATGCTAAAAGGAGTCACATACAATTCTGGCCTGGCAGGCCAGCCAGAAAGCACTGGAACAATATTAGGTGGGTTTGGGATTTGGAAAGAGCTGTATAGAGAATACAGATGGGATTGCATAAAATTGAGTTGCAGACAATTTGGCTTTATTGAAACCCATGTTAAATGAATGCTTGTTAAAGGAATAGATTTTCCATGCTCCCAGAGCCAAACCAAATACAGCGAGACATATTTAAATGCTTGCCTGCTAAAATAACAATTTTCCTGCAAATCAAAAGGTAACGCATGATAAAAGACGGCCCTGATAAAAGAACAGTTTCTCCTGTGTGCCAAATGGAAACTTACTAATAAAGAACCAAGGCCGTTTAAAGACTTGTTGGGTTCTTTTAAAGTAATAAAAAGAATAATATTTTTGTGCAGTAAGGTCTGTCTGTCTGGTCTCACATACAGGTCTATCTGTGTATCTATCTAATCCCAGTGAGGCTAAAAAGGAATGATTATGCCCTCTGTGGTCACTGAGCTAGCAACTAAAGTCATACTTCACCACAGTCCCTGGTGTGCCATTTGTCCCTATCACAGAAACACAATATACACTTCAGTGCTGCCCTGCTTAATTGGCTCGAGAAGCAGTCTTGTCTGAATTACCAACAGGCAGTTGAAATACTAATGCTCATCTAGAGAAAAGTGGGAAAAAGAGCTATGAATAACTGTGCAATCTTTATTCTGTCTCTGGCAGGAAAACAACAAAACACTTCTGCACTTCTCCCTCTTTATTATACAGAGGAAACTTTGGTCATTTCATTTAGTGGGAACAAAGCCACTTGGTCCATGCCAAGAAATTTGTTCAGAGGGTCCCTGGTCTGAAGCATCTGGCATGGGCTAGTTGGAAGACAGGATACTGAGCTAGATGGACCATTGGTCTGCTTCAGTATGGCCATTCTTCTGTTTTTCTGTCAAAGAAAATATTTAAAAAACGCCTTCCAAGGAAGAAAGAATCAGGAGACTATAATATAAAACCAAAAGAACCCAGAATAATAATTTTTAAGAGGCAAACTTTAACAGCGACCTTGACATTTTCATCCACAGAACCCCATGTGTGGGCACGCAGAGCATGTGAGTGTGAAGACCACTGTTCATGCATTTAGTGTACTAGCCATCTAGTTATTGCAATTTGGGTGCACAAATGATTACGTGTTCAAAACTGCAGGCCCAAAATTTACAAAAGGCCAGGTACAAAACTGGTTGGAAAAATCTGTCCATAAATGTTCATCTGTTTAAGATAAAAGTTTGTGCGTGTGTGTGTGTGTGTGTGTGTGTGTGTGTGTGGTTTTTATTTTTAACCTCCTTGATGTTGAATGTGTAGGACTTTACTCGTGTAAAAAATCCCCAGCAGAATTATTTGCTGCCCATTTTTTTATTAAAAGGAATTAGGACTTGGATGTATTAACTGCATCGCTAGTGGCAACAGGTCTTCAAGCCATAAAATAAGAACTAAAAATAACGGGGCACGACAAACAAGATAGGAGGTTATTTTGCATGGCCAGCATTGCCTTGTGCAACAACAGACGTGCTCTCCTTTCTAAAGCGCTCTTCTGCTGCTTTGTTCCTACCCTGCCTGGCATTCCTTATTCGTGCTAAGAGTTCCGTCTGCTGGGAGGAGTCTCATCCGAGTTGAGATTCTGCTTTCATGTACACCAGTGGTTTGAGAGCAGCTTCAGCTCCATTTAGTGAGATGACTTGCATGAGTAAAGGCTGCAGGACTGATCTCTAAAGTATGTGGGCCAGGTTCTCAGCAAGCATTTGCTAGATTTCCCTGAGCTGAGAACCTGGCTGGGTATCTGTTGTCTCTGAAAAGTGCCTGTACTGCTCATGAAAGTGAGAAAGCAGTAGCATTGGAGACATATAGCAGGTAGAAGGCGTGCATTCCGCTCCCCCCCCCGCACCTCCCCATGCGACTCTGCTAGTGCCAGCAAGTTTCCTGTGGGACGCTGGGACCCTTCCAACCTGACAAGAGTTATTTTGATTATTTTTTGCATAAAGATCAGGGCTCCATAGCGCTAGGGGCTGTACATACACACAGCAAAAGACAAGTCCTTGCCCTGAAGAGTTTACAATCTAAAGAATGATTCTTATCATTTACATGATGATAAAACCTAGAGGCCTTCTCAGGGCCACATTGTTCTATGTGCAAGCGAAAAGATGACAAGGTGAGAAAGGGAATATCTTTTATTGAACCAACTTCTGTTGGCGAAAGAGAAACTTTTGAGCTCCACAGAGCTCTCCTTCAGGTCAAAAAGACATTCCTTCTGCCACAGAGTTCATAGTCTAGAGTTATGACAAGACACAATGGATGGAAGAAATAGACAAAAGGCTTGGGAATGGGTGAGAAGGACCCTGTAACAGTATGAATGCATTCTGTATAATAATCAGTAGTGTTCCCCCGTCCCACCAGCCAAGCAATTGTCCTGAACATCAACACTCCTGCTATTTCAATCCTGGACTATACCCGAGCAAAGACTGGCCAGTGAGACCTGTGCCGAGGTTCTGTGGTGGGGGTTCAAATTTTTAATTTATTTATTGTTTCAGTTTTACCCTCATGCCACAAAGATAGGCCACTGAATTTTATTTTGATTGTGACCTGAAACAGAATATAATGTAACACCCTATTAAAACGGAATGAACTTAAAAATTATATATAATTTTATGCAGTTTCCTTATTTTTTGCACTTCACTTGACCAAGTCACTAGACTGATCAGTTTCACTTTTTGTTTAAAGTCTATTTCACTTCCAATTTCAAATGCACTAGTGCAATACTTTTGCACTGGTGTCTAAAACTGGGAATGGTTCAGTTTTAAAAGACCCTGTTTTACTGATTTTAATACAACAGCAATGGCTTTTTTATTCATGTTTTATATTTTTTACAATGCCCCTCCAAACAAAATTTCTCCCTCTTCTTTATTTAAAAAAAAACCAACAGACTGAATTTAGGGCCTAAATTACTTGGCATTGTCCCTTTAAAAATGTTCAACATTAGTTCATGGCTGGAATGACAGAAGTAAACCTGCTGCTAAACTGGAAAACTAATAACTTTTATCCTTTTTGTCCTTTCAGAAGAGTTGAGCACAGCTTACACTGTGGAACCTATACAGTAATTATATTACAGTTAGCTAAAAGTTAAATTAGCATTCCTGGCCCCCCTCCAAAAAAGAAGTTGGCAATAAATTAAAAACAGTTTTATTTACCTTGAACTATTCAGCCAAGAATGCACATTATTTAGGGACTGGAATAAAAAGCCATTCACTCTAGTTCAATTGGCCATTTAGTTCAATTTGTGTGTGTTACTGTAGGTAATTACCATGGTAATAATATACTGTTATCTGTGATGATTTGGAACTTATCCTGTTTCTGTATTAATAATAAGTGCCATATATGTACTAATTACCAGTTTGTTACCATGGTTATTTGTGTAGATGCCATGTTAACAATACCCTGGAAACGTAAAGCGATCACATTTTTTGAATTAAATCTTTGTGGTCTCTTTAGTGCTAAAAGCCCAATTCACATAAAATAATGATGAAGAAAATGAGATCATCGCCACGGACTTGCCAGCAAACTAATTAGCTGAACTGCATAAATATACCATCCTGAAAAATTAAAACCTCCAAAACATTTTTCATGGTTGCTAAGTAACTTCCCGAAGATTACATCACTTACAGGAATATGTGGTGCCAAATATGTCCCCCCCACATATTTGTAGGCTATATAGTACGTGGAATGTATACTCTATATAAAACTCTGTCATTTCCTCTGGTGCCATAGGTGTAATCCGCTGGATCATGGCCGGAGATGTATAAACAAGAATCCCTTAACTTCCCTGTCACAAATAATCTACCCACCTGAAGGAGTGAATGGAAGACAATTCCTAGGCTTTAAAGGCCAGATGGGGCCAGCATTTTCTCTTCAGTGCAACACAGGCCAAAGGATTTCACCCAGTACTTTCTCCAGTGGAGGGGATTATTGTCCCTAGTAGGTAAATGAACACACATCATTCAAATTCAATTTATCATCACTAAATAACACTGTGATGGATTGGCTCGCATGCTGCTGCCCTCTACTGGATGGAATCAGAATTGCTCAACTGTGTGTTATAGGTCCCTTTCTGCTAACAGAGATTCTCCACTAGTTCAAGTGGTAATACCCTGTGTTTATGGAAGACGAGGATGTGCACTGTAGCCTTGCATAAGTTCATAGACGTTTAGGTCAGGAGGGACCATCGTGATTCTCTAGCCTGACCTCCTGCACACTGAAGGCCATAGAACATCACCGACCCCTAATGGCCATGATGTGCAGCATAGTTGGACATGGATTTGACCTTATTAAATCCATACGATCTCCCCTTTAGGGAGGTGAAGCAACTACCTCAAAGATGTCAGTGTCATTGCCAGGATGAGACTTTAGGAGTTTTCCCAGCCCTGTCTTCTGATCACTAGATCACATCTTTTCCAAATATTGCTTTAGAATGAAATACTTCCACTGTCCTAGTATGCATCCAGATACAGGGCCAAATTTCACTCGATGACACCGGTACATTTCAGGATGGTTGCACATGGATACCTGGAAATAGAATAAGTCCCAGGGTTTCTCTTTAAGGTTTAGTAATCCAGTTTATTCTAAAAACAGCCTGGTATTCTCACACAGCAGCTATGTCATTGTCCTAACTGGATCTACATTACAATTAAAAATAGTCCCTTGGCAACAAAAACATTCCTTTTTCAACGATCACACATTAAACAATGCATTCTTCCCACCCCAGTATTAATGACAAACCATTCACTAGCCACCCTGGTGTCAGGGGAATGGTAGGGTGAGAAATCAAAGGCAGTGTAGCTTTGTTTCTCTCCAGCACTAATGAATAATGCAGATAAACTGAAAGGGCCCAATCCCATTGTAGGATCTGATCCTATGGTCATTACTCAAGACCTTGGAGTCAATAGAGACTTTTGCCTGCATAAAGACTTCAGAATTTGTCCTTTGGTGCTGTAGTGTCACCTAACAGAGCTTATAGCACAATCCTAGAGCTAGTAAAAGCCCTTGTGAATGACACACCAAAGGGTGGAACGTCTTCCATTTCCCAACAGATAAGGCCATAGACCTATTTACAGCCATTGTAATAAGCCAGTGAGACAGGGCAATAGTAAAATTCTGAGCCACCATAGGAGACAATGGGGACTCTCACGTTCCAGGTAGGAGAGAGGGGCTTTCCTCGCTAGCCAGAGAGGTTTATTCAAAGGGATTAAGACAAAGAGCTGGAAAGAGAAGAATCCAGCAAGTTCTGCTGTCAAGCAAACTGGTGCCCTGAAGGAATTGGATGGCCCAGCCTTGAGAAACAACAGCTGTTGCAATGCTGCGGAGAGAGTGGGTGAAATTTTTTGTTCAAAGCTTTTTTTCCTGAAAAATCCAGATGCAGGCTGACCAAAATGTTTTGTGAATTGGTGTTGATTTTGCTGAATTATTTTGGTTGATTTCTGCTTCCCCACCTCAAAAAAACCAATTGTGGAAAAAAATGGAATACTTTGTTTTGACACAATTTTTCATTTTGAAACTTACTTCATTTCAATAAAAGTTTCAAAATGCTCAAAAAAAACCCCCAAAATTTATTCTGGGTCAAATGAAACATTTTGTTCCAGATGAAACTAATTATTTTGTCAACTTCTTGTTTCAACAAAATTTCAAAAAGCTTTCTTGTCATACTGACTCACAACTAGTCGTTGTATTAATTATTATTATTGTTCCTCTGAATAGCCACCAAACTAAAAAATTAAAAAATCAGTGATTTGCACAGCTGTAGTTGCAAGACTCACTATGATAACCTGCTAAGTAAGCACTAGCCAGCTGGTGAAAGATACCTGATGGCAACTTTGTATCCAATGCAGCATTTTTGAAAGACTTAAAAGCAGAGAAGATGTATAATTAGGGAGCGTTCTCTGCTTCCCTGGTGGGGCTCTGACGATTCTCTCACTCTACTCCCAGTTTTAAAAGTCATTCTTCCCACCTTCAAGGGATCTTCAGGACAACTAAATACTTCCAGCCAAGGAGAGCTGGCTGGGAGGATGTCCTTGGGAGTGTTGTATCATTCTCTCTTCCGTGAGCCAGAGGAGTGACACTGGATCAAAGTGAGGTCTTCTTTTCTCTGCCTTCCTAAGGTTGCACTCTGCACTGACTCCCCTCCAGCTACGACAGCCCCAGGGAGCAAAAGACCCATACCAGGAATCCAACCAAATTCCCCATGAAGCAACAAAGTCAAGACTAGGAATGTGTGTGGCAATGCAGAGCTCATACATTGGAATACAAGACTTGCCATTCCAGATGATATCAGTGGGCCTTCAGGCCTAGGTTCCTACCCATTCCCAGTTCCTTGATGCTCCAGAGGCAAGTGAAAACCTCCTCATAATGAACCTGACTAATTATGCAATAAGAGAAAAACACCCTTCCAACTCCCTGCACCCATCAGCTGAGGCATGAGGCTCAATTCACCCCAATTAATTCACCTGGTCATAGAATGATTGTGGCCTTTTGGCAAGCTCAGTTTTTCTCGTTATTTTCTCCACTTGCTTTTACACCAGGGCATCTCAGTTCCCAGTAGTGGGACATTTAACTGGATGGTTTCAGCAGTTCCTAGGGAGAACAATAGATTGGACACCACAGTATTTGAATGAGGAGCTACTTGGTGTCCTTTTATTGTTTGGTCAATTATTTTTCCACTGAAGCCTGAGGTACACAAGACATAAATCAAAGGAGAACAGGAGCTTTTAGAGCTGCCCCTCGGAGCAGGTAAAGATAATAAGAGATTTTAATTAGTGAATCCAGACAAGAAAAGCAAAGCAGGAGTGAGGGTAAGCAGTGGGGCCAGAGAGCGGGGCGGAGAAAAGAAAACAAAGAAAGAAAAATCATTTGTTTGGGATCTAGTCAGATGTTTCCAAAGCCACATTTTCCACATGACTCCCAGTAAAAGCTCTGGGTTTGATTATTAATCACAGACGCACCTTCATCCATCAATCCCTCTGGCCATGCTTCCCAGTTTGTTGGATCCTCGCTCATTTCACATCTTCCCTATTGAGTGGAGCTGATCCGAGCAAGAGTTGTTTAAAGTAAAGCACCCCCCAAAAAGCACACTGGGAAGGAAATATTCTTTGACGTTTGTTAGCTACCTTGCCCTGAGCGCTCTGGAGAGATGCTGACACTTGGAGCGGCTTTCTAAATAGATGGGCTTTGCCTCTTGGCTCATACATCTGTTTAATGACCTCTCCATGTGGGCACTTGACACGTGATTTATTGGGTATAAATTTTACCTTACGCTTAGATGTTGCAATTGCTAATTCCAAAAGGTGAGTCTACTTCATCTCAAGGGAACTTCGCCTAAAGATATTCCACCCAGTTCTCGCTCAGTCCTTTCCTTCCCTTCTTTTTTGCCTTTCTTTTAAAACCTTTTGGTTTTCCTTAAAATAAATGTGCTGCCAAAGCAGCTTTAGCAGGTTTCGAAGCCAATTGTGTTTTGCAGAAAAAGAAGCATCCCAGCTGATTTCCTGCAAACGAAAAGAACCCAACCAAACTTGAATTCTTTTACTGGCATTCATAGCCTCTAATTCATAAATTCATCAGGACTTTCCCAGGATGTCAGTTTTGGCAAATGAGCGCCGAGTTGCCTAATGCTAATGGAGCGGTGGGCTGCCTGACCTCAGGAAATAGAAAGGCCAAACGTGAAAAAACAGAGCTGGGTTCAAGGCTGGGGCTGTGAACCCCAGATTCGAGGGTGAGGTCAGCCTGGGGTCAGAAAAGCATTGTGTGCATGCAAAGAGAAATGCTGGTTTCCATTTAAAGCCTTTCATGCAGCTCAGAGAGACCCTTCTCCATTGTATGCTGGGAGCAGCCTGGCTGTTGGGAAATCTTCCTTGAAGACTCCTGACTGCAGGAATGGGAACAGATTGAAAACAGTCACACTTAAGTGTTACCAGCCAAACCCCTTCCATACCTTGGAAAGAAAGCAAGGGAGACATGCCTGTCTCTTTTCACTGGCTAACACAGATGGATTTCCTTTGGCATTTAAATGTGATGCATGTGCCAGGTGCTATTCATTAGAAATGATTTGTTGGAGTGAGTGTAGCTTGCCTGCCCATTAGGATACATTTACTTCACAGGTTAGTAATGATGGGGGCACTTAATAGTTTTTAAGTATCAGAGGGCATTTAAAGAGCCTTGGAAGGAAAAGATATCAATATTTACAGCTTCAGTTTGTTGGTGGAGGAAAACAGTGTGTACGTCTGGAAGGGGTAGCTGCGTGAGATCATGCAAAAAGGAGGCTGGATTCTAAGCTAAGGGAGCTTGCTAGCCGCCCAAGAGAAATGTTGGTCCTAGAGTGAAATTTTATGGGAGTAGAAGAGAGGAACCTCTATCCAGTGTATGGTTAATAGTGGCTTCCATTGAGGATAGTAAATAATCACAGTACTTCGCTATCAAAGGTGCTCCGCACCCACCGCTCTGGCTGAAGTCAACGGGAACTGCGCAAATCAGGCCCACGATGCTTTGCATTTCCGACGGAGTGGGTATTCACCCACGAAAGCTCATGCTCCGATATGTCTGTTAGTCTATAAGGTACCACAGGAGCCTTTGCTGCTTTTGCATTTCTATTAGCGCCCTTCATGCAAAGATCTTAAAGTGCTTCACAAACAGTAATTTATTAAGCTCTGTGACCTTCTGCCCATTTTCAGAAGGGTAAAACAGAGGCAGTTTGCCCAAGTTCACACATGGCAAGCCAGTCAGGGAAAGCCAGAGGCAGAATCCAGGTGTTCTGATTCCCAGTCCCCTGTTGTAATTGGACACACTCCTTCCACTGTGATTAAGAGCTATTAGATTTGGGTTCTGCCGGCGTGATAGGCCAGGCTAGCATTAGCAGAGGGTCATTCACAGAGGGAAGATGATGGCTGCTACATACCAATTTTCTCCACCCTCCCCCACAATCGAGGCTTCACTGGGAGAGAAATCCTGTTAACAGGCTTCTGCCGATAGGTGGCCATTTACTTAAGTTCCAATTTTTCATTAAAATAGCACATATGGCCATCAAGCATCGCAAGGTCACAGGGCTGCATTGTCTCAGCTTAATATGGTGCCATTAAGGCTGGGCTCTAATGTCTCCGATACAGCAAGTTCAGCAGAGTAAGATCAAGCATTGGGCAAAACTGCAATTTCCTCCTGTCCTCTTGCTGTGATCTTATCAAGCCTGAGTGATTTTTATATAAGAATCTTCCTGGAAAACATTAACTATGGCGTAAGGCTTTGCTCCCACTAGGCTGAGATGAGTTTGGGGTCCCTGTGTATTTATTTCCCTTTGTGCTATTGGATTGCTCCACGCTTTTGTTTTTTCCCCCTGTAAAGGCTGAAACGGTATTGGCTTAGTTGGCGGAAGCGGCCAGAGCTGAGAAATGATGGCGATTTTGCATTTTATCTTTGTGATTTGTTTTTAAAAGTTCGATCTTAGTTCAGGCCCAGGCATTTTTGATTCAAGTTCTTGTCTTGGAGAGAGCACGAGGCGAGCACCATTGAATCACTAATTTTTGCCATCCGCAGCAGCCCGCCAGTGTTATTACTCCTTTGTCTTGACTGAGTTCGGTGGCTGAAGCAAGGAGAAGAACAGCTTTGTGGTTACGGCAGCTGACTGCAATTCAAAAAACATGGATTCAATTGCCAGCTCTGGGCACCTCACCTCAGCCTCCTCTTTTCCTCATCTGTTAAAGAGGGTGATAGCATGTCTTTCCTCCTGGCTGTTGTTTGTCTTGTCAATTTCATTAAATTGTAAGCTCTTGTATGCAGGAACTGGATCTTACTATGTGTGTGTACTGCACCTAGCGCAATGGGGCCCTGATCTTGGCTGGGGCTTTTAGATGCTATTGTAATACAGAGAACAACATGATAATTACAGAACAGGAATAAAGGTAAATGCACATAGATTGTAAACTCTTTGGAGCAAGGACGATATTTTAATCGCTCTAATGAGCCATAGAAAGATATGCCACCTGCCGTCTATCGTTTCATATAAATTGATAGGAGCTAGTTGTCAACCAATTTAAGTGTGTCCTCACATGAGAGGGATGGGATAGTTTAAAAAAAAAAGAAGAAGAAGAGATTACGGTGAAACCAGTGCATAGTTGTGTGTGTAGACAAGTCCCGAGAGTGAGGAATCAGGTACACTACCTTGATAAAAGTGACTGTGACGACAGTTTGTCCACAGTGGGGCAAAAGGGATCCCTGAGGGGCTGCTGGAGGACTAAAAAGAAGAGCTACCTTCTTCCACAACCCACATGCACAGTCCTCCCCTCCCTCAGCGTACACCTGTGTTCCCTACAACAGTGAGCTCATGTTACCCCCCCGGAGTTACTCCACTGGAGCTAGCCCCGCTCTGCCACACCGCACACCAACACCTGAGCGACACAGACCGACTGGATTTGTCGAGTGATCAGATTCATAGCTGATGAGTGGTGCTATCTCTAGCTGTTGCCTGTCGCGGCATCCCCACTGCCTGGGCTAGCTCGATGCCCATTTCAAGCCATTCCCTCGGAGGGTATGTCTACACTGTAGCCGGGAACAAGCCTTCCCGCCTGGGGAGAAGGACACGTGCAGGTGGGGCTCAAGCTAGCGTGCTAAAAGTATGGAACAGCTCCGTTGCAACAGCCCCATTACTCCATTAGTGTGCTAACGGAGCCCGGCGGGGAGACTAGGCTGTCCAGACAGGAAGTGTGAAAAATCAGGACAGGGGGTGGGGGTAATAGGAGTCTATATAAGAAAAAGCCCCAAATATCAGGATTGTCCCTATAAAATCGGGACATCTGGTCACCCTTTGGAGGACTCGCTCCCAATGCAGTGTAGTTGTACCTGACAGGTCAGCTGGCTCAATTTTAAAGCCAGCTTAGCTCAAACTAGAGATCTGCGTGTGTTGGTGGGAGTTGGGTTAGGGGCAGCACTTGAGTTTTGCCCTAGCTAATTCTGTAGTGAAGACAGGCCTAAAGCGTACAAGGAGAGATTCTCTGGAAAATGAGAAACGCAAGTAGATATGCCAGTAAATCCAGGATGGAGGAAATTAACTGTCTGCTTGTGCATATACCCATTGTGTGTACACAATGCAATTGTGTCTATGCAAACATGGTAAAGGTGCTTGGATTGTGCATACATGGAAGGCACGTTCACATGTGGTTATGTCTGTGTGTATTTTTGTTTTGTCGGTGCACACAGGGTGTGTGTGGACCAGAAACTCAGGTTAAGAGTCTGTGATGCCGCTCTAGCAATGGAAAGAGAGTTGCCAGCAACAAACAAAAAAGGAAACTAAATTAAAAAGCAAAGCTCCTCGGCCATTATTTCCCATCTGAGTCAGAAGGGCTTTAAAGATAATTAGTTAATTGAGCTATGGAAGCCATCTCCCTATAGCTATGTGTCAGCTCCTATTAGCTGCTCTGTAACACTAACTGAGATTACACAGAGACTCCCTGGAGATATTGATCATTCATTTACCAGGCCCTGTGCAAGAACCCTTCCCCTTCTCTCTTAGGAATGGTTTGCAGTGGAGAGCTACTCCATCATGCCACACTGCGCTCCACGGACAGCCATCAGCTGCAATTGTTTTCTAGTGAAAATAGATGTTCTGTATTGATCTCTCTCCTCCAGTGGAGTCCGGGGGCCTTCTCCTTAGTTACTCTAATAAAACACAACTAATTAAATTTGTGTCTTGCATTTTCAATATTGCATTATCCTAATTGCTAATTATGGGGACCACCTGTAAGGGAATAAGCAGTATTTCCCGCAAAGGATCCCCTAATGGCCTAAATGTCATCTATTGTAGGGAGGAAATCTTTCACCAAAGGCAAAGCCATGACTGAGGCCTGAAGGGGAATCCCTAACGGGTGGCCACTAAAGGCTTTTTAACCCTTCAACTGCTGCCACTGCATTTGCAAAATCATGGGTTGTCTGGGAAGGCGTTCGTGCAAAAAATGTCTGTCAATCTGGAGCAGTTAGAGATGGGCCCAGACACAAACCACACATACAAATGTGTCTTGTCTTTGCGGGTTAACGGATTTGGATCCAAACATCATTGCCGGACGCTATTTTTAGAACCATTCTGACCAAAACACTGGATCTGGGCAATCCAAATGTTGGGAAAATGGCTGGACTTGGAAGTCAGCTCTGCGGCGCCTGCCCATTTCTGGGTATGAAATGAGGGGACTGCTTCAGGCACGGCGTCATTCCAGCAGGGCAGGACTGTCCTGTAGGGGGAGAAAACTGAACTTCTGGTGCTCCTCCGGGCGTGGGGTAGCTCCTCACCCTGGGTTGTGCCTAGAGGAGCATGATCTAGCCCCACAAGGAAAAAAATATCAGGGCATATTTCATTAATCATTTGAAATAATGGATATATCTAAGACTTTTGCCAACTGCTTGGGAGCCAGAAAAAGAGGAAACTGGAGGAATAAACTATTTAGGGCAAATTATTCACTCATCTTCACTACGTATCATGCTACCGCAAACCATATCATACCCCTGACATATTGTTATATCCAGACCATACTATGATATACCCCAGCATGTCATACATACCCAAGTCACCAGACCCAGACCTTACCAAACCAGACCTCTGCCATAAAGCTTATATTCTGTTTCAATCTGAGACACAATATCTATTGATACATCTTTGGCAGCCAATCGCGGATGAAACAGACACCTAGCTCCAAATTCCCCAGCCATCTCTGGTAATAAATACTTTGCTCTCATATAGCACTTTTCATCAGCAGATCTCAAAGCATTTTATAGATGGGGAAACTGAGGCACAGAGCTGGGACATGGACTTGCCCAAAGTCACCCAGCAGGAGAATGAGGGAGAGAATCCAAGTCCCACTGCAGTGCTCTTCCCACTGGGCCACACTGAACCCACTTCCAGTGAAATGCCATGAGGATCCTAACCAAACGGACTTTGTCTTCTGTAGCAGGGCTCTTTGAATGAAACAACAAATTCATTTAATATGCTCCCAGTGGGACAAGACCACTGGCAGAAAAAGCCTCTGCAAGCTAATTGTTAACCTTCTCTTTCTTGGGCTTGGAATGTTAAATCCTAATTAATGTTTGCTAACACTCTTGTTTAATTTTTCTACGTGAATCACTCCTCAAATTCACACCCCCTCAGTTCTTCTGTTCTAGATCTTTCAGTCACTGATTCCTTTTTCATATGTTTTTTGATAGACTTATAGATTCCAAGGCCAAAAGGAACCACTGTGATCATCTCGTTTGACCTCTTGTATAACACAGGCCAGAGAACTTCTCCACAGTAATTCCCAGAGCAGAGATTTTAGAAAAATATCCAATCTTGATTTAAAAATTGCTGGTGATGGAGAATCCACCACAATTCTTGGTAAATTGTTCCAGTGGTTAATGACTCCCACTGTTGAAAATTGACACCTGATTTCCTGTCTGAATTTGTCTTGCTTCAGCTCCCACCCTTTGGATCCTGTTAGGCCTTTCTCTGCCAGACTGAAGAGCCCATTATTAGATATGAAGAAAAGTACTTTTAAAAATGACCTAAAAGCTTGAATTGGGATTTGGTCTGAAAGCAATTTTGAGCGATTCCCAAATTTCAATTTGATGGAGAAAAAAATTCAAACACTACAAACTCCTCTGATATAGTCTGAGGGATATAATGGGGTTTATTTGGTCTCTCAATACAATAAAAATACTTAGTTCTTACACGTTGCTTTTTGTCCAAAGGACCCTTTATGCTTTCCAGGAAGGTAAGTATCTTTATCACCATTTTATAGACAGGAGAATTGAGGCACAGATCATGTCACACAGCAGAGTAATGATTAAGTCAGGAGTAGAACCCAGTTTCCAGATCCTGCCTCCAGTCCACACTGCCTCTTCCTAGGATAGCTCCACACGTCAATACTGCCACAATTTGGCTATGAAATTACAGTATTAATTGGAATGGAAAAGAACCCTAGACAAAACTGATGGATGGAATTAGGGGTCTCCTTGGCTTCTATTCTGCTCACAGGTTAAATTGAGCACAGGTCAGCTTTGGTTTATTTAGTCTCTTCCTTCCTTTAAGTGATCAGAATCTCAATAACGAAGGAGAATATTGATGCCAAAGTTTTAAGCAGTAAACATATAAACAGAATGAAAAGAAGCAGGATGCTTATGCCTCTCGACAGTGAAAACAAATCCTTTTTGTTTTTCTGTAGCAGATGTTAAGCTTCCAATAAGAAAAAAAAAAATCTAAGGGAGACGTTTAGTGAAGTATAGCTTTGCACTCCAGAGTTATCACTCCAATTTCAACGGGGACTATAAAGTTTTATGAGCTATTAAATTGTCCTAAACCTCCTTTAACACACCAGCGCTAATGGGGGAGATTAACCATTTAGAAAAAGGAATTTACCTTTGTGGACTCTTTTCATTCACTGGTATTCAGTCAATAACACTTTTATATAGTGGGGCCATTTGCTGCAGAGTATGAATTGTAATTACCTGTCATGCCACACAGGTGACTCGGTCTCTCCAGCAAAGTGGGGAAGTATCAGATCAGACAGGAAGGATGAGCTTGTTTTTAAGGCACTGGACAGGAATTCAAGAGAGTAGGTTTCAATTCCTGGCTCTGCCAGACTATGTGTGACCTTGCGCAATCAGTCTCTGCCTCAGTTTCCCTTTTGTCAAATGGGGACAACATATACCTCTCACTCACACTTTGTCTCTCTTGTCTATGGAGACTATATGCTTTGTGGGCCAGGGAGTAATGCTTACTATATGTGTGGACAGCACATAGCTCATGATGGGACCCTGGTCTTGTTTTGAGCCTCTCGGTGCTACTGTGATACAAATAATTAATAACTGGATGCTCACGCACCAGAACAGGTTAATAAGAACTCAGATTTGCACTGATCTAGCTCCTTTCATCAGAGGATCTTGGTGCACTTCACACACGTTCAGGAAGTCTCACCACATTCTCTGTAGGTATTATTTTATTGATTTTACAGAGGAGTAAACTGAGCTACAGAGTTCAATGACTTGTTCAAACTCATCCATTCAGCGGCCAAGCAACAAAGAGAATCCAGGGGTCTTGGCTTCAAGTAGCTTGTTCTACCCAAATCAGAGTCTGACGACTGGGCAATAACTCCTCATTGTTGTCCTTCCATTTGACAGGGCCAGCGCACATTTAAATCATGTAGATGATAATTCATATTAAAAAAATGTCTCCCTAGGATGCAAGACGCTGGAACTTTCGTTTTATGATGGTCCAGGTCCAAAAAAGAAGGCCTCACATCAACCTTACATAAGGAATAGTGGAAAAATGGACCTTTCTTGGATCTCATTGGGTCAGGGGAATGAGTCATAAGGAACTAATGTGGAACCTCTGACCCACCATGTACTGGGATTGCTGTGGCCATAGTGGTAGAGGGAATGAATGAGGTTGTGCTACCCTGTACATCTGGGATGACTAAGGAAGAGTGTTGATCTGTGAAGGGAGTTCTCTTTGCCCTTCTAGGTCAGGTAGGATGCAACAGGAAAGCTAGAAAAGAGGGGGAAATCATGGGGAAATCCCCTGAGCTCCCACACATATGCAGAAGGTTCAGTGAAAGAAGGAAAAAAAATCAACAGGTGGAGCTGCTGCAGGTTAGAGGTTTGAGATGCAGTGTGGCCTAGGTGTGAGATTTCATTGCCAGTCTCACGCTATTTCAGAAACTCCAGCTCCTGGAATCATATGAATATGGGATAATCTCATCTTTCATTAACATTTCTAGCTTTCATGGTTGCAGAGAAAAGCTGGAAAAGGTGAACCCCAAAAGCAGATTTTGTCCCCCTTGGTTTTAGAAGAGAACCCAAGTAAAAAGAACCCCAAAGTTGCCATTGTTTGAGCTAATTGCAAATGCTTTCATCCCAAACCCGTTGAATTCAATGGAGAGACTCCCACAGACTTCCATACGTTCTCTCTCACTCATGACGAGGCATGTCTGGTGAGGCCAAGTTCTTATACAAGACGATACAATTCCTGTCCTGCCATGCAATGCACAGAGCTCTGCCGATCCCAGGTTGTATGAGGATGCATCCACAATGTGGGCCTTATCTCCTGACACTGAGGAGATATCTTGAGGAAAGTTAAGCTAGGAAAAGGAGAGGGGACCCATTGTTATGTTCTGCCAAAGGATTTGTATGAGAAATGAACATTTCCTCCTGGCATTGTACTTTACTGTTGAAACATAGAATACGTACAGCATAGAAACCTGGACAAGAACATTGAGCACAAGTCTATGGAATAGACTAACGTATGGCAAACCTCACTGATGCTGCTCTGCACCAACTGGCCAATAGTTTTCACATAGCATAAGAGTGTTGTTTGTTAGCTCTCCAGGGTGGCAATGCTCCCTGCTGGTTATCTTATTTCCATTTTCCTGTGTTAGGATTATTCAAGACTGTTTTCCTGGTATAATTATTTAGGTTTCATGCTTTAGACTTTTATCAGTGAATTCTTTCTTATCCTAGCTCTTGTAGCAGGATGCAAACTGATTGCCTTCAGAGGCCAGGAAGAGATTTTCCTCCTCATACACAGTTTCAGCTAGATACATTTTTGGGGAGGTTAATCCCTTCCTTCAAAGCACCAGGTATCTGCTACTCCAGGGAGGGAGGAAGTTGGACTAAATGGACCCCTGGTGTTATCCAGTATAACAAATTCTGTATTCCACCTCTATTAGGACCGAAGTCTCTTACAGGCAAGGCACATGCTGCAAAGTTTAGGATTCAAACTTTGGTACAAATCTACAGCTGATAGATCAGGCTGGCACATGAACCTTTTCTTGGGCTATTGGCTCTACGTAATTTCTTCCTTTCTTTGGGCTTTGAAACTGGGAAGGGGAAATACTGTATGAGGGACACACATAGGAGCCCTTTTTGTTACCAAAGATGCATTTCCAGCTTCTAAGATTCTTTCAAGTAAGAGCAGAGACCATGTGGAGAAGCACCTAGCACATCATAAGCCCTAGTAATTATCAGTCATTATGCAAGGACTGTTTAGTATGGGGTGCACGCAAATTTTGGAAACGCATTATATGACTATCCTTTGCATCAGCACTGAAGGCCTGATCTCCTCCATACTGTGTATTGTATTCGCACGTTAGTGTGATGTGTGTTTAGTGTTATGGGTGAACTGCCCTAGTAGGCTCTATGTTTGGCTGCGAGTCCTGTGAGAGAAAGGACACATCTTCCATATATTGGGTACTGCCAAAGGAGTGTTGAGTACTCATAAGAAAACCTCTCCTGATGCATTCTTACACCCAGGATGCTGCCTAGCAGGACATTTTCATACAGGCAGATTTTAGAAGGATGCATATCAGAGGTAAATCCCAACATCAGTTCTCTCTCCTAAAGCAAACTTCAGATCTAGAGCTGAACTTTGCAGTTGGCCCTTGCTATCTAATGGGTTAAATCAAAACCATTAATTTGGAGCCTCCTGAACATTGAGGAGATTTAGATGCATCCTGGCTGCTATCTTTGCAATTCTTAATTATTCCATGTAGCACGGAGATACTCTGGCACCCTAGACATTTCTAAGTTAGATAGAGGCAGACTTTACAGCTCAGTTCTGTCTCTAATATAAATGAATCTCCAGAAGCGTTTAGCCACTAAAAAAATAAATATCAGTCATTACTTTTTGTGAAGCATGAGATACAGATATAGGTTTGTTCAATAAGCAGAAACTACAAACAAAACACCTAACTGGAGCTCAAAGCACCTTAGACTATAGCCCTAGAGCTCTCTACTGAGCATGCGAGCAGCCCCATCACACCTCAGACCACCCTCCTTCTGGTCTGTCCCTGACTACAGCCACTGTGGCCTAATATAGCAGCCTCAGCTATCCCACAATGCCATGCTGCTTGCATCTGACCCCACCCCATGCACAGGTGTGGCAGTTTAGCCTTAACTGTGTTGCTAAACTCAGGCAAGCATGAAAAAGAGGCTCCTACAGAATCCCTTGTTCAAAGAGGTAGAAAAATGACCCAACACAAAGATCTGCAGGAGCATCTCTGCTTCTGGCTCCTTGTCTGCTGCAGTGTTAACAGTGCTGGGCACCATTCAAATAGGGAACCTGCAGCAATTCCAAACCCTTTGACTGATCTTTCCAGTTCCCTGGCTTTCCTTTAACAGGCAGAATGTATATGGGGAATGCAAACACCATCATGAGAAAACTGGCCTTTCTGCTGAGTGTCACCGAGTTCTGCACAGTGGGTGTGTTGGCACACAATTGCTAGGCTCAATCTGTACAGTGATGTATATAGATAGATAGGTGTGTGTAAGACTTACTGGAATATTGATAATAACAGGTGGCCCTTTTAAGCACTTTTCATCAGTGGATCTCAAAGCACTTTATAATCTCTAGTTTATTTAGCTTCACAGCACCCCTGTGAAGCAGGGCAAGTATTGCTATTCCCATTTTACAGATGGGGAGCAGCGGAACATAAAAACTAAGCCACGTGCCCAGGGAATCTGTGGTATTGCAGGAGCTTGAATCTGGGTCTTAGCAGTCCTCGGGCCTAGCCACCAAGCCATTTAAACAGGCCTTGCTTAGTCTGGTAGTTTTTATGTGTTGTAATCCCAATACTTCCCTGTGCTCTCACCATTATGGTGCTGTTGATGCTATTATTATAATGAGAGCAAGGCCTACAGTAGGTAGCAACCTGTGTGTGAGTCTAAAACATATCCCCAGCTATAGCTGGGTTCACTAGCTAGACCACTGGCTTGCAGAGCAAGGGGGTTGGGGTCTGTTCCCAGCTGTGCCACTGAATTAGACAAGTCATTTGAAGCCACACTCTGAGTAGTAGCCTTTAACTCTGCATGCCTGAATTTCTGAGTACCTGGCTTGAAATTCCTGAAAGGGTTTTATGTTCAGAGGTGCAAAGCAGCAACATAAACTGGAGTGGGGAGTGCTCAGCAAGCCTGAAAATGACCCTTGTGGCAGGTCTGGCAATTTCCTGCAATATCTTTGGAAAACCTTATTGAATTAAGATTAAGTATCTTTGGAGTCAATTGTGTGAAATGCAAAAGTCCTGTATTATTGTGGGCCTGGATGATCAAAGGACTATACTGAACAATGCGGCAGACAAGAAGGGTCTTTTGGGTCAACATGTGTGATGCTGATTTCCTGGGGAATATCTAGGGGGAGGTGACTGCAAATTCTCCACCCCCGCTTTATGCAAAAACTCAGCCTTTTGAAGCTGTGCTCTGAGGAGTGGACTTTTGTCTGCTGATCACCTGGTACATAAAGTCAAGATGAAAGGCCCAAGCTGTATAAAGGAAGGACCGTGACTCTGCTTAGCTAAGGCTGTTACTAACTTGTTGTAACCACAGAAACCCGCCTTGGTGGGATCTGAAAGACTGACTCCTACCAGAGCCCTTCTCAGACTTGGGAGGGGAATCGCTGGTAAGCTTATTAGCATGTATGTAGGTTCTTGTATAGCTTTTAAGACATTTTCTCTGTAATATTTTCACCTTATAACTGCTGGCAGTTCCATTGCTCACAGAGGAAGCTAAGTGCAGATGCTGGCCTATTTAGGCTGTCCGGCTTGTTGGGGTAGCCTGAAAACACCCTGGTCAGGAGGGAAATACGGGTGTCTTCCCAAGACTGGTGATGGCTGAGAAGCTGGGAGCTTACAGGGGGACCCCTCCGAGGATCACACAGGTGCAGTTACCTTGAACTGTGACCCTGTATCAATCAAAGGCAGCCAAACTCAGTGGCCATTAAAGCCGGTAAAAAGGGATCAACATTTTTTTGGTGAAAATTTGTTCATAGAAATTAAAAAGAGAAAATCATCCAGGGCTAGTGTCACTTTTGAAAACTGAGAGTGGCTGGTGGTGTTAAACAGCCATCTGATTATTATGACAGCACCGGGAGGCCCTCAGCTGAGCTCATGACCCTTTGGACTAGGTGTTTTGCAAATACACAGAGAGAAACAGTGCTTGCCCTGAAGAATTGATACTCTAAACAGTCCCCTAGGCTAGAGGAGAAACACAAGTGAAGTGATTACCCAAGGTCAGAGCCATAAATAGAACTCAGGTGTCCTCACCCTCAGTCTGGTCCTTATCTACTTGACCTTGCCGCAGCTGGCTAGAATTTGCTGTGTGCCCATCACTGTGTCCTTTGAGACCTCAATAAAGCTTTTAAACCCTTTTGCTCCATTTATTTGACATGCCCACCGCTGTCCCTTTTGCCTCACTATCAGACACGTAGTTTGGAGAATTTAGGGCAGCGGCTCTAAAGGGCTTTTATAATTATTGCCCAAGCCTTTCAGGGTTTTAGGCAAGGCTTGAAACGAGGCCATGTCATTTCTCCCTCTTCTTCGTCTTCCTTTTTTTTTGGTCACTGTCTACGGATGCTTCGGGCTGAATTAATTGAGACGTGTGGTTTTGAATTTTTTTGGCTGATGGATATCGAGCCATTCAGCGGTTCTCAGAGCCTTCCCCCCATAGGCTGTTGTACCAGACAGAGAGGGGGAGGAGGACTTGGCAACAGCCTGATTTGTTGGCTTGTTAGTTCTGCTCCTTCAAACAGTCCATAGTGTCATATTTCTAAACGCTGACAAGGAGAGACATCAGCCAAAATGCTCCTTGCGAGCGGACTGGAGTGCACTGCCTGCTTCATGCCACTCATGGCACAATTATTAGCATTTCATTTGAAGTTAAAACGTTGGGTTTCTTTTTTTTCCTAATTGAGGCCAGAGCACAGGATCTGAGATATTCTGGGATCAGGATGGATATTTAAGACAGGGGGCGGAGAGAGCTTGCTGGATGACAGGACAGCTGCGCATGAGGGGGCAATAGAGAAAACCTCTCCATTAATCGCCTCAGTTTATCCTCCTTGGCTGGGATCAATGAATGGCCAGAGCCTCGTGTAAATCAGTGTGCTTTCATGGTCCCAGATCGCCCAATGCCCTGTTGTGTGACCTTGGGCAAATCACTTCATCACTACTCGTTCCTCTCCCACTCCTTGTCCATATCCTACAAAGATTGACTCACCTGCTTAACTTTAAGTATGTGGGTAGCTCCATTGGATGCAGTGGAACTAATCACGGGTGTAAAGTTACGCACTTGCATTCATCATTGCAAGACTGGGGTCTGGTATGTAAGATCTTCAGAGCAGGAACTATGACTCAGATCCTCAGAGGTATTTAGGTGCTTAACTTCCAGTGATTGTGTTTGTACAGCGCCTAGCACAATGGAGCCCTGATACTGGTTGGGTCTTCTAGGTGCTACTGTGATACAAATAATTGTAAAATGTGGCTATTCCTTCCCCTTTCCCGAGCTCATTTCCCGGGAGCAGCGGCCACATAAGACTCCCAATACAGATGGGCACGAACCATCAAATTTGTAGCTGGATCTGAATGTGTTCAAGATTCAGGGTGTTGTTAAGATCTAGCGTTTCAGTATGGGACCATTATAATGTATTTCTTGAAATGTATTTCTGTTCAAATTTCCTGCCGTCTAACAGAAATACTATCCCGTAGCCTGGCTCCCTTTCACCCTAGATTTGTTTGCATTTCAGTGGTGAGTGAAGCCATGCCTGTATATTAATTATCTAGCTGTTAAATATCTCTGGAAACTTTCCAGGTGAAGGATTCAGTGGAACCTACCTTGTACTGAACTCCGATGTAGTCAAACTCCATCTATAGTGAAGCAAAATGAAAGTCCTGTATTGTTTCAGAATGTCACCAGGTGAAGTCGGTGTTTCTGTTTTGGGACAAACTTCCTCCTAGTTTTACTAAGAGGCTTTTATTATAAGTGTAAAAAGAGGGGTGTCTGAATTTACCTCTGGGGTAATTCACTGATCTTTGAAAGAATTCCATCAAAGATGGATTTGGGCCATTGCTACTATCCATAAGAGCCCATTAGACAAGAAGATCCTGCCCCTCTCTCACATCAGTTCTTAACTCTTCCTTTTTTTCTCTTCATTTCATCCACATTTTTCATTTATGGCTTGATTGAAAGCCCAGAGAAGTTAATAGGCCCTAACGTGCATTTTGACCCACAGGGTTTGGTAACTTGCCACTTCAAGTTCATATACACGGCCACGTGTTAAGCAGCCAAAGCTCACTCCCTGATTCCCACAGAAATGCTGCAAAAGACGAATGTGCCAAGGAAATGGATGCTGTGTTCTGAATTTTCCACTAACTTCAATGGGCCTTGGGTCCAAAAATGGGCTCAAACGCTGTGCTTCAAGTCTGCCTTGACTTTACACAGAGAGATCTAGGGGTTAGCCATCTCTCTTGCCTGATTTTACTGAGCTGAATTAAATGGGGTTACACTGGGGCTTTAGTGACCGTAGTTCAACTACATACCAAGAAGCTGGCTGGGGAGGGGAACGCAGGAGTGAGAAAGGCTTATTCTTACAACCCCGCTAGTGGCAGATATATACAAGGTGGTTAAAAAACTGGGTGGGATATACCCCGCAGTGGTTGCACCATTATACCCAAATGAGAGGAGAATCAGTCCTTGTCTACACTAGGGAATTGCCCTGATATCAGCTAATACTCAATGTTTCTGCACCATTGCAAAGCCCTAGTGCAGACAGGGTAAAATAGCTAGAAGCCACAAGGTCTGTGCAGAGGTAAGCACCACCAGTGTAAATAACACTTTGCTGACCTATGTTAGAGGTTTGCCCTGGTGGCTATAATGAGGGAATAGGCAGCGACTTCCCCTCTGCCCAGTGGGTGCTCTCCACCCCCCGCCCCTGCCCTGCCTCTTCTCATACCTGTACTACCCATTTCCTGCCCCCATTCTACCCCCTTCCCCGCCTCCTCCCCTGAGTCCTAAGTGCCACCAAACAGCTGTTAGGTGGTGGGGGGGGTGGGAAGTGCTGAGAGGGAGGGGAAGGAGCAGGGATGCGGCATGCTCGAGGTGGGAGAGAAGGAGGTGAGGAGGGGGAGCTTTTTTCCCATGGGTACTCCAGCCCTGGTGCCTATGAATGAGGGCAAATCCACAAGGCCTCAGTGTTTGTACTTGAAATCAAAAACCTTAGAGAAAGGAAAAGAAAGAACTATGTTCTGGTAGGGCTTGTCTCCATGGGCAAACTGACCAGCAGGCCTATTCCGGTGTAATTACAGTGCTGTCGCTAGGCTGGTATAACTCCCCATGTGAATAGTCTCTTTTAGGATTTCGAGTGCCTTTTTTTGGTTTAGCTGATGTCTCTACTCTTAATTATACCACTATAGCTAAGCCGGTCAATTTCCCCATTTAGACCAGGCTGCAGTGGCAGAGCATGAAGGATATGTCTGTGCGTGCACGTTGCACAGTGTACTCAATGCAGCTGCGAAGAGCGAGAGAGAGAAAGAAAGAGGGAGAAGAATAGAAAAGAATGTGTGAGGGAAAGAGAGTGTTATTGCCACATCCCACTGAGTCTGAGGCGGACAGCAGCCGGCAGCCTTTCTCCAGCTGGGTTCTTCTTTTGCAATTCCTGTGTCTTGTTTCTCAGTAATTTATATTGACAGAGACTTTCAAAACACTTTAGGTTTGTTTACAATGTTGAGCAAGAACATTTTGTCTCCTGTCCTCTTCATCCTTAAAGAAGATTCTCTCCTCTATCCATTCCCACCACCCTCCCCTCTTCTCTCCTTAAAGAGATACCCCCCTCTCGCTGATCCACACAGCTACTTTGCTAGAGTGCAGGATGAAAGGAAAATGCATCTGCAATGCTGATGGGTTAAAAGGGAAGGAGGGCAGAAAAAGATCTTTGACATAACGTGCCATTATGTCTGATCAAAAATTTGACTTTTCAATCAGAGCAAAGGGATTATTTCTCTGGGGGAAACTCCATTTGCTTAAATTGTGTCTCTGTGTGTGAATTATGTTTATCATACCCCAGGAGGCACATGACCTCCAGCATACACTCAGTGTCAGAAGAGCTGGGTTCTACTCGTGGATCTGCCTTTGACTCAACGTGTCATGGCCCTGCTCTGTGCCTCAGTTTCCCTATTGGTAAAATTGGGCGTTACATTTACTTTCCTAGGTCAAGTATCAGAGGAGTAGCCGTGTTAGTCTGGATCTGTAAAAGCAGCAAAGAATCCTGTGGCACCTTATAGACTAACAGATGTTTTGGAGCATGAGCTTTCATGGGTGAATACCCACTTTGTCAGATGAATGTAGACGAAGTGGGTAGTCACCCACGAAAGCTCATGCTCCAAAATGTCTGTTAGTCTATAAGGTGCCACAGGATTCTTTGCTGCTCTCCTAGGTCAAGTGCTTTGAGATCTTCTGAGGAAGTGCTACATGTGATTCTTACTCAGTGGAGTTAGACCATGGATGGAATTTAGATCATTGAAATCCCTTCCCTCTTTAACCACTCTGAACTCCGCCCTCTCTCCCATCCAGCCCTTTTAGCAGTCCCCGCTTCTTGCATCTGTCTGCTTTGATGTTCTCTCATCTCCTTGCTGTCTGCTTGTGAACGTGTATCCTTGATACTGCAGGAGAATAGTGCACCCCTACAGAGTGAGTGCAGTCCTGCATTCTTTCCACCAACACTGGGCAATTTTAAAAAGTCTTTTAAATGTTCCTCTCTCGTCTCCAATAGGCTTGAAAACAGAAGCATTCAATGCTTTTGAAAAGCCTGCAACACTGGGAAATACAAAGGACTTACCTTCCTCCTATGGACAAGCCCTCTGGTTTGTTTGAATTCACAGTCTGCTCTCCCTTAAAGGCTACAGCTTGCAAGGACATTGGACTGTGCTAACAGAAGCACTCTGTGGGGGAGAGAGTTGCTAATTTACATGCATTGGGTTTGATTTTAAGCCAGACCTTTTTCATCGGCCACCTGTTTTCAAAACCCTGAGCTTTCCAGGGTGGTATCATGGGTGCAGGATCCTCACGTGGCTCCCCAGAGCCTTTCCCTGCAATTAGCAGGTCAGCCATGCAGGGTGGTAGCAGTAATGTGACAGGGCATCATGCACGATCCAAAGGCATTTCTGGCAGAAAAGCAACAATGTGGAAAATTTACTGAAAACCTCACGTTTTCCAGGAGGTTCTGGTGCTTTGCTTTGAGCTGGAGCCCTGGCCAATTCTTACTTTGCCAATGGGCTGCTCTGTCTGTGAGAGATCAGCTAACTCTCTACGCGATAGAGAATGCAGAGCCCTCCCATTAATCTGTACTTAGCAAGCCCCATTTGGGGAATGGAAGGGTGAAAGTAGAAGGGACCTGATCCTGTAAACTCCCCATGTAAGGCGCTGAGCATCCTCAGCCAGACTTAGCAGCGTCCGTCTCATAATCCCACCAGGTTGCATTACTCTGGGCCACATCCCTGGTTGGGATCTCACTGAAGTCAATAGTGCTATGCCGATTTACACAAGCTGAAGATCCAGCCAATACGTTTCCTCCCAGCACCAGGAAGCCCAGGGGTGGCCAACGTGCTAGGGAGTTTTACTGAGTTCTGGTTTTCCCCTCTAAATTTATGCTGTGCTCTCAGGTTGCCCCCGGCGCAGCTCCAAAGGCTAAGAGCCGCTGTGCCACAAAATGGGAATTTAAATTCCATCCATCCACAGCTTTTAGCCCATAGACAGATCACAGTGTTGACCCTGTTCATTGCTGCTTTATCCAGCGCTGCACTAGGGTAACTCCTTCCACTTCACGTGTAAATCTACAGTCAAAACAGTGTGTGTGCGCTGCTCACAGTGGCCACCACAAAGCTAGTCACCAGGGCTGACTTTTCAGGAGAAGGTATGAATCTACTAAATATGGGCCAGAGCGTAGACCTTGGACCTGAACAGCTCTGAAGTGAACAGAGGTTCAGGATCCAAACTCAGATCCTGATTGCAAAGCCACCCCTTCTTCTATATTCTATAATGGGATAAGGCAAAACCCCAGATCCCTGAATTTTGATGGGTTAAAAAGCTAGATTGAAATGTTGTGGCTTGGGACCAATTCTAGTGTGTGTGTGTGTGTGTACACACACACAGATTCTAGAACAAATTCAGCATTGCCCAGGGTGGGTCTTTCAAGGACAAATACAAACCTATTGACTTCAGTTGGAGATGTGGCCTCTCAGCACACTGCCAGATGCAGGAACTGGAGGACAGGGACTGGAGCACTCGATAATTGCCCTGTTCCATTCATGCCCTCTGAAGCAGCTGCCACTGGCCACTGGGATAGATGGACCATTGCTCTGACGCAGTATGGCTGCTCTTATGCACCTCTGAAAAACTAATCTTTGACATAGGTATCTAGTACAGAGTTAGGTGCCTAACTTCAAGTACCCAAGCTTGGGGTCCTATCTGTTCTGCGTGCACGTCAAAGATCAAGTGGTATTTAGCATGAGAGCAGAATTTCCCAGTCCTACAACTGTTGTGCAACTGGGTGCCAGTTATCTGCCCGGCTGCTGCCTTCCCGACTATAAGGCGGATGCGCGTGGGTGGACTGAGTCCTGTGTGTATATAGTTTACCTTCTCTTCCAGGGAGGGCTAATTTACCCATGGCAGTGCCACTCCAAATCAGATCCCTCTGTCTCTCCATTCATAAAGATAAGTGTCATAACAGAGATCAGCCAGCTATGAATTACACTCACGCTTCTATTCTATTGATTGCTTTGCAGATAAATACATATTTTGGGGAAGCCATTTCCGTGTGCATCTGTCGCCGTATCCCCTTCCAAACTGCTGCATATGCCTAATCAAACATGCCAGCGTGGCCGTGCCCATGCGGGAAAATCATTTACACATATCAGTAAGGAAAATGGGAGAAATATGTATCCAGAAGGAGGGTTTGCTGATACGTGGCATCTGCTTGACAAGAGGTTCTGTCAGGAGCAGCCTGAACAGTGCCATGATAACTGTTCAAAGAGGATGAGCTTTCTGTCAACAACTTAATAATCATCCCCTGCTAAGAATGAGCTTCAGCCAATGTTTTCTGCAACGAATGGCTGATAATGAGCAGGTTAGGTGAGGAGACAGGCTGTTTCTGTCAAAGCGGTGGTCTTGTGTACAGAAAGAGATGCAAAAAAAAAACTAGTTTTCTCTGTATCAGTTAACATAGGAGTTCAGGAATGAAGATGTGACGGTGATGAGCATGGATAAGAACCTATGTAGAATAGAATAGAATCACCATACTGCATCAGTCCCAAGATACATATGCCAGTATCCTATCTCTGCCAGTGGCCATAACCAGATGTTTCAGAGGAAGGTACGTTAAACCATAGAGTAGGCAATATAATTAATCCACCAGGAAAATCTCCTCTTAACCCCTAATAGTTACAGATTGGTCTAAACCCTGAATTGTGGGGTTTTATATCCCTTCCCAAAGTACTTTTAAAAAAGTTTTTACTACTGTAAAAGTGGATTTTCTTATTAACCATATAAGTATCGAGTCCTTTGAAGCCTTCTAGCTTCTTGGCTTCAAGGTAATCCCATGGCAATGAGTTCCACAGTCTAATTACGTACTGTGCACAAAAATATTGCCTCATCAGCTTTGAATTTGCCACCTTTCGATTTCTTGGGATGCCCCCTTGTTCTGGTATTATGAGAAAGTAAGTTCCTGATCTCCCATCTCAAGGCCACTCATTATTTTATATATTCTTATCACGCTCCCTCCACCCCAATTCATCTCTTTTTCTAAAGTAAATAATCCCAGTCTTTTGCTGAATGAATGTTACGGCATACTAATGAAATCTGCCGTGACTAGTCTCTTGCAGGCAGCTGTTACATTGCTGGAGTGTAGTAAAAGAATAAACCCAAGGTTAACTAGTACTAAAGCAAGAAAACCATGTGTTTGTCTTGACTCTGGGCTTCCACACTTTTGGTGTCAGCAGTTATGTCACTTTTCAATCAAATGAATCTCCCGTAAGTGAATCAGAGAAAAGTTGTAATTATAAATCCCAATTTAAGTCCAAGTGGCAAGAAATGCTTCTCACCATGTGAACTTTTGCCAGTTCTCCCTCTTGGGGCATGATTCTTCTGTTTCAAACGGTGGCGTAAATCAGGAGTAATTCCATTGAAGAGTTACCCTCAGGTAGTTTGATTTGGCATTGTTCCTTTTAAATCAATGGCATTTCATTGATTGACACCAGCGGCAGATCTGGTCTAATGGGGTCAATTCATTGTTGCTCTGCACTTTGTTTGGTCATTTTCAGTAGTGCCACCTAAGTGGAAGATGGGTGCGAAGCATGGTGCGGTTTCATACTCGCTTTGCACTGGCATAAAAGGCTCTACCCAAGAAGCAGGGCAATGAAGAACTAGGACCAGTGGGCTCTTTTTTCCTCTCATGCAGGTGTAAATAAGAAGTAACTACCGAAGCCAATGGAGTTGAACTGGAGAACTGGGACCGGTGTGGTTCCTCTGGTGTAAAAAAAGGGTGTAAACGTGCTCAGACTTTGGATGTTAGTGCCCAGATCAGAGCCCGTACTCTCATCTCAGCAACATTGGTGTGAATCCAAGTGGTCTGAATCACCTCACTTACTCCAGTATGAAACTAGAGTAGCCCCTCCACTGCAGCATTTTAAGTGTAGACAAGCCTGGAGTGACATGACCAAGGTCACACAAAAAGTCTGTGGCAGAGGCCCAGATCTCTTGGGTCCATAGGCTCTGACTTCCCCTCTAGCCAGGGGGTGTTTAACACTCCCCTCCACCAAGCACCTGTTACTCCCGCTTACTGCTCCTCCTGGGAGGGGGGGCGTTACACCAAGTGGTGAGTACCAAGCACTCCACTTCAGTGGAGTTTCTTTGGATTTTCACCAGTGTGAGAGGAGAATGAAACCCAGCAGGGTTACGCCAGGTTTACACTGATGGAGCTAAGATCAGGATCTGGCTCAGGGCCCTTCTGCTTCGTGTGTGTGGATGTGCTGACACTGTGCAGGTCACCCACTGCCAGGGGACCCTGAGCAAGAGAAGCCACCTCTATGCGCTCATTTTGAGGGAACAAGAAATTAGCCTTTGGTGAGCAAATTTCTTTGGCTGCTTGAGACTCAGGCAAAATATTTCTGAGCACCAGACAGACAACAAGAAATCAGACACTCGCTTAAAGGGGTGGCAGACAGGAACAGCACGCTGCGGGTGTTTCTAATGGGAATTAGCTGGGGTGTCTCTTGTAGCAAATTGCAGAACGGAGGTGGGGAAATGAGACACCAGGCAGACTAATAAGGTGGATCTAGGACCCGTATCAAGCTGTTGTGATCAGAGACGTTAGGACAACATGCAGTGGGGTTCAAATCTGGGGCGAGCTTGCATGCTGTGCCCCACCCCCACATGACCTCCTATGTCTGGGCTTGCTAGTGGTGCTTGGAACTCCAGCTTATAGGTATTGTGCACAGGACATAAGAGGAGGGGGGGCTTCGAAGGTCCCTTTATGCTGCTCCAGCCCTTTTACCATGTATAAAAGGGCCAGGGTGGAGGTGATGGTCTCATCACTGGTGTTATGGAGAGTGACGAGCCCAGCCCCCACGCCGTAGATATGAGCACCCTGAGCTTTGGCGAAAGTTCAGGTCTAACTCTGGACTACTGGTTAAGGGAATGGACTGGGGCCTTGTCTGCACCTAAAGTGTAGGTCAACCTAGCTACATTGCTTAGGGCTGTGAAAACATTGGCACCATTAGCACCATTGTTAGATCGACCTAAGCCCTGGTGTAGACGTGGCTAGGTCAGCGGAAGGATTCCCCCTCTTGCAGACGGGAAAAATCCCAGAAAAATGGAAAAAGCCTATCTGTCGATGCTGGGAGCATCTACACTAGGGTGCAGTAGTGGTGCCGCGCTGATGGCCATAGTGTAGATATACCCTGGGACCCAAGCATAGGCACTGACTCCATGGGTGCTCCAGGGCTGGAGCACCCACAGAGAAAAAATAACAGGTGCTTGGTGGAGGGGAGTGTTAAACACCCCCTGGCTAGAGGGGAAGTCAGAGCCTATGGACCCAAGAGATCTGGGCCTCTGCCACAGACTTTTTGTGTGACCTTGGTTATGTCACTCCAGGCTTGTCTACACTTAAAATGCTGCAGTGGATCAGCTGTGCTGCTTAGGGCTTCAGTGAAGACACTGCCTATGACAATGGGAGGGGTTGTCCTGTGGGCATAGGTACTCCACCTCTCCGAGAGCGGGTAGCTAAGTCAGTGGGAGAATTCTCCCTTTGATCTAGTGCTGTCTACACTGGGGGTTAGGTCAGTTTAACTGCATTGCTCAGGAGTGTGGATCTTTCACAACCCTGAGCGACACAATTATACTGACCTAATTTCCTAGTGTAGACCAGGCCTTAATATCTCTGTGCTTCAGTTCCCTGTCTGTCAAACAGGGATCATGATCTGTCCTTTTTCCAGCTGGACTATTTAGATTGTAAGCTCTTTGAAGTCAGAACTGTCTCTTATTGTGTGCCTGTACAGTGCTCAGGACACAGGTGCCCTGATCCCAACTGGGGCCTGTAGGCAGTACAGTAATAGAAACTATAATAACTTTATGGCTCTGTTTTTTTCCAGCTGAGTGTTGATTTGTTTTTTTGGGTTTGCTTAAACCTGAAACACAAGCTGGAACGTGGCTACAGGTGGGGTGGTGAACAACCCCTGCAAATATAGGTATAGGAACCTCTGCAGGGAGAATTCACTAAGTTTTGCACAGGTCTGCTAATGAATTCCCGCCCCCTCCCCCCACCAAGGTAAGGCAAGTATTTTACAGATGCTAAAACTGAGGCAAGGGGAAGGTTGAGGCTGAAGCTTTCAAACTTGAGTGCCTAAGGTTACTCCCCTAACTCCATATATCGACAAATATCCCATTTTTAAGAGACGCTGAACAGTAGCTCCCATTGATTCCAGTGGCAGCTGAGAATGCCAAAGTAGGATAATGAAAATATGCCCTTATTCTTCCATGATGCTACGAATCCCACTCCCTCAGCTTCTAGGTTATATCCAAATAACGTTTTAAAACCACAGAAATGAAGCCATTCAGTGCCTGATGCAATAAATGCTTCTTTCCGAGGGCCGTGCTTCCTACTGTAATTAGGTGCATGGAAGCCAGAAGGGTCACTCATAATAATGAGCCCTGTGCTCAGCAGTAAGTGTTGTAAGTGCTGGACTCCAAAGGTCAGAACCTTAGCTTGTGTAAATGTGCAGAGCGCTGCTGAATTTAATGGAGCTTCTTTGATTTCCACCAGCTGAAGCGCTGGTCCTAAGGTTTTATTATGTGCCTACTCCAATATTTTTTAGCAGAACAGTCTTAATGTTGTTTAAGAAACCAAACAGAAATATCTCCGAATTTTTGGGAAGCCTGAAACAACTGTCTGCTACTTGTTGTCTTGGGAATTTTCTGAAAGAGGCTGTCTTGCTGGAAGGGTGCATCATAACACTACCCTATTTCTTAAAATTCAGAACACACAAGAACCCAAAAGCAGAGAGAGACAAAGCAGGCTGCTCTCTAGTGCAAAAAAGGCACAAATCACCCCACATTAGTCTAGGCTGTCTGGCTCCAGATTAACACTGATCACACTTGCACACTTTCCTACAGAGCTCCCTATCATACCAGCAGGACCAGTATTTAAAGTGACAGCATGCAATTCTTACAATTTTCAGTACACCACAGGTTTGAATTGGGACCAGTTCACTCTTACGGGTCTAATCCCCACCTCATGTATAATGGTGGCTGTCATCAGCTGAGGATCTGGCCCATAATATGTGAAATCAGCCACTCATTAGTGTCTCTTGCAATATTCAGCACATGGGGTGAAATGAAAACAGACGCCATCTGCCAAATTGCCACCTGGAACAAATTTTTACAGCTGAGTTATGATCAGCCTTGGAAAGTAGGAGTTTTTCCTTAACGTTAACCATTTAACAAAGTACATGGATGCAGCTGCTGAATGGTTTCACACCAGGGCTGCCTCTGCTGAATCCCATTACCAAGTTCCCAGAACCAGTACCAGAAATAGGACTATACGGTGTTCCCACACAACATGTACATAGCGACATCAGCACAGCATCTCCGTTAGCAACGTTGTACTGGCGTCATCAACCTTTGACTACAGCTTAGAATGTCAGCCTGGAGGTAGCCATGAGCACAGCTAGCCTCTAGCTCATTAGAGTCACATTTGTGACTCCCCCTTCCTCCCCCTTTCGGCTTCTTGTCTTGTCATTAACGAACAGGCCTGCCTTTCGCAAGGGACTTTGGGACTATCTTACACACCTCTGCCTGCTGTCAGAGCTCCTCCAGTCCTGTGCCCCTTTCCTTTCCCACAGTGGGTATGTGTGTGCTCGTCTCTCATTCACTGAGGGTGTGGCTGAGCTTGAATATTTAGTCCTGTTCTAACACCTGGTAACTAACACGATGGTAAATTCTTGTGTAAACACAACTGGCTACAGACACTGGGGCTCTGTCCACATTCCACTAATGAAACAGATTAGTTAACCTGGAATATGGATAAAAATTCAAGTGTCAATAGGAAGGCTGCCAGTCTGGCCAACCCAAGAGACTGAATCAAGGACTAAAAGCACGAATCTCTGCAATTGAGCACAGCTCTGCTTGACATCAGTGCAGTGTGTTTACATTAGAGGTGTGCACCAGTGCAAAACTACAGCAGTGCACGTCCACTGGGCAAATTTCAGTCACACTCTATTAACCCTTTATACTCCATTTATAAATAAAGCCTTAATATTGAGAGTTAATAGCTGCTACAAGCATGTTACATGCTCTGTTGTTGTAGCCATGTTGGGCCAAGGATGTTAGAGAGCCAAGGTGAGTGGAGTAATAATTTTATCGGACTGACATCTGTTAGTGCAAGAGACATGCTTTCCAGTCTACAGAGAGTTTTTCATTTTGAACCACAGGGGTTTTGGCTGGGCTCTGGGCTAAGCACAACAGTCTATGCTTTAACCTTCATTTCTGTGTGCTAAACACTTCCTATGTTGCGTTCCAGTGGACTAATAAACCCTGCTGTTTTGACAATGCTGTTTGAGTATCACTGCAAATACTTGGCGAGGTGCATTAATTCCCGAAGAGTGGACAAGTCTCTACCAGGAGTCTATCTTAGCTGGACTCGCTGAGTCGAGCTCACAGAGTGAAACAGGAAGGCTGGAGCCCCAGAGATTCAGTGTAAGGAGGTGGTGAGTAGCTGGAGGAGTGAGACCCCATGGAGGTGAAGGGGTGCCAGACTCCCAAGCGGCCTGACTCTTCCTGCACCGGGTTGGCCACACAGCCTGCCCATGGAAGGTGTTCCTTCTAGAGACTGTTCCAAAGCTGGGGATGTCACACCAGAAGAGCTCTGTGTAAGCCTGAAAGCTTGGCTCTCTCGCCAACAGAAGTCTGTCCGATATTACCTCACCCACCTTGTTTCTCTAAGCATGTTCTAGACAGAAGCAAAATATGTTCCAGGTGCTTAGAAGCACATCAGTAGTAGGAAGTATAAAGGTTTATAAGCCATGGCTGCAAGCAGCCTGTTGGATTGTATAACAATAGATTAAAACATCTATTCTTGATTTATTTACCCTTTATACATTGATAAATGTAACCTTCCTACAGACAGTGACCCAAAGCGTTCTAGTGTGGACAGGCCTTTAATGTGCTCTCTGAATCCCAATGCTCGATCTCTCTCTCTCTCTTTGCTAGAAAGTTTTCCATTCATTTATAAAAAAACAAGCAAACAAACAACAACAAAAGCAACCCCCTCCCATCCCTGCAAAAAAAAAAATAAAAAAAAAACCCAACAGACTTTCTCTGTCTGCTAGGAACATTTGGACTTAAAAACCCATATTTGACTACAATCTCTCTTTTCTTTTAAAGAGATGTCATGGAAAATTCACTTAAAACCAAGGTCTATAAACCTTTCTTGTTTTGCTCCTGGCTAATTAGGTAAGCGCACCTCAGAAGACTCCCAGCTAGACTTGTTAGCCAGACTTAGTCACGCAGACAGCCTGAAAAAACAGCCCCCTTTACAACTGCATGGAAAACCAAAGTCACTGCTGTTTGGCTCAGAGGACAAACTGCCAACATTTAATACAGATGTGTTGCTTCAAAGAATGAGGGGGGAGTGGGGAGAAAGAGAGGCGATGCTGTGGAAGCAATCAAGTATAAACCCTGCTTCAACACGGTTGTCCTTCAACACAATTAAACCATGTGTTATCCTCACAGTATAGATGAGATTGAATCATATTCCAGTTACTTTTCTGTAGCATGGGGCACTCAGTTAAAACATGGCTTGGTCCTGCCTTTGCTGCTAGATTAACACGTAACCATGTTGGGAGACAAATGTGTTGCAACTGGATGGCTCAACGTGGTTGTCCCTAGAGTGAATACAGGCCCCTGTTTCTCTCCATCCTCCCCCTCACTGTGGCTGCTGAGGAAACATGACTGAATAAAATGTTGGCAGCTTTCAGGATTTTCCCTTGGAGCCAAGCAGCAGTGAATTTGATTTTCCAGCTAAGCCTCAGAAGGTTGGCATTTTGGTCTGAGTGCAGCAATATATCTTGCTGTGATAGTTCAGAGCTGATCTTGCTTAATCACACAATAAATACCCCTGGATTTCCATTGAATTTTCCATAACTTCCCGCTAAAAATGGAGCTCACATGAAAATCATGGAGCAAAGAATTTTTAAATGCTCCACAAATTCCCATTCTCCGAGCCACAGGGGCACCCAAGGTCTGATTTCATACCTGGGCAATCAGGAGCAGTTCTACTGAGGATAGGACAAGAAGCAGTGGGCTTAAATTGCAGCCAGGGCAGTTTAGGTTGGATATTAGGAAAAATTTCCTAACTGTCAGAGTGGTTAAGCACTGGGATAAATTGCCTAGGGATGTTGTGGAATCTCCATCACTGGAGATTTTAAAGAGCAGGTTAGACAAACACCTGCCAGGGATGGTCTAGATAATACTTAGTCCTGCCATGAGGGCAGGGGACTGGATTAGATGACCTCTAGAGGTCCCTTCCAGTCCTATGATTCTGTGATGCCAGTGGAGTTATACGGCTGTAAAACTAAACAGCGTCAGGCCCCACATGGTCTCTTCTTCCATCCTTGGTTACGAGGGCTCATAGTCAGTAAGAGAGGAAGGTGAACGTATTTCCAGAATGCCTGTTTTTAAAGAAAATCTCTAATGTACTAGAATAGATACAGGGCAAATGGAGTTCTACAGGTGTAACCAGGTGAAGAATTTGGCCCATTCTGTTATGGAGGAGGAAGCTGCTGTCTTCATCAAGGCCCCTATTCAGCAAAAGCACTTAGTCAGGTGCCCAAATCTCATTTCAATGGGAATCAAAGGCCTAACTCCAATGGGCTCCTTTGAGCATCACCACACACTTAACGTCAAGTACATGCTCGGTTCTCATTGATGCCGCTGAAACTTAAAACCTTGCTTAACATTAAGCAAGTGGCTAACTGCTCTGCTGAAGGGGGACCCAAATGCTAAACTGCAGTTCTTGGGTCAAAACTGGCCCTACTAGTAATGCCTACTTTTTAATTGAGCACTTTTCATCTGTAGGTTGCAAAGTACTTTATGAAGGAAGGTCAGTGTCATCTTACAGATGGGGAAACTGAGTCGGAGAGAGGGGAAGTGACGTGTCCAAAGTCACCCAGCAGAAGAGCCAGGAATACAACCTAGGTCCCTGCCAAGTGCTTTAGCCTGTCCGCAAGCACCAGTCCCATCAACTTCAGTATGTTGCACTCCCTTTACTCAGGCTGAATGTGGTGTGTAACGGCCTCATCCGCATCAGCGGACTGGACATCCTGCTGGGAAATGTCAGTGGAACAGCAGCTGCCCCTATGGCACCATAGGTAGCTGTGGAGTAAGTGACACTGCAATGGGGATATTGAAAATGTCTGGTTCATGGCAAATATTCATTTGTAAGGATTTGATTCAGCACAACTGTAGCCAAACGGGAGTTCGGACATTGACACTCCAGTGACAGCAGGATCAATCCCTAAATGTTCGTTTAACTAGCTAAAAGAGTCTTCAGATTCCTTTAAATAACCAATTTAAATTTTTCCCATCGGTAAGGTGCCAATGCAGGAATGGCTGCTTCGATCTGCTTCATTTTCAGAGAAGCCAGGCAGGGAGTGGGGCATGAATCCAGCACGTGAGCCAGAAATTTCACAACAAAATCTTGGCTAAACCTCATGGTCACCTCTCCATTTTTTTTTAATTGACCAGGGTTTGTCTTTAGAAAGAATGAGCAAATTCCAGTCTATGGACCAGACCTGAACAGACATATGGGTACGTGGAGTCATTCGCAGGATTAGGGCTACCATTGCAGTGGTGTAAATCAGGAGAATAGCACCAGTGATTCAGATGCAAAATGGGTGTAAAGTGAGGTTCAAATCAGGCCCCAAATTGCTGTGTTGGTGTTTTCCTCCCCTGAGAATGAACCCATACATAGACGCTTCCCATCTGCTTACTCCATACCTGGCGCTGGTGGGCTGGGTGCTGGGGAATGACCAGAACCATGGCTCCAGGCCTTCCACTCACTGGCAAGAATAGATGAGCCAGCAAGGATGAAGGGGTCGTAATTTACTGCGGAAACTACCCCTGCCGGCAAGGAGGAAGAATTGTGTCTCTGAGCCACAAAAGCCTCCTGGGTTGGTGCAATTTATGCACCGCGCTTTGGTCTAGTCCTAATTAATGAAGTCGCACAACTCTGAGCAGTAGCTAAGTATTAATAGAACCCAGGAGTCTCAATTCTCTGCTTTAGCCGCTAGCTTAGAGGCATTAAAGATGAGGAGAGGGAGTAGGCAGATTTTGCAGTAGATATTAGCATGAGTAACAATTGGAGCCCAGGTCAGATGCTGCTGCGAAACTGAAGGTGACACAGAAAGGTGTGTGATAGAAATGGACTATGGGCTTTCAGCAAAAGATGGCACACATCAGCTCTTGTTCCTGTCGTTTGGCACCAAAAACTGCTTGATCGTGGACTCAGTTACACATATTCTGCTGCTTCGTTACTCAAGCATGCAGGTGGACTGTGGAAACCTACAGCACCCCAGGAACTGCAGGCAGGAAGTCAGTGCAATGACTGAAATCAGACATCTATTAAACAGCATGTGTGACAAGGCGTGCACTCTGACACAAGTGCAAACCAGATTGCAAGGAATTTTTAGAGCACTACTATATTTTGCAATGCTATGTATATATATGGGTGTGTAAAGTTAGTCTCCCAAATCCACACTTCAAGTACCTAAATCAAAGTGGAGTGATTTTCAGAAATGCTAAGAAGCCACAAATCCCATTGACTTCAATGTCTTTGCAATCAAGTCCCTTTTATTTAGATGCTTATGTATGTTATTAGCAAACTACCTTTAGTCACCCAAGTTTGATATTTTTGGTTGTAATACATTTATATACTGCATATAATAATAATTAATATAATGTATATTTATATTCCATTCAAGGATCGCAAAGCATAGTCTGGCAGTGTTGCCAACTTTCACAATTTCACCATGAGTATTGCAATATTTGTTTTCTTAAAGCTCCAGCTTCAGGAGTCATGCGACTATCATGGATTTCGGCTTTCATTTGTGGTTGTGGAGAAAAGCTTAGAGTATCCTAAACCAGAAGACCAACAAAATAAGCCCCAAAATTATCATTGAAAGAAACCTCATGATTTTCAAGCCAATCTTGTGATTTTTTAAAAGCCTGATTCATGGTTTGTGAATGCTTGTTGTTGGCAATACAGTTATAAGCCTTAATGAAAATGCCTCTCAACAATCCTGGGAAGCAGACAAATTTCATTAGCCTCAGGTCACAGATGGGAAAATGGAGGCATGGGCATATTAAGCCCAAAATTTGCAAACTTAGGTGCCTAAAGTTAAGCACATAAGTAAGTGGCAAGAGGTGCTGTGCACCAAAATCTCCCACTGAAGTTTGGGTCATCCCTTTGTCCCAGGCCTCAACACTCCATTTCGTTTAGACAAGCCACTGCAGTTTCAGGTTCTCTGTTCCAGACCCAGAGGAAGGCTGATATCGTGTTCTCCGTATCCCTGCCCGCTCAGAAGTAGGAAGCATGGGCAACCTCAAGACAAGCCTGTACTCAGGAGATTTTACATACCAAAGGGGGAGCCAATCAGGGACAGAAGCATCCACATTTCAGGATGGGGTGGGGTGATCGGAACTCATCTTGAATTCTGACGCTCTGCAGGTTAAGCCTCTCGCCTGTTTCATGGCATGGCTTGCCCTGGCCCTTTCCTTTTCCTGCACCGTGTTTCTTCAGACTCTGATTTACACTGCATTGCCTCCTGCGCTCCTTTCCTGCGTGCTGGCTGCCAACATCCGACCACTGCAACTTTCCAAGGTTACGCGGAGCCTTTGTCTGTCAACTCTGAGAACTTCTAGTCAGTTCCAAGGGCAGGCCCTTGGTCAGATTCCAAAGAGCAGAAAGAGGGTAACAAACCCAGTCCTCCTGCCCCCCACCTCATGGGACGTGTGGGGGAGAACATTGAAAGGAAAAATACCACAACAAGGACATCTGTCCTCAGGTGGGGTGATGTTGAGAGGTCTGCTCCTGACAGATTTAATCAGCTGAGTGAGCTTCCTCCAACATTTCCTCTCCCCTTGCCACTGGCAGCCAGAGGAAAACAATAAATCCATCTGTCCTAAGAGAGAAGTAAGGGTCCTGGGGTTGCTGCGTTCTTCCAGACATGTCATTCCCTGAGATGCATTAGAAGGAAAGTGCAGATACTAAAGCTTCAGGAGCTCCAATAGGAACAAGTCCTCTGTGAGCAGCATCAGCCCCCGCAGCCTGGGAGCAGTGCAATTGTTGGATGCCACTGGGCAGAGCAGCCCGGTATGTTGTAGGTAATATGTGCCTGGTGGATTTGGATGATCTCATGTCTCACTTCATCACCATGACCGCTTTTGCTGTTGTTGCATAGAGCGAAGTGTGGTAAACACTGGATTTCATAAGCCAGATCTCTAGCTGGGACAGATTAACAGAGCTGGTGGAAAAACAGAATTTCCATCCCTCGGGAAATTCCAAGGTTCATCTAGCCCCGAGGCAAGACAAGAAGCCAAAATCTCAGAATTTTCCCAAAATATTTAATTTTGACCTTATCAAAACACATCCTTTAGTCTATTTATTAACTGATTATTTGACTCCATTATATTATAAACAAAAAGAGTGGAATAACAACAGTGAAACAAAACATTTTAACCTTATTGAAACCGAACCGTTTGATAATTTCCTGTCAAAAACAGGAATGACGTGGAAACGGTCCCTGAAATTTTGTGGCAGCAGCATTTTCTGACGGAAAAACCTGAACTGATGAAAATTTTCAACCAGCTCTACAGATAAGTAGAGCTCCACTGACTTCAGCAGACATGCACTGATTTACATCAGGTGGGGATCTGGCCCCTCCTCTCTCTCCCCTCCCTCCCGGCCCCCACACTGGAGGTCTTAAGTTGAATAGCAGCCAGCCAGTGACGAGTTGCCTAGAGTGCAGCCTGCAACCAAATGTCAAGGACCAATGAGCAAAAGGGAATCAGGCAATGCAAGGAGAGACAAGGGCCCTGTTCAGAGGCAGATAGCTGGGGACTGCTCCTCTCTCGCTCTGTATGGACACAGAAAACAAGCAGCATCTCCTCTGCTTTGGAAGATCTGGGGGCTGCGGGAGGTTGAGAACTTGGGGGAGTAGCTGACCCAGCATATCAGGAAGGAAATTGGAGACTTCCTCCCCAAGATTGGATCATCCGAATAGGCTATCAGAGGGGGACCTCAGTGGAAGGCTAATAAGCGACTTGTAGGAATTCCACTACCCGAGGCCAACACTCACCCCACTAGCCTGCAGTCACCCACCAGGACAGTCACTAGCGTTTTGCTGTTCTTTTATCTGCGTGGTAGGCCTGCCCTTGCATCCCAGTCAGGGGACGATCAGGGACCATCTAAGATGCTTGCAGAGCCTTTACATTGGTAGCCCTGGAGGATTTCAGGCTCAGCCTTGACTCTGAGCCAAGGCTGTTATCTGTACCCTGGTCTCCAGCATCACGGAAGCCTGTTACAAAGAGCCCTTGTATAACATCTTGCCCATGACATGCCTAGCATGCTTGGCTCTCACGAGAGAGCATGCTGTCAGTGTCAGACGAGGTGCATCCTGCCTACTTAGCTGGGGGAAAAGGCTGATTTGTGCTGAGGCGGGAGAGAGGAATCAGGGAGTTGCTGCCAGGTATTGGGTGCACATTTGGTTTGCTTTTGTTGTTGCTGCTGCTAGGATAGGAAGCAGAGTTTGCAGGGCTCCCCAGATAATAGCCCAGGCTACTTACCAGCTGATCCTTCCCCATCTCTATTCTCCCCCTGGCTCCACTCCTCACCAATCTCTGGTGGGTTCCAGGGCTTGGAAAAGGTCTGTGTTTCAAGCTGCTTGCTCGGCAGAAGCTCCCAGCTTCTGACATGGAGGGCTGCTATTGATCGACGTGGTGGCTAACGGTAATGAAATCGGACAGCCCTGCAGCGCAGAGTGGGGCCTGCTGAGCCTGATGTAATGCTGCCAAGAGGCGCTGCTGTGAACAAGCCTTGCTCACTGCTGGAAACCCCAAGTCAGAATTAATCCCATCCAGCCTAGCCGTTCAGCTGGGCAGGTACTCGCTAAGCCCTTGCTCTGAGGAGCGGAAGGCAGGCCTCGCAGAGGCTCATATGACCGGCACATTCCTGGCACTGCGCCTGGTGGACTCAAAGGGGGGAAAGCATTCTGGATCCCAGCCTTGTGTCATGCGAGGATTAAAAACAAGAACAAACCCACCAAGCTCCAGTGGATTCAGAAGTATCGCACACAACTGGGTGAGCGCTGCAGGGGCATGGTGGGGAGGATGTTTCCGCGGCTGAGGGCTGCAGCTGCAGGAGGGAGGGTCTAGGTCACAGCACTTTCAGGGGCAGGAATGATGGCATTAGGGGGCTGTGCTGGGGTGGTAGCTCTGGAGGAGTTTTTATCATCAGGTTCCTACTTCCCCCCCATTGTTTTAGGCCAGGCCTGTATCCCCCGATTTCCGTGTCCCTTGCCCATAGGAACAGCTATACCTAACCAGAACACTGGTCCATCTAGCCTAGAACTCTGTCATTAGCAATGGCCAGGACTAGTTACTTTGGAGTAAGGTTCAGGAAAACCCCATAATGGGCAAGTCTGCTGTCTGCAGGGGAAAGTTGGCTTATGCTCTCTAGCATGAACGTTAGATTCCTGTTCTCTTTTTATCCCATCTATTGAATCTGTAGTTGTTCTCACCATCCATGGGCATGCCTAGCACATTTGTGACTGTTACTAAGCTCTTGGCCTCCATGCTATCTTGTGGCAGTGAGTTCCACAGGTCAATATTCTCTAATACAGTGCTTCTCATCCCAAAACTCTCATTCTGCCTTGCCTGTTCGTAATCAGCTGCCGCTCCCACGCTCATTTTCTGGCTGAGGAAGGTGAGATGAATCCCCGTCCAGGTGTTGCTTGTGAAGAGTGGCTATGTGTCATTGCAGGGCATGACTCCAGCAGGTGTGATTCAGCAGCCTGACACAAGCTCACCCACACCGTCAGGTGGGTCAGCTTGAATTCAGGTCAAGCCTTCCCGTCCTCTCTGAGTCCCCTTTTGGGCATCTCACGTTGCAGGGAATAAGGGTCCGCATGCCAATGGACTAGACTGTATAAGTACAGGTGCTCTTTTTTTTCATAATCCAACCTTCTGAGTGAGAACAGAACCATTCCCTGCATGGTGCTAGGGCGCGCTGCCGTGCAGGAGGGGCTGTCTCATGCATAAGCTGCAGCCCTATCACAATTATGCCAGGGGACGGCAGATTTTCCATTCTACCTGGGGCCTATCTCCCTGCAGCTTTGGCCCTGCCTTACCCCTGGCTTGCTCTGCTCAACTGTTGGCTCTGTGGAGGAGAAAGGATTGTGGGCACCTTGCTCACTGGCCCTCTATCCTTTCCCCTCTCAGAGGACTTCTTACCACTGAGGGCCTACAGCAAAAACAAGGGAATGCATCAAGCCCTCTACATATAAATGAAAGGCAGTGTGGTCTAGTGGTTAGCACCACTGCACTGGGAGGCAGAGCCCCTAGGTTCTCCCTGAACTCCTGCCTCACATTGGGAAAGTCACTTAAACTGCTCATCAGATTCCTCCTGTCTGCACAATGGAGACTGCAATACCCACCTGCCTCAAAGAGGTGTCGTGAGGCTCAGTTAACCCCCATTTGTAAGGCTGCTTGAGCTCACTGCCTGAAAGATGCCCCGTCAGTGCAAAGCACCCCTCTACTGGCGCTATAATGCGCTAGTGGCGAGATAGACTATAGTCAAAGATCTATGTTGCCAATATGACATGCCAGATGCTGCATTCACAGCAGATTATTACATGCCTCAAGTGCTGCTACATTGCGGGAGGTTCGGAGGGTAAGTGACTTTAACAGTCTAAGTGCAGCAATAATCCCTTAGAAATGACCTGCCTGGAGTGTTGTTTTCTTTCTTTACTGAAGCAGAATTTAGCAATAAAAATGAAATAAAAGGCCAGATGAGGACCTTTCCTGGAGCAATGCTCATTATTACACGGACAGGAGCCTTCATCCAAGGATCTCAAAGCATTTTGTAGATGTCTAACAACTGGACTCTTGAGATGGGGAAATATCTTTATCCCCAGTTTACAGAGTCTTAGAAGTTGTGTTGTGGCAGCACCCAGAGGCGCTCCCAGCCGAGAGCGGGACCCCGTTGTGCTGGCCGCTGTGTGAATGCAAAATGAGAGACAGTCTTTGAGCTTAAATTCTAACAAGACAGACCAACAGTGAGAGCGGAAGCCGCAGCAAAGATTGAAAAAGAACCATGGCAGGGTCGTGCAGTGAGTTAGTGCTACAGCTGTGACTGGATGCCCAGCCCTGTGTGCTAACCACTAGACTATGCTCCCTCCACACAGTGTAGACGCAACTGGCAGCCATTCAGAAAGCTGTTTGTGTCCCATGTTCTAAAGTCCTTTCATCAGCCTGTGTATGTAAGATTATCCCTCTCTGTACTGTCTTTACTCCCCTTCTATTTGCTGGCTGTCTGCTCACTCTGAAGTAACTTTGCTCTTTGTTCACTGACAACGTAACACTGGACTTTACCCAAGAGGGCTCTGTTGTCAATGAAATCACAGGAAAGGGCTTGTGTAAACATTCAGCTTCCAGAGTCCCAGCAACTGCACCAGCCACATGCCTCCACTATTGCTATTTCCAGAGCTGTTGGATGGCTGATTGCCTCTAACCTGCTGAGTGTCACAAATGGCATCTTTCAGGCCTGTGAAAGAGGGGGAAGGGGCGGGGAGGCATCGGATGGCGGCTAATAATTGGATTTCTGCTAATGCAGAACAGTCCCTTCAATAGGTTCCTGATGTTTAGCTGCTCATGGCAGGGTCCAGAGAGAGAAAAAACGTTGGAGTTGGACAACAGTCTGGAGCTGTTTTCAGAAGGGCACTGTCAAGTTCTTTAGGCCAGGAACTGAACATAGCTTTCAAGCTGCCCCTTCACAGTGCAGAACGTGCCCCTGGTTATAATGCGAGATGGTGGAAGCGGCTGGAGAAAAGTGACTCTTTCAGTACTGAGGAGTTAAAAGCAAAATAAAGTCTTAGAGTCTTAGACTTTAAGGTCAGAAGGGACCATTGTGATCATCTAGTCTGACCTCCTGCATGACGCAGGCCACAGAATCTCACCCATCCGCTACAGATAACCTAGGTACTAAGATAGACCAAACAGCACAAGTGGGCTGTAACAGCAGATGGAGCATGTGTCTCTGATTTGTGTGCATCTGGGAAGGGCCACATCCGCTTCTATTGAGTAGAGTTCGGCTCTATAAGGACTGGATTTAACTCCTGCCCTCCCCCGCCCCTGCTGAAAAAGTCGCTCAAGGCGTTATTATTTTTATATTTTCATAAGTCAACATGACTTGCGCCGAGACAGAACACCAGGTGGCTGAAGCCAGCGGAGTGACTCCAGGTTGACTCTGTCTGTAACACAGTCACAGCAAAGGTGTGTGTTCCAACAGGACATGGAGGCAGAAACCGACATAGCAGCAAGAAAAGACTTTACAATAGGTCTGCTTCTGGGCTGGGCAGAATTCTTAAGAGCACTCCCAAACTAGAGGGATTTTTTTGTTTGTTCAGTAACCAAGGAGAGTTAAGAGGTTTAGAAGTGATTAAAAGGCCATTTTGTTTTCTTCAACTAGAGCACATCAGAAATTATCCCTATTCACATTCAGGCATATAGTATAGAAGGATGAAATAAATGCACACACTTGTAGGGACTGTTCTCTGTTTTTCCTCTGCTTGTTCCCAGAAAGGATTTCAAGCTGAAAAAGCAGTCAATACAGGAAGGGTACCAACGGTGCTTAAGCTCTGTCATGCAGTAATCTAAATGACCTTTCTCTAGCAAAGCACCAACTATCAACATATGGATTTATCCTGCAGAAATGTAAGTTCTTAGTTCTGCAAGTGCACAACTATTTCACAAGCAGAAATGGCAAAAGGACAGATAGATAGATAGATCTTAAAAAAATTATTTCAACTAAACAGTTTTTGCTCCTAATGTATATTTTGACCCTTCTGGAGATGGTGAGAGGAGAAATTCATCTGTCTTCACATGGGTCTTGAGAATGGCAGAGTTTGAACAGTGTTAGTCACATGGAACATGATCCTTAGCCCTTACCCACATGTGTACTCCCTCTGGCTTCAGGTGGGGAAACTGAGGCACAGAGCAGTGACATGACAGGAATCACCCAGTGGCTACGTCTACACTTGGAGCTTGGGGTGTGAGTCCCAGATCAAGCTGACATACTCTTGATGAAAGCCAGAGTGCAAAAAATAGCATACCTGCAGTATCATGGCTTAGCTGCCCTGTGTACAAACCCACCCAGACCCCACAGGTATATATTCAGAGTGGCTGTCTATGCTGTTACTCACTGCTGCCTGTGGCTACACTATTACGTTTAGCATACCAGCTGGATCAGAGCTAGGGCAAGTATGCCTTCTTCAGCTGGGAATCACACCCCCAGCTCAAGGGTAGACATAGCCAGTGAGTCAAAAGCAGAACCTTGAACAGATCTTGAGTCCTGACTCTCAGCCCCCTGTTCTAACCACTCTCTTTCACTGCATTACCTCAGAAATTACCTTCACCTTGCTTCCCACTGTATGTAGCCCTCAATGTTGCCTCCTTTCCAGGGTAGCAAATATCCAACCTACAGGATTATAACTGTGTGTGCGAGACAGGCAGGAAGAGAAGAAAGTTGTGGGGCGGGAGCAATGCACTTTCCCAGAAAAGCTTGGCTGAAACCACAAAAGCCATTTCCTTTTGGGCTAGAACCATTATCACTAAGGTAGAAATTCTTACTCTACACATGGCCCCCACTAAGAAGATGAGAACGAATTCTGCTGTAATAACTTCAGACAGCAGAGTTGCACCCCACCCTGCAGTATGGGAGAAGTTCGCTCTCGGCTCTCCATAAAAATTATTCTGGGCTTTAGAAAAAGAATTTCCAGAATGAGGTCACCATTGCCTTGTGTTAATTTTGACTTTTTATTGTGTCGATACTGGGTGCTTTGGAGCAGATAAGAATGGCCATACTGGGTCAGACCAAAGGTCCATCTAGTCCAGTATCTTGTCTTCCAACAGTGGCCAATGCCAGGTGCTTCAGAGGGAATGAACAGAACAGGTAATTATCAAGTGATCCATCCCCTGTCGTCCATTCCCAACTTCTGGCAAACAGAGGCTAGGGACTCCATCCTTGCCAATCCTTGCTAAACGCTATCCATGGACTTATCCTCCATGAATTTATCTAGTTAGTTTTTGAACACTGTTATGGTCTTGGCCTTCACAACATCCTCTGGCAAAGGATTCCAAAGGTTGGCTGATCAAGCCAAGTTCAACAGATGATGGCATAATCAGAAAAAAACACGAGTGTCTTTTAGGTGAAATGTTAGCACTAGAGCTGGGCGAACTTTTCCGCAAATAGTTTATTTGCTGAGAAATGCGTTTTCAGTTGACCTGAATCTATTCTCAAATCCATGTTGAGTTTACCAAATAGTTTCGACCAAACTGAAAAAATGGAATGTTTTGGCAGTAGTGAAATGAAATGTTTTGTTTTGATCAGACATGAATATTTTCTTTTTCGTTTTACTTTCTTCTGTCAACCTAGTGCTGTCTACATGGGAGTCAGCATAGCTGCGTCACTCAGGGGTGTGGATTTTTCATGCCCCTGAGAGATGTAGCTCCCCCGATGTAAGCTTTGAGTGTAGACCAGGCCTGAAGCAGAGTGAGGTTAAGTGTCTTGCCCAAGGCCATCCTGTAAGCCAGTGGCAGAAACAGAAATAGAATGCCCAAGATTTGACTCCCTGCTCCAGTCACTAGATCTCATTCGCATTCTGCTTCAGACGACTGCATTTTTCATACCTACCCTTTTACCCCGCTTTCAAGTTGAATGGCAGCCAAATAAACAGACATCAAGGGCTCAAATGGCTAAGCCGTTATTCTCCCATTTATACTTAATTAAGCCTCACATCCCTCTGCGGTGACAGGTCAATTATAAGTATCCTAGACAAGGGTAGAGTGAGGCACAAAGGAGCCCAGGGCAAAATTTTCAAAAGCACCCCTTGCTTTTCAAAGAGACTTAGGTTCCCAAGGGCCTACATTGCTTTTGAAAATGGGACTTAGGCTCCCAGGTCCAGATCCCATTTGGAGTTAGCTGCCTAAATACTTTTGAGGATCTCAGCCCCAGGCCACATAGAGAGACAAGGTGAGATAGCTTTTACTGGACCAACTTCTGTTGGGGAGAGAGACTCTTATGCTATTGCTATAACCATTAGACCAACCATTCCCAAAATGTGCATTATCCAGACCTACGTGGTGAGCTAGACAGCAATACAAATCACCTGTTAGAAACAGGAATTGTTTGTGCTATTTGTAGCTTTGCCATTGCTAGGCAAAAAAGATGTGTTGAAAATATTTTGAAAATATCAAACTTAGAGGGATAATATTTTTAACAGCATTTTCAGCAGCAGTCTTTGCTTTCCATGGGCGAGAATCTCTACTCACACTGCACCTGACACAGATTATATGCATTCTATAAATGTTGAGGGGAGGACTCACCTTTTAATTTTAATTTCATTATAATTTCAGCATAAAATATGTCACTTCTGTAGGAGATTGTTGTCCGGCTCATAATTGCTTTATGGCACTATAAAATATATATATATATCACATTACAAAGCCTTTCCATGCTATGGGGAAATAATTTATAGCACAGTAATAGCATGAAACAATATTTGAAGCCATTCTACCCACGGTTTAAACAAAAATAGAGGAAAATAATGACTTGATTAAATATTAATTTAATTACTTTGGAGTCTTGGCTAAATCTTTGCAACCTCCCCCAATCCGCCAGCCCCAGACCATGCCGTTCATCATCGGATTCAATGTAACCAAGAGGAAATTTTTCAGATCACGAAGGGCTGTTAGGCACCTGTTTGCCACTGAAAGTCTTATTGCTACTCTCATGTGTCAATATACATGCATATTTATTAGGCAGGGATTTTCCAGTGTGGTCTGTGATTTGGGTGCCCAAGTTGGGCCTTTCAGATGAATTAAACCTTAGCCTTTGGGATTTTTTCAGAGATGCTATGCCTCCTTAGCCCAGCTGTGTCTTAAGCTGCACCACTGCAGGAGGTGCTGTGACTCATGGGTGTCCCTTTCAGTCACAATTCCTCCCCCACATCTTCCTCACTCCTGGAGAGTAGTAATTTACTGCTGGTCTATCCCGTCAGCAAATTGTGACATTTACCACAGCACCTCATCTGCACTGGCTTGTGAGAGGGGAATGGAATTGTGGTTTCTCCCATTCCTGGCTCCCCCCCACCCATATGCCCTGGAGGAAGGGCAATAAGAGAGCACGCAGTGTTTGCTTACTCCCGCATGCCTGGAATGAAGATCCAGGTGGCCTATGTGGATGTAGTGCCAGGCAAACCATTTACAGCACTGCTACATAAAGCCATATCACACCTTTTCATGGAGTTCATCTGTAAAATCGGCTTCGTTTTATTTTTGTCTCAGGTCTCAGAGGCTGAGGGGTGGAAGTGGAATGTTGGGTTCCTGAGCTATGAGCAGAAAAGATTAAACCTAAAAATAACAAGGTCAGAAGCATCATATTTATTGCAGGGGAAAAATGGTGGGAAGGACCAGTATGATGCTGTGGATTCAGGAAACCTCTCTACAAGGCTGCTATGCCTGATTTCTTTTCTATAAGGCACAGAAGCAGAAGAAATTGGATTTCAAGAGAGTAAAGGAGGCTGGTTGGTTGCACTCGCTACACATTTAATTCTGTACCATGGGGCTTTCATGAGCTTGAATTTAGCTCCTTTGTAGCTTTTCCTCTCCTCTTTGGGAGTGGTGGGGAATTCAGTGTGGTCTGGGGGGCTATCAAAACAAATGTTGTTGATGAAGCACCAAGATGTCCCAACCAAGATCACAATAGTGAAGCTGTGGCAGCATGGACTAGCTGCTTGAGTACACAGCCAAGGTCCTAGACAGGCTTCTGCAGCCCGTGCTGCCGCCCATGGTGGCACGGCTTCACCGCCATTGCTATGCAAGCTAGCTAGTCAAGGTGAGCTCAGATGGATCTACACTTGCTGAAGTCACACCTCTGATTGCCGGCTAGCCAGCCTCACAGTCAAGTCTGGTAGGTGAATACCTTTCTCCCACTCTAGACAAGGCCTTTGTAACACCCCTTTAACCTACCATCTTGGGCATAAATTTAGTGTCATAATGCAATGGCGGATGATCAGGAAGCAAGAAAATGATGGCTCAACCCTGAAAAACCCCACTGGGCCTCTGCTCCCATTCCGAGGGACAGTCAGAGCTCCCTGGGCACTTGCCCTCAGGTGTCAGAGTGGGCTGAGTCCACCCTGAGTCTCCCTCCTTTCCTCCGAGGAGAAAGGAAAGATCTTCCCTCAGCCAATTTTCTTCCCCTCTTCCCTTTGTCTGATTCACCCTGGCTCCAATTTGGGCTGAGACCTGGGGCTGGGGCAAGGATCTAAAAATAGCAGTGGGTGCTGGATATGCATCTTCAGCAAAAAGACTCATAAATGCAGCCCGGACTGAAAATCAATTCTTTAAAGCTGAAATCAATAACAATAACTAATATTAATAGTGATTATCCTTTCTTTATTGCACTTTGCAGTTGGAAATGAATTGTTTTTAAGGATTAGCGGCAGCTGAACTCTGTAATGCAGTGTAAGGGTGAAGATTTACTATGAAAACACAGGTTCTGAGGAAAGACCCATTACCCCTGATGGAATACACTTTGGAAGTGGCCACAGCGATGGCGACTGCTGCTGCTGAGCAAATGAAGTCATGTGGAGTCGGTGGTTTAGATTTCTGCTGGAGACGGGGATTTTGGTCAGTAACCCTGTCTGGTTCTCTTGCAGTCTGAATATCCTGTTCCCAGACATTCTCAGTACATTTCGTTTTTTGGTATTTTTTATCTAAAACAGCTTTAGCCCTGCAAAACTCCTGCGGGAGTAGGAGGGGGAAGATGGTGTGCGTACGGACGGACATCCCTCTCTTTCTCTATAAGAGACAGTGATGTCTCAAGATACAGAGAAAGCTCTACTGCATGCAACAGATTTTCAAAAGAGTTTAGCACCCTGCCTGGATGTATGCTAGGTATCGAGTTCTTTGGAAGATCAGCCCAGAAGTATGCCAATGGGAACTGAATATGGGGTACTGAGCACTGGGAAATCTGGCCTTGGGATCTTGAATCTGGTCTCACGTAGCCCCTGCAATTCATAGGAGACACACAGAACCGGGTAGTCAGGAGATCTGGTTTTGACACAGTCCTGCTATGTGATCTTGGGCAAATCATAAACCATCTCTTTGCCTGTTTCCCTGTCTGTAAAATGGGAAATGACAGATACCTCACCTCCTGGCAGCAGACTGCAAGTTCCTGGGATTTCTTCAGTATTCCAATTTATTCACCAATAATCAGCGTTCAGGCCACGTTGTGATGGGTCAGACAGGTCATTCCCCCCACTGTCCCCGCACCAATATGCCTTGCAGGGGTCACCTATGAAATGGCTGATTGAGTATTTCATTCTCCAAAAGCTCATCTATTTATTATCCTCTTCTGAAGGTGTCCACCAGACATTTACTTAGTTTCCCTTCTGGAGATGGTATTTGTGATGTGATGCTTGAGCAGTTCCTACCTTACCCAAGGCTACTAACCCGTTTCATATGCAGACAAGTCTCATCTTACGCGGGGGTTCCGTTCCGCGGTTAGCGCATAAAGCGAAAACCGCGTATAGTGGAACACTCATTGAGTTGAATGGTGGGCGGAATCGCCTGCACTACAGATGCAATTTTTATATTGTTATTTTTCTTTGTTTCCCCTGTTTTTGCCGACCGCGCAAAACTGAATTTGTGCATGTTAAATGCGCCTAAGATGCGACTTGCCTGTAAATGCCTCCTAACAGCCATCCATTGGCAACAACTTTGGACATTGCATTTGAACCAGGGACCTAGGTTTTGTCTAGACTAGGGTAACAGGTGTGATGTTAGAATGTGTTAACTAAGGGGCACTGCTAAGATGACCAAGTTAAAGCCGAGCGGGGAGTCTAGATTTTAACTTGATTCACTTAGCACGTTACAGTATATGCTGCTGTTGTCTGCACTCAACTTTTAATGTGTGTTAGTCAGGCCATGTTAGCTATGACGTTCTAACAGCACACCTTTTATCCTAGTCAAAGTCTTAGAGATGAAGGACTCCATATGACTCATTACTAATCTTCTTACTCCCCCCTTCCCGGGGTTTTAATGTTCATTAAAATTGGAGACTGACAGCACACTTTAGAACCAAACATGCTATAGGCAGGGAATATGTAAGTTTTGTCCCCTGCAGCATCCAGTGGTAGCAAGTTGAGAATGATGTAAAAGCACATGAGGTGAAATCCTGGCTCCAGTGAAGCCAATGGAAAAACTCTCATTGACTTCAATAGGGCCAGAATTTCACCCATCCTGTTCGGTATCTGATTCTTCCATGTAGGAGATGCTAGTGAGTTCAGGTTTAGAACTCCTCAACTTGTGATTCCTGGGTAGATTTTACTTGCTCAAAAGCTTTCTATTGTTAACTAGTATCAGACAGAATGAATGTCCTGCAGAGACAACAATTGTTCAGTGCAAGTCTGCACAAGAAGACAAGAGTTGTATCACATTCTTGATCCAAATTTTTCACATGGAAATTTTTTCTTTTTGGATGAAAAATGGCCTTTTTAAATACAAATCTCTTTGTGGAAAATTGTCAACGTATCAATCTTTTTCCCTCCAAAAGTTTCTGTGACAATTTTAACCAATAGTTTTATCCAAATTTTAGTCCAATTCACAGTTATCAAATTTTTTGACTCTGCAAGAAAATGCAGTTTTCAGTGGATGATACATTTCTATTCAAATTAGTATACATTTCAAAAGCTGCAAAACAGCTTCAAAATTGCAAAAGTTTGCAATTCCCCCCTGCTTCCCCCTACTTTTGTTTTAACCAGCTCTAGTTTCAGCAAAGATGCATTTCCCTTCAAAGCAACAATCATTAGACACTTTCCCAGCTGGGTCTGGCAGAACTTAGGCCTCCTTAAGTTGGTACCAGACTGGATAGATTTATTGGTGCTTTAATGAGACTGGCATGTGGTGTGCAGATGTCCTCATATGGGCTCTGCTTTTAACTTACTCTAACAAATCAGTTTTTCCAATTTTGCATAGTGGCTAATTTCCTTAAACCCATCTTCAGAGAGGAGTGGGAGGCGGGGAACAGCTTCCCTTTCCCAGCTGGGGAAAAGCAGGGCTCTGCAGCCTTGAGGAAGGGAAGAGACAGTTTCTGAGGATGATCATGAATATTATGGACTTCTGGGAACAGACGTAAAGAGGCCAATATGGCCAGATCCTTTAGCAAGGTGGGCAGCGGCCATGCTGGGAAGGCTTTCACCCTCAAGTGAACTGAGAGGACATTTGGGATGGATGGATCATGCTGGGCTAGGGATGGATGCATGGATAGGAGCAGCAAAGAGTCCTGTGGCACCTTATGGATAGGAGCACGGCTGAAGAAGCCTCCTCCCTACAGCAAAGTGCAGGCAAGTCAACAAGTCATTATGACACTCTTGGCTATACTGTACTCGCTGGTTTTCTTGATCACCGAAGAAGGGATGGGGCAGATCAACTGAGGTCATCCAGTCCCTGGTTCAGCCGGCACAGGATTGTTCCCTAACTAGCATGTTGTCCAGGCTAGGTTTCGATGAGCATTGCTATGGAAAAGGGAAGCACAGTGAACTAGGTTTGCAGCATTTAAAGGATGTGATGCCTTTCAAATAGTAACTGACTCCTCTCAACTCCCCTGGGAGGGAGGCAGATATTATCATCCCTGTTGTACAGATGGGAAAACAGCGGCAGAGAGGGTGACTTGCCAAAGGTCCGAGAGGAAGCCATAAAGCTCTGAACCTTCCACAAGGTACGGCTATCTCTCACTGACTTCAGAGAACAGGAGCTACCTACCCCAATTTGTGCAGAGGGTGGAGGTCTTTTTTCCATAGGACTTTTAAACAAACCCATTCACAGCTACATCTGTGAGGTCTTTTCTCCTATAGGCAAAATGGCAAAGGCCTGTTCACACACACAACAGAGTTCTTACAAGGGAATCGCCCAGTGATTTTCATGGAATCTGCATTTTTGCCAATAACTCCACTACCTCCTCCTAGCTCTCTATTAGCTCAGCTGTCAATCTTCCTTGACATTAACAAACAGAGTGGGGGTGAGGGGAAGGGTAACACAGGGAGAGAGAAATTAGATAACATGGGGATTGATCAGTCCAAAGGTTAAGAAGCTTAACTTATTTAACTCCAGTTGGTTTATTTATTGTCCCCGAGTTATATTTGTGACTGTGATGATGGAACAGATTAGCACAGAATTGCTGGATAGATTTAGAAAGCTTCAGTGTTTCCAGCTCAGTATATATATGTATGTGTGTATATGTTTATTATTTTCACTTTTCACTAAGGGCAGCCATTTTCTTCTCCCCAACGCTCATTATGGATGGCTGTAAGCACTCATCTATGCAATTAGGGATAGAGAAGGTGAAAATTTTCTTGGTCATCAGATCAGGAGCTAAATTTATGCAAGGTATAACACATTCTCTTTATTATGCTGTAAAAGCACTGAATAGTAATTTCTCTGGCTGCAGAAAGAGGGACACTTACTGCAGTAAAATATATAAAAAAGACCCTCCCACTGGTGGTAAACACATACATCATGCAAGATTGATAGGACGTGGATGGCTAATGCTTGTTATGGCCCCTGCAGATTACTGCCTAGGATCAGTAGGTGAAGCTTTAGGGAGGGAGAATGGGCTCGTGGGCAAAATTATGCAAGGACATCAGGCAATCAGACTCTACTCCTAGCTCTGCTGTAGACATGTTGCGTGACCCTGGGCAAGATACTTTAATTCTCTGTGCCTCAGTTTCCCCATCTGTAAAAGGGCTTTCAAAGACAGTTGCGCTCCTCTTAAGGAAGGGGCCTGTATCAGAGATTTTAGGAAAAAACAGGGATGGGGGTGCAGAGGACGTTCACACTGAAGTAAAGGCAGAATCTCAAACAGAACAGCAACAATGTTGTACGTCAGGTGTGAGGTGCATTAGGCAGATGTCCTGGCTAATATCTCATATTACATCAGCGTCTCCCCCACACTTTTGCAAACAGCCACAGAAAACACTCAGTAATTTCTCTTTAACACCTAGCTATGGTGTTTCACAGCCCGAGGAGGCTTAGAGCACATTAGAAGCACAATTCTCCTGTGAGTCTGAGAAAGTGCTAGATTTGTAGTCCCAACTGGTTTTGATCCAAGAGGAAAGTGCCAACACTGTATAGAGAGCGAGGAGTCCTTGTGGCACCTTAGAGACTAACACATTTATTTGGGCATACGCTCTTTGTGGGCTAAAACCCAGGAGAAAACCCAAGCCAGCTTCTGTTCTCACTTACCGCAGCGTGGATCAGAACTAGCGTCACTGAAGTCAGTGGAGTGACATTCGGAGGGGAATGGGGCGTGTTTAGATGAGAATGATCCAGGCGTGAGCTGGTTAAAGCCAAGCGGATGGTGTCAAGCAGGGACATACAGAGAGGTCTGCAAAGTGATACCAACAGAGCTGCTATTTACAATGGATTAGAGTCTTTGGTTTTCATACAGAATGAAAAACAGCAGTTTTCTAGTTACTCTCATTGTCTCTTTGTCCCTTTAGCACTATGTCCAGCCCCCACATCCTCATTATACCGAACCACTGATTTAACCTGTCTTTGAAGGGCGTGTGTGTGTGATATTTCCCTTTAACATCTGTATTAACACGGAGGGTGAAGACAGCCAGCCTTGTTTACGCTGCCGAGAGCTGGGCTGCTACTTTCTGGAGGTGGAAGCCAGAGATGCCATTGGCCAAGATTCCTCATACATAATTGATACTATCTGGTTTTCATCCAAAATGAGATGTTATCTTTTTTTAAAAAGAGAAAACCTAAAACTTCAGGTGGTGCCTTAATTTGCAGAGCTGGCCTTAGCCCCCTCAGCCTCACGAGGTACCAAGCTCTGTCAACTCCCGCTGAACTCAGCACTACATAGAATCAGGGCCGTGGGGGGGGGGGGCAGTTTGTGGAAATTAGGGTTTTGGTTGGGATAGTTACATAGGCTGCTGATGCTTACTCCCCAGCTGGAGTCTGGGCCCAGCTGTGTGTCTCGCTGTTATTCAGAAAGGAGCCCAAACTGCACAATGTGGATCTGAATTTAGACTCCTAACACCGTGAGGTTCAGAGGTGTTTGGATCCAAGGCCTAGATTTGGCTTATGATGGTGAAATGCAAACACAGGTTTTGCATTCTGCACCTCAGGGTGTTTATCAGAGGTTTTGCCTTGTGCCCCTCTTCACTCTGAGATGTTTACTGAGCCCCAGGCACTTGGTTCCAGATTCTGATACCTCTCATCATGCTGAATAGTATCTTATTCCACCAGTAGTTTCGCATGAATAATGCTGTGAGCATCTAGACCCTGGACAGTGCCTGGCCAGAGAGGCTTCCTGGCCAATGCAGAGAAGAATATTCCACAGGCACTGGGTTTAATCAAGGCAATCCATGTAGAAGGCTTCATAACAGAAAGATTTGAAGGAGAGGGATTATGCTTGGGAGGTAGGAGGTTATTCCAAACCTAGAGAGTGGCACAAAAGAAGAGGCATACCTGAGAGTCGGAGCTGATGACACAGGGAGCTGAAGGAGAGAGGATATGGAGAAGTGTTATGAGCAGGATGGGGGAGAGGTGTAGGGCCAGACTGGGCACTGCCAGTCACCCTGTCTCATGCTACAAGATGAAAAACTTAAAACTGTTGAAAGGAAACAGTTCTTCACACAATGCAAATTGGCCTGTGGAACTCACTGCCCCATGACCCCATCAAGGCCAAGAGTTTAGCAAGATTTAAAAAAGGGGGGCTGAATATTTACATAAGTAACAAGAACGTCCAGATATCAGAGGGGTAGCCATGTTAGTCTGGATCTGTAAAAAGCGACAACGAGTCCTGTGGCACCTTCCAGACTAACAGACGTATTGGAGCATGAGCTTTCGTGGGTGAATACCCGCTTCGTCTATAAGGTGCCACAGGACTCTTGGTTGCTTTTTAAAGACCATCCAGAGTAATAACAGTAAAGAATAACCCCCCCAATAGCTATAGAAGGGATAGAAATAAATGCTGCAGGGCAACTTCTAACCAATGGCAGTTAGGAAGAAACTTTTCCTAGGGGCCGATTATTCCATAACTGCCAGCAGCTACAGGGATTCTTGCACCTTCCTCTGAAGCATCTGGCATCAGCTGGATGAAATAGACCCCCGGTGTGATTTGATCTGGCAGTTCCTAGGGATTGTCACTAGTGTAAATGAGAGCAGAACTGGGCCCTACAGAAGAGCTGGACACACAAGTGGTGACAGTGAGAATGGAAATATTCCTTGCCCCAGCCTGTAAAAAGGGAGCTGTGTAATTGGATACCCAGTAAATTGAATTTCAGTTTTAAAAAAAGGTCCAAACCACAGTGTTAGAATTGGTAAGAAATTCCCTGGAAAATCCATCTGAATGTTCCTAGCCTCGCGCTGCTGACTTCATTACAGACATCTAGAGATATTTACTTTTGATATAAAAAATATGTCACAACAGATTTATTTTATTTATTGAAGAGATTGATAATTGACAGGTGGCTGTCTAAAAGATGTGAAACCCTCCAGCTAAACACTGCAGCCATGGCAAGGATACAAGTTACAGAGATATGGCTCCAGAGATGAGAGACTTGTTACTTTTAACACTGCAAGATATATACGAGAACAAGGTTGAATCGCAGTTCAGAACAATCATACCTAACCAGTGAACTAAATAAAAACCAATGATTTCATACCAGCACCTGGAGTATCCTGAATGTGTTTGAATTAACAAGCACATTGTTTCCTCCCAAAGGGTCATGCGAGCCTCACATTTTCTATCTCTGTTTTCGGATGGTATCCTGCTACCCATCACCGGAGTATCTGGGCACCTGTCATGTAAAGTTAATAGAAATAAGGAAATCCCTTGTGGACTTCGTGGAGTTTCTGGCACATCTCCCTTCTTAGTATAAAAACTATGCTGAGATAGAGTTTTTACTTTTGAATTTTTAGATTTTTAGCAATTTCCCCCTTTTTGTTAGTTTGGGGTTTACTGGTTAGAAGAGGATGTCAGTATTCTGAACCTCATCCTTACAGACATCATCATCATTATCATCAAATGTGCATAATCTACTGAGGACCGTTATGCCAGCCAGAGTGACCCTGGTTGATGGCATTGTACCAGGCATCATGTAGTGAAATTTCCATATCTGTCTCAATCCTACAGATCAACAAATCTCTGGCACAGACCCGCAGCCGACACCAGGGAGGGTCAGGGCACACACCCCTTTGTGTATCGATGGAGATTTTCAGAACACAGTTTGCTGGGGTGTTTTTGTCCATCCTGGTGACATGGCCAAAGAGCATACAGTGCTGCTTTTGAACATGAGCATCTGAAGGAAGACCAGATCTCTGCGACATCATGGCATTTCACACAAAGGCAAACTGCTTTATGCCTAGGTTCTAGTGCTGACCACACAGATAGAGTGTCTCTAGCCACTCCAAGTTTGCCTGTAGGATGGTCCAGGTTTCTGACCAATATAGCACTACAGGCAATACACAGGTTTGATAGATCCTGAACTTTGTCTAAATGCAGAGATGTTTTTGCATCCATAAGCAGACATGGACTTCATGCAGCAAGACCTAATTGTTGGAGGATGTCCGGTGTGCTGCTCGCAGCCCAGGGAGATGAACTCCAATGCTTTCCACAGCAGACAGCTTTTTTGGAAGATGGAAGGTTTTGCAGTGTTTGCTAAAGAGGCTCCGACACTGGAATTGCTCGATCCCCTCTAGAAGTTTGTTCCATTCCATCCTCAGCAAAGAATGATTTATCCTCAGCTCTCTTGCCCTTCACCATGGGCTCTGAACTGGCCTAGGGGAGCACAGCTGTTGCCATGGTTCATAGACAAAAACTCGGTCTGAAATGTTGCTGGGCTTTGATCCATTAATTGCTTTGAAAATTAGGACCAAAGCCTTTTCCTCCCCATCATACCCCGACCAACTTTTCCCTTCCCCTCCTTGAAAGGCCCCACCTTTGTCTAAATGAAGTCAGCCCCTTCCCAGTCAGCACCGATAGATACTGCAGGACACCATGTGAGGACAGCAAGGAAGCTTTCAGGAGTACAGACGGAGTTAAGACCCTACTGGTGCAGTATCTCAAGCCTCCAGCTGGGGGTGCTGCTCTCTTTTGGACCAGAGTCCTGAAGGCCTGATCTAGTCAGTGGTTCCTTTTTGCTGACTCTGATGGTTTTTCAGGCCTCAAAGCAGGAGACATGGAGATTCAGAGGAGGCCCTGAAGTGATGTGAAGTCATCCTCAAGCAAATCTGAGATCTGTGTCTAATCCAGCCATCCACCCATCTCCATCTCCACTCCTCTATCCAGTAACAGGGAGCGTGCGTCCCAGCGCAGGTAGACAGACATGTGAGCAGTGCGTGAGCTATCACACTAAAACCAGCAAGAGTGGACATGGCAGCACGGCTACATACTCAGGCAACCAATCCAAGTCACTGCCCGTGCTCCTGCAGCCACACTGCTATTTCGTAGTGCACTAGCTCAAGCAGAGTTAATGCCTGTCCGTCCACCTGTGCTGGGAAGCACCCTCCCTGTTACTGAGCAGACATACCCTAAGGGTACTTGGGTAGGTACTCTGGTTGCTAACCCACGCTGATGTGCATGCCACCACATCTGCACTGCTATAGTTACCCATGCTAGATTATGCCTCCCTGTGCTCCAATCACACTTTTCATTTGCAACCTAAACATAGCCTAAGTGTGACCAGCTTTCGGGATTTTTTTTTTTTTGCGAGTCTCATGATATTTCATGTTTTAAAGCCCCAGCTCCAGGAGTCCAGTGAATATATGAGACTCCCTGCTTTCATTTTATAAAAAAGTCGGTTTCTAGCCCTCAGAGTTGAGTACATACAAACAGATATGACTCGTGTGACTCAACAGATCGAAGACCGAAAGGCAAATAAAAAGAACTCAAACTACATTTTTTTCAAAAAATCTCTTGATTTTTAAGTCAATCCTGAGATTTGGAAACGGGGTTCTCATTCATGATTTTTGAACATTTGAGGCTGGCAATACTGGTATCTGTCCGTCTAACTACCTAGAAGGCCCCATCACATAATGCTTCCCAAGCATTCAGGAATAAAATTAACAACAGTCTCTTTCTTCCTCTGTCTTTTCCTTCTCAGCCCGCAGGAGAAATAGATGATTTTAGTTTACAAGGTTTTTGTGTGTGTTTGTTGGCTTGTTTATGTTCGTATGTATGAGTGAATGAGTGTGTTCCGTGCATGTGTGTAAATAAATTATTGAGGAAAAGTTAAGCTGCGGTGCTGGGTTATGTCTTTATTTCTGAGTGAGATAAGCGCTGTGATCGTTCTTATCTCCTGAAAGAGCAAGTTCCACAGTCTGTGTCCCCCCCACAAAAGTCCCGTCTCCCACACTCCCTCCTGCTATTGGCCGACAGTTTCAATGGCCAGTGGAAAGTAGCGCTGGTTGCAAGAGGGAGGTGCCATTCCTCAGCTAACTGGGGCCATTTGACGGGGCTGGCTTTGACTATCAGAATAGGGATCTCCAGCTGTATTCTGTTCAGTGGGGAGAGAGGAGCAACAGGGTGATGTGTTCATGGCAACCTGTGTTGCTAGGGAGACAGGCTGTTGCCCTTGGTACCAGTTGGGGCTTTTTCAGGGTGGGTGGCTTCATCCCTAAGTAGAATGAGTTGCAATAACCAGGCTTCACTCGCTTTTTCCTAGCATGGAACTTGGAGATCTCTGAAGGTCTTCCCGGCTGGGCTTCCCGTAGTTGACTGGATTTGTGCCCATATCTTGTGTGCACAATATCATCTGTTCATGATGACTTCAAACAAAAACCATTGTTTAAAAAGAAACCCCACAGAACAAAGCACACCAGACTGACATTCTGCTGCCTGGGAACCTAGGTACCATATGACACAGTGTTTATATTTACTGGAGTGTTTTACAAGCTGGATAGTATTTATGGTGTCAATTTATAGGGGCTATCAGGGTCTGCTGCTGCACACCTGCAATGATTCAGTGTCACACTGGGATCAAAAGAGTAACAACAGGCTGAAAATGCTCAGGTTTTCTCTGGCACCTTATACTCCACCCCCCACATCGCCTGTAGCAAATCAAAGTGCAACAAGTACCTGGCATCATCTGGCTGAGGCTGTTTCCAGAAGCCTGGGGCCTTGTATGTTTTCTTGAGGACAGGGTATGGGCTATAATAAAAGGAAACTTTATTGTAGGCTGCAACAAAGCCAAGAATCCAACCGGTATTGCCTTGTGGATTCATTGTAAATTCTCTTTTATGGCCCATTCAGTCTAATTGCTAAGGGAGATTTACAGTGTGGGGGGCTTATGTTCTCTGTCTAATTAACACTAGTTTGAGCCTGGGTAGCTTCAGCACTGTGTCCAATCTTTGCACTGGGAACTCGGGAGCCTGCCTCAGGAAAGAGATGGGAAGTGGATGCACTTTTGACTCTGAAGGGGCAGCGTTATTCTGCACTCAGGCTACAAGGTTCTGTCAGGAGGTTGCCGTGATCTGCCCTGGCGCTAGGTCCCAGCCCCATTCCGGCACATCCACAGAGTTTTCACCCTCCTCCAAGCCATGACGCTGTGAATGGCCTTTCTCACCTGCCTTTGGCTGCAGGAGAGTCTGAGGAAGGTCATTTCCACTCTTGCCGGTTGTTTTTCCCCCATAGTAAATCATAGTTAGCTCAGAGAGGGAAAAGAGGCTCTTTGGACCTCCACTGGGCATTCCTGAATGTAGGCATGTTTAGAACCCTGCCAATAGGTATTTGTCACCAGCTATCCTGGCAAGTAGAGCCATCTATGTGACATTGGCGATGGCCATGAAAGGGTTTCCAGGCACCAATTTTATATTGGCCACCAGTGTGTGGAACATCCAGGCCATCTTAAGGACCTAGATAGAGCTCAGGCTGGGCGGAGCTCAATCTGCAAGGATTTGTCTTGAAGATGATGATGGAAGGGCTTGGTGGTGTATGCCTAGTGTTCCCAAAAGCAACTAACAAGCATATCCTGCCTTCAGGCTAGACCCAGCAATGAAGGTGCAATGCTTATCACTGGTTATCCTGCTGAGGAGGGCTGGGCTTGACCTCACTGAGATAGCCATGCTCATTAACAACATAGGATCTAGAGTTAGACTGGTGGGAAATGAGGGCCAGTGCTTTCTCTCAGGCTGTGGAACAGGAGACTCTGTGCTTGTGTCTAGCCACCTTCAGAACCCAGTAACCTACCTGCACCTTTGTATATACCTACCTACAGCGAAAGGAGCTACACTGATTTAAACAAACAAAAAGCTGTAAACCACAAGTGGGGAGCATTTGGCTTAGAAATCCCACCTTTCGTATTTCAGCCTTTAGATACTGTGGTGACAGATAGATAGATAGATGGATAGATAGATTGGAGGCTATGCTGAACTGGACAGAAATGGAGTTGTCCATTCCCAGCTTGCTTGTACAGTTTCAGCTGAGTTCAGACTCTTAATTAAAAGTGGTTGTTATTTGTTTCTTATTCACCTTTGGACTTTTAAATATTTTGAACCCAATTCTGCTCACAACTCCAGTGGAGTAACTGCACCAAAGACAATGAAAGTGACTGCACTGGTATCTGGTTGGTTTCCATTGTACCCTGCTCTGCTGAAATGAAACTTCAAACCAGGCGCGTTTCATGTGGTTGACTGTTTTGCTGTAAATGTTCCATGCAGATCTCCTGGGCAATTAAAAAGTCAAGAACAGGAATGAGAGCCATCTTGCTAATGATTTTCAGTCAGCTCCTTTAAGCCAACAAGTCTGAATAAAGTCAAAATTATATCATATCAGTCTCCAGAAGTTAAACATTAAGCAGTCTTGGGATGGAAACTTCTGTAGTTCTGCTGCTGATCACAGGTCAAGGAGAAAGCCATTAGGGATGGCCTTGATCTTTAGTAACCATCAGGAAAAATGGGAAAGCACAGAAGAGAGGACAGCAAGCATCTGAGCGTCATAAAGTTCAACCACACCTGACTTCTGCTTATCTGGAGCTCGGTGCGGCACACACTCAAGACAAGAGGAATACTCCCCCTGGCTTCAGTAGTCACAGGGCTGAGTTCCCGTTTTATTTTTCTGAGAAGGTGACAAAGTGCTGGTGAAAAGAATAAACAAACTCACCGAGTTGTTTGAAGATTCATTCTAGCTAGAGCAGTCCAAGGAGGCAGATCCATGGCTGGGATTTTTTTTGGTCATAGCTCCACTAACTTCAGTTCCTGAGGCCCTGACCCCCAGTGTTTAGAGCAGGGGTCTCACAATCTGGACTTCTGGGTTCTTTTCCTAGCTCTGCCACTGACTTTGGACACATCACCCCACTTCCCTTTACTTAAAACACTGTAGCGCTTTAGTGAAGATGCTGCACACCAACGGGAGAGAGCTCTCCCATTGGCACAGATAATCTGCCTCTGCCAGAGCAATGTTGGCGGGAGACATAGCGCTGTCTACACCAGTGCCTAGGTCGGTATAACGCTGCTGCTCAGGGATGTCGATTTTTCACACCCCGTGAGCGACACAATTATACTGAAGTAATCCCATACTGTGGACCTAGTCTAAAGGTGCACCTACACAGCACTTCAAGGTGTGATTGCATCTTAGGTAGATGAGCCTGGGCTAGCATAGGGCTGGGCAAACAAGCTGGGACCCTAGGGAGATTCTTTTGTTGTTAGAGCCTATGCAGACTCATTGACACTACTATTTATTGCCATGCTAGCAGGGGTAAACCTACTGTGGGTATGTCTATGCAAGATGCAGTCACATACCCTAAATCCATTAAGTGGGAGCTGGAGCAGGTAGCTATTCTCTGGGAATCAGGTACAGAGAGAGGACATATGCCACACACTGAAGAGTAAGCTAGCTACCATTTCATTTAAGGAGCTGTAGAAGTACAAAAGACTCCATTTGTTCTCACCATTATTACTCATATTACAATGTATTCAACTCTCTAGTCACTGAGGAATAGAGGAAGTCTTATGTTAGGGAAGACCCAGTATTTCCCATTAGATTTTCATCTCTCTGGGGTATGGGCTTTGTCCTTTTATTTTTTTCTGCAAGGCTCCTAGCACAATTTGAGGAGACAGACAAACAATCAATGATGATGTTAACTGGCCACGGGCTGGTAAATAACAGCAGGCTCCTACCTTAGTGGAATTTGTTTAACGAGAATTGTGGAAATATTGTGATGGTGTCACTGGGTAAAACACCCCACAGCCAAGATCTCAAACAGGGAAAGGTGATGCCAGAAAAGTGAATTGTATTAAAGAGATTTCCAAGGAAACGCACAGTTACTAAGTTTTGAAATAGGCCTCAGGTCAGAGCATTCGTGCTGTGCAGCAAGGGAGAAGCCTTAGTGAGGTGAAATAAAAAAGCTTTTACAACCCAGACCTTAAACACATGCTCTCCCCTTTGGCCCATTTATTAAGTAATAATGAAACACTTTTGTCACAGATTAGGCACAAAATTTTTGACACTAAATCTGCTCTAAAACTAATCAAGGACTAGAAAAATGGGAATATAATTACGGCTGCTGACATCCCTGTATCATTAACCTCTCAGCTCAGGTGCCACACTGAGTCACAGCTGCAAAAGAGTCCGTATTACGGAGAGTTAGCTCCAGCCTCGGAAATGAATTTGGATGTTAATAGCCATGTAATGGCTCCACAGCTGTCTAATCTGGCACTGGTTACTAAGACAATGGCTGAGGGTGAAGTTTCCTGTATGCAACACCCTGTGCTCTCCAGTGGCTTGGGTCAGGATCCAGCTAGCACCATGGCCTGGTTTTAAATAAAGTGTAGTTGAAATTGTACAACCTTGAGAAAAGAGAGTTTTCCAGGCAAGGCATTAGACTGGGACTCTGCTTTGGGCTATATAGGTTCTTGTATCACTTTTATCATTGCAGTATCTGAGCCTCTTCCTTTAGTGCATTGACACAACTAGTGTCTGTGAAGTGTGGTTCATATATCAAAACGAGGGATTGTTATTATTATTAGTTTCTTCCCAGGGCAGCAGAGTAAGCCACAATGTCAAAGGCACATTCGTTCAGCCAGTCCTCTGATCTCACAATGCAGTGCCTCCAATTTGAAAAGACTCAGAAGCCCTTGCTTTAAGCAATGGTGCTGGGTACCTGGCCTGGGTACTTCAGGAATCCCAGAATGCACTTGTACAACCACCGGTGTAAGATACGCTGCATATGAACATGTCAAACCAGTTCTGCTGGAATCAGTGTTGTTGCAAGGTTGTCCTGACCCAAAGCCCATTGACCCCCCAAGGGGACCCATTCTGTTGACTTCAAGGAGATTTGGATCTCTCATTGCAGGTACTGGAGGTACCACAATTCAATAGAATTATTGAAGTGCAGGACTGGAAGAGACCTATAGATCATCTAGGGTGACCAGACAGCATATGTGAAAAATCAGGACAGGGAGTGGGGGGTAATAGGAGTCTATGTAAGAAAAAGACCCAAAAATCAGGACTGTCCCTATCAAATCGTGACATCTGGTCATCCTGAGATCATCTAGTGTAGTCCCCTGCACTAACTCTGACAGGTGTTTGTCTAACTTGTTCTTAAAAACCTCCAATGACAGAGATTCCACAACCTCTGTAGGCAATTTGTTCCAGTGCTTAACTATTCTGACAGTTAGGAAGTTTTTCCTAATGTCCAACCTAAACAGACCTTGCTGTAATTTAATCCCATTGCTCTTGTTAACAAGAGCAATTTTCACCCTCCTCTTTGTAACAACCTTTTATGTATTTGAAAACTGTTATCATTTCCTTTCTCAGTCTTCTCTTCTCCAGACTAACCAAACCCACTCTTTTCAATCTTCTCTCATAGGCCATACTTTCTAGAACGTTAATGATTTTTGCTGCTCTTCTCTGGACTTTCTCCAATTTGTCCACCTCTTTCCTGAAATGTGATGCCCAGAACTGGAGACAGTACTTCAGCTGAGGCCTTATTTCCTCAACGAGGATGAAATACTTCTCATTGACTCCATCAGGGCCAAGGCTAACCCTGAGTGTGATCACAGCAAGTGTCTAAACCTTTGCTAATCCTTCTCAACTGCAAAGGAAAGAAAAGCCTATGGGGCAAATCTGAGTTCCTTATTCTGTCTTTCAAGTCCCCCAAATCCATAGTCAGACCTGGCCAGGAAGGATTCTCCAGTCACCACTCCTTGGATGACAAGAGGCCATTGTCTAATGTAGAACTGAACACTGGTTTCAGGTCAGGGAATATCCCAGCCCTGCCTCTGGTTGCTGATCCTCTCCCTGTTCTCGCCAAGCTAGTTCAATGCAGTGCAGACCTTACCGCTCTGGACTGGAGGCGATGGGCACACATTTCCCTGCCTTCTCTTTGCCGAGAGATTATGAATTGTCTGGCTATACAAGGGTGAAATCAAGCAATCTGTACAAATCATATTACCCAGGCAGCAGCACCGGGGGCAGCTGGGGTTCAAGAGGTGAGGAGTCAAAAGGTGAAACCGATGTCCTCTGGATGACTCGGGCCGACTGGCGGAGACATTTTGTAATACTCTCACCAGGACGACACTCTTGTGTGCTTCTTCTTCACCTGTGGTAACCACAGGAGACAGAGGGAGAGAAAAAGAACCACCACTAGCACTTCTGAAAAAGGAACCGCTGGATCGGTGGTGTCTGGGTTGCCTCTTCCAGGTCCAGCCTAAAGGGTGCTGCAAAGTGAGAAATCATAGGTGATGCCATGGGCCAAATTTTGCTCTCTGATAAACTGGTATCAATTCCGAGTAACTCCTGTGATTTGGTTGGATTGTTACTGGGATGCTGGCAGGCAGAATTCAGCCCTGTAGCTGGAAAGGTGCTTGTTTCCTTCACATCTTTTTATTCATCTTAAAATAGTAACCAATCACAGTAGCTTGCCCACTCTGTTTGCAGTTCAATGGTAACTGAGCATTAAGATCCGTTCTCTTCCTCCCCTCGTCTGACATGAGAGGAGGGGTGGGAGCTCTGGTGTCCTCAGCTATTCTATCGAGGCGTGTTTTTGAACAATACATGTAATGGAGATAATTGATTAGCTCTAAACGTCCCTGCTGAAGAGGAATCCTATCTGTTTTGCTTTGGCAATCAGTTGCCTTTCATATCACATGCCCACTTCAGCTGAAGTGCAGCTATTCAAGGGGCAGACACTGGCTTTGCTTTTGGGGGGCTCGCTTTCCCCCCTCCCCTTCTTTAAAAAAGGGATTTGACTGCTCATGACAGCGAGAGATCAGCAACACCAACGAGCAGCACGTCCCAGACTTTACTGGGTCACGTGCCGCCTTCTTAAGAAATTGTTGCAAAATGAATTGATAGAACATCAGCCTCACTTACCACAGTTTGGGAACCCCTGGATGACTGCCAAAGGAACCATAAGAGCAGGCTGCTACAGAGCCTTTTATCTAAGGATCTCAGAACATGTTACAAATGTTAATTAACCCACCCTCACATGGATTATTTTATAGACAGTTTAAACTGGGGCACAGAGAGGTTAAAGGACTTACCTAAGATTGCAGAAATCCATATCTGAGCCTAGAATAAACACAGGAGTCCTGAAAACTCAGCCCTTTGCTCTAAAGGATAGCCAACATTTACTCTTAAACCAGCCATCCACAGTGCCCCTGTTAATGTTCACCCAGTGATGCATGTGCATTTAGAAGAGAGTACACGCTTAGTATCATGGCACTTTAGCCTTATCTTACAATAACCCTGGTGATAGCTCTGTTAGATGCTAATCAAAGATGGCTGGATTTTTCCTCAACATGGAAAATATCTATTAGAAGTGAAGTATCAGAGGGTAGCCGTGTTAGTCTGGATCTGTAAAAGCAGCAAAGAATCCTGTGGCACCTTATAGACTAACAGACGTTTTGGAGCATGAGCTTTCGTGGGTGAAAGCTCATGCTCCAAAACGTCTGTTAGTCTATAAGGTGCCACAGGATTCTTTGCTGCTTTTATTAGAAGTGAATTAGAAATGCAGTACTAAACCCAGTTAAAAATTGGATGTATTTTCTGGTTCATGGTTTGCTATCACAGCTATTACATTTGTTGCCTTGAATTTCAAAGTTTGTCTCATACCTTCTCTACAACAGCCTCAGTTTCTATGATGCAAAACTCAGACTCCTGAAATCAATACATTGTGTTTTCACTCTTTCCATATTTAAAGGTTCCCAGCTTACCCAGTCCAACCAAAGCCACAGGAAACAGAGATCACAATAAATAAGAGGCCAAAGCACCACAATCCAAATGAGAACTCTTGAGTAGTTCATGCATCCTATTAATTCCATGTGCCCTGTGTGTAGTTTTTAGTTGGTTTTAATTCATTTCTTGAAGATGAAAATCAGATAGATTATACTCAGAGGATGCAACAGCAAGTCTTTAATCCAAATGGGATGTAAGATTTATTTAGAAGAGGCAAATATCTTGTCTTGGACAGAAGTGACTGAGTTGAGCTGAAACAGAAGGACAAAAAGGAAATCAAGCAGTGTTGCCACCTCTCATGATTTTATCGTGAGTCTTGTGATTGTTGGTGGTGTTCTGAAAGCCCCACCTCCTGGAGGTATGTGATTAAGTGAGAATTTTAACTTCCACTTAAAAAAAAAAGAATCGTTTCTAGCCTTCTAGGTTCTGGAGAAAAGTTGAAAATGTTACCAAAAAGCTCAGAAGACAGAAGACAAACAAGAATCCAAAATTTAGTGTTTTTTAAAATCTCATGATTTTTAAGGCAGTCTCGTGATTTTGCCAGCCTGATTCATGATTTGGGACACCTGATACTGGCAATATTGATCAAAAGATTCACAAGTAACTTTTCTTTTTTAAAAAAGTCCCAAAAGTTTTACCTCTAGGCAGTTTGTAGTAGGCAGTGAAAACATCAACAATCTCCATTTTACTCTTTCCAGGCACCACTCAAGTACACTGCAATCCATGGTTCAAATGGGACTTCAGTGGCACTGCTGTCACTCTGCAGAGAGTTGAATTTCACTATGTCTTTAAAATTAAAATCCTGCTAGCTCTAGCAGGGATCAGAATGATACTCCTTAGATACTCAGAGCAATAAATCACTGGGCTGGAAATCTCAGTAGGACAGGCTGTCTTGTGAGATTTCTGGCACTTCTCGGTTCTTTTGAGGTCAGAAGTATTGCAACAGCCAGAGCATCCTTCCTTGTGGTATTTTGATGCATCCGGTTGCAGACAGATTCCAGAAAATGCAGAGACATATGAAAAAAAATTATCTGACTTTCTTTCTGCCAGGAAACAGTCTGGAATGAGTTTGAGGCTTGGGCAAAAATGTGGATTAGTTCTTACTTCATTCAAACTGGCTTCCCAATCTGTAACTTTCAGGTTCTTGGTGGTGATTTAGTCTCCTTGCTTAGTACTATATAATAGCATAATAATAATAATAATAATAATGATAATAACAACAACAACATCTTTGCATTATGTAGCACTTGAGAATCTCAAAGCACAAGGGGCCTGCTTCAAAATCCACTGAGGTCAATGGAAGTTTTTCCATTGACTTCAATAGTCTTTTGATTTGGTTCTTAGAAAGGTAGGTGAATAGGGTCATCTCCATTTTACAGACTATGGGAAACTCAGTCTGACGGAAGATGGATGGATTGCATCCGCTCACGAAAAAAGTTAGTGACAGAGTCAGCAAAAGAACCCAGATTGCCTTACTTTTGGCCATGCTGCCTTCCGATAACAGGTGAGAGAGAAGCAGGATGCTGACTGTCCTGAGGTGGCTGCCCACTTCAGACAAGCTGGCATCCTGCAGTTCAGGCTGTAATATTTCCAGCCCTCTGAAATTCATAAGAGCATTAGCCTTGCTGGCATCTGACATTTCCAAAGGGTAGAAAATGTATTAAATACACCACCCCACTTCCAAACAATCCCAAACAAACATCTTCCCACTCGTGCCATAGAGCAAACCCGTTGTATTAGGGTCCCTTCCCAACTGCTCACCTTACATGCCCAGTTTTACACTTAAGGAGAGAACCCCCCGTCCTGTTTGCTCATTTTTCATCTCTTGTCCCAGTACAAACTGAAGTGGATTCAAACAAGAAGGGGGAAAAGAGCGTGTACGAGAGAGGGAAGAGACTCATCTATTATTATGCTGTGCACAAGGCAGGAGGTCTTGGCCTTTCTGGTTTGAGTGCTTATTCCCCATAAAATACATCTGAGAGAAATCAATACAAGAAGCATGCAAGAACTTAAATCAAAATGTAAGGAAGCAACACTATAAGCAGGGAGAAACATTCTGAAGCTGGCTGTATGGAAACTGCAATTGGCCGACTGTCAAAAACCAGGACCTGGCCTGTCTGCAATTGGAAAGCCTTCTGCAAAAAGTCCTGGAGGCAAATTTCCTAGATTGCTGGGTGCTTCCTTGGTGTAGCTCTTGCATGGGGAGAAGCATTCCAAAATGTGTGTGCATAACACGTACTGCTGCCCTTGCAAACTGGGAAATCGCAGTTATGTTCATGGCATACAACCAGAGAAGTCAGATAAAAACCTGCAATACTCTTACTGGAATATTGCAATGTAACACAACTTTGTTTCTTAGAATTCAGAACATTAACACACAAGAACCAAAAACAGAGAGAGACAAAGCAGGCTGTTCCCTAACATGGAGAGGCCAAACAAATGCTTAATTGGTGCCAGGGCTTGCCGGGGCACAAGGCTTGCCAGTTCATAGCCCTAGCACCTCTGGGCTTGCAGCATCAGTTATGAATGTAAAATAATTGTTTGAGGCCCGGCACTTCTTTCTTTGCAAATTGAGCACTGGGCACAACTCAGGTCACCTGATTCTAGGCTGCCCCTTAGCAGATTGATTGTTGAAGACCCAGACGGCACAGAGCCCTCTACCTTGCAAGAAGGACCAGGAAACCTCTTAAACTGAGAGACATTTTAACAGTTTTCAATACATTGCGCTGCCCAAGCCCAAGCGTCAGTTTCTCAGAGTTCATTTGCAATTGTGCTTGCAGTTTCCATTCTGTGCCCAGACTTGCACCTGCAGTTTAGGTTCATCTTTTGATGGAGAATGTAACCATCTGTGTTGCCTTTGTAGGAACAGTGCCTGAAGCCTGCCGCCTCAGACAATGCTGTTGGCCAATCTGGCTAAGCAATACTTGGGGCTCCTTCTAGCCTCCAGCCTTATCTTGGGAAACAAGCCCTTTCGGACTGTGTGACAAGGACCTGAAATGAAGGCCCCAGTCATGCAGCAGTTGAGAGCTGCATAGCCTGCCTGCATAAAGGGTGCCAAGGCCTGATGCTGTCAGGTCTGATGCCTTCCTAGCATGTGAGTGCTTCACAAGTAGCAGGCCCACCTTGAATCAGTCAGGTGTCTGGCTGGGTGTCCCCCATACTAGGTCCTGGCTCAGTGCCACAGACATAACAAATCTTCAAAGGTTTTCCCAGTCATGCTCAACGCCCTGCAAACCACAAGGCCCATGTTCCCCTACTGGGAAACCTGACCCCTCTGGTAGGCAGAAAGACAAGAGAAGCCTGGGTTTGGTGTTTTGAATAAGTGGCTTTTTATCTGCGATCCCTTTGGGAGTGTGAGCTCAGTAACCAATGAAATTATATCTGTTGTTTCAAGCAGTGAAGAAAACTTGGGCTGATGTTAATTGAAATTTATGGCTTCCCTTGAGCTTAATTGTCTTTGGGAGCCCTGGATCTTTTTAACAGTTCAGCTAAGTGGTACTAAGAAGGATGATAATGGTTTGAGCAGTTGGCCCCCTTAGCATCTCTCTCTCTCTCCTCACACACACACACACACACACACACACACACTTTGCTGATATTTGGGAAATACAGCTGATGCACTCCATTCCTGAGCTCACAGTTACTCACTGGTGTGAAACTTCAAAGAGAGAAAAACAGGTGTGAAAAGCTCCAGCGGGTATTTTCCTTCTCTAGCCAGCTGCTGCAGCTTCTAAATTTTTCATGCTCCCATTTCGTGAAGAGGTGGGAAAAGTACACATCAAACATCAGTTTTGTTTACTCCGGGGCGGCTGGAAAGTCCGCTGCTTCCCCTGAAGAGAGGTGGGATTGCCCTTATCTCCCCACAGTATTAACTCTCTGGGTTCTTGTGGATCATTCTTCAGATCCAGGAAGATTGGCTGGGGGGCTCATTGGCTGCTGGGTGATCTGAAGCAAACCCTTCTCCAAGTATTTAGTGCTTGATTGGGTCAGGGGTGATGTTTCCAGTGGCTTCAGTGCTGGTGGAATCAGGCTCCTACCATGAGCTTCCGCCATTGTGCTTCTGCCTGTCTAGGAAGCAAGAGACTGGAAATTAAAACCCAGGTCTCACTTTGGTGGGCAAAAGCTCTAGTAACAAGGCCACCTGTGTGTGACTTTTACAACCTTCCTTGTACTGGATCTTCATTAGAACGAAGGGGGGCATCACAGCCCATGCTCATCCCAAAGACTTGACAACAACAGGCAACAGTGGCATGAATAAAAAGCGAAGGCTTGGAAGACCAGGCTGGTTTCAACAGGCTGGTTCGAGGGGCATGCACCTGATGGCAGGGGAGATAGGGAAGAGGTGGGGATGGATTAGATGCTTGCTGATGAATCTCTCTTCGCCTGGCCCTGGGACAAGAAGACCATTCTCTCCTGCCTGGCCCTGTCTGTGGGAACTGCACCACAACCCAGGGGCGGAGAGGGCAGAGAAGGCTCATCCCTAGAATGAATGGGAAATAGATCCTCAGGAGACTGTCTTCACTGGGACAGGTGCTGCACAATAGAATCCATATTCAGATTTCTGGTGGGAGCTTGGACCCAGCACTGGTCCTGAATTGTTCCCTGTCTCAGAAGGAATTTCACACTCTGATTTTCCAGCATAGAAGGGAACAATGCTCCTTTGGCTAGCTGGCCTCAATACTCCCCTCAGAAACTGCCCCAGCCAGAGACACATGATGCTGTTCTATTCTGTGTATGCACCATCCCATCCAGTAAATCTCAGCACTGGAGGCCTCTGACAGGGAGCTTGTCATTGGAAGGAAGATGATGCCCTTCACGTGTAATTATTTCTCTCCTCTGGAGCCTTTATCTTCAGTGACCCCTGTTGGCCTGTTATCTCTATCCAGCCATTCAATGAAGCCATAGACCTGTCATTGTAGGAAATGACCTTAACCTATTTACTCACCTCGAAAAGATGCCGTGTCTGCTACACTAGGTACTCACAGCTGGTCCCCAGGAGCCCAGAGTGCACATCAGCCTTTCTGTGAAGAGCAGGGAAACTTGGCTGAGATAATTACAACAGCCTTTTCAGGTTCAATGGTCACGTTCATTAATAAACCTCAGGTTTCAGCGGTAGAGAGTTTGGCCATTTGAAACCACATCTGGCTGTAACTTTTCAGGCTCACTAAGACATCAGGTCATGTCCAACTTGCTGTGGATCCACGTGCTTTAAAAAGAAACCAAACAACTAGGCTAATTTATTTAAGGCAAGAACCGACATGTGCCAGTCCCTTACCTTTTATTGTGAGCTAGTGCCATGTGGTTATTTATTTAAAAAAAAAATGACTCAGATATTGAAGCGTGCCTACACTTTCCTTGCTTCTCCTTGATTATGGTGTTATTTCTTGGGGTTAACGTTTCATGAAAGTGAAGGATTTAGAGTACTTGGCAGGCACTTATTAATTACTATTATTATTTTTATTGTTATTTAAGCACCACTCAGCATCAGGCCCCAGCGTGCCAGGTGCTGTACATACACACATAATAAAAGACAATGCCTGCCCCAAAGAGCTGACAGTCTGAAGAGCCAAGACAGACCTTGGGTAGGACATAGGAATTATTATCCCCATTTTACAGATGGGGAGCTGTGACACAGAGATTCAGTGACCTGCTGCAGTCACACAGAAAGTCTGGAAGAGCCAGGAATCAAACCCAGCATTTCATTGTTCATTATTGTTACCATGGGAGTGCCCACAGGCCCCAGTCGGAATCCAAATCCCATTGTATGGAGTGCTGTGTAGGATGACACAGTCCCTGCCTCACAGAGCTTGCAACTGAATTCAAGACAGGATGTGACCCATGCGCATAGTAAGCATTGAGTGGGTGGGAGAATGGGGAAGACACTTATAGAAGCACACACATTTACACAGGCTACTGTGGCAGTGTAATCCCATCATGAACCTCCTCCCCCAGCTCCCAAGCATAGGAGTCCACTAGCTTCTCCCTCCCTTGTGGCTCTGTAGCCACCTTAGGACCAATAAGCCCTTGGTCCTTTATGCTCTTTAGGCTGATAGCAGGTGTCAGCCCTTTGCTTGATGGTCACCGGAACTAACTGAATTCTTAGGGTACAGTGTCCACACCTAGTGGCCTGGCTATAGGAGTGTGGTCTAGCAGATAGAGCATTGGACTGGGACTCCGGAGAGATGGGTTCTGCTCCTCTGCTCTGCCAATGGCCTACTGGGTGACCTTGGACAACTCCCCTACCTCTTCCCATGTCTTAATTTCCCCAACTATAAAATGGAATGGTGAGACTGATCTCCTTTGTAAAGTGCTCTGAGATCTACTGATGAAAAGTTCTACGTAAGAGCTAGGTATTATTAAAACTAAAAGAACTAATGGGATTTAACAAAGGAACAAACACTGTACTGGGGAAACAAAAGGGTTGAATTAAAAGTCATGGTAAGGCTCGGAATGGGGCAAAGAGAAAAGGCAGGGGAATCGAAGGGCAAAGACGTATGAATGACTAAGTAACCCCAAAGCAATAATCATTCTCTCTTGCGTAAAAACACCCCCTTTGATTAAATGTAATCAACATCCCATACAGGATCTAAGAGCCAGCGGGAGTGCGGTCGGCTTGCACTGCATAGTGGAAGAGGAGCTGTCTAGGGCAGCTCAAAGGAAGGTCAGTTTGCACAATAAAACAATCAGCCAGACACTGCTGGCCTGAACCTGGCTTGTGTGTGTGGTGCTATCAACCGTTTGGGTCCAGGCACCCTCAAACTATGGGGCTCTCATCACCCCAGAGCCCTTTCCTAGATGGCCTTTCCTTTGGCCTCCAGAGCAAGGCAGACCTGATGGGCTGGGCTGGCAGGTGGTCCTCCGGGATGTGGTGCCGGGCACTCCGTCTCTCCCTGCTGGGGCTGGCTGCTTGGGCAGACAGACTGGTTTTTCTCTCCTGCCTGATTCCTTTGACAGCCAAATTGTTTCAGGGACTGCTAGCTGAGGGGGCAATGGGGCACCGCCTGTAAAACGGGTTGCTTCTGACTGGCTGGGCCCCTCTGGCTGAGAGGCAAAATGCACGGTCCCCTGAAACCAGCTGTCTCCCCACAAACACCATCCCTTCTCCCCAGACACGGTGCACATTGTCGGGGCAGGGCCAGCAGGGAGCAAGCGGTCAGGAACCTGCAGTTGTTTGCCCTAATTGTTAGTCAGGCTCCTGGCCCAACCCTTCACAGGCGACATGTTTCTCTCAAGGCAGGCACGGTGTCAATTCCCCCAGCCTCTGTGGGGGCTGCTTTGCTCAATCCCCAAGACAGGAAGGGGGCCTGAGTGAGTTTTGAGTCAATTTCCCTTTGGCCAAGTTGTTCTTAAGGCACAGGCCTGTTCAGTCTAACCTAGAGTCAGAAAGGCATCCTAAGCAGGTCACAGTTGTAGGCATTAGCTGTCTCCTCCCCTGGGCTGGTATCAGTCATGCTGAATAATTTCTGTGGGGAGTTGAAGGATATTCCTCACCAGGTCTCGAACTCTCCTGCGTAAGATCTCACTGTGGAACCTGATAGTGCTGCCATTCATCACTTGGCCAGAGAGGTCACCACTGAGCAATCACAACGACTTCCTCCCTTCTCCTCACCAGCTTCGGAGGGGACGGGTTCTATGCGCCACTTCATGGCAGTGAAAAGCCTTGGCTACCTATATGCACAGGTGAAATAGAAGTTATCTGGGCTGATCCATGTTCATGTGACTTCCCAGTGATGATGGTAACCACTCTGGGAGAAAACTCATTCACCACTTTCTGCCACCCATCCCAAACATGAATCGAATTAAGGCCATTCAGGTATTGTGCACTTGCCTACTATAGGGAATTAAACTGAGGGTTGCAGCTTGGTCATGGGTTATTGGCGTGCTCATGGATTGCTAATGATGTTTGCAAAAGCCCTAAATTAAGACCACACACATAAGAGGCTAAGTTAGCAATATATCTTAGACCTTGAGGGCATGAGGCAAAGATGCTTTCTTTCCTGACTCATCCATTCTAAGCTAATATTGAAATATAATTACTGATTTTGGTCCAAACAAAAGATTTCTCTGCATTCAAACATATGGAAAATGCTAATATAACCTGCCCATGAAAAGGGAGGGATAGATTTCTATGCATTCACTGTGCCGTACAATGCAGGGAAAAAAGGATCTCAGAGATGCAAATAGTAGCTTTTACTTTCTGATCATGACTTGTAGATCACTCTGGTCTGGGCACCAGAAGGAAAAAAGCAGACACATGCAAAACCTGCCTCAGTGATGGTCATGGGAGTTTTGTCTGTGAAAGGAACTCTAGAATTGGCCTTTACTGGAGGTTTTTATTAAACTCTTGGTAGTGGTGGTGATGGGGTTCCTGCTATGCTCACATGCGGCATGACCAGCACTGTGCTAGATGGGATCATAATAAGAGTGCACTCAAGCACATTGGTCCCCCCACTGCCTTCAAGGAGCTATTCATGTATCTCCTTGACCACCCAGCCAGGAAGTTGCTCAATGCTCAATAAGCATATTTCCATTGACTTTAGCGGACTCCAGTGATGTCGGATTTACTCTAGCTGAGGATCAGACCCATGCTCTCCATCCCAGTCTCTTGGATCCTAGGAAGAAAGGGGCAGGAGAGGGAATTGGCTACTAACTCAGAAATCTGAGTGAGATATCAGCGGTCAGAATGAAGAGCTCCTGCTGGCAGCTCCCAGGCTGCTGAGCCCACCAGCGCATGACATCGGGAAGCTTGTTTATTATTGTAGCTATAGTGCCATCACAATAGGCATTGCACAGTTTGTCAGGCATGCAAAATGAAGAAGCCTTTGTCCTGAAAAGCTTGCAGAGTAAAGCCAGGAGCAGGCAGGATAGGCTGCGGAACCTGGACAGCCCTGATAGCTGGAAGGCAGAACGGAACAGATGAGAGTGGAGAAGCTTTTTGAATTAATGGAAGGAGGTGTGGAGATGTAAACAAAGGTGAGCCACACAGGAAGGTGGTGAGAGGTAGGGTGACCAGAGGTTCTGATTTTATAAGGATAGTCCTGATTTTTGGGTCTTTTTCTTATATAGGCTCCTATTATCCTCCCACCCCGTCGCGATTTTTCACATTTGCTGTCTGGTCGCCCTAATGAGAGGTGAGCCTTATTTCATGGCCTCATAGCTCAGAGTTAGGAAAGATTAATGCCCCTGTCACAGGATGGGAGTTGATATCCACTCACTGCAGCAGCTCCTGTTACAAGGGTCTTACTGCGCATTAGATAGAAAGATGAACCCAACAGCTGAGTTGCCCTCTGCTCTGTCCAGGACCTGTGCAGAAGGCCAGAGCAAGGCCTATTCCCCACTAAAGTCTCCCCGCAGGGCACACATTGCAATAGTACAAAGGAGGAGGAACAGGCTGTCTACGGCTGGGCAGGAACCGGTTTGACTGCCCTGTGAAGATTTTTGAGATTTTGAAAATTTTGCCCATGCAGAATCAGGACAAAAAGTCAAAATCTCAAAATTGTCCACAAAATGAAAATAAAATAATAAAAAATAATTGGCGCAGGTCAAAGCAGCTTGATATTTCATGACATTTCATTTCAATTTGTACCATTTTCATTATATATTTTTCACTATCATTAGCTTAAATTCCAAAATGAAAAGTAATTATCAACTGGAAAACCAGACATTTTCATTCGATAACTGTCCAGTAGAAATGTTTTGACAATTTCAAAACTTTTATTGAACTGGGAGATTTGTCAGACTGATTCTTTCCCAGGAAGTGTAGCTGAATCTGCATTTTCCAATGAAAAACTCCTGACCGACTCGAACGCTTTCCCTTTTAAGATCCATTTTCCAGCAGCACTCCCAACAGAATGGTGAAGTCTAACCCTCAGCTGCTCTGGGACAATGCCACCATTCACCATGGCTCTCTCCCTCCCACAAACCCTCGCTCTGCCATGTTCACCCCAGCACGCTCAGCTCTTGATGGAAGCTAAGTGGGAATTTCCCCTTGTGCCAAGTGTTAAATACTTATCATGCTAATAAAGCATCTTTGCGGAGGTGTGTACATGAGACAACATGTTTCCTTAATTAACAAGCCTCTGAAGCTGGCACAAAGTCTCTGCTGCAGCTGCTGTCTGCTGATCAGACCTCGGTTCCCAGGGCTGTTGTCCTGCCTTCTCAATGAGACAGAAAGGTAGGAGTAGGTGAAGGCAAAGCTACATTTTGAGGTACCTTCCCTGATTACAGAGAATGATCATCTTACATTGAAGAAACCCGGTGCAGGAGGAAATCTGAGTCATCGGCAAAGAAGACCTTGTGGTTAAGGCTAAACTCTAGGAGATTTTCGTTCATTTCCTGCTGCTGATTTCACCTGTGACCCCGGATAACTCACTTGCCATATCTGCACTCTGTTTCCTCAGCTGTTAAATGAGGGTATTATATCCTTATTTCATAGGGGTATCAGAGAAGGGGTAGTACCAAGTGCCACCACCATGAGTGTGGTAGGAATACCTATATGACAGAGATGGAAGGCCACTGGCCAGGGACAGTGTTTTTCACGTGATGACAAACTTTCCTCTCTGATGCCCAGCAACATTTTGGACTTCTTA